>NC_054472.1:26123755-27373755 GCF_017639515.1 Carcharodon carcharias | reverse complement strand
CCAACTGATCCATTTCTATGCTCTTTATTTACCCGTGCATGGTGTTGGAAGGTCACTAGACTAGTCCAAGACAATGAACCATTCACTAAAAGTCTGCTAGTAGTCACAGCACAAGAACAGAGGAGCAGTTTTGAATCATGTATCAAATGGATCTTATTCCATGTTAGATCCTACTAATTCCATGCTGCTCTTCAGTTGTTAAGTAAGGCCTACAACCAAAATAGCATGACTACCCAGATGTGGTTGTGCCCCAATCATAAGTACCATGAAGTGCTTTTAAAATCCCCCACCACCAAGTGCTGGGTCTAATGCCTGGTCTCCACCTACCTCTCACCCCTCTCCGCCTTCCCTTTTCCCCTTCCTGCTTCCTTCACAATACTATTCTCGGTCCACTTATTCCCCTACCTTCCAACTGTGCTTGCACCAAATGTTGTTCTCACCCTTGATTATTTCCCTGTTCAACCCCACTGATGAATGACCAGAGGTAAATTTACTTTAGAAGAGTTTTTTTAATTCAAGCCCAAGTTGATATTTTAATATGAAGCTTTTTTTTTCTTCTTCTCATTGCACTCAAAACTCCTTGTTCACTTTAAACTTCTCTCTTATTAATATGGAAGTGGCAATTATGTTTCATCAGTTTCATGCTTGGTACTGCTGCAGCTGCAAGCTCGAGACATTGCTGCAGTTACAGCCTCTGACATTGATTTGTGGAGTAGCCCAGGATCATAAATTCCTGTTGCTTAAGGAGCAACGTAATGACACCTTTCGCAAGCTAGGCTGCTCTAAAGAAATAAACAAAATTGTCTAAGCAAAGATGTTAACAGAGAAGGATCCAAACATATGAGTTGTATTGCCAGAAGAACATTTTCATTTTAGATTTGTTTTGCAGTAATTGCCTGTCAAAAGATATTCTAATTAAGGATATTGGTCCTTGTATTCCCACTGTATTTGCTCTGTGAACAGTAGAAACAGATTATTATACTTTGCATTGACTCAAACATTATAAAGCATGACTCAGACCATGAATTAATGTATTTTTCCTTTCTTCCAACTTTTTTATTAACACATTGACAATCATTTACAAACAGTTATCTGTAACCTTGATCTCTGCTGTTTGCTGCCATAAGGATGACTAATCGTGTGTCACAATTGGCTGGAATTACAGGATTTGTCTTCTGGTCCTATGGGTTTGAATTTGCTATGTACATTTTGAGTTGAAGGCTGTCATGGCCATTGGGAGTAAAGCCATTAACATCATTTGGCACAATTATTCTTATATTCCTTGGGTCAGGTAGTTATGTGTTGAGGCGCTAGTCCAGGATTTGAATACACAATCGAGGCTAGCACTTAATACAGTACTGAGGGAGAGTTGCATTGCCAGAAATGCCATATATCTGATGAAATGCTGAACTTTGGTTTTTCAGGTGGATATAGTTAACCCCTTTAAGCGAAGAACAGAGGGTTCTCCTACTGTCCTGGCCTACATTTATCCCTCAACTGACAAAACTAAGACAAATTAATTGACTATTTAACTCATTGGTGTTTGTGGGGCTGTGTGAAAGTTGGCTGTCATGTTTGCTTACATTATAGCAATGAGTATTCATTAAAAGTATCTCATTCTTTGATGAGCTGTGAACCTCTTTGGAACATCCTGAGGAAACAAAATGTGCTATAATCAAGATGCTGATCTGTAGTTCTCAATTTTATTGTGTGTTATAAATCTTTAATGCACTGCCTGTCAATCAGAGAGGAACCGTCTATTTAATAAACAATTAAATAATTTAGAAAAGTTATTTGCTGGAAAATATGAAGTTTCAGTGGAGTTATCAATTCTTTCATATGGATATTGTTGTGCAGTGATTCAAAGGTATAGTGATACTTGATGTTCAAAGTGTAGCAACAATTGCTGGTTTTCAGTGCATCCCAATGAATAAATTTCTGATTGAAACTAAAAGTATAGATAATTAACGAGAAAAAAAGTTAAAACTGTTATTAATTAAAAATCTAATCTCAGTTCAGATGTAATCACTGCTGGTTAACCATTATCATTGAGAGTAGCAAGGGGAAATGTGGGCCTATTAAATACAGATGAAAGGAAACGGCAATTTTTTAATCTATTTTCACAGTGGTGGAAGACAACAACAAAACAAAGGAACCTAAGGATAAGTCAGAGGAGAAATTGAATGAATTTAATATAAGTTTTTAAATATAGTAATGAAGAAAATAATGGGATTTGTGATGAACAATTCTTTCATTAGCTGAGGGATATCAAGACATATGGATCAAAATGAATAAATGAATTTGAGGTACAGATTAGCCATAATCTGATTGAATGGCAAGACTGGCTCAAGGGGCTGAATGGCCTATTCCTGTTCCTATATAACAGGAAATAATGTAACACAGACAGAAAGTACTTGCAGAGATTTTAATTTAAGTATCATCAGAAGCCTGACAGAAATTCGGTGAGTTTGGTGTAATGTAAACTTTTGCAGCTTGAAAAATTAAAGGTGTCCTGCTTTTCAAGGTCGAGCCAATGAATTATTCAGTTGAATACTAATAAGAAATCTTAATGTTTATCCATAAAATAAATGTTTCAGATTCCAAATCTATAAATTGCAAATATTAAATTATGTTTCTTCAATTAAATTTGACATGGTGTCCTTTCAGTTATTTGTCGACATCTTCAGATTTTTGGCCTTGTATTACGACCCCTGTGGAGCTGGAAAAAAAATCTACACGGAAAAAAAAGAGAATTTTGTTTTGTCAGCCGGTTGCCCCGTGGATGGACACTCACCAATATGCTAACGAGTCAAAAGCAAACAGTTGAGAAATTGATGTAGAGTTTATGTTGGGCTCATGTGTAGTACATGCTCTCTCTGTAAGGAAACACCACATGCCTAAAAAAACTGAGAAAACCTGGATAAGGATTGCAGGAGCCAAGGTTGCAGGTCTCACAGTTATGCACAGGGTGTGCAGCCAAAATCTCTGACCATATCCAGCACAAAGCACAGCTGAGTTTCATGCAGCTTATCCAGCTGTCAGTGTCCTATTCATTAAGGCATTAGTTTGCATGATTGTCTAGCACCAACAAGGAAAAATTCCACACTCCATTATTATGTTAATATGCCTGCCTAGTATTCAACAATTCCCTGGAGTTTTGCAGATGTAGCTCAAGTATCAGATTACCAGGTCTGGCACAGGAGGTTGACTTAACTCCAATTACCTAGTATCCACTGCTTTTCTTGATCCATATTGTTATGCCTTGTGGTTCCCAAAAGTTCAGAATAATCACATAGTTACTGGAGCTTTCCATTGACTATATTTTTCCACATTTCACCATGTGCTGCAGGACAATAAGTTTTGTCTGTGACATCTTTTGGTTATCTCCACCTATCACTGGCCCTCTATCCAGCTCTACTTGTCCCACACCCCCCTTAAACCAGCTTATATTTCACCTCCTTTCTATTTTTACTTAGTTCTGTTGAAGAGTCATACGGACTCGAAACGTTAACTGTGTTCCTCTCCGCAGATGCTGTCAGACCTGCTGAGTTTTTCTTGGTATTTTTGTTTTTGTTTTGGATTTCCAGCATCCGCAGTTTTTTGCTTTTATCTTAGGACAATAAGTTGTTACTTTGGGGCTGACTGTAGTACAGTAGTAAGTGATGTGGCACTCAGGATATACATGTGTAGCTGCACATGACAATATAATTCTATATGATTTTGGAATAATGTAACCTATGTTAATCACCCAGACTTGGTTGCGTGGGGCACAATTTCAAAATTTGCAGATGACCAATTAATTATCTAATAATTTCACAATTTTAGAGGCCTTGCAGTCATTGGAGAAAGACTAGGAAGAGCAGGAGACAGTTTTCTCCTTTGCTGTCTGGTCCCAAAGCACAGTGTTGAATCTAAAGTTGATATCCACAAGAACTTTTAGTTACTGATAAGGATTAGTGATTGGGCTAGAAACCCAGTGTATCTTCCCATGAAAACACTTAACTCCTCGTCTTTCATTATACCACATAGATGGTCAGCCGCCACCATATTTCATAACTTGTCCAATAATTCTCAAGTGCAATTAGGGATGGACTTAGCCACGACACCCACATCTCAAGAAAAAATAAAGAAATTCAAGCTAGTGGGTAGAATGTTGCAGATCCCCAATGAAGTGGGAGAAAATAAGGGGAATGGAGTACAACAGCTCCACTATGGAGCTAGCATTTGCATGAGATAATGGGCCAAATGCACACCTTCTGTACTGAAATTTCAGTAATTCCATGGTGCCATCCATACATCATTAGACTTTAATAGAATGTGTGACAGAAATGAGCATACTTCAGTCCCCTTTCATGTTATAATCTCAACTATTTCTACTTGGATTTGGAGTAAACAACCTGGATAAAATCCAGAATTAGACCACACATTTCCACACCTTCCAGTCTCATGAATGTCAGAAGAAGTACTAGATTGAAGAGAGAAAGCTAGAAATGTGGACAATGTGTTTAAGGAGTTTATGAGAGCATGTGACACAAACTGCAAGGGAACTAACATAAAGGGAGTGTGAAAAAGTCAAAGCAAGACATAACAATGGGAAAGCTCCAAAGGGAGAGGGTAAGATATACAGGGGGGAAAAAATCAGAGAAGAGTTGAAGATAAACTCTGAGATAAAGATGGCAAGCAACCTGTATTTTGAGATTAATCAGACAAATAAGGAGAGAGATACGGAAAAAGTTAGTGAGTAGAAACTAGGCAGAAAAGGGAAAATATTATGTTTTGGTCATGAACGAGTGCCAAAAGTGTAAACATATTTTTTGTATTTGCTTTAAAATTTGTTATCCTATGCCGGCATGTACATTTTTTTTGTTGTTCATGAGTTGTGAGCATTGCTGATGTGGCCAACATTTGTTGCCCATCCCTAATTACCCTTGAGAAAGTGGTGGTGGTGAGCTGCCTCCTTGAACTGCTGCAGTCCAGGTGATGTAGGTGCACTCACTGTGCTGTTCGGAAGGGAGTTCCAGAGCTTTGACCCAGTTACAAAGAAGGAATAAGAATATAGTTCTAAGTCAGGCTGGTGTGTGGCTTGACTGGGAACTTGCATGTCATGGTGTTCCCAGATATCTGCCCTTGATTTTCTAGGTGGTCGAGTTGCTGGTTTTCTGAAGTTATTTTCAAAGGAGATTTGGGGAGTTGCTGCAGTGCATCTTTTATGTGCCAGTGGTAGAGAGCAGAATATTTAAGGTGGTGAATGGGATGCCAATGAAGTGGGCTGCTTTATCCTGTTGAACTTGCGTTTTATTGAGAAACACTCGAGACAGGCAAGTGAAGGGTATTCCATCATAGTTTTGACTTGTGCCTAGTAGATGGTGGACAGGCTCTGGGGAGGCAGGAGGTGAGTTATTCACTGCAGAATTCCTAGCCTCTGACCAGCTCTTGTTGCTACATTATTTATATGGCTGGTCCAATTCAATTTCTAGTCGATGATGACCCCCAGGAAGGTGATGGTGTGGGATTCAGCGATGGTAATGCCATTAAATGCCAAGGGTACATGGTTAGAATCTCCTCTTGTTGGAGGTGCTCATTGCTGGCACTTGTATGGCGTGAATGTTAATTTTCACTTATGAGCCCAAACTCTGTGCAGACATGAAACAAAAACAAAAATACCTGGAAAAACCCAGACTGCAGGTATTTTTGTTTTTGTTTCAGATTTCTAGCATCCGCAGTGTTTTGCTTTTATCTGTGTGCAGACATGGACTGTTTCAAGGTATAATATTAATCATTTAAGCCTTACCTCAAATATATTTTGTTAATCAGATAGTGAACTAGAAATACAAATTCTGCATTTGAGAACATATTTAACAGCTGTTTTGCTGCTTTTCTTAAATAACCTTGTATGTGTAATGTGTACCCAAGAATCTTTAAAAAGCCTACATCTGGTGAAATACATGAGTAACACTACATGAATTTGAGCTCAAATGCCATCACAACCCATAAGCATAAAAATCCTGTGATCTTTATTAAAGAAGACTTGTGTGAAATTTAAATACTTTGGACAGGTTGGGAGATTATTGGATGTTATGATATTCATACATATTTAGACAATATAAATGTTTCCACTAGACTGTTCTAACTTAATATCATTTTCCATGTCTTTGTTTTCTTAAAGTTTGGTAAATACTGGTTTACTAGAGAGGTGCCTGTGGGAGCTAGGCACGCCACTGACTCGTACAAACCACAACGAGGATATTAAAGCTCAGGTCAGTGTAATATACTACAGTTTCGGCCCTTGATATTTATATGAAGAAAGATCCTAGATCTAGAATTGAATTTCTACTACATCAACTTACTGCAGTATCTAAGAGGCAGAACCATCATCTCCATTACTCACTGCAACAGGCTACTCATCTCTCTCGTTTTGTGTGTGACTAATAAACTCCATTATTTGTCTTGAGGCTCATTGAAAAATTGGCAGTTTTTGTTTTGTGCTAGTCTGCAAATACTCTACCGTAGTCCAGCCTACTCCCATCCCAATTTTGTGGTGACAAAATCTCCCTCCTCAATCCCTGACTGTTCCCTGTAATTTCCTGCTTCTCAACTATTCCACGAATCCAAGTTGAAATGCCGCATTGGAACCTGTGTCAACATAATATTACTAGCCTCTATCTTTGTGCATCTAGCCTGCCTTAACAGTATACATGTCAGCATTGGTACAAACCGATTTCCTTTTTCCACTAGCACTAACCTGTTCTAACCCTCGACCAAAAAATAATTGAGAATTCCTACTCCAATATTCGACCTTGTTCTTTGAACCCAACTTTATGTTTTTGACAGTAAATGGATGTTTATTTGAAAATTAGGGCACATGCTGTGCATGCTTTCTGATGAGTCAGATTATTGCTCAAAGTGGAAATGTTTCAAATGAGCACAATTCTACTCTTGTATCTTGCATAAATAATAAGTTATCTTTCACATTTCACCAAGTTCTGCCATTTGCTTTTTATCCCATCACTTCATGCACAAAGGATCAATTTGAATGTCATGGGCCACAGTCCATTCACCAAACATGCGCAGTAGACTCTGTTTCCACTGTGGGATTTTTAAGTTGATATATTGTTGCACAGTGTCTATCATTATTGTTTTTCTCTGCAGGTTTTGAGCCACCTTCAGTACCTCTCCGCTCTTTCTGGACTATTTCAACCCTGTTTGATTTTGCATCAAGAGCACGTATTGCAGGATGACTTGTTAAAGCCATTGTTGTCAAATATATTTGCAGTACTTTGTATACGTTGCAAGGACTATTTTGGTAATGTACTTTAACTTTTCTTCATTCCAGAATACCCTTTTTTTTGCAAAAGGGAACTCATGTTTAACCAATTTATTGGAGTTCTTTGAAGGAGTCACATGTGCTGTGGACCAAGGGGAATCAGTGGATGTACCGTCCTTAGATTTCCTGAAGGCATTTGATAAAGTGCCACATCAAAGGTTATTGCAGAAAATAAAAGCTCATGGTGTAGGGGCCAACATATTGGCATGGATAGCAGATGGGCTAGCTAACAGGAAGCAGAGAGTTGGCATAAATAGGTATTTTTTCTGGTTAGCAGGATGTGACAAGTGGTGTGCGACAGGGATCAATGCTGGGGCCTCAGTTTTTTACAATTTATATAAATGTCTTGGATGAAGGGACCGAATGTTGCTAAATTTGCTGACAACACAAAAATAGGTAGGAAAGTAAATTGTGAAGAGGACGTAAGGAGGCTACAAAGTGACATAGGTTAAGTGAGTGCAAAGATCTGGCTAATGGAGAATAATGTGGGCAAACATGAAATCGTTCATTTTGGCAGGAAGAATAAAAAAGAAGCTCATTATCTAAATGGTGAGAGATTGCAGAGCTCTGAGATTCAGAGGGATCTGGGTGTCCCTACTATATAAATCACAAAAGGTTAGTATGCAGGTATAGCAGGTAATTAGGAAAGCTAATAGAATGTTATACAACAAAAACAAAGTGCTGGAAAACTCAGCAGGTCTAACAGCATCTGTGGAGAGAAAGACAGAGTTAACATTTCGAGTCCATATGACTCTTCAGAGACTCTTCTGAAGAAAAAGAGTCATACAGACTCAAAGCATTAACCCTGTCTTTCTCTCCAAAGACGCTGTTAGACCTGCTGAGTTTTTCCAGGATTTTCTGTTTTTGTTTCAAATTTCCAGCATCCGTGATACTTTGCCTTTTTTTATAGAATGTTATCATTTATTGTGAGGGGAATTGATTACAAAAGTAGAGGTTATGCTTCTGTTGTACAGGGCATTGGTGAGACCACATCTGGATCATTGTGTACAGTACTGGTCTCCTTCTTTAAAGAAAGCTGTAACTGTGCTAGAAGCAGTTGAGAGAAGTTTACTAGACTAATACCAGGAATGGCCGGATTGCCTAATGAGGAAAGGCTGGACAGGTTAGGCTTGTATCCACTGGAATTTAGAAGAGTAAGAGGTGACTTAACTGAAACCTTTAAGATCATGAGGGTTCTTGACAGGCTGGATATGGGTAGGATGCTTGTTGTTGTGGGAGAAACTAGAACTATGGGTCACTGTTTAAAAATAAGGGGTCGCTCATTTAAGACAGAAATGAGGAGAAATTTTTTTGGAGGGTTGAGAGTCTTTGGAATTCACTCTTCCTCAAAAGATGGTGGAAGCAGAGTCTTTGAATATTATTAAGGCAGAGCTCGATAGATTCTTGATTAACAAAGGGATGAAAGGTTTTCAGGGATAGGCAGGAATATGGGGTTGAGGTTACATTCAGATCAGCCATGATTTTATTAAATGGCAGAGCAATCTCAAGTGGCCTACTCATGCTCCTAATTCGTATGTTCGTATGGTTTCCAGTATATTTTTCCCAGTTATTGCAATATAAGTGCATGTGTTTCTCTTTTAAGAGAAAATTAAATTGGATTCGACTGGAAGGAAGTTACTCAGCTCATTGTTGTTAGTTTTACACAGTAAAATCTGCATCTCATGTTTATGCCTGACAAAACTAACTTTTGTCTTTTAAGTACCTTTGTGGTTTCTCTAACCTGTGACAGCAGAGATTGCACCTATGCTCCTTCATAAACTCAAAATGCTCCATAGGAATTGTTGAATACTTTCACGTATCACAGAAGTGTTGCAGTGCAGGAGGAAGCCATTTGGCCCATTGTATCTGCACAGGCTCTCCGAATGAGCATTTCACCTAGTGCCATTCTCCTGCCATCTCCCTGTAACCCTGCAGATTGTTCCTTTCTAAATAATTATCTAATTCCCTCTTGAATGCCTTGATTGAGCCTGCCTCCAGCACACTCCTCAGGCAGTGCATTCCAGACCTAATCATTTGTTGTGTGAAAACGTTTTTTCTCACATGCTAAGCATGAGCAGCTGCCACCATCACTTGAAGTTATATACTAAGCAAACAAAATATATTAAGGGTATCTGCAGTGTAGAATTATTCCTGTAGAATGACTAATTACTTTTGATATGATTTAAGAAATAAAAATAATAGGTTCTGTTTGCGACGCCTTTCACGTTGGAAGGCCTCGATGTATTTTACACAAGGAATTTGTGCCCAATATTAAATCTGTCAGTGAATGTGTTTTTAAACAAGTTAAAATCTCGCTCTTTATTTTTATTTCATTTAATTTTGAAGTGCAATGACTCTTGTTATGTAGGGCAGTTTATTGACTTGCACTTTAAATACTTCAGCATTTTGGTACTAAATCTTTGCTGAAGACATTTCAGTTTCCCCTGTGAAAGTTTTTCTTCCATGATGCATGTGGATAAACGTTCCAAGAAAATTGATTTTAGTTTTAAATCAGTTAGACCAGTTAGCTCAGCAGGTCAGGATATCCCAGGTGCATTGCTGGAAAAGTCTCTGCCTTTGCTTTTGTCCAACAGTTACAAGGTTCTTGCTACCTGTGTGGATGATGGCAAAGTCTGTAGGATGATATAGGAGCACATTCAAGTGGGTTTAGTGAAAAGGAATGCGATAGTGGTAGGGGACTGTATGTTCGGGGGGGGGTGGGATGGGGGGATAGACATTGTTTTCTACAGCTGCAACCGAGAGTCCCAAATGTTGTGCTGCTTGCCTGGTGCCAGGGTTAAGCACATCTCTTCGCTGCTGGAGAAGAACTTGGAGTGGACTTGGGAGGGGAAGAAGGATCAGATTGTCATGGGCCACATAAGAACTAATGACATAGAATGAAGGAAGAGGTCCATTGAGTGAGTTTCAGGAGCTAGGGTTAGAGTTAATAAGCAACATAAAGATAATTTCTGGGAGTGATAACAATCAGAAAATCATAATATGATTAAGGCAGAATCAGCGTGCTTTTTTGAAAATGAAATCATGTTTGACACATATGTTAGAGCTTTTTGAGGATGTAACTGGCAGCGTAAATGAAGGGGATGTAATGGGTGTACTGTATTTGGGATTTCAAAAGGCACTTGATAAGGTGCCACACACAAGGAAAGGGGTCGTGGGATTAGAGATAAAATGTTCACTTGGATAGAAGATTGATTAAAAAATATAAAACAGGGAGTAGGAATAAACAGTTCACTTATTACTATTGAGGAGACCTCAACAAGGTAGATGCTGAGAGGATGTTTGCCCTGGCTGGAGAGTCTAGAACCCGGGACACGGTCCCAGGATAAGGGGTTGGTTATTCAAGACTGAGATGAGAAATTTCTTCATTCATAGGGCTCAGAATCTTTGGATTCCTCTACCCCAGAGAGCTATGAATGCTCAGACGTCAATTATATTCATTCAATAAAATTTTGCACTCAAAGAGACTCATGGAATATGGGAATTGGATGGAAAGTGGAGTTGAGGTCGAAAATCAGTCATGATCTTATTGAATGGTGGATAGGCTCCAGGGGTCCAATGGCCTATTCCTGCTCCTGTATCTTTGTTTTGACAATGCTTGGCTTGCCAGATTTTTGTAATTAGTTTTTACTAAGGACCTCAAATATTGCAAACGAACAAAACAAGTTTGGAACTATAATAGAGTTCAGGAGACAACTGATTATTAATTCTGTAAGCAGATGTGGATGTTTGTTGTGCTCTTAGCGCTTGCTTTTAAATAGAATACTAAACATTAACAAAGGGTTTTGCAAAAATAGTTTAAAGTCAAAACGTGACATGTTTATTGTTACCCAGCAGTGGCTCTTAAAAGTTGGGAACCTCTTTTTAAACTAGTGACTTTTCAATGCTGAGCTAATAACAATCTGTGTTTTAGACTGTGAGGTAACATCTACCATCTATCAAGCATGGACAGACCTGTTTATCCTTTTGAACACAATTCTACGGAAAAGTGGTCAGGATGCGTTCCCAGCAGTCATTGCTGCAATGGCAAAGCAGTGGACTGCTCTCACAGGTAATATAAACCAGCTAATGTGTGTGTTTCATGTATCCTGGAGGCCAGATTTTCGCCTTGGGTACTTAGATCATGTGGGCACCACTGATATTAATGTAGCATTTCCAAGTGTGTGTCTTGCAATAAAATATTTTAGAAATAAATTTGAATTGTGTAACTAATTTTGAATCCATGCTGAAAAAGTATTATTCCTATTGATTTTTTCCATATTTAAATGTACAATTAATATTGCACAGTTTGAAATTAACAGCATAACAGATTTGGTCTGTTACTGCACACACAATCACTAGCCTATCCCTGCTGCAACTTTTCACATGATATAGGAACAAGTTAGTCACTTAAAACCTATCGATCTGAGATATTGAGGCTTATTTAAAAGTTAGTTTTGATTTGAACAAACTGAACATAAGTTACAAAGATGATGCATTGTAAGCAGCAGACCGCTTATAGCTCTGAGTAGATCTCTAATTCAACACATAGAATATTGATGTGTCACCTACCCCTGCTTTTCTTAAAGCTTTCCTTGTAATTAATCTCAAGGGTGAAATTCATCATTTTAAGCACCTGTAATTTAATATGCAGCACTGCAGGAATATTTTGATACATTTTCTGATTAGTTTTCTCATTTAACAGTTGCACATTGAGTATCAAAATTGTCATTTGTTAAAATTCTTATACCATTTGTAATCCTTTTTGAAAAGAGAGCAAGAATTTCTCTCCATTCATTGTAGGGTTTTTTTACACAAACTTATCAAAGTTAGTTTTGAATTGTCATTTTTCCTCAGAATTTTCTGCTCCCTCCTGCCCTCAAGGTGTCAACTTTCGCTGGAGCATGCTTGCATGGATACGGGCAACTCTTTGCTATGTATATGTATGCTATTCTTGTATAAACCATGAAAGAGAACATTTGTGGGCTGCTCAATTATGGCAGGCATAACAACAGAGCCTTCCTCTTTTCAGTCACCGTCTATATCTAGAACTTTCAGCTACAGATTGTCATACAGTGATTAGCCGCAGAAACTTGCCCTGAATATTCTGGAAGCCCCAGATCCATTTGTAGCTTCCCAATTATTCTCTGACTAAAACCAGCTAATTTAACATCAATGCAAGATTAAACTTCAGCCTTTTTTGGTCTGTATGGTTTAATACTGTACTAAGGGAATTAAGTTTGCATTGTTTAATGAATATTTATTTGTCTTTTAGATACAATTTCCTTGTGCATTCAGCAGTCTATCACCAGACCTAGTTTGTATGAGGTATCCTTACAATTCATTTCTCTCCTTCTGACTGAAGAGGGAAAGAGGCAGCTCCAAATTGGAGCAGTAAGCCACTCAATCAACTCTCTGACTCTTACTAAGCTTTTAGATGGAAATGAAAGGGATGAATCATCAGGCAGTCAGCTCTGTGAGAGCATATTAAAGGTACTCTACGAATTCCAATGCAAATTAATTGTAGTTATTTTGAATGTGTGAAGAAACTAAATTAACTAATATAAGTACAATATTTACAATTAATCTGCTTAGCTTTAGTTGCAGAACTGAATTATTGCAAAGTAGCAATACAGACCTGTTTAAACTTCAGCATCAAAAATTCCAGGCAAATCATACTTTGAGGATTATAGTTGATTTTATTGGTGTTTTGATCTCTAGACCTCCAGACACGGTGAACTTGTCAAGTTGAGGTATGAACAAGAAGACTCGCTCCAGTGTCAGCCATGGATCAGTTAACAGCACTCTTGTTTCTGAGTCAGCAGTTGTGGGTTGAAGTCTCTCTCCAGAGGCTTACGCACAAAAATCTAGGCTGACCCTGCAGTGCAGCGCTGATAGCATTGCACATTGGAGGTGCTCTCCTTCAGATGAGACATTAAACTGAGGTCCTGTCTGCTCTCTCTGATCAACATGAAAGCTCCAATTGTACTATTTTAAAGAATACCATGGAAGTTATTTCCAATGTTGTGCACAAATTTGTGCATATTTCCTATGTTACAGAGTGACAATGCTTCAAAAGTACAGTATTGGCTGTAAAACACTTTGGGATGTCCTGAGGCTGTGAATGTTGCTATAGCAATGCAAGTTTTGTTTCATTTTTTTTCTTTTTCCAATCTCGTGCTTCAGAATGGACACTGATTTGGTACTACATTGTCCCACTCCAGAAAGAATTTGAGCACAGTGCATAATATAGCAGTCATTAACTTCAAGCTGCATACTGAACAAATACAAAACCACACTGACTTAACTACTCTTCCTCATTGGTGTGATGCAGAATTGTATCTGCCTGCAATTTGAAGCAAATGGCTCCAAAGATTTTTCCCAGGAGTAGAACCAGGTCAATGTGGGTATTTGAAAAGCTGTTATCTGTATTTGTGAACAGAGTCTTGTTCTCTCATCATCTCTGATCTGTTAAAATTCTGCAAAGAACTAAATAGTGCACATAGCTCTGATTTTCAGATTTCAATTTTAGATGTAAAAATTCTTGCCTTTCCAACATATTATGAAAGTACTGTGTCCAGATGTTGCTGTAGAATTAACACTAAAGCTAACATTGCTCATGATTCTTTATGTAGAAATCAAATAATTTCCACGATTGAACATGCAAATTAACTGCAGAAATTAGAAAATGCTGTCTGAGATACCCTGCTCCTCCAAAAGTAACAGTATCTTGTTGAGAGACTCATCATTCAAATATATTGTATGATATGCAATGACTGTGCAAGATAGGATTAAAACTCCTTAAAAAATTGGGCCTTGTTCAGTCCAATGTATGCAGCCTTTTAATGGCGAGATAAGTCTTAATTATTGCCAAACAACCTCTCTGGCACTGAAAAGTAACTTCGTGTGGTGATTCCTTCAGATTTTAGTTATTGGAAATTTTAAAAATATGTGCATTTCTACTTTTTCTCTGTCTTTATCTTATCTCTTTCTTTCCCTCTCAGTATCACTCTCTGTATTTGATTTGACATTGAATTAAATATTCTAACTAATACTTGCTGGTTCAGACCCTGTGCTCAGTAGAGATTCTTCAATCTGAGTTACACAGTTGCGTGCCTGTTTACACAGGTCCCAGATACTTTTTAGAGCAAGCTGCACTTTTTGATTCCTTAATTTACAATCTAAACCAGTATAAGAGCCCATTGAAGGTGTGTGGGAGTGCAAGTGTGATGAACAGCTGTCACTGCTCATTTACCACTGACTGCAAAATCTAGCCAAATGAATATCGAGCTTTAGAGAAAGAAAGACTTGCATTTGTATAATGCTTTCAGCTAACTCTAAGCTAGTCACCAATAAATTCAGTAATGAATTCGGAAGAAACCTCTTTATCCAGAGTATGTCTGAAATGTCTACAATTATTCAGCTGTTTGAGACTGCACTAACATGGTTTCATCTTTATTTGTCCAGTCATAGTCAGAAAATCACCTGCAAAGGCTTCTCTTCCTGAGTCCCCCAAGTAGTTAAGCTGGTGCTGGCTGAAACCATTATTTAAACTTTGTATTCACTTTATACTGTACTTATCACCTTTAAGGTTAGAGTTCAAAACAACATCCCTCCTGATGTGCTTGTTTCAGTATCTGCCATTTAGTGCATTTGAAATCTGTTCCACTGGGGGAGCCTGAACATCTCTTATGAAGTTATGAAGGGTGGATTCGTCCCAGACTTGCACTAAAACGCTGTTTTACTCGCTGGCCGCAATGGTGATTTCTCACACCGTATCGTCACAAACCTGCCGCCTTAATTATGCATTCCCAGGAAACACACATTTTGATGGTGGGCAGGCTCTCATTCGCCCGCCATGCCGTCACTTCACCACTTCATCACACCAGGCACCATATTTGAAGCACTGCTGCGTGCACACCTCTCGGTGCTTCCAACCCAAGTCTCCTCACTGCATGTCATCATCATCCTCCACAAATCTAACAGCTATGAGGGCCTCCTGAGCGTGCCTGCATCATCTGGCCAGTGCAAGGGCTTCATCGTCGTCATCATCATCGCCTTCGAGGACCTCTTCACCCTCTTGACCATTGGCCTCATCCTCATCGGAGCAGACCTCCAGTTCCTCCATCTCTCCTCAGCCAGCTCCTCTCCCCGTTGCAGCACCAGGCTATAAAGGCACAGCAGACGACGATGATGCGTAACATCCACTGAGGACTACATTGCAGGCCTCCACCAAACCAGGTAGCGGAACCTCGTTTTCAGCATCCCGATGGTTTGCCCCACCAAGTTGCATTTGCAGCATGAGTCTCATTATGCCTTCGTTCTGCTGCAGTCTGAGACTGACGCACATCAGCCACATCCTCCGCGGGTGGCCCTTGGAGCCATCGCTGCAGCCTCTGGACTCTAAAATACGTCAGGGATCTGTGACTGACTGAGAATGTAGGATTCATGCACATTCCCTGGAAACCGTGCACAGACCTGCAGGATGCGTTTGTGGTGGTTGCACACCAGCTGCACATTCAGCGAATGGAATCCCTTGTGGTTAACTTAGTTGATCCCTTGTTGCGACAGATCTGAGCACCACATAAGTACAGTCGATGGCGCCCTTCACCTGTAGGAATCCTGAGATTAGGCAAATCCAATCGCTTTTGCATCCTGGCTCTCCTGGTCCCAGGCAAAATGCACAAAGTTGTGTGCCCTCAGGAAGAAGGCATCCATGGCCTCATGGATGTATTTGTTGGTGGAGGCTTGTGATATCCCACAGAGGTCACCTGTGGAGCCCTGAAAGGAGCCACTGGCATAAAAATTGAGGGCTGTGGTCACTTTCACGCCCACTGGCAGTGGACGCCCTCCATGTCCCATGGTGCCAAATCCTGCAGTAGCTGGCAGATGTGACCAACTAGTTTTCCAGACATGCAGAGTCTTTGGCAAAACTGGTTCTTGGTCACCTGCAGGAATGAAAGGTGGTATCTATAAGACCCTGGGTCTAGCTAGGCGCCAACCAGCGACAGCTTGCTGTGGCTTCAGTGGTGTGTGTGCGGAAGCCTCAGTTGCCCCTTCATTCTGAGCATGCCGCTCCTCCCTCTGTGCATCTAGGCACCTCAGCCGCCCTCTTCTTCATCGTCTTCACTCTGTGTATGCCACGAGGCATACAGCTCGTTCACCAGGCTCCATGCTCCTGATGTACTCCTGCAGGATAAAAGAGAGAGATGCATGGATTAGCATGGGTGTTCTAAGAACCCCTCTTGGTTAAGTCTGAAGGCCCCTTAACACCTCCTGGAGAGTACTGGCCGTCACTTGGATGGCCAGAGATTAATGCGCTGCATTGCTGACCAAAACTCCACCCACCTCCGTCCCACTCCACCTGACTGATTGGCAGCAGTTTTGTCCACTGGACTGCATGCTGTGCTCTCAGCTCAGGCGCAGGCATTCTCCTTACCCACTGGTAAGGCTGCACTGTTACCTTGAACCATGGGGGAGACTCGTCCAAACCGGGATGGTGACATTGCAAGGGGCTGTAAATGCCTCCATCAGTCACTGCCCCATGGCCAGCTTTAGCAAGGAGAATGTACGACAGCTCATCCAGCTGTTCTGCAGTCCACTAAAAGGCTCATTAGTTTGCAGTTTGTGCCTGAGGGGTGAAAAGCTCTGGAGCACTTGTGGCACTTTCATGCCTCTGCGTTGCTTGAGTGGGCAGATAAGCAATACTTGGCCATCCCCAGATAGCCCTGCAAAATCTGTTCAGTGATGAACTGCTTAGAATTTCTCTGGTGTGCAGTGCTTAGAAAAATTCAGATCCTTTATTTAGACATACATCAGTTCATCTCAACTTCTTAAATGTATAGACTGATTTAAGAGATTGAGAAAAATTGACACAGAACCAGTACTGTGGAAGACATTGTAACATTATAGGGGCTGTTAGTATGAATTAAAATACATACCCCTACTTGTTCCAGGAACATGCGTGGGAAAAATAAATTCTCTCCGAAAACATCAAATATTCAGTGAAGACTGATGGAAGTAAAAGCCCAATTAGACAAAAAGTCACTGAAGCCATTAATGAGGGATGGACAGCATCTACCTATTTGTTTAGCTGCTGAAATTGTAATGATCATCAAATGTAATCCAATTGCCAAGCAAATGTGACTACTGAGAAAATCAGTTTAAAAATAAATTCTCTGGATTAGTTACTTGCTTTATATTCTTTTTGCCCTTGCAATAAGCTTGTGTTTAATTGTCTGTACATTGATAGATTCCATTGTATTTTCTGAGTGGAGGCAAGTACTGTTAAATATTTGAGTAACAAAAGGAGACTTAAAGAGGATCTGTGTTTTGAAAATTACAAAGGATATAGAGCTAGCTGAAACCAAAATAAAATAAGAAAAAGAAATATTGAAATTTCTACTTGAGTATTATGAGAAATATATTTTTCAGTCGCCTGTGGTTGATTTAGTTGTGGCTTTTCCATTTTTTTTTTGCAGAGCTATGAAGGTAAATCGTCTGACGATAATCACAGAAAGGTTGCGGCGAGTGCTCTAACAGCATTGCTTCCTGTAAGCATTTGTGCCCAGAAGCATGCCTTGCAGGGTAAGTCATAAAAATATTCCAGTGCACTTGTAAAATTAATCTTGAGCTGCCTTTAACTGGATTATCTAAACATGGAGTGATCAGCAAAGTAATGAGATATATGAACTAAAAAGGCTATGTTCGAATCCACCTTAAGCTCATAGCATCAATAGCCATCCTCTCCAATGACTATTAAAGATCACAAGTGAAATGAATTGTAACTTCTCAATCTGTTTACCAGTGGTCATGAGTTTGTAGTTCATATGTGCCAGTAATAAGGCCATAACAGCTTGGATACAAGAAGAATAAAAAGGGTATTCAGACCTTGCGAGAACTGATCTTTCTGGTCACCTGCATGCATGATTCTTAAAGCTGGTCACTTACTATCATTTATAAATTGGTTATAGAAGGGAGTGGTAGAAGAAGGAAAAGGAAATATCTTCATTCATTATCCTTCATAAATTTTGAGAATAGAACCTAGCATTGATAGGATCCAAAGCAGCAACATTCTTATGTGATGCTAAAACGTATTACATGCGTAATGTCATAAGTAGTTCCAAGATCTGTGATATTTCACTAATTGATTTTTCCTGAAGCTTCTTTGTTCTTTGCATTTATACTTCTCAGCCACAATAGTTTAGGAAACACAAATAGTGACCAAACATCACAGTTGAATGAGAAGTCAAATATTATGTCTGGACCTGAAGACATTGCAATTGACAACTTGGTTTTTTTGAAGCTGCTGACTGTAAGCCAGGCTCTTCTTTCTTACTAATATTGAGATCATTCAGTTGCCTCTGCCACACCACCCTTCCCCGTAGCCTCCAGAGAAACCCTCCTGCCATTGAACTGAACCCACATCTTTCACTAGTTTCACTCCCATTTTCCCTCATGCCCTGTCTGAGCTCATGACACCCACCTCCTGCTTGCTTAACCACATTTGCACGAATCATGCAACTTCCTTTGATAGCCACATGCTAATTACGAATGATTCCACTTGCTCAAATGTTGTCTCCCTCCATTTCAAAACAGTCATCATTATCCTTAAATAAACCAACCCAGAACTTATCTGTCTTTGAAAACTGCCTGCCAACCCATCTCCAACTTCTCTCTCTTCTCTATGTTGTCAGCTTCCAGATCCAAGACCATCTTTCCTACAACTTTATGCTCGAGTCTCTCTAATCTGGCTTCCCACCCCCACCTGCCACAGCACTGAAAAGGACTTAATCAGTCACAAATTAAGTTTGCTGTGAACATTTCCATGGGGCATTGTTCCGCTTTGCCTTTCTCAACCTTTCTCTAATTTTTGGCATGGTTCACCTCACAGTCCTCCGACAGTGCCTCCCCCATGTCCACGTCAATGGATCTGCCCTTTGAGTTCCACTCTCTCCTATTCAAACATAGCCAGGTCATCTCCAGCAATGA
This sequence comes from Carcharodon carcharias, assembly GCF_017639515.1. Classification (NCBI taxonomy): domain Eukaryota; kingdom Metazoa; phylum Chordata; class Chondrichthyes; order Lamniformes; family Lamnidae; genus Carcharodon; species Carcharodon carcharias. The sequence continues at coordinate 27,354,443 of NC_054472.1, read as the reverse complement.
GCTACTTTTTCTTCCCCCACACTGTTACCTCTGGGGTCTCCCAAGGATATACCCTTGACCTACTCCTTGCCTGCTACATGCTGTCGCTTGGTGATATCATCCTAAGACTTGGGCCACGTTCCACATTTGTACTGACGATACCCAACTCTGCCACTCCACCACCTCTCTCAATCCATCCACTGCTCCACCTTGTAAAACTGCTTGTCTGAGATCTGGATATGGATGAGCAAGCGATTCCTCGAATTAAACATTGAGAAAACCAAGCACATCATTTTCAGCCATGCCACAAACTCCTTCTCTGCACTTAACTTCCTCCAGTACTACAGCTACCTGAGAACTCCGCATTTAGCCACTGGTATATCCTCCATTCCTTTTGCCTGGCCATTGTCTTTCATGTCTTCAACTGTCTATATCCTTTGCTCTGAATTCCTCTGCCTAAACCTCTGTGGCTCTCCTTTTCCTTTAAGACCCATCCTTAAAACCTCTTTTACCAAACTTTTAATGACATGTACCCACCCCGTCAAAATATCTTCTCTTTGACTCGAAGTACGTTTTTGAAGTATGTTTCTATGAATCACCTTTATCTTCATTAAAAGCATTAAATAAAAGCAAATTTTGACTGCCTTGCAATCTTTAATTAGTTCAGGATATCCACTGATGGAGCTTATAACACAAAATGGAAAAGGTTTGAGTGATTATGTTCAAATTCAGTTAATGCTGACTTAGTGTACAACTGAATTTATTTGGTCTGTTTCTTGTAGTGTTGAACTGTTATTTTGGTTCTGGCTCCGATAGTATGTAATGTACCCTGAGGTACCTTTAGTGTCTGGTGGACATTAATTCAGAATTAATTCTATTTGAGTTCACATTATCATTTTATACTCTCTCACCTATTTCAGATTGTATTTTTTAAGGATCTCCCTTTTTTTATTCATTCATGGGATGTGGGCTTTGTTGGCTGCGTCAGCATTTATTGCCCATCCCTAGTTGCCCTTGAGAAGGTGGTGGTGAGCTGCCTTCTTGAACTGCTGCAGTCCATGTGGTGTGGGTACACCCACAGTGCTGTTAGGAAGGGAGTTGCATGATTTTTACCCAGCGACAGTGAAGGAATGGTGATATATGTCCAAGCCAGGATGGTGAGCGACTTGGAGGGGAACTTCCAGGTGGCGGCATTCCCATCTGTCTGCTGCCCTTGCCCTTCCAGATGGCAGTGATCATGGGTTTGGAAGGTGCTGTCTAAGGAGCCTTGGTAAATTCCTGCAGTGTAGCTTGTAGATGACGCACACTGCAGCTACTGTGCATCGGAGGTGGAGGGATTGAGTGTTTGTGGATACAGTGCCAATCAAACGGGCTGCTTTGTCCTGGATGGTGTCAAGCTTCTTTAGTGCTGTGGGAGCTGCACTTATCCAGGCAATTAGAGAGTATTCCATCACACTCCTGACTCGTGCCTTATAGATGGTGGAAAGGCTTTGGGGAGTCAGGAGGTGAGTTACTTGTCGCATGATTCCTCATCTCTGACCTGCCCTTGTAGCCACAGTATTTATATGGCTAGTCCAGTTCAGTTTCTGGTAATGGTAACCCCCAGGATATTGTTAGTGGGGGATTCAGTGATGGTAATGCCAAGATGAGATGGTTAGATTCTCTCTTGTTGGAGCTGGTCATTGTGTGGTGCGAGTGTTACTTGCCACTTGTCAGCTCAGTCCTGGATATTGTCTAGGTCTTGCTACATTTGGACATGGACTGCTTCAGTATCTGAGGAGTCGCGAATGGTGCTGAGCATTGTGCAATCTTCAGCGAACATTCCCACTTCTGACCTTATGATGGAAGGAAGGTCATTGATCAAACAGCTGAAGATGGTTGGGCCAAGAACACCTGTGGAACTCCTGCAGTGATGTCCTGGTGCTGAGATGACAACTGCAATCATCTTCCTTTGTGTTTGGTATGAATCCAACCAGTGGAGAGTTTTCCCCGATTCCCATTGACTCCAGTTTTGCTAGGGCTCCTTAATGCCACACTGTGTCAAATACTGCCTTGATGTCAAGGGCAACCATTCTCCCCTCCCCTCGCAAGTTCAGCTCTTTTGTCTATGTTTGAACCAAGGCTGTAATGAGGTCAGGAGCTGAGTGGCCCTGACGGAATCCGAACTTGGGCGTCAGTGAGCAGGTTACTGCTAAGCAAGTGCCGCTTGATAGCACTGTTGATGACCCCTTGCTTTACTGATGATGGAGAGTAGACTGATGGGGTGGTAATTGCTGGATTAGATTTGTCCTCCATTTTGTGTACCAGACATACCTGGGCAATTTTCCACATAGCCAGGTAGATGTCAGTGTTTTAACTGTACTGGAACAGCTTGGCTAGGGGCACGGCAAGTTCTGTGTCCAGTTAGGATCTCATTTTCCAAATGATTATTCATCAAAGGTACTGTATCCACCGTTCAGATTTGTTCAAACAACTGGGTTTAAATTCCTTTCATTGAAAACTACATTATTGTTAACATTTGTATCAATTTGTAAAGTCAGTGCTGTGCAAGGCTTTATTGTAAATCAACTCATTTGATTTGTCACTTCAGTAGAGTGATCCTCAGGACTCACCCAAATATTTAACTCAAAGCTACTTCCATATTTAAATTGAATCAGAAAATTGTCCTCAAATCATTTGATCCTACTTTGAACGAGTCAGAAGTGGAATGACATTTCCACTAAGATCTTTATTTCCACTGAGGCCTTTTAACAGTTATTCATTTTCTGTAATGCAAGAACTCAGACAATTGGTTGGTAAGCAGCAGATTGCAATGTGATTGGTTAAGTGTATCGTACGTTCTACCATCTTGCAGAGGAAAAGCACAGGCAAGTTAATGACAGTTCCATCTATTCCAGATAATTTTCCCATTTGGGAAAACTGTTGCATGTTTACTAAACATTATCATGTAGATTTAATTGCCATTATAGCATCTTTAATGGATCAACTCCAGTTCCTACACATGAGCTTCCCTTTTCAATTTTGCTCAAATTTGATATGCACAAACGAGGTGTAAGGATGCAGAGTGAAGATTATATATTATCTACCTAATAGGATCTTTGCCATTCTTTCACTGATATGCATTCTTCATATAGTATAAGCATTCTCATACATCCCTCCCAGTCTCAGAGAGCTACCATTTTATTTTGGAGAGGTTGTAAAGATCTTATTTTTAATTTTTCTTGGCTTTAAAATTGGACTGTGGCTTTGAAAAAACTATCATGTCTGCACTTGAAAGTGTTGTTTGCTGGAACAGGATGAGGAATATCTACAATGTTGCTATCCTGGTATATAGGGTACCATAAGAGAACAGGATAGTGCCAGAAAAGAGTTCTGGACTAGGAGGAACTGCCTAACAACAGCATTTTAATTGGCTCTTGACCGGGTAACCTGGGCTTTGTGTGGTAATCGTGCAGGCAGAACAGCTCCTAGCCTGCAAAGTGGAAAGACCTGAAATCCCTCTCCTGGGTTTGTAAGATTCCAGCAATTCTGCCATAATAGCTAGCTGGCTATCCCTCACATCTCTATAACCTGTTTTCTCTGAAAGCTCCTGTCAAGAGGAAAAAGGGAAAAATCACCAGTAGAGACATTGAAAAACAAGTTTTTCAACCAGTGAACCACAGATTGGAAGTGCTGGGAAACCATCTCATGTCATCAACAACAAACTGCAAGGAAGTTGGAAGACATCAACCATGTGTGTGTGTGTAAGAAGGGGTAGAGTTTCAGCTATTCAGTTAGCAGTTCATATTTCTTTCTTTTGCCGCTGGTTAAAGACAGTTTGTGCAATAAACAGTTATTTACTTATTAAGTTTGTAAACCTGGTGCTCATATTCTGTTAACCTAAATTAAACGGTTAGGTAGAATTGGGGCAATCTGGTTGTTTGGTCAAACTTCACATTTGTCAGGCATCAGGGAACAGTGGGGCTCGATATTACAGTTCATTATCCCCTGTGAGCCGTAACAAAGTGTGGGGGCTTGAATCCAGGATATTTTGCAACAAAAGATAACAACGATTTGGGTGTAGATTTAGTTAGTAATAAGATCTAAAAGGAAACACCAGGTTTGTACTATCAAAAATAAGATGGCACTGGAAACTGCTAAAATCTTCCTACAAGTGGAAGAGATGCCCCTGACCATTTTACAAGGGATCCCAAAAGCCAGGTTAATTGAATTGGCAAGTAAATTAAGAGTAGGATTTGCTGCCAAAGCTAGGAAACCAGAGATAATCGAAGAGATGGCGCAGCATTTAAAACTGGAAGGAATATCCAAGAGATTGAGTTCTCCAAGGGGCGGTTCATTGGAATGGGCTCAGGTTCATTTGCAAATGAAAAAATTGGAACTAGAGGCAGCAGAAAAAGAAGGCATTCCAAAGGGAACAGGCAGGATTCCAGGTGAGAGAGAAGGATAAAGAAAGATAATTCCAGCTTAGAATGCTGGCAGTTAAAAAAGAGACACCAGGAGGTGAGGCAGGACTTATGTCCAGCTCAGAATCCAGTGGGGAGATGTTTAAATTTGTACATGCTCTTCCAAAATTTTAAGAAAGAGGTGTTGAAGCCTTCTTTATTTCACTTGAGAAGATAATTAAACAGATGAACTGGCCAAAGGACAACTGGACATTGCCCATGCAGAGCAAATTGACAGGTAGAGCACAGGAAATTTATGCTTCACTGTCAAATTTCTAGGGACTATGATGTGGTGGAAAAGGCCATTTTGAGTGCATGTGAGTTAGTCCCTGAAGCATACAGACAAAAGTTTCAAAATTTAACGGAACAGCCTGGGCAAACTTATATTGAATTTGAAAGAGTTAAGCAAAGTCGTTTTGACAGGTGGATATGAGCATTAGGAGTTGAAACTACCTATGAAGTTCTCAGACCCTTTTCTTGGAAGAATTTAAAAACTCCCTACCTTCTGTAATAAGAACCCACGTTGAAGACCAGAGGGTTGCAACTGCTAGACAGGCAGCAGTAATGACTGATGATTATGAGCTGATCCATAAAACTAAAACTTTTTTCCATCTCCCCCATAAATTTGAAAAGGATAGAAAGTGGGAGAGTGAAGAGGAGGCAGGTAACCAGGGTAAAGAAAGCTGGAAATACCTTGAGATCCCCTCCCCAGATCAGGAAGGAAATAAGGTGCTGAGGATGGAGGTGAAACTCGAAGGCCTAAGTGTTTCCATTGTAATAAATTGGGACATATTCATTCAGAATGCTGGAAGTTGCGAGGGAAGCCAATAGGATTTATTGGAGTTCATAAGAGTGAGCCCAAAAAGGGAGCTCAAAAAGAAAATGCCACAGACCAAATTGTAGCTTTAACTACAAATAAGGGTCTGGAGATAAACACTGCTGTGAATGCAGGTGAAGTAAATAAAGTAGATGAGAGGATATAAAGGGTTTTTGTCTAAAGGAAAGATAACCCTTTTTTCATCAAATGATGCAGCTAAACTCATAACTATATTAAGGGACACCGGAGCTACTAAAACGTTTTTGCTGGAGAAGGACCTAGTTTCCCTTCCAGAGAGTTTAATGAAAACTAAAGTATTGGCAAATGGGATAAATAGAGAGTATATCCTGGTTCTATTATATAAAGTGCAATTGGAAAGTGAATTTTTTTGTCTAGGTCGGTGGTTGTAGGAGTGGTTAGGAAATTTCCCTTGGATGGAGTTGATTTACTCCTGGGGAACGATTTGGCAGGAGTGAAGGTTATAGCTTTGCCCATAATTATGGAAAGTCTGAGGAGGCTAAAGAGACCAAACTGTTACAAGAACAAGTTTTTTCCATCATGTGTAGTGACCAGAGCAATGGCTAAGCAAAGTCCATCACCAGAGGTCAAAGGAATACCATGATCAGATGTTAGAGTAACCGAAAATTTCTTCAAGGATGAGAATAATTCAAAGGAAGTGTTTAGCATGTCTTCCTTAATTGAGGCTCGGAAAGCAGATCGAGAGTTAAACAAGTTAGCACAGTCAGCTCACACTGAAGTTGAGGCTGAAGGAGTTCCAGAGCGCAATTATCTTAGAAATGGAGCTCTGGTGAGGAAGTGGAGACACCCTCACAGACCTGCGGATGAGGAATGGATGGTTGCTCATCAGATAGTGGTACAGCCCAAATATCGTAAGGAGATATTGCGAGTAGTACATGAAATCCCAATGGCAGGACATGTAGAAATACGGAAAACCCAAGCATTGATAAACAGGCTTCATAAGGACATAATTCAATTTTGTAAGACATGTCATACATGTCAGGGAGCAGGTAAACGCCAGTGTGTAATTACACCAGCAACTTTAATACCCATACCAAGTTTTGAAGAACCATTCAGTTGGGTATTAGTAGATTGTGTAGGACTAATACCCAAAAGAAAAGGAGAACATCAATATATCTTTACAATCATGGATATGACCACCCGATTTCCAGAAGCTATTCCTTTAAGGATGATTGCAGCTAAGATGGTAGTGGAAAAGTTAACTCAGTTTTTCACTTGTTATGGCCGACCAATTGAAATACAATCTGACCAAGGTTCTAACTTCATGTCTAAGATTTTCTAGGACATAATCAGCAATTTGGGTATCAAACAACTAAACTTTAGCACTTATCACCTGCAGACACAGGGAGCTTTAGAGAGATATCATCAGACTCAAAACCATGATTAAGATCTATTGCCATGTACACCCACAGGATTGGGACAAAGGATTAGATTTCTTACAATTTGCTACCAGAGATTCTTCTAGTGAATCTACTGGATTTAGTCCATTCGAATTGATCTGTGGTTATGAAATAAGAGGCCCATTAAAATTGATTAGAGAAAAGTTCCTGAAGCCGAAAGATGAATCCTCCATGTTGGATTACATGTCCATATTCCTGGAAAGACTCGCAGGAGCACTTAAAGTAGCACAAGAGCACTTGAAAATTTCCCAAGCCAAAATGAAAGAATGGGCAGACAAAACATGCTACATTTAGAACATTCCAAGCAGGAGACAAAGTATTGGCATTGTTACCTTTGCAGGGTGAACCCCTGAAAGTGAATTTCAGTGGCCCCTACAAAATAGCTAGGAGAGTTCATGCAGTGACTTATCTGATAGATACTCCTGAGCATAGGAAGAAGAAACGGTTATGTCACATAAACATGTTTGAACAGTTTCATTGCAGAGGAGATGATCAGAAAGAGCAAGTGTGCTAGGTGGTTGGAGTAGTGGAAAATGACAACAGTAAAAGGTAGAAGGAGAAATACTGTGCAAAATGAACCACCTACAATTTAACTAGCCAATACGAAAATAATGGGACAGTTAGACATTGTGTTCTCGTATTTAGAGGAAGGACCACGGAAAGATTTAATAAGGTTACTTAGGAAGTATAAGGAAATTTGTAGGGGTACACTTGGATGTACTACGTTAACTAAACATGATGTGGACGTAGGAGCCTCAGTGCCAATAAAACAACATCCATATCGGTTGGGCTCAAATAAATGAGCTCAGGAACAGAAATCAAATATATGCTGGAAACTAAATTGATTGAGCCCAGCCAAAGCAGCTGGAGCTCACTGGTCGTGTTTGTTCCTAAGCCGAATGGATCCACTCAATTTTGTATAGATTATAGGAAAATGAATGTAGTAACAAGGACACATTTGTACTCAATTCCTCGGTTAGAGGATTGCATCGATAGGGTGGATAATGCTTCATTTCTTTTTAAAATTGATCTATTAAGGGGGTACTGGCATGTGCCATTAACATCAAAGGCTAAAGAAATATCCACCTTTATTACACCAAGTGGACTGTGTCAATGTCTAGTCATGCCGTTTGGGTTTAAAAACGCCCCAGCTACATTCCAGAGACTTATGCATCGAGTCGCAGCTGAAGTACCTTTTTTTATAATTCATCCACGGGATGTGGGCTTTGCTGGCTGGGCCAGCATTTATTGCCCATCTCTAGTTTCCTTTGAGAAGGTGGTGGTGAGCTGCCTTCTTGAACTGCTGCAATCCATGTGGTGTAGGTTCACCCACAGTGCTGTGAAGAAGGGAGTTCCAGGACCCAGCTACAGTGATGGAACACCGACATATTTCCTTGAAGTACCTAACTGTGTGGTTTATTTAGATGATGCTGTCGTATATAGTGACACATGGGAAGATCATGTAAAGCAATTAAAGGACCTATTTAAGCAATTGCTGTTGGCTGGTTTAGCCATAAATCTGGCCAAAAGCGAACTTGCAAAAGCAAGGGTAACTTACCTTGGTCACATTGTCGGACAAGGGCAGGTGTTGCCAAGAACAGCAAAAGTGAACGCTCTAATAGAATTTTCCATTCCTAAAACCAAATGAGAAATTGAAGTTTTTGGGAATGTGTGTATTTTATAGGAAGTTTGTGCCTAATTTCCGCATAAAAGCTGTACCTCTAACCAATTTGTTAAGAAAACGGACAAAAGAGGTATGGTCAACAGAATGCCAAGTGGCCTTTGAAAAGCTGAAGGCAGTCCTGATAAATGAACCCGTGTTGGCCTCTCTTGACTTTGCCAAACTTTTTAGGATGGCAACTGATGCTAGCGACTTGGGGTTATGTACGGTCCTATTACAAGGTGATAAATTAGGGATAGAGAAGCCGGTGGGGTACTTTTCCAAGAAACTAAATCAATAGCAGAGGAAGTACTGTACAATAGAAAAAGAAACTCTAGCATTGTTGTTGTCTCTTCAAAACTTTGAAGTTTACGTCCGACACAATAACAAAGAAACACTAATCTACATTGACCATAATCCGCTGGCTTTAATTGAAAAGTTTAAAACTTGAAATGTGAAACTGTTTAAATGGAGTCTGTTGTTTCAACCATTCAATGTAAAGATTGTTCACATTGCATTCCCATTAAAGATAATGTGATGGTGGATGCATTGTCCTGGGTATAAATTACTGAAATAAGTGTAAGGGGGATGGATGAATGAATGTAAGTCTCATGTTTTGTTGTCCATGTGTCACATAGCTTATGATGAAACAAATTTTTGAAATGGTGTTTCATCTCTTTTAAGGGTGGAGGCATGTAAAGAACCTATTTTTTTATTTTTCTTGGACTATGGCTTTAAAAAACTACCATGCCTACAGTTGAGAGACATGATCACTGGAACAGGATGAGCAATATCTACAATGTTGCTATCCTGGAAAATAGGGTGCCATAAGAGAACAGGATGGTGCCGGAAAGGAGTTCTGGACTAGAGGGGGATCTGCCTTTTAATTGGCTCTTGACCAGGTGACCAGGGTTTTGTGTGGTAACAATACAGGTAGAACAGGTCCCAGCCTGCAAAGAAGGAAGACCTGAAACCTTCTCTCCTGTGTTTGTAAGATTCCAGCAATTCTGCCATAATAGCTAGCTGGCTATCCCTCACATCTCTGTAACCTGCTTTCTCTGAAAGCCCCGGTGAAGAGGAATAGAGGAAAAATCACTGTTAGAAACATTGAAAAGCAAGTTTTTCAACCAGTGAACCACAGACTGGAAGTGCTGGGAGACCACCTCATATCGTCAACAACAAACTGTAAGGAATTTGGAAGACATCAATCAAAATCAACCCATCTAATCCTGTACTCCAGATTGGTGCAATTGAACTATTTTATCTTGCCCTTAAAATCTGTGTGTATTTGTTCAATAAATTTATTAAGTTTACAAACCCAGTGCTCGTATTCTGTTAACCTAAATTAAACAGTTAGGTAGAATTGGGGCAATCTGGTGGTTTGGTCAAACTTTTCACATTTGCCGCAGCTTGGGGAACAGTGGGGTTTGATATTACCAAGCACTATCCCCAGTGAGTCGTGATGGCTGGAGTTTGTTTCAGGCTGATACAAAGGTGGAACTCTACAGCACAAAATTAAAACCTGTTCAAATATGTCGGTTTTATGTTTCACAGGGCTTCTTATTCATCAAAAGCACCCATTATACTTGGAGCAGTGGATTAGCACACTGTCCTTCCTGTTTTTGCCTTACAATCTTAGTGAATTGGTAAATATGATTGATGTGGGAAATAGAATATACCACATTTGTGCAAGAAAAAAAAATCCTTGGATTGGATTAAGGCTTATTCTTGAGGCAGTAAATGGGGAGCTTTTCCTTGATGTGGACATCTCTGACTCTGATAGGGACAAACTGGAGGAGATGCACTTTATTACACCACAATGATATCCCACAAATATCACTCCAAGAAAAATCTGTTTTGGGAATTAATTTCAGCATACTCTCTTCAATGCTGAAGATTTCAATAGAAAAATAGTTATGCTTATTTCATAATATATTTGCATAACAAATGTACTGGTTCTATACATCACCTCTTATTTCCAGTGTATATCATAAATTAAAATTTAGTTTGAGGTAATTTTTGCAGATGTATAAGAATTTCTGTCAGTTGAAAACATACATTGAGCATAACTGAATATATGAAAAATTAAATATTTTGCAAGATTGAGATCAAATAACCATGGGCAATTATTTTGTCTGGTTAATATTTTTAGTATTCCTCCTTGTTTAGCTGGCCTTGTTGACAGCTGTATAGAACAGATGAAGCATACCTATGTGCAATTCAACTTAGATTCGCTGAGACCTGGAAAAGTGATCCAAAGGAAAAAGGTAAGCATGGAGTCAAGAAAAGCAAATAATTTAGTAAACACATTCAAGAAAAATGTTTAATGACCAAGCCCTGCTACAAAAACATTAAGGTGTTTGCGGTAACTATGGTTTTATCTGATGTGTAGTATACCTTTAAGAAGAATGTTACAAAGGAAGATCACAAAATCTTGTGTAACAATAGTGGAGTAGTGCAGGTTAACTCTAGTTAGTTAGTAGTTAGTTGGAAGTCAGTCTGCAAGTGAGCAGTAGAAGTATGTAGATAGAGTTTGGTGTAGCTGCTGAGTACCTTGTAAATAAACAGAATGTGGCCCACCTAAGAAGTGTCTGCAGAACTACTCCATCTAAAGTACCAACTTGGTCACCCCGCAACAAGCGTATGTGACTCTCAAGTCACAACAATGTTATACTTAACTAGTTCAATGATTTTAATTTTAAAGATTCCTGATGCACTGTTGGTAATTTCTTGGCATGTCTCTCTTTTTAGTTAGGAGAGGTGGTAGCATAGTGGTATTGTCACTAGATTAGTATCCCAGAAGACCCAGGGTAATTCTCTGGGGACCCGGGTTCGAATCACACCACAGCAGATGATGAAATTTGAATTCAATAAAAATCTGGAATTAAAAGTCTGACGATGACCATGAAACTATTGCCGATTATCGTTTAAAACCCATCTGGTTCACTAATGTCCTTTAGGGAAGGGAATCTGCTGCCCTTACCTTGCCTGGCCTGCATGTGACTCCAGATCCACAGCAATGTGGTTGACTCTTAAATACCTTCTGAACATTAGAGATGGGCAATAAATGCTGGCGTAGCCAGCGACACCCACATCCCATAAATGAATAAAAAAAAAATATTCATAGCTGGTCCAAGTTGATTCACATTATCCCTAAGGAGATATTGTATTTGCTGAACAGCAAAATTCCTTGAGACCAGGGGATTTCACATGTGCTCATCTGATTGAAGTTCACTATGCCTCATGCTAGTTTGCCTCTGTGCTTAGAAAAATCCCTTTTAGCTAATTACTGTGCATTTTTTAAAATCCACACATCATTTTGCTAACATTTTTCAAGTTGAATTGTGTATGTGTTTTATTTATAAAGTAGCAAATATAACAATACATAATTTGTCACTTGTTATTCATGTTTCATAATTATTCGCATAGCCTATTTATGTCTAAACACAGGATGACAGTCTTACTAGAGAGCTGAAAATGGTGATGCAGTTGCTGAGGAATTGCTTGTATCACAATGTTGAATGCAAAGTAAGTCTGGTGCCAAAATAATGCATTCATTGGTAAGAGTTCTTAATTACTGTTTGCATAATCGTTCAAACTGAGAGGTTCCTCTTCTGCCCCCACTTTTTCTTATAGGTTGCAGCGTCTGATGCTCATCTTGTGAGTGCAGTTTATTCACTTTGGCCCTGGTTTTTAATGGATGACACATTGATGTTGGCAGCTCTGAAACTGTTATGTGTCTACACAGCAAACCTGCCGGCATGTGAGTAGAGCTAATGAACTGAGGAAGGCCCGTGATTAAAACAGCAGTCTCATTGTATAAAATATCTTGTTAAATACAAATAACTTATCAAGAGTTGTTTGGGCTATCAGCAAACTGGAAGCGAAATCAGCTTTCAAACTCTTGTTCCACAGTACACTTTATCCAAACTCAAGTTTCAGCCTAACTGATGATGATACCTATCTGAACCAGACACCCACAAATGGATCCCATTTCAGTTACTTGCTGCTATTAGCAAAACAAAATGAGAAACAGTTGTGGTCTGTTAACAATTAAAATATTTCACAGAGGTGATAAATATTCCAATTAATACAATTCCTTGTTCAATCTAAATGTTACTTTCCCCTTAGAGACCTAACTTTTTAAGAGATGAGTTCCAGCGACCGATGGATATAACAGAAGGACAAGATTTCATGTTTTAAGACTCTTACTGTAACAAATAAAATAAAATCAACATAAATAAAATATTACTTAATGGACAACTCATACACCAAACTGAAAAAAGATACTTAAAGAAAAGAAAAAAGATACTTCACATTAACTAATTAACGCAATCGAGGTACATCTTACAACTCCTTTGGCTATGCACCGCACTTGTGGCCAGTGTGTAGCAATATAAGATTAAATCCCAAGTTAATCCCAGCTTTCTAGCAGGCTCACTTCTGCCTCCCATATCAGGTCAAATCTTTCAGTGTCCTTCTAAAATCGTTCCACTCGGCCTTAGTATTCAGAACTGACTTTCATCAGCAAGGTCCACATCAGTAACCCCTTGTTCCTTATATCTCCAGAAATCCCATCTGTTTTGTCCTTTTTTTTTCTTGAAGAAAGCCAGCTCTCACAAGCATCTTACTTGGTTGCTAACATAAGCTTTTTCCTGCTCTACCTAGCAGCAGATGTTTTTTTTTTGTCTCCCCCTCTGTGCCCAGAAAGCAGCTGCCCTGTTTTCTGTGTCAAGATGTGAAAAAGTGTCACTTGATTTTTTTTTATTGCTTTTGGATTAGCTTTCTTTCCCCATGACAAGCAGATCACATGGGTCTGTCTTCGGGAAGATGTTTAATATAACCACCAGTCCCCTATCCAGAGCATTGCTTTACCCAAAATTAAAGGAGAGATTTTAAAACAACCATCTTGTAAATCCATCGCTCGTGACGTTAAGCAAAAGTGATTGGATTAACTTGTGCTATCTTCAGGTTTAAAAGACTTATTTATGAATTAAATTTGTTGTGTGAATTTATAAAAGTTAAGCGAACATATATTTAAAAGTGAACTTATTATGTACAGCTATGAGAATTCTATCCTTTAATTCAGAGTAGATGGGAATTGTTTTGGCATAATATAATGGTTGGATAAGGTCTGTACTTATCTGTTTAATAGCATATAATTATGTTTGAAGCATATGAAAGTTTTTAATTAACTAAATTGTACAAAAAGGACACATATCAAGATGAACCAATATTGTAGGCAGCTAATCAAAATTCTGAATGAAATACAAAAGACTTTCAAAGTGTGTTTTTTCGCAACCAAATATCACTCTTCTAAGATGGCAAGTCATCAAACTCTGAACGTTTTCAAGATTTCAAAATCTGCTCCCTGTTAAAATTCATCTTTGTAAAGTTAATATCGCAGAAATATGTAAAACTTCAAAGGGAGAACTAACTTGCATTTATTACAGCACCTTTCACAACATCAGGATGTCCCTGTAGAACAAGCTTATTCAGTTCAACATGCTCCATAAACTGAAGGAGTAAACCCAGGTTGGCAGACATTGGAGATGTCATGTATACGACCTGTTCCCGTGCTACAGAAGAGTATCTTCTCCCCTTACCCTTGACCCGCATTCACTGTTCTGGTAGTTGCCCTTGGTTCTTATTCCTGTTGTTAAGTTCACTCGCCTTACTTTTTTCTCGGTTGTTCTTAGAATAGTTGGAAGTGATGTATTTACAGGTTTCTGTATCTGTTCAGAAATTGTTCTCTCTTGTCTTGTATTGGCTTATTTTTTTCAAAACCTAGTCAGTGGTTCTTGGTAATTTTTGTAAGCTAGTAGAAGCTCTTAACCTCAAACACTGCAAGAAACGATTCAGGCATGGTAGATGATAGCCATTCAATGGCCACTCCTAGCAGATAGTAGCAATTACTCAAATGCAGGAATTTACATTCCATTTTCGAGAATGTTTGAAAAGCTGTAGCTATTTAAATCCTCCAGTTAGTTTTGAAATTCTAAGAGATGGAGTTGAAACTAGTGCATCTCCTACATAGTAAGAAATACAAGTTGAAAAGAAACAATGGATGGAAAATTTATTTACAAAATAAGTGAACATTTAGATTGAGGATTTAGACAACAGGATTTCTACTGTTGCTTCCATGTTAATTTTTTTATGTCTATCTTTCGTTACATTAATTCAATTAATAGTTTAAAGCTAAAACAAGATCTGATGTTATGATGCTCTACAGTTTTCAAACAGTGAGCGAATTCTTGTGGAATCATGAGAGAATCCCAGTAGTTAAAATTATTCATAAAAAGACTTCTGACTATTACATTGGAATATACAGCATAGAAACAGGCTGCGCAGCCTAAAAAGTCCATGCTGGTGTTTATGCTGCACTCGAGCCACTTCCCATCTTTTCTCATCTGAATCTACCCTCATAATCATCCTTACCCTTCTCCCTCATATGCCTGTCTAACTTATTTTAAATATATCTATAAGATTCACTGTGGCAATGAGTCCCACATTCTCACCACTCTTTTGGGTAAAGAAGCTTCTTCTGAATTCCTATTGGATTTCTTGGTGAAAATGTTATATTAATGGCCTTTAGTTATGCTCTTTCCCACAAGAGGAAACATATTTTCTCTGTATCCCCCAAAACCTTAATTTTAAAGACTTCTATGATGTAACCCATTTTTCAAGAGAGGAGACTCAGCCTGTCAACCCTTTCCTGATAAGTATTCCCGCACATCAGGTATCATCCTTGTAAATTTTCTCTGCACCCTCTCCAGTGCCTCTATATCCTTTTTATAGTATGGTGACCAACAAACAATACGGCAAGTGTGGTTTAACCAAGTTTGGCATAACTTCCCTACTTTTCAATTCTATTCCACTGGAAAAAGTTTGTTTGCTATTTTTATGACCTTGCTAACCTGTGGCGCAACTTTTAGTGATTGATGTACTTGTACTCCAAGATCCCTTTGTCCCTCTAACCACCACACCCCCCCCCCCACCGCCCCTGAATTGTACTTTCCAAGTACTCAGTGATCTCCCTATTCTTCCCACCAAAATGTACTACCACACATTTATCAGTATTGAACTTCATTTGCTAACTATTTGCCCATTCTGCAAGTTTATTAATGTCCTCTTTTAATTTGTTGCAATCCTCCTCAGTTATTGACTATTGTCCCCAGTATGGCGTCATCTGAGAATTTGGAAATTATGTTTAGGATTCTGAAGTCCAAATCATTAAAGTGTGACCGGCAGTGGTCCTACCACTAAGTCTCGTTTAACACCTCTTGCCACCTCCTGCCATTCTGAACAGCTACCCTTTCTTCCCACTCTAGGAGTATTTTCCTGGGTATGGAACCAAAAGTTTACCTAGATTTCAAAGCAATTACAGCAACAGCAACTTGCATTTAGGTAGTGTTTTGAATGTAGCAAAACATCCCAAGATGCTTATTGGGATATAAGCATGCTTGTGAAACTTAAGGTGTTGAGACACATCGGCAACAGTGACCGAAAATATAAAACTGTATTGTAAGAATGATGGAAACAACCCAAAAACATACAGCTATGTCAACCTATAGGCAGTATATTTTCTGGATACACAGATTTCTGCATGTGTTCCCTTGACGCTGTGCTCATTGAACCCCTTTAAACGCCATTCAAAATATGACCCAGTGGTACATGATATCCTCATAAGCATCTTGGAATATTTTATTCCATTAAAATGCTATATAAATGCACATTGCTGGTGTTGTAATTGCCTTGAAATCTAGGTAAACTCTTGGATTCATGCCCAGTGGAAGTAAAGAACAGTTATTCAGAGTGGAAGAAAGTAGGAAGTGGTATTACACAAGGATCAATGTTGGGACCACTGCTGATCACAATTTATATTAACGGTGTCACTCTTGCCTTGAATCTCAAAGCTGTGGGTTTAAACATCACTCTTTTAGATCAGACAATATACAAAGGTTCAATATGCTTGTACAGGTAAACATGAAAGACCCCCATGGCACCTTTTCAAAAGACAGAATTTGTCTAGTATCTTCCTTTGAATAACATCGCTAAAGTAAGTGGCCTCTAATCTAATTTGTAAGATCTTGATGTGTGAAAATTCATCACCATATTTGCTCATATAACAGTGGCTGCCCTTCCAAAATAACTGAATTGAATGTGAAATACTTTGGGATGTTCTGAGGATGTGAAATGGATTTAAATAAATTCAAGTTTTTTTCTTTCTTATCATGGCAATAAACAGGGACAGAATCCCTGTACTTCACAGCAACTAAATGGTCAAATATTATATCTAATTTTGGAGATGTTCCTTTTTTTTCCTTGATCATTGAAAGATGGAAACTGTTTGATCAGGATCTCCTGTCCTCAGTGGGTAGAAACTTTGGTTATTTCATTGGTGATATCCACTTGTTATGAGCCAGCCTTCTAGTGAAATTATTTAAAAATCAGAGGGAAACTTTAAACAACTGTCATAACCTATTTTTAAAGTGGCATGTTTGAGATGCAACTCAAAATTCAGGAATCACACCATCAGTTCTCGAGAGGTTTTATATTAAACTAAATGAAACATTTTATTAATTTACACAAGTTAAGTACATATACATGGCCACAAATTACTACTTTCACAATTTTTATTATTACTATTTAACAAATTCCTAAACTAATCTCCATTAAGACAACAACTTCCCATAGATTTTTAAGCAGACACCAGGCAAAGCATTTTTACCTTACAAATTCAAAATGAGGCTCCTTTCACTTTGGTTCCTGTGGAGACAGTTGTAGGCTTCCAGCTACTTTGAACTTACATTGCCTCTCCGCTGCACACATACAAACTGCTTAAGTTATACCTTGCACAGTTCATTGAATGTAAGTTCTCATTGTATCACCAGCCTCTTTGTGTCACCAGCCTCTTTGTGTCACCAGCCTCTTTGTGTCACCAGCCTCTTTGTGTCACCAGCCTCTTTGTGTCACCAGCCTCTTTGTGTCACCAGCCTCTTTGTGTCACCAGCCTCTTTGTGTCACCAGCCTCTTTGTGTCACCAGCCTCTTTGTGTCACCAGCCTCTTTGTGTCACCAGCCTCTTTGTGTCACCAGCCTCTTTGAATCCAACTCTTCTGATGATAAAACCCCTTTCATAGTACCAATGTTATTAGTAATATAAACATATTGCTTGGTTGCTGCTTGCTAGGTGCCAGATTTCACCCCACATCTTGAATGGCCTATTCAAAAAATGCAAATGCACTCTACCTCTCTGTTTACGTCTCAAAACTAGTACATATCAAAGCACCCAGACTAGCTGGCTTTAATCCAATTAAGACACACCCAAAGACTAAACGTCTATTTTAAAAGAAAAATATTTTCCAATAATATTATATACATTAATAGCTTCATGACACCACTAATAAGGTATACAACACAAAATGGATAAAAATGCTGCAATGATATTCTAAATTGATTATTCCTTTTACATCTGATCTCTGGTATCTGTTCAACAGTTGGAGTCCTAAGGTTTTTTTAAAATTCTTTCATGGGATGTGAGCATTGTTGGCTAAGCCAGTATTTGTTGCCCATCTCTAATTGCCCTTGAGAAGGTGGTGGTGAGCTAAAGAATTTATTTATTTGGATTTCTTTATTTTGCATCTTATTTTGTAATGCAATTAATTATTGTTCTCCCTACTTTTTAATTCAGATTAAATCCAGAGAAGAATTATATCAGAAGTGTTAGTATATTTAGTTAGCACATTTCATGTTAGTCATATATATGCCATATTAATATATAACCTATCTAGAATTAAAGACCAAAGTCTTGCCCATTTTTCTAAATTGGTATCTTTTAGCATGTGTTTCCCTGTGCTGTGGCAATGGAGCACCACCTGTTTCCCATTCTTCTCAAAGAGGCCTGGCAGGTAGTTCTCTGGTGCATATGATCATGAAGCAAGCCTTACAGAAGACGCATGACAACAGTACCATTCAACAAATGGCGTTTGCAGTCCTCTCCAACTTGGTCATGTCCCATGAATGTAAAGGCGTGTTGCAGAAGGTTAGTAATGCTTAGCGAGTAAAGTTATTGATATAACCTAGCAGTTTCTTCTGTGAGTCTTAAAATACCTCCAATTATTTTTTTAAAATAAGTATTTATATTTAGTAGAATCAGATGTTCAGCAATGCTCTTGTAATTCATAACTGCAATATCTTATAGGTATAGTAAAACCAGGGCTAACAGTACCAAATAAAATTAGGTGGAATGTAGAATGTCTTCTAGTGGAAATAGAAAAGGAAATGAAAGGGCTAGAAGGCAACATGCTGAAAGACTATCAGATAATATAAAAGATATGAGGCTTTTATAAATATATTAAACATAAAAAAAAGTAAAGAAATATCATTCAGGTATTAAGGAGGAATCTAGTTGTGGATAATGAGGGTACAAAGAGGTATTAAATGTTTTGTCAGTTTTTACAAAAGATAGTGGAAGTGAGAATATAAGTGTACCAAAGGAGGATGTTAAGCCCAAGCCACTGATTATTTTGGAAAGGAATTGGTTCTGAAAACATTAACAGAACATGAGTTGAAGAAGTCAATGAGCCCTAATGGCATGTACCCTTGGAAATCAAACAGCGGCTCTGACCACAATTTTGATGTTAATGGTGATAGGTACTCAAAGAAGGACTGAAAAGGCAAAACCATTCAATCTTTTCCAGCTGCATGCTTGCCTTGTACTGTGTTTGAAAGTGATTGACAGATTTGAAGTGATTACAAGGTACATAAAGAATGCTCATTTCCATGTTTTACAAGGAGTTCATTGCTGATTGAATCAGAACGGATATTAGCTGAACTCTTTAACATCCTATAGAGCTAAAATGTCATCAATTAGGGGACTTCAAGTAGTAATTTATACAAACATTTCTCTTAATTTGGTAAGAAATGCAAAACTACAGAGCATTAATTTGTTACACATAAATGCACTTTGAATTGAAAGTTTTTAGCTCCATTATAAAAATGCAAGAAGTTAGTTTATTACTCTGCATGGTTCAGATTTCTATTCAGACTTTGGATTGGAAGGTTGACACTTAACAGGCACATCTGAAAAACCAACTCACCACAGCCCACTAGGCAGGTAGCATTTTGATTGTTGATATCAATGGTGCTTTGCTTTCTAAGTCAATGTAAGGACATTTGTTCATTTCATGCTTCTAATCTTTATTTTAGAGCAATTTTTTGAATAACTTCCTTGCCCTGCCATTACCAAAGACAGCAGGAAAACCCCTAAGTATTTTGGCCATGCTTTGGTTGAAGCTATTGCTGAATATGTCTTTTGGAGATGAGGGACAGCAGATGATTCTGAAGATGAATGGAAGTCTGGAACTTCTAACAGCAATGTCTCAGCACAAGCACAAGAACAACCAGACTACTGCCCTTCTTGTGCTTCATAACATTTGCTTCAATCCTGCTAATAAGCCAAAGGTTCTAGCTAATGGTTAGTAACTTTAAATTTTCCACTTTTCCCTGATTATCCTATTTTACTGGTTTGTCAATGAATGGATGATAACTAAATTGCTTTCAAACCTGTTGAAAATTAATTTATTATCCTTAATTTTATTGTTAATGTAAAGTAGTGGTTTATGAGTGTAACTTCTATTTATATAGTTATTTAGCTTTAAGAACCTTTGCAGACTTCAACGTGTCAAAAGGTGTTAGTTTTCTTCTCTGTGTGCAGAAGCTGCCAATTTGCAAACAGCTAGCAATGTGCAAACTTCACATTCGGAACAGAAAGTAAACTCTGACTTAAGGAACTTTTAGAGCATTTCTCTCCGAAGACTAACTGGAGGAACAGCACCTCATCTTTCGACTGAGCACTCCCTGTGCAGGCGAGGGCGGATTCCCTGCGAAGAGCGCAGGGATCTCCCTAAGGCACGGAGGTACCTCAGGGAGATTTGTTTAACTTATGGAAATGTGAATAAAGATGGGGAAAAATCTTAAGGACATGTCCCTTCATGTGAAACTGTCACATGAGCTGGGCGATGTCCATTATTTATTTCAAAAATTTTTATTTAAATAATAAACCCTTCATGTAACCTCATCCCGCCCATGGATGAGGTTTCATGAAAAGTGCGAAGGCCACCTGGGCTCTTTGCCTGCCTGCCGACCTTAAGGTTGGACAGGCAGCTCAGTTCATTACTTTAATTACTTTTTAACAGGCCTTAATAGGCCTTTGACAGTTCGTCAGGCACACAGCGATTCAGCTGAGCAGCCACCAAACTGAATTTCTGAATGACGTGCGGTGAGGTTAGGACACCTGCCCGACATCGCGCGTCATTTTACGTGTCAGCGAGCGGGCCCTGCCCCCGCTCACGACGGGAAAATGCTGCCCATGAAATGGCAGATGCAGCAAAGGCTATCCCATGTAGGTAGTAGGCAGTCCAGCCTGTCTGTATGGTCCCAGTTTCAACCCCACGGTTCTTCCATGAAGAATTCCAGTTCCTTACCTTCCAAGACTTAGCAAATTCTCTGCAGGCAGCAGCATCCATGTAAACAAGGTTCTACTTGTGCAACCTTCCACACAATGGCACACCTCTTTCCACAACCTTCTCAACTCTCAGCTCCCCTCTCCTCTTGGTATTCCTGTTCTTGTGTAGGCCATCTGGATGTTAAATTCTTTTCTGTTGGTACTGCTTCCAGGTGAAAGGTCACCAGGTCACATGAACCAGTATTTTTATTATTCAGTAATTATAATTGATCCCTTTACAATTGATACAAGCTCTTAAAATGAGTTTTCAAACATTTTTGAAACAATTATAGATTCCCCAAACATTTCAAAGTAATCTCAAATCTTCCTTATGTCATGACTCACTGGGGAGAGTGCGCCGTAATATCGAGCCCCACTGGTCCCTGAGCCGCAACAAATGTGAAAAGGTTTGACCAAACCACCAGATTGCCCCAATTCTACCTAACTGTTTAATATAGGTTAACAGAATGCAAGCACAGGTTTGTAAACTTAATAAGTAAATAACTGCTTATTGAACAAACAGTCTTTAACCAGTGGCAAAAGAAAGAACTATGAACTGCTAATTTCTAACTATAACCTAAACTCTACCCCTTCTTAAATCCCTATACACACACATACAAGACATGTAAGACACACAAAAATATGGATTTTATGGGTGGAATAAAACAGTTCAATAGCACCAATTCCGGAGTATAGGATTCGATGGGTTGATTTTGATCGATGTCTTCCAAATTCGTTTCAGTTCTTCTTGATGACATGAGGTGGTCTTCCAGCATTTTCAGCATTTAGTTCACTGGTTGAGCACTTGCCTTTCAGTGTCTCTGATAATGATTTTCCCCTTTTGCCTCTTGACAGGGGTTTTCAGAGAGAGAGAGAGAGAGAGAGCAGGTTATAGAGATATGAGAAGCAAAAGCTAGCTAGCTATTATTGTGGAACTACTGGAATCTTCCACATGTAGGAGTAAGAGGATTTAGGCCTTGGTCCTTTCAGGCTGGGAGCTATTCTGCTCTGCTTTCTCACAAACCCTAGCCACCTGGTCAGGAGCCAATTAAAATGTTGCCAGGCAGCTGCCTTGGTCTAGGACTCCTGTCCAGCAACATCCTGTCTTTCATGGCACACTCTATTCCAAGACTGCAACATTATATGTATATCTCACCCTGTTCCAGTGGATATGTCTTTCAACCTGCAGCCATTGTAATTTTAATCCCCAGTCCAACAGAAGATAAAAAAAGATATGTTCTTTACAACAGTCCAACAGAAATAAAAATATATATGTTCCTTACACTTACTATTATTGCTTCCAGGTCAAACAACTGTATGTGAAATGGTGTTCACTGTGTTCTTGACTTTTCCTATTTTGTCCTCAGATAAAACTGTGTCAATATTTGCTGCTTGTCTAGAAAATAACAATCCTGTAGTTCAGACTATAGGTGCTTCAGCACTTTGGGCTTTACTTCATAATTACCAAAAGGTGAGTGTGCCATTAAATTATCTACATTGTGATATCACTTTCAGCTTGAATTCAATCCTGTTTGTAATGCATCTCCTAACTGAAGAGTGCACCTTTTAACTTTTTTTTCAAGTTAACGCTATCCCATCATTGGTCATTTTCTCCAAAATTTTAATACCAAAGAAAACAGCTGTATCATGAAACAGGTTTAATTTCACACAACCATTTATTTCACATAGCTCAAGGATGTGAGATCAGTGAAATGAACTGACAAATAAATAACAAAGAAATTTACACTGTCAGAATTATTTCTGGGTGACATTGTCCCATATATATGAGTATTGCAATCTGATAACTTCAACTTACACCATGCCCTGTTGATGAAAAATAGGTACCAAGTCTAATTTTTGTATCAACTGCTCTGAAATCTGCACCCTTGTGTTGCAACTCTGTTAAGTTTTCACCCTTGTATATTGCTTGAGAATTCTGAACGCCTTTTGAATGAGAAATGTGTCCTTTGAAGAAGATGGTGAAGATCGAAGAGCCATTGAGCCATTGTAATAAATTATGGCATTGTGTTTGCGTTTCTTCCATCAGCAACACACAAATGGAAGATACGAATACTTTCCTGTTTCATCATGTCGATTTGCACATTGGTTAATTTTAACACAACTTTCTTTTGCCAGGAAAAATTCCCTCTCCCTTTCTCTCGTATAAATATATATTTGCAATGAATAACCTTGTGTTTGCTATTACCTATGTCTGTTTGCTTTAAGGGAGATTTTGTCACAACATATGGATTCATTTTATTATTCTGTCAATGTATTTTTAAACAAATTTACAATTTCATTAATGCAGAGGAAAGTTTGGAGATCAGTTGCTTAATTATTAATTTTCTTTTTTTAATAGCATGCATGCATAATATACTCACCCAATACTCATAGCGACATATGACACTGTACCTATTGGCTACCATGTGCCTTGTTTGCCCACCGTTTTACCAAAGGCAAGGCATAGAAATTAACTGCATCAGTAAAAGGACGTGTGTTAGCCATACTTAAGATTTGGGAGGGAAACAAAACAGACTTACGGTGAATAATAGGGTTAGAAAACTAATCCGGCAGAAATGAGTGAGAAAAATGGAGACAGAATGCATTAAAAAGTATTAGAGAATGTGAACAAACAGAATAGATAGCCATAGGAAGAGAAATATGAGTTTTATTTAGATATGTAAGAAAAACCACAGGAGATGAACAAGTGAGGTTTCATTTTGTATTGTGAAATATTTAAGCATGTTTTTACATTTCCAAAATTAGCGCTGTTAACAGCCCATTAAACAAATCAAATATGGTTTTTTTTAGCACTCAAGACAAATCGCATTCTTTTGTTCGACTCCTATAATGAATTAACCTGTTGAGATTATTTTTACTTTGGCATTGGTGTCCTAATAATAATGATAATAATAAACATAATAAGCATTATGTGGATTTGCATGTTATCAATTTGAGATAAATGTTGCTCACAGGCCAAAGTTACACTGAAAAATCCATCAATCAAGAGGAGAGTGGATGAAGCTTATCTATCAGTCAAAAAGTGTAAGTACTGAAATGAATATAATTTTTACATGTACATCCATCAAAGAAGCGGTTTATTTTTCAAACCTTTTCAAGAATTGATTGATTTTGTATGTTTATTTTTTGAAGTGCATAATTTAGAATTTGAGTTTAACTGCCAGCTCCTGACAGATTGCAAGATGTAGGAGTTTGGCTTTCAATTAAAGATCCCAGATGATGGTCCTAGAGGTACTACAGAAACAGCAATTACAATGTTAGAATTTTTTCATTTATATTCTCATCAACCAATGAGGCTTATCAAGAAACAAATTGAATACCTGTCAAAAGACAAAATTAAATGAAATATTTGGCAGTTTTTTTATAACCTAGACTACTTTTTAGCTGAGCATTCATGTAAATACATTAGTTTTTGAACCTGGGTACCTAAAATTAATATTAATTATGAAGATAAGCATACCACTATGCCAGGAGCCATCTTTTTGAAAATAAAGTAAAAATTAATATCACATATTTGGGTTCATGGCAGGTCAGTGCCAGCAGCCATTTAGTGAGTCATCGTTGCCAGTTAAACTGAGTGTACCTTGATGTGCCTGTGGCTTAGGCTAGAAACTGCAAAGTGAGATTTATTAAAGATAACAGATAAGCAGTAGCAGAAACAATGCAGTAGTCTACTATTTTTTATAAAACTTTGAACTTGGACTCCTGGGTTCCGAAAGGGAACAAAAGACATACTTTACTAACCTTGCTGATGCTAAACCTGAAGTGGGACCTTTTCTGGAGCTCTCTATGTGGGAATATGGGAATTTGTATGGCCATGGAGTTGCAACATAGCATCTCCAGATATATAGCAAAACAGTGGTGCAAGAAGAATCAGCAACATGAGAGAGAGAGTGGCAAGATCTGCTCCTCTCCAGACATGCAGCAGTTAATCACCTAACCGGAGACAAATTGTGGAACCTCCTCCCAACAAAATAAGCAGATAATATGAGTTCAGGTTTCTTATCTGTTCCCAAGACAAAGGCAGTCAAACTGCCTTTGTACAAATCAATGTGGTTTAACACTCATCGTGGGTGTTTTAAGGTTTTGTTTCCAAGTCTGTCACCAGCAAACTGAAGCAACAAATGAGCAAGTGTCCAGATTGAATGAACTTGATTATCTGATCACATGTTCGGTGGGTCAATTTCCTCTTACTGCAGTTTCTAAACTAGCCTATAGATCATAAATTCCAGCTCAACCCAGGACACCTATATTCATAACATCAGGTTCAAGTGACCAACCATCCCTCATAATAAGAATATATAGAATTTGTGGTGTGAATTATGACAACTGCTATGCATCACAGTTATACACTGAAATCTTTTTGGAAATCAATGTTAAGTAATTTGTCAGTTACTCTTACTGCAATGTAAGTTTTTGCTCCACATCTTTCGATATGTACAGCACACCAATTTTGTGATTATTGATCATTTGGTGGTTGAACATGAGTTGTTAGCATGAGCTGGGTGTTTGTATGAAAACTAATTTTGCTTTTTTTTTAATACCTATCTATCATATAAATAATATATATATATATATATATATATGAATTGTTTTCTAGGTATCCTTGAAGGTCCTCTGAATATTTATCAGTTGAAGTGTCTAGAAAATCTAGCAGTCCAGCTGAACAATTAGTGGGTGCCCTACTAATGTGAGCATTTTATTGTGGAGTTGAGTTTTGCCTGACTGTAAATCATGTGTATATTTCATTAAATTCTAATATATTTTCTATAATAAAATTTTCATGTTTATGTTTGTCAGTATTACTTTGATTTTATTTTAAGAATATACCAACATCAGTGAGATAAAGGGCACTATCTGGTGTGATCCTGAGCCAGACAGACTACAAAGAACCCAGGGAAAGTGGGAAGGCCATGATTGTGGAGTCAAGGAACTATCCCACCCTCAAACCCATAATGTCGCCAGGCTGCAGCTGCTGGCCACCCCATGGAAGGATTGCCCCTCCAGGATCATGCCCAGGCAGCTGCAGCCATTTTAAAAATAAAAATAACTTACCTGACCTCCTCCCTTTCTCTCTCTCCATGTTCAAATCAGCAGCTCCCACCTCGAACAGTGGGGCTATTGATCTGAATGCTGGGGAGTTGGGGAGGGGGCCTCCCAGCATTAAGAGCCCGCCTGTCGCCCCTGATTGGATGGTGAGCCTGCTCCCTGACCTTTTAGCCGGCTTCCCATTTCAAAATAGTGGTGGACATGTATCTAATGCAGGATCAGGACCTGGAACTAGAGCCCATGTCAGGTCCTGAATGAAAATTCAACCTCTGGTATTTACTACATCAGCTGAACTCAACCAGAGTGGGAGTAGGACTTGTAGAACTCGCTACAGCTAGGGACAGAGCAAATCAGGCTGGTGTCCCCTACTGATCGCTTTCCAGTGACACCCCACACAGTGGTACTGTGTGGCAGTTGGATGAAAACCTGATTACACTATATCGTGATACCCATGTGGTGGAATTTCCTGCTGACACTCACTGTGCAGGCTCACAAGTGAAAAATGACCACTCTGCCAACATGAATCAGCACTTTTGGGAGTAGAGGAGAGAAGAGTAGATGAGACCAATGCAGCATATTCCATATATGCATTTACAGTAAGGTTTGTGTTTGAGTTATAACCTCTGAACAATCAACCATACAGTGCTGGAACAATTCTTGAAGAAAAATATGAACAAAGTAACTGTAAATGAATTAAGGACCTCACTCTGCATTTTATATCAGACATGAAAGCAGGTGAGTCTTTTTTCATTGGTAAATTACATTAAACCACTATATATTTAACACAAACAGTGTGTGATGATTTTTTGCTGTAAAATCTTTGAGAACCCACAATGTAGCATAGCAATCATTATACTGTGGCCAAGTCACTCTGAAATAACTCATCCTTCAACATACTTTTCACATCAAAGCCACAGATGCAACTTTGCTAACCTGCATCTAGGCTGCATTTCTCCAGTAACATTAACTCCAAAATACAAGTTACAAACTTCTTGTGTTACAGTAAAGATCATCACATTGGTCTGGTATAAAATATCAACCATAGAATATATATTTTGCTATAAAATCATCATTTGCAGAAAACCTGGGCAACTATTTTGGTGGTTTTGAGTGGCACATTTTTTTGGAAGCATGTGTGATCGATCTTGGTTTAATGTAGTACTGCAAATGAAATTGACCACCTAACCAATAACACCCAGTAGTAAGCCTATATAACTGCTCGTCACCACAGACAGTGTACAACATGTGCTATTAAGATATTGAAATATAGCATTGAAGAAAGCAGATCCTAAGTGGATATCAAAATAGTAGTGCTGCTTATTTTGTGGCTATTAAGGGTCCATTAGCATTGAGTTTGTTCTGTGGGCATTAGTTTAATTTACAAGGTATTACAATAGGCCGGATTTTGCGTGGGGGTTGAGGGCAGTTCTTGAACTATTGGTATTCGCTGTCATTATCTCTCTCAAACCAACTACAACTTCAAGGCATGTGCAAAATAGTGGCTATCACTGAAATAAGTGAAAATATCATCTTTCCCACTCCTATATTGCCATGTGAAACCCCTTTTAGAAAGTTATACCTTGTTCAATCAAGTGTAACTGGGCTTTTAATGGCAAAGCAACTAATAAAGTTTGAACAACAGAACTTGCACTTAAAAAATAATTTTGTAACTGTGGAGAGCTGTCAAATGGTGAATTAGTAGATTCTCAAAGCTTTTCTTAAAGGCACTTTTAATATTTTAGTTTCTGCCTTCACCCATGTATATTCCCCAATCTTTAATTTGCTCTATTTATTGAAAAGCAAATTTATTTTAGTGCTTTTAGTTTCCTGTCTGTGAAAATCTTTTAACGTGATTGGCTACTTGATGCCATTGTTGCAGCTCTGTCCTGTCAATGCCTAGTAAAGATGGTGCAATCAGTTGTGTACTGCAGCATGGTGATGGAGCTAAAATTCTCACCAGACTGATCACTAGATTTCCCAGTGAGATTTACTTCATGGTCAGTAATGAGTGCCCTTTGCTGCTAACTGCAAAATCCCATCCATTTGTACTTACGGCACAGAAAGAGCCAGTATCTGTGCTCCTCCCACCTCCCTTTGCCTAACTCCTGCAACATATTCTTCTAGTCCTCTTTTCACTCATGTTCTTACCAGCTTTCCCTTTAATTCATCTATGCCATTCACCTCAAGTACTCCATGTAGTGGTTAGTTCCACATTCTAATCACTATGGGTAAAGAAGTTTCTTCTGAATTCCCTTTTAGGTTTTTACTGAATGTCTTAGACTTATGGTCCTCATAGTCAGAGACAAGAAGTTACAGGCATGAGAGAAATAGCTGAGTCTTTGTAGCTGAGTTTCTGCGTGGGCAACGAATGTAGCATCATTGGCATGGACGAGTTCAGATCAAGATGTGATGTGTTTTTGTCTTCGCTTTCAGTCTTGATAGATTGTAGAACTTGCCGTCTAACCTAGCGTGCAAGTAGATCCTTCCATATTTGCAGGGAAGATGAAGCTCGGGAGCATGGAAAAGATGATGCCAAACAGAGTGAGAGCTAGAACTCAGCCCTGTTTCACTTCATTCTTCACTCCTAAACTGTCAGAAGTGGAGCCATCAAACAATGCAGTACCAGCACATGTTGTCATGGAAGAAGAGGATGAGACTGAGGAGCTTTGGTAAATTACAAGTTTTTGGGGAAAAATTTGGTTGAGTACTCCTCTACTGACTGTGGAATGCCTTAATGTGATCTAGAAAGTAAGTAAAGGCGATATACCCTGTCCCCTACACTTATTTTCTCCACAGCAGATCTGCCAGCACAGAAACCATACTACGTTTCTGGGTGCATTCTGACTGCAAGTAGAATGGAGTCTTTTAAGTATGACCCTATAATAGGCCTTCCCCTTGACGCTAAAGAGTGAGATTCCTCTGTAGTTGTCGCAGTCTCCTCCACTGCCTTTGTTTTTGTATAAAGTGATGATTTTTGCATCACTCATTTCCTGTGGAATGGGGTTTACCTTCCAGCAGAGAAGGAGAAGGTCATAAAGGTGTGGCAATAGATGGGAAGTTCCATGCTTGAGTAGTTCTTGACTATAAATGTGAAGAAAACCATAGTCATGGGAAAAGGTGTTGTATTTCAGCCCCCAGTCATACTAATACCCCACTGGAAGTGGTTATCAAATTCTGCCAGCTTGGGGCCATGGTGACAGACCATCTGTCCCTTGATGCAGAACTTGATACATACACCGGGAAAGCTGCTATCACCTTTGACAAACTCACAAAACGCACATGAGATAACACCAAGCTGACACTTAGGACCAAGCTGATGGTTTATAAAACCTGTCTTCTCAGCATCTTGCTATACAGCTGTGAAACATGGGCAACTTAGAGCTACCACGAAAAGAAATAAGCTCAATAATTTCCACCTTTGCTGTCTGTGGCCCATTCTGGGTACACCCTAGCAGGTCAAAATCATGAATACAACAGTCCTCTCGAAGGTAGAGTTCTGTTGGCACTAATCAAACAGGCAGCTTCACTGGATCAGGCACATGGCAGAATGGAAGATGGTTGCATACCCAAGGACCTTATGTATGATGAGGCAGCCAGAACCAGATGACCAGTGGACCGCCCAAGGCTCTGCTTCATAGGTGTTTGCAAGCATGACGTGCAGGTCCTGAACATCGACTATTGCATCTGGGAGTCACTAACTGGAAAAAGAAGGAAATGGTGACTCCTCTTGTGGGCTGACGTGCACTATTAGGATGACCAGTAGTTACAGCAGCTTCGCAACAAGCACCAATACTGAAAATGACCACCCACAATGTCACTTAGCAACTTCGTGTGCAGCACTTGTAATTTAAACTGCCTCTTGAGGCCTCTTGATGGCCTTCATCAGCAAAGGGTCACCAAATGAAGACACCCCATCTAAATGAATTATTTGCTGCCTGTCCCCATGATCTCCCATAGATGGAAGGATGACCACATATATTATGATTCCCTGTGCTGTTCTCTCCCACAAGGGGAAACATCATCTCTACGTCCACCTTATCAAACACTTTCATATCCTTAAAAGCTCTCTTAACGGGTCACTGCTCAGTCTTCTCTTTTCCAGAAAAAAAGAGCCCAATCTGTTCAACCTTTTGTGACCGTTATAACCTCTCAATTCTGGTATTATTCTATGTTTAAAATGCTCAGATAGCTATTTATAACTGAGGTAATACAATTACTAGAGACACTAGCTAGAAAGAATATAGTATACTGGATTTAGTAAGACAATTTGACTAATTGAATCTCTGTTCAGCAGACGATACACATTCTTTGTCAGTGTATCCTTAAGACACCAAAGGTCATGGTCAGTATTGGCTGAGTATGCCCAGATAAAGATTATAACCCTGCCTAACTTCAGTAGTATATAGGTGAACAAGCTAAACAATATAAAAAGATTTCAGAAGCCTATATATTGAATTGAGACTTGGAAAGCAATTGACAAAAAATTGTTAGTTGATTGGGATCAACTTACACTTCAGTCCATTCCAGGAAGTATCTGTCCTGGTGATTCCAGGGCCTTGAGGTAAGAGGAAGAAAAGACCATTTCATCCATTGCCATAGTTTGAAATCAAAATATCCATTCACTTTTGCGTTTGGACATTGGCATTACTTGGTGTGTGTTCTGTCAACTCAGGGCCTTGTATATTGGGACAAAATTCAGCCCCAAGAGAGAATTTTACATTAAAAATAAGTGGAAGAAAGGCTGTAGTTATGCCCTGTCTGTTCCGAAATTAATGACCTAGTTTGAAATTAATAGGTGCTGTATTGAATTGAAAAAGGTCATTTCTGTCAACCTCCTAGCCAGAGGAAGAGGAGGAGGCAACTGGTGACTTGCAAATTGCAGTTTCAGTAAGCTCTCCCTGTCAACACATATGCCGAGTACAGCCAAGTTAATATTTCAAGCATACAGCCCTTCATTAGATCCCCTCTAAATGTTTTTCTTAGAAGATGTAGGGTTTGATCTCCATGTACAGCTTGTCTTTTTCTGTTCCCCACCCCACCCATTGTCTTGTATTTTCATTGGTTTGGGCCATTTCTTACCTGTTAGGCCTGTTTCATTGCTTACCATGAATGGCCATACCTCACAGGACACACATTCAAGTTGCACTTCACAATTGAAAACTTCAACACGCTGACATCTTAAAAGAATTTGACATGGCAAATCATTGTAATCTAATTGCAAGGCTACCTTCAAACAAATCTGATACGTTTCTCATCACTGTACGTGCTACTACAATTCATTAATTTTCCAATTGCAGGACAAAACATTGCATAATACATTGGAGGGGAACCCAGCAATTACCTTTGAGAGAGCTGAAAGTCTTAAATCCCTTTGAGAGAGCTGGACTTGCCAGAACATGTGAAAAAGGAGTGAGAGTAGGCCATTTGGCCCCTTGAACCTGTTCAGCCATTTAATAAGATTGTGGCTGATCTGATAGTAACCTCAAATCTGCATCCCGCCTACCCCCGATAACCTATCACCCTCTTGCTTACCAAGAATTTATCCACCTCTGCCTTAAAAATATTCTGACTCTGCTTCCACCGCCTTTTCAAGAAGATAGTTCCAAAGACTCATGACTCCCTGAGAGAAACAATTTTGCCTTGTCTCCATTTTAAATGGGCAACCCCTTATTTTTAAACAGTGACCCCTCGTTCTCGATCCTCCCACAAGAGGAAACATCTTCTCCACATCCACCCTGTCAAGACCCCTCAGGACCTTATATGTTTCAATAAAATTGCACCTTACTCTTAACTCCTGTGGATACAAGCCTAGTCTGTCCAACTTTTCCTTATAAGACAACCCTCATTCCAGGTATTAGTCTGGTAAACCTTCTCTGAACTGCTTCCAATGCATTTACGTCCTTGCTTAAATAAGGTGACCGAAACTGTGCACAGTACCCTAGATGTGGTCTCACTGGTGCTCTGTATAAGTGAAGAATAACCTCCCTGATTTTATATTCAATTCCCCTCACAAATTGTAACATTCTATTAGCTTTCCTAATTACTTGCTGTACCTGCATACTAGCCTATTGTGATCCATGCAGCAACACACCCAGATCCCTTTGCAATCTCTCACCATTTAGGTAATATGCTTCTCTTTTATTCTTCCTGCCAGAATGGACAATTTCAAATTTTCCCACGTTATACTCCATTTGCCAGATCTTTGCCCACTCACTTCTATCTCCTTGTAGCCTCCTTATGTCTTCTTCACAACTTACTTTCCTACCTATCTTTGTGTCATTAGATTTGGCTCCCATCCATCCCTCCATCCAAGTCATTTATATAAGTTGTGAACAATTGAAGTCCCTGCACTGATCCCTGTGGCACACCACTAGTTACATCTTACCAACCTGAAAAAGACCCATTTATGCCTACTGTCTGCTTCCTGATAGCCAGCTAATCTTCTATCCATGCCAATACGTTATCCCCTATGCCATGAGCTTTTATTTTCCGCAATAACCTTTGATGTGTACTTTATCAAGTAAATCTAGGAAGTAAATCTAGGAAGTAAATCTGGAAAGCTATTTACAGTACATCCACCGGTTCCCCTTTATCCACAGCACATGTTACTTCCTCAAAGAACTCCAATGTGTTGGTTAAACATGATTTCCCTTTCACAAAACCATGTTGACTCTGCCTGATTACCTTGAACTTATCCAAGTGCCCTGCTATAGCTTCTTTAATAATAGCTTCTAATATTTTCCCAATCTTAAGCTAACTGGCATGTAGTTTCCTGTTTCTTGTCTGCCTCCCTTTTTAAATAATGGAGTTACATTTGCTATCTTCCAATCTAATGGGACCTTCCCTGAATCTAGGGAGTTTTGGAAAATTAAAACTAATGCATCAACTATCTCATTAGTCACTTCTTTTAAGACCCTAGGATGAAGTCCATCAGGACCCGGGCACTTGTCAGCCCACAGCTCCGACAATTTACACAGTACCACTGCTCTGGTGATTGTAATTTTCCTGAGTTCCTTCCTCCCTTCCATTTCTTGATTTATAGCTGTTTCTGGGATGTCACTTGTATCCTTTATTGTGATGCAAAATACCTGTTCAATTCATCTGCCAGTTCCTTGTTTTCCATTATAAGTTATCCAGACTCACTTTCCGTAGGACCAACGCTAACTTTGTTAACTGATTTATTTTTAAAATATTTATAGAAACTCTTACTATCTGTTTTTATATTTCTGGCTAGTTTTCTCTTGTACTCTAATTTTTAATTATTAATTAATCTATCCATGCCAATATGTTATCCCCTATGCCATGAGCTTTTATTTTTATTAATTAATCTTTCAGTAATCCTTTGCTGTTCCTTATATTCTGTCCAATCTTCTGGCCTTCTATCTATCATTACACAATTATATACTTTTACTTTAAGTTTGATACTATCTGTAACCTTTCTAGTTAACCATGTCCATCCCTTGGATGTTGTCTTACTCCTTGGAATGTATCTATTCTGTGAAGAAACCTCTTAAATGTTTGCCACTGCGTTTCTATTGACCTATCCCTTAACCTAATTTGCCAATTCACTTTAGCCAGCTCTGCTTTCATGCCCTCATAATTGCCCTTATTTAAGTCTAAAAACAGTCCCAGACCCTCACACACCCTCAAACTGAACGAATATTCAATCATGTTATGGTTGTTGCTGCCTAGGGCTGCCTTTGCTGTGAGGTCCTTAATTAACACTGAGGAAGATTGGGAAGCTGGAAGTTTGCACTAACGACACTGGCATGACATTATTTGTTCCCCTATTCCAAGTTACCGGTGTATTAAGAATCAGTTATGAAGTGGAGGATTGGCGTCACAGGCAGGTGAGACTAGGTCGGAATGGCAGACTCCCTTCCTAAAAATGACACTCGTGAATCCGTTTCAGTTTTACAGAATTCAGCAGTTTTTATGGTCATTTTTTAGTACCAGCCCAAAAACTTACCAGATGAATTCCATAATGTGCTTTGGTGGAATTTTAAGCCTGTGACCTTTGAATTATTAATGCAGGATTATAACCTTTAGCTTGCTTTTCTTATTTTTTCTTAACCTTCCGTACAGGCATACATAACACAGTGCCTCACAATGCAAGCTCTGTTGGAAAGTGTGACGTGAGGCTAGCTTTCTAATTATTTTTTCACTGTAATCCTGTAAGAGCATCCTATTAATGCCGTTAGTGGTTCAGAAGAAGGCTGCTTCCTGTGTCTATCTCACCTACATTTGCAAGCGCCAATGCACTTACACACACCCCAGAATTAAAGAGGTGATGGCTCTGGGCCAATTATTTCACAATGTGGAATACCAACAAGTGGCCCCGGTATAGTAGTAAGCTTCTGCCCGTATGAGCACTTGTCTGCCATCACTGGCCCGTGTGCTTTATGAAATGTAGATGGTGAAATGCATCTGTTGCTATTCGATAGGAAGGAAAGATGAAAATATTGACTGATGCATCATCTGTTTATTTGGTGTATTTGTGTGCAGAACCTTGGCTAGTGATGCAAACATTGCCAACACTAGACTGGAAGGAAGTGGACACAGAAAACTTGTGGGTGTCAGTTAACCTGTTAGGCACTAGCACTGAATCACAGAATCTTTATAGTGCAAAAGGATGCCATTCGGCCCATCAAGTCTCCACTGGCTCTCTGAAAGAGCATCCGACCTAGTCCCACTCTCCTGCCTTATCCCTGTAACCTTATACATTCTTTTCATTCAGCAATCCAATTCCTTTTTGGATATCTTGACTGACCTGCCTCCACCACCCTCTCAGTAAGTTTGTTCCAGACATCAACCACCCTCTGGATGAAAAAACTTTTCCTCACAACATTCTTACTCCTTTAGCCAATTATTTTGAATCTGTGTGCTCTAGCTCTTGATGTTCTCTTGAATGGGAACAGCTTCTCACTATTTACCCTGTTGGTGCCCCTCAGGATCTTAAATACCTCTATCAAATCTTCTCTCAGCCTTCTTTTCTCTGAGGAAAACAGTGCTAACCTCTCCAATCTATCCTCATAGCTACATTTTATCCTTGCGATTATTCTCGTGAATCACCTCTGTACTCTCTCCAATGTCTTCACATCCATCTTTCCTCAAGTACGGTGCTCAGGACTGGACACAGTACTCCAGATGAGACCTAACTAGTGTCTTATACAAATTCAACAAGACTTCCTTACCCTTGTATTCAATGCCTCTATTGATAAGGCCTGAGATACTATATACTTTATTAATTGCTCACTCAACATGTCCTGCCATCTTCAATGACTTATGTACATATACATCGAGGTCCCTCTGATCCTGCACCCCCTTTAGAGTTTCTCCCTTTATTTACACTGTCTCTCCATATTCTACCTGCCAAAATGGATCATTTCACACTTCTCTCCATTGAACTTCATCTGCCACTTGTCTGCCCAATCCATCAACATATCTATGCCTTTCCAATCTTCGTACTATCTGCAAATTTTGATATTGTGCCCAGAACACCAAATGTAGGACATTAATATATACCAGGAAGAGCAAGAGTCCCAAAACTGACCCCTGGGGACTTCACTACAACCCTTCCTCAAATCTGGAAAACAACCATTTATCTCTACACTGTTTCTTGTCACTCAGCCAATTTATTATCCAAGTGCCAACTTTCCCTTTTATTCCATGAGCTAGAATTTTGCTCACAAGTCTGTGTGTGGGACTATGTCCAATGCCTTTTGAAAATCCATATACACCACATCAAAAGTGTTGCCCTTATCAACTTTCTCTGTTACCTCCCCGCAAAACTCCAGCAAGTTAGTTCAACATGATTTTCCCTTAATGAATCCATGCTGGCTTCCCTTAATTATCCTGCACTTGTCTAAGTGACTATTGGTTTTGTCCTGAACTATAATTTCCAGAAGTTTTCCTACCACTGTAGTCAAACTGACTGGTCTGTTGTTGCTAGCTTTATCCTTACACCCTTGTTCAAAAAGGGATGCAACGTTCACAATTCTCCAGTCTTCTGGCATCACTCCTGTGTATAAGGTAGGCTATAAGATTATCCCTAGTGCCTCTGCACTTTCCACTCTCACTCCCCTCAGTACCCTTGGATGCATCTGATCCAGTCCTGGTACCTCATCTATTTTAAGTAAAAATAATCTTCTGATACCACCTCCTCAAATGTAAATTTTTCGAGTGTACCAGTTACCTCCCTTTTCACCTCGGCCTGGCTAGCATCTAACTTTTACAATTCTTTTATAGGTTCATAGAAGACCTTGGGATTCCCTTTTATATTAGGTGCAAGTCTCTTTCCATGCTCTCTCCTTTTTCTTATTAGTTTTTTTCACTTTCCCTCTAATCCTTTTGTATTCAGTCTGATTCTCCATTTGTATTTTCTACCTGACACCTGTCGCACATGCACTTCTTCCTTTTCATCTTCACCTCTAGCTCTCTCGTCATCCAGGGCACTCTGGATTTATTTGTCCTACCTTTCCCCTTCAAGGGAATATACCTTGACATTGCATGCAATACTGTTTCTTTGAAGGTGGTTCATTGTTCAGCCAACATCTTTTCTACCAACATTTGATTCCAACTCTCTCAACTAGGATGCATTCTTATCCCATCTCAGTTGGCTTTCCCCCAATTAATTATCCCTGCTCTGGATTGTTCCTTGTCCTTTTCCATGGCCAACCTAAACCTTATGACACAAAGGTCTCTGTCTTCTAAATGCTCTCCCACTGATATTTGATCCACTTGGGCCAACTTATTCCCCAGAACCAGGTCCAACAGTCCCTGACCCCTTGTTGGACCGGAAACATACTGCTGCAGAAAATTGACTTGAACGCATTCCAGCAGCACCTCTTGTCCCTTTGCACTATTCCTATCTCAGTCTATATTTGGGTAATTTAAGTCCCCCATTATAATTACGCTATAGTTCTTGCACCTCCTCTGTATTTTCTTTGCAAATTTGTTTCTCTACATCCTTTCCACTCATGGGTGGTCCAAGTACCACACCAATCGATGTTATAGCACTCTTTTCATTCCTTACCTCCAGCCATTGAGATACTGTCCTTGACCCCTCTGGGACATCCTCTCTCTCTCTCCAGTACTGTAATGCCATCTTTCAACTCCCCACCTTTTTTCCTTTCCTGTCTGTCCTAAACGTCTTGCTATCACTTTGGCTGCAAGTGTCATTGCTACAGGTGGTACAGTTCTGTCATTGGTTTTGTGCTGGCCTGGAACCCATAGAGATGCGTGGGAGTTTAACACACACCCAGTCATTCAAGGGTAGATATGCCAAGGCTTGCAGATAGAGTTGGTGGTATTCAATTAGGCTTTGCCAACTTAGCCCTGGTGCTTGCTAATGTTTTCTTGAATAGTTTTGTTCATTTTGTACCTGTTGAACACTGAATTCAGGGCCAGTTTGAAAGCTAACCCCATTATTAACTTGATTTAGCAACCAGTAATAGACTATGTTTGCACTTCAGTACTTTGTTTCTCAGAGCTGCAGTGAAAGTTTGTATCTTAAGACTGGATTTTCGCTCATGCCTTAAGGTTTTCACTAGAACTGGTTTCACGTACTTTCATTTTTATGCTTCTTGTGTTTTGCTGACCACTTAGAAGTTGCTGCAGTTGCAGTAGGCTTTGTGGTGGTTTGATTGACAATATTCAGCTCCCTTTATTTTTCTATATCGCAGATCACAATGCTTTAGTCAACCCGGCATATAAGATGACCCTAATCTTTTGGCTCCAAAATTCATGTTTCGGCCTCTACTCCGCCTATAAGTAGACCCCCAAGCCCCACCCCACCTCCTGCAATTTTCTCTCTAAGAAATGCTACACTTGCGTTTGGAGTCGGTTTCAATTTTTCTAGCTCAAAAATGCATTGGCGCATGGGATCAAGCAGGCAATGCATGCTGCATTCTCAAGAAGATGCGTGGGAGTTTAACACACACCCACACAAAGACCTTGCGTGGCAATTGACAAGCAGAATTGGATCCTTCAGCAAAATGAATGAAGTACAAAGCTGGTTTCCAGCTAAAAGCCATAACATTTGCCAACTTGTCAAATAAATGTGCTGCAGCGAGGGAATTCAGTATTCGTGAAAAACTGGTGCGAGAATGAAAGAAGGACGCCACCCTGAAAAAATGCCCAAGACCAAATGCGCAGTCAGAACAGTGACCAGCCACTGGCCTGATCTTGAGAAACAAGTTTTGGAATGGGTCCTCGAAAATCATTAGAATGGTCACATTGTCACCAGAAATGCAATGTGTAAATACGCACTTAAGAGGGTCATATCAAACCCGAGCCCAGCAATGATTTCAGAGCAACAGTCAGTTGGTGTAACTGCTTTATGGAATGAAAATGTCTAGTGTTGCGGCAGAAGACCAAGACCCTCAGAGATCTCAATGCCAAAATGGCATTTCCAGTGATTCATCATCAGAGAGCAGCAAAAACATGATTACCCGTTATGTCACATCGGCAACATGGATAAAATGCTTGTGAATTTTGGTATGCACAGCAACCAAACTGGAGTGGAAATGCTTGAAACCAGTTCTAGTGAAAATCTCAAGGCATGAACGGGTAAGATTCCTAATGGTCCTAGCCCGCGTGGCTGACAAAACAAAATTAAAGCCTATGGTAACTTTCAAATGGAAAACCGTGACGAAAATCAAGTCCCCTGCAGGAGTTTATGTGCATGCCCATGGCACCAGTTGGATGGATGAGAATGGAGTGAAGTTGTGGATTGATAATGTGTAGAATAGGTGTCCCAGTGGTCTCTGCAAAGAACACAGCTTATTAGTGTGGGACATGTTCAGATCCCATATAACCGATATGGTCAAGAGGTGCTTGCAAATAAATATTATCCAAAGTGCAGTTATACTAGGGGGTCAAATGTCTGTTGTTCCATCTTTGGATATGTGCCTCATCAAGCCATTCAAGAATCATGATAAATTGCCAAACGAAATAGATGGTTGGTTGTTGGAGAAAAAAACCCGAGTGGGATTTGTGTGCCGCCCCACTTGATGTTTTGTTTGGTTTTGCATCAAATCATGAGAAGCCATTAATGCACAAATTGTCATCAGATCATTCAAAAAGTGCAGAATATCCAATTCAATGACTGGTGAGGAAGTTGGTTTGTTGTGGAGGGATGATTCTGAAAGCAAAAGTGCCAAATCCGATCAGGGTGGGATCCTTACGACAATGCCATAGCCAAAATGACTCAGAATGGGTTCAATGAACTCTGCGCCAGATGTCTTGAACTTGATGGTTTTTTCAAACGTTTTGATTGTGGTTAAAGGTATCCTTGTGGAATTAATTTACTCAATAAAGCGTGTCACATAGATTTAATTTGAATTACCAGTTTTTTTTCACATTTCAAAATAACAATCATCTACACCAACACCAGTTCACATTTCATACTTGGAGTATAACTTGAACCCCATTTTTGAAAAGATTTTTCAAGGCTTCAAAGGTCAATTTATACACTGATTTATGGCAAGAATGTTCTGATCCCAAAAGAAAACGACTGGAAGAAAAAAGTTTAAGAAAGCATTAAAAAGACTTG
This sequence comes from Carcharodon carcharias, assembly GCF_017639515.1. Classification (NCBI taxonomy): domain Eukaryota; kingdom Metazoa; phylum Chordata; class Chondrichthyes; order Lamniformes; family Lamnidae; genus Carcharodon; species Carcharodon carcharias. The sequence continues at coordinate 27,314,974 of NC_054472.1, read as the reverse complement.
AAAAAATACGAAAAATATTTTTTCCCTTTCAGAGGATCACCCTTGTCGCCCATTCAATATGGGTGAACAGAGCCTTCAGTGCAATCCTGATTTAAACAGCTGGCAAGACACAGTAGGAAACCTTACCATTCATTATGATAATATATTGAAGATAATGCATTGAGCCATCAGGCAATGTCCACCTCAACTTCATTTCCCCAGATCTTGCACCATTGGCTGGAGTTTGTGAGTCAACCAAATGTAGCCTCGTTAAATTTTCAGTAATGACTGTTCTGCTGTGATGTGTAACTTGCAGCTGCTGATTTAAAATCTAATACTTAGCCCCTGGCTTTGAATTTCCTTACCACCGCTGTTTTTTTTCCATCAGTGACTTGTGGTTTGTCAAGTATTTTGAAAAATAGGTTTTCTTCCACTGCTATTACTTCAGCGTTCATATGTTTTTACTGAGGGCCCTATGGTGGAGACGAGTAGTTCTAATCTACGATAGAAATTCCATATCGACCAATTTTGTATGCAAGATAAGATCCTTTACTTGTGTGCTATTTTTTATGCAAGTGTTAATTAATTAACCTATTTTAAATAAAAGGTTTAGTGCCTGCATAAAAACAGTAGACAGAATAATGCAGGTCTGTAGAATGCTTAATGCTTCAGTGATCAGAATCTCTACCTTGGTGGTTTTCTTTGAAGGATAACCAGTTTCCTTCAGTTTACACGTTTAGATTCGTGTTGATTTAATCAAGGGTTATGAAATAATGAAGAAACTCATATAATGTATATCTATTAGATCTGATAAAAGGCCATTGAGCTGAAATGTTAACCGTGTTCCTCTACCCACAGTTCTTACCAGACCTGCTGAATATTTCCAGTATTTGTATTTTTGCTGAATAGGGTAGGAGAGCCAGGGACCACCTTTACAAGTTATATAAGGACAGAATTGGTTCGGAGTCAGGAGGTGGTTCTTTTCTCAGAGAATAGTGAACCTGTGGAATAGGTTGTTGGTTCATGTGATGAACACTGATGTGCCGTAAAAACAAAAAAATGCTGGAAAAACTCAGCAGGCCTGATAGCATCTGTGAGAGAAAGACAGAGTTAATGTTTTGAGTCCGTATGACTTCTTCAGAGCCAAAGGGAAGTAGCAATGTGGTGAAATATATACTATTTAAGGGGGGTGGAACAGGTGAAGCTAGATAGAAGACCAGCAATAAGCAGAAGCAATGGAGAGATTGCGAAAGATGTCATAAACAAAAGGTCAAAGGGTTGTTAATAGTGGTGGTACTGGCTAAAGGAGGTATTAATGGTGACATTAAGAGTGGAAAACAGAATGTGATAATGGCAGGACTAGGATAAGCACTCTGGAAAGTGACACGTGGCCCTAGTGGGGATGGAGGGAGGGGGACGGTGGTAGGAAAAAGGATCGAAAAGGCTAAAAGCCGGGGATAAAACAATGAATAAAAATGGAAATAAATTTTAAAAATAATAGTAATGAAAATAAGTGGAAAAAAATAACTAAATAAAAATTTTTAAATAAAAATGAATTAGAAAAAAAGGGGATCAAAAAGGGGTGGGGATGGAGGAGAGAGTTCATGATCTGAAGTTGTTGAACTCAATGTTAAGTCCGGAAGGTTGTGAAGGGCCTAATCGGAAGATGAGGTGCTGTTCCTCCAGTTTGCGTTGAGCTGACACTTAACAGCTTCTGGACTTAACTTTGAGTTCAGCAACTTCAGACCATGAACTCTCTCCTCCATCCTCACCCCTCACCCCTTTTTGATTCCCCCCACTTTTTCTTCTTTTTTTTATTTTAAAACATTTATTATTTCCCACTTATTTTCATTACTGTTATTTTTTAAATTATTTCTATTTTTATTCATTGTTTTATCTCCAGCTTTTAGCCTTTTTGATCCTTTTCCCCACCACCATCCCCTCCCCCCACCCCACCTCCATTAGGGCCATCTGTCACTTTCCAGAGTGTTTACTCTGTCCGGCCATTATCACATTCTGCTTTCCACTCTTGATGGCACCATTAGCACCTCCTTAAGCCAATACCACCACTATTAACAACCCTTTGACCTTTTGTTTATGACATCTTTTGCAACCTCTCCTTTGCTTCTGCTTATTGCTGGTCTTCTATCCAGCTTCACCTGTTCCACTCCCCTTAAATAGTATATATTTCACCACATTTCAACTTCCCTTTAGCTCTGAAGAAGAGTCATATGGACTCGAAATGTTAACTCTGTCTTTACCTCCACAGATGCTGTCAGACCTGTTGAGGTTTTACAGCATTTTTTGTTTTTGTTTCAGATTTCCAGCATCTGCAGTATTTTGTCTATATCTTACTGATTTGCAGCATCTCTTCAGCCAAGAGCTGGTTGTATTTCTAGCTTGGGCAGAGATCGTCTCATACAATAAATAGGTATCTTGTAAATCCTACATTCTGGTATTTAATTGTGTGAGTTTAATTGTTATCTAGGGTCCTCTAGATTTGTAATTTTTTCCTGGGATCCCATCTGAGCCTGGAGCTTTCCTTGAAGGTAGAGATCAGATGGCTTTGTCAACCTCTAGATGGTTTGCTGTCCAGGGTTTCACATCGCACCAGTCTGAAAGCTTGTCTTTAGCTATCCCATTTACAGTGGATTGGTGGTTGAGCACACCCCTAAAGTACTCAGCTCAGCACTCTTTGATAACTGCTCTGTCAGTCAGGAGAGATTATCCATCAGCACTGAGAACAAGTGGGTAGCCGCAAGAAGGAGAACCATGCTGAAGCCAGGCTGATTTCTCTTCTGCGATGTCAGACTCTATAGCAAAGCTGACACCTGCACCTGGCCTCTTTCTCTTTGGCTTGCCTATCCAGAAGAATGTAACCTACTGATAGTTCTGTTAGTTGGCCTTCCTCTGCTAGGTGGGTTTTGCTTAAAGCAACAATATCAATGTTAATATCAAGAGAACTTGCTGCAAACCAGATCAGTTCTGTGCTGGAGTTGGAAGCTGTTGTCTTTATCAAGTATCTCAGAAGCACAATCTCCAGAAATGTCTGCATCGATGACAAGGTGGGAAATCAAAATGCCAGAGCAAGCTCAGCATTTGTCTTTTTACGCAAAAGACTGTGGAGGAAAGAAGGTTTCAGCCAAAGTAGCATTGATTGTTTTTAACGCTCAATGTATAAAAATGATTTTTTTTTAAAAAAGAAGGCTCCAACCCTCTCACATAAACACACGTGCACGCACACACACACACACACACACACACACGCACACACACACACATGTAAATTACAAAGAGGAAGGGTAGGTAAATGGTTTAAGAGTCCCAAAAGAACATCAGTCATATACAGTTCCTGTAGATTGATGACTTGGACAGTTTCAGGCTAGGCTTGGTGATCTTTCTGGATCCTACACTGAGACTATTTTTTAAAATGTTGATGGACTATTTTTGTCTCTTCTGGAGTCGGTATCTGCTTGATTTATATTAAAAACGCTGCCTGTGGTGTTTCACTGGTTAGAATTCAGGAAAGGTATGCTTGCAGAATGGTTGGAGAAAGTTAAAAAGGGGTCACAAGTCATCATCTTTCTGTTAGCCATACGTGGTCTTTCTGCACTCTGACCTTGGAAATCAGTATCTTTTTACATAAAGGACATTCTTTCACAAACTAGCCAGTTACCAAATATGGTCATAACAAGCTTATTCTAGATTTGTTGTTTAAAATGATTCGATCAAGGTGGTCGGTGGGGCCCTCCATTCTCAGCTGAGGTCTATTGTCTAAAGCAATTGAGTTTAAGGGCTTAGTCCTCACCCACCTGAAAAACTAGATTATATCTGAATATCTGAGTATTTCAGGTGATGGCAATTTACACTCATTTAAGCTTCTTGTCCTGGGTGGGAGAACCCCAGACAGACCATCTCCATTCTGATAGTTTTGTAAATTGTCAGCTGCCATTATGTAAATATCCAGCCATTTTGAGACTCAAGTCTTTTTAAAAACTTATTCTATGGTTTCAGCCCACTCAATGAACAAAGTCATTTTCTTTATACAAATCAGGTTTTTAAACACCCCTTGAGGGCAAACTCGGAAAATGTGACATGTAACTGGGAGAAACATGCACAAGAAAGAACGACCTGGGGAGCAATCTGTAGTGGTACTGTTCCCTTCAAATGGCAAAGAATACAGGAAGCTAAGGACAAAAGGCAAACTAAAAAGACCAACAAAATCATAAACAAAAACAGAATTACCTGGAAAAACTCAGCAGGTCTGGCAGCATCGGCGGAGAGGAAAAGAGTTGACGTTTCGAGTCCTCATGACCCTTCAACAAAATCATCCTTGCCCACAAAGTGGAAAGCCATGCAAGTCTGTGATTGGGCGTCACAGGAACATTAGAACACACAACAGATGAATCTGCACACACAAGAAATGGCTATCTTCGCTGATGAAGGGAAAACCAATAATGACAAAGCATTTAAAACATTGTTGGAGAGTTAACTCTAGAGTTGCAGAGTAAATAGTGATAATAGAAGAGAGAGAAATATTTGCATTTATATGACACTTTTCATCAGACATCTCAAAGTGCTTTACAACCAATGAAGTACTTATTGAAATGTAGTCACTATTGTAATGCAGGAAATGTGGCAGCTAATTTGCATTCAGCAAACTCCCACCAACAGCAATGTTATAATGACCAGACAATCTGTTTCTTGTGATATTGATTGGGGGATAAGTATTGGCCATTTTATGGATATGGAAACATCAAGTCAAGATCTGTAGTCACTAACTCAACATTAACTATGTTACAGGAGGCCAACAGTCTGCAAACTGACTGAGGAACGATTACATTCTGTGACGTATATAAATGTTTTTAGTTTTACTGTTACATTTATGAACATGTGACATGATTTTGAATTATTATCTGATTCAAAACATGCTTTAAAATGTTATATAGCTTGAGCCTATATAAAGATGGAAATAGAAACTAGCGTTCATTCTATTAGTACATATCTATTAATGTAATTAAGGACCCAAGATGCGATCAATGCGCAAACAATTCTAATTTAGCCTTGCAAATTTCCATTGCACATTGCAGGATGTCCCATCAACATTGTCTCATAACTAAGTCACAGAGCTCTGCTTTTCTGTTTTAGAGTCTTTAAGTCATACACTAGACATCATATTTACATATTGATAATTTGAACAGACCTCTTTAAAGCTCCAAGAGCCGACAGCATCAGAGTTTCCATAAAACTTAAAATTTCTTTAAATCTTTTGCTTTAGCTTTAACAATTATATATTTGGTGATGGAGATTGGCTTATTATTATACATTAAGAGCCACCGCAAAACAATTGCAAGTGCATACAGATTTTGCATGGGATGTAGGCTGGCTGGGCCAGCATTTATTGCCCATCCCCAATTGCCCTTGTTCAAAGGGCATTTTAAGAGTCAACCACATTGCTGTAGGTCTGGAGTCACATGCACAGCAGGTTTCCTTAGGGCATTTGTGAACTAAATTGGTTTTTACAACAATTGACAATGGCTTCATGGTCATCATTAGACTTTTAATAACAGATTTTTATTGGATTCCAGATGTTTATTGGAATTGAACCCAAGTCCCCCAGAGCATTATCCTGGATCTCCAGAATACTAGTCTAGTGACAATACCACTATACTGTAAAATGATGAGAAAATATATATGCCTCCCCTACTGATTGGTTTACAGATGTTGTGGTTGGATTAGGACATTTTTGTGAGTTGGGGGTTTAAGGATTACGTTTTGCTCAGAACTGAGGCTTTTAGGCTGTTTTTTTTCTTGCTATATTTTAAATTTGACTTGACATTTACAGTTTTACACTCCACATTTAGTGTGAATGTGGTAGATTAATTACACAGATAAAGAAACAGCTTGTGAGATCAGCAGCATAGTAGCATTTGTTTTATAGATGTTTCAAAATGATTCATGATTGCTAAAGCAAGTATACTAATTCCAGCAGAATTTTTGTGTAAAATACATTAGTACTTGCAGAAGCCGATTTCATAGTGAATATATTAAGATTTGCTAATCTTTTGAAACAATAGATTACTGTTGTCTCTGCTTCTGTCTGATTAATTTTAAATAGGTATAATTTTATGTGAGACATTGTAACTTAACCTTTCATTATATAATGTGAAAGTGGTTAAAATATACATTATTAAAAATTAGTTGGTAGCGTGTTTGGAAATATTTTGTTCTAGATCAGTACAATTGCTGCAAGATTAAACATGTTAGTGCTTTAAAATGAAACTGATCAGTCTGTTAACATATAACTCTTGAAAGTGAATAAGTTGGTGGAGGAGCTTTTGGAGGTCAGCAACGAAAGTAGTGAATACGAAAGATTGAGAGGAAACATTTGGCTATCTTTTCTCATCTTACAGAAACGTTATTCTCGCACAGAGAGATCAATTAACTCAGGGAATTGTCCGTTTTCCTGTGCAGACAAGTTTTGTAAATGTTTGACTGAAATGATTCCTTTATAGCAATAAAACAATTGGAATTCAGCAATAGCTTAATAAATACTAAAACACAACATTAAAGCGTAATATAGTTTACTCTTTGTTTTCTCTCTCTTACCCTATTTTGTTTCTGGCCTTTTCTTTCTTTAAATTGTTTTACAATTTTTTGAAAAGCTATTCTAGCTATTATCACCATTATCTCATTTTATAAAAAAAAGATTTTAATCTTTTATAATGAGAGTCAATTGTGGCTCAGTTGGTAGTGTCCTTGTGTCTGAAATAGGTTGTGGGTTCAAGTCCCACTCCACATCCTTGAGCATATAATCCACACTGACACATCAGTGCAGTACCAGTGGAGTGTGGTGCTATGGGAGGTGCCATCTTTTGGGTGTTAAACCGAAGCCCTGCCTGCCCTTTGGTGTCCATAGATGACACCGTGGCATAAGTCAAAGAAGATTTGGGAAGTTCTCCCTGGTGTTCTGATCACTATTTATTCTTCAACCAATTTCACTAAAAGCAGATCATTGCTGTTTGTGGGATCTGGCTGTGCACAAATTAGCTGCTGTGCTTCTTAAATTAGAATACTGACTACACTTCAAAAGAACTTCATTGACTGTAAGCTGCTTTGGAGTTTGAATTTGTTAAAGCCATCATGTAAGTGCAAGTCTGTCTTTCTTTTGCATTTTCTTTCTCCCACCATCTGCTGTGCCACCACCTGGTGGTGGTGTAGTGGTATTGTCACTGACTACTATTCCAGAGACCCAGGGTAATGCTCTGGGGACCTGGGTTTGAATCCCACCACAGCAGACTTGAATTCAACAAAAATTGGGAATTATAAGTATGATGATAACCATGAAACCATTGTCAATTGTTGTAAAAACCCATCTGGCCCTCCAATGTTCTTTAGGGAAGGAAATCTGCTGTCCTTACCTGGTCTGGTCTACATGTGACTCCACACCCAATGTGGTTGACTCTTAAATGCCCTCTGAACAAGGGAAATTAGGGATGGACAATAAATGCCAGCCTAGCCACATCCCATGAAATTTTTTTTTTAAGTTCCAGTGTCTATTTTGGAAGGGAAAGCAACAAAGTTGTGCTAGTGGATTGGCTCGAACTGTCTGCAAAGCATACTGGGCTGGGTTTTACATTCCCCCATTGGCAGTTTGAAAGCAGGGGTGCATGTAATATCCAGCAGGTGGTCTTCCCACCACCTAACTGCCCACCCCCGACCTGTCTGAAAATTTATGGGGGCAGGGGGGGGCATCAGGCAGCCGAATGCCTTTGGACCTATTGAGGCCCTTAAGTGGCAAATTAATGGCCACTGAAGGGCATCCCACTCACTGGTATTTTACATGGGCGGGTGGAGTCCCATGCCATGCAGGAACCCAGCAGCTTTAGCTGCATGGGCTGGGCCTGTCAGAGGTACCCTCCAAGGTCCACCCCCATTTTAATCCTGCCCCCAGTTTCTTGAACCCAACCCCCAAACCTCCCCCCCCCCCTTTTGTTGTTTCACGCTGCTGTGAAGCACCTTGGGATATTTCATTATGTCTAAGGCACTCTATAAATACAGGTGCTTGTTGTATTATTTGGTTTAATGCAGACTAGAAATATAACTGCTTGCATTAATCAACTGTGGATCACATCTCAATAGAATAATTGTACATTATGCCACTGTCTTTAATACTTTTCGACGACTGTCAGCATGCATAAGGAATGCATCAAGAATCACATGCAGCATTAAGTGTCCACGTGAAGAAACATAACTGGCAAACAAGATTTTTTTTAAAACTCTGTGGAATTTTAACCCTGTCTTTTATAAATAATGACATACCAAAGAATGGTCTGAAGGCAATAATCTAATTGCAAATTCTCACCAGGAATTTCATTGTCAAGTCTTAACTTGAGCTGATCTTTTATTTTACATCACAGTTTTATTCATCATCTGAATTCCTTGATGGATCATTATCCTGTCACTCCTAGGAACCTTATATTCTCTACATAATATAAATATTACAGTGAATAATCAGCAGTATAAAGCCAAATATTCCATTCCACATACCTAATAAACTGTAATCACTCCTTAATAAAGGAATGAAAATCAGCAGTTAATCCCAATCCTTCATCAGGTAAGCTTTGCCTTTTAAAGAAACTCAAATTTGCTGTCAGTTAAGAACAGAGGCTAACAGGGAAGTGTCATTTTCCTTGAAGTGTTATATTAATTTTGTGGGCAGGTGCAAGCTATGTCCTATAGTCAGCTTCCATCCCTTTTATGTATTCCATGTGCTACGCATTGGGTATTTGCAAAAAAAAGTGGAGCCCTGATGTGAGCAGCCAATTTAATTGAAGAAAGTAAATTGACCTTTACTGAGACATTAAAAATGAAACACCATTCAAAATAATATGGAATGAATACACCTCTAGAATTTCCCATGTACGAATTACAAACTTAAGAAAATAGAGAACAAGAGAGGCCATTCAAATTCATTTCTAAACATTATGTACAATACAGCCCCTCATGGATTCTACCCCATCTTCCTCATCTCTCCAGGGAAAGTTTCCCAGAAGTTATCAAACAAAATTCAAGGCTATTTATCGACCCTCAAAACCAATTAACCCTGTGCTGCAACCTCCGATAGACCTCCATTCCCTGCCACCGACAGCGCAGGACAAAAATGGGTTTATCACCTTGACCTATAGTTATCACGATAGCTCCTAAGCCCATTCCCACTCCAATATCCAGATATCCCGTGCACACCAGTGGGCAAAACAGAGACTGAACACTGCTTTGTGAGACAGCAGTAAAACTCATTCCAGATAGCTGTCGGATGAATTCAGATAACTGGGCAGATCACAAAGTATTTCAGACAAAAAGAAGAGGAAAGGCACTATATGATGATTTGGATGCCCACTCATCATAAGAGCTCATGCTGCATATAAAGACTGTGGTGTTCTGCTTCTATACTTATCAGCTCCCTTTTTTTTGCTAATTAAAGTGAATATGCAGAAATTATAGAATCACAGAATGGTTAGAGGGCAGAAGGAGGCCATTCAGCCCACTGTACCTGTACTGACCCTCTGAAGGAGCAATTTACCTCGTGCCTTTTTCCCGTAGCGTAAATCCCCTTTTTTGGTCCCTAATTGATCCAATTCCTCCTCTTGCCATCCTTTTACTATTTATATGCCTATAGAAGACTTTTGGATTCTCTTTTATGCTAGCCACCAGTCTCCTCTCATACTCTCTCTTTGCTTATCTTATTTACTTTTTCAATTACAGTCTGAACTTTCTATGTTCAGCCTCGTTCTCAATTGTATTGTCCAACTGACATCTGTCATAAGCACATTTTTTTATGCTTCATCTTAATCTCTATTTCTTCTATTATCCAGTGAGCTTTGGATTTATTTGCCCTACCTACCCCTTTCATGGGCATATACCTTGACTCCACTTGAACTATTTCTTCTTTAAATGCAGCCCATTGTTCTTCATATAGGCTAATGGGTCCAAAATTGGAAAGCTTTGGTCATGAAGTAGGAAAATTAGAAGAAATGAATTAAAAATATGTCAGTAAAAAATGTAATTAAGAATCTTATGCAAACTGATCTTGTGTCTTTGACCATTTCAGATGTGAGGCTATGCTGTGTTTATTCAGTTAGATTTTGTGCAGCCTCAAGAAAATGAGTGTCTGTCAAGAAGCTATAATAATTCTCATAATGGTATTGGGATTTGTTGTAAAATAGAGTAATAGTGGGTGTGTCTACGTGTCTATATTTATCTGTGTGTGTGTGTGAGATTTAAATGAATTAGAGGCAGCTAGTCTGGGTGCTTTGATCTAAGAAGAGAGGTTAGGTTTGAAATGTTAATTAGATAAACATGGGGAAGCTTAGAAACATAGATGTCAAGGGAACATTGGCATTTTGAAATACACCAGACTAGATTATTTTCAAAGGGTGGGTGAAATGTGTCACCTAGGCGAAGTCTAGAAACAGTGCGCTTCTTTTTCCCAAAGATTTCTGGTAAAACTTAGTGCTACGAGAGGGTTTTATTATCAGGGAGATAAAGTCCAAAGATATAGTGAAACAATGGGTATTTGCATTCAAAGAGAAAGAAGGAGTAAGGACTGTGTGTAAGGGAATGCATGTTTAAGATCTTACAAGGTTGTGACAAAGCCTTCAGCATCTATGCCTCAAGCTGCTGTCTTCAAAGGACTGAAGTGAAGAAAACTCACTCGGAAAGCCACTTATTCAGGGTATCATGTTTCTTTGCCTGGGCCTTTTAAAATCTATGTGTCCTACTGTTGCCTTAATGAAAGTGTAACTGGGAGTTACAATGATTAGGGGATTTAGAAGTTATCATAGCAGTAATTTGTGGATCTATGTATATATTTAAAATCATTTCTTCTATTAATAAATATTTAAGCTAAGTTTGTAAGAAACCTAAAAGACTTGGTGGTCTTATTACTACTGAATTCAGGGCATGCATCTCAAAATTTATACAGATTGAAAAACAAGTTGTGGCAGCTGTTTCAAGTTTCCCTTTGGGATTTGAACAACTCAGCATTTACCATCAGCTGTGCCATAACAGTCACATTCACCTCAGGAGTTCCAGTATGACACAGACAAATTATGAAGTGATTGGGTATGACCCAATTAAATTGCAAGTACAAAAATAACAGTGGGTAGCAACATTTATTATTGTTCATTCCTGGAGTTCCCCCTTTATTACCAAATTGCTCCAACCAGGAGACGAACCTACTGTTTCTTAGCAATCAGTTAACAGAAAGCCAGCCCAAACATAAGTAATGGAAGAAGAGATGTGAGAGAGAAAAACATTTCATGGATATGTAATGAATGATCAGCCAAGCCAAATGAGTTTGGCACAGTTGTTGCAACTGGTCCCTGGGTGAGGTTCCCCCAATTTGTTATGATCCTGGACGAGGTACGTCAAATTGTTATGCTCCCGGGTGAGGAGGGATGAACTGGCTCTCCTTCTTTATTCAATGCCCTCAATTGGTTGCAACAAGGTTAATTTAAAAAGGATCCCTTTTCTTGTGGATACCTCTTTCCCAGTCCAAATGTATTTATGTTTTAAAAGGAGCCAATTTAAACAGGCTTTCTTGAGTTAAAGAAAGTGAGTTTATCAGTTACTAAACTAGAGAAAAATAATTTTAAAAATGAAACACACAGATTAGAAATGAGAAGTGAGTCCAGAAATAAAAGTTAAAAATATATACGAATCAGTCCTTTGGCTTGTCCGTGAGGAGTAGATGGTGAAGTGTTGTGGCCGTTAAATTGAGGTGATTCCGGTAGCGCTAACTTTGGCAGTTGAGCAGTGGATTTGGAGATTGTTGGTTTTGCAGGTTAGCTAAAAGGAATTGACCTGTTTCCTTTTTGACTATGCTGACTTGTGACTTGCTTCCAGCAATCAGAGAGAGAAGACTTTTTTTTTTTACCTACAAGCAGAGGGATGCCCAGTTGGTGTTCTTCAGCTGTGACCTTCAGAGCACATACACACCAGAACAGAACAACAGACTAGCACACAGAACTAGGAACTGTGTTGCAGTTGGCTTTTTTAAACCCTTTTCCCTGTATACTCCTGGAAGGGGGAAAAACAAACATGTCTTCTGCCAAGATCTGTTTTCTTTCAACTCAGTTCCTGTTCACAGTCTGGGATTATAACTCAACAGGAGGTGGTTTCGGCCTAGATGGTGATCATTTTCCATTATCTTTGCAACCACAAGAGATTACAGTTCAGTTTTCATTGTATCATTTCCTTTGAAGTGTCCCTACCTGAAGTAGGCCATGTCACACCTTTTTAGGTGCGATATTCCATTCTCTCTGAACTAGTTGGTCAAGTAATCCACATTGGAATTTTCCAGCAAGCAGTTATCTTACAGCCTCAGCCAGCTTTTGCTTGTATGTACTTTTTTTTAAAAAAAAAATGTCGTAATATATCCATAAGTAATTCAGGGATAGGGTCCATGGTCATGACAGAGTGGATTCTCACTAATTCAGCCACCTGACTGGAAGTGGGAATATCTTCAAGGAATCTAACCAGCAGCAGTATTCCCTGGACATCTGGTAAAAGGAGAAGAGATACCTAAGTGCAAATAAATTGGTTGCATTATATTACAGAACTTGAGGCTTGCTGAGAAACAAAACCCTCTGAGATTTGGTATTCTGATGGGGACACGATGTGAAACTTTGACAGCATGTCTCTTTCTTCAGCAGTACAATTAAATTATTTAAAGCTGAAAAGAGGGGAAAATGCCCCGGACCCAAATATGGAACTATACTTAAGACCTTAGAAGTTGGGCAAATGGCAATTGTTAGGAAACTCCGATACTTGCCTTAATTTTAAATTGGCTGTTGTAGGTTCCAGTTCCCGGGGGCCTCGGGCCCTTTGCACATGTGCCAGCCAGGAAACGGCTGCACATGCGCAGTTTGTGTCTTTTGGCATTCTTTAGGCCGGGAAACGGCCCTGCAGGCCTGCACAGAAGAAAAGAAACAAATAAGTGAAACAGCATGAAACTGCAGGTCAGGTGACCTGAACCAGAGCAGCATTCCAGAGAAAGTGTCCCAGGACAGACATGGGGAGAGGGCAGGGAGAGGTCCCAGAAGAAAGTCCCAGGCAGGGATAAAGCCAGGGATCGGAAAGAGGTTCCAGAAATAAGTCCCAGTTAAGGGACTGAGACAGGGCTCAGAAAAAGGTCCCAAGAAGTTGAGTTAAAAGAAAGGAGCACAGCAATAAGCTCCGAGATAAAGAGAGAGCTGTGAAGAGCAGACTTGATGTGGTCTTGAGAGAAGCCCTGAAGGTCCAAGGAGGCAGCTGTATGTCGTTCACTCCTTCCTGCAGACTTTTTGAAGCAGTGGTGTTCTGCTTGGCAGGGTCCATGGTCTGAAATTGTGCTTGGAATGTGAAGTTTGAGTATACTCAGATCCAGGGGAAAGGAATCTTGGCAGGAGGGGTTGAAGTCCTAGAGGTGGATACTTGTTGAAGCCATCCGAGCGGGAGCAAAGTTTGAAGTGAATTCCAAGGTGAGATCTTCAAATGTGGAGATTGGAAACCATGGTGAGAAACGCAAAGTTTCAGTGAAAAACATCTGGGTGGGTTGTTGTGAAATCCATGGAATCAGCTTTGGTCGCACCTGCCATTTATTTTGGAGTGTTGTGTATCTGATCACAATTCGCTTGGTCGTTCACACATGCCTCATACTCAACCTGAATGTTAGAGTATAAGATAGTTATTGTAAATTGTTTATCTGTCAGAATTTATGTGTCTGTAAAGATATTGCTGGGATAAAGGAATAATATGAATTGAATCATTTTCTTGTGTTGGCATTGAGATCTTTCCAACCTTTTTGTCTGGTGTAATACAGTTCATTTATCCCATTCATTGTGGGGAGAATTAATTCTCTGCACCGATGTAGTGCTCATTCTGTTTTTCTTCCTACATGCAGTTTGCCATGATGCATGCAGGAGTTTATGTTTTATGAATGGAACCTTCATTCCCACTTCTTTCACAACTTTAGCCAAAAATTTAGTTACTCTCTTATTTTCCAGTTGTTCTTTCAGCTATGAATATTTTCATTCAGTCCATCAATTATTTTGGTATGTTCAGTTGTCTTTGTTTCAGAGTTATCTGTGAAACTCTTGTATAAGTTCAACAACTTCACCTGGGCATTCAGTTCTTTTCAGAATGTTTCTTCCATGGCCACTGACTGCTCCTTAGGCTCTTTCAATTAATCCATTAGATCTTCAGTCTGTTTCATAGAATTTTCCTTATCTGTTTTCAAAGTCTGTATTTGCTCTTCTATGTTGTGCATTTTATCTTTCATGTTGTTCAGATTGGATGACAGTTCAACAATTTCTTCAGTTTTGGTTGTTAATTCTGCATTCAAGCAACTGTTCTGATTGTTATGACCACAGTCGATGTTAATTGCTGAGCAAACCAAATCCCAGAGGGAAACTTGGCTTACGGGCCATAACTCTTTTGTTTTGTATTCAGAAAAGGTACTGATCTCAGCAGCATGAAGTCCAGTAACACATTTGGGATTTTAAAAATTAAAAGTAAAAGTTTTATTAATGGGAAGAAAAGAAAATTTAAGCACACAAGTTACATAGCTAAAGTTGGTCTTACAAAACATTCTGCCAAAAGACTTCCTAATTGGTCAAACCCACAAGTAAACCCCTCCAGGCATCACTCCCTTATAGACGATTCACTATTAAAAAAATCCAGTAATATTACCCATAACAAACCGCTGTAGCTTTAATAGAAGCACCCACATGACCTTTTAAACTCCCTTCCTCTCTGCTCTGGAAATCCAATGCTTAAGAACAAGACTGCCTTTTGTGGCCCAAGACTTCTCTGGCTTGACTGAATGGCTGATTCAAACTGCATCTTCTCCAAGCCTAGAGCTGTTCCCAGGACATCTTTCTCACACGGCCAACAGCCAACCCCTAACCCCTAAGCTTTCCACAGTAACTCTAAAATACCAAATGTTGCCCTGGCGCTGCATCCCGCAGACAGATAATCAAGGTGGGGTGCGGGATAAGTGGCCATGCATTAGGGACACCTGTATAAACTGACTATGCCTGTGCAACTGGGACAGATAAGGTGTAGCCACAGTGATTGGTTTCGCGCACCTAGGCTGCACACCCCCATGCAGGCAACACGGAGGCACCAAAGGGCCACCAAGCGCTCCACACCTTACCCTGCTGCACCCCCCCCCCCCACACCGCACCCCCCCATCCCCTCCGGTGCAGACTTTGAGTCCTCCACCACTTTATTGCGCTGCAAACGTTGTACAATCTCCTCACCAACACTGGCCATGTAACAGTCACTGCTGGAAGTGCTCACAACCCCTTGAAATCTCAGCCTCCTGGTTTGGACCAGTGTCCCCGATGTCACAGGTTGACCGGGCAGCCATGCAGCACACTTATCCCTGGCCATCCTAGGGGTGACCAGCACTCTCCGGGAAGTGATAAGGGGCGGTCACACAGGGCCAGGAAAGGGGCTAAGTACAGCCATGATAACCATGTCTCTCTCTCTTTCTTTCACACTGCAGGAGGACCACGTCAGGATCATGGATCCTGGTGACCTAGCTGTATGCCTGATGGCCTACACAGAGACCATAGAAGATGGAGGAGAGAGGAACTGAGGCTGCTGGTTGTGCAAAGGCAGGAGCAGCAACCTCATGATGAAGGGGGAGCAGGGCCTCCTGCACACACTGCCCAGGAGCAACAGTGAGCTATGGCTGGTCAGCGCCTAGTGACACATAGAGTCCATAGATCTGCCATTCTGCAGATGACTGAGAACCTGTGTGGCCGATGACTGCGCATGTCTAGAGACCTGGTGGCTCACGTCTGCCACTTACTGCAGGACTTAGCACCAAGGGGATATGGAGGGCATCCACTGCCAGTGGCTGCGAAAGTGATCATGGTGCTCAATTTCTACACCAGTGGCTCCTTTCAGGGCTCCACAGGTGACCTCTGTGAGATTTCACAATCTGCCACCCACAAGTGCATCCATGAGGTCACGGATGCCACCTTCTCCATGGTACACAGCTTTGTGCATTCCGCCCAGGACAGGAACAGCCAGGATGCAAGAGCCATTGGATTCGCCCTTATCCCCGGATTCCCACACGTGCAGGGTGTGATTGATCGCACTCATGTGATCATGTGATGCTCAGGTCTCCATCGCTACACTCAGTGGACTTCATCAATCGCAACGGCTTCCACTCACTGAACGTGCAGCTGGTATGTGACCACCAGAAATGCATCCTGCAAGTATGGGCAGTTTCCAGGGTGTGTGCATGACGCCTACCTCCTGAGTCACTCGCAGATCCCTGCAGCCTTCCAGGGTCCACAGAGGCTGCAGGGTTCGCTCCTTGGGGACAAGGGCTACCCGCAGAGGCTGTGGCTGTTGACACCTGGGTAGACTGTAGCAGAGCGACACTATAATGAGGCTCATGTAGCAGCTTACAACTTGGTGGATTAGACCATCGGAATGCTGAAGGTGCTTGGGCCGGTCTGGTGGAGCCCTGCAATACAGTCCACAGAAGGTGTCGTGCAGCGTTGTCGCCTGCTGCTTCCTTTACAACCTGGCGCTGCAATGGGAAGAGGAGCTGGCTGAGGAGGAGATGGAGGAGCTGCACGTCTCCTCCGATAAGGAAGACGCCAACGGGGATAAGGGTGAGAGGGTCCTTGGTGGTGACGATGATGGGGATGAGGCTCTTGCACAGGCTAGATGAGGCAGGCGTGCTCAGGAGCCCCTCGTAGCTGCCGGATTTGTGGAGGATGATGATGACATGCAGTGAGAGATCCCCATAGATCCTCACATCGCAGTTGTGAATGTTTGACTCCAGTCTGGCTTATGGCGGCGCCAATACCCTCTGTGAGAATGCTCCTGTCATGGAGATGCAATGGACGCCCTAATAGTCGCTTGATCACAGGAGGATGATGACAACATGCAGTGAGGACACTCCATAGATCTTGACATAGCCTCTGAGAATGTCTGACTCCTGTCCGGGTGAGGGCAGCTCACTTGTGCTCCATGATCAGGGCCATCTCAGAGATGCAGCCTTCAAGCTTTAGGCGCACCCAATGCTGTGTCTGCCTTCAGCACCTCAGCCCTTCAGGAGCTGGTGCACAGCATCACAGGTCGCAGATGCTGGTGTGATGGGGGCAAGCCCCAGCTTAAAGGTGCTGAGAGCACACAGAGAGTAAGAGAGAACTCTGTGGCGCCTGCCCACTACATTCTGGCAGCAATGACCAGCACTGCCGAGGTGCAACATCAGTAATGTTTCCAGTGAGTGTGAGGCTGGACCATCACCGTGTTCTGAAGGCTGCACAAAGCACAGGGAAGAGGCCCCGGACTGAGACATCTGCCTTTTATCTTGTGCAGAAGGGTTTCACATCTGAGTGACAAGAACACTGCTCATCAGAACAAGGAGCCATAGGCAGGGAGATACTCTTAGAAATTTATTGACAGTAGTGAACATTATGTACAAATGATCAACACCCGTGCCCAGGCTGTGCAACTACTTTTACCTAACTTTCCTAACCCTGCCGCTATGTCTTGGTGCTCCCCGGACATCCACAGTGGAGGTGGAGGCAGCCTGCTGACTGTGACGCCCTGTCTGTAAAGACTTTGGCAGGCGTCCTCTTGAGGGATGAGACCTGGAGGGCCCTGGCCTGCTTTCAGGGTCCTGCTGTGTGGCTGTGACACCCTCCTTGGCCTGTGAAGCTGGAGGGTGTTTATCTACACAAACAAAACTATTACACTATCGTGTACATGTTTTAACCATAAAAATATATAAAAGTCTGTTGTAAAAATAGATTTCATTCCAGTCCATTCTCCATTTGCTAATATCCAAGTTCTTTTGAATTTTGACAACACATCTGCAATTAAATTCTCTCATCCAGCCACATGTGTAATTTGTAAATTGAATGGTTGCAATAATAAACTGCACCAAAACAGTCTGGCATTTCTCTTTCGAAACTTCTCCAGAAACTTCAAAGGATTGTGGTCAGTATGTATGTCTTTGAAGAAATGTTTGCAACATATACTTCAAACTTTTGCAAAGCTAACATCAAACCGAAAGTATCTTTCTCTATAGTTGAATATTTCTTCTGTTGTACATTGAACTTCCATGAGAAATATCCTACTGGCTTCTCAATTCCCAGTTCATTATCTTGTAGCAATGGAGCACCAACACCCATATCACTGGTGTCCACAACCAATTTTAACTGCTTTGTATAATTATGTGCTGATAGAACAGGTCTAGTTGTTAGTACTGATTTCAAGCTGTCAAATGCATTCTGATACTCCTGTGTCCATTGGAACTTTCTGCTCTTTTCTTTTAGCAACCCAGTCAGCGGAGCAACTGCGCTGCTGAAATCTGGCACAGATTTCCAATAAAATCCACTCATGCCTAGAAATCTCAAACTTCCCCGTTTCGTTGCAGGCACTGGGAATTCCACAATTGCTTTTACTTTTGTATCTCGTGGGGCCTCTTGACCATGTCCAACAGTGTGGCCTAAATATGTAACTTGTGCTTTCGCAAATTCACTTCTATCCAAATTTATGACCAAATTGGCTTTCAGCAGTCATTCAAACTGTTCCTTTAAATGTTGTAAATGTCCCTCCGACATTTGACTAAATACCACTAAGTCATCAATATAAATAGCACAATTGCTCAATCCTTCAATCAATTTGTTAGTCTGTGAAATGAGGCTGGTGCATTCTTCATACCAACGGGCATTACTTTGCATTGATATAAACCATCCAGCATCACAAAAACTGATATTTCTTTTGCCCTTTCCAACCAGGGTACTTGCCGATCCTCGCAGCTAGTCAATTTTTGTAATAAACATTGACTGTCGCACTTTC
The DNA here is from genome assembly GCF_017639515.1 of Carcharodon carcharias. Taxonomy (NCBI): domain Eukaryota; kingdom Metazoa; phylum Chordata; class Chondrichthyes; order Lamniformes; family Lamnidae; genus Carcharodon; species Carcharodon carcharias. The sequence goes on along the minus strand of NC_054472.1, from coordinate 27,296,116 downwards.
TTGCTATAACCCTCCAATCGAGGAATAGGATATGAATCTGTTTTTGTTACTGAGTTCACTTTTTGGTAATCAATACATAGACCATCCGGTTTCAGCACCAATACAATGGGTGTGACTGGACTCTATGATGCTCTTTTGAAGCATAAATTCAATTTCATTCTGCACTTGAGCTAATTTTACTGGATTTAATCTATTTGGGTATTGCCTTATTGAAACTGAATCCCTCACATCAACATCATGTACAGCTAAATCTGTTTTCCCCAATTTATTTCCACAAATTGCTTTGTGTGACTGCAATAGCTCTTTTAAATTACTTCAACAATTTTCTGGAAGGTAACATCACATTTAGATATTTAAGTATTTGATCATTGTTCAATTTAATCAGAGGAAGATCATTTACAGATTAATTCATTTATACCTCCTTTGCCTTAATTACAACTACCAGTACCATCACCTTTTTATCCTCTCTGCCAAAGTATTTTTGAGATATTTATATGGCACATTCACTGACTCTTTCCTCTATCTGGGCTATTCACTACATAGTTTACTTCACTTAGTCTCATTTCAATCTGGTAAGATACACTAACCCTTGCCTTCAATGGTTCACCTGATACTGGCAACAATATTAACACTTTTGCCACAGCCACAAAACTACAAGCCTTTGCCCTTTCATCTGCATTTGCCTTCGCTTGTTGAGATATCTTTAAATGTTTCCGAGCTAGCAGACATGCCTTACTCAATCATTCTCTGAATTTCATCACATAATTCAAGAGAGTAGTTTCAGAACTTTGACCCACTAATTTCTCCTGAATCAATTTGAGGTGTCCCCTTATTTCATGACCATAAATTAACTCGAAAGGACTTAACTTTGTTGACTCATTAGGGGTCTAATAGCAAACAACAAAAATAGAATCCCTCTATCCCAATCAAGATCGTCTTGACTCCATGCGCTCATCATAGTCTTTAGAGCCTGAGGCCACCTTTTTAAGGCACCTTGTGATTCAGGGTGATAGGCTGATGACCTAAATTGCTTTTTTCCTAGGCTGTCCGTTACTTCTCTAAACAGCTGTGACATGAAAATTGAACCCTGATCCAACTGTATTTCTTTTGGTAATCCGTATCTTGTAAAGGATTTGATTAACTCCTCTACAATCACCTTTCCTTTCATTTTCCTTTAAAGTATTGCTTCTGGAAATCTCGTGGACATATCCATGATTGTCAGTAAGTACTGGTTTCCACTTTTAGTCTTGGGGACGGGTCCTGCACAATCAACCAGGGCCCTGTTAAAAGATTCCTCAAATGCTGGAATTAGAATTAAAAGTGCAAGTTTAGTTACTGCTTGAGGTTTTCCTATAACCTGACATGTTTGACAGAATTTGACTACTACTTTATGTAGTCCGGGCCAATAGAAATGTTTTTGTATCTTAGCTTGAGTTTCCCTCATTTCCAAATGTCTAGCCATTGGAATTTCATAAGCTACTGTCAAAATTTAATTCCAGTACCCAGATGGTATCACTACTTGGTGCACTGTCACCCACTTTTCATCTGCTGGAACATGAGGCGGACTCCATTTCCTCATTAACACATTAACACATCTGGAATGCATTCTGCCTCAGTTTCAGCATAAGCTATTTGGTGTAACTGCTTTAAGTCTGGATCCTGCTACTGTAACTCCACTAAACACCCAAGCCGCATCCTCGTCAACCTTCTCCTCCTGAGTAATTATCCCAAAAGTAGATCCAGCTAACTGAATTTCAGCATCCTCCCCTGTCTCTTTAGATTCTGCCTCTTCCTGTTTAAACTTGTGTATCTGTGACCTTGTCACCACACAATCTGGAACCAATCCAGGATGCTCTTTCTGTAAAATCTCTGTTGATTATGTCTGAACAGGCTGCTCTACTACAGTCACATTTTCTAACCCCAGAAAAGTCTGAGCAATTGCCAAAACCATTTAGCAGTCCAACCACTTTAAAATCCCTCAACACAAAACTCCTGAGTTCAGTGTTCCTCTCGTACTCATATCCCTGGATTCACAAACTCCAACCCAATCAAGGAATTTTAATAATCCAGCAAAGAGCCCCAACATTTGCTATGACCGTAGCAGATGTTAATTGCTGAGCAAACCAAATCCCAGAGGGAATCTTGGGTTATGAGCCATACCCTTTATTTGTAATCTGAAAATGAGAAAAAAAACATACTGACCTCAACAGCAAGAAGTCCAGTAACATGATTGGGATTTTAAAAATTAAAAGTAAACATTTTATTAACAGGAAGAAAAGAAAACTTAAGCACACAAGATTGTAATTGCACATTTAAAGCTGGTCTTACAGAACGTTCTCCCAAAAGACTCACTTCTTGGTCAAAACCACAAGTAAATCCCTCCAGGCAACACTCCCTTATAAATGTTTAGCTGTAAAAATCCAGTCATATTACCCATGGAAAACTGCTATAGTTTTAATAAAAGCATACCACATGACCTCTTAAACTCCCTTTCACTCTGCTGTGGAAATTCAAATTTCAGAACAAGACTGCTTTTTGCAGCCCAAGACTTCTCTGACTTGACTGAATGGCTGACTCAAACTGCATCTTCTCCTACCCTAGAGCTATTTCCAGGGCATTTTTCTCTCACAGCCAAAAACCAACCCCTAAGATCTCTACAGTAACTCTAAAATATCTTTTACTGCCTTTCCTCTTAGGTTCCATTGTTCTCACACCTCTTTGAAACTCAAATCCTTCCAAATATAAAATCTTTCATATTTCTATTTTGTCTCTGCTTTTTGATCAATAGAATGTAATGTGCCCTCTTCTGTTTACCCATGGAACTCCTGTAAGATCCAAAAATGTTTCTTTCCACCTTTAACTTCCCTTTAACATTCAAACTAACTTTCAATTTATCTAAAAATGCAAATGTTAGATCCAATCTATTTATTTGTGTCTCACCCCCCTCCTCCATAATATCTCATTACAAATGCACAAGCCTAATGCCTCTATCCTTTCATGTCTTAAACCTCCCAGACAACCTGTCTCCAATAACCTTTCCCCGGCTTAACTAATTCATTTACCTACACTCACAGAACACAGCCCTCTTCACAGAATAACACCATATTCCCCAAAAATATTTTTAAAAAATATCCATTCTCACATGACGCATCAACAATTCTTTCTCCTGTTCCAGGCATTTTCCATAATGCTTTGTTAGAAACTTTTGACGCTTGAAGTTCCTTGCCTTTTAATTGAATATCTACCTTTATTGAATTTGTTTCTACAAGGCTACCATTTAAGTGTTTCAAGTCCCCTTTCAAGTTTTTACTTCCTGTGAGTGACATTCCAGTATTCTCATCCATTCTCGTTTTTTCTTATCAAACTTATCTTTTGTAAGTGGCTGTCAGTTCTCTATGGTTTCTCTTTAGCAGTGCATGTTTCTCTGCGTTATCGTTCAAGCTCATATTCTGCAATTGTACTTCTGCCAATTGTTCCTGAAACTTTTCATGCTCTTTTATGTAAGCTTCTATTTTCTCTTGTCTTTCTAAGTTCTTGATTTAATTTCAGCCATTTTATTTCTCAGCAACTTAATGGTTCACAGTAAGCCTGAGATATCCTGTGCTTTTTCCTTCTTGTTCTTTGGTCTTTAGCTCCAAATCTACATTTCCTGATCTTAATTCCGTCTTTTCTTTATCCACCTGAAGTTTGGAACACGCTATTACTTTGCCTTCAGTTATGGTCAGGTGGCTCAGCACTGCCACCTGCTGTTGCAGTTTGGGTAATATATTAGAATTTTCAAAAAGATTTATATTTAAGACTGCCGGAATGTTCTTTGCCTCTCTAGTGCCATTGTGTGTTTTGCTTGGGAATTGACATTTTCCTTTTGTAGCTTTACTGGGGCTTTCTATCCCTCTTTAAGCTCTGCCATCCACAGCTTGAAGGTTAAAGTATTTGTCAAAGGCTTTTACTATTTTACCACAGCTAGTTGAGGATTCATCAATGCACTGCATTAGGATTACTTCATCAGCAAGTTCAACAAATGAGTATAAAAACATATTCATCTGGACTTCTTGTGATTCTCCATTTAGATTTGATGTACTTCGGTAAATTAAAAGTTTTCTTCTCCAGGACCCCCAGTTCTGCATTAGGATTGGCCCTTGATGAGTCCAAGCTGGTAAGGTAGTTTTTTGATCCATGGTCATTTAAATGTTAAAAGTGTGCATAGATTTAAACGCTGTTAAGAAATGCAAGGTAGCACTGCCATACATTTCTCAATGAGGTTTCTCACGATTGTTATTTTTGGCAGTTTTAGCAATCATAATTTCTGTTTTGTAAATTTTTAGCAGCTACTCCTTGGATTGACCTTTCTGAGACTTACCCGCTGTATCTAAGTATTTTCGGGTCATGAAACCATCGTTTCCTGACTTTTTCTGGGGTTTAAAATGCCGATTTAAAAAAAATATATATAATTTAATTCATTTCCTTTTCTCGATCAGAGTGATGATCTCAGCTGCCATGTGTTCAGGGACCGGCTTGGGACTCGAACTGCTCACAGTGAGTTTTAAAATGACTATTCTGAGTGCTGTTGACATAAAAGCTTTTTTAATCTCATTCTGGCTAAGAACTCTTTTTTTAGCTTGCTCCTGCTAGGTCTTCTGACTCTGCACTCTTTGAGTATTGAAGCTGAACTTCCACGGGTTTCGGTGGTGTCTTCTGCTGCAGTGTGAAGTTTTATTTCTGCCTTCTGCTTCCAATCCTGCTTTGGATCTTTTCTCTGGTGATCTCCTCCTGCACCTTCACTTCTGGTGCTTTTCCTCAAGTCAGAATGCTGCTTTCTCAGTCTTCCAGGTCTTAAATTTCTTTTCCAGCTTCCGAGAGGTTCTGGGTTGTTCCCCTTGTGCTGCCATGTTTTAAGATGCTGTGTGTAGGCCTCATGAAGACCTTCTGAGTCTCGTTTAGTTTAACAGTAAATGTTTATTAGCTACTTGTAACTATATACCTATGTACCGTATGAGGTCTAAGCTGGGAGTTATCTCCATGTTTGACTCTACACATACCTATGTCCAGTACAGGACTGCCCTTTAGACTCAGGTTATGTGTTCCTTTACATCACAGTGGGTGGTACTGTACCCAGTCTCATATTAACACTTTCTATACCAGACCCTTAAACTACAGACCTGTCTAATTGGACAGAACATAGGAACATATGCCATTTAACCCCTCAAGCATGTTCTGCCTTTCATTAAGATCATGACTGATCTGTGACCTAGCTCCATATGCCCACCTTAGTCCCATATCCCTTAATACCTTCAGTTAACAAAAATCTATCAGTCTCAGATTTAAAATTAGCAATTGCCCTTGCAATAATTGGTGTTTGTTTAAAATTTGTATGGTCCACTTTTCATCAGCTCTGTCCTTACAATGCCTCCAATTTAAAACTCTGATCCTTATGTTTAAATCTCTTCATGGCCTAACCTCCTCCAATGTTACAATCCCTCCCTGGAAAACTCTGTCAATCTCTAGTCTTTTGTGTAGCCCCCTTCACTTCATCTTTTGGCTATGCTTTTAGCTCTCTAGGCCTCATGCTCTGAAATTCCTTGATCTGTCTGTCTCCCTCTCCTTCTTAAGATACTTCTTTAAAACCCATCTTTTCAAACAAGGTTTTTGTCACTTCTCCTTCATCAGCTCGATGTTCATTGTTATTTAATTATACTTCTGTGGGATGCTTTGGGATATTTTTACAATTCCCATGGGGAAACCATACACCAAAGTAACGAAATTTACTGAATGGTCCCCACCGCCCCCCCCCCGCCACCACCCCCAACCACCCAATCAAGAAATTATCAACAAGATTCAACTTTTTGTAGCTTAAATTACACATGGAATAGCAGATACAAAAAAGACTATCTAACGAGATTACAAGCATTCATATTACTCTGGAATGTGTTTCACTTTTCTCATTCAATGGATTTGGTCCTCAAGTCGCCTGCAACAGTATCTCCACTCTATCCCAGTTCCTCAGAGACAGTCGTCAGCAAAACAGCACACTCCTACAGAACATAATTAGCCAGGTTCACAACAGCCTTGATGGCACAGATTTCCCAGAGACTCCATTATCTGATTCCTTTAATAAACCCTGTTAAATGGTCAGGCTGGCTCTGGCAAAGCTGGAGCACAGCCATAGAATTGTCCAGTTCACAAACTCTGCTCTAACCTTGTCTTCAACTTTCTGTCCTGTTTAACTGTATCACACACACAGCTCCTTGTAAATGTGCCTTTTCTGTTCTCCCCTCTATTGCCGTAGCTTTGCCAGCCACGTGGCTTTTGTATATTAACTTCCTTCCTGTTGGCACTGCTTCCAGGTCAAAGGTCACAAGGACCAATATTTCTTACCATCCAAGAAAAGTATAATTGATCCTTTCCAATTGACACAAACTCTTGAAAATCCTTTTCAACGTTCTTAAAAAGAATAACAGATTCCATAGACATTTTAAAGAAATTATCAATTTTCATCACAATATTTACCTATGTTTAAAGCATTATATAATTGCGATTGTTGTTCAATGTACCAACAAGAGACATGGACCTAGCATCGACGCTTGGATTATACCACTCCTAACCCTTCTGCAATCACTTGCTTATCCGAAGTTTGTTTTCTGGCTATTAAGAGATTTTCTATCAGTTCCTCCTAGAACATATTTCTGAATTCTCTAACAAGAATTTAGTGTGATACCTTATCGAAAGCCTTCTTAAAAATCTACATGTTCCATGGCATGACTTTTATCTATTCAATCGGTTAGCTATTTAGTTTAAAAAAACTCCATTAAGTTTGTTAGACACAACTGCCCTATAACAATTCCACCCTAGCTATTCCTGATTATCCCATGCATTTCAATTTTATCATGAATCATGAATTTGAAGAGTTTGCACATAACTGACATTAGACTAACTGGGTTGTTACTCGGTTTGTTCTCCTCCCCTTTCTGGAACAGAAACGTGATACTCTTCAGACCTAAAGCTTAACTTGTGTACATTATGACAATTGGAAAAAACCTCCTCTTTGGCTTCCTTCAAAAGCTAAAAGTGTATATCATCAGGACCTGGTAACATAGTCACATTGAATTTTTCAATGTACTTCTTTAAAACCAATTATTTTTCTGTAATTATGTCTAAAAGTTGTTCCTTATAAGTGCACCCACATTCTATCACCATAATTTATAAAACAGATGCAAAGTATTTATCTTTATGGTTAAAGACAGAATTCAGGTTGTTCCTTTTTTTACTGTCCATGATCAGTTTGCTGGTATGTAAAAGGTATATTTTCTTACCCTCAGAGAGAATCCCAATTGAATTATTATGGCAGCAAAAATTTTGAGAGTTTTAAAATCAAGAAGCTTATATATTATCACACAATTACCCCATATTGTAAAATGCAGCAACTCACTCACTCATGTCACACACACACGCACACACAAAGATTAGTTACAGATGAAGATAAAACAATACAGTTGCAACTTATAATTATCTCTGTCTCTTTCATAGCAGGCCTGTAGTTTCTTTGTGATGCTTTAGTTGAAGTGAAAGCCTTGCAAAGCGAAGGATTCTCAATAAACAACCAGGTTTCTTATAGTTGGATTCCCAGGAGGTTGATTCTCAAATAAACTTGAAGTTGGAATAGGCTGTGGGGGAGTCCTTCTCTATATTTCCAGGTATTACTGTTTATTACCTTGGATGTTTAAATGACTTGCCACTGGTTTGATGGCCTTCAGCGGAATTCTCTCTGCCTGCAAGCAGCTTTTGCTGGTTTAAAAGCAAGCTACTAAAATGGTTTCCTCCTCATTTAACTTCCACAAGTTCAAAGTCCTTTTTTTTAAACAAAGAGTAATGTGTCTATTTGTTCCAATCACCCTGTGTTGTCATTTGCCACCTTGAAAGTTTGAGACAGCAAGTGTCTTTGTGTTTGAATGACCCATTCAATTCGAAACTACCCTTTTGAATTAGTTATAGGCAAGGTCTTGAGACAGTGGAGAGATTTTAATCTGCAAAAGGAGTCAGGTGACCAGCGGGTGGCCATTGTTTGCATGCTTTTGGTTCAGTTTTAAAAATATAAAGTATTGACTGAAAGTTCACAGTATAGTGGAACATGACATTACCATATCTTCATCCTCACAATTACAGTCCCTTGTCTAACCTTCAAGTGGTGTTAACGCTAACTATTTTGTATTTTTTGCATGCTTATAAAAAGAACCTTATTATTTCCTTCCATATTATTTGCTCATCCTTTTATATATGCTTCTTCAGCCTTCTAATCACCCCATTGCATTTTCTATGTTTCTGCTGATTTCCTTTTAGAGATGTTAGCTCTAATTTTATTGTAAGCCCTTTTCAAAAATAGTTTTATTTTAATCTCTGTATTTATCCAAAGAACTCTATTTTTAACTCACTCCATTCTCACCTTTTTGCGAATATATTTTGTGTTCTGTCCCATTTAGTATTTGTAGATTTTATACTGTTGTTTCATTAGCCTGATTGCTCATTTTTAGGCCGGAGCCTTTCTTACCTCACTGAACTTTGCACTTTGGGAATCTTGCACCCTTATTGCTAACCCTTTACTGTCCTTTTCATTTCTTATAATTGAGCCATATTATGTTGCAGATGCTATGGTTCAGTTGTTCTCATATCAGTTACTTGCCGCGATTCATTTCCAGAACTGAATCAAATAATATTTCTTTACCTAGAATAGGAACTTACTGGTCTGGGAAGCAGTTCTAAATGCATTCAAGAAATCAGTCTCCACTTTGGCTTAGCATTACCATTAATCCACTCTACCTTGGGATAGTTAAAATTATGCAATATTACCGGCCTGTTGTTCTTGTTTATAATTCTGATCGATCTGCAATTCTCCATTTTTATCTCATCTCCACTCTATACTGGCCTTTAATGTGCACTGAGAATTATACCATTTTATTTCCTATTTCTTAAACATCTAAATCAATAATGTTTTATACAACCCTTAAATCATCATTATGCTCTCAGAATTTCTTGATGGAATAAACACAGACCAGGAATCAAATCCTGTATCCAGTAAATGCATAGAAGAATATTGGCTAAAGAACAACTTCTGTTGAAGTTGTGAGCCTTGCATTTGTGATGACCCATGTACTGGAAAGACCTGCATATTCTTTCATGCCATGTCCCTTTAAGACCAAGGTGAACTGGGGAATATCCTGAAATAGGTTTATCAGGAAATATCAGGAAATAGGTTTCCTGATTATGAAATCCTTAAATACCAAGAAAAGTCCAATGACCTGAGGCTGCCACAAGGATAAACAGCTAAGGAGCAAAGGGTAAATAGAAGCTAACTGTGGTGGGGTTGGGTCAGCCTGTGTTATTTTTTGGTTTGGCAATTCAGAACCCACTGAGAAGTTGGATGAGATAAAACAAGTATTTCTCTAAATGGAACTGTTTTCCGTTTGGCAGTTTTTGAACAGATCCTGGTGTTGAAGCAGGTCTTTGTGGGTAGAACAGAGACTCTGTTACTGTGTATGTTACACAGTTGGAAAGAGCAGAGAGCTGAAGACAGGAAAGGCAAGAGATTGTAGATTGGAAAAGCTCCATTGCTGCTGTTTGTGTTGCCAGAGCCAACCAGATCATTTAGAGGGATCAGAGAAGGGTGCCTCTAAGGATTCCATGCCATCAGGACTGTTGTGACCAGAGTGAGAGAGGGCTCATAGATGCACATCTTGTTGGTGGCAATTATGTCCAAGGACTTTGAATGAATTACAACTGTTGATAAATGGGACTCAAGGGCTGAAATGATTGAGTGGGAAGTGAGAGATCCTACTTAATGGAGGTCAAGTTGGAAAGGCTGAGAGATTGCACATAGTTCCACATTTGTACAGGAAGTAATGTGAGTGTTTGCAACTACATGAGGCATATCTTTGTAGTTTAAAAGATTTAAAGTGAAATTCACTTCTTTGTTTGAAATAATTAATATTTTAATATTAATATTGTAATACAATATTTTAATGCCAATTAATATTTGAATTATATTGATTTTTGTAGGTTTGTTACAGTAGAAGTTTTAAAAATTGAAATCTTGTCCAGTGATTTTCATTCCATTGGCATTGTGGGGATTCCTGTAGTAAAACTTTGTGGAGTGCTGAGTAATTGGTGAAATTGTTGATCCAGTGAAATTTTGCATCTGTGTTTTGTAAAATGGATTTCTGGTAACTTCAAGATGATAAGTGTAACAATTTTTGATCCATCCAATATAACGCACCTGAGAAAAGGGGAAGATTCTCTTTTTATGATCATGCTGTCCTTGCACATCACCTCCCTCCTATCTCTAATCTCCCTTTCTTCTCCATCATCCTTGATCATGTTGTCAACTCCCAAAACCATGTACATCTTTCCTGCCAAGCCATGTTTGGATATCCCCAATCTGATTTTGGGTCCTGGCAGCATTAAAATGGCCCTGCTAACAGCCTCTTGGTCTGCTTGTGAGCAGTGGTCAACCTTGGGCTATTATTCAGCTGTAGCAGCAAAGTCGATTGGACTCTTTTGACTTTCTTTTTTCATTTGTAGAAATGTCTGGCCTCTGATGAGTATATTGTCAAGGTCAAATCAAAAGTCCATCCGTCTGTATAATCATAGATACAATAAGCAGCTGCTTATTTACACCTTGTTGGGAATTGTGAGTTGAATCCACATTTGTGAAGTTTTGCATCTGTGTTCATTAATGGATTTCTGGTAACTTCACGATAAGTGTAACAATTTTTGATCGGTCCAATATAAGGCACCTGGAAAAAGGGGAAGATTTTCTCTTTATGATCACACTGTCCTTACATGTCACCTCCCTCCCATCTCTAATCACTCTTTCTTCTCCAAAGTCCTTTGTGCCACAATGTGTCACTCTTACCCCTACGTGACACGTAATATCAATCACTCTTTAAATAGCTCAGTTAAGTCCATAGGCATCATTTATTTCCATCTCCATATATATTTTAGTCATTTTGTATTGAAAGCCTGGAGTAGAAATGAGTCCATGATGACTGTGTTGGCATGGAAACTAGCAATCATATAAGCTACTGCAATGCAAAATCTGTGTGGGATAGTTAGAATATTAAATGGTATCTGTAAGAATGAGTGAGTCACAAACCATGGGAGTTAGATTGTTCTTGACATACAAGTGTCCTAAGAACACTTAACCCAATGCTAATTAAATCAGTTTTAAGCACAATAAACACACCATTTAATTAATAACATCCATCACTGCAGAAGAAAATAAATATAGATTCAAAGAGTTAACATTGTCCAGTACTACCACAATGCTGATTTTCAGATAAAATGAAGTCTCACCCTTTCCTTATGTACTTGTGGGTGAAGCTGCTAGCTCATATAATGTTTAAGTTTATGTTTTCTGTGAATTATTTCTGTTTTTATTTGTCAAGTTGCACATAGTTTTAGATATATACATGGTAGTGTGGCCGAGGAATCAAGATGGCTGCTCAAAGAAATGTTTGAACAATTTAATTTGTTTTATGGCAGTGACTAGTTTTATTTTTGGGAGCCATTCTTTAACCTTTCTATTAAGAAAATCAGCACTGCTAACATGGCAGATAACGGTTAAGTTGAGCTGATATAAAATCATTGCTTCATTTTTTTTAATGTTGTGGAGGGACTGGCATTACATTCAAGATTTTTAATTAGTTAAATAAATACCAGTAAATAATGTATGTGGTAATCAATTTTGGATTACTGCTTGATGGATTCTTAGTGATTATGGCACATGATGGACAATCTGTTGGACTATTGTAATTACATGGAGTATACTAGGCATCAGCGTCCTCTATCCCACACTTTATCAGAAAACATAACATAAATAAAATGGCCCAAAGCTTCAAATATTGGAAATTTTTAAGGCTCAAAATACATAAGCGATTGCAATAAAATTGAGCACCAGGTCAGCTTCAGGCTTTTCCTTGCTGCAACTGGGAGATCCTTTTAAGTAACAGAGGAAATGGCACCTCCTGACTTTATTTCCCTAGTTCAAAACTGCTGAAACAATCACAGAGAGTTTACAGCACAAAAGGAGGCCACTTTTGGCCCATCATGCCTGCGCTGGCCAAAAAACAAGCCCCACAGCCAAATACAACTTCCCAGCATTTGATGCGCACCCTGCAGGTGCAAATCCTGACACCTTTTAAATGATTTGAGGGTTCCTGCCTCTACTACCCTTTCAGGCAGTGATCTCCAGGCCCTACAGCCCTCTGGGTGAGAAAGATTGTCCTCATCTCCCCTCTAACCCTTCTGCCAGTCACTTTAAATCCATGCCCTCTAGTCACTGACCTCTCTGCTAAAGTAAATAAACCCTTTCCATGTACTCTATCCAGGCTCTTCACAATTTTGTACAGCTCAATCAAATCTCCCCTCAGTTTCCTCTGTTCCAAGGATACAACCTCAGCCTATCCAACCTTTCCTCGTGGCTTCAATTTTCCAGTCCTGGCAACATGCTACGTTATATTTTTGTTGTCCTATTTAATGAAAGAGCTGGCAAAATAACTCCCAATATTGCTTAAGACCTAAGCATATGTTATTGAAAGAGATACATCTGTATCACTCTCTGTCACGAAAGCCCCACTGGCAAAATAACTAAACATTGACAATTAGGTAACTGCACAAGGCAAAAGACAGGGAAGTGTCATATTCCTCAACTATACAATTCACAGAAAGCTCAGTATATATTAATACCAAATAGCAAATAGTAGCACACCTCATAATCAAAGTGGTGAAACCACACTTGAAATTCAGTTTTGTGGTTTTGTCTCAGTCTCTTGTTGCACTAGGTTCTTTGCAACATACTCCAGGCCATTTGTTCAACTACTGGGAGTGTTGTAGTGAAGAAACATTTCCATTCTAAATCTCGGTTATTAGGCAGTGTTAGTTTCTACTGGCAAATGTGATTTGCACCATTGCACGGCAGAGCCAACAGAGGTTGAGAGTGTCATCAGCTTGTTAAACAGCCAAAGCAAGTGTGGGTTAGCTTTCTTCAGGGTGTTCAACTACAAATTCACAACAAAAACAATGAGCAGATTTTAATCTTTGAGGCGTGCAGTGTATGTGAGCGGTTGTTGAAGCTGCGCCACTCAACGATTAGTTTCCAAGAACTGGTTATCACTACTGTCATTTCCAATTGCCAGTGTGGAAAAATGAAAGATCCTTCTGTATGCCTGAGTAACTTTCAATCCTATTTGGAACAAAGTCATCGATGCTGAGTTCATGTTGCAGAACAGGAAATTGTTGACTGCGGACAATATTCCGAGGATGATCCAATCTTACGAATTGCATCTCAAAGTTTGCTTCTAAATTCAAAGAACTTCTGCTGCACACACATTGTACCCACATTTGAAACTCTTGGGTTTTATCCAGACTTCCACTGCCTGTTATATTGCACGAGCTAATGACATTTCAGTGTCATATTACTGAAACCCACGAATACACCGAGGCAGATATTCATTACCCCAAAACAAAAACAGAATTACCTGGAAAAACTCAGCAGGTCTGGCAGCATCGGCGGAGAAGAAAAGAGTTGACGTTTCGAGTCCTCATGACCCTTCGACAGAACTTGAGTTCGAGTCCAAGAAAGAGTTGAAATATAACACTAACTCTTTCTTGGACTCGGACTCAAGTTCTGTTGAAGGGTCATGAGGACTCGAAACGTCAACTCTTTTCTTCTCCGCCGATGCTGCCAGACCTGCTGAGTTTTTCCAGGTAATTCTGTTTTTGTTTTGGATTTCCAGCATCCGCAGTTTTTTTGTTTTTATTTTTTTTATTCATTACCCCACCCCATCCCACCCACCCTCACAAAACGACCACCTGGACAGATCACATTGAACCAACATTTTAAAAAAAATTAAACATTTGGATTTAGAATGGATTGAGTAGCCAGAGCAACATTGAGTCCAATTCTATGTGGCTTCAAAAGGATATGTGCTTTTCTAACTGGGACAGGTCCTAGCAATGTATCTGCTGCATCCCCTCATTCCCTGCACAGAATTAGAGAAATAAGCTCCAAGAACAGCACCTGCGAACCAGCGGTCAAGCAGGAGAAACCTTCCCCATGACATGAGATGAACAGTGCAAAAGGCATTGGGGGTGAAATTGGGTTTGGCAAGGACACAAGACAGGTGAGAATGCTTTGGCACCAGTCACATGACCATTCATTTTATTCAGGTCAATGGGCCTGAATATTGGGTGAGGCCAATCACTGATGCCTGTTGTGTGTCCCCATCAAAGTCGAATTTCATTCCCAACTCCTGAGAAGGCTGGCGGTATGGAGGCCTCTGCATTATGTAATTGAAACTCACAGTTAGGAGGGTGATCAGTATACCTGAAGCTCACCCCCTTCTACGAAGGAACACATACATGTTCAAATTGGTCAACTCGGCAGGAAATACAAAGCGCTTTTAAAGGATCCTAAGCAATTACAACATCCTTTAACACCAAATTTGGAAAGACTGGTATTTGGAAGAGTTGTTTCCCAGCAATGCCAGGAGGTCAACACTAAGCACTTGACTGCTCGTTATGCTGACAGAAGAGGGAGGTTTGTGGTTCACAACAATAGCTGCTGTCCACTTATTATACAGCTATTTCACAACAGATGTGACTGCGTATCTAGGTTGAAGAATCACATTGACGGCCACAGAGAAGCATTAAATATTAAAGACCAGCAAGCAGCCATTTGGCCCATCCCACTCATGCTGGCCGAATCTCTGAACAAACTCTCCACTGAGTCTCAATCCTCTGTTCTTTCTACAAACCCTTTTAAGTTTTAAAATACTCAGCCATTTACCTTTAAAAAACTAAGGAGATGCTTGCTGATCAATATAATTTTCCACAGCAGACTCAGACATAGATTTCCACATCAGACAGTCTCTGTAACATCGTATTTTTCTTATTTGTAATGGAAAACTGCAGATCAATATTTGCTGTAACAAAATAGCTAACCAAAAAGTTATTACTTTTTGCTATTGTTTGCTTTTTAACCTTTCTACTTCCATGTCCTATTCATTCATCAAGGCTACTATCTTCTTCCATTTGCTAATTTTAACAAAAATCATGGGTATAAAACAAAACTGCTGTGAACTAGATCCCTGAATGGTACAGAAGTGTCTCTAAGTTACGGAACTGCATCAATACCATTCTATAGCCACTGGCAGGAAAAATGCCTACTGTCCATCACTCGTTATTCAAAACCTGACAGGAAAAGGCCAGTTTCACACTCTGAACGGGGCAGTCTTTCTCTGACACTTTTACAGACATTGGGCATCAAGAATGAACAAGGTGAAAAGCAGGAAGTTACTCCTATGCTGCAGGTCACAGCCTGTTCACGTTTCAACCCTAGTCCACTGTCCTATTACTGTTGTGCTGGTTACACAGACTTGCACAGAAAAGGTACAAATCTAGACGAGAGGATGCAGATTTCTACCACCCTGTATATGAAAAAGTGCTCCCTGCCGTCACCCTGAATGACCGGGCTTAATTTTGAGGGTATGACCCATTGGTAGCACTGTTACAATGAGGTTTGCTGTATTTAAAATGGTACAGCTGATTTGGTAGGGCGGGGGATGGTTGCATTGCCCTCCCAGAATGGCTGAGAGACTACCAGAATCACCCAGAATTTCCTAGTGGCTATTAAAAGCATTCAGGGAGATTTTAAATTGATAGGATTCCATAAATCTTCTCCCACAGAGTCCAGTTAACTGAATGGTGCATTCACAGGCAGCACTCCCGCACAGACGCAGTGTGATAACATAGAATGTTTACATTGCGGTCACCCATACATACTGCATTCACAAACATTGCTGCTTGCTGCCCTCCTGTCAGTGCTGAGCCTAAGGGCAGGCTTTGAACCATCAGACAGAGCCAGTTTAAGCCAACAGTCAACTTGAAGTTTAGGATAAAATGCAACTATCGTTAGAATCGAGGAATTAGAGGGGGGGAGAAGAGCAACGAATGACAGCAGATGGCCACAAATAGATGGACATAGTGAGGAGCTCCCTATGGAAGCTGTCGGCCCAGGAGCCATCTTGGACTGAACCCCCTTTCATCTTTCAAATTTGGTTTCAAATTCTTGCATTCCTCTCTCGACAGCAAGATGTTTTCTGACCTGAGCTACAATGTCGAGACTTAAGATCTAAATCTGTTACTGTCTTTTGCTGATCTTCTGTGACATTGAGTGTATCAAGTCAGTCTACTGCCCTTCTCCAACCACTGCAATGAGGTTGCTGGAGATCAATCATCTCAGTTCCAGGACATCACTGCAGGAGTTCCTCAGGGTAGTCTCCTAAGCCCAACCATCTTCAGCTGTTTCATCAATGACATTCCTTACATCATAAGGTCAGAAGTGGGGATGTTTGCTGATGATTGGACAATGCTCAGCACCATTCGTGACTCCTCAGATACTGAAGCAGTCCATGTTCAAATGTAGCAAGACCTGGACAATATCCAGGCTTGGGCTGACAAGTGGCAAGTAACAATGACACAGTGACCATCTCCAACAAAAGAGAACCTAACCATCGCATCTTGGCATTACCATCACTGAATCCCCCACTAACAATATCCTGGAGGTTACCATTACCAGAAACTGAACTGGACTAGCCATATAAATACTGTGGCTACAAGGGCAGATCAGAACCTTGGAATTCTCTGATGAGTAATACCTCCTGAATCCGAAAGCCTGTCCACCATCTACAAGGCACAAGCCAGAAGAGTGATGGAGTATGCCCCACTTGCCTGGGTAAGTGCTGGTCTAACAGCATTCAAGAAACTCAAACACCATCCAGGAAAAAGCAGCCCACTTGATCGGCACCCCATCCACCAACTTAAGCAATCACTCCCTCCACCACTGGCACATAGCTGCAGCAGTGCGTACCACCTACAAGATGCACTACAGCAACTCTCCCAAACATCTTTCGACAGCATCTTCCAAACCCATGTCCTCTACCTCTTAGAAGGAAATGGCAACTGGGACACATTCCAACAAGTTCCCCCTCAAATTACACACCACCCCGACTTGAAAATATATTGCCATTCCTTTGCTGGGTCAAAATCCTGGAGCTCCCTTCCCAACCGCACTGTGGGTGTACCCACACCAGATGGACTGCAGTTAAAGAAGGCAGCTCACTACAACTTTCTCAAGGGCAATGGGCTTCAAATGTTGGCCTTGCCAACACCCACATCCCATTAAAGAATAAACAAAAAATCACTGACAATGGTGGCGGGAGGCTGCTAAGCAATATTTCAATCTGGTTTGCATGTCATCCGATGAGTTGTCCTTCTCCCAACACAATAACATGAGAAAACAGGGCAAGTAAGGTTGTAACTTGCCACTGCCACAGTTCTGCTTTGCATTCTCTCATTGCAGCATCGTAGAAAGTGAAGTAAGTGGGCTGGAGGCAGACATTTCCCAGAATCCACTGAGCCAGTGAAAACAATCTTGGGTATTTTAAACAATAGAGCCAGGATCTATTGGCACATTGCAGATGTGGAATCACAATCATACATGACATTCTTGCCAAATGCAAGAGAGTTAGTTGGTTTTTTAACTAAGATGGAGTTCCAGCTCTCTCAAGATTGGCTAATGTCTGGGCTGACAACTAATGAAACTAACTCAAACAATTCTGTTCCATTCTCATATTACTCGAAGCTGAAAGTCAAACTTGTGACCTCCTCAATGTACATTCATTAGTTGCATGCTTTAGTACTGGAGCTATCAGATTTATGGGAAGGGCAAATTACTAATGGGTATGAATCTAACCAAGAGAAAAGGGTTAAAATCCCCTCCTAATATGCAGAGCTGATGACATAGAAGTTTCTGAAAATTACATTATAGAAATAGTTCATTCAGCCTAACCAGTTCATGTCAGTATTTATCCTCCACAATGTGTCCTAATCAGCTTTCCCAGCTTGTTCCCTTTTTCCACTCTTCCTTCATCCACTTCTCTAATCTAAACTCAAAGTTGACATAGAATTTTACACCCTCCTAGGAGTGGGCTGGCAGGCAGGGTGAAACAAAATTAGGGGAGAAAAGATGGGGTTAAGAAAGAGAGATGAAAGAGACAAAAATGTTTAAAAGATTATTTTAATTTTTGAAAAATCTCCTGTAATAATTTAAATGTAAAGACTTGTGTAAAATACATTTTTAGGTCCAGAGATATTGTTTGGCAGTAATTAAGATTTATCATAGAATTAGAGAATGGTTTCTGCACAGAAGGAGGCCATTTGGCCTGTCGTGTCCATGCAGCTCTGGATTAGTGCAATTCAGCTAGCCCTGACTTTCCTAGCCATAGCTCTGGAATTGTTTATCTCTTCATTTAAGCAACCAATTTCCTTTTAAAAACAGTTGAACCTGCCTCCACCACACTCTCAAGCAGTGGTTTTCCAGATCTTAACTACGTGCTGGTTAAAACTTTTTCCGAGGTGCTGGGATAGCAAGGCCTGTGGTGGAGCGGGGCAATTTTCAGATTTCCATCCTTAGCTGTGCACGTGGGAACACCAGAACTTGCTGTCTGATTTACTCAATAATGACACTGATAGCTGGCAGTATCACAGTTATTCTTAATACAAATTCTGGATTATTATCTTGTATTAATGACCCTCTTGTTTTAGACCCCTCGATTGCTGGAAACAGTCTCATTCTATTTAACGGTATTATAACAAGAATTAATTGGCAGGCAGTGGTTCTTTAGTTCTTACCAAGTTTCTGACAGATGCTCAGTTCAAGAACTTGAGAATGAGAATTTCACTACCTGAGGAATACAATGACAGCCTTTACTATTCCAAAATATTGTTTAATATTAACAAGCCAATCCAATGGTCATAGAATGGCTGATAATTGAAAGAAACTGCACTTCAGTTTTATTTTAAGATGTCTTACATCATGTATGCCAGGCATTAAGTCTCATTAATTGATTAGCTTGTAGAAATTTGGTTTAGTGTGTGATATTTTCAGCTGTCCTACGTAAATTCCAGTATGAAATCACTGACAATCAGTTCAATATTTATATATGGACTGGGTTATCTCTAAAAGGCAGAAAGTAAAGGTACAGACTTGAAATCATAAGGAGTATGTTGATACAAATTGTTCTCAGGCCACTTGAATGAAAAGATAATGAAAAGACCAAACCACTACAATTGTTAATGTAAGAGGAAAACAAATCTTTCTTGGAACTAAACAATCAAGTTAATTATTCTTGCTGTAGTTAACAAATATATTCAATGGAAACAGTTCAATGGATGACGACCTAGAAATATGATGACACTGAAACAAAAACAGAATTACCTGGAAAAACTCAGCAGGTCTGGCAGCATCGGCGGAGAAGAAAAGAGTTGACGTTTCGAGTCCTCATGACCCTTCGACAGAACTTGAGTTCGAGTCCAAGAAAGAGTTGAAATATAAGCTGGTTTAAGGTGTGTGTGTGGGGGACGGAGAGATAGAGAGAGAGAGAGGTGGAGGGGGGGTTGTGGTTGTAGGGACAAACAAGCAGTGATAGAAGCAGATCATCAAAAGATGTCAACGACAATAGTACAATAGAACACATAGGTGTTAAAGTTAAAGTTGGTGATATTATCTAAACGAATATGCTAATTAAGAATGGATGGTAGGGCACTCAAGGTATAGCTCTAGTGGGGGGGTTTTTTTATAATGGAAATAGGTGGGAAAAGGAAAATCTTTATAATTTATTGGAAAAAAAAGGAAGGGGGAAACAGAAAGGGGGTGGGGATGGGGGAGGGAGCTCACGACCTAAAGTTGTTGAATTCAATATTCAGTCCGGAAGGCTGTAAAGTGCCTAGTCGGAAGATGAGGTGTTGTTCCTCCAGTTTGCGTTGGGTTTCACTGGAACAATGCAGCAAGCCAAGGACAGACATGTGGGCAAGAGAGCAGGGTGGAGTGTTAAAATGGCAAGCGACAGGGAGGTTTGGGTCATTCTTGCGGACAGACCGCAGGTGTTCTGCAAAGCGGTCGCCCAGTTTACATTTGGTCTCTCCAATGTAGAGGAGACCACATTGGGAGCAACGAATGCAGTAGACTAAGTTGGGGGAAATGCAAGTGAAATGTTGCTTCACTTGAAAGGAGTGTTTGGGTCCTTGGACGGTGAGGAGAGAGGAAGTGAGGGGGCAGGTGTTGCATCTTTTGCGTGGGCATGGGGTGGTGCCATAGGAGGGGGTTGAGGAGTAGGGGGTGATGGAGGAGTGGACCAGGGTGTCCCGGAGGGAGCGATCCCTACGGAATGCTGATAAGGGGGGTGAAGGGAAGATGTGTTTGATGGTGGCATCATGCTGGAGTTGGCGGAAATGGCGGAGGATGATCCTTTGAATGCAGAGGCTGGTGGGATGATAAGTGAGGACAAGGAGGACCCTATCATGTTTCTGGGAGGGAGGAGAAGGCGGATGCACGGGAGATGGGTCGGACACGGTTGAGGGCCCTGTCAACGACCGTGGGTGGAAAACCTCAGTTAAGGAAGAAGGAGGACATGTCAGAGGAACTGTTTTTGAATGTAGCATCATCAGAACGGATGCGACGGAGGCGAAGGACCTGAGAGAATGGGATGGAGTCCTTACAGGAAGCTGGGTGTGAGGAGCTGTAGTCGAGATAGCTGTGGGAGTCGGTGGGTTTGTAATGGATATTGGTGGACAGTCTATCACTAGAGATTGAGACAGAGAGGTCAAGGAAGGGAAGGGAAGTGTCAGAGATGGACCACGTGAAAATGATGAAGGGGTGGAGATTGGAAGCAAAATTAATAAATTTTTCCAAGTCCCGACGAGAGCATGAAGCGGCACCGAAGTAATCATCGATGTACGGGAGAAAGAGTTGTGGAAGGGGGCCGGAGTAGGACTGCAACAAGGAATGTTCCACATACCCCATAAAGAGACAGGCATAGCTGGGGCCCATGTGGGTACCCATAGCCACACCTTTTATTTGGAGGAAGTGAGAGGAGTTGAAGGAGAAATTGTTCAGCGTGAGAACAAGTTCAGCCAGACGGAGGAGAGTAGTGGTGGATGGGGATTGTTCGGGCCTCTGTTCGAGGAAGAAGCTAAGGGCCCTCAGACCATCCTGGTGGGGGATGGAGGTGTAGAGGGATTGGACGTCCATGGTGAAGAGGAAGCGGTTGGGGCCAGGGAACTGGAAATTGTTGATGTGACGTAAGGTGTCAGAGGAATCACGGATGTAGGCGGGAAGGGACTGGACAAGGGGAAAGAGAAGGGAGTCAAGATAACGAGAAATGAGTTCTGTGGGGCAGGAGCAAGCTGAGACGATCGGTCTACCGGGGCAGTTCTGTTTGTGGATTTTGGGTAGGAGATAGAAGCGGGCCGTCCGAGGTTGGGCGACTATCAGGTTGGAAGCTGTGGGAGGGAGATCCCCAGAGGAGATGAGGTCAGTGATAGTCCTGGAAATAATGGCTTGATGTTCAGTGTTGGGGTCATGGTCCAGGGAGAGGTAGGAGGAAGTGTCTGCGAGTTGATGCTCAGCCTCCACGAGGTAGAGGTCAGTGCGCCAGACAACAACAGCACCACCCTTGTCAGCGGGTTTGATGACAATGTCAGGGTTGGACCTGAGAGAATGGAGTGCAGTAAGTTCAGAGAGAGACAGGTTAGAATGGGTGAGAGGAGCAGAGAAATTGAGACGACTAATGTCACGCAGACAGTTCTCAATGAAAAGAACGAGAGAAGGTAAGAATCCAGAGGGAGGGGTCCAGGTGGAGGGAGAATATTGGAGATGGGTAAAAGGATCCGTTGAACTGGGAGAGGACTCCTGCCCAAAGAAGTGAGCCTGGAGACAAAGACGGCGGAAGAAGAGTTCAGTATCATGCCGAGCCCGAAATTCATTGAGGTGAGGGCGTAAGGGTATGAAACTAAGTCCTTTGCTGAGCACTGAACGTTCAGCATCGGAGAGGGGAAGGTCAGGGGGTATAGTGAATAAACGGCCGGGGCTGGGATTGGAAGATGGGGTGGGGACGGAGGGGCAGGCAGGGGTGGAGGGTCCTAGATGGGTGTTGGTGTCGATGAGTTGTTGGAGCTTGCGTTCCTTAGCACTTGAGAGAAAGAGAAAAAGTTTCTTGTTGAGGCGTCAGATGAGCCGAAGGATAAAATGAAACTGGGGGCATGCGCAGCTTTGAAAAAGGGTACGGCGGTGCTGCTGGAGGGAGAGGTCGAGTGTGTTCATATGGCGGCGCATGGCACTGAGTGTGGATTTCAGAATGTGACGGGAACAGCAGTCCGAGAAATGTTTTATGTCCCGGAGATACCTGTAATCCTGGGTGGGTTCGAAACATGAGGGGTGGAATTTCAGTTGAAATCCACGTGGGGTAAGTCGGAGACAGAGACAGTCACTGAGAAAGGAGATATGGCTGTGAAAGCGGGTTCTAGTAAACACCTTGTCAAACACTAGGAGGGAAATGGAAAGCAAGGAAGGTGCGCAAGACAACAGAGAGATACGGAAATCTTGTCGCAGAGAGGAACAGAACTTCTTCAAGGAGGTAGGCATTTCTTGAAGAGCAGTGGCTGTCAATTGAACACAGTCTCTGACTTACCCCACGTGGATTTCAACTGAAATTCCACCCCTCATGTTTCGAACCCACCCAGGATTACAGGTATCTCCGGGACATAAAACATTTCTCGGACTGCTGTTCCCGTCACATTCTGAAATCCACACTCAGTGCCATGCGCCGCCATATGAACACACTCGACCTCTCCCTCCAGCAGCACCGCCGTACCCTTTTTCAAAGCTGCGCATGCCCCCAGTTTCATTTTATCCTTTGGCTCATCTGACGCCTCAACAAGAAACTTTTTCTCTTTCTCTCAAGTGCTAAGGAACGCAAGCTCCAACAACTCATCGACACCAACACCCATCTAGGACCCTCCACCCCTGCCTGTCCCTCCGTCCCCACCCTTTCTTCCAATCCCAACCCCAGCCGTGTATTCACTATACCCCCTGACCTTCCCCTCTCCGATGCTGAACGTTCAGTGCTCAGCAAAGGACTTAGTTTCATACCCTTACGCCCTCACCTCAATGAATTTCAGGCTCGGCATGATACTGAACTCTTCTTCTGCCGTCTTCGTCTCCGGGCTCACTTCTTTGGGCAGGAGTCCTCTCCCAGTTCAACGGATCCTTTTACCCATCTCCAATATTTTCCCTCCACCTGGACCCCTCCCTCTGGATTCTTACCTTCTCTCGATCTTTTCATTGAGAACTGTCGGCGCGACATTAGTCGTCTCAATTTCTCTGCTCCTCTCACCCATTCTAACCTGTCTCTCTCTGAACTTACTGCACTCCATTCTCTCAGGTCCAACCCTGACATTGTCATCAAACCCGCTGACAAGGATGGTGCTGTTGTTGTCTGGCGCACTGACCTCTACCTCGCGGAGGCTGAGCGTCAACTCGCAGACACTTCCTCCTACCTCTCCCTGGACCATGACCCCACCACTGAACATCAAGCCATTGTTTCCAGGACTATCACTGACCTCATCTCCTCAGGGGATCTCCCTCCCACAGCTTCCAACCTGATAGTCGCCCAACCTCGGACGGCCCGCTTCTCTCTCCTACCCAAAATCCACAAACAGAACTGCCCCGGTAGACCGATCGTCTCAGCTTGCTCCTGCCCCACAGAACTCATTTCTCGTTATCTTGACTCCCTTCTCTTTGCCCTTGTCCAGTCCCTTCCCTCCTACATCCGTGATTCCTCTGACACCTTACGTCACATCAACAATTTCCAGTTCCCTGGCCCCAACCGCTTCCTCTTCACCATGGACGTCCAATCCCTCTACACCGCCATCCCCCACCAGGATGGTCTGAGGGCCCTTAGCTTCTTCCTTGAACAGAGGCCCGAACAATCCCCATCCACCACTACTCTCCTCCGTCTGGCTGAACTTGTTCTCACGCTGAACAATTTCTCCTTCAACTCCTCTCACTTCCTCCAAATAAAAGGTGTGGCTATGGGTACCCGCATGGGCCCCAGCTATGCCTGTCTCTTTATGGGGTATGTGGAACATTCCTTGTTGCAGTCCTACTCCGGCCCCCTTCCACAACTCTTTCTCTGGTACATCGATGATTACTTCGGTGCCGCTTCATGCTCTCGTCGGGACTTGGAAAAATTTATTAATTTTGCTTCCAATCTCCACCCCTCCATCATTTTCACGTGGTCCATCTCTGACACTTCCCTTCCCTTCCTTGACCTCTCTGTCTCAATCTCTGGTGATAGACTGTCCACCAATATCCATTACAAACCCACCGACTCCCACAGCTATCTCGACTACAGCTCCTCACACCCCGCTTCCTGTAAGGACTCCATCCCATTCTCTCAGTTCCTTCGCCTCCGTCGCATCTGTTCCGATGATGCTACGTTCAAAAACAGTTCCTCTGACATGTCCTCCTTCTTCCTTAACCGAGGTTTTCCACCCACGGTCGTTGACAGGGCCCTCAACCGTGTCCGGCCCATCTCCCGCGCATCCACCTTCTCCTCCCTCCCAGAAACATGATAGGGTCCCCCTTGTCCTCACTTATCACCCCACCAGCCTCCGCATTCAAAGGATCATCCTCCGCCATTTCCGCCAACTCCAGCATGATGCCACCACCAAACACATCTTCCCTTCACCCCCCTTATCGGCATTCCGTAGGGATCGCTCCCTCCGGGACACCCTGGTCCACTCCTCCATCACCCCCTACTCCTCAACCCCCTCCTATGGCACCACCCCATGCCCACGCAAAAGATGCAACACCTGCCCCTTCACTTCCTCTCTCCTCACCGTCCAAGGACCCAAACACTCCTTTCAAGTGAAGCAACATTTCACTTGCATTTCCCCCAACTTAGTCTACTGCCTTCGTTGCTCCCAATGTGGTCTCCTCTACATTGGAGAGACCAAACGTAAACTGGGCGACCGCTTTGCAGAACACCTGCGGTCTGTCCGCAAGAATGACCCAAACCTCCCTGTCGCTTGCCATTTTAACACTCCACCCTGCTCTCTTGCCCACATGTCTGTCCTTGGCTTGCTGCATTGTTCCAGTGAAGCCCAACGCAAACTGGAGGAACAACACCTCATCTTCCGACTAGGCACTTTACAGCCTTCCGGACTGAATATTGAATTCAACAACTTTAGGTCGTGAGCTCCCTCCCCCATCCCCACCCCCTTTCTGTTTCCCCCTTCCTTTTTTTTCCAATAAATTATAAAGATTTTCCTTTTCCCACCTATTTCCATTATAAAAAAAAACCCCACTAGAGCTATACCTTGAGTGCCCTACCATCCATTCTTAATTAGCACATTCGTTTAGATAATATCACCAACTTTAACTTTAACACCTATGTGTTCTATTGTACTATTGTCGTTGACATCTTTTGATGACCTGCTTCTATCACTGCTTGTTTGTCCCTACAACCACACCCCCCCCTCCACCTCTCTATTTCTCCGCCCCCCCACACCTCCCTTAAACCAGCTTATATTTCAACTCTTTCTTGGACTCGAACTCAAGTTCTGTCGAAGGGTCATGAGGACTCGAAACGTCAACTCTTTTCTTCTCCGCCGATGCTGCCAGACCTGCTGAGTTTTTCCAGGTAATTCTGTTTTTGTTTTTGTTTTGGATTTCCAGCATCCGCAGTTTTTTTGTTTTTATGTATGATGACACTGTTTGTTTTACCAGTGTAAACAAGATACTTTAAAGTCCGATATGGATATGTTGCCATAGTGATAAAGGATCTAACAAAGGCGCCCAGGGCACAAACTGAAGCAGGCATTAGGTTCTTTGCATATGTAATAGGGAGTTGGGGGGAGAGGTTGGGGTATGACAACACCTCCATTAAGTCTCACTTTCCTTAGTTCAATAATGGTCCATGCTGCAGTCAGTATTCTCAGATATTTGGCAGCCAAATCAATGTACCATAAAGTAAGTACTGGAGACTTCCTTCTGAAAGATTAAGTTTTGTTTTTTTAACAATTGGCATCAACAATTTGCATCTTGAAAAAATAAAAATCATTTGTAATTATACAATGACTTCCTCAGAGTGGGATAGTTGCCTGCCCCTTGTTTCACCTGTATTAAAACCGAAATTGGGTGGATTGGAGGAGAATTGTGTTGGATTTCAGATTTTAAAAGTTTTATTGAAATCTGCTCTATATTAGTCATTTGGAAATAATTTATTTCTTTATATTTTTAGACTTCTTTCTGATAGGCGCAGCTGATAATCTTACGCTTGAAGAGAGAAAAGAATTAATTAAATTTCTTTTCTTAAAGCAAAAATTGTCCAGTGGCAAATAAAGGAGTAAACCTAATCTTATTGAACATAGAACAATTACAGTCAGAGCTGGAAGCATCAAAGGTTTACTTCTGTATTCTTCTTTCAAATGTTGGTGGTGCGTTTCTAGGAAATTCTAACAGAAAAATTTCAGTTTTAAAAATGGTATGTTCTGTTTAAGTTTGTGCACTTTATATTTCACTATTTACAGGACCTGTTCACAAAAGCATTCCCGGGCTTCCAGTTCAGTTCAATCTCATACTATTTCTTCAGTTTAAACTGGCATTTTCCTCCTCTACCAACCACCCCCAGTTCACACCAGCACTTTATTTCACCACCCCCACCCCCACACCGTGCTCAATCTCTCTCACTCCCTCACCCTCTCTCTCTCCTCTCTGTATCACTCCCACCAAGTTCAACCTGCAATTCTTGTCTGCCTATCACTTCCACCCAGCTTGACACCCTCCTCTCACCCCCCCAGTCAAACTGGAACTCCTTCCATCACTATCCAGTGCCATGTGCCATTCTTCTCAAGTTGGCACTCTTCTTCTCCTCTCATCCATCCTGATACTCTCCTTCCCTCCCCCATCCCCCCACCTTATTAATGCCGGTGCTCTTTATCGCACCCCTTCCAAAGCACTGCTGATGAATTCTCCACACCACCCCCCCATCCATCCCCTGCCAAGGTGTCAATCCTGGCATCTCCCATCTTCTCCTACTCCCCTGTATTGCTGCTTCTGACTTTACCACTTTGCCCTGCCCTCTGAACGTTGAAGCCCCAGTTTACCAGAAAGGTTTAAATAATGAAAGAAAACTTGACATACAAAAGTAGCCAGAATAATTAAAGACATTGCATACCTCTATTGGTAGTTGGAGTTTTTAAAAAAACCTTCAACCTTCTCTTAGCTGGCAAGCAGTAAACTGTGGTTGAATTGTGATATTTAAATATATTCTGCAACCAATCAGTCTGCAGAAGGCTGCAAGCAAGTCTGAGATATAATGATACAGGAAGCTGATCTGATCATTTGGTGGATTCTTTGCTTTAAGCTGTATTACTGTTACTTTGGGCTTTTTTTCCCCCTGATTCAAGCATTTCAGATCACCGTCAATGTCATGGTTAGCAAGTTATCTCCTTCTTTCTTCTGGGCTGTTTCTCCTGCTAAGGGGTAAGCACTGAATTAACTTCAATACCTGAGTAAGGCTATATTTAGTCTTGTGCTCCTCAGTGTTTTTAGTATGAACTTTAGGTCAAGCTTTTCACGTGAATAAGTGGTGCTGAATGTATGCCTTGTGTCCATTGTAACTATGCATTACTGGCGGACATCCCACAACATTTTTCACATAATAAGAACACATTGATTTCCTCAGTAAAACATGTGATCTTCACTCTGAGAGTCAATTTGTAAAAATGCATTTGTGTCTCTCGCCTTGTGCATTGTTACAAAAATGAATATTTCCTGTGTTTTTGCATGCTACAAGTTTTTTCTAATGCATGTGTCACAAATTATATTTAGATAATTAATGATGTTTAGCATGACATTATGGTATGTGTTATATTACAATTGGAAATATTTTTTTTTATTAATGAAAGAACTAGGTGAAATTTGATAAGAACTTTAGCATTTGAAGTTTAGTGCTGATCCAACAAATCAATGAAAATTATTCTTGACTTGAAAACTTGCAAGTAATAATTGAAGTTTTTTGCCAGATGTGGATTGGTAGTTAATAATCTTAACAGGTGGAAAATGAAAGAACATAAATGTTCCGAGATTAGGTTCTCACTGTTACATCCCTGTAGAAAGCGATAACTTGTAAAAAGAAATTCGAACATCCAGTGAACGACTGAAAGTATTGCACAATGCGATTTTGAGTTTTAAAAATTTTACTTGAACTAACTAAAAGCAATATTGATGAAACATTATTTCAGTAGGCAATGTATACTCTAACTACAGAAAAGATTTCCCATTTAACATTTAAAACAAATAAAAGTATCCATCCATGGTCCTAGTTTACTCTGTCTCTTACGTAGACACTCTATTCTCCCAGTACCAGTCAAAAGTGGTTCTTAGCTCCCAAATGTTTGCTTCCTTTCTTTTCCTTTTTCAACTGGTAACTTCTAATTCTTGAACTAGCTTTCACAGTGGGGGACAAATTGGAGATTCTTTCCCCTAGTCCAAGCTAGAAGAATCTTCCAGCCATGTTTAAACCCTCACAAACATGGTCTCTTCAATCTAAACATGAAATCCGACAACTGCACCTGCATGGTGAACCATAGAAACTTGCTGCCTTTATCTCTCTGCTCTCTATCTCGCTTCCTCTCTCATGCAGACTGACCGTGTTTCTGAGATTCAGTGATATTTTAGCAAAACCCTGCACCCTGATCCTGGAATGGCTTCCAAGGATTCTTCCCCTCTCAAAGCCAATCTCCATGGCAATATGAATCACATGGGTCTTCTTTCCAGGTAGAAATGTTAATTAGCTATCCTCTTGACTCTCAACTTCATTGTATCTTGGAATTAAATAGATGGTTTAAAGTCTAACCCTTTACAAAGTCTGACATTCCTAACACCTCCCTGGAACTTAGAGACAAACAATCTAGTCACTGTTCACTGATATAAATATCTTGCACATTCTTCCCAGTAAAACAACCTCCCCTTTAAACATTTAACAGCCAAGAACCCAGTCTTGTTGTGAGGCAGAATTCAGAACGGGTCACATGACCCCCTTCATTCCTCTATTTTGTCTTAAATTATACAGACAGTTGAAAATATAACAATCTGATAAACTTCATATTTGTAACATCACTCATCATGCATTACTATATCTAAATGAGTATCTAACTACAACTCTTTTAAAATTAATTTCCATGCAATCCAAACAAGGTTTCTAAAACCTTTGGAGTCATTTTTACATGATAATTAGGTTATATTATGGAGAGCACATTTATTTTTGATGTTTAATCAAACAATAACAGGGCAACAGGACCCCCCTCTATTGTATCTTGTGATCATGCTAAAAAAAAATCTCTCTAATATTTACTTATAATTAACCTCACCCTACATTAAAAATTGAGTGAGCCGCATAGGTTATGAGAATCTACAACTCGCTTTAAGTTACTGACTCATTACCCAGCTTTCAATTTGACATGTTTTCCTATCATTTGTATGAAAAAGGCACATTATGGCAAAATAAAAATCATGTATTCCTGATCAGACTAACAATCAGTAAGTCGAAGTCTATGACCTAATAGTGCGCTTGATGCAATGGATGTTTCACTTTTACACACAGCTGCCATTACTCACAAAGACTTGTTTTCTCTTCCCCCACAGGGGAATCAATGAGTGCATCGCTTGTAAGCTACTGGCTAACCATATAGTTTCTTTTTTTCTCCTGGTTAACATGGTATGGTGCGTGAGATGATGACTGGGTTTATGTACAGTAACTAAGCTTCAGATTATTGTTATCTACCATAGAGGGTGTCATGTTTTCCCTTTCATGTCGAGTCCCACTCTGAGGTAGCTACTTTTGTAGCATCATGAGTACCTGTTTTCCATTTTCAATAAAATGGCCCCAGACGTTCGCACTAAGCTTAAAAAGTTCCCCGGAGACCCGATGCCTGTTCAGGATTTAATGGTGCAAATTATACTTGTTGCAAAATCCATGAGATGTGCCATTTTCTGCTGGAGCTGGTCTCTCAGCTCTTGATCTAAATGCTCTGAAGTGGAATTGTTGATGTGACTTATACATAATATGGCCCATTTCACACCAATGTGCATTTGAAACAACCACACTGGATGGAACTGTTTAAGTGTATCATCACCCTAAATTAGGTGTAATTCTTAGTTTTAAATAACATTTCCTTTCAAGGCAATCATGTGTATAAAATTCTGACAGAGCTGGACAGACTGGATGCAGGGATGATGTTTTCTTGGGGGGATTCTAGAACAAGGGGTCACAATCTCAGCATACGGGCTAGGCCATTTAGGACTGAGATGAGGAAAAACTCCTTCATTCGGGAGCTGGTGAACCTGTTGAATTCTCTACCACAGAAGGCTGTGGAGGCTAAGTCACTGAATATATTTAAGAAAGAAATAGATTTCTAGACTCTAAAGGTGTCAAGGGATATTGGGAGGGAGTGGGGGTATGGCGTTGAGATAGACAATCAGCCATGATCATATTGAATGACAGAGCAGGCTTGAAGGACTAAATGACCTATTCCTCCTATTTTCTATGTTTCTATAAGTTGTAGCCTGGAACTATGGATAGTGATGGTAGAGGCTCTAGCTTTCTTTCCATCACATGGCTGATCAGGAATTTCTCGCACCCTTACCATTGGTATCTGTTGGAAGGATCTGCAGGTTGATACTCAACCTGCCTGGCTGCGTAATGAATGCAGCTTCCTTGGTTATCAAGAACTGGGGTGAGATTCGAACCCACAGGTTCTGATTCAGTAGCAGGGACACCATCCACCGTGCCACAAGACCTCTGAAATGCAAGGCAGTCACTAATAAATCCAATAAGGAATTCAGGAGAAACCTCTGTACCCAGGGAATGGTTAGAATGTGGAACTAGTTGAGGACACATTTAAGAGAGAGCTAAAGAAGGACATGAGGGCAAGCGATTAGAGGATATGATAATACAGTTAGGAGAAGTGGAATGGGTGGCAGGTTTGTTTAGAGCATAATGACCTGTGTCTGTGCTTTAAATTTTAAGTAATTTGCAGTATCCATGAAAAACTCCACTGCAATTGGTATGCAGTTACATTGCTTACTGTTACCATCCTTCTCCACTGGCATTGAAGTGTCTCTTTAATTGCTGAAATTTGTCCCTTTTATAGCTTGGATTCAATTACAACTGGAGCAATATTCTATAGAATTTGCTGCCAAGTGATTGACTCCTGAGATCTCTTTAAGTCTTGCCATCACATGCAGATTGCTAACATTGGCCTGTGAATGAATCAATATCCTAAAGGGCAACAGAAAGTCAGGAAATGAGTGCCAGTGTTCGGTATGAAAATCAGGATTTAATGTACCCAGTGAGATTATTTCAAATGTATTACAAACATTTATTAGGAATATGAATAACTAAATGCAAGAATATAACTAAATATTTATTGAAGCAATTATGAAAAGAGAAATAATTACTCTGGTGGTAAGACTCCACATCGTATGACCGAAGTAGCTTTCCTTAATTTACACTGCTTTCAATTTCTGTAAAAGTAAAATATAATTGAAAGCAGATTGCAGAAATCCATACATCAAAACAGAAGCAGAGGTGAAGTTTGTCACGAGTAATGTTTCTTTTTAAATTGGTTGCTAAACTTTATTTGACCTTTAGAACAAGCAACGTTATTAAGAAGATTGTGTATAATGCAGCTGAGATTGTCATTCTTTTAGCACTCTTTTGTCTTCATTAGGATACAATCTATCTACCAAAGCCTTGATCCCCATCGCAGATTCATAGTAACAATGAGGTAACCTCCCATGAACATTGAGACTCCTGCTTCTCAAATTCCTTGACGATGCCACCGATCCCTCACTGTAAATGCAGCGACAGATCAGTGGAAACCCTGCTGAATTTCAGATCCAAGGACTTTATATTCATTTTTCGGTTCGGCACTACTTTATCTGCTGGTGCAGTTGTTGTATGTATTACTTGCACGGTGTTTACAGCAGCATGCACTGACAGATTCATTTCAATGAAATACATTTGAGGATTGGGAATGGTGGAATGTGGTTTTTTTTATTCATGGGGTGCGGGCGTCGCTGGCTAGGCCAACATTTATTGCCCATCCCTAATTGCCCTTGAGAAGGTGGTGGTGAGCTGCCTTCTTGAACTGCTGCGGTCCATGTAGTGTAGGTACACCCACAGTGCTATTAGGAAGGGCCTCCAGGATTTTGACCCAGCAACAGTGAAGGAACGGCGATATAGTTCCAAGTCAGGATGGTGAGTGACTTCAAGGGGAACTTCCAGATGGTGGTGTTCCATCTGCTGCCCTTGTCCTTCTAGGTGGTAGTGGGCATGGGTTTGGAAGGTGCTGCCTAAGGAGCCTTGGTGAATTTCTGCAGTGCACCCCAGTGCACATACTGCTGCCATTGTGCGTCAGTGGTGGAGGGAGTGAATGTTTGTGGATGTGGATGATTGCTTTGTCCTGGATGGTTTCAAATTTCTTGAGTGTTATGGGAGCTGCACTCATCCAGGCAAGTGGAGCGTATTCCATCACACTCCTGACTTGTGCCTTGTAGAAGGTGGACAGGCTTTGGGGAGTCAGGAGGTGAGTTACTCACACAGGACTCCTAGCCTCTGACCTCTTTTGGCCACAGTATTTAATGTTCATTTAGAGGCTACCCAACAAACCTTTTGTTAAGGAGGAGCTGGGTTGGGTCACTGTGTCACCCTTACTACCTTTTATGAACCTCTGCTATGATGTTTGAGTTGGATGTGGGAGAAACTTAAGATCACCAGAAAATATATTTTACCTTGCTTGCTGCTGGTAATGACATGAGCCACTGAAGAATCCCGGGTGGCAAGAGCTCGCTGCTCATCACCGACTAATTTCATGGAAGGTTACCTTGTTGCTGCTATGAACCTATGAAGGGGCCTTTCAATGGGATTTCAATCTCTAGTTTGCATAATTGATGTGTCTAATGCTGTACACACCTTTATTTTTTTTTTAAAAGGCCAATGCCGATGCATATGTTCCATGTACAGCAATTTCTAATTCCCTCAGGTATTGTTCCTCTGTTACTGTTTACTTGTTGTGTTTTACCTGACACGTCACTAGAATTTCCATATTTAATCTGGTCACTGAGCTGGAGTTCTCCGGGGGCAGGATTTTCCGCTCGTTGGGCCGACGCAGCAGGTGGGCCCAGGACCGGCCGCGAAACCGCCCACCGCCCACGCGATCGGGCCCCAACAGCGATTTCACATTGGCTGGACAATTAACGGCCAGGCTGCGTGAAAGGCGCACCCAAGAGCCTTGGCACGGCCGGGGTGGGGGCGGGAGGACCGTGAGCACATGCATTGAGGAGAGCGCACCGACTGCTTGCTGAAGGCACGGATTTTAAAATGAAATATAAACTTTTCGCATGTGATATAAACACGTCCCCACATGTGACTCAGTCACATGAAGAGGGACATGGAAAAAAGGAATGTTAAAACATTTGAATTGATTTTTCACTAACCGTTGGGAATGTCATCCCGCCCGTGGACGAGGTTTCGTTAAAAATGCAAAGGCCGCCTGGCCTATTTGCCTGCCCGCCAGCCAAAAGGTTGAGCAGGCAGCAAAAAACGTAACTTACTTAATTACTTAAGGGCGTTAATAAGCCTCTTAATTGTTGGCAGTCAAGCTGCCGCCTCTCGCGCGCACCCACCGACCAAAAGATTGCGAGAGTGCGCGATGACGCTGGGACGCTCGCCTGATGTCACCGCACGGTATTTCACTCCCATTCAGGTCAGGTGAGCGCCCGCTCGCAGGACGAAAAACTCTTCCCCGTGTTATAGCCGATTCAATTAAAACGTTTGAGTGTTGTGCAATAGTAGGCCTCTCACAACTGGTGGCAATCTGCTTTACAATACTACAAATTGTGGTTTTTTAAAAAATTTGTTCTAATAATTGAGCTGACTCTAGCCTCCTTTCTGGCCAATTCTGAGGTTGCCTGGCTTCATCTCTATCTCAACCCCTGCTATTGCTGCTGCCCTGCTTCTGCAATGACCCATTTCTGCTCCTGTTCTCTATTCCTGCAACTCCTGCTGGCCCAATGGTACTTCAGTCTCCTCTTCTCTGCTCCCGCTGGCCCAGGAGTCCATACTGCTATTAGGGTCTACTCCCTACTCTTATTAATTCAACACTCCTCTGGCCTCCTCCTCAATTTATAATGCCTGCTGCCTCCATGGGCCCAAAATGCTCTGCCCTTTTCTCTGTTCCCACTAGACCGAACTTCTAATAAACCAATTTTTTTTCAAGCCAAACAGCCGGTACGTGCAGCAGAGATGTGAGAAATAAGGGATGAGAAAGGGACACAAAATATTCAGACAGCCTGTAGTGTTAAAGCACTTTAGTTAATGGGATGTTTCAGACTCACAGTGGCACTTCCTGTGTTAATGAAGAGGTTTAATGTTAAAGCTGACAGCTCGTCTTATTTCTGGTGCTGCTGTCTCTGCCAGTGATGATCCCCATTGCTGCTGCTCCCAGAATCTTGGGAACTTGATGACGCACCCCCTTGCTGGCATTATGGTTGTGGATGGTGGACTGGTTGGGCGAGGGCTGTGAGCTGACTGTTGGTGTGTAATTCTGGCGCCCTGGATGTTGGGTGATTGCAAAAAGGTGCCTGGGGACCGTGTGTTGGGGCATGTAGCTCTGATGTTAGGTTGGCTGTGGCAAAGGGTTGCCTGTCTAGCCGCATTAGGTCTCTTGTTCTCATGAGCAGCTGTTTTTGCTTCATCTTCTCTTCTGCTGTTTTGCTGTCTCTGCTGCTACCAGAGTCAGTACTTATGGTCATCCCTAATTGTCCTTGAGAAGGTGGTGGTGAGCTGCCTTCTTGAATCACTGTAATCCATGTGTGTGGGCACACCCTTAGTGCTGTTAGGGAGTTCCAGGGTTTTGAGCTAGCAACAGTGAAGGAACAGCGATACATTTTCAAGTCAGGATGGCATGTGGCTTGGAAGGGATCTGCTGCCATTGTCCTTCTAGGTACTGGAGGCCATGTGTTTGGAACGTGTTGCTGTAGGAATCTGCGTGAGCTATTGTGCATCTTTTGGATGGTACACATTGCAGCCATGATGAGCAAGTGATGGAGGGAGTGAATAGTTAAAATAGTGGATGGGGTGCTGCTAATCAAGCAGCCTGCTTTGTACTGGGTGGTGTCAAACTTCTGGAGTGTTGTTGGAGCTGCGCTCATCCAGGCAAATGGTGAGTATTCCATCACACTTCTGATTGTGCCTTGTAGATAATGGATAGACTTTGGGGAGTCAGGAGATGAGTTACTGGCCACACAATTCTCAGCCTCTGATCTGCTCTTGTAGCCAGAGTAAATATGTGGCTGGCCTATTTAAGCTTCTGCTCAATGATGACCCCCGAGGATGTTGGAGGATTCGGCAACAATAATGCCATTGAATGTCAAATGGAGGTGCTTAGACTCTCCCTTGTTGAAGATGGTTATTGCCTGGCACTTGTGTCATACGAATGTTACTTGTCAGTTATCAACCCAAGCCTGAATGTTGTCAAGTCTTGCTGCATGCATACATGAACAGCTTCATTACCTGCGGAGTTATGAATGGTACTGAACCCTGTGCTATCCTCAGCAACATCGTCATTACTCCTTATGCTGGAGGGAAGGTCATTAATGAAGCAGTTGAAGATGGGTGAGCCCAGGACACTACTCTGAGGAACTCCTGCAGTGATGCCCTAGGGCTGAGATGATTGACCTCCCACACCACAACTATTTTCCCTTGCGCTAGGTATAATTCCAACCAGTGTAGAATTTTCCCCTGATTCCCGTTGACTTCAATTTTGTTAGGGTTCCTTGATGCTATACATAGTCAAATGCTGCTAAGATGCCAAAGGGCAGTCATTCTCACCTCATCACTGCAATTCAGATCTTTTGTCCATGTTTGGACAAAGGCTGGAATGAGGTCAGGAGCTGAGTGCCTCTGGTGGAACCTAAATTGAATGTCAGTGAGAAGGTTATTGCTGACTAAGTGTTGCTTGATAACCCTGCCGATGATCGACACCTGTCACTTTGCTGATGATTGACAGCGGATTGATGGAGAGGTATTGGCCGGATTGGATTTGTCCTGCTTTTTATGGACAATAATGTATAATAATGAATTGTTATATTATAATGAATTATTATAATTATTGATAATACTGATACTGCAGCAAGTTCTTTCTCATACATCAGAAATAGACATTTTTGACCATTTTCATGTCAAGAGTTAGGTGAAGTCTCCTTAATACAGTAAGTTATACAAGGCCAGTGAGTGGGTTAGAAGAAACTTTCTTGTCTGCTTTCTTCAGTTCTAACTGACCCTCTTCTCCACTTCCTGTGGGAGAATAGAAAAGGGAGTAAACAGTGAAATGTAGATGTAGTGGCAAAGCTAGAATATTTTTGGTTGTTTCTCCATGATTTAACTTAAAAATATCAAGAAGTAAAATAACATTGCAAAGCAACGGAGTAGGAAGCATTTCCAGAGATGCTTTTGTGATCGTGTTGATCACACAGCAGGTTTAAATGTACTCTGCAGTATGCAGGGATATTTAATCAACTCATCACATAATGTCGTTGTTTCTCTTCAACCCTGTGTTGTATTCCCTTCACAGTTTTCATTGTACACATGATTAGACCCTTCACTGAGTAGAATATTAACCTTGTAATATTAACAGCACTGGCCACTGCACCCCCCCACCCCCACCCTGTCTTTAGGGATTTTTTTTGGCTGCTTGTCATCTCTCCTTTCTCAACCTCCCATTTCTCTCTCCTCCTCGATGCCTCTTATCCCATTAGCCTGTTGCGATTTTCATCTTTCAAACATTTTTCTTTCCAGTGATTGGCTGCTGGTAAGCCCAGGACTGATGTAATGGAACTAATTGGATAGCTCTTTCAAAGAAATGGTGCAGGGAAGAGGGGTTGAGTGGTGTCTATCTGTGCTATATAATTCTATAACTATGTTGAAACTCAGGTATCATTTGCTTGCAATGCCATTGTGAAATATAACTCTTCTGGTTCATCTACTTCCTCAAACAATTAAAGATTTCCCAATCAGTTTTCCATGCTGAGGGTGCCCTATTAAGGCCTTCCAAATGTTGGCATGAGAAGCTTAGCAAATCTTTCAAGATGTGCATCCTACATACTTCCATCAATTACAACACTTAAACTACTTGCATTGATAACAGAAAATATTTTTTGGCACCCAGTCTGTATTTCAAAGGAATCTTTAGTTATTTTTGATTTTAAAAAACCCTGTCTTGTTTTAAACATTCCTCACAATCCTTTGAAATCACATTTACCCATTTGCTGCAATTACAGCTACTTCTCTCGGTGGTCATGCTTCCTTTTTCTTGCCCCTCCACCACCCCTCCCCCGCCCGTCCCGCACCCTTCCTCCCATCTATTCTGATTTAGAAACACTGGACTCTCATGGTCTAAATTATGTATTGCCATCATGTTATTCTAAACTTTGAACAATAGTTGATGTGAATGGAAGCAATAAGGGAAAAAAAAACAGTTCTCATTGTTCATAGACTTGGTTTAACTAGATGTTCTCACTTCTTGTGCGCAGTTTGAAAATTAATTGAGTAGATTCTAAATAAGAATTTGGACCTGGGTAATTAGACGGAAGAGTGGATTATTGCATTGTTGTTCTACCAGCATAATCTAGGTTTGAGTTTAGCCATGACTATGGAATGAAATTCTCCATTGTTTGCTATCAGTGTCCTAATGTGTAATTCTATGTAAAGTGTAGGGGGTAAGCTGCGCAGAAATTCAGTGACTTTCACTTTAATTGCAAATCTTTCTTAGAAAACCTCAAAAGCTGTGGTCTAGAAATAAAACTTTTTTTTTGACAATTACTTGACTAGATAATGTAAAACATGACAAAATATTCCATCTCATCCAGAGTAGTAAAAGCAGAGAACTCTGCCTGCGGTTGAAGAGAGTAGATTCAAAACTAATGTGCAGAAACAATATTTTATTGAGCAAATTGCCAATCTCTGAAACAAGCTCCTTAGGGAGATGATGGAAGCAGACAGTACTAATTATTCAAACGGAAATTAAGACCATAAGATGTAGGAGCGGGGGTAGAACATTCAGCCCATCGAGTCTGCTCCGCCATTCGATGAGATCATGGCTGATCTGATAATCCTCAACTCCACTTCCCTGCCTTTTCCCTGTAACCCATGATTCCCTTCCTGATTAAAAATCTGCCTATTTCAGCCTTGAATATACTTAACAACCCAGCCTCTACAACCCTCTGCGGTAAAGAATTCCACAGATTGATTATGAAATTCCCCCTCATCTCTGTTTTATTAATTAGATTAGATTTAAATTAGATTGATTCCCTTTGCAAAATAACATCTGAGATATATTATACAATTAATTTGAAACAATGACGTGCATTAGCATGCTTGGAAGGAATAGGTGACTTTGGACTTATGAGGGATGAATTTTATGGGGCCTGTAAGAAGGGGAAATGTGGCAGGTGGGAAGATTTAATTAGGCGGAGCTGAAATTTTGGCTTCCCAGTAGCAGGCTGAGATGCAGAGGTTAAGTCAGCGGATTGGCAATGGTGGTTCAGGACTCACGCAGTTCCATAGCAGGTTTCTACTTGTAATATAATAGCACGCTATGAATACCCATTACATTAAGATTTCTTGAAATTAAGTGCTACCTTCAGGATTAAGTCAGCAGCGCATGGGAATCTCATGGCACCTGGTTTGCATTCAGTTAAAGGTGGGTTGCAATAGCCGGCTTTATGCCATTGTGTCTAAGGTCAGCGGTTTTCCTTGTTGAACTCTACATCACAAGAAGGGGAGCAGGACAGTGGCAGTTTGCATGGGGCCTCGGGATGGAAAGGGCAAGTCAAGGCTGAGCAGGGGAGGGACAGGATAACATGTGGAATGTGGTCGGAGCCATGGATGAGTAGAAGAGGGATCCAAGGGAGGACAGAGGGCATGATTGAGTGGAGTGGGAAGGGCCTGGTATCTTGGGTGTGGTAGGCAGTTGTGAATGACAGTAATTAAGATGGAAGTGATGGGTGGGGGAAGTTTAAGGGGGGGAGGGTGAGGCCAATAATCTGTTGAATTGAAAATGTAACAAGATTACTGAGGCAATGGAGTTTGGCAGGAAAATTGTGGCCGTGATACAGAACCTCCCTGTTTGTCCAGGAGACTCTCTTATAGCCTGCTCATACCTGCTGCATTGTCAACTGATGGCGGGTTTCACGACTGAAAACTTTTTCCTGTCCGTGATCGTACATGTCTCCTGTGTCTGTTACTGGCACTTTACATTTTAATTATAATCATTTGGGACACAAGAGTGGAAGTCCTGCCTGATCCCACCAGCAGGAACGATGCGCCGCAGATAAAATGTCACCCATGATTCCCAAAGCTCTCCACCATGAGGGTTTCCTTGTCTCACTTCTGGACCTTACTGACAAAGATTGATTGCTATGATTATCATTGCATAACGAT
Organism: Carcharodon carcharias; assembly: GCF_017639515.1. NCBI lineage: Eukaryota > Metazoa > Chordata > Chondrichthyes > Lamniformes > Lamnidae > Carcharodon > Carcharodon carcharias. The sequence goes on along the minus strand of NC_054472.1, from coordinate 27,256,658 downwards.
TACCAGGATGGTGTGAAGTGTGCGCAGTGGTTCCAAGACAGATGAAGAAGTATGAAACAAAACACCGATCTTTTCCTTGATGCAGATTTATTCACAGGAAGCAGCATTACAGATCCCTGCCTCCTAACTACTAACCCAGTGCCTCAGCTGAATCTCTTCATGCTGGTTTGATTCCCAATAAAAATAGATAAATAAATGAATGAACAAATTAACAGCCCCTTAAAGGGACACTGTAACAAAAAGACAAAACTTTGAAGAAAACTTAGCAAATTAAATTAAAATGTTATTTCTGGGGCTGCTAATGCACCCCTTTAGCCCCCACCAGTCGCTGAAGGCCTCAGGCATAAGAGTGGACACCACACGCTCCCTCTCCAGGGATATGCAGGTGCGAACATAGCCGTGGAACTGGGGCAGCCAGTTGGGTCTAATGAGCCTCTTTTTATATTTGCTCTCAGTCCTGAATCAAACAGTGCCCATTACCTGTGTATCTTTATCAACATAATCCACTGACCATTAACAAAGTGAACTAGATGGAGCTTTGCCTGTTTTGGTCTGACAATTCCTATGTTTGTGTTTCCTTATTAACCTCCATCTTGGAAACAAGTCAAAACATAATTCTGCCTCTCTCTCATAACATATCTGACTCGGTGCTACTCAATAGTGACATTATGAAGCATGTATTGTGAATGCTATGCTTTGAAGCCTTGCTGCAGTAAACTTTTAAAATCTTGTTATTTCAGATGTGACTTGTGAGCAGTACCAGAATGTAGACTCTGCAATTAAGCTGCAGGATGTAGTCGTGCTGAAATGTGCATATCCTGAGACGAGCAAAATGATCCAGTTGTCCTGGGTGAAGAATACTGATGGTGTGAAGCACAAAATTGCTGTCTATAATCCCAGCTGGGGAGAGAACATTTTCTTTCCATACAATCAGAGTGTTACATTTCTCTCATCATCCGTTAATGGAGATATAAAGTTGAAGGCAACAGCTGCAGATGAAGGCAGTTATCAATGTTCCATTAACACTTTTCCTGAGGGGATGTTGCTGAAACATATTGCAATTATAAACCCAGGTAAGTGACTATGCTTCAAACCATAGGACTGAACAATTTTACAGCCCTGAAGGGTGAACTATTTGGTCCATCACGTCTGTGCCAATTCTTCGTTCAAATAATCCAAAACTAAATTCTATTGCCCAGCCCTCTCCCCTCATCTCATACTTTCAACTGTTTCAAATATTTATCCAATTATCCCTAAGAATTTGTCATTGTCACTGCCTCATTCCCTTTGGCGAAACATTCTGTGCTCCAAAAGCCTTCAGTTTAAGCATTTTTTCCTAACCTTTCTTGTTCATCTCTTACTAATAATATTAAATTGATGACCCCTTTGTACTGACTCCCAATCAGAGGTGATGACCTATTTCTATTGTTCCATCAACAGCTTTCATAATTTTAAAAACCTCTATTACCTCTCCTCTTAGACTTGCTAGCTCCAATGGAAATGGTTCCAGGCACCAATCTCTTTTCCATAGTTTCCCATCCAGTTACCATTCTGATGAATCTACACTGTGCACTCTGTGTCTTTAACATCCTTTCTAGAATAAACTTTACACTGCACTCTACCCAATGTATTGGACAAATTTATCATTACGTCTCTACTCTTGTGGTCTGCTCTCCTATTTACAAAACTGAAAATAGGATTTGGAATTTTTATAGTTTTATCGAGCTGCATCATGCTTATATGAAATTATATATTCAGACCCCTAAGGATCTCTGTACATGTCTTTTTAATCAGTGTATACACTCATTTCTTGTTTCTCCTATCAAAATATATTGTCTCACACATCCACATCAAGTTAAATCATCCACCGACCTCATACTTTTGAGTGCCTAATGCCTATTCATTTGCCTGAAGTCTTTCACAGTCTTCAATATTTGTCAAAATCCATACCTTTATGTAATCAGCAAACCTATACTAGAGCCCAAATCATCTACAAATCAAGAACAATTATGGAGTCATCATTGATTCCTGGCATATGCCATTTCCACCTTTCTTCAATCCAGGCAACATCCATTTGCCCGAACTCTTTCTCTCCTGTTCATTTGCCAACTTTCGATCGATGTTCCCACGTTTTTTCTTGTACCAAGTTTCTTTAGAGGTAACTTATCATAGTCTTATGAAAATTGGGATTCACTACATCTACTGCATTCTCTTTACCTCTGCAATCAGTTATCTCTTCAAAGCACTCCATTAAATTTGACCAACATGACTTGCGTTTAACAAATTCACACTGGCTGTCCTTCATTAGCTCATGCATTTCTAAATGTTTAATCATTTTATTTCAAATTATGGATCAACAGTTAGATCATTAACATTAGATTAATTGATCTATAGTTATTGATTTATCAACTGCTGGACCAGAAATATTACATAAGCTAGTTTTAAGCGCCGTGGCACTATTTGCATATTATTGGAGCATTGAAAAGTTTGGACCAGAGCCACTGCCCTCTCCTCTTTGACTTCTTTCAACTACCTGGGCTGTGCACCATCAGTGGTTATTCATTTTGGATTTCGTTAATTTATTTTAGAGCTAATTCCTCTTCTAATGTTTGCTCTAACAGTTTTCTCATATCTTCCTCTTGTACACCTACGTTTCCCCTATCATTTGTAAGTACCAGCCCCAGTTAGATGGTCTCCTTTATCCCTGAGTGCTATTACATTCCTATGAAGGTTCTTTCACTTTTTAAAAGTTGTTTTCCATTTCCTTCTATAGCTTTATTCATAGTCTCTTTAAACCCTTCTATTCTCCCTGTTCACCTCTTCATTATGCTTACTATATTCCAGACGATTTTCTTTAGTATTGCTTTTGTAATAGAAATCACAGTTGTATAACTTGACAAAGAGGTTGCCTCTGAGATGATTGAATATGCAAGTGGATATAAATTACATATATTTTATTTTTTTATGAAATATAATATGATATGTTTATTATAATATGGCACTGAGCATACAGACCAGCAGATGCTTTGTCTCATTCTTGCTCTGTGCCGAGTTAGGGGAGGCGATGGCATAGGGGCGTTGACGCTGGACTTGTAATGAGTTATGCTCTGGGTACCTGGATTCAAATCTGCCATGGCAGATGGTGCAATTTGAATTCAATAAAAATCTGGAATTAAAAGCCTAATGATGACCATGAAACTATTGTTGATTGTTGTCTGGTTCACTAATATCCTTCAGGGAAGGAAATCTGTCATCCTTACCTGGTCTGGCCTACATGTGACTCCAGGCCCACAGCAATGTTGTTGACTCTTAAATGCCCTCTGAAATGGCCGAGCAAGCCACTCAGTTCTAACAAGCGGCTACATAGCCTCAAAAAAGGAATGAAACCAGACGGAGCACCTGGCATCGACCTAGGCATTGGAAACGACAATGACAATTATAGCCCTGTCGACCCTAACACCTGGGGGCTTGTGCCAAAATTGGGAGAGATGTCTCACAGACTAGTCAAGCAACAGCCTGACATAGTCAATCTCACGGAATTATACCTTACAGAAAATCCCAGACTTCACCATCCCTGGGTATGTCTTGTCCCACCAGCAGGACAGACCCAGCAGAGGTGGCGGCACCATTGTATATAACCAGGAGGGCATTGCCCTGGGAGTCCTCAACATCAACTCTGGAGCCCATGGAGTCTCATGGCATCAGGTCAAACATGGGCATGGAAACCTCCTGCTGATTACCACGTACCGCCCTCCCTCAGCTGATGAATCAGTGCTCCACCATGTTGAACATCACTTGGAGGAAGCACTGAAGGTGGCAAGGGCACAGAATGTTCTCTGGGTGGGGTTCTTCAATGTCCATCACCAAGAGTGGCTCGGAGTGACCGAGCTGGCCGAATCCTAAATGACATAGCTGCTAGACTGGGTCTGTGGCAGGTAGTGAGGGAACCAATAAGAGAAAAAAAATACTTATCCTCACCAACCTGCCTGTTGCAGATGCATCTGTTCATGACAGTAATGTTAGGAGTGACCACTACACAGTCATTGTGGAGATGAAGTCCCATCTTCACATTGAGGATACCCTCCATCATGTTGTGTGGCATTACCACCGTGCTAAATAGGATAGATTTCAAACAGATCTAGCAACTCAAGACTGGGCATCAATGAGGCGCTCTGGCCATCAGCAGCAGCAGAATTATCCTTGAGCATAATCCGTAATCTCATGGCCTGTCATATTCCCCACGCTACCATTACCATCAAGCCAGGGGATCAACCCTGGTTCAATAAAGAATGCAGGAGGGCATCCCAGGAGCAACACCAGGCATACCTAAAAATGAGGGGTCAACCTGGTGAAGCTATAAAACAGGACTACTTGCATGCCAAACAGCATAAGCAGCAAGTGATAGACAGAGCTAAGCAATTCCACAACAAACAGATCAGATCTAAGCTCTGCAGTCCTGCCACATCCAGTTGTGAATGTAGTGGACAATTAAACAACTCACTGGAGGGGGTGGCTCCACAAATATCCCCATCCTCAATGATGGAGGAGCCCAGCACAGCAGTGCAAAAGATAAGGCTGAAGCATTCGCAACAATCTTCAGCCAGAACTGCCGAGTGGATGGTCAGTCATCTCAGCTCCATGTCATCACTGCAGGAGTTCCTCAGGGTAGTGTCCAAGGCCCAACCATCTTCAGCTGTTTTATCAATGATCTTCCTTCCATCATAAGGTCAGAAGTGGGAATGTTCGCTGATGATTGCACAATGTTCAGTACCATTCATGACCCCTCAGATACTGAAGCAGTCCATGCCCAAATACAGCAAGACCTGGGCAATCTCCAGGCTTGGGTTGACAAGTGGCAAGTAACATTCGTGCCACACAAGTGTCAAGCAATGACCATGTCCAACAAGAGAGAATCCAACTATCGCCCCTTGATGTTCAATGGCATTACCATCACTGAATCCCCCACTATCAACATCCTGGGGGTTACCATTGACCAGAAACTGAACTGGACCAGCCAAATTAATACTGTGGCTACAAGACCAGGTCAGAGGTTATGATTCGATGATGAGTAATTCGCACCCTGAGTCTCCAAAGCCTATCCACCATCTACAAGGCACAAGTCAGGAGTGTGATGGAATGCTCCCTGCTTGCCTGGATGAATGCAGCTCCGACAATACTGAAGAAGCTGGACACCATCCAGGACAAAGTAGTCCACTTGGTTGGCACAACATCCACAAACATTCACTCCCCCCACCACCAACACACAGTAGCAGCAGTGTGCACCATCTACAAGATGCACTGCAGGAATTCACCAAGGCACCTTCCAAACCCACAACCACTACCACCTAGAAGGACAAGGGCAGCAGATAGATGGGAACACCACCAACTGGAAGTTCCCCTCCAAGTCACTTACCATCCTGACTTGGAAATATATCACCACTCCTTCACTGTCACTGGGTCAAAACCCTGGAACTCCCTTCCTAACACCACATGGACTGCAGTGGTTCAAGAAGGCAGCTCACCACACCTTCTCAAGGGTAACTAGGGATGGGCAATAAATGCTGGCCCAGCCAGTGAAACCCACATCCTGTGAATGAATTAAAAAATAATAAAATAAAAAGAGAATGTAAGAGACTTTAAATGGGGAACTGAATTATGTCTCTCTGCTTTGGACCAGTTATGATCTATCTTCAAACCATGCTTCATGTGAAGAGGATAATCTTTAAAATCTTTTCATGTTCAATGCCATAGGTGATTGAGCAATATACTTATATGAATTTACATTGTAACTGTAGTAAACAGTGAGACAAATGAACAAAACTATCTGGAAAGAGGCAGCAGCATGATCAAATATCCTGCAGCAACATAAAATATCACAAGGGAAAGGTAAAACCATCTATGGACTCAGAAAGATTCCATAGATGTACTTGGATGTCTCCAAAATGTGAAGGATCATCTTTGAAACAAAGGTGGTGCACAGTTATGTGTAAAGTATGGGTGTGTTTTCTGTGGTGTGCACCCTCTGCCCAGCCCTAAGTTATGGTGGAACATCAGGAGAACTTTGGATAAGTGGCATTAGCGGATGATTTTATCCAGAATGGGTGTCACACTGATCTCTGGCTGAAGTTATGGAGATGGATCAGTAGATCCCTAAGGAAATTTTGGGTCGAGATTTTTATCATTAAAAAATATTTTGGGTTTGAAATCCATCTTTCAGGTATTGCAAGTGATGCAGCATAATGCTTGATAAAACAGAGAAATGTTCAGAGCTTTCAAAGTCAGAGAAAAGGCCAGGCTAACAGTTACAGGCAGTCTTTAGAAGCCACAACCACCTTCAGGTGAAGGATAGATGTGTGAAGGTTTGAAAGACAGGGCTTCTTGCTACCTGTTTGTTGAGAGAATTGCCTGTACCGTTGTCTCTTTAGGCAATTGCTACTAATGCAATGACCCATAGGTGGAATTATTGAATTTTGATGCTGAAATAATAAACCGTCATGGTGGATGGTAGTGGACGTGGGGAAGATGTTTCCATTAGTAGGAGAGATTAGGACCCGAGGGCACAGCCTCAGAGTAAAGGAAAGATCTTTTAGAACAGATGAGGAGAAACTTCTTTAGCCAGACAGTGGTGAATCTATGGAATTCATTGCCACAGAAGGCTGTGGAGGCCAGCTCATTGAGTGTATTTAAGACCGAGATAGATAGGTTCTTGATTGGTAAGGGGATCAAAGGTTACGGAGAGAAGGTGGGAGAATGGGGTTGAGATTGAATGGCGGAGCAGACTCGATGGGCTGAATGGCCTAATTTCTGCTCCAACGTCTTATGGTCTTATGAGCCATTACAAATGCCAAACACAGTTTTTACTCTTTATCATCAATTGACACCAAATGGCAAGTTAGCGATTTTAGCAGGGAATAGTTAGAGTATGTTGCTGGCTGAAAGTGATTGAATTTCCCTGTTGGTGCTTACCAATTGCTGAGAAGCCCACCAGTGACAACTCAATGTTCCTTTCGGATTCCCATTTTCCACTAGAAAACATCTATAAAATATATTCCAAGCCAAGGATACAACAAAATAACTATTAACCACTAGGAAGTGTGAATTAAATCAGCCTTGCTCACTTCAAGCCTACTCAGAATTTGAACACTCTGACACTGTCACTAATTATGCTAATTGCTTTCTTTAGATATTTTTGAAGCCAAGTTTTCCAGAAGTCGGGCAGCAGACACCCATGTGCAACTAGTACCAGGGAACAATGTGACCTTACCCTGCGGGTTTCCGAATGGGGACAATGTTGTAGAGCTGACATGGCAACGGATGACAGAAGAAGAAATAAACACGATAGTTAAATTCACACGTTTGCAATCGTTTATCAGCTATGACTACAGAAGAAGAATCCAATCTTCCCACTTGCACTCTCAACTCTTCAATCTGACCGTACAGAACGTGACAACAAACGACGTGGGAACGTACTTCTGTCATGTTGTCACGAATAATGGAAGCTGGAGCAAATTCTTTGATGTTGGTGTGGAAGGCAGTAAGCTAGCTATGTGCTAATATAATTCACTCTATTTTTATCCTGTTTTGTAATTGCTCCCACCCCCCCTCCCCGCCTCCACCACCTTCCTCCATCTCCTCTATGGCAAGGATGATTCCAGAGCATAATTGTGGTTTCTGATTCTAATTTACAAATGATCCTTATAGAATTGAACTTGTTTTCATTAGAGAAAAGAAGAAATGAAGAGCGATGTGATCCAGATTTTTTTAAATGCTGAGAGGCATGGAGATATAAGCACATTATTTAACCTCGACTGTGAATTCAGAACCAGAGGAAGAAGGATAAAATTAAAATGCCTCCAGTGAGATGAGAGATGTTAGAAGTTTCTTTCCCCCCATGCATTAGTGGATAGGTAGAATGTGATTGAAGGTTAAAGGATAAGCACACCTAAGATAATAATATACTCCATTGACCTTGAACATCCCTGTGCTGCTAGAACCAGCATGCATTGAATGATGGAGATGTGAGAGTGGATGGATAGTCTGAATTTTTGATGTTTTACCTTCGGCAATTAGGGGGAAACTTTGTGAATTTTTCTCTCGGGAGGTATAGCGCAAGTGTAGATTGTTCAATGTCTGTGGAAGGATCGTGTTTGTTGGACTGAAAAACCTTTCAAAATTACATGCTTATTAAGTTTGTTGGCATATTTCTCCCCTTTCCCTTTAGGCTTATGTGCCACTGAGTGAGAGGATGACCAGATATGCATTTACAAACCTGGCCTGTAATGACTCTCTTAGAGGGATGTGAATGTGGTTCAGGTCAACTACCCTTCAGCTTCCCTCTTCCCCTGGACCCCAAGTTCTTGCGATTCACCATGGTCCTGATTACAGTTAAATTCAAGTTAAACTTTCCTTTCACCTATTTTGTTTGTAAAAATTCCAATGTTCTCTGGGCTTTTAAAAAATTATTAATTCACGGGATGTGGCCATCATTGGTAAGGCCAACATTTATTGCCCATCTATAATTCCTCATGAGAAGGAGGCTTGTTGCTAGACCATTTCAGAGGGCAGTCAAGAAGCAACTATACTGCTGTGGGTCTGAGGTGGCAAATATGCTAGACTTGGTAAGGATGGCAGATTCCCTTCCTTAAAGGACAGTAGTACACTAGTATTGTTAGTTTGGCAGCGTTTGCTGCCTTTACTCCTCTGAAACTGACAGCAACTTTTGGGCCCCACATGCATGGTTAAATATGGAAATCCAGAAGTTGCTATCAATGACTTGTCCAGAAGGTTTCTGTCAATGATTCTACTTTTCTCCAGAGGGTGAGCTTTTGAGGTTCCCCCAGGCTGTAATCAGCTGAAAATCATTGAACTGATGAGAACATCAACTCTTATGCTTAAAAACTATTGAATAAGTTATAACTTGTTGACTGGGTTTTTAACTGCACACCAAATTCACAATTACAGCTAAACATCCTTAATGGCCATGATCGAGTAATTTTATATTTGCTGAATGTCAAGTTTCTCCATTATTGTAAAAGATACAATTAGCCACTTAAGGGCCTCAATAGGTCTGTGGGCAGGCAGCTATGGGAGCTTTACCCATGCCTCTACCTCCATATTATAGGTACTAGGTTGGAGGTGGGTGGGAAGGCAGTGGGCTAGCCACCAGTTGTACTTTACATGCCCTCCCTCAGCCCAAAATGAAGGAGGTGGGTGTAAAACCTGGCCCAATATTTTTAGTTTCTTAAGCTTATGATATTTTTGCTTCTATCCATGTACATGCCCCAGTCATTAATTCCGCTTTCATTAAAATTAGAAAATTAAAAGTGAAGCCATGCAATGGTTTTTGCTTCCAAGTTTGATGACTGTAAGAATATCCCAATGTGACTGGCTGCTTACTCTGCTTGGTGAAAATCACTGTTGCTGGACGCCTGGCAATCCCTTTGGCTTGGTGTCATATTCAAATTGACTTCGGGAAAGGGGGCATTCACGCCACCAAGATCACCAAATCTTTGGATCCGGAAGCAAGTGCCATTGCTTCACTGTTGACCTCAATACCCACCACGTTGCTTATAGAGCTTCATAAGAGTATAGAATCACGTCAATGCACAGATAACAAAAGTACATCACTGCAGGAATATTCCTCAGTGTGGCTAGTAGCTTCAGAAATAATTTTTTTTTTTTGTAGTTCCTTTAAACAGCCTTAGCAGATTTTTGACCTTTCCTGTCCTAAAAACAATCAAACATTTTCACAAATTTACCACTTAAATATCCATATTGATCACAACTGAACTTTATGTCTGCCAGTTCGCAATTACATATCAAAAATATATTATTATACTTCCTCAAAAAATGTAGAACAGGGTTTACTGGCCTCACACATGGTAAAGACATTCTATGTAATGATTGTTTGTATATCACATCAACAGAAGGGATTGAATGTAAGTCAATACATAATTATTTCCAATTGATTAAATTAGAATATATTTGTCGTATTATCCTTTATCCAACATTTTGTTCCTAAGCTTAAATATTGCACATTTCCTGTCTTTGTTAAAATCTGATAATGAGTTACTTATCAGCAACAAGCCATCCTTTACTGCATTCAGTCATTTCCTCCTAAACCTACCTATGAAAAACTTAAGCATTCTTACCCACAAAACCAAACCATATATGACAGTGCAGATTGATAAATTCAAGATAGTACAAAGAAATGGGTTTGAGACAAAGAAAATGTTTCAAGTAATTTTAATTTATGTGTTTACTGCACTTGTTAATTTATAGCTTATTTGGAGAATGTATTATCAAGATCGAATACTATTCAAAGCAATATTTTATCCTGATAATTAGAGTCCAAATGATTACAATTTCTGGATGATCATACTGCATTAACACAGATCTCTGGATTAACAATTTTAAGATGGCCCCCTATTTCTCATGAGGTCACTTTTTTTAAACCATGGAAGCATAGTACCTGGCCCATAGCCTTGCAGGTTACAGCACAACTTTTGCAGATCCAGGTATCTTTTAAATGAGTTGAGCATTTCAACCTCAACCACCAACTAAGGCAGTGAATTCCACCACCCTCTGCGTGAAAAGGTTTTTCCTCATGTCCCCTCTAATCCTTCTACCAATCACCTTAAATCTATGCCCCCTGGTAATTGACCCCTCAACTAGGCAAAACGAGTCTTTCCTGTCTACACTATCCAGGCCCCTCATAATTTTGTACACCTTAATTAGGTCATCCCTTATCCTTCACTGTTCTAAGGAAAACAACCCTAGACTATCCAATCTCTCCTCATAGCTACAATCTTCAAGCCCTCGCAACTCTCTTGTAAATCTCCTGTGCACTCTCTCCAGAGCAATGGTGTCCTTCCTGTAATGTGGTGACCAGAATTGTACGTAAAATTCCAGCTATGGCCTAACCAGCATTTTAGACAGTTCCATTATTACATCCCTGCTTTTGTATTCATTACCCCATCCATTAAGAGAAGGCATTCCATATGCTTTCTTGACCACTTTGTCCACTTGTCCTGCCACCTTCAAGGACTTGTGGTGGACATGCAGTCCAAGGTGTCTCACTTCCTCAACTCCTCTCAATAACTTCCAGTTTATTGAGTACTCGTTTGCTTTGTTTGTCTCCTCGCACTTTTCCAGATTGAATTCCATTCGCCACTTCTCCACCCACTCAACCAAACCGTTGATATCATTCTGGAGTTGACAGCTATCCCCTTTACTATCAACTACATGGCCAAATTTTGTGTCACCTGCAAATTTCCCAATCATGCCTCCCTCATTTAAGTTTAAATCATTAATATATACAACAAACAGCAAGGGCCCCACCACTGACCTCAGTAGAACACACTGGAAACCGTTTTCCATTCGCAAAAATATCCATCGACCATTACCCTTTGTTTCCTGTCACTGAGCTAATTTTGGATCCAACCTGCCACCTTCCCTTGTACTCCATGAGATCTCACTTTCCTGTCTAATCTGCCATGTGGCACTTTGTCGAAAGCCTTACTGAAACCCTTGTAGACAACATCCACTGCACTACCCTCATCAAACCTCCTTGTTACTTCCTCAAAAAATTCTATTGTTAGTAAAACACAATCTTTCCCTAACAAAACTATGCTGACTATCCCTAATCAATCGTGCCTTCTTAAGTGACAGTTTATCCTGTCTCTCAGAATTGTTTCCACTAATTTTCCCACCACCGAAGTCAGACTGGCCAGCCTATAATTTTCTTGCCTATCCCTCGCACACTATTTAAATAATGGTACAATGTTTGCAGACCTCCAATCCTCTGGGATCTCACCTGTATCGAGTGAGGATTGGAAAATGAGCCTCAGCACATCCATTATCTCCTCCCTGGCTTTATTCAATAGGCTGGGATACAATCTATCCGACCTTGGTGATTTATCCATCTTCAAGGATGCCACTACATCGCCTCTCACAATGCTTATTATATCTAATATTTCACAGTCCTCTTCTTTAGCTATAATGTCTGCATCATCACTCTCCTTAATGAAGACAGAGATGAAGTATTCAATGAGAACCTTGCCCACACCTTTGGCGTCAACCCACAGGTTACCATGCACACCTCTGATAGGCCCTACATTTTCCTTCATTATTTTCTTGCTCTTAATGTACTAGTAAAACATCTTAGGATTTTCTTTGATTTTACCTGCCAAAGTTTTGTTGTATCCTCTGTTTACTTTCCTAATTTCAATTTTAACTTCATCCCTGTACTTCCTGTACTTTCTAGGCTTTCTACAATATTAAGTCTTTTGAGACTGTCATCAGCTTTCTTTTTCTGCTTTATCTTGGCTTGTATGCTTCTGGATAACCAGAGGGCTCTAGATTTGGCAGTAGCACCCTTTTTCTTTGTGGGGACACGTCTCCAATGTGCCCATAGAATTTTGCCTTTGAATGTCTCCCACTGATTTCACACAGTTTTTCCTGCTAATAGCTGTATTCAGTCCACTTTCAGCATCCTGAGCTCACCTCTCAGCTTTGTACAGTTTGTCTTCCCCCATTTTAGAACTTTTACTCCTGTTCTATCTTTGTCCTTTTCTATAATGATGCTAAATCTAACTATGTTATGGTCATTATCTCCAAAATGGTCCCCCACTACTACTTCCTTTACTTGCCCAGCTTCGTTTGCTAAGACTAAATCTAGAATTTCACCCCCTCTCATTGGGCCTGTTACGTTCTGGCTAAAAAAGTTCTTTTGAATGCAGTTCAAGAATTTTAAGCCCTCTGTGCCCTTCACACTGTTCGTATCCCAATTGATATTAGGGTAGTTGAAGTCCCCAAAGATTACTGCCCTATTGTCTTTGCACTCAGAAATCTGTCTACATATTTGCTCTTCTAACTCTCTTTCACTATGTGAGGGCCTATTGTACACTCCTAGCAGTGTGACTGCCCCTTTTTTTATTTCTGAGTCAAGCCATCTGGCCTCATTTGATGCTTCAATGGTCCCAAGCCCTTCCACAGATGTTGGCTTGTGCCTGTGATTGCCCCCATCCTGAGGTTTGGTCTTAACAGTGTAACTAGGGGAAGGTGGTAAATACACAGAATGGAAGGGAAGATTGGAGGAGAATTGCCTTGATAGTTCAAATGGATGTTAATTGAATTACTTTGTTAAGGAGCCAAAAATAGGCTAGAATGTAGGGGAACTTGGAGGCTAGACATTGAAAAAAGGCATCAAAAAACAAAGAGATAAAAGTTATGTACTTACTTGATTCTGGAACAGTCCCAGCAGATTGGAGGGTGGTAAATATAACCCCACTATTTAAAAAGGAGGGAGGAAAAAAGCAGGGAATTAAAGACCAGTTAACCTAACATCAGTGATAGGGAAAATACTAGAGTCTGTTATAAAGGATGTGATAACAGGACACTTAGAAAATATCAACGGGATTAGGCAAAGCCAACATTAGTTTATGAAAGGGAAATCATAATTGACAAGCCCAGGGATGCTTATGAAGTGAGATTGGGCAAACTGGGCCTGTATACTCTAGAGTTCTGAAGACTGACAGGTGATCTCATTGAAGCCTACAAAATACTTAAAGGAATAGAAAGGTAGATGCAGTTAAGATGTTTCCCCTGGTTGGGGAGTCTAGGACCAGGGGACACAATTTTAAAATAAGGGAGAGGCCACTTAGAACTGAGATGAGGAGAAATTTCTTTACAAAGAGGGTTGTGAATCTTTGGAATTCTCTACCCTAGAGGGTTGTGGAGCTCAGTCATTGAGTATGTTTAAGGTAGAGATTGATAGATTTCTGATTAACAATAAGGTAAAAGGTTATGGGGATAATGTGGGTAAAAGGCATTGAAGGGCTTGATCAATCATGATCGAATTGAATGGTGGAACAGACTCGACAGGCTGAATGACCTTCTCCTGTTCCAATGTACTGGAGTTTTTTGAGGATGTATTTAGCAGAAGAGTTGTAGAAGAACCATTGAATGTGGTGTATTTGGATTTTCAGAAAGCTTTTGATAAAGTCCACATAAGAGGTTAGTGTACAAAATTAAAGCACATGGATTTGGGGGTAAAATATTGCATGGATTGAGAATTGGAAATCGAAAACAGAGAGTAGGAATAAAATGGGTCTTTTTCGGAATGGCAGGTGGTGACTAGTGGGGTATTGCAGGGATCAGTGCTTGGGCCCCAGCTATTCATAATATATATCAATGATTTGGGTGAGGGAACCAAATGTAATATTTCCAAGTGTGCTGATGACACAAAACTAGGTGGGATTGTGAGTGGTAAGGAGGAAGTAAAGAGGCTTCAAGGCAGTTTAGTCAGGTTCAGCGAGTGAGCAAATACATGACAGATGCAGTATAACGTGGGTAGTGTGAAGTTATCCACTTTGGTAGTAAAAACAGAATGGCAGAGTATTATTTAAATGGTGATAGATTGGGAAATGTTGAAGTACAAAGGGACCTGGGTGTCCTTGTACACCAATCACTGAAAGCAAGCATGCCGATGCAGCAAGTAGTTAAGAAGGCAAATGGTATGTTGGCCTTCATTGTGAGAAGACTTGAGTACAGGAACAAGGATGTCTTACTGCAGCTATCCAGGGCTTTGGTGAGACCACACCTGGAGTATTATGTGCTGTTTTGTTCTCCCTACCTAAGAAAGGATGTTCTTGCCATAGAGGGAGTGCAGCGAAGGTTCACCAATCTCATTTTTGGGTTGACAGGATTGTCATGTGACGAGAGATTGGGCCCACTAGGCCTGTATTCACTAGAGTTTAGAAGAATGAGAGATGGATCTCATTGAAACATATAAGATTCTGACAGGGCTGGACAGACCAGATGCAAGGATGATATTTCCTCTGGCTGAGGGGGTCTAGAACAAGAGGTCACAATCTCAAGATGCAGGGTGTACCACTTAGGACTGAGACGAGAAGAAATTCCTTCACTCAGTGAGTGGTGAACCTGTGGAATTTCTCTACCACAGAGGGCTGTGGAGGCCAAGTCATGGAATATATTTAAGAAAGAAATAGAATTCTAGACTCTAAAAGCATCAATGAGTAAGGAGAGAGTGCTGGAGTATGGTGTTGAGATAGAGGACCAGCCATGATCATAGTGAATGGTGGAGCAGGCTCAAAAGGCCAAATGACCTACTCCTGCTTCTATTTTCTATGTTTCTATGTTTAATTTTCAAAAATTCTTTACAGTTACAAATTCACTCTTGGATCTAGCCAGAGCCGTGCCTATTGTAAAATAGTGTGACACTCGTTATGCATGAAATCTCACAAAAAGTAACAAAATGAATTGTCAGCTAATCTGTTTTGGGAAGTGTGCGTAGAGGGAGGCCAGGACACCAGATGAACCTCTTTCTCTTCCATCTTTACTATTCAATTCCAAGCTTCTTGCTCCTCCAAAGGAGTTCTGTTTTCTACTTTTTATCTTTGGAATGGTGATTTGTTTCCAATTAAATCAGGTAATTCACCAAAGCATTGGGGGTAAGTTAACAGTTTTTTTTAACATTGAGGTTTATTAGCGCATGCATTTTTCTGGCACAAGTGGCTACTACAGGAGAAACTATAACAATTTAAAAGGGATTTTGAGGAAAGGGTTTGGATGAACGGCAGGGAGATGGGACTAGAATGGTTAGGGCTACTTGAACATAGACGCACTGAGTCAAATGTGCTAGAGCTTTGGATTTAACAGCTACAATCAGGCAGCCTGCCCACCCCTGCACCCCGCACCCCACACCCCGCACATACATCCAGCGTCATCACGCCAGTCTCCAATATTACAGAAGGTGAGCAGGTGTGGAAGTCAGAAGCCTGGCCGCCATTTCAAAATAACCAATTAACAAGCTATTGAGCTTGTTAATGAGCCAATTGTATGCAATTTTCACCGCCCTGCTCCAGTTTGTGGGGGTCAGGCAGGAAAATATTTGGGAGTGCTTTACGGCAGGCATGAGGATGTGGCACGGGGCAGAAGAGAAGGCTTGCCAATGGGACCATGGCTGCACGTAGCAACAGTCTGCTGGTCATAGAGTCATTTACAGCACAGGAGGAGGCAAATTGGCTCTTTGAGTCCATGCTGGCCCTCCATGGAGCAATCCAGTCAAGCCCACTCCCCAGCTTGATCGCCGTAGACCTGCAGGTTTATTTCCTTCAAGTGCCCATCCAATTTACTTTTGAAATCATTGACTGTTTCCACTCCCGCCACCCTCATGGGCAGTGAGTTCCAGGCCATTACCTCTTGCTGCAAAAAAAATTCCCTCCTCAAATTCCCCTTGCATCCCTTGCCCAAAGCCTTAATTCTGTGTGGAGGTGGCAGTGTTTTTGTATGTTTTTTGGACATCATTTATTTACTGTTTTGAGTCTGCCATAAGAAATAAGGAGAGATTGAGAGGCCAGAGGGCCTTCTAACAGGCGGCCGTGACTGACTTCGTTTTTACCCCTACACTACCTGACATTCCAGCCTAGAAGTCCGATTGGGCATGGAGCCTCCCTTCGCACTTCAAATTGGCCGCCTTCACACTGGGCAGCCGCAAATTAGCTGTCAAGCGCTTGATTCAATGTGCTGGGACATCCGGCGGGAGTGAGTGGACCAGCCACTTTCCATTCCGCCTCCCTCACCCTGCCAAAATCCTCAAATCCAGGCCATATTCTCTCAATTTTTGCCAACCTGGCTCTGTACTCAGTCAATGCTCACACACATATACTTTTAACAGGGATTACTGTGTAGTGATAAAGGTGAGAGCCCTTGATGAATCTCTTGCCTGAGAATACAGAGATCAATCCCAGCTTTCAAAACCCCTACCTTTTCCGGGATTAACTAACCAGCCACAAGGAAAGCTTGTGACCTTTCTGATCAGTATATGACGCATTTACCCACTGTAAACTTAGGGAATTACCCTGATAAAACTTGAAAGGAGTTTTTTTCTGTGTTGCAAGTGTATTCTCTAGAAAGTACACTTGAAGTGAGTGTTACAACAAGTATTATACTCTCAAAATAGAACTCTTTCTAATTGATCTTAGTGCTTTCATAACAATTGATTCTCTTTTCTAATTGAAGATCAGACAATTAAAAACTTCAGCAATTAAAGCCCTACTGTGTAACTACGTAACTCTCTTGGCTAAATTTAAAAAGAATTGATTGTAAAATGTGATGCCAAGTTAGCTGACAAGATATGGCCCTGCTCCGATGGAAGTTGCGTGCACTATGTTCTCCATATAAGTTTTGTGTAGGTCTCAGCGATTTGGATGCAGGGAGGAATGTATAGATCCATGTGGTGAATGATATTACTGCAAAGGTTTGACTGAAGTTTTAAAGAGTTGTTGTAACACCATCTTGCAAACTGGCATTGGCCTAAGTTGAGTTTCTGGGAAGTCTGGATGGGATTTCCTTTGGTGTATGATAACATCTGTCTATGAAGTTCCAAGCCAGGTGGTCAGCTGTAGTGCAAATAGCCTTCAACACTATTAGATTCATTAAAAATATTTTGCATTGAATGTTGTGTTGTGATGACTATTCATCTAAACTGAATGATAAGATGAATGCATTGTTACAAAGTAATCCATAAAACCAGGCAGTGAAGGATAAAACCGTTAAGTTTTTTTTAACATTGAGGTTTATGAGAACATGCAATTTTTGGCACAAGTGGCTAGTACAGGTGAACCTATAACAATTTAAAAGGAATTGGATGAATTGGTAGAAAGGGTTTGGATGAATGGCAGGGAAATAGGATTAGAATGGATAGGTATATTTGAACATAGATACACTGAGTCAAATGTGCGCTATTGTCTAGATTTCGGCAGCCTGGTCCTGTGCTTAGTCAATGTCCAAACACACAAATTTATAACAAGGATCACTGTTATACACTTTTATAAACATTTATTTACAGAGGTATACATTACAAACATCTGCCTCCAAACACAACAACCACAGTTTCAGCCTATTCTTATTAACAGGAGTACAAGCGAATCCCCAGTTAATGCCATAACCTGCATACAATTAAATACATTTAACATGCACCAGGCTGTAACCTTATATATTCTAATCTGTGTGAGTACATGGACTTTTGAGCTTTCACTAATATTAATACGAAGAACATTTCAGCATATTGCTCTCAAGCATGCTGAGTAAATAGATATCCATTGTAAATTAGGGTTTAGGATTGGCCTTGTTTTCACATGGCATTGTTAGTTATGAGCTCAATATGATAAAACCCTCTTTATTTGCTTAGATGTTGAAGAGAAAAAGATTTCTAAATCCTTAAAAATATTAGTGTTCAACAATTGTGTCAGTCTGCCCCTACGTTTATCATGGGTGACCATGGAACCTAAGCAGCGCCTAACTATTTACTGCCAAGAGTGTGCCATTTCAAGAGTTTGCTGAGGGAAGCTGAAAAAACACCATTTATTTTAAATTGCCAATCCAGTTGCATGCATTGTAAATTACTGATTGTGCTATATAGCAGTTTGCCTCTGTTTATGCTTCTGTAAATCAGCTCACTTGTAAGTGTATCTGGACACTAGTTTAATCTGTTACAAAATGGTCCCAGTGTGCGAATATCTTATATCTTCTCAAGTGACAGGAGGGCATCCCCTGTGTTGCCCAGGCCCAATTCACTGAGATCAGGTTTATTTGTTAGATTTGGATTACATTCAGTGTGACAGAGAATAATTGATGTAATTGTTGGCCACCAAGGTAGGTGGTCTGCTCATGGAAACTGGCATCAAGTTATTTCTATGAGATAAAGGCCGTTGGAAAAAACCTGAAATGTAAGAACGATGTTTCGTTAGACCGTACAGGGCCTTGTAACCTCAGTTTGTGGTGAGAGTAGAGCTTGTCACAACCACGCTCTGAACAAGATGAGTCACTATCAGTAGGAAAATCATACACTTTAACATGCTCTGCTTCTATCGTTTTGCTGTAGATTTCACTGAAAAAATATTTGACCTTTTGTTTTGCTTTAATCTAGCAGAGTGCTTGTTGCAAATGTAACTAAATATGTTTCTTTTTTACATTCTTTTAAATATCAGCTTGCTTGTCCTTATAAACCCTAACCTATTTTTTGTACTGTTGCCTTTGCTTGAATGTAATCAGGTCATCTCCGGTTAAACTTTATCTCCACTGACATTGTTTGGGCTCAGTGATATTTTACTTGAAAGGAAGTCTCATTCTGATGGTGAGGGACTGATTGGCATTGACATTTACTTATGATTTAATCAGATTTTAAACAAAGATCACTAAATCAACTAACTGTTGCATCTTCTGCATTGTTCCTCTAGCAGTATATACTTACTTGTGCTGGCCTATAATTAGGCCCATCATTTTGAATAGAATAGTTACCAGTTCCACTGTTTCCTTTTATACAAGAGCAGTCAGAGGTCCCACCGCCAAGAATTCATGCCACATCCCAGGTACTTACTGAAGGACAGAACTACCCAGGAGAGTCCTTGGCAGAGAGACATTCCTATCAATAAAGTTTTTTAGGGCAGTATACAATGTGTTGCATCACTGTGTCACTGGCACAGATATGTGTGTTAAAAAAATGCAGCATACAAATGATATTACATTCCATTTTGTTTCAATGTAATACCTGATTTGACAGGAAAGATCAAAATCTATTGTACGTCGTGTAGGCAAGACATGTCCACAGGGTAGTGATTGAGCAGATATATTCCACATTAAAAATATACATCTTTTCTTATAGGCTTACTTTCCTGAGAATGCTTTCCTGAGAAGTTTTCATAATGGATGGAAAGCATTAAAATATCATAGAATCTATGTCACAGAAGCAGACAATTTAGCGTAGCTAGTTAATAGGAGTATTTAGGTTGCCCACAAACTTCCTCCCACTCCAACTATCTTTCAAATCTACCCACCCCCTCTGCCACCCCCACCACCACCACCACTCCCGCGTTCTTCATCAAGCCTCCCTTTAAATGCATCAATACTATTTTCTTCAACCATTTAATTTGGCACTAAGTTCCACATTCTCACTGTGCTGTGTAAAGAAATTTCTGTTAAATTTTTTAATGTGATCTGTTAGTGGTTATCTTCTATTTATGCCCATTTGCAATATGGAATTGTATAGTATTTCCAGCCAGAAACAGGCCATGCGGCCCGACAGCTCTATACCAGCATTTATACTCCACATGAATGTCTTTCCACCCACCTCAGCATAGCCTCCTATTCCTTTCTCCCTCATGTACACACTTAGTTGCCCCACAAATGTATCTATGCTATTCACCTCAACCACTGAATGTGGTAGCATGTTCTGCATTCTAATGACTCTCTGGGTAAAGAAGTTTCGGACATAAATGGAAATAATTTCTCAACATCCACTCTATCAAACTGCTTCATAATTTTGCAAAGCCCTATTGGTTCTCCTCGTACTTTCCTCTTTTCTAGAAGAAAGAACCCCAGCCTGCTGAGACTTCATAGATTGTGGCATACAACTGCGATCCTAGTAATAGCCTTTGTCAATCTTTTCTGCACTTTCTCCAATGCTTCAGTATAATTACCAGAACAACCTACGCAGGGGAGTGTACAAAGAAAAAGTTGACATATAATTCTGAAAGTAGGAATAAATAGATAATTTAGGAGGAACTATTTCATTGAGAGGACAAGGCATAAACATTATCAGGGAATGCCATTGAAGCCATTACTGTAGTGTAAATAAGCAGAGAACAATGAAAGAACACAGGTCCATCAGAATCTGTAAAGAGAAAGGTGGATTGATGTTTTGGATAGAGAATCTTCATCAGAACTGGAAAGACTAAAATTGAGAGAGAGAATTTATATGACTAGCCAAAACCTAGAGAGGAAGGCAGAACACCGGGTAATAGGTTTATGAGTACAGATGGCTAACTCCATTACAAAGAGGTAGCTAATAGTCTGGGGGCAGATACTTATGTAGCTAGCAAAGAGATGAAAAGTGCTGGATGACATACAAAGGTTATCTCAACCTGGTTGTGAAAGGGGCTAAGATAACAGGTATGTAAAACTGTGGGAGAAGTGGAATAGGATGGGGGACTGGCAGAATAAAATGAGAGACTGCTATAGTCTGGAGTTACCACGTTAGTGTTCAGGTGAGAGGACTACATAACGCCATGGAGAAAAATGAGATAATGTTCTGAAGTTCATGTAGAATTTGGTTGGACCAGCATAGACTGGAACATTTGAGTGGGTTAGGAAGAGCAGTAGAGGTAATGAGCTTCAATGATGTCGGGATTATACCTGTAGACACTACAAGAGATGAGCAGCCAACAGTCAAAGTTGCTAGGTTTCCCCAGTATAACAGACTGCATTGTATGCAGCAAATAGAGTCTGCTGGATTGGAGATGCACTTGTAAATCCGATTCACGTGGAAGGAGTGTTTGGGGTTCTAGTCAATGGTATGAAAATAAGCAAATGTACACCTGCTGAGTGGCAGAATGGCCAGAAGTGTGTGCGACGAAAGAAAATATTAGTTTAAGAAACAGCTAGAAGTCTTTCTGGAGCAAAGAATAATAGAATGATAGGGTATGATGGCGGATGGACAGGGTTGAGATCAGTGGAAATGAGAGCAGTGTCACTGGGTCAAATAATCTTTTCCTATTCCTAAAATCTACATTCCTAGATTTTTAAATTGCAGTCCAAGTTTGTAAGGGAGCCAATAAATAACAGGAGAAACCATTTAGAAAATCATCATTCTATTATGAAGCTCTGTAATTCACAGCATCATGATAGAGTAGAACATAGCTTGTCAGCACAATATAACTCATCCTGGCATCCTCATGCTCATGTGGCAACTAAAGATATTAATTACTAACCAATTACTAACCACAGTGCTGTTCACTTAAACCAAAAAAAAATCATTTCATTTTTATTTAATAAACTATCAATTTCTAATGGCACAAACTGTGGTATGAAAATTGCTTTTGATTAATGTTGAAGAAATCTCAATTGAGATCCTCCCTTGCTTAAGTTACATTCTTAATAGGCAAATGTAAATTGATGAAGAGGGGTCCACCAATGTGGCAGTGCCGGCAAAACAGTTGGGATGTTTTGTCCACGCATTTGCCAACAGACTATTACATACATTAATTTGCCAGACCTCACTCAAGCTGTCAGAATTTCTGGGAATTTCCTCGAGGATTGCTCTGATCAGCCATTATCACTTCAACGCTAGCTTATAGGCTGTAACCCATCACCCTCCTCCCTACTCCCGTCCAAGGAAATTCTCAAACTTGTGCTAAACAGTGGCTTTGACACACCATAATGTTGATCTTTGATGTAGAAGAATGAGGAAATTTGACCAAAGTCCAAATTTCTTCAACCTTGTATGCTGGTTCTGTGAAAAAGCTCCTCCAATAATATTTGCCACTTTTTTAACATGCAAAAATGTAGCTTATGTATAGTTTTTGAATTGATGCCAGTTATATATCTTTCCAAAATTTACGCTTAAAATTAAAATCCTATTTCTGGCACTTTCTGGCCTTTTTTGTAATTGATTGAAAAAAAGAATTCCCTGAAACTAGTGCATTTTCTATATGTCTGAATGCATCTTATCAGTATCAAAATATTTATATTAAAAATCAAAACACGTCCACAATTGTTTTTTCTTAAGCACGCCCTGCCTGTGCACAAATAATGATTTGATGGCTTCAAACTTTAAACTTAAAAAAGGAACATTGTGTAAGTTCAGTGCTTTCCTTGGACCTTGATTATTTATGCTAATTTTTGCTTTGTTTTTCATGTTTTTATAGTCCATTAGATGCTAATGAGAGTCTTGACAAGTTTTAGCATATTATGCCTTTGGGAAGAATGGTGTAAATTTCAGAGGTAAACATTGTAGGGTGATACGTGACTAGGGCTTGGGCTTAGTCTTTCTGACCCAAGTGCTGACCACAGATCTATCATTTTTCAGCCCATGATTTGCTGATATTGATAGCTATTCCCCTTCCTCAGGTGCTGTTGTTCAGCCCTTCAAAATTGACATTATCATTACTCCCCCTCCTCAAAGAGCCCACACTATCACATCAGCAGGGCTGACCTTACCCAATCAAAGTCCCTAATGACATTCTTTATGACTACAATTGTTATACGTTATCTCCTCAATCTCCTCAAATTCTCTATATATGGTAACTTGAGCAATCCTGAGGTGGCTGTGCATGGGTAGGAGAAGTCATTGCAGGATAGGGGCTAGCTATTTGGAAGTAATAGTATTGGAACCAATGAAGAGCATTGTAATGGAGATAAATGATGGAGAAGTGTGAAGTCGTTGGCTGTGTTGAACATCGTAACAAAAAAGAGCTAAATAGATGCAAACTGAGAATGTTGGATAGGGCTTTGCAGCTGCATGGTTTTAATATATTCTAGGATGTTTATGATAGTGGGGAGGTTTGAAATTTGGTGGTAGTTAGAGAGGGTGGAAGGATTGAGATTGATCTTTTTGCATTCTGAAGAAGCATCATAATTGGCTTGAAACATTAACTCTATTTCTCTCTCCACGGATGCTGCCAGACCTGCTGTGTGTTTCCAGCACTTTTTTTTTGTTTCAGATTTCCAGCATCTGGGGCACTTTACTTTTATATAAGACTGTCGTCTTCCTGGACTCAATATCCTCAATATGTTGCTGTTTGTAGCGAGTAATTTTTGAAATCAGCCATTATAGCCATACCAATGACAGAGTGTGGGATTTAATTAACAAAGAAATCTTCAGCTGTTATTCTGGTTGCTTGCTTTTTAATGTGACCCAGAGAAGTTTTGAACTTGGTGACAGCTTAAACTAAAACTAAGCATAAAGGATTAAATTTGTAGAATAAAGCTAGCTAGGGCCAACTACAACATTTGGATGATTGCTGCATTTTCTGGCCACGATTCCGAATCCCTTTACACATTATGCAGTGCAGTAGCTGGATCTGAAGTCATATCATGGCTCATTGTTTCTAAGCCCATAACTGAATCAAGTTCCTTTGGAACTTCTTAAGTAGAAAAAACATTTCTGTATTTGGAAGTATTCATATTATTGGTCATATAGCATGCACGCATATTTGTTCAGTCTCCACTCAACATCTCCCTCTGCAGCAAGGGCAATTAGAGATGGGCAATAAATGCTGGCCTAACCAGCGATGCCCACATTCCATGAATGAATTAAAAAAAAAGCATGGCTGAGAATTAGACCACATCTCAAAGGGCTTAATTTTATGAGGGGGGTGTACTTCTGCCACTGCCCCCCCCACCCCCACCACCACCGGGAAGCAAAGTGATCTACTTTAAAGAAGGCCAGCCTCCAGCAGTAATACACTGTGGGCATCCTAAACAAGCTGAGAGTGGGACTTTGGCCCTTCAGTGGAAGGAAGACCCGCCCTTGAGAGCTGCTAGCCAATCTGGTTGTAGTGGGTGGTGCTGGGGAGCCCTTGAAGAAGTGTCATGGATACTGGAGACATGGGTGGTTTGGGTGGGTAAGGATTGGGCACCCTAGGGAGGGAGGCGAGGGGGTTGGGTAGTGGCTTTTCAAACCCACGCAGGGAGGCAAAAGTGAGGGGTCGGGGGGGCCATGAACGTAGGTGTGTGTCCCAGATGTACATAGGACACATCCCTAAAAGATGTCCTTCCTGCCTTTTCACCAACTTTGGTGAAAAATAACTGCCTTCTGACTCTCACCTGCCTTCCACTACCTAATATATTATGGTGGTGCAGTCAGATTGTGGCCCTTAAGTGGACGTTAATTAGCTACTTAAAGGCCTCAATATGCCTAAGGGCAGGTGGACTAGTGGGTGCCTTACCCACCCCCTGTATTAAGGAGACCGGGTCGGGCGGCGGGTAGGAAGGCAAAGAGCTACCCGCTGTTATATTTTACGTGCCAACCCCCACCTCCCCAACCTCTGCCAAAAACATGCATGGCGGGGGTGACCTGTAAAATTCAGCACAAAGAAACTGTGATCTACTCCTTCCATTGTGTATTATTAATAAATTATTGTGTTGACTATTGTGATGGTTGCACTTTGTCTCATGGCCAGAAAATATCAAACTGGAAAATAATACAAAAATATGGCTCAGCCTTGATGGAGCCCCAGTGTCACAAAATGGAAAGTTTTTCCAGTTCTGGTCCCATATGCCCACACTCCTCTAGGTTCCCAAACTTAGTGGGGAGACCGGAGACCTACCGCAATGCAGGAAAAACCGGAAGGCAAAACGTTGCTCGAGCAATGTTGACTGCCTCTGAATGGTTGGTTGAAAAGAGGAATCGATGGAGGTGTTGGAGCACATTACTTCCCACCATCTTGGATGCAGGAAGGTCATCGTGATCTAGCTAGGCCTGTACAGGAAAAAAATGAAGGGGCAATTCTTCACCCCAAAGCAGAGTTAGAGATAGCACTATGTACTATGATGTTTCCCCCCCAATCCCCTCGGCAACCCAATTTCCCAATCCATGATTCCTGCATGTGTGACCCTCCCCCCAGTGAGAAGGCAGGATCTCAGAATTACCCCAACATTGATTTGTCCCTATTGTAAAAAAAAACATCCATCTGAGGCTACACAGTGTGCACTGAATGTTTAAATCATTTCACAAAATGCTCTAAATAAAAGTTACAGCTGATTCCTATTGCAGTCAGGGCCAGAATAAATCAACTGAGCAAAAATCCATCTTTCCAAGGAAAGATAGATTTAAAATATTGTAATAAAAGGAATGGATGTGACTTTAAGAGAATGTTATTTATCACTTGCTCTGAAAGGTTAACCACGACTTTGGGCAGAATATTCCCAGACCCATAGTTGTGGGCTTAGAGGCTGGGTGCTAGGAAAATAGTGGGGGAGCTGTGTCTGAATGGCTGCTGATGCATTCCAGCCAATGGTGAAGTTTTGCAGGGGCGAACAGGAATGATCAGCTGCTTGCTCTAAGAGGAGTGTGCAGCCAATTTAAATACTTAAGACCTCAATGAGAGGTGATTTAGTGAGCTCGCTGACATTTTGCCTGCAGTAGAACGGCACCCCTGGCACAAGTGGAGGCCATCTAGACCCTGGAAGTGGTCTCCCTGCAGCAGACTGGTGGATCATCAGAACTGGAGCCTATGTTCCCCAAAGAAGTGGCTGTGGGCAGAAAAGGCAGTCCCTGCAGCCCCAATTAACTCTGCACAAGAGTTTTCTCTCAGATTCAAGGGGTCTATCACCTACACCCCTCTTGATGAATATATTTAATTGTACCCCTCCAAGGCTACCTTCACTTTGAGGCATTCTCGAGGTCTTAGCCCTGCCTCAGCAGTGCCCACCTGTCTCAGCAAGGTTGCCGAGGCTCTGGGACTGCCAGCCTGTGGTAGGGCCGACATTATAGGACCCTGCCTGCCATCCTTAATAGGGGCAGCAAGCATGGAGGCAGCAAATTAGGCTGCTGCCTCTGGGAGTATCGCCGAGCCTGTCTCGCTGCAGACAAGAGTGAACTCGGGGCCCATTTGGTTCCAACATTGCAACTCACAGTTAAAATCCTGCCCTTTCAATTTGATCATTTGTATTTCTTCAGGTTATTTGCATATAATTTATTCGCCAGAAATATTGGTCAACCTTTGCACCTGGAACAGCCCTATTCAACATACAGCGATACTTACTTCTGCCTACCCCTCTATGATATGGCCCATTGGCACATCAGTGTATTCTGGCACAAGACCATTTATGCAATAACTTCTGAACTATGACAGTTTGATGTTGCTGTAGGAGTTGGAAAACCAAAGCAAGTGATGTGTTACTTTTACATGATCATAAAGCCCAAAATAGTTGACAGCTCAAGATATTAGCAAGTCAAAGCACATGTGCAGAAAACATAATCACATGGAATTTGTCAAGTAATGCCCTTAAGCATTTCCTTTTATGTTAGTATATTATACGCTAACATTTTTTCTTATTCAGTTACAGACATAACAATGTTTCTAATTATTGGTGCGGCCGCTTTTGGAAGCCTTGTATTGGTAATCAGTGTTGTTATCATAATATGTATGAAGAGGTATGTATTCTGCAATTTACTAAATTGTTCACAGTGAATAGTTTAGTGAAATAATTGCTCTGGGTCATGCTATTGTGTATTACTCTTTCCCTCAGGAGAAAGAAACGGAAAGGAAACAAGAAACATTTTAAAAAGGGCACCACCGAAAGGAATAATGTAAGACAATCTTTGTTATAATTAACATGGTTATTAAATTAATTAACTTTTAATGTAAATCTAATGGTGGGCCACATCAATTTAGGATTATATAAGACTTTGCAGTTCCAGTCCCATAATGGGTTAAAAGACGAAAAAAAAACCCTCAACAATTGGTAGGGACTCCAATATGTTCCCATCACCACCTGATGCAGACCTTTATGCAACACCCATCAATGGGCATTGGAAGGAAAAATGGGTTAAAATGTTGTCCTTTCACTTTTTTTGACCTGGATTGAAATCCAATGCAGACTGATGGATTTAATCTTTAGTCGTTCGGTAGTACAGAACTTGAGTATTGCTGGAAAGTGACATGCTGTTGAAGTTTTTCATCTTGCGCTCATCAGGACAGAAGCGCAAGAATACCGAATTTCAAGGGAACAACAATTTATACTGCATGAGAAGATGGTGCTGATCAACCAATCAACAACCTTTTCCTATGCAGTATCAATTGTTGCTCCCTTTGAGATTTGGTGTTCTTGAATCGGTCCTGATGAGTACAAGATGAAAAGCTTTGACAGCATGTCTATTTTTTCAGCAATACTCAAATTAATCTTTCTTCACCATTCTGTTTGCAAGGATCTTCAATGAAACTAAGGAGCCTCAGCGTAGTCTCCAATGCTAAACTACATATTATAGAAATGATAATCCAGATTTTAAGTGCCATGAAGAACAGAAAATTTGGGCCATGTGTAAAACTGGGGACACAAGCATAGAATTATCCCCCTCATGTTGTAAAGGGTTGAACTTCTGTCTCTCCTTTACACAGAAAATAATGGCCAGCTGGGACAAGGACATCCTGTGGGATGAATAGACCCTAGTGTATCCATGGTAGCTAGCATACTGAGTGAGCAGACCTGCAATAGAGTGTGAATGTCACTGGCAAGATCCAGATCATGGCTTAATAGAACCATGGCTGGAGGTGGGGCATGGGGGAGCCTGAGCAAACCCCCAGTGAGTGGGTGGACCTTGAATTCTTTGGCAAGCATAGCCAGGTGGGCACCAGTGATGCTTTTGAATTGGCTTCTGCACCAGCCTAACCCATACTGATGAATGTCCTCCCACTGACCCCGCTAGCACTGATGGGGTCAACACTTGAGGACAATATTGGGCATGATCCCAGCATATCCAGGGGAATTTTGTGATTTGTACCCATAATATAATTGATATATGAAACAAGCTCCCGGCTAAGGTAGCTGTTGCTATGTTCATTAATGGATCAGCTTCTTGAAACAGAGAGCCAGATGTATAGCTGGTTTGGTAAGTAATGGTTGTGGTAAGATTTGACAGGTCAGAATATATGTTGCATAAAAACCAACCTCCTTGTGCCATGAAAAGTGATCAATGATTAAGGTGAATAGTTGGAAGGTTTAGGGGGTATTCTGGCGTTTCAGTCAATCTGTCTTCGAGGACCAAAAAGAGCTCTTTTCCTAAGAATTACATAAACTTGATTGAATGACATTTTCTGGTTACACATGCCTTTCTTTTACTATATTATCCTCTGGTTGTTATGTGACCAAAAAAAAATGTTTTTCTTGTTTGTATATTCACTAAGTGTTTGGCTACATCAGGAATTGGAGGAAAGTAAATTGCTGGTTTGTCTCTCTGACTCAGAAAACCCACACACATGCCAGGAATGAAAACAGTGAGGCCTCTTGTAAGGTTGGGGTTGGGGGGGAACACAGTGCTGAGTAGGAGGAATTTGACTCTGCTTTTAATAGTTCATCCTGCAGTTCTGTTCAAAATGTTTAGTTTTATGCCTTGGATGAGCACAAAACAATCATCGTTTTATTAAAAAAAACCTTTCTCCACTTAATTTGGCCTTGAATGTGAATTGTAAAAGATAATGAGAGGTAATTTAATCGAAGGGTCCGATTATAAAGAACAATGTAAATTTAATCTATGTAATAAACAATAGCGACAATGACCAGTCCCTTTCATTCTGTGAGCGGTTTTCTCAAAATTAATTAAGCATATTTCTCCTGCTAGCTGGTTGAGGTGGGGCAGATCGATATCCGCACCCTGAGTTAGCTGGGATGGTGGTGGAAATGTACAATTTTTGACCTCAGCACCGCAGAGTAAAGTGGGTGTGGCAGTGAGGGGTGAAATCATCCAGGCTTCCCAGTACTGTTTTCCAGAAACTTCTCCCAGCAGTGTATGTCTACATTGATTGAAGACAGAATTGGGCTAGGTTGCAACGATATCATCGTGACCTCAGAATTTGTAACAACCGGTTATCTACTCAACTGGTGATTTCTTGAACCATTTGGGCACAATGTTGACAGGGTGTCAGAAGAAATTATCCCCCAAAATTATTTTGTCATTATTACTATAATAAATCCTCCGCTTGGGAAAGAGTAAATCAAGGAAACCAGGGTAATGGGATTAAAACCCAGCCGCACTGCTACTTTTTGACTTGACTTCTCTTCTCTGTGGCTCCTTTTTTGAACCATGCTCCTATTACTTATAATGGGACTCAACTGTTTATTGAGTTTATTTATTCACTAATCAAAATTCAGCTGGTGTTTATTGATTGTCTCTGTCTGCAATACAATTCTAATAGCACTCTTCACAAACAGCAAAGAAGAGCCAACCCAAACAGCTACGCAAATCCTGACATCTACGACCGAGCAAATTCCAGGGCTATGGAGTATCAGGAAGAAGCTATTTATGCCAACTTGTAAAATCTGCTGCAGATAAGCTGACCAAGGATTCATTAATAACTTCACTTGTCGATCTTGGACAGATCTCCATCACCATGAACTGCTCCCACGTTTCAGTTTTCATTTTCTTCACTAATGAGATGACTGTTGGATTCATTACATCGCAAAACTAATTGGTGAAATTTATTATAACCTTAGAACAGGGTGAAACCAAAAAAATTTGATTTTTTTCTTTCTACTTTTAAAAATGTTTCATTTGTTTTATTGTTATAAATGCCATATGACCATTTTTCAAACAATAGTGAAAGAAAGGCAACATCTGGATATTTATATACTTGTCAACTGAGAACTTAAAAGGAAATATTAGCTTAGCAATACACATAATGGAAAAATAACTCTTTCTGAGAAACTGAACCAGTCCTTAAAACGTTTCAGGTGTGATTCAAAATTTGGCTGCAGGCATTAGAGCTGTTTTGTTTTCTAAGTTTGTTTAACACTTTGATATTTGAATTGTGTTTAAATACATCAGTTAAGAGGCCAGAGAAACTAAGGGTTATCATGTTACTTTAGAACAAAGTGCCAAAAAAGGATTTTTACCAGATTGTGGAAACTTTGGTGCACCACCATATTGTTTACTTCCAGCTTGTTTGTATACACGAGGAATTTTTAATTTGACTCCCTGACTGGTGTACCATTGTGTATCCCTTGTACATATTATTCAGCTATTATCATCCTCGGTTGATCAAAAGCTTCTTCACAACATCAGGCTTCTTTGAGATCCCTGTAAAAAAAAACTTACAGTTCTTTTGGCCTGAATTTTTAAAAATTCTTTTGTGGGATATAGGTGTCTGTGGCAAGGCCAGCATTTGATGCCCATCTCTAACTGCCCTTGAACTGAGTGGCTTGCTAGGGCCATTTCAGGGGACAGTCTGGAATCAACCAGATTGCTGTATGTCTGGAGTCGCATGTAGGCCAGACGGGTAAGGACAGCAGATTTCCTTCCCTGGGGGGAAATTAGTGAACCAGATGAGTTTTTACAACAATCGATGATAGTTTCATGGTCACCGTTACTGAGTAGTTTTATTCCAGGTTTTATTAATTGAATTCGCTCATGGTGGAATTTCAACCTGTGTCGCTGGGCATTAGCCTGGGCACCTGGATTACTGGTCCTGTGACATTACCACGGCACCACTGTCTCCCTTACCGTGATACAAATAAGAACCCTTTACCATGTAGATATTGAGCAGTAGAAGGAATGGAAAGTGGGACAAAAACTGTAGCAGAGTCTTGAGGAAAATTTTGAAAGTGGAGAAGGTGGCAGCAAGATGGAACTACTGATTAAGGGAACTGCAGAGAAGAATATGTTTATTTAGTGCTTTAAGAAGCAGTTGTCAAAGTTACTAAAGTGTTAGAAGGACAGAGGTTTGGATAATACAGCCAGAAGAGATCATAGAGATGAGATGAAACAAGGCTGTGGGGAATTTGGATTTAATCTGGATGTTAGCCAAGAAGATTTCTGCAGCCATATCCAAGAGTGCAATTGCTTCTGGAGGTCAAAAGTGGCTGGCATTAATCTGCTGATAGTGAGTTTAAGGATACTTAGCTCATCAGAATTTGAATAACAGGCAAGTAGAGAGAGTGACAACAGTTTTGGAGTTGATAGAAGAGGTGGAGAGTAGACCTGAGGGTTATTGGCAACCGGATGAAAGCTTATTTCATGATTTTGGATCATGTCACCAAAGATATTATATATATATATAGCAGAAGAGCATGTAGAAGATAAAGAACCTCTAGCATACCACAGATGTGATCAGTGAGCAGTGAATAAGAAGCCATTGGCAAATCTCCATGATCAAACAGGAAAATATCGAGGTACCTGGATTAACAAAACTATCTCAATTCTGCTGGTGTAAAGTACTTCATTCTTGTGAGGCACTTGTTTTGTAAACTGTCAGGAACTGAAGATGTGTAATTCCTCAGTTGGCTCTGCTTGTCTGACTCAAGAGGAAGCACTCTTGAGAAATATTTTAGTGAAAGCGAACGTTCTTTTTCTCACAAGCTAATCTTAATGAACTAAGCAAAACCCAAGTTATGAAGAAATGCTGAGGGTAAAAATTAACGAAGATCGGCATTTGAAATCAGGTTCCCCAAGTCTAGATTTCAGGGAGTTATTGGAGACTATCATTTCCTGTGTAGGTGACACAGAAATACATAGAATTTACAACACAAAAACAACAACAGGCCTATGCTAGTGTTTATGCACCTCTCAGACCGCCTCCCATCTTAATCATGCGCCTATGTGTAAGAACTTCATGTGCCCCTTTATAAAAGGCATGATTACGATTTTGTTACATATAGTGCTAAGGGTAGCTTTGAGTATCATAAAGCATGTGTTGTTTTTTTAAGTGACATTGAACGTTTTCAGCACGTGAATTGAATCAACTTTAGAACCAGCAGCCGGGTGAAAATGTTTGTTCTACTTTCTACCAGCTTCATGTGGTCTGTTTCTGAGACCACATATTAAAATCTTGCTGATAAACATCCAAAACTGAGCAAAGCTGCAGAGAGTCAAATACCTTTTTACAATGGTAGGCAAATGTATTTGAGAAATAGTAGTCTGAAGGTGATTCTTGTACTTCTACCTGGCATGTTACATATAATCACAATGCAAATACGGTAATCAAACTGCTTTTATGTTGTTCGTTTTATAAAATGTAATCAATACCATTGTGTGTAAAATAAAACACAAATCAAAACCCACAGTTTGATAAAGCCAATAATTTATTTCCAAGAGCAGTTGCACAGAACCATAAATTACAACATAAAAATAACATCTACTGAAAACCATACTCTGAAACACATCATGAAGCATGAAATAAATAGTAGATAATGATGACTAAGGTACAGATTTCCTTTGGATACAGATATATAGGCCAGTCTGATGAACTTGGTTAGAAATCAGTTTTTTTCATTTTCATCAGATTGTTCCTTTCATTAAGTGCATGAGACAAACAGCAAAAAAAGCCTAAAAACTGAACTGGAGATCAGTGTTATTTTACTCTGCTGTTTTCATATGACACGAACTGTTAGTTATGATACTCACCGAAGCAGTTTCAGCGTATGAACTAATATCTTCACACCTTTCATAACATTGGTAGCATCATAACTGTCATAGTAGGAACTTTCTAGACAGGTAATCAATCCCTGGAAATAACCTACAATTCAAGCTTTGTTACACAAAACCCCATTGGCTGTGACTTGCAACAGTCGATTTACATGTCAAAACATTTTGCAAGGTGGTTTTCACATTTTTAACCAAATTTTTTTGTTGCACTTGATGCAGCCAGGGATGCGGTAATTTTGCTAATTGCACTAACCTCTGTATACAAATGTGCTAAAATGTCTTCCAAGACATGTTACCGTGGTATCAAGTAGGCCTTTAAGTGTGAAATGGTTGCTGGACATGACCAATGCAGAATTCACATGCAAGTGACTAACTTTTTTGGAAAAAATACAACTCCTAACACAATTGATTTTCTAAAAAGCAACAAAATAACAAATATGAATTAAACGTAAATCTAATCTTCCACAATATTGAAAATGTCATGTTTCAAAGAAACTGAGACAATGCATACAATTAAACACCCTCTGTGCTACAGGCTTGTAGTTTATACAGTGAACCTTATAAGCAAATCTAGAAGGCCATAAACTTTGCGATTTCACTGAAGTCAGTGAATTCCTGATTTCATGCATTTGAATTTTTGAAGATTGACAGAACCAGCATATATAGGCTAAAGCTGGGACAAGCAGAGTGAATCAAGATTGAAATTAGTTGCCAGCCCAGTGCGCAAAGTGCATGACTTACAACATTTGACATACCTGCCATGTTATTAAACAGGTGCTTAAAGTCTAAATGCACAGTTAATTCCATTGACACCCTAGATTTTCTCATGACCTATTCTGATTTACAGCATACAAGATTTTGACTATAAGGAGAGCAAAAAATAACCAACAGAAAAATAAAATAAATTGTCACACAGTAGAAGAGAGTTACAGTGGAGAAAATATAGAAGGAAAATAACTTGATTGTTTGAACAACTAGGAGATGGAAGCCATGATAAAGGGGGTGGGATGGATGGAAAGGCAAGTTAGCAGTGTAGTTAGAAAAGTTCCATAAATACAATTATGGGAATAATAGAAATACATGTCAAAACAGCACACTATGGAAAAACATAGCAATAGGTAGTACCAATCTCCATCTCATTTCATTAATTAATTATGTACATCACAGTGAAACAAGCATTCATTATAATTTCGTGTTAACCATGTGAGGCTTTCTTAAGCTTCTAGACAGAGTGGGAAAGATCACTTCAAATATCTGTGGAAGTAACTTCTCACAAAAGAAATTTGACCACCTAACTTAGTTTCTGCCTGAGCTGGTTGCCTGTTTACTCCAATTACAGCTTCACTTGTGCACTGTAGAACAATGAAACAAGACCCTTCGTATTAAAAAGCCACACTCATGCTGACAAATAGCACCCAAATTCCAGTGCATTTCACCTTTACCTCAGTTTTGGAAGATGATGCGCACTTATACTGTCAGCTGCAGAACTCAGAGTCCTTGTGAATGGGATAAGAGCACTGAGTTGCTTTCTCTCTAATGTGATTCAGAGCAGACCCAACTTATTTTTCTTATGAATCAAACCTAACCATATAAAATACAGGAATCCAGAGCTAGGTAACTTTCAGGCTTACTGTAAGTGTTGTCTGACCAATTGTCATCCTGCAAAATGGGTCTTTATTAATTTGTAATCAGTGGAATCATTGCTGCTTCATCAGTCTTTCACTTGTTTAACTGGTTATTCTAGTTGGTGTGACTTCTGCAACAACTAGTAAGTTTGACCATTGTTTCCTCCTACAAAATAGTTCTCTCAAAACGATGACATATAATCCATTTTTCATGAATTCCTTGATCAATAATACACACTATGACATATTTCAGTATTATCTATCCAGTATTTATTAAAATTAAGAACCAAAAATATTTTGGAGAGTCATAAAGCGGGGGTGCTGATCTGATGGGCCCTCCAATGGACCAAGGCTCTCTGCCGGGAGCAGTAACTTTGAAGAATGTGGAGGTGGTGAGTGATGATCACATTTATGATGAAGCAACAAAAATGTGGGACAGATGGTGCATCAGTTTTTGACACAACTGAGGTCGCAGTGAAGCAAAATTTCTAGAAACTGACTCATGAGCTCCAACAGCAGTTATTAAAACTACTTTTTTATTGCGACAATTTTGTCCAACTGCCTTCCACCACCACCAATTCCACCCCCCCCCCTCCACTTTAACTTCTGTACATAATTACAACAGCTGACTTGTTCTACGTAACCACATGCAATCACTTTTGACACTTGATAGCTTGTACTTGTTCCTTCTTTTTGGCTGTGAACTTCAATTTTTATGTTCCACTGCCACAAATGACTTTGATAAGTGTCACAAATATATTACTGTGCAAACGTAACTTGCCTCTTAAAACCCAAGCTGTAAATCTGCTCTAAAAGGGGCAGGAGTGTATTGTGTTTTTCTGATAACATTTCTATCCTGTCCTTCATATCATTTGTTGGATTGATCTTTTCTTCTAATATGATTCAACAGCTGTAAATAAACTCTTCAATATTTATTTCAACTTATGCCTGTGCTAATATTTCTCTCCATGTGACTGTGCCTTAGAGAATGACCCTCCTAAATGCTTTTAGGGGATGTGCTTGTTTTGTTTGATAACGATAAACTGTGGGGAATTTTGACTTTTGGAGGTGGTATAAAATGGGCAACAATGATCCACTGCCCAGCCTCTCTTACTGGCTTCAATGAAAATGAAATTCAGGTGTTTCGCCTGTGGTTGTGCCAATATTACCTATTTTACACTTGCAACCAAAGTCCAAATTAACCCCACTGGGTGGGATGAGCTGTGCCCTAACTTCATTCTGAATCCTCTCAAGAGTAAGGTTAATTCTGCAAGAATCCAACATTCGCACTTTGTTTACCCATGATGTTCTCGATCAGTTATTTTTACAGTTTATCAAATGGTGCAACTTACAAGGATACGGCAGTTATATTAGGATTTGACACCCCGGCTCTTATAATTTGGATCTACCTATCGGATTCCTTACCCAGTACACTGGAATTTGTGTTTTGTGACTTTGGGCAGAATCTTTGGCTTGGTGAACGGGGGCTGGCCCCGAAACCCTGCTCGCCGAGGCATAAAATGGTGCATGGTGGTGTCCCGATGTCACCCCACGTTTTCAGTTCAGCAGGCGCACACCCGAGTCGACTGTGCACCCGCTGAAATGTCAAAGGCCTATTAAGGCCAATTAACTATCAATTAAAATAATAAATTGAGCTGCCCATCCAACCTTAAGGTTGGCAGGCAAGAGCCCAGGCGGCCTTCGCAATTTATCGTGGGACCTCATCCACAGGCGGGATGAGGTTTCATGAAGGATTTTAAAGGTTTGAAAACATTTTTCAGAAAATTCATAGACACGTCCCAGCTCATGTGACAGTTTCACATGAGGGGGCATGTCTTGAAAAATTTTTTCTTTCCTTTATTAAAATTTTTTAAACTTAAATGATCTCCCTGAGGCAGCTGTGTGCCCTGGAGATTTCTGCACCCTTTCACGCTCACACACCAAATAGCGCAGGCCCCAACTTAGGCAACCCCCACCCCTCCCCACCCCACACCTGAACAGGGAACGCTCAGCACTTCCGGGTGCGCGTCATGCTGGGCAGGCCTTAATTGAACCGCCCATGTAAAATGGTGGTGCTCACACAACCACCACCCCCCATCCGACGGGAAGAAGATTCTCCCCTTTGTGTAGTGATGCTCCATTAACGGTTTGAAAAAGAAAACAATTTCAGCTTCTCAGGTCTTCACGTGCCTAGGTGAAACAGCGCTGAATTACAGTAAAGTTATCGCTTGGCCGCAGTGAGGAAATATACTGCTGATCTTTTGTTCTTTATCTTACTGCTCGCAATCAATAACTGGCTCAGAGATGAGCGGGAGCAGTGACCAAGCATTAAAGACCTTGCTCCCCAGCTGTGCACAGACTTACTCTAGCTGTTGTTTCTTTTATTGATCTTATGCATGGTCAGTGCCACTAACTCCTGATGCACAGGTCTCCAGCAGCAACTGCTTGCATTTATATAGTGCTTTAATGTGGTAAAACAACCCAAGGCATGTCACAGGTGTGTTATCAAACAAGATTTGATACCAAGCTATTCAGAGGGATGTTAAGACAGATGACCAAAAGCTTGGGCAAAGAGCAAGGTGTTAAGCAGTATTAATGAGGTGGAGAGGCAGAGAGCTTTGGAGGGAACTAGACCACCTGCCATTAAGAGTCCTTTTCATAATAATATGTATCGCACTGAAGAGATAAGAAACAGCATTTCCCCATTTATTCCCCCCCACCATGTGTCTGGGTTTAATTACTGAGTTAGCACATTCTCAAAAGCGGGTAAATTGTTTGATAAACTCCAGTGACCAGCATGGTCTATTATTTTATTTATTCGTTCGCGGGATGTGGGTGTCGCTGGTTAGGCCAGCATTTGTTGCCCAGCTCTAATTGCCCCTGAGGAGGTGGTGGTGAGCCACCTTCTTGAACCGCTGCAGTCCAAATGGTGTAGGTACATCCACAGTGCTGTTAGGAAGGGAGTTCCAGGGTTTTGACCCAACGACAGTGAAGAAATGGCCATATATTTCCAAATCAGGATGGCTTGTGGTTTGCTGGGGAACTTGCAGGTGGTGGTGTTCCATGCATCTGCTGCCCTTGTCCTTTTAGGTGGTAGAGGTTGTTGATTTGGAACATGCTGCTGAAGGTGCTTTGGTAAGCTGCTGCAGTGCATCTTGTAGATGGTACACACTGCTGCCACTGTGCGTCAGTGGTGGGTGTTAAGGTTGCGGATGGAGTGCCAATCAATCAGGCTGTTTTGTCCTGGATGGTGTCAAGCTTCTTGTGTATTGTTGGAGCTGCATTCACCAGGCAAGAGGAAAGTCAGGAGGCGAATTACTCTCCATAGAATTCCCAGCCTCGCTCCTGTTCTTGTAAAACAGTACTGATATGGTTGGTTCAGTTCAGTTTCGGCTGAATTGGAGATGGACCACAGAACCACTTGCTAATTGTGATTTCGTAAGGGGAATTATTAGAGAATCCTCAACACCCTTTCTTCACTATTTTATTATAAAGCTAAGCTAACTGCAGGAGAGTTACCCCAGTGTCCTTCACAATACTTAATCTGTCCTAATAATACGATTGAGGAATATCTGGTCATTATCATTTTGCAGTTTGAAGTTCCACTATTAAATACTTTGGGACATCCTGAGACTGTGAAAGGCGCTATATAAATGAAGTCACTGCATGCCACTATATGCTTTTTTTTGATCTTGAGAATATAGTGAGGTGCAAAGTCCATTAGTCCACTAATTCCACTAAAGTCCAGAACTGGCGCTGGTCAATTTTCCCAATCATTTTTTATCAGAATAATTATATTAGAGAGCAAGAGGATAAGCTATTCTAAAACTTAAGTAGTGAACCAAAATCATTTAGGTAGAAAAATGAATCACTTTAGATTTCTTTCCAGTTTAACTAGGTCATCCAGGTCATGTATATGCCTCGGAGTAATGGATGAAAAAATAGAGACTATTGATGAAGTGATCTGAACATGTAGGAGCATGTTCCGCATATCCTACAAAAACAGGAAGTCTAATGAGGAATTGATGAAAGTGGCTGGAGAAAAGAGGAAATTGGTGCATAACATCAAAATGAGTCAGATACAATAACCGGGATGCTTCCTTAGGGCAGATGGTGAGTAGAGACAATTGGCTGGGGGAGATTGATGTAGGAGATGGAAGCAGAGGGAGAAAATCGATGATGGATAAAATTGATTGGTTGTAGTTAACTTATGCAGAATGTGCAAGGGCATCACAGACAGGCAGAGATGGAGCGCCACATGACAGTCAACCTTCTGGGAAAAAGCTGACATCAATGAACGAACAAACCGGGTCAAAACTGTACCATGCTCCATGACGTGCATGAAGCATCAGTACTCAGAAGACTGAAGCAATATAGCACAAACAAGTTTGCTTCTCTCGTATGGAAACTGGCAAATATATTAATAGACATTTACAAAAAGAACACTCCAAGTTCTTCCCAGCTGATATGCTGATATGGTATATCGTAAAAGGAACTGAAACAAACCATCTTTGTGACCTGATATTGCTTCTGAAAACATGGGGAATAAAGTAGAATATGGCTTAATATTGGTGCTAAAGATCCCCATGGTCAACACACACCAACAATTACACCCAGCCTCCCTTCAAAGGTCACTCCAAATCTACACATCAGTTCTAATAAAGCTTTAGACAAGTGAGATCAGGTAACGTTCAATAATCAATATGTTTAGGCTTTTAAACATTTATCCTAAACAAACATATTTTGTGGGAATGACAGTACAATGATTTTTGAAAGATACTATACCAAATATTGCAGACATAGTTTTTTTATTTTCCAACTGTTAGGAACAATGTATAATTTTTAAATTGAATACATATATATTTATTTGTGTGTTTTGAAAGGTAAAATGGTTTCAGTTTCATTTTTGGTTGTTTATGAGCCTTGGTGCCTAGAAGTCTGGATGGACCTGTGGCTGAAAGGTCAGTGTTTTGAATATATATATATATATATATGTATATATACATATTACATATATATATATTTTTAATGAAGTTTACCACCTCTGAAGTTTAGGGGATGGATTAAAAAGATGTTAGATGTTTAGTGATTTGGTGAAAAAACACAGTAGAAAAAACTGGGCTGTTGCTTAATGATCATGGTGAAGGAGGGGGCAGAGTGTAATGTATCCAAATTTGCTGACAATAAAAAATAGATGGGAGGGCATGTTGCAATGAGGGCATAAGGAATCTGCAAAGGGATATAGATTGAGTGAATGGGCAAAACACTTGGCAGAATGAATTTAATGTAGGAAATTGTGAGATTATGCAGTTTGGTAGGAAGAATCAAAAGGCAGACTATTATTTAAATGAAGAGACACTCCAAAAAGTTCAGAACAGAGGGATCTGGATGTTCATGTGCATGAAACATGTGCAGGTGTAGCAAGTAGTTAAGATGTCAAATGGAATTTTGGCCTGTATTGCTAGGGGGTTGGATGGAAAATGGGGAAGTCTTGTTACAACCAGACAGGGTGTTGGCGAGGCGGCACCTGGAGTTCTGTGTACTGTTTTGGTCCCCATATTTAAGAAAGCATATACTGGCTATGGAGGCAGTTCAAAAGAGATTCATTAGGCTGATTCCTGGGATGAAGGGGTTGACTTAACAAGAACGGCTAAACAGGTTGGGCCTTTATTCATTAGAGTTTAGAAGAATGAGGGGTGATCTTATTGAAACGTACAAGATTCTGAGGGGGCTTGACAGGGTGGATGTTGAGAAGATGTTTCCACTAGTGAGAGAATGTCAAACTAGGATATATTTGCAGAATAAGGGGACACTCATTTAAAACTGAGATGTGAAGGAATTTCTTCTCTCAGAGAGTAGTGAATGTCTGGAATTGTGGAGGCTAGATCACTGAATTTAAAGAGGAGGTACATGGAGATTTTTGAAATATTGGGGAGCTGAGGGCTTTGAGGAGCTGGCATGAAAGAGGAGTTGAGGCCTGGGGCAGATCAGCCATGATCTTATTGGATAGTGGGGCAAGCTTGAGGTCCAAATGGCCTACTCATGCTCCTTTTTCTTATGTGCTTATGTTCTAAATGACACAGAGAAAGACAAGGAAGAGTTCAGTGTGTGTCAGAGAGTGAAGACAGGGATTTTTCAGCCCTCTGAGAAGAGAAAAGTACAAGGCTGGTGGGACAGTAGTTAACTGAGTAGACAGTTATAGGACACAGTAACATGATCAGTTTAGTGGTGTTGCTATTGAAACAGAGAGTTTAAAGTGCATTTATTTTTGGGTGTCTCGGGGAGAGATACGAGTTGGGTGAGATACATCAAGTGAATGCTCAAGAATTCACCGGAAGAAAACTGTTCGCATGTGTGCCAGTCTCAAGCAGAGCTTTTGAGTCAATCTAGTGGTAACTCTTCACTGGTTTGTGTGTCTGTAAAGACATTGCTGGGTAAAGGAATATTGGAAATTGAATCATCTTGTGTTTGTACTGAGAGCTTTCCAAACTTTTTGACTGGTGTAATATAGTTCGTTTCTCTTGCTTTAATAAACATTTTATTCTTTTTATTAAAAGCTCATAAGCAGACTCATTGAATTTGTTCAATAACTTTCCTCCATGGTTTAAAAAAAGTTAGGTTCTATCAAGCCAGGTTTCACCCTGGGATCTGTCTGCACAGTATTAACATCAGCTGGGATTGCAACACAGCTGTCAGTGTCTTTGCTGAAAAAAAGGAAACCAATAGCTTTTTATTTCTGTGTCGCTTAACAGGACCAGTGTAATATATTTTATGAATGTCAAACTAGCAACTGATTAAACATCAACTCATTCATTTCAACAACTGCCATACTACAAGCATAGGGAGGGCAGATGGACCAACTTCTGAAAACATTTCTCTCAACAGTGTCCTCTCTCCACAAATGCTCCTGACCTCCTAAATATTTCCAACATTTTCTGTTTTTACAAGCATTACCAATGGAAATGGCCATGTTTATTTGCCTGACACAGCTACGTGTGCGCTCTGGTTGGTGTTTATGATGGTTAATAGTGATCCTTGAAACTTTCTGATTGTCACAGGCGTGTTCAGGTAAACCAAGTGTTTTCCTGCTTTCTGGCAAAGTGAAGGTAGGAGTTTAAACATTGTGGTAATGGCTTTAAGAAACTGAACTCAGCCTCTCTTGATACTGCTTCTGCAGATACATTAAGTTACAGCAGAGGTGTCAGAGAAAGCCTCTGTTCTATGCTAATCCATGAAGACATCATTTTTTCTGGAGCAGTATTAATAATTAAAGTTGTATAACAGGACGTTGGTGGAACTTATTGGTTTAATACCTATAAATAATCTGAATGATATCTATTGCCTAATGCAGTCTACTCTTCATTTTCACTTGTGGAGCTGGTAGGTTTCTCCCACTTTACTTTGATCCATGCTGCCACTTTAATCTTGAAGCCACCATAACTCAAGAAGGCTGCCCATCAACCACGTGAGGTGCTTTAGATAAAGATTCTTGGGTCTGTCCTTGGGGTGTTTGCTGTGAATTGGTGTGCACAGGACATACACACCTTCTAGCAGGTTTCTGAAGAAAGCATTACCAACCTATTGGAATTGCTCCTGGTATAATTCCAGAAGGAGATTTCTGACCCTTGAGATGATCATTAGGGGTATAATTAAGATGGCTGACCCCAAAGATGATCAGATACCAGGTGGTGTTATAGCTTTTCAACTGCATCACTAGAGACTGAGCAAGAACCCAGATTTTTCTGCCCTTGATTAGAATGGGTCATGCTGATTTATGGTAATTCCCATATTCTCTAGTTTACTGAAAACACCCCAATTAAGAACAGTATGTTTAATATTGTCCCCACAGGATCTCAACATGTAGGAATTTCTCCATATGCTGAATAAATTCTTCATGGATTTTGATGCTTTGATTACATTGAACATTCAAGGCACATTTGTAATTCATGTCCATTCTGGAAATGGAAGTCACTTTGACTCCTGTTAAGTGGTGGGAGTTGTCCTTATTCTCTTTTCAACTTGCACAATATTGTCAGCAAAGTCGAGATGATTATAAACTTTTACTGGTTGGCTCCAGGGTCATTTGGTTTAGGTGATGAACCAGTTGATTCCATTTGTGATGATGAGAATCAGAGGGCTGTCAGCAGCTCATTTAAGGATAAAATTGACAGACCGAGATCAGGGAAAAGGGGTAAGTGAAGCATCAGGAAGGCTTCTTCTCTGAGTATCATACCTGAGGCTAGATTGACACGTTGCCCAATGTTGTAAGGTTAACCACTGCCATTCTGATTGCCATTCATGCCACTCATTTTGTCCAGCTATCTTTTCCTTGACCTTTCTCTTGGTTTTTGGCTTTTTACCGATCCTTTGTTACTGTCTTTTCTTGGTGGCTTCCATCCCCTCTGTCACTATAATTCATGTATTGGAGTGTACTCCACTCTGACCACCCTTAATATTTCAACCACCCATAAAATGACTACTTTTTCTGGTTTACAGAAATCTGGATGTCTCATATTCAAAGGCGTAAACGTATTTCAGTGACCATGCTTTATACCAATAGAGAACTTCTGACTACATCATTGATTCCAACCATCTCTTTGTTCCACAGGCGTGCTTCCAAATCTAATTTAAACTTTAAAGCTGCTTTTCTCATTAGGGCCTATCTAATTTTTAATCTTTTTCTAACTACGTGCTGTGTGACCCAGGTTCACTAATAGCAGCATCTGCTGATGTGTTTGACCTTGTCTCCATTTGTCAGTATGTCCACCCTAACTGATGCCATGTCACATAACATTTTGAGGAATATTGTGTTATTCTGTAAAGAAGGCTGGGTGGCTGTGTGACAGTGATTTGACTAAGCTGGACAAAAAATTTATAGGAGTCAGGTTGTCTGGTGGGGGGGGGGTGGTGGTAGTGTTGGACACATGAAAAGGATAGAGGTGTTAAGTTTGAGGTAGAAATAAATAGTTATGATCTAACATTTGCATTTTTAGATAAGTTGAGGGGTTGAATATCAAAGGGGAGTCAGAGGTGACATTAAACATTTTGCATCTTGCAGGAGGTCCATAGGTAAACAGTAGTAGCGTATTATATTTTATTGACCCAAAAGATGGAAACATGGAAGATCTTATATTTGGAAGGGCTTGGGTTTCAAAGAGGCGAGAGAACAATGGAACGGAGATGAAAGAGAAAAAAGGTATATCAGAGTTGCTGTGGATAGCGTTGAGTTCGAGAAGGTGGAGCTAGCTGGAACTGTTTGAGATATTGAGGAGGGGATGCAATTTCAATCACCCATCCAGTCAAGCCAGAAAAGTCTTGGGCTGCAGCAAGCAGTTTTATTCTGAAGCGGATTCCACCGCAGAGTGGAAGAGGGTAAAGGTCATGTGGTACACCTTTATTGAAGCCACAGCAGTTTGCCTGTGTAATATTACTGGATTTCATAGTAGACATCTATAGAGAGTGCTGCCTGGAAGGTGTTTACTTGTGGATTTGACCAATAGAGAGTTTTGGAGGAATGTTTTGTAAGACCAACCTTGTGTAACTGTAATCTTGTGTGCTTAAATTTTCTTTTATTTTTGTTAATAAAACTTTTACTCTTAATTTTTAAAATCCCAGACATGTTATTGGACCTCTTACGGTTGAGATCAGTACCTTTTCTTCCCATTTTCAGAATACAACAAGAAAGGGTTATGGCCTGTAAGGCAAGTTTCCCCCAGGGGTTTGGTTCATGCAGCAACTGACACCAGCTGTGATCATAACACCAGAATAAAGCATCAAGTTAGTGATGCATTGTGTTACTAATTTGCAAATTGGTCAACATATTCAGGGGGTTAAGAGAGATGCTGAAAGTTGCAAATCTCCAGAACCAGCTGTTCAAATTAAGCCATTTTCATTGCACAAACAGCATCTTGTCCTAACCATCTTCAGTATTTTTAGGAACTTGCTGGATTTTCCTATGAAATGGCTATTAAACTAGCCGCAGGGAGTTATGTCTGATAATTAGGAGTGTCAATGTAATAATTGTTAATTCAAT
Organism: Carcharodon carcharias; assembly: GCF_017639515.1. Taxonomy (NCBI): domain Eukaryota; kingdom Metazoa; phylum Chordata; class Chondrichthyes; order Lamniformes; family Lamnidae; genus Carcharodon; species Carcharodon carcharias. The sequence goes on along the minus strand of NC_054472.1, from coordinate 27,212,059 downwards.
GTCAATCAACATCTGTGGCCCTAAAAGGGAACAACTGATTCAACATGTAGTCACTGTTGGTTAAGATTTTAATCACGTTAAATTTAAAATGTTTCTATTTTTTCTTACTTTTCCTTCTGTCTCTTTTCTCTCAGTTAATCTGATTTTCGTTCCCTTCTCTTTATTTCTCTTTCAACCATGTTCTCAGTTCTTCCATAGTTTCTTTCTTAATCCTTTAATCTCATTGGTTAAGTCCCACTGTTCATGAAGATCCCAGGTGCCCCGTTGCTGCTGCCAGGCCTTTATCAACTTGCACTTCCACTAAGTTACAGTATGAACATTTTCAAGTTGAAGAGTGCAGACAAAGGTCTGACTAATAATATCCAACTCACTATGTCTCATTTCCTGGATTTATAGAAACCTCTCTATCACTAGTAACTGTAGTTCTCATATTTTCAGTCACGCTTCTGAAATCACCTACATAGATCAGGTTGTTAAGATTTCTGTTTCTGACCTTTAAGTCTTCTTAAAAGCCTTCAGGAGCTATCTTCATAAGCATCCAGGAAATATTTAAACAGATAGGGAATAGGGCCTATCAGATGATTTTCTCAATCCTAATCTCTGCCATGAGCACAGAGTCTTCTTCCTGTTGCATTTTGTTTGTCACAGAGATTCTTAAGGAGTCTTATGGTGTGTTGAAGAAGTCAATAACTTTCATTTCCTCGTAGCATTTCATATTGACTTCTAGTAGTAGCTTGGCAGCATATGGAACAGAAGTGTTAGAATTAGAAATGTGTCAGTCCTGACTATCTTCTTGAAACTTGGTACAAGCATCCATTTCTTCCCTTCATCTGGCTATTCCAATTTCCTATATCTTCTTGTAGATCTTGAGAAATATTCTAATCGATTAAATTTCCTCCCCTATTTTTTTCATTTCACTTGGGGTATCAGATACCAGGGGCTCTACAAATCTGACTACAGCTGTAATATTTGCTTCAATTGGTGCAGGATCCATCTCTATTGTGCAGCCTAATGATGTTGCCAGGACAGGAGGACACTGGAGTCAGTGCCCTGTATAGGCTCTTACAGCATTCACCTTATTCATCTTTAATGGCCTCACTCTCAGTAAAGACAAAAACCCCTTCTTTTTCCCTATTAATATCTCCTGCGAGTTCTTTTATGATTTGAAAAAAATCTTGTGATCATTTTGTTTCTCTCTAGTTTCCATTTTCTTATATTGTTTCCTCAATTCCTTTTCCTTGTCATTCCTTATTGACTTTTGAGCTACCTTGTCTGATTTCTTCTCCCTTCCTCACTTGGAGCTTCTTTCGCTCTTTCAACTGAGACGTTAAATCAAGGCTCTACCTAGGTGGATGCAAATGATCCCATATCAATCACTGAAGAAGAGCAAGAAATTCTCAGTGTCCTGGCCAACATCGCCATCAAAAAGAAAAAGCTCATTTATTTATTTGGTGTTTAAGGGGGCCTTGCTGTGCATAAAGTGGTTGCTGCACATACCTGTATAACAACGCTTTACAAGTATTCCATTGGTTATAAAATTCTTGGAGATGTCCTGAGAATGTTAAGCGCTACATAAATGAAAGCTTTTTTACTCTAATAAAATTTAACACCTTCTCTATGCTCTAATCTACCTTCCTCTTGTTTCTTCACTTTCCTCAGTGGCTTTGAAGAAAGCTTTTTCTCACTTCAGTTTTTGGTTTATTTAGTTCCTGTTTTTCAGATATTCCTGTCTTTTTTTGTTTAGTTGCTAACTGGCTAGCATTAGTTGGCGGTCAATGCCTCAATTTTCTCCAAGAAGGCTCTCAAAATTCCTGGTGCTGCTCTTCCCGTCTGACCACGATAAAATCCATTTGGTTCCTTGGGAGTCCATCCAGGATTATGTAGGAGCGTTTATTGTTTACTGTTGTTCCTAAACAGGATATTTGTTATCATGAGGCTGGTGTCAATGCAGAACTCCATCTTGGTTCCTTGCTCTGGTTCATGATTGTCCTTTGTATTGAGTTTTCCTGTGATACCCCAGGATATCCAGTTTCGGTGTAACCTTAGTGCTGCTGGTTTGGTTAAAAGTGCTTTAGCATTTCAATATTCTGTGATCAATGTTGGGACACAGGCATGTCAGATGGTAACCCTTGGTACCCGACAGTAAAAATCCTCTCATATACTGTACTGGAACCTATCTGAGATTTTGCTGTTTGTTTTCTCATACTTGCTACACTGTGCTTCTGTTTCTCATCTGGTCCAGAATATACTATCTCAGATTATTAATTCCTGATAATAAATGTGTATATTCAGTCCACCTTACTTTTTCCAATCCAAGCAACTCTATTTGGTAGCTTTTATTTTCATTTTCATCATGCTCCATAGAGCCATAGAAAAGTTACAGTGCAGACAGAGGCCATTCAGCCCATTGTGTCTGCACTGGCCAAAAAGGAGAAAAAAGAAACTAGCCGCTCATTTTAATCCCACTAATTTTGACAACAGCATCCTTACATTTTGGTCTTCTATTTTGTTGGTCCTGGCTAGAGAGAACCCCAATTTATTTCAGTTGCTTGGATGTACCCACAGTGGGGCTCTTGGTAATTTCTCTTGCTTGCAGCCCAGGGTCCTCTCTTCCTTTCTCCGACACATGTTGATGGCCCAGATGTCACATTATGGTGCGTTTTCCTCTCTAGTAGAATGCTCACCCCAAATGCTTAAGTAAAATACTGGTACTGTTACCTGAATCTTTGTAACTTAAATTCATCTGGCAACTCATGATCCCTCCACATATCAAAAACCTTTACAATGCCTGCTTGTCTTCCCCTAACCAACAGTTTTTAACTCCGCTTGATTACACAGACCGTGGTTTTTCGAAGCAGGTAAGATGTGTTGTAATTCATTTTACCAGACAGCCAGGCCCCTTAAACATCTATATAAAAGCAAAATACTGCGGATGCTGGAAATCTGAAATAAAAACAGAAAATGCTGGAAAAACTCAGCAGGACTGACAGCATCTGTGGAAAGAGAAACAGAGTTAGTGTTTCAAATGCGCATGACTCTTCTTCAGAGCTCTGAAGTAGAGTCATTCGGACTCGAAATGTTAACCCTGTTTTTCCCTCTTCTGTTAACAACTCCACAGCACAGCATGCGAGGATTGGCTCTGAGAAGGAGATTTTACCCAATAACAGTTTTTGTCACTGCGTATTCAGAGTAAAAAGCATTATTCTAAATATATTAATTGCCAAACAGATAGGGAAACAGTGATGTGGGTACCATCCACATGCTGAAGATAAGAATGCAAGTTGGACAAGTTGTATTGTGGGAAGCAATTGTAAGGTTACAGTTCAGTGATTGCGAAGATTATTTTAGTTTGAAAAGAGAAAATTCCTTCAGGCAACATCTTGCTTCACAGTTTGATTGTCTTATGTCAACTTTCCCAGTTTAATTAATATTTAACCTTTTGTTGTGTGGCATTTGAGATCAAAGTAAGGAGGCTTGCATCTTTCAGGCTGGCCCAGAAATCCTGAAACCTGATTCTATTTGAGTAACTTAGGTGCAGCAGCGTGTATTCCTTTAAACATAAATCAACATGCATATGCAGCGGGATATGTTAGGATTATGGATGTTCAATCACTGCTGGCTTTAGTGATAAACCTACACAAAACACTGCAGATGCTGGAAATGCTCAGCAGGACAAGCAGCATCTGTGGAAAGAGAAACAGCCAGGTTGACATTTTAGGTGCAGATCCTTTATCAAAACTAATATGGCTGCAGATGCTGTTTGAGTTATCAAGTATTTCCAGAATTTTCTGTTAATGTTTTAGTAATGGCAAGCTGTAATTCACTATCCCCTGGCACTACAGTTTCAACTCCAGCTTCCTGGGATCTCAAATTTTATGTCTTAAGGAGCTTAAAGTAGGAGCAACCCAAAATCCATATAATGGGCACCGAGCTTGTTGTGTGATAATCAGCTGCCACTGAAAGTTCAACATCACTTAATATGGCCCTTCTGCAGGGAAATGCCTGGTTAAACAATGCACTATTTTCAGGTTGCAAGCAATTTTTCAACAAATTAGTTAGTGCTTTATGGGTCCAACTGGGGAAAAGGTGCAGTTATGCAACATCAGGTGCATACTTTGAGTGTTTCCTTTAAGAGGTACCTGGCTACTGACCTGCGTTTGCAGAGAATTGAGCAGAAGTTGTCCAATACACTTCCAGAGACAGTTTCTGCTTTGTTTTCTTTATACTGTACTTTCAAATGTCATTTAGTGATTTAGCAACTCATTCATGTCTCTTGTTTCTCATGCTGGACAGCCAAGTAATCAAGCAGAAAACCATCTTGATGGTCTACTTACAAAAATCGACTACATGGAAACCCCACGCTGCTCCCCTGACCCAGGCACTGAAAACACTCTGCCAACATGAAACATTTGAGCCCTTATTCTACAGAGAACATTCAACCTGATAAACAAATAAGATGGCCTCAAATAAACCAGCAACCTGATTACAGATGAAATAAAAAAATCCCAGGGTATTTCTTTCTTACAAAAATGATTGGATAAAATGTGTGCAATTGCCTGACTGAATCTGAAAGTAACCACCTGAATTAGTAACAGTAACAGAACCACTGTGTAACAGACAGGTGTGGCAGATACAGACAATTTGACTCAACCACTTCTAGACTTATCCAAACAAGCGTGCTTCACACACACAAGCTTTGTTTTACAGCAGTAGGATTTTAAAAAATACTCTACATTACATTTTTTTTACATCAAATACTACTTCCCGAGGAGGTACGTAAGTATTAGCAGGTGGGAGCCAATTAATATAAAAAAAAGATTTCTTTTTTAAGCCATGAATATTCAGTTTATCACCTGAATGCTTCAAGTACAGTAACAGCCACACGAGTCTTGTTTTGTTTCACCTGTATTGAGTCCTCGACCCTCTCACTGTTATATATTCAGACTTCTCTTGGTACAAGTGTGGCCCGACTCACAGTGACTCTTCCCATTGTTCTGACACACATCACTGGGCCAGCCCAGAGCTGTAGCTTGATCCGTAGCCACTAGATGAAGATAATAAGTATTGGTGCTCGTGACTCTGTTCCGAGATGTAGCTAGGGAAGGTCTGTGCCCGAGGAACCTTTGTCAAGTTTAACTCATTTCCTGTCGGGGAAAGAAAAAGTTATGTTACAAGAATTGATGAAACTCTCATGAGGAGTCAACTCCTCTGTTATAATCTTAACATTAATAACAGCACAGACAGAGCAGTTTCATATTTCCTCTCAAATTTCTCCAAATTTGCAGCCTCATCTGAATTAAATGGCCTCATTCTGTGCTCTATATTCTTTGGTTTATCTATAGAGAGAGATCAGTAGGATTAGATTAACAAAGAGCCTGAATGGAGGCAACAGGCTGAATGACCTAATTCTGTGCTGCAAATGTCTAAAGTTTGATGATTTTCAAATGGTGCAGGGGTTTCTAGCAACCTATAGTTTTTCCAAATAAAACCTTTATTAATCATCATCCAACCTGATCTACTTTATTGCTAATGATTCTGTTTTGCATTCGCAAACTTCCTTTAAATCAAATCTCAGTGCAGTGTCTGACTGAATAAATCCGGGTTTGCTTCGCTGGGATAATGAGAAGATCGGGTGTAAAATTCAATTTTACTGGGTGTGCAAGATGGACAGTAGTGGAGCCGTCGTCCAATCTAAATTCTGGCTGATTTTCTTTCCCATCGACTTCTGTTACCATCCATTTTACATCCAGGCTGAAGGTGAACTTCAATTACATTGTTTCTTTCAATATTTCAACCACAAAGGGCAGAGCTTTCAACTTTGATGAGGGTGTACAATGGACACTAGTAGATTGGCAGACCCTTGTAGACCTGACTGACTTTTGTTCCCATTAACTGCCCGGAGAAGCACGTGGGTTATACACCAGCTGCCACTTCCCGTTTTACACCCCATCATAGTTGAAACTTCTGTCGGTCATTCCCATGAGTCTCTCATTGCACTTGATCAGCCTCCAATACTTAATTTCAATGGCTCCATCTCTAGCACTTCTTCATCGATTAATATTCTTGGTCTTATGTCCTCCGATCTCAACCAGAACTTGGGAAGAACTTGATGTTCTTCCAATAATATTCTTTTGCTCCTGGACAGGACAAGAAAACACTTGTTGTCTTAATGAGTGATTTTTTCTCATTTTCAGTTTCCCTTTGTTACAACTTTTCTCGTCTCTACGTTAGCATTACCACAATGGTTACTGCCCTGAACTCTCCTTCACTTCCATCTAGACTGGAAATACACTCCCTTATACTCTTCCTCTTTCCTACATCCGATTCATAAGAATGATTTCAGGAATGAGGAAGTTCAGTTATGAAGATAGATTGGAGAAGTTGGGGCAACTCTCTTTGGAGAAGAGAAGGCTGAGATGAGATTTGAAAGATTTATTCCAAACCATGAATCTAGGCAGAGTAGATAGAGAGAAACTGTTCCCATTGGTGGAAGGATCGAGGACGAGAGGGCACAGATGTAAAGTAATGGGTCAAGAGGCAAAAGCGACATGAGAAAAAAAACTTTTTCACGCAGTGAGTGGTTAAGGTCTGGAATGTTCTGCCTGAGAGTGTGGAGGAAACAGGTTCAATCGAAGCATTCAAAAGGGAATTAGACTGCTATCTGAAAAGGAAGAATCTGCAGGGTTACAGGGAGAAAGTGGGGAATGGCACCAGGTGAACTACTTATTTGAAAAGTGGGTGCGGACACACTGGGCTGAATGGCCTCCTTCTGCATTGTAACGATTCTGTGAATTGTTTGGATATAGGAGGTTTAAAGGGGATTCGAGGGGAAATGATTGCACCCAGAGAGTGGTGGTAGAGGCAGTTACCTTCATTACATTTAAAATGTTCTTGGATATCACTTGAATTACAGTAATGTACAAGGTTACAGACCAAGAGCTGGAAATTTAGATTAGACATGATGGGCCAAATGGCCTCTTTCTGTGCTGTAAATTTCTATGATCAGAGATTACTCATACAATCCTATATGAATTCATTGGGGCTAACGTTAGTCCCCCAGCTCAATCCCCGCAGGAGGTGGATGAGGTGATAGGAATGAGTGCCTGGTGAAGTGAGTGGAAGAAACTCTCTCAATTTTTTTGGGCTACTCGTCATTTTCACGGAGAGCTGCTAATGCGAACTGTGTTTATCGTGGGACTTTGCAGGTTCACCTTACAGGGAGGGGAATTGAAAATCAGGCACTGTTACAGGTTATTAGCAACTTGTATAGAAGCTTAAAGGAAAGATGCTTTTTTTTGTGACTAAAGGCTGAGAAGGGATGGTGTGGAACTGCCAGGAGGTGTGTAAGGGGGCAAGGAGAATTCCAGTAGGGCCCTGAAGTTTCTAATTAAGAGCAGTCACAATGCCCTTTCAGGTGGATGGAATATACCCCATGTTACTGTATAGAACAAGAGTAGGGGTGCTCACCCTGGCACCATTTATCCCTCAACCATCATCTCTTAAAACATCATGGGCAGAATCTTAGGCTTGGCTTGTGGGGGCAGGGTCCACTCGCCAAAGCGTAAAATGACGCTGGGTGATGTCCGGCGGGCATCCTGACATCACCGTGCATCATTCAGGTTTTCAGTTCGGCAGGCGCACAGCCAATTCGACTGTGCACCCGCTGAACTGTCAAAGGCCTGTTAAAAAGCAACTTAGGCAATCAGCTGAGCTGCCTGTCCAACCTTAAGGTTGGCGAGTGGGCGAAGAGCCCAGGCGGCCTTCCCATTTTCCATGGAACCTCATCCACGGCCGGGATGAGGTTCCATGCAGGATTTAAAAGTTTTATTGAGATTAATGCACACGTCCGTGCTCATGTGACAGTTTCACATGAGGGGACATGTCATAAAGAATTTTACCACACTTTATTAGACTGGTTAAACTTAAAATTAATCCCCCTGAGGCACAGAGGTGCCTTGGAGATTTCTGCGCTCTTTCGCGTGCGTGTGTGAAAGATCGCACTCCCAACTCAGGCAACAACCACCCCCCCACCTGCACAGGGAGTGCTCAGCACTTCCTGGCATACGTCATGCTGGGCGGGCCAATTAAGGCTCGCCCACATAAAATGGCAGCGCCCAGCCAATCGGTGTTGCCGATTGGTTCCGCCCCCGCACAACACCCCCACAACCCCCGACGGGGAGAAAATTCTCCCCCATATTTGCCTGGCTGTTTTTGGGATCTAGCTATGTGCAAATGTGTTGTCCCATTTCCTACATTACAACAGCGACCACACTTCAAAAGTACTTCACTGGCTGTAACAGGCTTTGGGACGACCTGAGGTTATGAACGGTGCTATATCGATGCATATTCTTTCTTCCTTACATTATCGTAACAAGTCTAGGTCTGCCCCAAGGAGCTTTAACTCCTTATTGCACTGATGAGTGAGATAACCAAAATTGTGCTAATGGCACTAGAAGCTAGGCAGGGAAATCCCAGTAACATCAAGTTAATACCTTTAAGTCAGGAAAGAGGGAACTTGCATCACATTGAGCAACTGGGATGAGTTTGAAACCAAATGTTGGAAGTGAAAGTGCAGCATGCCAACCAACTACAACACTTAATTGTCTTCAGTCAAATACAAGGTAAATGCATTTTTATTTCAAAAATTGCATTGAGGGTGATTATTAACCAGGAGTTACATACTGTACACTATATGTCATTCAATCAACAGCGACTAAGTTCAATATCTTACTTAGAAAAAGCTCAAGAAAGATACTCCTTTTAAAACTATGCTGAACAAATGAATCTATTTGGGAATAGATTAACTCCAAAACTGTACACAGAATTGTCTTTATGCGTCTTATGGTCAAATATAAAAATATACATATCAATTTAAAAACTCATCTCAGAGTGTGGCAATGGTTCTGCTTTCTTCCTGCACTGTCCTATGTTAACACAGGCTGTAGTATTTAATATCTTCAATCAAAAACCTGATTTTTTTTTATTTTCTTACCTATTTATATATTTGACAATACATCAGAATAAAAGTGGTATGCACAGCACAATGCAACTGCTGATTATCTCATTAACTGATGGCTTCCTAATTCACCACTGTTTATATATTTTGTCGCAATGATGTGACTTGTGCCTGAGTGATATTAACCTGTATTTTCACCGGTTGACCAAACATAGACTGAACTTTTAACAAGGACGTTTTAAAGTCAAGACACGGACTAAAGATGTCTGCCACGATTTACCTGACGTCTGGTATTGCAAATTGACCAGCTTCTGGAAAGTTCCACTGTGAATTACAATTCAGACATGCCTCATGGAATTTCACACCTGAGGATGTCAAGAACTACTTTAAAGGGATTTACTGAAGAATGTACAAACCTAACATTTACATTTCAAAAGACCATCTCTCCAGCAGAGACAGAAAGTCTGTTAGAACAATGCTTATAAGGAGTTATGTCTTCTTACCTCATCAAGATGGATAATGACTTATTCAGGAGGTTAATGGCTGGGGTATTATAGAATCTGCTCATCCCCACCCCTCAGCCATGAAACCAAAACAATTGTCAGTTCATACATCAGGAAAACAGCACCTTCTGAAATCATTATGGGGAGAGAGAGGTCATGTGACTGAAGTAACCATTTTGAAATCTCTTTAATACAAGCTGCTAAAGACAGAAGCAGAGAGTAGTCTGGAAAAGCTTCCAATGGAGCAGTAAGGAGCTCTCTTCTCTCCTCTGCCAAGACCCTAGCTCTTAAAAATCCAGCACAGAGATTATGAATTTTCCATTGAAAGGAACCTTAGGTACAAAACTCATCAATTCCTGGAAGAGACGGATTTCGGATTAAAAAGAAACTGTCTCTGGCAATTACAGTTATATGGGCTTCAGCTCAGCCCCTGGAATCTAAAAGAACTTGAAAAAATTTCTGCCACAGCCACAGTGAACAGCAAATAACTCATAAGCCACAAGCTCTCACCTTTTTAATCTTCCAGCATTGAACTGGAATTTGGCTACAAAAATAACTACCTACAGTATAATTTATAAATCTTGCATGCTTGTGTGTGTTTGTGTGTGTGTGAGAGGGAGAGAGAGAGAGAGGGAGAGAGAGAATGTGGGTCTCAAAAGTTCGAGAAGCATGGTTTACCTTTTTAAATATTTAGCTATCTTTACCTGGGTGGGTTTTTAGCTCAATAAAAACTAACTCCTTTTTGATTTTAAACCTCAAGAAAGCTGTCAAATGTGTTTCATTGCAATCAGTACATAAACAATTAAACACAGAGATTGAGAAAGTTCCTTTATCCTGCTAAATCCTTTAAGGACCCTGTTACTGTCAAACTTAGGGGTGGTATAATAGGAGTGTCATATTTTACCCCTTCTCATGTATCTTGATCAATCATATAACTTTGGAGGAGCATTGCTAGAAACCTTGACAAAATGCTGAAAATGGCCATTTCTGCTGTTCTTCTGCTACAAGAGACCAGAAGGACCATCACAGAAATTCCAGGTGACTGTCTTGTGGATAACTTTTTAAACCAAGATTCTATTCTCCTGTTCAGGTGAATTTAAAAGATCATGGGACACATTTTGAGAAAGACCCAATATTCTTCCCTCAACCTTAAGCACATGAATAGGCCACTAGTCTTATTTGCTGTTTATGGGAACCTATGGTTTGCCTTTAAGATAAAAACAAAAAACTGCGGATGCTGGAAATCCAAAACAAAAACAGAATTACCTGGAAAAACTCAGGAGGTCTGGCAGCATTGGTGGAGAAGAAAAGAGTTGACGTTTCGAGTCCTCATGACCCTTCACAGAACTGAGTGAATTTAAGGAGAGGGATGAAATATAAGCTGGTTTAAGGTGGTGGTGGTGGTTTGGGGGGGGGGCGGGGGGGGTGGGGGGGGTTGTGGGGAGTGTGGTGGTTAGGTTGGAGGAGAGAAGTGGGGGGGTGGTGTGGTTGTAGGGACAAGCAAGCAGTGATAGGAGCAGATAATCAAAAGATGTCACAGACAAAAGAACACAGAGGCGTTGAAGGTGGTGATATTATATAAATGAATGTGCTAATTAAGAATGGATGCTAGGGCACTCAAGGTACAGCTCTAGTGGGGGTGGAGTGGAAAGGCTAGCAGAGCATAAAATATTTAAAAATAATGGAAATAGGTGGGAAAAGAAAAATCTATATAAATTATTGGAAAAAACAAAAGGAGGGGGGAAGATACAGAAAGGGGGTGGGGATGGAGGGGGAGTTCAAAATCTAAAGTTGTTGAATTCAATAATCAGTCTGGAAGGCTGTAAAGTGCCTAGTCGGAAGATGAGGTGTTGTTCCTCCAGTTTGCGTTGGGCTTCACTGGAACAATGCAGCAAGCCAAGGACAGACATGTGGGCAAGAGAGCAGGGTGGAGTGTTAAAATGGCAAGCGACAGGGAGGTTTGGGTCATTCTTGCGGACAGACCTCAGGTGTTCTGCAAAGTGGTCGCCCAGTTTATGTTTGGTCTCTCCAGTGTAGAGGAGACTGCATTGGGAGCAACGAATGCAGTAGACTAAGTTGGGGGAAATGCAAGTGAAATGGTGCTTCACTTGAAAGGAGTGTTTGGGCCCTTGGACGGTGAGGAGAGTGGAAGTGAAGGGGCAGGTGTTGCATCTTTTGCGTGGGCATGGGGAGGTGCCATAGGTGGGGGTTGAGGAGTAGGGGGTGATGGAGGAGTGGACCAGGGTGTCCCAGAGGGAACAATCCCTAAGAAATGCCGCCGGGGGGGGTGAAGGGAAGATGTGTTTGGTGGTGGCATCATGCTGGAGTTGGCGGAAATGGCGGAGCATGATCCTTTGAATGCGGAGGCTGGTGGGGTGATAAGTGAGGACAAGGGGGACCCTTTCATGTTTCTGGGAGGGAGGAGAAGGCGTGAGGGTGGATGCACGGGAGATGGGTCGGACACGGTTGAGGGCCCTGTCAACAACCGTGGATGGAAAACCTCGGTTAAGGAAGAAGGAGGACATGTCAGAGGAACTGTTTTTGAAGGTAGCATCATCAGAACAGATGCGATAGAGGCGAAGGAACTGAGAGATGGAGTCCTTACAGGAAGCGGGGTGTGAGGAGCTGTAGTTGAGGTAGCTATGGGAGTCGGTAGGCTTGTAATGGATATTGGTGGACAGTCTATCACCAGAGATTGAGACAGAGAGGTCAAGGAAGGGAAAAAAAGTGTCAGAGATGGATCATGTGAAAATGATGGAGGGGTGGAGATTGGAAGCAAAATTAATAAGTTTTTCCAAGTCCCGACGAGAGCATGAAGCAGCACCAAAGTAATCATCGATGTACCGGAGAAAGAGTTGTGGAAGGGGGCTGGAGTAGGACTGGAACAAGGCATGTTCCACATACCCCATAAAGAGACAGGCCCATGCGGGTACCCATAGCCACACCTTTTATCTTTTATTCCCTTCTAGCCTTTCCACTCCAACCCCACTAGAGCTGTACCTTGAGTGCCCTACCATCCATTCTTAATTAGCACATTCGTTTAGATAAAATCACCACCTTCAACGCCTCTGTGTTCTTTTGTCTGTGACATCTTTTGATTATCTGCTCCTATCACTGCTTGCTTGTCCCTACAACCACCGCACCCCCCCAACCTTAAAGCAGCTTATATTTCACCTCTCTCCTTAAATTCACTCAGTTCTGTTGAAGGGTCATGAGGACTCGAAACATCAACTCTTTTCTTCTCCACTGATCTGTAGGTACTGCTCCAGAGTCTATAGAATTTCAGAAGATGACCACCAATGCATCCAGTATTTCCAGAGCCACTTCTTTAGTACTCTGTGATGTAGATTATCAAGCTTTTGGGATTTTTCAGCATTTAATTACCCCATTAATTTCTCTAGCAGCATTTTTTTTAAACTTATACTGATTTTCTTCAATTCCACCCTCTCATTAGAGCCTTGGTTCCCTAACATTTCTGAAAAATTATTTGTGTCCTCTTTTGTGAAGACAGAATCAAAATATGTGTTTGATTCCTCTATCATTTCTTTGTTCCCCATTATAATTTCTCTTGTTTGACTGTCAGGGACCTACATTTGTCTTTGCTAATCTTTTTCTCTTCACAGAAGCTTTTACAGTCAGTTTTTATGTTCCCTGCAAGTTGACTCTCATACTCCATTTTTCCCTTCTTGATCCATCTTTTTGTCCACTTTTGCTGAATTCTAAACGCCTCCCAATCCTCAGGCTTGCTGCTTTTTCTGCCAATTTTATATGTCTCCTCTTTGGATCTAATACTATCCCTAATTTCTTTTGTAATCCATGGTTGAGCCACCTTTCGTGTTTTATTTTTGTGTCAGACAGGAATGTTGTAACTCATGCATACGTTCCTTAAATAATAGCCATTGTCTATCCGCCATCAACCCTTTTAGTAAGGTTCCCCAATCCATCATTACCAACTCGCGCCTCATACCCTTTATTTAGATTCAGCACCCTAGTTTCGGATTCAAATCATGGACCGCAGCGGTTCAAGGAGGCAGCTCATCACTACCTTCTCAAGGACAATTAGAGATGGGCAATAAAATTTCTGGCCTAGCCAGTGACACCCATGTCCCATGAAAGAATAAAAAAAAAGTACAGCCAGATCTTTCAGGAGTGAAATTAGGACATACTTCCACACACGAAGGCTCGCCGAAGTTTGGAGCTCTCTCTCTCTCTCAAATGGCAACTGATGCTAAAACAACTGTTAATTTTAAAACTGGGATTGATAGATTTTTGTTATCCAAATGTATTAAGGGACATGGAGCGAAGTAGTTAGGCCAGAATCAGCCATTCCGAATCTCACTGAATGGTGGAAATATACTAGAAGGATTCAATTGCTTACTCCTAGTCCTAGAGTTTACTGCAGACTTGACTGGGATATAGAATAGATGGAAATCTGTTTGAAGAGATCTCTGCCTATTATTACAAACTGTAATGCCCTTTCTACATCCTTTTCTGAAGAGCAGTAGGTATGTGTCCATACAGCAAAACTGACCAAACATTGGCATAAATTGAGACTAACCAGATAATCCCACTCCAGGGTTAAATCACATTATGAGATATTATTAACAAACCGGTGCTGATGAAATTCTTTTGCCTACTATTGGCAGGGCTTATTTACAGGTACCATACTTATCTGTATGCTCTGGAAGCAGCCAGAAACATTAAAGTTCAGTGACCATTGTTCAAACAGTTCTGCTGGTGGACAGTTTCCAGAAACATTTGGCTACAAGAGATCACAAGGTAGTTATGGACAAGAAAGGTCATTTGGCCCATCATTGTTTGTTCATCAAAAATGACCCTTAGGGCCATTACAACATCCAATTAGCTCTTGAATGATTCCAGGATACTAACCTATTATCTCATTGCCACTGTCACTGTGGATGCAGCAATGTTCCCCGGGGGCCTACCGCTGGGTTGCTGGACCCACCTGCTGTTAATCTGGGCCTACAACTGTCCCATTTCTCTGGGCTATGCTGGGTTGGTGCAGTGGCCCCCTATTCCCCCAGGCCTGGCAGGGGTGGTGCAGCCCCTTGAGTTGGGCCATAGAGCTCATTAAAAATGAAAAGCAGGGCTTTATGATTTTTATGAAACCTGGGTTATCATTTTTGGACTGAACTGGGGGGGGTGGGGGCTGTGCATATTACAGCCAGTATTAGCTGGCAGCCTAACCAAAGTGGATTCTGAGGACCTGTTCCCCTTGCTTGTGGTGGGGTAGTGGGAGCAGGAGTGCTCATGCCTGCCCCAAATTAATCTTGGAGTCTCCCTAGTCCTGTTTCCAAATATTCCTCTCTAATGGACCTAATATCTGTGGCCCAGAGGCCAGCACTGAGGGCCCCGAGCTAGTGAGCTGCCCTGGGCTGCTCAATCTCTAACCACAGCTCTGCCCTCAAACATAAGCAGGCTTTCCCTCAGGCTAACTAGTGCACCCCACTGACCAGTCACCCAAAACATTAGCTTGGGCAGGTGGAGGTACGGGGGTGGTGGGTGTGAGAGAGAGGGCTAGGGAAGTATACCTCATAGTATTTGAAACATTCAAGTGCTTTCTTTCTGTTCTGTGGTCCACATGGCCATGTTGACAAACAGTGTTGAATGCGAGGTGTAAGAGAAACCAATCAACTTACATTACACTTCATTAGGCATAGTGTTGGCACTATTCAGAAGGATTTTTCAGTACACAACTAGCTTTGAGATGATTCAGGAGCTGAGCTCAACAGAAAATGCATTATTTACCAATATAACATAACTACATATTCATCATTGTTTTCCGTGCAGTTGCTCATTTATCTTTATTTGTCATAATGCTCCTCATGGTTTTACACTCACTGCAGCACAATTCATCCCTCCATCTAATCAGGGCATCAGTAAAATGCAAGCATTGCATAAATATTTAATCTGGAAATAAAATCAGTCTTTTCAAATACCAGCTGCTGTGACACAAGAGCTTGATGTGATAACAAGTGCCAAACAGCTTCCCAGTCCTTGGTCCTTTAGACAGGAGCCAGACGCAGTCAGAAATTCACTCTGGGCCGAGGTTGAACATGTTTCAAAGGATGGAAAATAATCTTTACTTTCTTTCTAAACGTTTCCTAACTTAAATAGCAAAGAGGGAAAAATGTTCGTGAAAACAGCTTCTTTTTGTACTTTTCCATTCCTGACATATGTGTTGAATAAATATTAAGAATTTATTTCTAGCAGTGCATAGTAATTATTTCTGACAATCTCACCAAATCAAAATTTAGGATATACACACACACACACAGATCAGACACATGCACGCACGCGCGCACACACACACACAGACACAGAACAGACACATGCACGTGCGCACGCACACACACACACACAGAAATTCATATACTCAAACTCAGACATGTATACAAACACACACATGCACGTACACACAGACACACAGGCATGGAGACCGACATACACACAGGCACAGACAGAGACAAATTTATTCAGACGCGCACACACGTCTAGACACGTGCATACATTGTCATGAGGTTATGCTCCTTAATGTTTGAAAATATGACTTTTCAACTTCCAACTGACTGGAAATTTTGCAATTTGAACTGAGACAAAGCAAACTGCTTAAAATGCAAGGCCACATTCCAAGGTCAAGGTGAGAAAAACAAATCGCCCTCAGGGGAGTGTGAAGGGGGACACATTTCCTACAATCCAGGCAGCCAGCAAAACCCCTAACCATCTAAGGGAGAGACATTAAAAATGCAAAGCACTGGATATTGCAACAATGGCTACCACAGGCAGACCTGCTAAGAACTGCTTGGAAATACAGAATGGGTGAAGTATTTCAAGGCAAGGCTGCCCAGCCACTTGAGAGAGGTTGCAAGTGACACAGGCGGTGTCAAAAAAATCTTCAGCAGAGGAAACAGGCTGAAGGCTGCTCTTTCTCCTTCTCCTTTGGAATAAGTGTGTCACCCAGTTCGAGAAGTCAGCTCTACAGAAACCGAGATCCCCTTAATAACGCAACATCTTCTACATCTGACTGCATCCAAGAAACCAGCTAACCCAAATTGGCTGCAGTGTTTAAAACCTTCAGCCCAAAGAAAATCAAAGGGCACTTAACCGTATATTCTTTTACCTTTTTAAATTGGACTCTATAACCCCTTATTTCAGATACTGGTGCGTGTGGGGGCCCTAATGACTGCATGAGCGCCAAATGCTTGGTGTTGTGATTTTATTATTTTTCTCAGGTATAGTGGTGAATAAATTTGCTATTTCTTTGACTCAAATAAACCTTATTTGATTGGCTCCTTACTGCTTAAATAGTTAAATACATTCCAATTTAGAAAAGGCATATCCTCATGAAGAAGAACCTTAAACCTTTGCTGTGACCAACCGAGGAGGTTGAATATAAGGGAGTCGTAACAACATATAGACAGAGACACAGGTGAGCATAAGAAACATAGAGATACAAACATACACAAACACATGCACACAATCTGCATAATCACCAATTAAATCAAAAAGTAGTGATTCCTGTGGGTTATAGATACTGAAGTAAGAGAATAGCTGTTTTTGTCTGTTGGTGTTTGCTTTCCTTAGTGAACTTGATAGAGGCTGGAAATAATGTTCTGATATATTCCAACCTCTGGTATAACAAACATTGCCTCTTTTGCACTTGCAGAACTTTTGCATAGCTTCCAGAAACAAACTGAAGCAGAGAATCTATTGCAAATACTTAGCTCACCTGAAGTGTCTATGTTAATGTGGGTAAAATTCTAGCCATTGTCCCACCATCCAAAAAATAAACAATGAAAGGTGCCAAAGGGCCTGTTCAAATGGGGTGCGAGGACCACATGAAATTATCATGAACTAGCTAGTAATGTCCCTTCTCCTTATTTGCTGCATGCCTATTTGACCACTGAAGCATCCCTATGGCCACAAACAAACAGCACGTTCGGGAAGTGGTATCTCTATTGAGATAGAACCAGACTGGTGATGGGAGCATGCAAAGCCATGTTGGTGCTGTCAATGGCACCTTGGACCCTGCATTGGCCTGTCATGTAGGTTAGGTCTAGTGTTCTCTCATCCCTCCTGGGGAATGTGATGTATATGTTCCTCTTGGTATAGAGAACTTAGTCACCACACTAATACAGTGGACACCCTAATACAGTGGTACTAAACAACCTGAGTGATATCATTGATGTCAACTTATGAAGCCTGGATAAACCCTTTGGTGTAAATATTAAAAGCCGCAGTGATTAACAGCTCCAGACAGTGCTGTCCTTGCCCTGGTTTGAGCCTCCCAATTGTGACACAAAGTTGTTCCAGAAGTCAGAACTACTTGTGGTATGGGGGAAAAAAAAAACCCAAACTATAGACCACAAACCAGCAAATAACCTGTCTGGAATGGACAAGTCCCATCAATCGTGCTCCTGTGGCAAATTTTCTGGCAGGGTCCTACAAGAAGTATTGGAACCTTATTTTAACATTGTAAAGAGGCTTTTTAAAAAATATTTCGAGTGCCTGCCACGGACGCCTATGGAGCAGCCCAATCCAATGTGGTGGAATTTGGACATTCAGCATGAGATGGGCATGTTGTGTTGCCCACCACATTGAACCCTTAGCCACCCATTTTAGATGCGTCAAACAAGCATAAGATGATCCAGTTTCTAGGCAAACATCTTTTTCTATAAACTTACATAGAGAATTTTCTGGTAAGTCATGATATTAAATGTGCTTCTTACTGTAAACTAATTTATAAATCCAAACTGGGTTATTTTGGTAGTAAGCTAATCCTATATTTTTATATATATTAAAAACTATATTTTTAACTATTACATTTATGCACATTTATCAACAAATGTGTTCCTGAATTATGGTTTAATATCACGTGCTTGATTAACCTGCATGGATGCACAGTGACTTTAATTTATTCTGAAACATTTTAAATTCTTTCCCAGTTCTGATATCAATTCCTCAAGGTATAGATTTGAATAAAATAAATTAATATACAATATTTTTATTAATTTGGAAATGTAGTCAGAAAATTAACAATGCTGCAATTCAATTAGTTACTGACAGTTCTAATTAATGAAAGTGTGAAGTTTAAAGTCTTTGAAAACAATCTGGTGTAATGTTAACCTTTTCTATGTGCCTGGTATCTAATGGTCATTTTCTTCATATCCCACTTACTTTATTCCTAATTTACATTTTATCTTTGCTCAATCTTTTAACTAAATACTGTTAATACATATATTTACAATTGCCAAACATTTAAAGATAATTTTTAAACTATTCATATCCAAACTGACAAGCTGCTCATTGTTCTCACTTTACTCAATACATTCCCTTATCGTCTTTGCTCACACCAATGTTCACTTGTCCCATATTCTTCACTATCCTCACCGCCTTGTATTCCTTATTGTTCCCACTCCCTCATGTTCCTTATTTTCCCCAAATCCTCCATATCCCTCATTATCCCCATTCCAGCATACACCCCATTATCCCCACTCCCTCATATTCCCCCATTACCCCCACTCCCTCATATTCCCCCATTATCTCCACTCCCTCATATTCCTAACCCTAACCTCCACTCCCTCATATTTGGTCTTTATTTCAAAGGGAATGGAGGATAAAAATAGGGAAGCCTTGCTAAAACTATACAAGGCACTAGTTAGACCACACCTAGAATACTGTGAACAATGTTGGTCCCCTTATCGAAGAAAGATAGACTGGCATTGGAGGCAGTCAGGAGAGGTGGAGTAGGTTGGGCCTGTGCTCATTGGAGTTTAGAAGAATGAGAGGTGACCTTATTGAAACATATAATATTTTTAGGGGGCTTGACAGGGTAGATGCTGAGAGGTTGTTTCCCCTTGTGGCAGAGTCTAGGACCAGAGGGCATAATCTCAGGGTAAGGGGGTGCCTGTTTAAAACAGAGATGAAGTGGCATTTCTTCTCTCTGAGTGTAGCCAATCTGTGGAATTCTTTACCGCAGAGGGCTGTAGAGGCTGAGATAGACAGATTTTTAATCAGTAAGGGAATCAAGGGTTGTGGGGAAAAGGCAGGAAAGTGGAGTTGAGGATTATCAGATCAGCCATGATTTCACTGAATGGCAGAGCAGGCTGGATGGGCCGAATGGCCTACTTCTTCTCCTATGTCTTATGGTCTTATATTCCCTGATTATGCCCACTTCCTTATATTTCTCCATTAGCCCCTTCATATTCTGATTATGTCCAATCCCCGTGCTCTTCCCGTTTCCACTCCTCCATTTTTCCGATTAGCCCCCACTCCCCATGTTTCTTGTTATCCCCACTGAACCATGTTCACATGTTAACCCCACTCACTCACGTTCCTCCTATTGACCCTCCCCCACCCCCACCACCCTGTCTTCAACCTGCTCCAGTGCAAAACCTCTACTGTGCGCTCATCACATTTATAATAAGCGTTCAGTAGTGCAACTGTATTTTGCTGGTGCAAAGTGAGTATCGTTGCTGGGTCAGTGAAAAGGAGATGGGATTTGTGACTGAGATATTCTTGTGTAATCCCTCATGTCCTTATGGCCAGTATTTATCAGGATGCATACTCATTGTCTGCACATCACTGGTGGCAGAGTTTCTTGGCACACTGATAATAAACTGTGTTTTACACTCATCACTTTTTTTGGTGTTATCCATCAATTCTTCTAGGGCATTTAACCTCTTTTCCAATTTTTCATCTGGATGTGTTCTGATAATCACTGGATTAAGACATCAGTTAAGGCTGCTTTTATAAACGTGTTGTCTCATTCAACAGTTCAATCCATTGTAACAAATTCAAGTTTGCACAAGCTCAAACAGCATTAGCTATCTTTTTGCTCATAACTTAATGTTATCCTTGCTTTTTGTGAACGATAAGGCTGCCCCCAATGGACGGGCTGAGCGTGAGAAGTCACTGTCGACTCAAGCCCCAGGCTCAAGGTCAAATGAGTTTCAAGCATCAGTTAATCTCTTCTGAAAGTTTTAGCACATCCAATTTTCTGAATTCTGTTGCTTTTTAGTAATTCAAATAATTTTACTGGTGAAAAATGACAGTATCAGCTTGGCCATTAAACACCATTCCTAACTCCCTTTCCACTGACGGTAATGGAGACTAAAATCAGGCGAAGAGCTGATATAGCATGTTGGATACCATCACCCAAAGTCCAATTTACCCCAATCAGCGTAGATATTTCGAGAAAAGTCAAAATTGGCGCCTCTCCCTCTGACTCTGTTCCTTCCAGTTGACCTGCTCCCAGTATTCTGTTGATGCTGCTGTGTTAGAAATTAAGAGGTGTGTGAGAGAGGGGCAGACTTTCCCTCCTGCTGATTTTCCTGACAAGGACATTTATGGCTCTGCCTGTTGTCTTTCAAGATAACAGGATTGTGATCCAGAGCTCTCTAAGCAGAGGATGGTAGCTAGAAATAAAAGTGCTTTCTTGTCAGTTAACAATTCATTCAAGCAAATATTTATCAATGGAGCACTCAATCATTCACTCCTCCCTGTTGGGAATGAGTATGAGATATTCTGAGATATGTTCCTGATATTTTGTATAAGACTGGCTTTTTTGTACGACACAGCGTTCAGCTTTTAAAGAAGCCAAAGAGAGAAAAAAAAATTAGAAGTGTAGAGGAAAAATCAATGAATGAACATAACAGCTGTAGCCACAAGATTACTGAACTAGAAGAAGGTGCCCTTCACAAATAGATCTAGTCCATAAATCTGTGATACAGTAATAACCTTCCACTGTGCAACAAGCGAAGCTTTGCAATTAGAACAGAAAAAGCTAGCTAACACTTCTATATCTTTCCCACTAGTTGGTGGTCAATAGAATACACAGTAGGGTAATGGTGCCTCTATTGTTCCTTAGCTCTAACAAATAGATTCTGTTATTGACTCTTCTGGACATCCTCTTGCTCCAGTACTGTAATATAGTGTTTATCAATACAGCCACCCCTCCTCCTTTCTTTCCTTCCCTATCTTTCCTGAACACCTTGTATTGTGTTAAGTACACAATATATGAGCCAGGTCTCCATTATTGGCACAATATCATATTTTCACGTGGCTCCCTGCATAGATAGCTCACTAGCCTTAGTTACCACACTCCATGCATTCGCATATATGCACTATAAACCTAATTTAGAACTTACTTCATTCACCTTTACTCAAACTTCAACTTTACTAATTCTTATTTTGGTGCTGTTGCTCCCAATTTTTGTGAACCTTGTTTTCCTCCCTAATTTTACCTCCTGGTTCCCACCTTCCTGTCAAGTTAGTTTAGAGCCTCCCCAGTAGCACTAGCAAATGGTCAAGCAGGGGGCATTGGTCCCAGCTCTGTTCAGGTGCAACCTGCCCAACTTGTACAGATCCCATCACCCCCAAAACTGCTCCCAATGTCCCAGGAATCTAAAGCGCTCCCTCCTGCACCACCTCCCCAAATACGTATTCATCTGTCCTATCCTCCTATATCAATACTCAATTGTGCCTGGTAATCCGGAGATTGCCAACTTTGAGGTCCTGCTTGTTACTTTCTTTTCCAGCTCCGTAAATGCTGCCTCTAGGACCTCATCCCTCTTTCTACCTATGTCATTGGTACCGATATGAACCAAGACCCACTGGCTGTTCACCCCCTGCCCTCCCCCGCACCAACCCCAACTTAGAGCTCTGCAGCTGCTTCGTGACATCCTTGATGCTAGCACCAAAGAGGCAACATATAATCCTGGATTCACGCCTGTAACCACAGAAATGCCTATCTTTTCTCCTAAATGTGGAATGATGTGAGGTCATTAGAGATATTGAGGTTTGTTTCAACTCTAGTGCCTGGGTGGTAATGGAACAAAATGGGACAGGGTCAGGGGATTCTAGGAATGCTGGGTGATGCCCTTTTCCAGGTTAGCATGCAGGCAGTAGAGCTGAAAATTAACCCCAACAAGAAGGGTATCATTTAAATATGTCAGGCTTTGGTTTAATACCACCAAATGGAATAATTCATAGGAGAGTTGACATTTCTGTCCTTTCCAAGATAACTGGAATTAAAACTGTCCACTATAAAGCCCAGACTAAAATGATTGCAGTTGAAATAAGGTTTCTCTATTTTTCTCTCCAGCCTCCGCTAATCATGTAGTGACGGAAGCTAAACAGTAGAGTTGAGAAACCATGTCAATGCAACATCTGCAGCATATGTTCCCCAGGGACCAACATGGTCACTCTGTGCTACATCCTTTGAGGTGGAATTATGTGGACAGATGATTAAACAGTGTAATCACGCTGCCTTTCTTCCCTTTGGTTTAATCTAGTCTCATCACAAAGCCATCAAAGCTGGGATGGAATTTGATCCTACTTGATTGGAAACAAAAAATAAAAAATACCTGGAAAAACTCAGCAGGTCTGGCGGCATCGGCGGAGAAGAGCACAGTTGACGTTTCGAATCCTCATGACCCTTCAACAGGCTGAGTTTTTCCAGGTATTTTTTAATTTTTGTTTTGGATTTCCAGCATCCGCAGTTTTTTTGTTTTTATCTACTTGATTGGAACCCTAACCATTCCAACATGTCACAAAGTCAACATTATGCAAATTGTAAAACATCTTTAAATGATTTGAAAGGACCTCGTTTCAAAAGCATTTGCTGTTGTGTGTTGTACTGAGCATACAGCTTCACAGTGTCCAGGAAAGTTTCCTCTGACAGAACACTCCGCCTTCACCTCAGTCACTATCTGCCAACCCTCTGTTTACTACAAGAATTAGTCAACCATTCCACAATGATTTTGGCACAGAATGGGCCTTCCCATCACTGGGGAAAAAATATTAATGACCTCCCTCGCTCAAATCAAGAGAAGCTTGCCACCCAATTTTCTTTAGGGCCTGAAATGTCGGTAATCTGGGAAGGGCAGGGAGTTGTGGGGGGGTAAGGAAATGGGGCAACAGTAATCTGGAAGTGGGGGTGGTGGAATGGAACGTCAATAATGTAGGTTGCAGGAAAAATGGGATATTAATAATGCAGGGAGGCTGGAAATAGGGCATCTATAATTCTGGAAGGAGGGAAGCAGGGCTTCAATAATGCAGGAAGGTAGAAAATGAGCCAGCAACAATCTGCAGAGTGGGGACATGTGGTGGAACCTGGTAATGCCAAGTTTCCAACTTAAAGATAACTACGTGGAAATTTCCTCCAACGACAGGACAGCTGGTGGTTCCGCACCCCCCCACCCCCCCCCCAACCCCCACCTCCAACCACCCCGCATCAAAACCTAACACTGTAAAAGGCAGAAGGGATGGCAACACTGGGAAAAACTCCTGCTGATCCTAGCTCATCCATTCTAAATGTATGCAACACTGGCAAGCTGGTGCTGGTATTTGGTCAAACATCCAGGGATGCAGCGTGGCCTGGAACACTCTAAGGCAAAAATTCTGCCATCAATGAAATTGTCCCTTTATAAAGGGGGGCTCATTACTAATTTTTTCAGATGTTTGAAGCTGTTCCTATTGGCATTTCCCTCAAACAAGTTGGCGGGCACTGTATTTTGCTGTCCTCTCAGTGAGCACTTAATATGCACCAATACTGGTGCATTTACCCATTTGCTTGATACAAAAGGCCCACATCCTTAGAATCTCTGACAATCAGCCGCCAGTGATGCCTGTAGGGTACAAGTACCTCCCTTAAGTTACTTAGTTTATGGCATATGGAGAGGGATAGCAGACTGTCAGCCCTGAATTATTTTCTTTACAATCATTTGCCCTTTTTGAATTAGCACAGTAATTGAACTTCAGTGCAGGAGCAAATTTGCCCTTACTTGCTGGGATAAAAAATGTTGAGGGCTATCACATTTACCTTGCCATCACTACAGAAGCCGAATAGGTTCTGAAGAGAAACTTTTGGAAGGTGGTGGAAAACTATTCAATTGAGTAGCCAGGTATAGCGTGTAATCAGTGATTCATTTTAGCTTTGGTCGATTCAACCAAACGAGAAGTGAGTTTTGAACCAAACAAAGTGAGAATAATGGAAAATGCAATTAATGTATATCTTGAGGCAAAAGTGACTTTGGGGGAAAGGAAGCTAAAGGCTGGAAAACCCTAACAATTTTAGTCCCATAAATTCACGGGTCTGTGATCTTGGCAACTAAACTGACATCGTTCCTGCCAAGAAGCTCCATTGATGGCCTTGGCAAACTTTGCAGTCAGGGTGGGGTTTCCTAATTTGTCTGCAAATGTTGGGTATCTGCATTACTAGCTGGTGTATATAAAGCACCACCAAAAAAGAATGGGTTTCCGACCATGCCATGAGGGACAATGTTTACAATGTTTTTCCCGAGGTAGGGGAGGCAGGACATTCTTACAAAGGTACCTCAAATCTTGTGGCAATGGCCCACATAATTTTTGCAGGGCTCAGGGGAGAACTTCTATTCCTCCTAGTCCACAGATAATCATTAAAAACTTTTGTTGTATGGTTCACTTTCAGTTGGGTGGTCAGGTGAAACTGAGGCAGAATACGTACCTAGCTGTGTCCCAGAATGGTAGCTGGACTTCAATGGACATCACTGTCCACTCCAATTTGTATTGAACACTAGATTACTGCCTTAATCAGGTGAGCACCCTGACTGCCCAGCTATAGGTTCTTCAGAAGATGAAGCTGAGTCATTTGCAGCAGGAATGAGACATTCCATTTTAGGGGTGGCAGTCTTTGTTTCAGCTCAATGGCACCAGTGAAAGTAAACTCCTTTATCTCATAAAGTAGAATGGTATCTTGACACCAATCATATCCATGCTTTAAATGATAGAAACGAATGAAGTGAACCAAGATCAAAATACAAGAAAACAGAATTCCAAAATAGTTAATATCGCAACACAATGTTTCAATGGTACAGTCTAAATAAAGTGAAAGGAGAATGTTTATGTTGCATGGGCTGACCACCTTATCTATATCTATCTTGTGCTCTGCAATATCTTGACAGGATAGGTACTGAAAGTTTGTTTTCCCTGGTTGGAGTACCTAGAACGAACATTCATTGTCTAAGGTGTCTGCCATTTAAATCCAAGATGATGAAAAATGCCTTCCCTAAGAGGGCTCTGAATCTTCGGAATTCTCTACCCCAGAGGGGTTGAGTATATTCAAGGGTGAGACAGATAGATTTTTGGACTCCAGGGAAATCAAGGGATATGGGGATTGGACAGGAAAGTGGAGTTGAGGTAAAAGATCAGCCATGATCTTAGTGAATGTTGGAGCAGGTTTGAGGGGCTGCATGGCCTACTTTTGCTCATATTTCTTACATCCTCATGTGCATGAGAACGTAAGGCCTAGAATTCAATATATTTCAATAGAGTCTGGTATGGACAAGCCTCTAGGCTTAATTTTCCACTTCCAGTTTGTGGGCCCATTTAGATTGGTGCACCTATATTATATACACCATGTGACTTCAAGAGTAACTAAAGTGTGTACCCATGAGCATGCATCTGAACCTGGCATTTATAGGTTAACCTTGCATCACAGTGAATCAAACGAATTAGCTGGGGCTTAACTGTACACATCTGTCCACTGTTGCATTGGCACAAAGTCTCTACTAGTAGGAAAGCACAGCCCAGTTTCAGTACTCCCTCAAAGGTCACATTGCCCACTGTGCTAGCTGTCCACTGATAAATAAAAAGGGAATGAGGGGAACCATTTCTTGTGTATTTTGATGCCTAGAAGCTAATGAGATGTCTTCCTCCTGATGCACTTGCCTTGTAAGCTGTAGAGTTCGCTGACGCTGTTCTGCCTCGTGATGTGATGCCAGTACGCACTGCGAGGAAGTGTTATTGTCATGAGTGCCATCTCCTCACTGGGACTGGATTGCAGCTGAAATACAGAAACAGAGTTGCTTCAGACGTGCTTGGAAGTGCAAAACCAAAATAAATGACTTCAGAGAAAAGAACACCTTTGTAAAAATACACATAACAAAATGAAAACACCAAATACACTGATACAGCCTGGAGTTTCTGCATAGGGGTCATCAGACTGAGAGATGACAGTGTAAGGGAGTAAGAACAGGTTTTCACTTTGCACACCATGACAGTATTAGCACTTCTAGGTTAGATATAGCTTGCTCCTTCCTGTCTTTAACAACACTTGTCCAAGGTGACCACAGAATTAAAGCATTCCAGTAACATGGCATTTCCCCTGCTCATTATCTTCTTGACCTTACAGAGTGAGAGCATCTTAATTAGTGTTGTAGCAGTGGGATCT
The DNA here is from genome assembly GCF_017639515.1 of Carcharodon carcharias. NCBI lineage: Eukaryota > Metazoa > Chordata > Chondrichthyes > Lamniformes > Lamnidae > Carcharodon > Carcharodon carcharias. The sequence goes on along the minus strand of NC_054472.1, from coordinate 27,185,367 downwards.
GTCTGGAGATCTAAAGCTTCTATTTATGGCAGCTAGTATATTTTGAAATATTATTATGTTCAGTGTGGAGGGCTTGCTTCATTTAAGTATTCCATGTTGTTATTCCTCACAGTTAAAGAAATCCATTGTTCAAGTGCCTGTAAAAATTCCATTTCAGCAAACTGCAAATTGTCTCACCCTTGCTTGTTAACTGAAAATAGTTTGTAGCAAAATGCTGGGTGCCAATCAGAATGGTTTGCTGCTATTGGTAGCAGGCTGTTGATGTTTCAGGTCTCATTACAGGTGATTCATCTACGGCTTCCTTGGTAAAGCATAGCATCCTCTGGGGCAGGTCCTTGGTGAGGGTAAAAATGCCATCTCATCCAATATAGTAGATCCTCATGGTTCTTCCATTACACATCAAGGTCTCCCTCAGCGGCTCATTCTCTTCCTCCAGTGCACCTAATAAAGTGAATCTTGTTGATAAGGAAGAATGTAAATGCGTTGGAGGTTGTTCAGAAGAGGTTTACTAGATCAGTACCTGGAATGAGCGGGTTGTCTTATGAGGAAAGGCGAGACAGACTGGGCTTGTTTCCACTGGAGTTTAGAAGAGTGAGGGCTGACTTGATTGAAGTATGTAAGATCCTCTTGGTAATGATTAAGTGGACATGAAAGGACGGTTCCTCTTGTGGATGAGTCCAGAACCAGGGGGCACTGTTGTAAAACTAGGAGTTGCCCTTCTAGTACAGAAAAGAGGAGAACTTTTTTCTCTGAGGGTTGTGCGAGTTTGGAACTCTGCCTGGGGAGGCTGGGTCATTGAATATTTTTAAGGCAGAGTTAGGTAGATTCAGGTTATTGGAGCTAGATGGAAATGTGCAATTCGAAACAAACAGATCAGCCATGATCTTATTGAATGGCGGAACAGGCTCGAGGGGCTGAATGGCCTACTTCTGCTCCTATTTCATATGTTCGTATGAACATCAGTGCTGTTTTAAGTTCTGAAACAATGGCTGGAATTTTATGGCCCATCATAGCGGGAGCGGGGCTGTAAAATGCGGTGAGCCATTCTAAACTCCATTGACTTCGGTGGGACCGTAAAATCCCGCTACCATAAAATTTACCCAATGTCACCCACCCTGCTCTGTGCTGGAGCCCTGCAAACTCACCATATTGCCTTAATCCCAATGTTATCAATATGATTAGAGCTGGACAGCAAATGTGAATGAATTTATATTTATTTGGTCAGTAACAATTTAACAAGCCAAAAACCTAACTTGGGTTTGTTCATTAGTACCATGCATATGCTTTACTCAATGCAATCTGGCCCAAAGAAGCATTTTGGTAGTGTGGAGAAAAATGCCTGAATACTCCATTGGTTATTAATGATTACACTTCAACCCTCATTTATCATAGGCATCAAGGTGGCATTCAACTGAGCATGATGCCAACAAGCCATAGGAAAACAGGAGCCAACAGAGGAATAAAAGCAAAGTACAATGCTGGAGGTCTGAAATATATTTTAAAAAATGTGCTGGAAAAACTCACCCAGTTTGGCAGCATCTGTAGAGAGAGAATCTCTCTCTATAAATGCTGCCAGACCGGCTGAGTTTCCTAGCACTTTGTTTTTAAGCCAATAGAGGAAGTTACTTCAATGGTGGCAGTCATCTAACACAAAAGAAGATGGTCATGGTTGTTGATGACCAGTTAATAGAGCCCCAGGGCATCACTTTAGATGTTCTTTATGGAAGCATATTCAATCCAATCATCTTCAACTGCTTCATTCGTGACCTTCCTTCTATTCTAAGGTGAAGAGTGGAGCTGTTTGCTAATGATTCATCTTTATTCATAACTCCTCTGACAATGAAGCTGTCTACACCAGTCTACAGATGGACATGGATAAAATCAACAAGTGCATGCTCGGTAATGGCCATGTCTAACAAGGGATTGAACAGCCATCTCTCCTTGAGATTTCAACAGCACCATCCCTCCCTGCGATTTCTTCCACCAAAAAGAACAATGTTGTAGGAATAAGAACAAAAAAACTGCGGATGCTGGAAATCCAAAACAAAAACAGAATTACCTGGAAAAACTCAGCAGGTCTGGCAGCATCGGCGGAGAAGAAAAGAGTTGACGTTTCGAGTCCTCATGACCCTTCGACAGAACTTGCGTTCGAGTCCAAGAAAGAGTAGGAAACCCATTACCTGCAAGATCCCCTCCAAGTCATAAACCACCTTTATTTGGGAATACATTTCTGTTCCTTGATTACTGCGGGATTATAATCATGGAATTCTCCATCTAACACCATTGTGGGTGATAACCATGGCTACAAGGACTGTAGTAATTTAAAGAGAAGGTCCACAATCACCTCTGAGGGCAACTAGGATGGCAATAAATTAGCCCTGTCGATGCCACCCAAACCCCAAGAAAAAATTAAAGCAAAGACACAGACTAATTTCACTCACTAAGTGATGCACATTAGAATTGGAGAATAAAAGGTACGTCTTAATTGTCACCCAATTGGAGCAAACTTAAAAAGCGTCATTGGGGTTCTGACAGCAGACAACTATTTAAAGAGATTTCCGCAGTATGTAGAAATGTGAAATGCTTCTTCATTACTGGTGACTAAATATAATAGAATAGATCTTTTTAGCTACTTGTGTAGCGAAATCATACTTTGTGATATCAGTTTATGAGGGTGGGAGTTCAAATGCAATTGTTTTGTTTGCTATTTTAACCGAGGTACTAACCTGCTTATCAGAACAAATAACATGCTTAAGATATCAGATAACACATTTCGATTGTCAACTGCAGAGTGCAAATTCACCCCATTGGTGTTCATAGGCACGTTAAGGCTGCAAGAACATTTTGAAAAGACGATGTCACATTGTTAAGAGACTAACTGCCAATCACTTTCTCGCTACTATTAATTATAACACATCAGCTTTTCTGAAGCATCTGATTTTGCTGACAACATTCTACAATTATCAGTTTAGACCAAATGGTGTGGTTTGTGAACGAAGATTAAAACAACCTTCTCTTTATCATCCTATAACTGCATTTCTGTCCTGGTACCCTGTTCCTCTCGTCAGAACCATTTGGTGTATTTTTTTCACTCTACCTGCCTCTTTCTCTCCCTCATTGTATTTCTATGTCTCAAACAATTCCTCTTGTTGGAGAATAGTTTTGACTTCGGCCGTGAGCATAATACTGGTAGTTGCAGATCAGCTACTCGTTTCACATACTTTTCTATTTACTTTAATGAAATGGGAAATCAGGTGGGTGAATAAGGTATGGCTAACAGCTAGGTTAGCATGTATCACAAAGTGAAAATTAACCCTCTATATCTTGCTATTTGCCCCCAAAACATTATTTCTCATTCTTTCCCTCTTTCTCTATCTATCTCTCCTCTCATCCGCTCTTTCTTCTGTATATCGCCCATGATCTTTGTATGCTTCTGATACATGTTGTTTGTCCCAATTACTCTTCCAGCACATTACTGAGAACGAGCTGGTTGGAGGCAGGGTCTGGGGGACAGTAGTTGGGGTCACAAACTGGCTGGAATAATGCACTCTGAATAGCTTGTCTTGATATCAATCAGAGGAAAAAAAAACCATGGTCTGAATTTTTCAGATGGCAAGATCTCGCTTCCCGCCATCTGAAGAGTTAGCAGGGAACACATCCCTGCCAGCTCCGAGTGCCCTGCAGCCATGTCACACTGAGTGAGTGTTAAGTGGCTACCCCTCGCTTGCGAGGTAGTTCCATCTTAGAGAGCTGCCGGCCAATTTGGGGGTGAGGGGGGTGCGTGAAGGGGTGATTGGGGTCTCAGGGAAGAGGCCAGAGGTGGGGCAGAGGAAGGTGCGGGAAGTCCGGAGGCCACCCAACCTTGATGGGGGGGTGCCCGACATCAGAAAGGAGCTTCTGATGGAGGCCTCCCCCAACTCCGCCGGCCTATCCGCTTGAGATCTAACTCCCTTGATTTTCTGGCTTGGCCCTCATAAGGTCAATCCTCCCATCAGCCTAAAAATTGAGGCTGGGCAGGAAACAGCCCTTACATGCCCAATAATTGGCCACTTAAGGGCCTCAATTGGGGCAAAGTTGGGCTTCCGTCCAGAGGTCCCCAACATCATAGATGCCAGTCTTCAGCCAATTCGATTCACTTCAAGTGATATCAAGAAACAGCTGAAGGCAATGGATACTGCAAAGGCTATGGGACCTGACAATATTCCAGCAATAGTACTGCAGACTTGTACTCCAGAATTGCCACGCCCCTAGCCAAGCTGTTCCTGTACAGCTACAACACTGGCATCTACCCGGCTACATGGAAAATTCCCCGGGTATGTCTTGTACACAAAAAGCACGACAAATCCAACCCAGCCAGTTACCGCCCCATCAGTCTACTCTCGATCATCAGTAAAGTAATGGAAGTGGTCATCAACAGTGCTATTAAGCGGCACTTGCTTAGCAATAACCTGCTCACTGATGCCCAGTTTGGGTTCCGCCAGGGCCACTCAGCTCCTGACCTCATTACAGCCTTGGTTCAAACATGGGCAAAAGAGCTGAACTCCTGAGGTGAGGTGAGAGTGCCCTTGACATCAAGGATGCATTTGAAAGAGAGTGGCATCAAGGAGCCTGAGCAAAACTGGAGTCAATGGGAATCAGGGGGAAAACTCTCCGCTGGTTGGCTAGCACAAAGGAAGATGGTTGTGATTGTTGGAGGTCTATCATCTCAGCTCAAGGGCATCACTACAGGAGTTCCTCAGGATAGTGTCCTCAGCCCAACCACCTTCAGCTGCTTCATCAATGTCCTTCCTTCCATCATAAGGTCAGAGGTGGGGATGTATGATGATATTTTATGATGTTTAGCATCATTTGCGGCTCCACAGACATTGAAACAGTCCATGTCCAAATGCAGTAAGATCTGGACAAATTCCAGGCTTGGGCTGACAAGTGGCAAGTAACATTTGTGCCACACAAGTGTTAGGCAATCACCATCCCCAACAAGAGAGAATCCTACCATCACCGCTTGACGTTCAATAGCTAATATTACTATCACTGAATCCCCCACTATCAACATCCTGAGGGTTACCATTAAAACTGAACTGGACTAGCCATATAAATATTGTAGCCAAAAAAGGTCAGAGGCTAGGAGTCATGTGATGAGTAACTCACTTCCTGACTCCCCAAAGCCTGTCCACCATCTGCACGGCACAAGTCAGGACTGTGATGGAATATTCCCCACTTGCCTGGATGAGTGCAGCTTCCACAACTCTGAAGAAGCTGGACAATGTCCAGGACAAAGCAGTCCGCTTGATTGGCACCACATCCACAAACATTCACTCTGTCCACCACTGACGCACAGTAGCAGCAGTGTGTACCATCTACAAGATGCACTGCAGCTGCACAAAGCGCCTTCAACAGCATGTTCCAAATCAACAACTTCTACCAGCTAGAAGGACAAGGGCAGCAGATGCATGGAACACGACCACCTGCAAGTTCCTCTCCAGCCACAAACCATCCTGATTTGGAAATATATTGCCGTTCCTTCACTATCATTGGGTCAAAATCCTGGCACTCTCTCTCTAACAGCACTGTGGGTGTACCTACACCACATGGACTGCTGCGGTTCAAGAAGGTGGCTCACCACCACTTTCTCAGGGGCAATTAGGGATGGACAACAAATGCTGGCCTAGCCAGCGATGCCCACATGTCGTGAACAAATAAATAAAAACATAGACCATGCTGATCACTGGAGTTTATTAAGCAATTTACCTGCTTTTGAGAATGTGCTAAATCAGTAATCAAACCCAGACACATTGGGGGGAAAATAAATGGGGACATGCTGTTTCTTATCTCTTCGGTGCTATACAGATTATGAAAAGGACTCTTAATGGCAGGTGGTCTAGTTCCCTCCAAAGCTCTCTGCCTCTCCACCTCATTAATACTGCTTAACACCTTGCTCTTTGACCAAGCTTTTGGTCATCTGTCTTAACATCCCTCTGAATAGCTTGGTATCAAATCTTGTTTGATAACACACCTGTGACATGCCTTGGGATGTTTTACCACATTAAAGCACTACATAAATGCAAGCAGTTGTGGTTGGGATGCCATTGCTGCTGGAGACCTGTGCATCAGGAGTTAGTGGCACTGATCGTGCATAAGTTCAATTAAAAACAAAACAGCTAAAGGAAGTCTGGAGAGCAAGGTCTTTAATGCTGAGTCACTGCTCCCAAAAGGGCAGAAGATAGATGGGAATACCTCCACCTGGAGGTTCCCCAAGTCATTCACCATCCTGACTTGGAAATATATCGCCGTTCCTTCACTGTCACCGGGTTAAAATCCTGGAACTCCCTTCCTAAGAGCACTGTGGGTGTACCTACACCACATGGACCGCAGCGGTTCAAGAAGGCAGCTCACCACCACCTACTCAAGAGCAACTAGAGATGGGCAATAAATGATGGACAAGCCAGCGAAGCCTGCATCCCATGAATGAATAAAAAAAAAAATAAAAGGAGTGTTTTCAATGGCGGGATATGTCAAGTGTTGCAGAGATCCAGAGAGCAGTTGCAGCTTTTCAGCACATTTTTTGTTTGTTTGCTTGCTTGTTTGATATGGGTGTCATTAACATGGCCACCATTCATTGCTCATCTCTTGAGATGACGGGCGTGAGCTACAGTACTGAATCGTGGAAGTTTGTGTGGTGACTATGCTCCTTTGTGGACAGGAAGGGTTTGAACGCTCCTCTTGGCCCCACAGGAATTTTCCCACCTGCTGCTGGTCCTTTCCCACCTATCGCTCTAAGTTCCACTAGTTAATTCAACTCTGCGGAGCAGCTGGCTGGATTTCCCAGCTCCTCCATCAGTGAGCTTCCTGTCTGCATTTGTACAACACTGGAGCTTGCCAAAATTACTCAGTTAAGGCCTGATCATGAAAATTGGCTCCTCACCCCACTGATATCATTGCATAGGCTGGCAATGCCCTGCTGTCCTACAGCATGCAAAAATATACCCCATCACATTTTACATTCAACTGGAATGGCCAAATAGATTTTGATTGTTTTTTCTTGTCCTGCACTTTCCTGCATTCCTATGGAATAGAGCGATTGCCTCTTCAGCATGACTGACAATCGTCCGGAAATCCTTGGTTAATTTCTTAATGGTTTATCAACGGCAAGTCATACAGGAGCAGATCTGCTGTATGATCCAAGATCAATTTTCACTGGTATACCTCTTTAGTAGCCATGATTATTAACTTCAGCAGTGTCAGCGTGCATCTCTGTTGACCAGGTTATTATTTCGAACTGCAGTGCCTACTGCTTGACAACACAAGTTCTTTAAGAGATCGACCCATCCTTAGCACAAAATGTTACAAGGTGTTAATTAAACTAGCATGTCATCAAAAGCCTTCTCAGGATGGGCAGGGTTGTTAAAGTAATGACCTTGGCATTCTGATTCAGTCTCTGCAACTTGGATACCGGAAATCTATTCCACTGTTCCTCAGTCAGGTCTGAGGCCTACTTGCTCCTTTCATAATTGGCCTTCAAGTCTTTGGTTTTATACATGCCCTTATCACTTCCAATGCAACTTGTTTGCACAGACAGATAGCCTTGCATAATATTTTCAGCACACCAGCCAGTTTCCCTATTCTTGCAGCACAACAATCACTGATTTTGCCCATTGTTCCGTTCAATCCAATTTCACAAGCAGTTTATATATCTTGCCTGATCCTTCTCCATCGGATTTGACTAGTTCAGCAGCAATTCCAATTTAACCTGGAGATCTTTCAGTTCTCATTTTTCTGATGCCTGTTTTTTTCTGAGAATGCATTTCAGTCTTGCTTGATTCTAAGGCCCCAGGGGTGTTATTACCATTTATTTGACAGTTATATGATTGGCAGACCTCCATTTCTTGAAATGTGTACATCAATAATCTGCATATTTTCTTTCTTCCATACTGCGCTGTTTCAAATTTCTTTCTTGATTCATAGCCTCTTTTTTTCCAGTTTAAAAGCAAATTGCTTGCTTACTTTGGCAGATGCTGTTTCCATTATGATGAAATTGTTGTTTGCCCATCTGTCACAGTGTTTCTTCACACATTAATAGTTTCCCACTATAGGATATTTTACTCTCATAAGAAATAGGAGCAGGACTAGGCCATTCGGCCTCTCAAGCCTGCCCCGCCATTCAATAAGATCATGGCTGATCTGCCCCAGACCTCAACTCCTCATTTGTGCCAGCTCCTCATAGCCCTCAACTCCCTAATGTTTCAGAGATCTGTCTACCTCCTCTGGGCGGGAATCCCAGAATTGGGTTCCACCTGCCATTTTTAAAGGCCTTGAGAAACTCCCTGACTCCATGAAAATCAGGGCCGACGTTTTTCTGTTGTTACTGATGCCTTGCACCACAAACTATTCTCCAGCTGAGAGAATGGATACATGACTTCCATACAAGCCTCTCTCATTTCTAGTCTCAAAGGTTAGTAGGCAATACACAAGATGAGTCCAGGTTAATACATCATCTACTAACTTGTAGAGAAGGCTTTGTCCAGTACCTCTGCTTAACCATTTGGTTTATATCAGGAACTCACCATGCAAGAGAATGCCAGGTTCAGCCCATTGGATGATACAATGGTATAGCTCATGCATTGTACCACTGCACAACCTCAGGAGTCACATATTTTAAGACATATGAAACTAAGATCTTTATCTTATGCCCCAAAATCCCACAGTACTATTGTCAGGAAATGTGTGTATAATTCATATCCATGCTAACCATCGAGCTTTTATACACAACGATGTTCTATTTGTACCTTTCCAATGAAGGCTATTCATAGACCTATAACCTTGAGCGTTAATAAAATAATAGTAGATCAGAAATAATAATTTAAAATAGCTTCATTCTGTAATCCTATAAATGCTGTTCACAACTTGGATACTACAGCTGCTAAACGCTTCATTTAACTAAGTGATGCATGTGATATGGTCTCACTTTCTCTGTGTTAAATGAAATGCAATTTTAACCGAATTTCACACAGAATAAATCCAAACAGTCAGAGATGGCTTCCAGAACTTGCACTGATTTTTTTCCTACAACTAATTTAATAGCAGTTTCTGTCACTCGCCATTGAGAAGTGTTGTTTTGAGGCAGAGAACCAAATTCCAAAGTGACGTGATGACCTATTTTGAACAGGCGCAGGATAGGAACAATTATGGTCACAGCTTTTAGGAGGTTTACTGAGCCCATGGGCACTAAGATGGATGTTTTGAGGTTTCAGCTTAACTTTTTTCATCCGTGGATAAAGAATTCTTGCACATTGGATACAGGTTAAGATGAAAACAGAACATCAAAATTGTGTCCGGAATAAGCAGTGTATTTTTTAAAAGCTGTGGCTGCGCAGGGCCACTTATAGATAGATCCTGACAAAGCTGAAAAGATCAGAATTGAGTCAAATTTAGCATGTTGGAAATAAATTCAAAAGTCATTGTTTAGATCATTTCCAATTTGATTTCTTTTGCTGCCATCCTGAATGAAAATTCACAAATTGAATCAGAAGACAGGGTATTGCATGGCTGATGAGCAATTATGCTGCATAGCAAATAGAATGTTGGTAAGTTAGAAGATGCTTCATGAACTAAAATTGAAAGTTTTGTGAAGTAGTAACAATAAAATGGCTGCTTTGGTTATTGATCATTATTGCATTTCCAGATTTTCAACCATTTTTTCTACTGAGAGGATTTGCCTCTGATTTGTATTGAATTGTTGCTTTTCTGTTTCAACAAAGGACTACGTACCAAATGAGGCATGGGGGAGGGGCAGGGGGGCTTAGTTAGTCAGGTTTCTGAGAAAAGGACTGTTCAAGAGAATGGAATGATTTTTTTAGCTCACTAAAATATTCAGTGTGATGTATTTTTACTACTTTTCAAATTTACAAGGACTGATGTTGAGTTTTATTAAGGTGAGATTGGCTACTAAGATCAACTCATCTCGTCAATAGTATAGAGCTTTGGAGGTCTACTAATCTGATCAAGATTCAATGCTCTTACAACTCTACTTCGCTGATCAATATTAGCACACCATGTAAGTGCATTAAGATAAAAGTATTAAAGAACCACCCCGGCCTACTCAAATAATTCATTTTGAAGGATTACAAATGGACAGTGTTATACTATATTATTGTAGGGCTGTGGAACTCTTCTCTGGTGTGGTTAAATTGACATTGGTAGCCCTTGAGAACCCTTCTCAAGTGGTCAATTTTCATAAATGAACCTTGGGTTGGCAGGGAGCGTTGAAAGGCTGTCAAACAGTCAGACCAATCCTGTCTAGCAATCCAGAGTGACAGTCACAGAATGTTTCTATAATGTAGAAATAGAGCTTTGATTTCTGTTGGAGTCTGCAGGGTATTGTTGGATCCTGGGGTTAGTGCCTAATCTGGAGGCAGCAGAACAGGTCAGGCTTCGTAACGTAACAATTTGTCAAACAGTCTTTGAACTGTTATGATCTGGTTTGTAATGTATGGAGCTGGCTAAATGTGGAGGATCCTTTTTCATGTCCAGTTCAAAATCAGTTATTTGTACACATTGAACACTACTGAAAGTTCCCTATTGAGAGTGAGTTGTCACAGTCAGGGATCTCTTCATTGATATGCAGTCCTCCTTCCTAGCTATCAGCATTAGGTTATTATAATGGGGTGCTTTTGGGACTCCACTGACCTTTCCTGATTTCAGTGAAAGTCAGTTCTGCAACGATATTTGTAGCAAGGTTTGGACTTCCATAAGGACTTCAATAAGGACCTTTCTCACAAGGCTGACTTCTAGGTACCAATCATTCAAGTGGTAATTTCTTTGTCTCCTTCCCCCATTGCTATGGAGAGCTTGAGCTACTGGAGGCATTTTCCTGACCTTTTCCCACTAAAGGAATTTGGAAATGATCCTATTAAGTCATTGTAATGGAATTGGTGGCAGAAAACATTCTAGAAATATTGAATCCTTTGTGCATAAATGAAGCTAAAGTCTAGATGGTACATACCCTTGTTTTTTTCTCCATCTCCAGCATTAGTTGCTCATGCTGCTCAGCTATGGCCAGAGTTGCTGAGTGTACCTTCTGGTAGATGTTCTCTCCTTCCCGTGTCTGAAAGGTAAAGAGTCCCTCTCCTGTATCACACATTCTGTAAATGACAAATGCAACAGTTGTCACAGTTTGTATATTTGCACTTTCAGAAAACTCAGGTGCCACTGAACTAAAATCAAGCAAAGGGAAGCATATTCTATTGAATGAATGATTAATTCTGAATGTTGCTGACCAGTAGCAATTTGATGCCTGTCATCTCTCAATGCCCTGTTTTGTACTTCAACACTGGCGGTGAAAGGCAACATGGAAATATTGACCCTGAATTTGCTGGAGCGGGGAATCTCATGGCCTGCCCTATTTGTTAAATTTGTTTCCCTACTCTTCAGCTCAAGAAATGAGTGTGACACAAGTTCACAGACTGTCAGCTTATAATGAATGGTATGATGAGATCAACAGAACATCTAGGACCTTGACGAACAATAGCACCAGCAGTCTAGCTCCTTAACCTTTGAAATTTAAGGATGGAGAGTAAAACAGAGGAATGGAAGTAGCTCAACTGGGGCCAGTTCCAATTCCCATTTAGCTGATCAACTGGCCAGCTGGGAGCTGGTCAACTGGGAGTAGCTTAACTGGGACCAGTTCCAATTCCAATTTAGATTTGGACCAGTTACAATCGATTTTTCCACAAGAGGAGGAAGGAAATAGGGGGAATTAGAGTCAGAAATTAGATAATAAAAAGAAAAGTAGACTGAAAGATTAGATTAAGAGAGAAAAAAAAACAAATGAAACGTAAGAAAAAATATAATTTAATAAATCTCTAAAAACAATGCATTATTTGCAGGAATGACACTTCACAGTTTCAACCATTCTCTTTCTGGACCACAGATGTAGTGTGGCATTGCATGTCTATAAATCACATCATTATAAGAGTCCTTGTGTCATTAAGTACTCAATTCTAGCTTTCTGTGAAGTAATTTAGTAATACTGATGGAGAAGGTGGTGTTGAGTTCCTGTTTTTGAAAGACTATTGGTGGAATGATTTGTCCAGCGATTTGTGGTGATTCACAACTCAATGGGGTATCTCTTCCTGCCTCATCACCAACTACTGGGCTACTTACACACTAATGATGACATACATATTAAACTCACTATTATTTTCCTGGTAAATTAAGAGCCTATTTTTGTGTGGAAGCCTGCTGTGTGAATGCGGAGTTGAATTTGAGTAACATTCCCTTTTTATGACCGAGGACCTGTAATGAAAAGACAAATTTCTAGCACCTTTATCCATTTATATACAGCCTCCATAATGAGTAGAGGGAGAGGGTTGCTTAAATAGGTTCTTTAGAATTCATATGCCGAGCACACTCATAAAAACATCATGATAATGCTGTTGCTAGGAGGTGCCATGCCTCCTACTTCTGTCTCATACAGAGGAAGATTAAAGATAGCAAAGCATTTTGCAAGTAGTAGTTTTTTGTTTAAAGAAAAACTGGGCACCCTTTTCTCCCTTCATTGATAATAACAGGACCCATACCAAATTTCCTCCACCTCTTTCTGCTTTTACGATGCTCGCCCTTTTCCAGGATGGCACCTGCTATCTACTTGCAACTTACCTGGAGCAGTGCTGAATAGCTCAAGAGCTCAGTGGAATGGGTGCACCAGTGTATTTGTTGCTCTGTGGAGGAGAGTTTACTAGGGATGAGTGCAATGACACATAAAAAAGTCTAACGATGATGCTTTAAAATAGTTTGTTTGTTAAGGAGCATCTGTTATTTTCGATATCACACACAAGTGACCCATTGATTCAGTTCAATTCAATTTATGTCACTGTGCTGTGCGTTAATAGCCAAAGTTTGCCATTTCATGATGACAATGTACCTTTAGAAGCAGACTCAACAGCTTTGTTCTCTTATTTTACTGAGTGATAACTGGGTGCTAGCAGGTTACCTCGGTAAATAGAGAGACTGTAACTGTAGTAACAGCTTGGGCTGCTAAGGTGTTATGAGTATCACATTATATCCATCCCCAGCCTGTCACAATGGGAGGGTTTTTTTTAAGTTGCAGCATAACAAGACAAATATTTTAACATAAAGTAACAATTATGCTATTTAGTCAATGTACGATAAAGCTGCAGTCAAAATAATCATGTGTAAATGTACGTTTTATTTTTGAAAACTAACTGCAAGGAGAACGTAGGTATATAGATTAATATTATCTCAGAACATCTTTAAAAAGTTACTCTTCAAATTAATATAATCAAGATTGACATTTTGTGGTCTCTGCTGACTATTTTAGATCAGACCATTATAACTGCATTACACAGCTGTTAAGTGACCTAGATGTGCAATGCAAGGAAATAGGCCAGATTTGGATCTGTAAGATCAACAGTAATGAGGCCTGAAGCAATTACAATTGTCTACCATAATTAACTGAGTACTAGTAATATAATGTCATTTTCCAACAGTTTATCTTGTTGAGCATTGCTTATTTTCAAGCAAAGACACACACTACTTCCCAAAATAAGGGGCCAAATCATCTAGTCTCTTGATCATCGGAGACTGAACTTATGACTGAGGTGCCCCTCGGGGTCCCGGGCATGTCCCAACATGTGGACCTCCATAAGAAATTGCCCAGAATGTTTCAACTTCCGTTCGGCAATTCGTCTGCTCTCTGGGACCCTCCATGAATGTCTCTGACTCTGAGTTAGAGTTGGAGACTTGGGACATTTTCCATCTACTTACCTGAACAGTTACCCAGGAAATGTTTGGAATCTAGTATAACTCCTAGGTAACTCCAGAACTGACACTCCCCAATCTCCCACACCAACACCTTGACTGCCCCTCAAACCCCTGATTAGCCCTCCTGATGGCCCCAACTTCATCTCCCAACCACACAACTATCCCCTGACTTCTTGACTATCCTCTGACCATTCTTCCAAGCACCCCTCAAATGCCCCTGTCTACCCTCCCAACCCGAGACTACTCCCTAACCACCTGACTAACCTCCTGAACATCCGACTACCTCCAGTCTACCCTCCACACCCACCAACTACCCCCCAATCACCTGACTACATCCTGACCTCCTGATGACCTCCCAACTACCCCATTGCTCTTCTGACCTGACAACTGCCCTCCTGACCGGAACCAACAACGCCCTGACCTGACTTCCTCCTCATCCACCTACCCACTTACCCATCTATCCACCTCACCCACCAGTTAAATATCTCGATTTTAAAATAGTCATCCTTGTTTTCAAATCCCTCATGCCCTGGCCTCACCCTACCTCTTTAATCTCCTCCAGTTCCACAATTCTCCAAAATATCTGCACTCATCTAATTCTGGCAACTTCTGGAATTATCTTCCTACACCCTTCTGCCTCTTGACCCTACTTTCCACCTTTAAGACACTCCTTAACACCTATCTCTTTGACCAAGCTTTTGACCGACTGTACTAATGTTGCCGTATATGCCTTGGAATCAGGTTTTGCTTCAAATGGCTCCTGTGAAGCACCTTGAGATGCTTTATGACATTAAGGACGTTATATAAATATAAGTCGTGGTTGCTGTTGTTGAAAGTCAGAATGGTTCAGGTCTCTTTCCAGCAGGAAAGGGGAAGGTTATGTGCTCCCTGCCCATTTCCCTTACATGCCTGGAGTTATAAATCTACTCTACTGTGTTTACATTAGTGCCCCCCCACCCCCCGACCCCTATAACTCCAAACCAAAAACAAGCTGAACAGAATTGCATATTTAGTTGTAATTATCCCCATAATGGTTAGAAAACTATCATTTATGGTGAATAGAATGGAAATTTGTTTTTTCACTTTGCTACTGCAATGTGTTTCAATCATTTTCCCCTTATTAATAAAGATGATAATTGAGTGGAAGACAAAAAATATGCAGCAGAAATGTCTGATCGAGCAGAGATAGGAGATACCATCTATGAGTGGAAAATGGAACGTTATACATAAAACTCACTTGACAGATTTAATAAACTGCTCAAAATTAATGTCAATAATGTATGAATTGTTATTAGCAAATGTATTTTCAACAAATCTAATTTTCTTCCATGGCTTCCAGACACGAGTCCCTCTTCTAATCTTTTCTCTCATTGTATTTACAAATGACCAAACCTTCATACTTTGAAGAATCAATCAAGTGCCAATTCGTCAGACATTTTGTACATGTGACTCTCTTTCAAGTATGATGTGCATTTCTCTCCCATCACAGGCACAACTAGATGTACAAGTTCTTTATAAATAACATTTACATATTTTCCCTAATTATCATTTGAATTTCAGCTCATTTCAATTCAAGGTGTGTTCTGGTAGAATTCTTCAGCCATTTCAGTCGTGACCCTTACCGATATTGGAAATTTTTTGCAACATGTTGAACGCAAGGAGTATTTTGCGCAGCTGGAAGTTGCCAGCAAACTCGGAGAGGAGAGACACTTGACTCATACTGTAGATAGCAGCAGAAACACATGCTGTAATACAACATTTCTCAGGGCATGTGAGACATGCAGAACAGATAGGTGAAGCTTATAGGGATGATTTTAACTTGGCTCACCCAGTAGATTTGGAGCCATAGTGGCCTAAAAGCCACAGTTCTATACTTACTGCCACACACCCGATTCAATCCCAGACACAGCAATTTGGGCCAGGGTCTTTAAAAGTGTACTCCAGGCACTTGCCCTTAATCAGGTGGGAGGCATACAACTGAGTGCAAATCGTGGTCCTATGACGACTGGGCGAGAGTGCATGGGAATAAAAAAGCAAGTTTGGAAATATTTTAGAAGTAAAATACTGTGGATGTTGGAGATCTGAAATGAAAACAAAAAGTACTGGAAAAATTCAGCAGGTTTGGCAGCACGTGTGGCGAGAGAAACAGAGTTAACGTTTCGAGCCTAATATGACTCTTCTTTGGAATTATTTTTGTGGGAGCAGAAGTTATTTTCCAGACTCCAAGAATTCTGTGGACCATTGTTGCCCTGAGTGCCCTCCCTCCATGTCTGGGTTCTCCATCCACTTCCTCTCAGGCCCATCTGTCTGCTGGCCAGCTAAATCCCTCCAACTGGTTTGGGCCTCCTGCCAGCACAAACAGATGAGCCTTCTGCATCCCTGCTCTGTGCCTCAAGTTCAATTCTACTCCTACACATCTCAGTGATCAGGTAAATCCAAATTTCAGCCTGAGTAGGACCATTAGTTCTTCTTGAGTTCTCTGCCCGAAGGTAGGTCTGACCCACAGCACCATAGCCTCCACCACAGTTAGGGCAAGGGTACAGGTCCCAAATCCACCCGGGCCAGAATGGGGATTGAACCCAATGATTTTGGCACTAATCTGAACCACACTTTGTTGTCCAGCCAACTGACACCCAACCCCCCCCGCCCCCCCCACACCCCCACAAGGAGTCCGAGTTGCTGCGGCAACATACACTTTCACATGCACGTTGTAGCTTGGAGCTATGGACAGTAATGGTACAGGCTCCAATTTTCCTTCCATCACATGGCTGATCAGGAATCTCTCCTGTTCTTAGCACCTGCCATTGGTGTATGTTAGAAGGATTTACAAGGTGATACTCAACTTGTTTGGCCATGTTATGAATCCACCTTCCTTGGCCATCAAGTCCTGGAGGGGGAATTCAACCCAGAGCTTCTGGATCAGAGCAGGGAGACTACCACTGCACCACAAGACCTTCTCAGCTAATACTTCCTGTACTAGCAGGCATAGGCCCAGAATTTTATCGTTGTAACGACACAGAAACTGTAAAGTAACTTCGGCATTACTCTGTCAAACTGACAACAACCTATGGCATCCGCAGAAGCATAGTTAAATGTAGAAATCTGGAAGCTTTCTCCCAGTGATTCCCTGCTGCTCTACAGGGTGTGCAGTTAGCTAAGTCTTCACAGACAAAAATCAATTAGAAATCAATGAATTGACGTGAACCTCCACTTTTTACGCTATTCTTCATGTTGCAGAAACCTTTGAAGAGGTAATGCCTTGTTGGATAATAAGTAAGTGGATTTTAATGGCACAGTAAGTAATAATTATTATTGAATAACCTCTATGGCCCTGAAACACTAATTCGATATTTGTGGAATGTCAACTTTCCTGATTACCTGATAAAAATTCCATAGATTTTTAAAATAGTAAAAATTATTAATTTTTAGTAGCTGATTTAAATTTCACTTTCTATCTTTTTCCCATGTCTAAGTCACAAACTTTATTTCACCTTCTGTAAAATCACAAAAAGCGAACGATGAAACTGGTTTGTTAATTTCTGGTTTGCTGTTTGTGAGAGTTCTTCGTTGTAATTGGTTGCTTAGAATGAAATTAATGCACCAGGATGAAATTAATGTCAAAAAAGAATCCAGAGCTTCTGGGCCAGAGGTGGGATGCAACCATTTTGCCACAAGACCGCCCAACGGGGCAGGTATCTACACCATTTATGACACTCCTAGGCCACTTTTACCACTCTGTTGGGAGGCAGGCTGGGCTCTTCCGGCCCAAAACAGTCCAAAGTTTGTCACATTTGGAAACTGGTTAGAATGTTCCAGGTACATCTGGATTACGTGGGCCATGCATTTCAAAGGGATGTTGTTGTGGCGTGGAAGTAGTGGGATTTTTGGCAGCCTTCCCTCCTCTCCTCCCTTCTCTTTGGATACCAGGATGAAATGGTGGGTTGGGTGTCTGGGTGGTGAACGGTGAATGGTGAAAGCAGTGCTGGTTCCTTCCTGTTGAAGTGCAGGTAAAAATGAGAATAGACCCAACAGAACCAAATTCCAGCAGTTCTACCCAGCATTTGTGTTACTTCCTCACAGGTCCCAGGATTTGGGCCCAATGGGAGTGATTTGGACTTAGGGTGTTTCAATTTGCTTCTGTCTAAATTTACATCTTACAATTAAGGATAGAGAATTCAAGTGCCTGTTTTGTTGAGCAGAGGGTTGAAATACGGGTTTTGAAAGGGAGGGGATAGTGAATGGTTCCGCTCCATTTCGTGCATTGCCAAATACCTGTTCCAGCATCAGCTGTACTGTATCCTGAACTAGCACTCCAAGTAATGCAGTTATGTGAACATTTCAAGGAGTCTCTTTTTATTTTGCCTCTGAATGTTCTTCTGTGTCCAATACACACAAAATTACTTTAATTGTGGCACTTGTCAGCTATATGTACAAATGACCCCTAGAATTTTGATTCCCTTTCTTACTATAATCAACAGAAAGAAGAGATGGATTACTATTATGGCCAGAATGAAGAAAAGTGCTCAACGTGACCTCACTACTTTAAAATGATAATTTATTGATTCCCATCCTTTGTAAGAAATGCTGAAAGAACTACAATTTCATTATGACTGCATTATTCTTTGCTTTAGTCTCCGCCATGTGATGCACATGAGTTGCCGACTGCAACAGCATCAGCCACAAGTCAAGACAAAGACAGGATTGACAAAGTGGCAACAGCATTGTAATGTCTGATTAGAGAGCCTTAATGATTGTGGCAGACAGCACACAAAACTAGGACCTGAGGGACTGTGCACAGACACGGCCATACATCTTTAAAGGTCTATTAGTTAATAGATGAGTGGGACTTTTTCCCATTAAATATCAATGCGAGCTATGAAGATGACCTCAAGTCCCTGTAGTCATGCTTCTGAGCAATGATTATAGCATTGTCACCAGAGTACCCAATGGACGTGAAGCTTCACTAGGCAGTGACAGAAGTGACCCTTGGTGCTAAAACCTGCTTTCTGACCCATTCTTCAGTTTGGTAAGGCTTCACATCAGGGATTCTTGCATTGTGAAGCTACCTTTAATATTGTACCACTATGCCTCTTGTGTGACACTTAATTTATCACAGCAAATTGCTGTCAAGGTTGTCACAAGCAGTGATGGTGCTGCGACCACCCAGTACTTCAGCCTAGCATTATTCAGCTCAGAGATGACATTTGGATCGTCTTTTCTGATCATGTGATTGGAGTACAAAATATCTGCACATCTGCCATTATATTTTACTGAAATTATAGTGGAAGAAAACGTATCTAGGACATAAAAGCTAAGGTCTTTCATGGGACAAAAAAAAATCCACTGCCAATGTGACACAATGCTGCTGAATTTATGGTGGTGGTGCACAGGAACAGCTGGAAATTCGGCCACTATCCCAATAGATTGACTTCCCATCCATTGTCAGGATTTATGTGGGCCTTTGCAAGGGGCAGAGCCTCTGCTGGTCCTTGTCAAGGCTCTTTTCACAGGAGGAATTGAGGCTGAATGTGAGCACTCCCATTGCCAGGAGTCTTCTTATCCTTGACACTCAGAAGGATGATATGGTGCAGGTGGTGGGGCCAGGCAGACCAGGCTGCTGAACAGTGCACATGGGGCACACTCGAGGGCCCAGGCCTGGAACTGTGGCCTGGATACCTGAAGAATGGCTATATCTTTTTAACTGTGATTCCTTTCTCGGGGAATTTGACATGTCATTGGTAAGTGGACACTCTCATTGTGTTTGCAATGATGCAAACACATTAGTGTTAGGCAACTTATGGGACCTCCCGAACCCCATTCTGGGCAGGCACATCGTGGTTCTTATTGTGGAATATGTACCTCGTTCCCTGCAAATCTTTGATCTCACATACCTACTACTGGTCTTTACTGCAATTCTAATAATAGTAATTGCACTAAATCATTTTGACTTCAGGTAGCAGTGGAGGAACATAAGTTTATAGCAAAGGCTACACTATGTCTCACATATGTTACAAATGCGTAAAAGATTATTTTTAATTTGGAAATTGTGATTTTTAAATGTAGGATAAATGAAAGAACCGTCTGATCTGAGGGGTTGGCAGATAGGCCTGGGGTAATTACAGATCAAAGGGAGTGCCATATTATGTTAGTGAAGCCATGATGTGAGCTGTTAAAAGTTAAATAATGAATGGGAGTCTCGTTAACTATTTCTTGAGGAGACAGTCTGTCTGTGAAGGTTCAGGAGAAGGCTTATATTATTCATGTAATTTCCCTAAATCAGAAAAGGTTAAGGCAACTGGTAAACAAGGGAAGGTTTTGAAGTATCCACATACTTTTCAGGGAAAAGGAAAGTTTAAAGTTAATGACAATTGAAAGAAAAACAAAAATGCTGGAATAACTCAGCAGGTCTGACAGCATCTGTGGAGAAAAAGACAGAGTTAACGTTTTGAATCTGTATGACTCTTCTTCAGAGCTAAAGGCGAGTAGCTACTTCCCTTTAGCTCTGAAGAAGTCTTACGGACTCCATTCCGTAACTCTGTCTTTCTCTCCCCTGATGCTGTCAGACCTGCTGAGTTTTTCTAGCATTTTTTTGTTTTTGTTTTGGATTTCCATTCGCAGTATTATTCCTTTATAGTAACGATAATTGATTTGCATTTCTATGTGAAAACAAATGTGTGTCATGTTGCCATGGAGATGGGCTGAGAGGTGATGGTTTTGTTATATCTTTATCATCATATTTCTCTGCATTTTTTGTAGTCTAAGAGGCAGTCAGCTTGGGAGCTGCCTGTGAGGAGGCAGTCTGTGTCTGGAGCAGCTTGAAACAGACAGAGAATGGATCTGGAAGCGCCCGGCACAAGGAGCAGTGGGGCCTTCAGGAATCAGGGGTGTTTCTGACACTGTGTAAGAGTGCGAGAGAGGCCCGTTATCAGTCTGGGGAATTCCAAATTTGTGAGAGTTGAAGTAGGGCTGGAGGGTTCACCTTATTGGATGCTAGAGGGAAAATCCCCAGCAAACCCTTCACCACGGAAGATGGTATTGAAACCAAAGAGATTCCGAATGAATTCCTGGGAGCTGTGCCATGCCCTGGTTTGGTTCTAGGAGAACTGAATGGCCACTCATGAAACTGCAATGTGCTAAAGAATCCGCAGTTGAAATAAACAGTAAAACTGGGAGTATTCTGTTCAGTGCTTACGAGATATAGTGTTCAGTTAGTAGAGATTTACTGTGACAAACTTAAAAACAAAGTTTTCATGTAAGATCTTACTGCGTGGTCTTTTCAGTTGTTAACTGGGAATTTGAATTTCTTTTTAGAAGTTACCAGTCTCTACTGAGCTCGCAACACATAAGGTAACAACAGTTCAAAACAATTTTTCACATCTTGTACAGCATACATGGGAGCAGCAGAACATGTTTGAGCTCCTTCCATCTATTCATAACAGAGAATCACATACTCAATGATAAAACATTCTTTTTGAAACTGCACAAGAATGGAGGACTAAATCTAACAGATTACGAATGGTTCCTGTACTCTTACCATGACACCAAATGCTGAACCAGTGTTTTCCTGACATCACTACGCATGCCATCACAAAAATTAGTTCTAAGCTTCCTTTTTATTGCTAACCTATAGACCATACTTACTAAGGAAATACAGCAGTCCCTTATGTTCTTGGGTGTTTACAGGAGACCTACCATAACTCTCCAGTGGGTTTATGGTGGAACCCAGCAGTAAATGGCAGGGTCCCCATTTGCATTAGGTTTCTGCCAGTTCTACGACTAGATGGCATGGTAGCATCATGGTTATTTTACTGGAGTAGTAACCTAGAGACCTGGACTAATGATCCAGAGACATGAGTTCAAATCCCACCATGGCAGCTGGGGAATCTAATTAAATTCATTAAATAAAATCTGAATAGAATCGGGAATAAAAAGCTAGGGTCAGTAATGGCAGCTGTGAAATGACTGATTGCAGTAAAAACCCATCTTGTTCACTAATGTTCTTTAGGGAAGGAAATCTGGTGCCCTGACCTAATCTGGCTTGTATGTGCCTTCAGATCCACAAACCATGACTCCTAATTGCTGTCTGAAACAGCCTCGCATGGTAAAATATTGACATCTGTGGGAGCTGATCTCATTGATGTTTCACACGGGGGTCGGAATTTAATCGTGGTGACAGGGGTCTTGCCCACTGGTTGGCAAATTGGCACGAATGCTGTGTCTTCTGTTGTGGAAGGCCTGATGGAATTAAGTGCCTGCCAGGCACTTAGCTGGCCAGCGACCGGCTTTCCTCATGATTTAGGACCTCGCAAAGGCTGACAGCTTACCATTGCCAGCAGCTCCACTGGGAGCTATGGCTGGTGGCAGTAAAACACAGAGGGAGAGGCCTCACTGATGGTCCTGGGCCACAGGCAAGAAAGAGCGTGATCGGTGGGGTGGGGGGGTCGATTGGACTTGGGGGGGAGGGAAGAAAAGGTAGGGGGATGGCTTTCTGCAGCACCCCCCTCAACATTCCCAATGTCAGGGCCCACAACCAGGTACTGAGTGCTTTTGAGTGAGAGATTCCGCCCTCCCCCCCCGCCCTTGCAATGGAAGCCACATGTAAACCCAATAGGGTTTGCTTGTCGGTCTCCCTTCATGGTGAGCTCCCACCTGTCGCTGGTTGTATACCAACAGTGACAGGATGAGGCCCTTAAATTGGTATTAGTTAGTCTTTGCCCATTTAAGAGCCTCAATTAACTTAGGCAGGAACATCATCCACGAACCTCCTCACCTCAGACTTAATCCAGTGGAGGGTGGAGAGGTGTGGCACACCGACCCTGCGCCCTCCCACCTGATTGAATGACCCCTCCTCCCTCCAAACTAGCCTCCAGGGATGGCATTAGATTCCACCCAGGGTGTTAAGGCCACATGTAGTTGCAGCTGATATTCCTTAAGAAACTGGTGAGTAATTGGACCAGGGCATGGGGATTTAATTCAGTTCCCACTTAAAGACATGAATTATATCATTATTTTGATTGTTGCCCTATTAATTCATATATCCACCTTCATAATGAAAATTACATAAGTAAACATGACATGCTGTAATTATATCCTTCAACCAGCTTTGGTGTTAGACTGAACAGAAATGGAGGACAAAAGAGGAGGAGTGTTGGAAGAAGAGAAGTGGAAGTGGAGGAGGAGGGGAGAAGGTGTGTGTATTGTCTCTTAGAGCTAGAGGATGGTGGAGCTGCTGCTCGGAGTTTGGGTCAAAGGTTCTCCAGTAAGGTGGAGGGGGGTGGAGTGGTGGGAGTAGGGGGAGGAGAGAATGTTGCCAATTGCCAATTAAACTCACTGAAGGACACAGGAGAAGCAGAGAAAGTGAGCAATAAGGCAGGGGTTGATTTTACAGCTTGTTTACGCTACTGATAATTTGGTCCGTGGACATTTCAACTTCACGTTCTGGGCTGTAATTAAAAAAAAAAGATGCATCTACAAGACTGCTTCATCAAAACAGTGCTTCAGTAAAAGTGGCCATTGGTTTTCCAGTTCTCATGTAAAACAAACTGGATTGTGAATGGGACAAGCAACTGTTTGTCTACTTAAACAACCAGATTGAAAAATTCTTACTGTGTCTCACAGAGACTGACCCAGGGAGTGCCAGCTTGAATACTGTATACAATGCCAAATCATGTACAAAAAGCAAAATAAAGAGAAAGAAAGAAAAGCAGAATTAAGAGAGAGGTAAAAGACAGAAATAAAATAAATATGTTCAAATCTCCGGCAATAATTAAAATTTGAAGAAATGAGACTCCACACTTGTAAAAGTTAATTTTAATGGAGAGACTGGATGTTAAGAATTTACTTGCACTGGAATTGACAAACCCTAACTTTATTTGGAGAGTTTAGTGGGTAAGTACAGCTGCTTCACATCCTGCAATGCATTTCAATGCTGATTCTCTTTTTCATTCTTTAAATGGGATGGCATTACTGGCAAAGCCAGCATTGCCCATCTCTAATTGCCCTTGAACTGAGTGGCTTACTAGGCTATTGCAAAGGGCATTTAAGACTCAACCATATTGCTGTGGGTCTGGAGTCACATGTAGGCCAGATCAGGTAATGATGGCACATTTCCTTCCCTAAAGGACATTAGTGAAACAGATGGGTTTTTACAACAATTGATGATAGTTGTCATGGTCATTATAACTAAGATTAGATTATATTCCAGGTTTATTATTTGAATTTAAATTCCACTGGCTGCCATGGTGGGATTTGAACAAATATCCCCAGAACATTAGCCTGGGCCTCCAGATTACCAGTCCAGTAACATTGCCTCTGTCACTCCCTCCCCTTTCCTGCTGAGATATTGATACTGTAAAACTTCAGGAGGAACAGGACAACTTAGACAGCAACTTCCTGATTTATGTGTTTAACTGCAATTGTGTAGTTGCCAGACATGGCTGTGTGATTTACACTTTAATAACAGTGAACACTGATAGCCTCACTGTTATTTCTGCAACAAAATATAGCCCATTATTTCTAGCAGCATTGAACTGCTGTAGAGAACGTGGTGAAACACTTTATTAATTTGACCTAAGTGCGAATGCAAAATAGGTTAATTAGATAAAATTCTTGTGTTATAGATAATATTAAGTCTTTTCTCATCAAATGCCTAAGGAGCCTTAATATCGTGCTTAAAGAAATAAAATATTAATTGTCTATCAGATCCGATGTGAAAGGGCAAATTAGGTTACAGTGGAATTTCCATTATTTACTATAATGGAAGTGTCCCCATCACACCGCAGTGATTAACGGAAATAGGTAGAAAAGAGAGCCCCCAAACTTTGATCTTAAGCATATGATACAAAAGAGATAACTACAGCATCAGTAACATAAATGGAACTGAATGTTTCCAGGCTGTAAGGATGATTTATGTAATGATGAATGCAAATCATCATTGGACAGTAGCAGAATGGTGTCAGCAATTAAGGGATATCTCATTAGAGCCTCTGTCCCATTCCAGCTCTGGTAGATGAATTGGAGATAATTAGACTGCCTAATTAGAGGTTTTACTGTAATTGGAAAACATTGTTTCAAAAAAATGTTCCTGCCAACTTTCTGCCGTCTGCTTTCCTGAAGCTCTCCTTGTTGGGATATGATTCTGTGGATGCTGGCTGACCCTCTGCTTTTTTATCCAAGTGGTCCACATTTGTGCGTTAACCACAACAGTAAGTTTGAGCAGGCTATTTAACTGTAAAAGGTTTTACACCTTGAGCCAGTTGTCAGCTCATGCCCACCCTCTTGCTTTTCCAGCAGAAGTTTCCGGATAGTGATCAGGAATGGGAGCTCTGGCCTATTTTCTCCTCTTTAGCACACATGCTAAAGCCGGCTAAGAACATGACCAGGATCAGTTAATCCAACACAAACCAGAGTTTTATCTCTTCAGTATTGATAATAAATGTCCTTGACAAACTTGTTAAGCTATCAGGGCAGCAAAATATCGACTTGGTCTTATAATGTAAAATAATATGGGGTAAATTTTGGTCTTTACTGCCTGGGCATGATACAGTGTATTGGCTGCCATTCATAGAAACCACCAAATTCTTTATTCCTGGAAGACTGTTATCTAAGTACGGCTTGAATTGATTAAATTGTCTGGGTTAATCTTCCTCAGACACTCTGGGCATTAACTTTAACTTTGGTAGGAGTCAGACTGAATGGCTCAGAAAAAGGATTTGTTGGGTCCCACTTCAATTAGGGTTTCTTTCCTGGACATGAAGGGATCAATGCCTCTTCCTGCTCCCTACAAGGATAACGACATGGCTGGTATGGGACTCCCTATAAATTTTACGCCCTTGGTCCTTAAGGAACTAAGCATAAGACTGGAAGCCAGCAAATCCAGTGAGATAAGAGACACCAACTTCTAGAAGGGCAGAAATGGGCCCCACTTGGGTTCAGAGGGTTGGGAGATCCAGGCTAGGGAACCAAGATAGGGAGCCTTGTTTCAATTTTAGGGCACAAAGTCAAGTAGGGGGTGTGATGGTGTGGAGTTGGGCACCATTTCCTCCCCTTCAAGCACAGCCAGGCTCCAGTGTTTTCAACAGCATAGAGCAGGTAGGTATACCTGATAGGTATCTGCTTACCATGCCCAAGCAAATATTCTGACAGGGCCAGCAATGGAGGGCACTAACAATCAGCGATCCCAGCACTTCTGGGATCACAGTCTGTGCATTTTCAGGAGCCTCTGCACTCAAGTCAAACCAGCGGCTAACTCTGACACCACCATAAAGTACTAAAGGGGCAATTTTCCAAAGGGTTGTTTTTCCAATGGGAAGCCCTACATGGCAGCTGCAAATATTGGGAAAGCATGTGTACTCACCCTTCAAATTCCCAATTTGCTCATCCGTTGAATGAGGCTTCCTCCCAGCAGTAAAAAACACTGATATTAGGTCCCTAAATCTTACATATCACCCGTGAGGCTAAACACTTAAAAACAGGGGTTTGGTTTTGAAGATATCAGCAATACTTTACAATGAACATACTCCCTCTGTACTTATCTGCTCACTTTACTGGTGTGATGGATAGTCTGCATCCTAGAAAAATGTATTTGAGGGTTTGAATATCTGCCACTGTCACCAAAGTAAATTATTAACAAGCTGGTCCCAAATAGTTGTAAATGTACAATGACCTCTTATTTATAATTGTACAAATTCAACGCACTCTGCTCCAGATTCCAGTTTACAGAGGTGAAAATAGTATTAGTCAATAACGTCACAACTGCTTCAACCAACGTATATGTAGCACTGTGGTGATGGTACAACCTTAATATGTATTATTGAATCTGTAGAGTGGCGATGACTCAATGGATAACTCTTTTGTTCAATTGTGCAGCTCAACCAAGTAAAGTGCTTGCTTTAATCGCTGTTCAATGCTGAGTTGTGATCTCAGCGGAGGTAGCAATAAGGGTGCTACAATGCATCTCGGTGTCCCTGCGTCCTTTCTGCCTGCTTTCCAGTGAAAGTGTTCATGTCAGGTAAGAACATGATTGGGTATGATCCCTGCTCCTGCCCCTCCCTTCTGAATGAATATTTATGCGAACAATCTCACATTCTAACTTCACAAATGAAACACATGGCAATGAGGGTGAATTACTCTACTGGAGACTGGCTGGCTCTAGTATAAGTATCATAGTGTCCCAGTATCTGAAGAAGAGTCATACGGACTCGAAATGTTAATTCTATTTTTTGTCTCTCCACAGATGCTGTTAGACCTGCTGAGTTTTAACAGCATTTTCTGATTTTGTTTCAGATTTCCAGCATCTACAGTATTTTGCAGTTATCCCACCCTAATTTGTTCATTTGAGGAGGGTAGAACATTTGTGGGTGGGCTGGGGGAGTGGGGAGTTTCAGGGAAGAGATTAACAATGAGAGAAAAACTAGATCTAATCCTCCAGGCAAGTAATTAGCTCCATATAATGAAGTATTACACTGCATTGTGCTGATCCATTTAAAATGTCACAGATCATTTTCTATTATGTGTTCTTCAGCCAAACAACATTTTTCAAGTTCAACACTATTTCTAAGACAAAAGCCCTCTTGAAAAAAATCTGTGCAGTATATCAAATTGGACAAAAACCAGATTGGAAACAGATGGAATTGAATTGGAGTGGCCCTCCATTTGACACCTAGATGACACAATAAGGTTGATGTTCCAAGTCTTTAACTCTGGGGAAAATGCACTATATTTGCTCCAATATTTGTATTTGGGGCTATTCAATACGAACTAGTTGAACCATCCTTTGAAAAAGGGCTTGGTTTCTAAAAAGATCTGTACGATGACAAATAGAAATCACTAAGTTGCACTGCAACACTTTGTCAAGGATTCATCAACAGCAGCTCCCAAACTCTCAACCTCTACCAACTAGAAGGACAAGGGCAGCAGGTTCATGGGAATATCACCCTCCAAGTTGTACACTATCTTGATGTGGAAGTATCTTGTTGTTCCATCACTGTCACTGCGTCCCCATTTAACAACAGGCAGATAGCTTGTGATTGGCAATTTTGAATGGAAAATCATCAACTGTGCATCCCTGATTTGTCAAGATCTGCTCCCTGCAATCAGTGAATCACAGAACACCCTCCTTATGGACATAATGGTTCATTTATTTTACTCCTTCATGGGATGTGGACGTCGCTGGCTAGGCCAGCATTTATTGCTCACCCGTAATTGCCCATGAGAAGGTGGTGGTGAGCTGCCTTCTTGAACTGCTGCGTTCCATGTGACGTAGGTACACAGTGTTGTTAGAAAGGGAGTTCCAGGATTTTGACCCAGTGACAACGAAAGAGCGGGCAATCTATTTCCAAGTCAGGATGATGAGTGACTTGGAGGGGAACTAACAAGTGATGGTGTTCCCATCTATCTTCTGCCATTGTCCTTCTAGATGGCCGTGGGTTTGGAAGGTGCTGTCCAAGGAGCCTTGGTTAGTTCCTAAAGTGCAGCTTGTAGATGGCACACACTGCTGCTACTGTACGATGGGTGTTGGAGAAAGTGAATGTTTGTGGATGGGGTGCCAATCAAGCGGGCTGCTTTGTTTTAGATGGTGTCAAGCTTCTTGAGTGTTGCTGGAGTTGCACTCGTACAGGCAAGTGGAGGATATTCCATCACACCTCTGAACTGTGCCTTGCAGATGGTGGACAGGCTTTGAGGAGACAGGAGGTGAGTTACTTGTCGCAGGATTCCTAGCCTCTGACCTGCTCTTGTAGCCACAGTATTTATATGGCTAGTCCAGTTCAGTTTCTGGTGAATGGTAACCCCCATGATGTTGATAGTGGGGGATTCAGTGATGGTAATGCCATTGAATGTGAAGAGGCGATGGTTAGATTCTCTCTTGTTGGAGATGGTCATTTCCTAGCATTTGTGTGGCGCGACTGTTACTTGCCACTTGTCAGCCCAAGCCTGGATATTGCTGCATTTGGACATGGACTGCTTCAGTATCTGAGGAATCGTGAATGGTGCTGAACATTGTGCAATTATCAGCGAACTTCCCCACTTCTAACCTTAAGATGGAAGGAGGGTCTTTGATGAAGCAGCTGAAGATGGTTGTGGCTAGGACACTACCCTGAGGAACTCCTGCAGTGATGTCCTAGAATGGAGATGATTGACCTTCAACAATCACAACCACCTTCCTTTGTGCTAGGTATGACTCCAACCAGCGGAGAGCTTTCCCTCTGATTTCCATTGACTTCAGTTTTGCTTAGGCTCCCTGACGTCATACTCAGTCAAATGCAGCCTTGATGACCCTTTCCATTACTTTACTGATGATCGAGAGTAGACTGTGGGGCAGTAATTGGCCGGGTTGGATTTGTCCTGAATTTTGTGTACAGGACACACCCGGTCATTTTCCACATAGCTGGGTAGATGCCAGTGTTGTAGTTGCACTGGAACAGTTTGGCTAGGGGTACGGCAAGTTCTGAAGCACAGGCCTGCGGTACTATTGCCGGAATACTGTCGTGTCAGGGTCCATAGCTTTTGCAGTATCCAGTGCCTTCAGCTGTTTCTTGATATCACGTGGAGTGAATCGAATTGGCTGAAGATTGGCATCTGTGAAGTTGGGGACCTCTGGAGGGGGCCGAGATGGATCATCGACTTGACACTTCTGGCTGAAGATTGTTGTAAATGCTTCAGATTTATCTTTTGCACCAATGTGCTGGGCCCCCCAACATTGGGGATGAGGATATTTGTGGAGCCTCCTCCTGCAGTGAGTTGTTTAATTGTCCACCATCATTCACGACTGGATGTGGTAGGACTGTAGAGCTTAGATCTGATCTGTTGGTTGTGGAATCACTTAGCTTTGTCTATTGCTTGCTGCTTATGCTGTTTGGCATGCAAGCAGTCCTGGGATGTAGCTTCACTGCGTTGATGCCTAATTTGTGGTGCTGCTCCTGGTACTTTTCATTGAACAAGGGTTGATCCCCTGGCGTGATGGTAATGGTAGAGTGAGGGATATGCCAGGCCATGAGGTTTCGGATTGTGGTTGAGCACAATTCTGCTTCTGCTGATGGCCCACAGTGCTTCAGGGATGCCCAGTCTCGAGTTGCTAGAGTTATTAGAGATCTATCCCATTTAGCACAGTGGTAGTGCCACACAACACGATGGAAGTTATCCTCAATGTGAAGGCAGGGGGCGGAATTTTCTGAGCCCGCTGATGGCAGGTGTGATAGGTGGCATGCGGGGAAAAAACAGCAGGATCCACTTCACGACGGTGTGAAGGCAGGTCGCGATCTTCCGCTCAGCCCGCCGACAGAGGACTGCGTTTCCCGCCATCGGTCAGCAGGGAGCTAACTGTAACACATTAGCATATAATTCAAAGGCCATCCCGCCAGGCTCTAGGAACCCCACCATATCGTCTGTCCATGTCGACAGGAAAGCACGTCGACGTGTTTCACAACAGCACGCAGGCAACGTGCACTTGGCGGCCTTCACTGTGGGGGAACTGAGGTGAGAGAGCAGCAGCGTTCTCCACAGCTCACCTGTTGTTTACAGGCCTCAGGGGCACTGAGTGGCAAGGGAACCTGATGTCTGGCCCCGCAGGCGACTGCTGAGGGGTGGGGGTGTCTGGGAGCAAGTGCTGGCCAACCTCGGAGGCAACTGCTGCGGGAAGGTGCGGGGGGTCAAGTGTTGCCCTGGCGCTGCATTCCACACACAGGCAGTCGAGGTGGGGGGCAGGGTAAGCGAGGGAAGTGGCCACACATTAGGGACCACTGTATAAACTGACCATGCCTCTGCAACTAAGACAGATTAGGCTCAGTCACAGTGATATGATTGGGGTCAGGCTCCCAGCCTGACCGTCCATACAAGCAACATGGAGGCACCATAGGGCCACCAAGCGCTCCATACCTTACCCCCTTGATTCCCCCGGCACAGACTTCGAGTATTTGACTGTGGAGCAGTTGGACTGCACTCATTGTACAATCTCCTCACCAATGCTGGCCATGTAACAGTCACTGCTGGATATGCTCACATCCCCTTACAATCTCAGCCTCCTGGTTTGGACCAATGTCCCCTGTGTCACAGGTTGACAGGGCAGCCTTGCAGCACACTCATCTCTGGCCATCCGAGGGGTGACCAGCACTCTCCGGGAAGCATTAGGGGGCAATCACACAGGGCCAGGAAAGGTGTTAATTACAGCCATGATAACCACATCTACCTCTCTCTTTCATGCTGCAGGAGGACCACGCCAGGATCATGGATCCTGGTGATGGTGATCTAGCTGTATGCCTGATGGCCTACAGACACTGTAGAAGATGGAGGAGAGAGTGACTGAGACACCTGGTTGCGCAAAGGCAGGAGCAGAAACCTCATGAAGAAGGGGCAGCAGGGGCTCCCGCACACACTGCCCAGGAGCGACAGTGAGCCATGGCTGGTCAGTGCCTAGTGACACCCAGGGTCTATAGACACCGCCTGCTATTCCTGCAGATGGCTAAGAACCAGTGTCACCGATGACTGTGCATGTCTAGGGACCTGGTGGCTCACATCTGCCACTTACCACAGGACCTGGCACCAAGGGGACATGGAGGGCATCCACTGCCAGTGCCTGTGAAAGTGACCATGGTGCTCAATTTCTATGTCAGTGGCTCCTTTCAGGGCTCCACAGGTGACCTCTGTGGGATTTCACAATCCTCCACCCACAAATGCATCCATGAGGTCACAGATGCCACCTTCTCCATGGCACAAACAACTTTGTGCATTTCCCCCAGGACTGAGACAGCCAGGATGCAAGAGCCATTGGATTCGGCCTGATCTCAGGATTCCCACAGGTGCTGGGTGTGAATGACTGCACTCATGTGGCGCTCAGGTCTCCGTTGCTACAATCAGTGGACTTCATCAACCATAAGGTCTTCCACTCACTGAACGTGCAGCTGGTGTGCGACCACCGGAAATGCATCCTGTCGGTGTGCGCATGGTTTCCAGGGAGTGTGCACAATGCCTACACCATGAGTCGCTCGCGGATCCCTGCAGTCTTCCAGGGTCCACAGAGGCTGCTGGGTTGGCTCCTTGGGGACAAGGGCTACCCACAGAGGCCGTGGCTGATGACACCTTTTTAGCAGCCTCAGACTGCAGCAGAGCGACGCTATAATAAGGCTCATGCAGCAGCTCGCAACTTGGTGGAGCAGACGATCGGGATGCTGAAGATGCGGTTCCGGTGCCTGGACCAGTCTGGTGGAGCCCTGCAATACAGATTGCAGAGGGTGTCACACATCATCATCATCTGCTGCGCCCTTTACAACCTGGCACTGCAACAGGGTGAGGAGTTGGCTGAGGAGATGGAGGAGCTGCACATCTCCTCCGATGAGGGGACAGGGATGAGGGTGAGGGGATCCTCGGTGGTGATGATGACGGGTTATCACACTAGTTAGACAAGGCAGGCGCACTTGGGAGGCCCTCATAGCTGCCAGATTTGTGGAGGATGATGATGACATGCAGTGTGGGGTCCCCGTAGATCCTCACAGCGCAGTTGTGAATGTTTGACTCCATTCTGGCTTATTGCAGCGCCAATATCCTCTGTGAGAATCCTCCTGTCAAGGAGATGCATTGGACGCCCTAATAATCGCTCGATTGCAGGAGGATGATAAAAGCATGCAGTGAGGACACCCAATAGATCTTCACGTAGCCTCTGAGAATGTCTGGCTCCTGTCTGGCCGAGGGCAGCTCGCTTGCGCTCCATGATCAGGGCCATCTCAGAGACGCAGCCTTGAAACTTTAGATGCATCTGATGCTGTGTCAGCCTTCAGCACCTCAGCCCTTCAGGAGCTGGTGCACAACATCACTGGTCACAGATGCTGGTGTGATGGGGGCCAGCCCCAGCTTAAAAGTGCTGAGAGCGCACAGAATGAGAGAACTCTGTGGTGCCTGCTCACTACATTCTGGCAGCAATGACCAGCACTGCCAAGGTGCAGGCATCAGTAATATTTCCAGGGAGTGTGAGGCTGGACCATCACTGTGGTCTGAAGGCCGAAAAGAGCACAGGGAAGAGGCCCTGGACTAAGATACCTGCCTTTTTATCTTGTGCAGAAAGGTCTCACATCTGAGTGACAAGAACACTGCTCATCACCCTGCTCAGGGTGATATTCTTAGGAGTTTATTGACAATAGTGAACAGTATGTACAAGTGATCAACACCCATGGCCAAGCTGTGCAACTACTTTTACCTAGCGGCTTGGCCTAAATAGCCAAGTGGTTATGGTACTGGGCTTGTAACCCCAAGATCAAGAGTTCATCTTCTTAACGATCTCTTGGAGGCAACTGTGGATTCAGTTCGTTCCCTGATACTGAGGAGAGAAGGTGTGGGCTGTTGGTGTTACTGCTGCTCCAGAGCTCCTGCTGCTCCTGCACTCGAGGGTGTTTGCTGCTGCTGCTGCTGCTGCTCCTGCACTCGAGGCTGTTTGCTGCTGCTGCTGCTGCTCCTGCACTCGAGGCTGTTTGCTGCTGCTGCTGCTGCTCCTGCACTCGAGGGTGTTTGCTGCTGCTGCTGCTGGACCTACCCGTGTGGGGACAAAGGAGCTGTGTTGGTGTTGCTGCTGCTCCCGCAGAGTAGAGAAGGTGATTTGGAGTTGCTGCTGCTCCCGAGTTGCTGCTGCTGCTGCTGGACCTGCCCGTGTGGGGCCCCTGCCCGTGTGGGGCCGAAGGAGAGAGAGGGAGAGAAAGTGAAAGTACAACCTCTTTTGCGACTACAGGGCAGGAAGGCCAGGAGGCCGAAACTGACTTTTTTAACAACTTCGTAGGTGGGTGTCTGGACTCTGTATTTTTGAGGAGGGTGGGGCTTTGGAGAACTGTGCTTTGTAGGGGGAGGCAGGAAGACTGCAAAGGGGTTGGGGAAGGAAGGGAGGGGTGTGGTTTAAATCATCCTTCTTTCCACCCGCGCCCCCCCCCCAAACCCAGCCCTTTCCTGGTAGCCAGAAATAGCTGGCGAAGACATCGCCTCCCCCTGCCTGAAGATCAGCAGGCCCCCCACCCAATGAACTTTTTCAAGAAACAGAGACACCCACCTGAGCCTGAACCTGCTCTTTTCCCTCCTGTGCCTCCCTGCTCTTTACTCCTCTCCCCCCTCTCCCTTACTGTCAAAAAGGGGGGAGGTTATTTCTACCTCTCTCCCCCCCTCCCCTCCATAGAGAGGGACTTTAGAAATATATTTAAAAAAAATGAATACAATGGCCAATACTTCCCGGGGTGGGCGCGGCTCTGGCCCAAAGGCCACTTCGACATCTCCTGTGGCCGGGCCCTCGAGGGCCAATGTGGAGGCGGCTTTGTCACCGGTGGCAGGGCCTTCAAAAAGGACCTATGCGGGGGTGGCTGCTTCGGCGGCTCCTGCTGCTCCCACTGCCCTGTCACCATTCCGCCTCCTCACCAGGGCCCTCGGGGTAAAATGCTACGCCCACCCGGAGATGACTATTGAGGCCTGCGTAAAGGCTATGGCTGGGGTTGTCGGCCCCTCAGCCATAGTAGCTGCCTCTAAAATGTATGGAAAGGCCATGTTTTTCTTGAGGTCTGAGCGGGTGGTGCAACTCGCCCTGCAGAAGGGGCTCACTGTGGGCGGGACTTTTCTGGCGGTGGATCCCCTTGAGGCCACCGCCCAAAAGATTGTTATTTCGAATGTCCCGCCCTTCTTACCGTGTGAGCTCCTCCTCCCCCACCTTAATAAGCTGGGGGAGGTCAGGTCGGGGGTTGCGCCAGTCCCGCTCGGCCTCAAAGACTCGGCCCTCCGCCACATGTACTCCTTCCGGCGCCAAGTTTTCGTCCGCTTGGCCCAGGAGGAGTGCCTGGAGGGGGCCTTTTCGATCGATTTTGAGGGGACCGCCTATCGGGTCTTCTGGACCGCGGAGGGTGTGCGGTGCCATGCCTGTAAGGAGGCGGGGCACGTAAGAAAGAACTGCCCCGCCTCCAAGGCCACGAGCCCAACCCAAGCGGCCGCGGCTGGCACCGCCCCTCCTCCCCCCACCACCACTCCATCTCCCCCCCGCAAGGGGAAGTGACCCCAGCAGCAGCTGCCATCTCGGCTGCCGGTGAGGCGGGGGGAGAGCCCCCGCGCCGTAAGAAGGCGCGGAGGAAGACCCGAAATTTGGAGGCGGCCCCTGAAACCCCTAAAACTCCCCAAACACGTGGAACAACCGGCTCGGGGGAAGTAACAACATCTGGCCCTGGCGTCGTTCCCGCGTGTGCTCCCGGGGCCGGCGGGGATAAGACGCGGGACCCCGAGCCGGAGAAGCAAGATCCTAAACCCCAGAGGGTGGAGTGTCCAGGAGGGCTGGACAAGGAGGAGGGGGCCTCGGAAATGGAGGTCTCCCTAGCCTCCAGCCTGACCCGGAAGAGACGTCACCCTTTGGAGGAGGAAGTGGACGACGCCCAAACTGAGGAAGTTGGGTGTGTCCGTTCCCCCGATGAAGAGGTGGTGGCGTCCCCGCCGAGTAAAACCTTGCCCTGCCCTCTGGGGGAACCCGAAACCCCTACCCCCACCACTGTTCCCCCTACCAGTCTGCTGCAGTCCCCTGAACAGGGCCCCTCGGGGGTCACTGAGGGCACCTCCCTTGAGGTGGTGCCCAGCTCCAGTACACTCAATACCTCCGAGGTACCTTCAGGCTCGTCGGGGGCCTGCAGCTTCCTTAATCCCAAAAATATAAATGGGTCATTGGGTAGCGGCGAAAAGGAGGGCCTTCCCGCTCTCTCCCAAACCTTGACACCGGGCGTCCTATGTTTAGGTCAGGAGCTTGTCTGAGCTCCCCGGCCGACCCGGTGCCGGGAGGAGAGCGGGCATCAGAACTGCCGCTGCCCTCTGGCCCAAAAAGTTTAGAGGAGACCAGAGAGGACTCCTCTGGCCTTGATCCTGGGGGTGGGATCGAGGCACAGATAGAGCCAGCTGGCAGCTCCGAATCAGCCCCCGTACTCAATGCGGGGGAGGGGTCGGCAGCTGGAGCCGACAACCCGGAGGAGGACGGGGTGTCGGTGGTGAACGTTGGGGATTACGCAGAGTCGCTCTCAAGCGAGGCGGTGGATCCCCTGGTGCCCTCCACTGACTCCCCCCTCATCCCCCCAAGGGAACTCCGGGACTTTTTGTCGGGGCACCGCGGTCGCCGAGACAGGGTTCAGTTGGCCTTGGACCGGTGGCATTCGTTTCCGCTGGTGTTCTGGTCCACTCGCGAGGCTCTCAAGTCTCCCGAGTTGGATAGGAACG
Source organism: Carcharodon carcharias (assembly GCF_017639515.1). NCBI lineage: Eukaryota > Metazoa > Chordata > Chondrichthyes > Lamniformes > Lamnidae > Carcharodon > Carcharodon carcharias. The sequence goes on along the minus strand of NC_054472.1, from coordinate 27,149,388 downwards.
CGCGGCGGAGGGTCCAAACGTTTCTCGCTGGGCTCCTGAAGGAGAGGAAGGACTAAAAAGTCCTCTTCTTTTTTTAATTACTTACGGTGAAGGTTTGATGTACCTTTGACAATGAAGACGACTATAGCCAGCCTCAACATCCGCGGCAGCAGGGGCGCACAGCACAGGTTCCAGAACTTCTCGGTCCTCAGGGACGGGAAGTATGCGTTGTGCTTCCTGCAAGAAACCCATACCGTTCCAGGAGACGAAGCCACATGGCTCCCGGAGTGCCAAGGGGGGGGTCTACATGAGTCACCTAGCCTCCAATTCGGGCGGGGTGGCTATCTTGTTGGCCCCGCATTTTCAGCTGGAGATCTTGGGGCTCAAGGAGCCGGTGCCAGGCCGGGTGCTGCACCTGACTGTGCATCTGGGGGGGAGCGGTGCTTCACTTTGTGAATGTGTACGCTCCCCTGGGCACACAGCAGCAAGCGAGCTTCTTTGAAGAAGTGTCCACTCATCTCGGCTCCAACGACGCTGGCGAGTGCATCGTCCTCGGGGGGGATTTTAATTGCACCCTCGGGGTCCGGGACCGTCACGGTACCCAGCACTGCACGCGAGGTGTGAGTAAGTTGCGTGACCTGGTCAGGTCCTTCGACTTGGTGGATGTCTGGCGAAATCTCCATCCTGACTCGAGCTTGTTCACCTTTGTGTCACCTGGAGTTGGAGCGTCCAGACTTGACCGCCTTTACGTTTCAAAGGCGTATGTGTCCTGCGTTCCGGCTGCTTCTATACAGCAGGTTCCGTGCACGGACCACCGTCTGGTGTGGGCGGAGCTCACTTCGTTCTGCGCTCGGACGGGGTCCGCGTACTGGCATTTTAATAACCTGTTGTTGGAAGACCAGCGGTTCCTGGACTCGTTCCGTCGCTTCTGGGCCGGCTGGAGAAGGAAGCGGGGAGGCTTCCCCTCCTTGAGGCTATGGTGGGACGTGGGCAAGACTCACGTCTGAGTTTTCTGTCAAGAGTACGCGAAGGGGTCGACAAAGAGGCACAAATCCAGGGTCGAGGAGTTGGAGAAGGAGGTGCTCGACCTGGAGGCACGTCTCCGTCAGCCCGACGCGGACCCAGCCCTGCGGTTGGTGTACGATGAGAAGAAGGGCGCGCTGCGGGACCTGCAACTGGTCGGGTCTCGGGGCGCGTTCGTGAGGTCGCGGATCTGTTTCCTTAAGGAGATGGACTGCGGCTCCCCCTTCTTCTACTCGCTGGAAAAAAGGCACGGGGTCCGTAAGCAGCTCTTTACGCTGCTGGCCGACGACGGATCCCTTGTCTCGGATCCAGAGGGCATCAGGGCCATCGCCCGAGATTACTACACTGCCCTGTTCTCTCCGGATCCGTCCAGTGAGGAAGCTTGCAGAGTTTTGTGGGAGGACCTGCCGCAGGTCAGCCCGGGGTCCGCCGGAAAGCTCGACTCCCCTATAAGTCTGGGGGAGCTGACCGGCGCACTCGACGGTCTTTCTAGGGGCAAAACCCCGGGACTAGACGGGCTGACCGTGGAGTTCTTCAGGGCGTTCTGGGACGTCCTGGGGAGCGACTTCGCGGGGGTCCTGGGGGAGAGCATTGCTACCGGGGAGATGCCCCTTTCGTGGCGCAGGGCCGTGATTGCCCTGCTGCTGAAGAAGGGGGATCTCCGCCTTCTGAAAAACTGGTGCCCGGTCTCCCTCCTCAGCGTGGACTACAAAATCTTCGCCCGAGCCATGTCTTCTCGGCTCAGCACCGTGCTGGACCACATGATCCACCCTGACCAGTCCTACACCGTCCCGGACCGAACCATTTATGATAACATCCATCTGTTCCGGGACATCATCCACCATTCCCAGAGGGCTCGTCTGTCGAGCGCCTTCCTGTCTCTCGATCAGGAGAAGGCGTTCGACAGGGTGGATCACGGATACTTACTCGGAACTCTGCTAGCGTTCGGGTTCGGGACGCCCGGATCTGACTTCTGTACACTGCCGCGGAGTGTCTAGTGAAGGTTAACGGGTCCCTGACGGCGCCCCTTCGCTTTGGGAGAGGGGTACGTCAGGGCTGCCCCCTGTCTGGCCAGTTGTATTCTATTTGCGTGGAGCCTTTCCTGCGCCTCTTGCGGAGGACGTTGTCAGGATTGGTTCTGCGCGGGCCGGGCATCGGGGTGGTCCTTTCGGCTTACGCCGATGACGTGCTCCTTATGTTTAGTGACTTGGCTGACCTGCGAAGGATGCGCGAGTGCCAGGAGGTCTACTCTGCCGCTTCTTCTGCCAGGATCAACTGGGAGAAATGTTCTGGACTCCTGGTCGGTCAGTGGCAAATGGATCCCCTACCCGAGAAGCTCAGGCCTTTCACCTGGAGCAGGACCAGCCTCCTCTACCTGGGGGTCCATCTCTGCCCCGCTGAGGAATCCTGGCCGGTGAACTGGCAGGAACTGGAGACAAAAGTCACCGCTCGTCTGCGGCGCTGGACAGGACTGCTCCGAGTGCTATCTTACCGGGGTTGAGTTCTGGTCATAAACCAGCTGATCGCCGCCATGTTGTGGTATCGACTGGTCACTTTGACCCCTCCCCCGGACTTTGTCACGAGAATCCAGAAATTGTTAGTCGACTTCTTCTGGGACAAAAGATTGCACTGGGTCGCTGCTGAGGTTCTGAGTCTCCCGCTTAGGGAGGGTGGTCAGGCGCTAGTGTGCCTACGCACACAGGTGGCGACTTTCCGCCTTCAGACCCTGCAGCGATACCTCTACGTCGAGCCTCCTCCTAGATGGTGTGCCCTGATGACGTATTTCTTCCGTCAGGTGCACGGCCTGAATTATGACATGCAGCTCCTGTTTATAGAACAGAGGGGCCTCGGTGGCTCCTTGCAGGTGTTGCCGTCTTTTACCAGGACCTGATCAAAGTCTGGAAAGTGGTCGCCTCGCAACGCAGCTCTCCCCCGTCAGGAGTAGCAGCTATCGTCAGAGAGCCGCTGCTCAGGAATCTGCCCCTCCGTCCCTTTCAGTGGTTGGCAGAGAGGAGGGCTGTGGCCGCAGGGGTGACCAGGATCGGCGATGTGCTGGGTGGCGGAGGACTGGGCTGGATTCTCCCGCAGGAGTTGGCGCATCGCGCGTCTGTGAGTGTCCAGGTTGCAGCCGATGCCATCCAAGACCTGACAACGGTCGTGCTCGGACTCGATGTTATTTTGGGTCTTGAGGTGGCCCAGGTGCGCGGTGGTCTTCCGTTTGAATGTTCCCCTGTTCGAACAGAATTCCACATTGGCCCCAAGCCCCGAACCCTCTCTTGGGTGCTGGTGCCCTGCAATATGAGCCGCCTCGGGGGCAAGCCCTCCGTGCCTTTTGGCACGGCAAAGAGGAGCTTTCTGTACGGACTGCTGCTGCACACCTTCCATTTTCTCGCCCTTGTCCGCCGCCCGGACATGCCCTGGCGTGCCTTGTTGCCGTCCGGCAGCGGAGGCCCCCGATGGGAGGCTCTCTACGGAGGTATCCTCCCCCTTTCTATCGGGGACCTGGGTTGGAGGGTGTTGCATGCAGCAGTCCCCTATAATAAGAGGATGCATAGGTTCACGGACTCTCAGGACACCTGCCGTTTTTGCGGTCTTGTGGAGTCCGTGGACCATGTATACATAGGGTGTTGTAGGCTGCACTCCCTTTTTAGTTATTTGAAAAACCTTTTATTGATGTTTGTTTGCACTTCAGCCCCACGCTCCTGATCTATGGGCACCCGGTGCGGAAGGGGGTCGGGAAGGAGGAGGACGAGCTCGTGAACCTGCTCCTGGGCCTGGCACTAGTGTGCCTACGCACACAGGTGGCGACTTTCCGCCTTCAGACCCTGCAGCGATACCTCTACGTCGAGCCTCCTCCTAGATGGTGTGCCCTGGGACAGGAAATACCCATGTATATATCCAAGGCTGGTGATGGTGGTATCTGGGACATTATCTGTAAGACATGATTCTGTGAGGATGACTATGTCAGGCTGTTGCTTGACTTGTCTGTGAGGCAGCTCTCCCAATTTTGGCACAAGCCCCCAGATGTTAGTAAGAAGGACTTTGCATGTTCGACAGGGCTGAATTTGCTGTTGTCGTGACTGGTGCCTAGGTGGATGCTAACTGGTCCGGCTGGTTTCATTCCTTACTGATTTGCTTTTAACAGTTTGATACAACTGATTCTGGGCCATTTCTGAGGGTAGTTAAGAGTCAACCACATTGCTGTGAATCTGGAGTTACATGTAGGCCAGACCCAGTAAGAAGAGCAGATTCCCTTCCCCTAAAGGGCATTCGTGAACCAGATGGGTTTTTATGACAATTGACAATGGCTTCATGGCCATCATTAAACTTTTAATTTCAGATATTTATTGGATTCAAATTGCACCATTTGCCGTGCTGGGTTTCGAACTTGGCTTTACAGAGCATTACCCTGGGTCTTTGGATTACAACTCAAGTGACAATACCACTATGCCACTGCCTCCTCAACATCTGCATTCCAAAATGCATCACAATCCTTTAGCAGGTGTTTACAAAGCTGAAGGAAGAAAAATGGAGAAAAGACACTTAAGTGAAAGGAGAGGTGATGTGGAGACATCAACCAATGGGTCAACAACCCCCTGTTCCTTGGCTGCATGAGGTGAATTAGAAACAATTGTTCTGTTTGATAGTCTACAGCACACTCTTTAGAGGATGATAGAGTATCAAACCTGGATGGAAGGGTTACCCAGGCTCAATGCTTTCTACACTACCCAAGATGGCCCAAGACTCCATGTCACAAAGAACTGTTTGTCAACCTGCTGCAAATTTACTGCTCAATCATAACAATAGATAACTGGACTGTCCAATTGTGCAGCTCAGCCAAGCATAAGTGCCTGCTTTAATCTCTATTCAATGCTGAGCTGACTGGTCTCAGCTGAGGTGGCAAATAGCAGCGCTACAATTCGCCTCAGTGTCCCTGGGTCGCTCCTGTCTACTTTTCTGTGAACATGTTCATGTCAGGTAAGAACATGATTGGGCTTGGGTATGATTTCTGCTCCTGCCCTACCTTCTGTATGAATATTTATGTGAGTGCTCTTACATTCCAACTTCATAAATGAAACGTATGGCAAAGAGGGTGATTGGTTATAGCTGCTTTACTGTATCCCATAGCACGGCAAACATTCTAGGTGCTGCACATAACTGAAACCCTTGTAATGCCCATCTCTTTTGAAGCTAGCACAACTCAAATCATTGTAAAACAATGAAGTGCAGGATCATTAATGCCATCCAAGTTTGGTCTTCCGGTGAGGCACAGGTCTGACACTGTGCATGTGCTCCTTAAGCTAACAAAAGCTGTTTGTACAACGAGATGGCACATAATTCAAGAGCACAATTCTGACCTGGAGAAAGATTTCCTTGGCAAAATTTCGATGCAAGGCATATCTCCTCGGACATGCCCAAGTAACTGGCTAAGCTTTGAATAAGGGCATTTGGGGCAAAGACCGCCTCTTCATTTTCTAGTTGCATAAGGGCAAGGACATTCACTAAGAAACGCCAAAACTAGCAGTTGGCTCTTACAAATCTTCAGGTTTAGAACCCCTTCATTGCTTTGAGATGAAGAAACAAAAACCTAATATAGTCCAAAAATGAAGTGTAAAATGAACCAAAAAAATGCAACAAAACCCAAATTAGCATAACCTTTAAGAGACTTAGGAGGACTCAGATGGGTGCAGCCTCTGCCACCATGGTGTAAATTTTCTTCCATTTGCCAGCATAAAGGCCGGATTTTCACTACTAATGGGGGCGGGTAGCTTGAGTGGGGAAGATTCCCAACTTGGCAGACCCACATTAGTAAAAGTGCCTCATTAGACCCAATTTTCACCCTGGTGAGGCGGAGGTAGGATACAGTTGGGTCTGCCGACTTCAAAAGCAGATTATAGGTAACACAGGGCTGGTTAGAAGTCTTAAAGAACTCTGTCCCAGTTTTAGAAACTGTTCGGTAATTTTTTTTCTAATCTACACCAGATGGCCTGTCAGTGAAGTCAACCAGCAGAAGATTATTTTTAAAACTCACTGATACCACAAGCCTGTTTTTTTCACGTTTCAAGAGCAGGGGATTTTAAAAACTTCATATCATGAAACTTAAACAAGCCTTAAACACTCAAGAGCGTTTACGTCTCCTCCTTCAATCGTAGCTCCCACACTGTGAGTTCAAGTCCTTGGAGCAAGGAAAATGGGATCTGTTTTAACTCAGCACAAAGTTCAACTGGCCCTGCTGAGTTCAGGTTTCCCACCTCTGTGAGCCATGTCCCGCCCCCTTCCCCTGATGGCAAAAGTTGGATCTGTTGGAAATGTGGGACTTCTGCATCCAGGTCCCGCCTGATATTTTTTAAGGTTTGTGGAGTCTTCCTAACTCCATGAAAATCCGGTCCTAAGTGAAAATGTCAGCATGAAAATAAAATGAAGAAACCCACAGCACAACCTTGTTACCTTCTGTAACATAAGGCTGGAATTTTCCAGTCCTGCCCAAAGGAACTGTTTTCCAATTGGAAAAAGAACTATAACTAAACTTTAAAAATATCCTTTGTTCAAGTGATTCAAAACACAAGTTTGCTAATCTCTCGATTTATGATGCTGAGTTATTCTTCTGCTTATTTTACTTCCTCTTTAGAAATACAGGCCAAATTTTACATTTAACTTTTATTGAATTAACCCCAGTTGTGGATTATTTATCCGAATGAACTTAAAACAGCTACAAATTTTAAATGGTGACAAGAATAGATGTAAATTGATTCCTGCAACGTAGAGAAAGAAATTTGATGTGAATTTGAACATATATATCGATTCAATTTGCCTATAGGGAAAGTAAAAATTAAAAAAGGATTAAGCTCCGAGACAAATCAAACATTAAATTAACACCTCAGAGTACCAGTTATTTCCAATAGGTTATTAAGAATACAGGCCTGTTAACATGTTCAATGTTAACATCTTGTCCTAGTTTATGAACTCATGTTTTACTTCATAGTGTTAATACTGGATCCTGCTGATTAATTGATGTTCACTTCTGGTGTCCTCACTAAATCCATTAGGAATGTTTTATGCCTACTTAAGTCATTAGAGAAATCTTTCATTTACAAAATTGACAATGTATATGTATGATGGAATCGATTTTTAAAAGGGAAAAATGTTTTACAGCACAGTCTATTTTTTTAAAAAATACGGTTTCATTTCTAATGAATGACTTCCTATTTTATTTTATTATTTGGGCCAATGCTCCAGGAGAGAGATCTGACCTGTGGCTGGAGTGCTGAAAGCAGTCATCAAACATTGGTTGTTCCCAATGTGGTCTCCTCTACATTGGAGAGACCAAACGTAAACTGGGCGACCGCTTTGCAGAACACCTGCGGTCTGTCCGCAAGAATGACCCAAACCTCCCTGTCGCTTGCCATTTTAACACTCCACCCTGCTCTCTTGCCCACATGTCTGTCCTTGGCTTGCTGCATTGTTCCAGTGAAGCCCAACGCAAACTGGAGGAACAACACCTCATCTTCCGACTAGGGACTTTACAGCCTTCCGGACTGAATATTGAATTCAACAACTTTAGGTTGTGAGCTCCCTCCCCCATCCCCACCCCCTTTCTGTTTCCCCCTTCCTTTTTTTTTTCCAATAAATTATAAAGATTTTCCTTTTCCCACCTATTTCCATTATTTAAAAAAAAAAACACCCCTACTAGAGTTATACCTTGAGTGCCCTACCATCCATTCTTAATTAGCACATTCGTTTAGATAATATCACCAACTTTAACTTTAACACCTATGTGTTCTTTTGTACTATTGTTGTTGACATCTTTTGATGATCTGCTTCTATCACTGCTTGTTTGTCCCTACAACCACACCGCCCCTCCTCCACCTCTCTCTCTCTCTCTCTCTCCGCCCCCCAAACACACACCTTAAACCAGCTTATATTTCAACTCTTTCTTGGACTCGAACTCAAGTTCTGTCGAAGGGTCATGAGGACTCGAAACGTCAACTCTTTTCTTCTCCGCCGATGCTGCCAGACCTGCTGAGTTTTTCCAGGTAATTCTGTTTTTGTTTTTGTATTGGTTATTACTAATGGATCAGGTTACAGTGTTTGTGTGCTTGTATGTTGCTCACAGCGATATGGGTAATTATAAACACACACACAATGTACAATTGTGTCATTTCCACTCCAGTTTCATTACTATGGTTCTAATATTTCAGCTCCTGTGGGGGGGTTGAATTCAGGCAAGGGTTATCCCGGTTGGCCACTATGGAAGTCCAGAGAAACGACGTAAATGCTGATCATGTCGTTTTCCTAGGGTTTCCGTGGCCCAAAGTTAGGGCAGGTGACCGGGAAAACCCATGCGGAAATTCACCTCCATAGTTGTACATAAAAGTCATTTTAATTTGGTCTTCATCGATGACACCCTTAAAACTCTAAACTTTACAAAGAAGACCAATGAAATTTCCTGTGGACTGTAATTGGACCCGACATGCCCTTTGGACTGCACATATTCACGACAAGCATAGTTCACAGTAAAGTGCTGGAAAATCTCAACCAGTATTATAATTACAAATCTGACATGTTAAAGTAAAAACTCTGAGATACCCAAGATAAAGAAAACACAGTATATTTGATCATAAACTGATAATCTGGTGAAGTGATCAGCTGCCCATGACAGAACCCACTCAGTATTTATTGCACTGAAGCGAACACAATGAAATTTGGATGGGTTCCCTAACAGGTAGGTCACCTGCTCCGATAGATTACCTTCCATGCAGTGAAACCTTATCCCAATATATGTATCAATCATTGTTTCAATTCTTTTACACATGTGCTTAAAGAATGACTTGGGCTCACTATAATAGATAAAAATCAGATTGGTGCGGGGGGGGGGGCGATGACACACTCATAATGACACCTGCCCAACTGTCCGTCTATTAATTCAAACAAATGGAAATAGATAAATAGATGGTGGTTCCATTTCAGATTTGAGAGATCTTTTTCAATCCATTCCGCCCAAGCAAATAATAAATGACCAAACACAAAAGAGAACTGCCCGTCCCATTTATGTCTTTTAAACTCCGCGCTTGCATGAGTTGAAGGCCCCGCTACAGGAGGTAGCTCATCCAATGGATTGATACGAGCCCAGAGGCCTAATTTCAGGTGAGACTTGGGGCTCCCATATCGGGCCATAACCAGGATTTCAAATTGAAAACTGAGGGACAAACTTAGAGGCTCGTCAAAGGCAACAGAGTTTGTTTGTTTGGAGGCCAAGCCAAGTGTCTTGGAAATTCTTTATTTTTTGATATTCATAGAGGATGCAGGCAATGCCTGCAAGACCATGTTTATTGTTCAACCCCAGCTGAGAAGAGTGCTATTGGGCCTACTCTTTGAACTGCACGTTCATCGGGGCCAATATTTTGAGGTTGTGCTGATGGCAAGGAGCTTATCTAACGACTGCATGGTAATAGTGGGCAGCACAGCCTGCCTTCCAGATCAGCTCAGCAATTCCTATTTTAATTGTTGACATACTAATGTTTTAACTCTTACTGTGTGCAAATATAATAATATTTTTGCTTTTATTTAAGTAGTTGACATTGTCTTTTGAAAATTAGGGCAAGGAGTTACTGGGAATGGATCAATATTTGAATTTGGTTGATTTGTTCTAACTAACATGTTCTGGAAATGCCTTTAATTGGTTAGAAGATGATGATGATGAAGATGATGATGATGCAGATGATGTCAATTTAAAGCTAATGAATTTGTAATGTAATCATTAATTACGACATTTGTGATGAGATAAAGCTCAACTGAACGAAATGTAACTCAGCGTTCGGTTGCAAAGGAGGACACAATTTTTTTTGGAGAGATTTTCTTTTCTATTTTCATAATAAATTGTTTTGAAATGTGAAAAAACACATGGTTACCTGCCAGCTTCAAATGTGAACCAAGTTGAGTCCCTTCCATACCGCCTGAGAGAGCTGAGTGGCCACATAACAAGTTTCACTCTGGGGTTGTGGATATCCCACAGGTAAATGTTTTCATGCGTGATCTGCATGGTGCATTCTCCATAAATGTCCAAGTTGGGTGTTGGCATTAGGTACACATTGAACCGCTCTGAAAGACACACAGAAACAGATAGATTGATATGGTAATACACATGGTCTTTACAGCACAGAAACAACAATTGGTCCAACTGGCCTGTGTTGGATGATGCTCCACACACTTCTTACCATCCTTCTTCATTTAACTCCATTAATATAATTTTTTCCTCCTTTCTCCCGTGTGTTTATATTTGTCTAGCTTCCCTCCAAATACATTTATGCTAGTCATCTCAACTGATCCTTATGGGGACCTAGAGAAACAAAAATAAAGACTATTTTGGATTTTCCAGTGCCTAAGACAAAACGAGAGATTTTGCTGTATATAGGCATGAGTGGATCCTATCAGAAGTTCATTCTGAATGTCAGCACTGTAGCGGCTCTCCTGACAAGCTTGTTAAAAGAAAGGCAAGAAACTTGAGTGGACAAAGGAGCGTCAAAGTGCCTTTGACAGCTTAAAAGCTGTACTGACTACCGCACCAGTTTCAGCAGCGCCGAATTATACTAAGCCATTTAAACTGGCTGTTGATGCCAGTGACTTGGGTGTTGGTGCAGTTTTACTACAGGAGCTCGAGATGGGGATCATACAGCCAGTTAGTTACTTTTCTCGGAAGCTGAATTCTTGCCAGCAAAAATATTCAACTGTGGAAAAAGAGACTTTGAATTTGGTGTTGGCTCTACAACATTTTGAAACCTACACCTCTAAAATCCCTGCACAGACTATTATTTAAAGGTACGATAATCCTCTAACCATTTCAGCAAAAATTTCATACCAAGGATCTGAGGCTATTTCACTGAACTTTAATGCTACAACCATATAATTTGAAAATTATTCATGTCGCAGGAAGAGACAATATCATGGCAGATGCTTTATCAAGATTTAAATGGGGAGGAACATGGGTGTCGTGATCAGAATGGACTTGTGCGAAATATTGGGCAGAATTGTCCATGCCTGCTGGAGTTGGGCGTGCTTGGCAATGTGGGTGGACAATGTGCTGAGAAGGCCAAAAACCGGTTTCACAACGTCGTGAAACCAGATTGCGATCGTCCGCTCAGCACATCGATGGTGGGCCGCATTTCCTGCCATTGGACATCAGGAACTTCATTGTAATACATCTGTATAAGGCCAGCCTGCCGGAATCATTCCCACACGCTGGATCGTCTGCTCGCCTCGGCATAATTACACACTGACATGTTTCACAACCTCATATATAAGGCGTGCGTTTGGCGGGTTGCACTTTGAGGGGAAGTCGGAGGCAAGTGCACAGTAATGTTGCCCGGTGCTAGCAAGGGTTGCTTGTTGGGCTTCAAGGTTCAGGTCGTTCGAGGGGACGCAAGGGTTGCACTGTGGTTGAGGCGATTTTGGGGTGGGGGGTGTAAAGGCTGCCCTGCAGTTGAGGTGACATGGGGGAGAGGGATGGGCAAAGACTTCCCTGTGGTTGAGATGACTTTGGGGGTGTGGCAAAGGCTGCCCTCCGGCTGAAGGCAGCGCACAAGCACGTGTGGGGTGGGGAGAGGTGTGTGGGCGAGGCAAGTGGTCACGCATTATGCACATCTTGTATGAAGTAACCATTTCTCCTGCAGCTGAGACAGTTCAGATGCAGCCACATTAATATAATTGGAGTGGGGCCTCTAGCTTATCTGCTCACTCAAAACGCAGGGGCAACAAAGTGCCACCAAGCACCACAGAGCTTTTCAGCCCTTGGGCACAGACTGCAAACTAATGAGCGTTTTAGTGGACTGCAGAACAGTTGGACGGCTGGGCAAGTTGTACAATCTCCTTGCTAAAGCTGGCCATGGAGCAGTCACTGGTGGAGGCGCTCATAGCCTCTTGCAATGTCATCATCACAGTTTGGACCAGTCTTCCCCATGGTTCAAGCTAACAGCGCAGCCTTGCATCACAGGTTAGGAGAATGCCTGTACCTGAGCTGGGAGCACAGCATGCAGTCCAATGGGCAAAGGTGCTGCCAATTGGTCAGGGTGGAGTGGGGCGGAGGAAGATGGTGATTCAGGCAGCCATGAAGCTCACTAATCTTTGGCCATCCAAGTGATGCATTAAGGGGCCTTCAGACTTAATCAAGAGAGGTTCTTAGTACACACATGCTAACCCACGCGTTTCTCTCTTTCATCCTCCAGGAGCAGCACAACAGGATCATGGAGCTTGGTGAACTAGCTACATGCCTTGTGGCGTACAGAGAGCAAAGATAACGGAGAAGAGAGTGACTGAGGCGCCTGGCTGTGCAGAGGGAGGAGCAGCACCCTCTGGAAGAAGGGGCAGCTGGGCCTCCCACACATGCCACCGAAGAGACAGCGCTGTCGCTGGTCGGCACTGAGCTAGACCCAGGGTCTATAGATAACGCATTTCATTCCTGCAGGTGACCAAGAACCAGTGCCGCTGAAGACTGCGCATGTCTAGGGAACTGGTCGGTCACATCTGCCAGCTACTGCAGGATTTGGCACCACGGGGACACAGAGGGCATCCACTGCCCGTGGCCATGAAAGTGATAGTGGTGCTCAATTTCTACGCCAGTGGCTTCTTTCAGGGCTTCACAGGTGAGCTCTGTGGGATATCACAAGCCTCCATGAGGTCACAGATGCCATTTTGTGAGGGCGCACAACTTTGTGCATTTTGCCTGGAACCAGGAGAGCCAGGACGCAAGAGTGATTGGATTTGCCCAGATCTCAGGTTTCCCACAGGTGCAGGACGCCATCGACTGCACTCAGCTGGCGCTCAGATCTCCATCACAACACATGGTCAACTATGTCAATCGCAAGGGATTCCATTCGCTGTGCGACCACCACAAACGCACCCTGCAGGTCTGCACAAGATTTCCAGAAAGTGTCCACGGCTCCTACATTCTCAGCCAGTCACAGATCCCTGGCGTCCTCCAGGGTCCACAGCGACTGCAGGCTTGGCTCCTCGGGGACAAGGGCTGCCCACAGAGAATGTGGCTGATGTCACCGTGTGGCTGCCTCTGACTGCAGCAGAGCGGAGGTATAACGAGGCTCATGCTGCAACTCGCAACTTGGCGGAACAAATCATTGGGATGCTGAAATGAGGTTTAGGTGCCTGGTGGAGCCCTGCGATGTAGTCCTCAGGGGGTGTCATGCATCATCGCTGCCTGCTGTGCCCTTTACAACCTGGTGCTGCAACAGCAAAAGGAGCTGGCTGAGGAGCAGATGCAGGAGTTGGAGGTCTCCTCCGATGAGGAGGATGCCAATGGGGTGTGCTCAGGAGGTGTGCAGGTGTGCTCAGGAGGCCCTCATAGCTGCTAAATTTATGGAGGGTGATGACGACATGCAGTAGGAGACACCATAAGATCCTCACATTGCATCTATGAATGTTTGACTCCAGTCTGGCTAATGGCAGCGCACATACCCTCTGTGATAATGCTTCTGTCACGGAGATGCAGTGGAGGCCCTAGTAGCCGCTCGATTGCAGGAGAATGTTGATTGACATGCAGTGAGGACACTCTATAGATCCTTACGTAGCCTCTGAGAATGTCTGACTCCTGTCTGACTGAGGGCAGCTCGCTTGCGCTCTGTGATCAGGGTCATATCATGGAGATACAGCCATGAAACTTTAGAAGCATCTGATCGTTTGTCTGCCTTCAGCCCGAGACGTTCAGGAGCACAGCGTCACTGGTCACAGATGCTGAAGGGATGGGGGCCCAGCCCCACCTTAATGGTGCTGAGAGCACACAGAGAGAATGACAGAACTCTGTGAAGCCTGCCCACTACATTCTGGGAGCAATGACAAAAACCATTGAGGTGCAGGCATCAGTAATGTGTCCAGGGTGTGAGGCTAGACCATCACTTTGGTCTGAAGTCTGCACAAAGCACAGGGAAAAGGCCCTGGACTGAGACACCTGCTTTTATCTTGTGCAGAAAAGTTTCACATCTGAGTGACACAAACACTGCTCATCAGAACAAGGAGCCATAGGCAGGGAGACATTTTGGGGGTTTATTTACAATAGTGAACATTATGTACAAGTAATTAACACCTGTGCCCAGGCTGTGCAACTACATCTTCTTAACTTCAAATCTCACAATGGCAAACTATGAAACAATGTAACGTCATCTGAAACAGATGGAAACGGGTTTGTACTCGAAAGAGTTACATTTTCTTAACCTTCCTAACCCTGCTGCTACGTCTTGGTGCTCCCCTGACATCCACAGCGGAGGTGGAGGCAGCCTGCTGACTGCTATGCCTTGTCTGTGATGGCCTTGACGGGCTTCCTCTGAAGGGCCCAGACCTGGAGGGCCCTGGCCTGCTTTCAGGGATCTGCTAGGTGGCAGTGGCACCCTCCTCGAGCTGTGGAGCTGGAGCTGTTGGGGGTCACAGGAAGAGGGGATTCGGATGGGCTGGACACTCCTGGAGTCAAGTAGGTGGACGGCCCCAGAGTTTGCACCTGCTGATCCTAGTCCTTCTGGGTACCCAAGGGCCTCTGGCTGACTCTTTGAGGAGAAAGGGAAGCTGGAGTGAGATCATGCTGCCGCACACCTCTCTCGCGTTCATGCTATTGAAGGCCAACTATGGCGTCAGCAATGAGGTTCAGCCCGCGCAGCAATGCAGGAGTGATGTCCTGGACCAAGATCTCCACGGTAGTCACCATCCTAGCAGCGTTGGCCTTGGAGTGTTGGCATGGCAGCGCTGTCACCTCAGTCTGAAGGCAGACGGACTCCTCCATTGTGCCTTGCAATCCTTTCCTGATGTTCATTGTGCCTTGTAATCTTTTCCTGATGTTCCCAAGCTTGCCTTCACAGCTCCAGCAACTGTGACATGACCGAGTCCAGGGGCTCGCCAGCTGACTCGGACTCAGCAAATTTCTGACCTCCAGCAGTCTGAGAGTGCCGGACACCAGGGAAAGTCCCTACCACCACCTGCTGTTGATGAGAAGTGTGATGTGCTCATCAGATTGTGATCCCAAGGCTACTCTAAAGCTAGGTCCCACTGAGGTGTGTGTCTCTGTGCTGGTGGAGGGTGTGGGTGAGCGCCGTGATGGTTCTTCAAGGAGGGTGCCTTCAGATTCCTCTTCACAGGTTCCTTTGGGGCTTGATTGGAGGCCCTGAGTCATGGACTCTGTTGCCTGTTTGGCAGATGTGCCTGCACAAGTAAGGGGAGATAATTAGTGCATGGCAGTGGCCTGTGAAACAGGACACATCACTCACAGTGTGGTTGTCTGATGGATGTTGCGCTGCTGAACCCTCACTTGGTAGAGCGTCACCGACCTCACCGTCAGCACAGGAATGGTCCAGATCCTCACCTGCCAGCTGGATGGCTCTGTTCTCAAAGTCCGTGAGGACCTTGATTTCAGGTATCCCTCCACCAGTAAGCAACCTTTTCCTCTTGCTGTGTGCCAGCTTGTCCTGCATGAATAGAGATGGAGGGAGTGTAAGCAGGATGCCTGCCAGGCCAGATGATAAGTATGCCTGGCCTGTGTGGGTGCTGAGTGGTCCCATGGTTGGGATGAGGACAATGATGGTGTGTGTGAGAGAGTGAATGGTGATGTCCCTGGAACTGGCAGTGAGTGAGGGCCCTGTGGATGTATGATGGGTTTGTGAGTGTGAGAGTTGAGAGTAATGAGAAGAGTGACTTACCCAGGCAAAACGGAGATCATTCATCCTCTTGTGGCACAGGGTGGCTGCCTCCTTTGCACGTCGTTGGCGATGACCACCACTGCTGCCACCTCCCAAGCCGGATTAATGAGGTTGCTCCCCATTCTGCAGCCAGAGCGGGGTTAAAGGATATCACGGCGGGCCTTCACTGCATCCAAAAGGCGCTTGAGGGACGCATAATTGAACCTGGGGGCTGCAGTCTTTTTGCCTTTCAGGGCCATGTCTTCTTTGCAGCAGTCGTAGGCTGGAAGCACTCAGAGGTGTGTATGCAGCTGGACTTTAAATATGGCACCCGGTGTGATGAAGTGGCGAGGTGATGGCGTGGTGGATGAATGAGAGCCCGCCCACCATGGAAACGGCATGTTTCCCAGGAATGCATAATTAAGGCAGTGGGTTTGAAACAATACTGTGTGAAAAACCATTGTGGCCAACAGGTAAAACGAGTATAAATCTGGGACAAATCCCCCCATAATTTTTATTGAGAAGTCAGGTATCCTTGTATATTTGTAACTACATTGTTACTGCCAGAACAAGGCCTGTATAATTCAGATAGAGATAGTGATAAAAGGGGGTTGTTTAATTGAAAATGAAAACTCCTCTTAAAGATGCCTTTTCATTTTTTTCTCTGCGGGGAGGTGTTAGGAACATTGTATAATTTTAAGCTGAATTTATTTTTCTATATTTGTGTGTTAAAAAAGGTAAAACATGGTTTCAGTTTCACTTAGTTTTCTTTATGAATTTTAGTGCCTGGGTGCCTGGATAGACTTATGACTAAAAGGTTCTAGGTCTTTTGGGTTTGTTTGTATACATGTATTTTTATTGAGGTCTTACGACTGCTGAAGTTGAAGAGATGGGTTAAAAGGGATTGAAAGTTCAGTGATTCTGGAAACAAAACACATAGTAGAAAAACTTTACTGTTGTCTATTGGCAGTGATCCAGGGACAAAGACACAGAAAAGACAGGAGTTGAGAGAGGGGTTTCAGAGTTCAGTGTGCGTGTGTCAAACAGAGGAGGCAGCGATCTGAAGCTCTCTGAGAAGAAAATCTGTAAGGCTAGTGGGACAGTAGTTAACTGAATAATCAGTTACTGGACTCAGTAAAGTGATCACTTTAGCAGAGGTGCTACTGGAAGACTGAATTTAGGGAACTCATCTGTTTGCTCTGCAGTTGAAGAAACAGAGAGTTTAGAGTGCGGTTTTTTGGGTGTCTCGGGGAGAGAAATGAGTAAGGTGAGAAGCATCAAGTGAATGCTCAGGAACTCAATGGAAAAAAAAACTTTTGCAACTGTGCCAGCCCTAAGCGAGAAGCCTTTTTGTCAAGCTAGTGGTAACTCTTCCCTGGTTTGTGTGTTTGTAAATATATTGCTGGGTGGGGTAAAGGAATAGTGGGAATTTGAATCGTCTTCTTGTGCTGGATTGAGATCTGTTGAACCTTTTTGTCTGGTGTAATATTGTTCACTTTTCTTGTTTTAACAAATATTTTACTCTTTGTATTAAAAGTTCATAAGCAGACTCCTGTGAATTTGTTCAGTAACTCCATGGTTTCTAAAAAAAAAAGTTAGGATCTAACAAGCCAGATTTCGCCCTGGGATCTGACTTGTCCAGTATTATCAGCAGCTGGGATTGTTATAGTTTCAGTAGAATTCAAGATGTAAACAGGAATATAAAGCTGAAGGAAGTCAATATGAAGGCATCTCAAGGTAAGGACAAGGAATTTGACATTGATTTGTCGGGATACATAGAGCAAGTAAAGCCTGATGAGGAGATGGACTCCATCCAGTATCAATGACCTCACTTTCCTCTGCTCAAATTGGCACTACCAGAGGATTATCCTGCATACCAAAGACAGTCCCTGGCTACCTTTCTCTGATATCTACTGCCTCTTTAGAATCCTATTCTACTATCAGCTTTCTACAATCTACTTCACCTTCAAGTCCAACAGGAGCTCATGGACTTATTTCTCACTAACATTGAGACCATCCGTTCAGCTCCCTCTGCTGGTTCCCCTTGCCACAAAGTCAACCATGGATAGAGGATTGGTTAATGGATAGAGCACAGACAGCGGGCACAACGGGACTTTTTCAAGTTGGCAGGCAGTGAATAGTGGAGCGTCGCCACCCTCAGCTATTTACAATCTATATTAGTGACTAAAAGAGACAGAGAGTAATGCATCTAAGTTTGCTGATGATGCCAAGCTAGGTAGAAAGGTAAGCTGTGGGAAGGACACAGAGAGGCTGCAAAGAGATATAGGTTAAGTGAGTGGGCAACAAGATGGCAGATGGAGTATAATGTAGGGAAGTCTGAAGTTATTCACTTTAGTCGTAAGAATAGAAAAGCAGAATAATTTTTAAAAGGTGTGAAACCTGTAAGGATTGATGTTCAGAGAGACTTGGGTGTGCTCGTACAAGGAATGCACAAAGATAGCATGCAGGTGCAAGTAATTAGGAAGGCAAATGGCATTTTGGCCTTTATTGCAAGGAGATTGGAATACAAGAATAAAGAAGTACTGTTACAATTCTACAGGGTTTGGTGAGACTACATCTAGACTGCTGTGTGCAGTTTTGGTTCTCCACATTTAAGAAAGGATATACTCACATGGGAGGAGGTGCAAGAAAGGTTCACTAAATTGGTCCCTGGGATGAGGGGGTTGGCCTAATGTGAAAGGCTGAGTAAATTGGGCTTATATTCTCTGGAGTTTAGGAGAATGAGAGGCAATCCCAGTGAAACCTACAACATTCTGAAGGGTTTGTAAGGGTAGATACTGAGAGGTTGTTCCCACTGTTTGGGGAATCTAAAACATGGGGGCGCAGTCTCAGAACAAGGGGCTGATCATTTAGGACCGAGATAAGGAGAAATTATTTCACTCAAAGGATTGTGAATCTTTGGAATTCTCTACTCTAGAGGGTCGTGGATGGTCCATCATTGAATACATTTAAGACTGCGATAGACAGACCTTTGGTCTCTCAAGGAATTAAGGGATACGGGAAGCAGGCAGGAAAACGGAGTTGAAGCCTGAGATCAGCCAGGATCATATTGAATGATGGAGCAGGCTCAACAGGCCATGTGGTCTACTGCTGCTCCTATTTCTTGTGTTCTTTCTATAAGATAGTTCTGCAGCAGTCCTGGACCTGGATTTCCCTAATCTCTCTCTAAACTCCACTGATGACCTCTCGAGATCATCTTTTGATAATACACACTTACTGTTCCATTAAAGTAATTCCCCCTAAACCTCTGACCACCCAGCTTCACTTCTTCTTGCAAGAACACATCTTATCTTTTCAAAACTACCATAATCCAGCCCCTCAAAATGACCATCCTTGACTTCTCTGTCCCTGGTAGCTACTGTTCCATATACAACATTTCTTTCTTCTGCAAAGTCCTTGAATCTGTGCCCATCTTTTCTACAGCTCCATTTTGAGCCTTTCCCATCAGCTTTCTAGCTTATCATGTGATGTAATCTGTGTTAAGAAATTTGGCCATAATGTGCAGTTAGAATGTCAAAAGAGACAGGAAAGCTTTAAAAGCAAAAAAAGCTCACTTTTAAAAAAAAAGGTAAAGTACAGTTCACTCTGCCTATGGGGACTTACCTCTCTTTACTAGCACTAGCAGAATCCCTGATAAGAGATACTCTGTGACTTTGGGTGTGTGCAACATATTTTTCTTTTACAGCCCGTCGGGAATGCCACCACAGTGTTGTCTTTGTTAAGATTAGTTTATACTGATAATCCTAGCCACCATTCAACTGGAATTTTATAAACTAGCACAACCCAAAAGCTACATTATAATCTTAAAACACAGACGCATGGCTCATGACCATCAGGTGTCCTCACAGCTTGGCTTTCCTAGAATCAGTGAAGTCCAGACCTTACTTAGAAATTAGCAGCAATATAAACTTTCTTAGAAATCAAAGAGCCACTTGGGAATTAACAGGGCTCCAAACCATATCTGAAACATAAAAAAGCTGAAGCTAATTAAAATTAAGACACCACCCCTTTACCTAAGAAATCAGCTATACAGCCCCCAGAAATACTATAAATGTTGAGAGCATATATTGGATTTATAGATTCATTTAATTCACCTAAGCATCTCTCAACTATTACTACTATCAGGGTAAGACATTGATAATTCTCTCCTTCACAGGATAGAGTCATCTCACTAACTCTAATCTTCCACTCAGCGATTAAGGTTAATGCTCCTTTAATAATTGACATATCCTACTTAAAATACTTTACTGTAACAATAATTGAATTTTAAAAACTGGATTCGCTGCTAGAATAAGATCCTACTTTCTTTCTTTTCCTATAATTTTTCAACATTGCATTTGATTGCTTTCATCACTGTAAATTGCATGTTTGGCTCTATAATAAACATTTATATAATTTAGAATTTATATTACCTCATGTTATCTTTTATATTGCTAACTTATGAACACAACTCTGCACCCTCTTTGGTGAGAGCGTACATTACTGAGGAGTTATATTCGGACCCTAATAATACCTGGGATATTATAATCTGGCTGAAACACATTAAAGAGGCTATCCAGAGGACAGTAATACTCTCAGTGGGTTCCTTTCCATAGAGAAAAGATAGATCAGTCCTTCAGACCCATTTTTGTATCTTTAGGATCTGTCTTTCTTAACCTAAAATTGAGAAGAATCATATGAGATCTCGGATTGTCCCAGAAAGGGGCAAGGATCATAATCCACCACAATCACCACACTGAAACAGCTTCCGTCAAAATTACAATTGACATCTTTCATGATTTTAATAAATGTGCACTTTCCCTCCTCAATTTTTCTGGATGTTGACCACACTAGCAACCTCAAATCCCTCTTCTCTGTTGTCCAGCTACATGGAACCACATTTGCTTGACTCTACTCTTACCTGTCCAATTTTAGCCACAGCATCTCCAGTAATAGCTTCTCTTTCCATCTCATTTGGCACCTTTGGAATGCCCAAAGGTCTTTCCTTGGCTCATTCCTGTTCCTTATGTACACACTGCCCATTAGCAATATAATTCAAAGACAAGGGGTTAGTGTCTACATGTAAGCAGATGGCATTCGGCTCTGTTGCCACAACACTTCTCTGCCTGCTTCAAGGCCTCTGTATTGTAACACTGCTGGTATAACATCCAGTCTTGGATGAGTTGCAATTTCTTCCAGTGAAAACACTGCGAAAACCGAAGCAATTGTCCTTGGCTCCCATCACAACTCCACATCTTGGCTAGCAACTTTATTCCCTTTCCTGGCCACTATCTCAGGTCGAACAAAACTGCTCAAGAATCTTGCTGTCTTATCTGATGCTGAGATGGCCTTTGGACCTAATAACTTTTCTACATCTTACCTCACCTGTCACCTATCCGTTTGATAATCAGCCTGCTAATCCTTCCAACACTTTCTCACTATTCCCCAAAGGGAAAAAAAAAGCACACATGAAGATATGAACCAAGTATTACAATATTACGACGCACCTTGGTATAGTTTTCTACCTTATGGGTGGTACAGAAATACAAGTTGTTGTGAAGAACCAAGACAATAGAAGTGAAAGGCTTTGAGAGGCTAAGGACGTGATCAGTGCCATTCTGAATATGTTGCAGACTGTGAACATTAACCCAGAAAGTATTGATAAAATCAAGGCTCAAGAAGATAAAGACATGACCATTCCATTGGATGCAGCAGTGCTGGCACAATAAAAAGATGAAAGCCGCTGGGGGGAGGGGTGGTGTACTGCAGTTGTTTAGACATGTGTGATAGAGCCATGAGACGGCAGTACCAGAAAAGCTGCTTCTCCTGTTACAGTACATGTGCGGTTCAAATTTAGGTTCTGTTGCACTATTTGGCCCAGCTTGATTTGGCAGACAACCTTAAGAGCAGGCCATAGCTAAGATTATGTGCTTCCATTCAATCAGGTTCTGTGCTGATTTGGGGTAGGTCAAGCAGCAGTCCATTGGCTCACTGTTGCATATCACCCCTTCTGGGCTAAATCGTCCTTTCACCATTCTTTTCATCATCTTATTATTGCTTTAGCTGCAAGTCTATTCCAGAGATCCCACTAATCTCCATTCTCATTTGAGGCTCGTTAATTTTCTTCTCATGTCTTGTAGTTATGTGACCACAGTCCAAGTTAAATAGCCTTCTGTCGTGTAAATTATTTCAGTACTTTAAAGGATTGGATCACATCTCTTATAGCCTTCTCACCAATGGAAACAGAATGTTACACAATCTCCACAATAAAACAAATATTTAAACTTTACTGTTCTTTTATAGGGCCATTCTGAATAAATGATGAAATTCTTCAAAATCACTGCCAAGTTTAATATCTTCTGCAAGTTTATTTGCATTGTAGTAGCACAGTATGCTGAATGGACAGTTCTGAAATGTTTGCAATGACCTTTTTGCAGAGGATATCGTCTGTATGCTTCCAAGGGGAGTAGGTAAGCCCTTCTACGACACAAATGTATGAAGGTAAATTTTCAGAATGCATGCTTCCAACATGGAGCCTTCCCTGCTGGAAGCAGATATCAAATATTCTAGGTAGGTTCACCGTGACGTCTCAATAAGCACTCCCAGCAGATGGGGCACATTGGTAAAATTTACTGGATAATTTTCAGCAAGCAGGGCTCTGAGCAAGAACACTGTACATAGCAGGGCAATACAATCCAGAAACCATAGGTATTGCCAAGGAAACCGAACAGGCACCACTCTGCAGGATCTCAATTTGTGCATGAAATAAAAGTTACATACAGTTAAAATAAAAAGGCAAAAAGAACAAAACAAAGAGGAAGTCAAAGGTTATCGGGGTAGGCGTAATGTGGATTTGAGGCTACAATCAGATCAGCCGTTATCTTATTGAATGGCAGAGCAGCTTCAAGGGGCTGAATGGTCTACTCCTGCTCCTAATTTGTATGTTCGTGTGTTCATATGTTTTCCAGCCCTCACCCCCTACACAATCGCCATGCCCAATCCACGCCACCGTTACGGGCTGTGGTAAAAAGGTGTTTTTTTTTAAAGAAAATGTAAAACTATCAATGAATGCCTATTTCTTAAAAGCCGTTTTTATACATCCTACTGTTGCTGCAGGATTCATTGGTTCTATACAGTGTATAGTGAATGAATGAGCATGGAAGTGTCATAGCTTGGCATGGGGGTCATTAGGGGCCATAGGGGATGGGTAGGCAAAGGTCTGCATGGGGGCATGAGATGCCGTAAGGGTTGATTTGGGGGCATAGCTTGGCATAGAGACCATGAGTGGCCACAGGGGACGTTTGGGGGCATACCTCGGCATGGGGATCATGAGGGGCCACAGGGGGTGGATGTGGGATCATAGCTTGGCATGGGGACATGAGGCATACCTTCTGAACTTATCTTTTAAAAGGTTCCCTCATGCAGACTATGATTCCTGACACCTTTAAGGTGCTGTGAACCACAACTCTTTAAAAAGCTGGCCCAACTCCATGAAAAGTGCGGAGGACTAGGACATGCCTATGCCCACAATGGAGCTGGCCAGGTCAGGAGGGTGGAACGTGTGTTCGCAACTCGAACCAGCCCACACCCTTAAAAGGCAATCCTGAAAATTGGAAAGCCTGGAAACGGGGTCGGGAATCCGAGAACCAGATCTCCACAGTCCCCCAAGTCACCCTGACTCAACAAAAATCCAGCCCTAAATCTCCTGTTTGCCACCTGCAGAACATTTCCTTGTGTTGCTGGTTTACATATCACCACAGTATTTATTACCTTTCTGCAGTACTTTATAGTTCTATAAAGTTCTATGGTTTTGTTAGTGCTCTCCAAAATGGCATTTGAGACAGGGAGACCGACACCCTCATTAAGTATAAATGGATTAACCAAATAAAAATTGTTAAGTTGCCTTTAATCTGCATAAATTAAATTAAACTCCAACAGATATTCATCTGCAGCAGTGGTCAAGTACTTTTTCAAAAGTTTAGTTAATTCCATATTCATTGACCTCTCAAGCCACATATTATTCCATGTTACTTACCACTTTAAATGCACACAAATCTTCAGGTTTCAATAAAGCTTACAGCTTTATGGGCTTTCAATTGCAGACATGCCTTCATGCATTATTGAAAGCTGAAGATTTCCCTATTTCAAAGCATAATTCTTGTCACTTCCCCAAATTCCTACTTAACAAGCCAGGCAACTCTCATCTTGAACATTCAAGCTAAAATTCTGTCAAAAGACGAAATAAAATGCAGTGCTCTATTATGTAAAATACATATCTTTTGTAAAACTGACAGGAATGAGTCTTTGATAAGGGACACTATTTCTCAGCTGCAGGCAGTCCTACACTGAGGGATGATTGTATTCTCCTGGGTCAGACATTGCAATGGTTTAAGGTATTGAAGGGGGAGGGAGAGAGGGGGTAATTTTACCCCCTCCCTCTTCATGATAGAAAGGAGGAGGATGAATTGGTAAAATTGTGAAACACAAATCCAACCTCCATCATGAACTCTGCTACTTCCAGTTTAACTATGGCGTATTTGGGGGTGTCTGAGTAATTTCCTTTGGAGAGATGGGTTGTTGATTATAATATGTAAACGAGGCCATGTTCCTCAGATTTTGGAAGATATTTAAATTTAATGGCTGCAGGCTGGGTTTCCCAGGCCTCATGAAACTGGGCAGCTGAAGGGGGGCGGGAACCAGCGGCATTCAGCAGGTAAATGCTTTCCTGGCACCGCTTATGGGCCAGGAGGAGGAGGAGTGCTTCCCACCTCAAGCAAGTCTTCTGCCATGAACTCTGCCTCGCTGCGGTTGGTTGAATCCCCCACAATCTTCAGACCCCTTCCACAGTCTCTTCCCTGCAATCTCTCCTTCCCTCTGTCCTTGCTGCCATACTCTGAGCCAACCCACCGTTACCCATCCTTCTCCATTTTTCAGGAACCGCCCACCTTCCCCCCACCCACTCCCCAGAAGAAGAAAAGAAAAGCTTAATATTTAAATGGTGAAAGATTGCAGAGCTCTGATATTCAGAGGGATCTGGGTGTCCTAGTGCATGAATCACAAGAAGTTAATATGCAGGTACAGCAGACAATTAGGAAAGCTAATAGAATGTCATCATTTATTGTGAGGGGATTGATAACAAAGGTTAGGCAGGTTATGCTTCAGTTGCACAGGGCATTGGTGAGACCATATCAGGAGTACTATGTACAGTACTTGTCTCCTTATTTAAACAAAAATGTAAATGCACTAGCAGTTCAGAGAAGGTTTACTAGACTAATACCAGGAATAGGCTGGTTGCCTTATGAGGAAAGGCTGGACAGGTTAGGCTTGTATCCACTGGAATTTTGAAGAGTAAGAGGCAATTTAATTGAAACCTTTAAGATCCTGAGGGGTCTTGACAGGGTGGATGTGGAGAGGATGTTTCCTATTGTGAGAGAATTTAGAACTATAGGTCGCCTTTTAAAAATAAGGGGTTGCTCATTAAAGACAGAGATGGGGAGAAACTTTCTCTCAGAGGGTTGAGAGTCTTTGGAACTCTCTGCCTCAAAAGGCAGTGGAAGCAGAGTCTTTGAATGTTCCTAAGACAGAGCTAGATAGATTCTTGATTAACAAGGGAGTGAAAGGTTATCGGATGTAGGCAGGAATGTGGGCTTGAGGTTACATTCAGATCAGCCATGATCTTATTGAATGGCGGTGCAGGCTTGAGGGGCCGAGTGGCCTACTCCAGCTCGTAATTCGTACGCTCATATGTACCTAATGAGGTCCTGCCACTAAATTTGACAGGAACTCCACCTTCCCACTTCTCCTGAATTTCCTGACCACAGATACATGTTCTCATTCCTTCCTCACCTCCCCTGGAGGCCATCATCCAGTTACTTTCACTATCTTGAAAAACAGAATATATATAGGTACTTTTTAAACTTTGCACGCCTGGTGAGAGCTTTGTCCATTGCCGGCATGCATCTAATCTGTACCATTAATTTAACTGATTTGAAAATTATTCTGAGAGAGTGCTGAAATTTCCAAAGAAGATGATGTGTTCTTTGCCCTGGTTTCCTGGCATGTTGAATTCTAAATGCAAGATGCTGATGAATGTGACCATCCTTGACAAAGTTTAAGCATCTATGTCCTTCATTGCACGAAAAAAAATGAAAGGGTTTCTAATAAAACTTACCATCTAGTTTCAAAACCCAATGCTCCTGAATGTCTGATATGAAATTGTGGTATCTCCAGTGCCTGAGTGTTGCATTTAAAACCTTTATTGCATCCCCTCTTCTCATAGCGAGATACAGCTCAGTAGGTGGGACTGGATAAGTGAAAGTATTTAGTGTGGATCTTCCATTGCTGAATATCCATTGTGAATTGGCCAGCTGCAGTGGAAAATGGGCAGATCTTCTGAAGATCTGAAACTTCTCTTTCTCTGTACCACAGTGCAGTTTCCAAAGTATAAAGGGTAAGGCTAATCTATTTGAGTAGTTTGAACAATGTAAGTCAAAAAGGGTAAAAGAACCAAAATGATGATGGGAACGCACTAAGATATGTGAACATCTTACTAACTATAAGCTTAGTGATTCTTTAGATACACCATATGTTGTGCTTCCAGCAACACTGTACACCAGGTCATTCTGATTGGGCACATCTGCCACAATTTCACAAATGTATCCATTGGCTCTGATGTGGGGAAGTGACATATGTGGCACTGTCTTCACACAGTACACAGTAGTAGAAAGCCAGATGCAGAGCTATGCCACCTGCTGATAGCAGCTGCCCCGCAGCATCAAGCTGGTACTGCCAGTGTCAGTAATGGTGGGCTATAGCTTGAACCTGGACTGGGCCTCCTTCCAGGCTTGTGCAATGGTGACTTAAGGGGCTGATGCCACACAATGGCATTAAGGGTAATCTTTCACCCATCCACCTCATGCAGCATCACCTCCATGAACAACCATCAACCAAGGGGTCGGGTCACTTGCCTGTAGACTTGTATTTGCATCTTGGGTTTCTTTCATGTTATTTTTTTCCCTGCAAATTTCTCAGTCCCTTCTCCCTTCAGTGCTGGCACAGGCTGAAGATAGCTGGAAATTCCTTCTGAACCTTTTCAGATTTTTTCTCCCCTCATTTTAACACTCCCTTTTAATTGTACCCTGCTCTTTAAATTTCATGGATGCACAATTTTCTGCTCTCACCAGCGGTGTGCTCTTTGGACCTTTCTAAATTTATACCTGAAGCTAAACTGATGGCCTGAATGGAACACCAGTACAGGCAACACATCTCCATTTAAGTCTATTTGAAACCGGCAAAGAGCCATTCCAGTCTAAACAGTGCCAGTCTAGGCTTTTGGCTCCCCAGAATAGTTTGTATCATATTTTTTTAATTGGAATGCAAATGTACCAAAATTTGCCCACGGTTTGTTAATTAAATAATCTTTTGCACCAGATATGTTGAAAATTTCGGACATTTGTTTTCCCACCGAATATATTTCCTGTGAAAGCTTTTTGGTGTTGCTCAAGAATTGAATCAGGAAGCAATTAATTGGTGAAACAGTAGAAGGTGTCGCGACTCACGGTGGATAGTGCGCTGTAATATCGAGCCCCACTGTTCCCTGAGCCGCCACAAATGTGAAAAGTTTGACCGGCCTACCAGATTGCACCAATTCTCTCTAACTGTTTAATTTAGGTTAACAGAATATGAGCACCAGGTTTGTAAACTTAAGTAAATAACTGTCCATTGAACAAACTTGTTAATCAGTGGCAAAAGGAAGAAATATGAACTGCTAATTTCTAACTCTATAACCTAAACTCTACCCCTTCTTAAATCCCCATACACACATATACAAGACACATAAGACACACAAAAAATATGGATTTTAAGGGTGGAATAAAACAGTTCAATAGCACCACTTCCGGAGTACAGGGTTCAAAGGGTTGATTTTGATCAATGTCTTCCAAATTCCTTTCAGTTCTTATTGATGACACGAGGTCTTCCAGCACTTTCAGTATTTAGTTCACTGGTTGAGCACTTGCCTTTCAATGTCTCTAACAGTGATTTTCCCCTTTTGCCTCTTGACAGGGGTTTTCAGGGAGAGCAGGTTATAGAGATTTGCGGAGAAAAAGATAGCTAGCTATTATTATGGAGTTACTGGAATCTTCCACACACAGGAGCAAGAGGTTTTAGGTCTTTTTCCTTTCAGGCTAGGAGCTATTCTGCTGTATTGCCCTCGTACAAAACCTAGTCACCTGGTCAGGAGCCAATTAAAGCATTGTTGCTAGGCAGCCTCCTTGGTCCAGTACTCCTTTCTAGCACCATCCTGTCTTTCAAGGCACACTCTGTTCCAGGACTGCAACATTGCATATATATCTCATTCTGTTCCAGTGGACATGTCTTTCAACCTGCAGCCATTGTAATTTTAATCCAGAGTCCAACAGAAAATAAAAAGATGAGTTCTTTACAACAGTCCAACAGAAATAAAAAGATATGTTCTTTACAAAGGTAATTAATAAAAAAAAATTGTATTGCAGTGGAATTTTATTGGACAGACTGGTTTAACAAGGCAGCGATAAAGACCAGCTTATGAGCTGATACACATAGAACATAGCACACTGTGCCAGTGATGAATGGGAATGTACAGTAGTATCTTCAAAACTGCTGCAATAGTTGGGACTCGCATTGTGCTGCCATAACTGCTAAAGCTAACCTCGTCGGCATACATGGCACAGAGTATAAAATAAAACCCATGACACTTGGTAGTTTAGTCTAGAGAGATGCCAAATTGGCCAATTTTAAAATATCTTGCAGCACCAAAAGCAGAACCAACAGCAGAATTACAACAAATCTCTTATGATATCAGCAACCTGCAACTGATTACCTTGCTGAGAAGCGTCTTGGATTAGATTTTCACAACGTGTCAGCTTAATGATTGATGGGGACAGGCAAAGATGTGAAGACTGCCCCCTGGTGCCTTCCTTAACCATAAGTACACAATTAATACTATTTCTAATTTCATGTTTGTGCTGGCAGTTTTGGTCCCATTAAAGAAGCTGATGTCATTGCGAGAGAATAAAGGAAGGAGAAAGACCAATACTCATAAAACACCTTTAATATCTCACAAATCTTTCAGAGTATTTGACAAATTACTTTAAGTTGGAGCAACTGTTGTAATTCAGGCAAACGCAGTGGCCATTTTCCACACATCAAAACCGCACAAGCAGCCACAAAATTCACCCGCTTTGGTTGAGGGAGGGATGTTTGCCAGGAGTCTCTGTGCTTTTCTTCAAATAATTGGAACATAGGAACAGGAACAGGCCATTCAGCCCATTGAGTCTGCTAAGATATTCAATAAGATCATGGTTGATCTGCCTTCTATTTTTATTTTCTACTTTTCTACTTACTTTTACCAGTTTTGCTTCCCTCGAATATGAACTCACCCTCAGGTTCCCATCCCCCTGCCAATCTAGCTTAAATCCTCCCCAACAGCACTATCGAGTCATATGGACTCGAAACGTTAGCTGTGTTCCTCTCCGCAGATGCTGTCAGACCTGCTGAGTTTTTCCAGGTGTTTTTGTTTTTGTTTTGGATTTCCAGCATCCGCAGTTTTTTGCTTTTATCTTAGCACTATCTCCAAATCGCTTGAAGTCATTAGTAATCAGAAATCTACCAATTTCTGTCTTGAACGTGCTCAATGATTAAGCTTCCACAACCCTCAGTGTCTTGGCCCTCCTTTGCATGGTTCAAAATTGCTCCCAATCCTCAGACTTACTGCTTTTTCTGGCATCTTTATAAGCCCCTCCTTTTGACCTGCTGCAATCTTTAACTTCTTTCGTTAACCATGGTTAATGTACCATTGGGAGTCTGTGCCTTAGAGGAATGTATATCAGTTGCAGACCGTGTAGTGTAGGCTTCTCCAACCTTTTCTCACTGGGGGCCACATTTCAATTTTCTCACACTTGGGGGGGCGGAGTGGGGGGGGGGGGGCGGGTGGTGGAAGCGGTGATGAGCAAACTTCAGAAAGATGAGGTTTGGCGTAACATTAGACATGAATTTTCAATAAAAGCTAACATATGATTAGAAACAAGGTGCTGAGAAACAAAAATCACAATAATAAACTGATAATTAAAAAATAAGTAATAAATAAAGACGACTATTCGAGTGTGAAAGGGTGGAGAGTGTGTGTGTCCAACTGGGTGCTCACTCAGTCACCCTCACCCACTTTGAGAGTGCCTCTTGGTGTGGGAGGGTGAGGATGAATGAGAACCTGGCGACTGGGAATGAGCCAGTCACACACACTCCCTTCCCTATTATCCCCACTCACACACACGCACATGTGCTCATGCTCTATCACACATGCACACGCTCACCCTCTCTCTCATGCATGCTCACCCTCCCTCTTGCATGCGCGCACACACTCATCACTCCACCCTCACCCCCAGTCACCTCCACTCTCACTCCCAGTCACCACCACCCTCATCCTCACCTTCCCTCACCCTCATCCTCACTCTCCCTCCCCCCACCCCCATGCTCACAAAGCACCCCCAACCTCAAACCCATCCTCACCGACACACACACACACACCAGCCCCACCCTAACTCGCCCCAACCCTCACATACTCACCAAACCTCATGCTCACTCTCTCACACACACGCACCTCACCCACACACGCTCTCACTCACCCACACCCTAACATTCACTCACCCTCACACTCACTCACCCGCATGTGCTCTCACTCACCCTCACTGGCACTCGCGCTCACACGCACTCACATGTGTTCACACTCACACGCGCTCACACTCACGTGTTCACACTCACACGCTTACACTCACACGTGTTCACACTCACTCACCCACAAACACGCTCACCCACATACTCACTCACCCACACACTCGCTCACCCACACACACGCTCACCCACATACACGCTCACCAACATACATGCTCACCCACATACACGCTCACCCACATACACGCTCACCCACATACACGCTCACCCACATACACACTCACCCACATACACGCTCACCCACATACACACTCGCTCACCCACATACATGCTCACCCACACACACACTCGCTCACCCACCGACACACACGCTCACTCACCCACATACACGCTCACTCACCCACATACACGCTCACTCACCCACACACTCACTTACCCACATACTCACTGACTCACATACTCACTCACTCACCCACACGCTCACTCTCTCTCACACCTTTGCTGTCACTCACTCACTCACCCACACGCTCATTCACGCACACGCTCACCCGTCCACCTGCATACCCTCACTCTCCCTTGCTCACGAAATTGGCTTTGCCTAGGTGCGATGAGAGCTGGAGTGAGGCCCGAGGCCTAGTGGCGGCCGAACATGGGTACC
Source organism: Carcharodon carcharias (assembly GCF_017639515.1). Lineage (NCBI taxonomy): Eukaryota > Metazoa > Chordata > Chondrichthyes > Lamniformes > Lamnidae > Carcharodon > Carcharodon carcharias. The sequence goes on along the minus strand of NC_054472.1, from coordinate 27,118,359 downwards.
CACCGAGAGGAGGGCAGAGAGCTGCAGAGAACAGATGGGACACGTGAGTACCCAGGGAAAGCAGCCAAGGCAGAGCGACAGCAACCAGGGGAAAGCAGCCTCATTCGGGAAAGGGCACCAGCCAGCCAAGGGAAAGCATGGTGAACACGTGCTCCAAAGTCTCTCTATCTTCAAATATTTGCATTTGCTGGTGTTCGCAGCTCCTCCTTCATTGATTAAGCAGCTGAAGATGGGTTGGGCCTACGACACTACCTGGAGGGTCTCCTGCAGCGTTGTCCTGGGATTGACCTACAACAACCACAGCCATCTTCCTCTGTGCTAGGTATGACTAACCAGTGGTGAGCTTTCCTCCTGATTCAGTGGCGGAGCAGAGAGACTAGTGGTGCAAGTGGTGTGATATGGTATGTGAAGATGGCATGAGATGAAACGGCATGTGAAGATACGTTCACTGACCTTGACCACTTATGTGAAGTCATTAAACTTCTTCTGGCACTGGATCCAAGTCCTCAAAGCCAGGCTGGTGCCATTGACTGCAACAGCTATTGCTGCTACTGTCTCCTTATCATCTGCCTGGAGGACCACCTGGCTCCTGAGGGAACAGAACCTTTCTCCTTCTGTGCAACCTCTGCTCCAAAGCCTTCAGAGCCACAGGGGACCTGGGGCACACTCTCTGACCTGTTGTGCCATTTTTGTAGGTGCCCCCCAGTCTTCAACTCTTCTTTAACCAATACTAGCCAGTCTGCTGCAGCTAGAATGCGCCTCATTTTTAAGAAGTGCGGTCTGGCATTTAGTGCAGGCTAACCTTGCATGAACTTGGGCACTCCATTGAGGTGCGACACCATTCAACCGCACGTTTAGTGCTGAGCTGCATGTCACAATCGTTAGATTTATTAGATAGAACGGAGCTTGCATCAGTTTGAACAGGTATGGGTTAGTCACACAACACAATCCTCGATTTCAGGGGCTGTTCAATGTAGCCCCCACAAGTAATGGCTGGATCAAGCTAAGGGCAACACCATTCCAAGATGCTGCATTGCTTGCTTTTTTCTGCAGGAACTGATATAAGGAAGAGTGGATCATTTTGGAGGAGAAGGACACCCTCCAGTCAAAAGCAGCTGCAGTAGTGAAGCCTGGATGGTCAAAACATCGAGGTTCAGATAACCTGAACCACTGAAACTCCGTCTCTTGTGTTATCAGGTTGGGAGACCCCATATGGGTGGTCACTGCAAAGGGGCTGGGAGGCCACAAATTAGCTGTGCACAATGCTCTTTAGGCTGTTGAAAATAATTAAAATCAGGGGGTCAGCTGGGATGCCTGAGCACTCGAGTCACATGGCGTCCATTTGGAATGGGCATCGAAGGGCGAACCAGAATGAAAAACATAACATGTGCCCAGTGGCCTCTCCTGAGATGCCACTGTTTTCTTATGCCCTGCATGTCCCCTTGTCCAGTATCTGGTGTCCCTCTTCCAATTCAAAAGAAAAATCATCCTGTATAGAATGGGCATCTTTACAAACTAAAAACAGAACGTGCTGGAAAACATCAGCAGATCTGGCAGTATCTGTGGAGAGAGAAACAGAGTTAACATTTCGAGTCCAATGTGACTCTTCTTCGGGCTCGAAATATTAACTCTGCTTCTCCCTCCACAGATGCTGCCAGACCTGCTGACATTTTCCAGCACTTTGTTTTTATTTCAGATCTCCGTCATCTGCAGTATTTTACTTTTCTTTTAGTACCCTTCACAAAGTGCTGGTGCCACAAATCCCAAGACCTGGTCCTCTAAATGTCCTCACGCCGAGTGCCAGAATGTTATGCAAATGAGCAATGTTTGAAGGGCACCGACACAGCATTATCGGCTTTGGAAAGCTATTGCCTCATCCACACCCTGAACCTGGGAGCAGGTGAGGAAGATACCCGCGCCAGCTCTGTACATTTGTCACGTTAACGTGCTCATGCTTAGCATAATGCAATAGTGTTGCTCTGCAAAGCACTTTCATAGTCCTTCAATAAAATGGTGGTGGAGCCTCACAACAGCAAGACACAGCTCTTCAGCAACTGTTCAGGCAATCTTATGTTTTACCACAGTGCTTGGTATATGCTGCCATGACGCTGAATTTTCTCTGTGATCCTGAAACATGGCAAGTAATAAGCACCATGTATAATGCCCTCACAAGATGCCTGGGTGTGTCATCACAACAGCAGAAATTTGTCTCAGGTGGTAGCATAAAACGTGAGGCTTCAAATAGATCACCTGCTAAACACCCTGTCTGATATCCAACTCCAAAGAAGTCAATGAAGCTGACTAGTGGTGGGGCGTATAACATGCAGCCTATTAGATACTGCCTATTTTACAGTGGCGCCCAAACAAATTTCCATCCCATTAGATAAGATGGCTATGCTGTTAGCATTTTCTCTTGTCGTCCTTATTCCAATTCCTATTCCAGCTCTGTTAGCTTGGCTCACTGCTAGATGTCTCATCTCACTTGTGACTCACAGGGTGGTGAGCTCCAACCTACAACACCTTGGAGAATTTGCAGCAGAATTGCGCACTACCACACTAAGAGGAGGGCATAAACTTAAGATCATCGCCACCAAAAGATCAAAGCAAAAGAGTAGGAGAATGTTTGTTTTACACAGAGGGACATTTTATGAAGATGACCCCGAAGTCAGAGGGTGCCCGCATTCATTTGATCTTCCCAACCAGCGAAGAGGCCACACGGAAAGAGTGTGGGGTCAGGTCGGCACAGGAAAATTGCATTTTTCGCAAAACAATCCTAAATTCTGTGTTTTGTGAGCCACTTCCCACTGTCATGAGGAGATGAAAATCCTGCTGATGGAATGCCTTTACCAGAAACACACTGGAAATGATGCTAAATCAATATGGGGAGGCAGTGGGAGAGTGGTTTTGTCACTGACTGGTATTCCAGAGACCCAGGGTAATGTTCATGGGACACGGGTTTGAATCCCACCATAGGAGATGGTGAAATTTGAATTAAATAAGTCTGACGACGACCGTGAAATCATCGTCACCATGTTGATTGTTGCGAAAACCCATCTGGTTCACTAGAGAAGGAAATCTACCGTCCTTATCTTGTCTGGCTCATGTGATTCCAGACCCACAGCAATGTGGTTGACTCTTAAATGGCCTCCAAACAGGCAATAAATACTGGCCTAGCCAGCAACACCCACATCCCATGAACGAATAAAAAAACTCTTTCAAACAGCCCAGATGGCTGTGATGGGCCAAATGACCTCCTTCCTCCCAATACCCCATCCCCACGGAGTAGCAGCATAAATAATTTTGTAGTGCCGATCATGTCTTTGACCCATGGCTTTGACATTATCGTTGGGACTGCACCTGCCTATAACAGGAGCCTCCAGAGGGAACAGGCAGATCGGAGGACCTCCTTGGGGGACTGCTTCAATGTGGTCCGGACAGCAAGCAGTCTAGGAGGTCATTCGACCTGACTGCCTGCCTCTCTCCTATAGTTACATCCATGCCTGGGTGTCCCTAGAGAGGGAGCACATGGTGTTCACCGGTGAGCTTGAGGTCTTCCAAGGACTGTGGGAACAGGGAGAAAGTGGAGTGCATCAACACCCCAAGAATGTCACTCCAGCCGGATTAACTAAGTTTAGTTTAAAGGTTTTGGGATTTCTTTCAGTATATCAGTGTTGCTTCTTTCAGAAGGGGCACTTAGCTCCTCGTTAATGGTAGCCTACAGGTTGGGTCAAATTAAGTATAACGGGAGCCTTGGCTTACTTGTAAGTCATTGAAGACGAAATGCTGACAGCTGTTAACTGGATCCAAAATGGATGGTGCAATAAAAAACCAAGACACACATTGTTTCCTTGATAGTAAGTTTATTCAACATTACAGATCTCCATCTCCAAACTACCAACTCAGTGGCCCAACTGACTCTCACAAACGAGCATATGAATTAGGAACAGGAGTTGGCCACTCAGCCCCTCGAGCCTGCTCTGCCATTCAATAAGATCATGGATGATCTGATTTCAACCCCAACTTCACATTCCTGCCTACTCCCAATAACTTTTCACCCCCTTGCTTATCAAGAATCCATCTACCTCTGCCTCAAAGATATTCAAGGAATCTGCCTCAATCGCCTTTTGAGGAACAGAATTCCAAAGTCTCAAAACACTCAGAATTTTTTTTTTCTCATCTCTGTCCTAAATGGGTGACCCTTTATTTTGAAAGTGACCCCAAGTTCTAGATTCTCCCACAAGAGGAAATATCCTCTCCACTTCCACCCAGTCAAGTCCCCACTGAACCTTATATGTTTCAATCAAATCGCCTTTTACTCTTAACTCCAGTGGATACAAGCCTAGTCTGTTCAACCTTTCCTCATAAGAAAACCCATCCATTCCAGGTATTAATCTAGTAAACCTTCACTGAACTGCTTCTAATGCATTTACATTCTTCCTTAAGTACACATTACTCCAGATGTGGTCTTACCAATGCCCTGTATAACTGAAGCATAATCTTCTTACTCTTATATTCAACTCCCCTCGCAATAAATAATAACATTCTATTCGTTTTGCTAACCATTTGCCGTACCTGCATACTAACCTTTTGTGATTCATGCACTAGGGCACCCAGGTCCCTCTGTATCTCAAAGCTCTGCAATTTCCCATTGCTTAGATAATATGCCTCTTTCTTATTTGTCCTGTCAAAATGGACAACTTCACATTTGCCCATATTATACTCTTACTGTCTGTCTTTATATTTTTAGCTAGCTTTCTCTTGTACTCTAATCTTTCCCTCTTTACTAATCTTTTTGCCATTCTTTGCTGTTATTTATATTATATCCAATCTTCTGATCTGCTACTCATCTCTGCACAATTATATGCCTTTTTTTAAGTTTGATGCTATCTTTAACATTTTTAGTTAATGGATCCTCATCTTGGACGTTTTACTTTCTTGTTGGAATGTATCTGTTCTGTATATTCTTAAGTAGCACCTTAAATGCCTGCCACTGCATTCCATTGACGTATCCCTTAATCTAAATTGCCAGTTCACTTTTGCTAGCTCTGTTTTCTATAACAAATTTCTCAAATTCTGCAGAGCCTCTCCATAGAAAATCATTGATGTGCATCATAAAGATGCCTGAGTTTCTCTTTGTGATACCAGTAGAACATTGCTGAATCCGTTTTCAGCTCAATTCAATGTACCTTCAGCAAGACAGATTTAACTGAGAAATACCATGCCCTTGACGCATCAGTCAATCTATTTGTTCAATCAATTTGTTTAATTTCCACAGCTCCTCTTCTACATCACTTGTTTCTTTAGTTTCAAAAACACTTTCATTTGAAATTTTTCACCCTGCAAAATTACAGCTTTTACGTTCATCGACCTACATTCCCACGAATATGTGGTTAAGAGAGCTAAGAAAATCTTCACGATCATTTTCCTGCTATGGGGGAGTCCTTGTTAACATCTTGATCGCCAAGTCTCCCTTCAAAATTCTGAACCACTAGTCTTGTTTTAGCCTTCCATGTCTCATCAGGAAGTACTTTTTCCATACATACCCACCTTTGTGATATGGCTGGCTGTCCCCTATCTAGCACTTCGGAGGATACACCAAATTCTTTCTAGCTATCCAACTCTTTTTGTTTTGCCTCTCTTTTTGATTTATCCTCTAATTTTTCTGTAGCCATCAAAACTTCCCGATCATAAAGACTTCTACTTCTAGTGGCATTCCTTGATTGTTCTATAGTTCTTGTTCTGTCAAACTATGGCCTCTATTTGGCCCCATCTGGACTACTGCTACATGACTCTTCCTTCCAACGATCAGAGGTTCTATTGCCAGTAAGCGATCATTTCCCTAGGGCCAGAGTCACTTCCAGATCCACTATGGGAACTTGCACTGCATTTTCTAGCTGCTCAAGGTTTTACCTATTTTGCCAGCCTATAGATTTTTCTTCTTGTCCATCATCTTGAACATTTAGCCAATGTTTGGATTTGCTCTTGGCTTTTCCTGCTCTCCCAACAAAGATAGCATCCCTCCATTCACTGGACCTTTCTGGTATGTACATTATCCTTCTAGTACTGACTTTCAGCAGCTGTCCTTTGGGAAAGATTTCCCTATCCTGTACACCTGTATCACTTTGTCCATTGTCATCCAGCCCCTTATTATGCTCCTCATAACTGTCAAACATATGAGTATGTGAAGTGCAGGGTGCCTCGTCACCTTCTATTAATTGCTTAGATTCTACAAGTTTATAATCACTCCCAATAACCTAGATGAATGTACCCGAATGGTTTGATTACCATGTTGGAGAATTACTGTCATAACCATCGCACTCTATCACTTTACCTGGGCTTTTCACTCTTTCTGATCCTCTCGTTTATAGCATAATAAGAGTTTCTCTTTAATGGTCTTATGCAGTGCCGTATGGCTCACCAAATTTTCTCTGAGATTTCTGCTTTGATGAATATCCTGCCTACATGAAATAATGCAAGAATGCAGAAAAAGTGAAACTAATAGCCGTCCCTTCCACGGCCAGGAGATGATCACACATCACAGAATGTATTTGTGGATTTCTCCCAAAGACCAACTGATACAGACTATAGCCCCCAACCATTGAAGCAAATTCTTTGCATGGAGTGCCCACATCAGGGCAGATGTTAGCTTATAATTAGGTTGGTTAGCGGAGATCTTCTGGAGCGTCACATCAATCACCGTGTGATTTCTTTCATAAAGCCAATTACTGAAGGGACTTTCAGCTGAAATGTTCATCACTACAATGTTCGCACATCTCTAAATTCATCACTGGTAAAGTTCCCATTATTAGTCAGGAATCTAGCCAGTACCCCCAGTCCAGACCCTATCCATTTTTCTATGATTTTATCCACAATCATTCTTTTGTTCTTACCATGTATTACTGTAGAAAGACTGAATTGTGTTGCCATGTCGATAAAATGCAAGATAAAAATGTTTCTATCCTTTTCCCACACCTTTAAATTCATAGTTACTACTTCATTAATGCCTCATGCTAATGGGAGACTTACAATAGGTTGTGATGGTGTTCACCTATACTTTCTGCCTATATCACATTTTTTCACTAATCTCTTCAATAAGCTTTGTGTGCTCATCATCAATTATCCTTGCATCCTTTAGTAGGATTTTTAAACTGCAACAAGAGGGATGAGCAATTTGTTGATGTAACTTTAAGACAATTTGCTTTTTTTCCTCTCAAACTCCTATCGTCTGATGCCATTAACAGTTCTTTAACATTCTGATTAGAGATGTTGGGTTTTGTTAAAAGGATGCAATAATGAATTGATTGGGTAAATTGTAAATCTACTGACTTTCCAAAGACAATTGCTTTATCATGCTCCTTGTCCAATTTCATTTGTGCCCTTTTCATAGATGGCTTGCTCAGCAGCAAGGGTAACTCTTTAGATACTACATCTGTATGAATAAAGTAGCTTACCCCCAAGCTACTCTACATGGAATCACCACTCTTTTCAGTGACTTTAAACGTGCCGTCAATCCTCAAGAACCTCAAGAAAGTGGAACTTTCTTATTCTTTGACCTTACTTCAATCCTTTCTATGGAGTGAATCTAAATATCATTTCAACCAATCCGTTCTACATACCATGGGTGTGCAACCACTGTCCAACACGGCAGAGTTAAATGACTAGTACACTCATTACTGGACAGAAGCTTCTTGTGACCAGCACAATTACCTCAGACTGATCACTAGATATCACTTTAAAAAAAAAAATCATTTATTCATGGGATGTGGGCATTGCTGGCTGGGCCAACATTTAATGCCCATCCCTAATTGCCCTTGAGAAGGCAGTGGTGAGCTGACTTCTTGAACCACTTCTGAACCTTCCATGTCATGTGTTGCCTCTGAAACCTTGTTGTTCTGTATTGGACAAGTTACTGCATATTGATATTTTGAATCCCATCCAAGGCCTGTTAATAACCCCCACCTCCATCACCACCACCAACCCCGCCTCCCAACCTCCCTGCCAGGCATTCCTGGGGTTCATTCTTCTGTTATTATTACTCCATCCCAGTCATCTGCCAGATCTGCCAAAAAATGGTCTCCAACCTCATTTCTTTTGTCGGAAATATTTCTGTTCTATTGATGCCTGCTCACCATATCTGAACACTCTCGAAATGCCGTGAACATCCAATCCTCTACCTTCTGTAACACTGCTGAATGTCCCATTTGTGCCGTGAAGATTGCTAGAACTGATTGTTTTCCAGGTATTCTTTTAAAGACTCAGACATCTGATCCAAAAGCGTGTCTCTTTCTGAGAATCTAGCTCTAGTTATGATTAGCAGCCTACCCACGTGTCACACATTAGCACAACCCAACAATTTGAAAGTAAGCACTGAACCAGGAATTTCTAAGTAAAGTTTCTGTAATCTTGTATATAGATTCTGTTAAATTCTATGATATATTCTTCTATGGAATAGCTGCCCATCTTTCTAAAGTTATCGAAGTCTGATCATGCCTCCTACGCTACGCATTTAACAGATCATCTTTCTTATAGATTTATCCATAAAACTTTATAGAATATCCAAAACTTCTTCAGTGTCCAGCTGATGGGCCTCTCACTGAGAAAATACTTGGCACCTTATCTTGCTTTTGTTAGGATGCGACAGTGCCAAGGTCATACCTGGTTTTCTCTTCAGCAAGGACGTAACCAGTGTCCACATAGCTGCTTAATTTTTCCGCTTGTCATAAGGTTCAGATTCAGAGAACATTGGTGGAAAATCATACCCTGACACTTTACACTTTGTTTCAGCCATTCTTCTCAAAAGTAACTCCGATTACAACCTTCTATCTGAATAAAACATTCTTAGGGTGGGATTTTCTGATCCCACTGAAAGTCACTGGACTTTTGGCTGGCTTGCCACATTCCCCATGATAGATCCTGCCACACCAGAAAATCCCCAGCCTTAGTTTCCAACCTTCACCTTTAGGTAACCATCCTCTGTTACCACGATAAATTGATCAAAACCAGATGGTGAAGTGCAAAACAAGACATAGATCTTTTCCTTGATTGTAGGTTTATTCACAGGGTGCAGAATTACAGATCTCTGCCTCCTAACTACCAACCCAGTGTCCCAGCTGACTCTCTTTATATGCTCTTTTTGAAACCAATAAAATAAACAAATAAACTAATTAAATTGGCAGTCTCTTACACTGGCACTGTATTAAAAAAACAAACTTTGAAAGGGAGCTTGTCGAATCAAATCAGAATGGTATGCTTGGGGCTGACAATGCGCTCCAGCCCCTGTGGAACCCACTGGTCGTGGAAAGCCTTGACTGCACCAGTGGACAATGCATGTTTCCTCTCCAGGGACACCCAAGTGTATTTACAATCATACGGCTGAATGGAACATTTTACAACACAGACACCAGTATCGACCATTCATCCTCCTCCAGATACCATATCCACGAATATGCTTGGCAAAGTGCTGCAGTGGTTTACCATTACCTTCTGCAGTATGGCTGACCAGGAAACTCTCCTGTTCCTACCACCCGCCAACAGGCGAATTGGAAGGTTTTACAGGCTGATAATCAATCTGTTTGGCCATGGTCATCAAGTCCTGAAATGGGACTTGAACCCAGAGCTTCTAGCCCAGAAGTAGGGACACTACCACTGTGCCACAAGACTGCCACCTGACTTGTTTTAGACTCTTTTGAGTCCTTAATAAAACAATATTCATCACCTGCGAATCTTTAACAACATAATCAATCGTCTATTAACACCACAAAACAAAGTGACCTCAGCTAGAGCAGCTGGACTCTATTAATCACTCCCACACACTGTTCCCACTGTGTGGGTAGAAGTTAATGCCCGGTTGGCTAAGTTGGCTTGTTGGCTTTAGTGTGCTGCAGAGTGACGCCAACGGCATGGGTTCAATTCCCATACCCACTGCGGTAGATCACAGAGGCCTGCCTCGTCCCATGTTTGATGTGGAGTGGTGCCCCTGAAGCTACATAACCAATTGTCTGTCTCTAACAGAGAGAGAAGCCCATGGTCCATCATGGACAATGGCTAAATACCTTAGAAGTTAATGCCCTCCCATGAGGTGATTTTGGTATTCCGGGTTATGTAATCAAGCTAAAGGGTGCGGGTTGGGGACCCCACCACCTTCCTGACTCTACCCTGATTAAGTTTGGAGTGGGAAGGTTCATGGACTACCTTCCTGCCCTGAAACTGATTGAAGTCATTAATAGGGCAATTAGTGTCCACTTAAGGGCCTTATTCCACTGCCACTAGTATTCAGCCTGCAGCAGGCAAGGGAGTAGCCATGTGAGTAACCCAAAATCAAAACTGTGTGGGCTCCTGGAGGGATGGAGGGGGTTCTTTGTCCAAAGGCACTCGGTGCCTGTTCGAGGGACCTGGCATTGGGAAAGGGGAAGGGTGCTGAAAGATACCCCCTGCCCTTGCCTCAGATCTGCCTCTCCCCTGATCCACACCTTGCAACCCCCATCCCGCCCTCACTCACCTTTGGCCTAGACCCTTGGTGATCCTGCGCCTCTGGTGGGTTCTTTGCCGGCAGCTGCCACTGCTAGCAAATGGGCCAAAGGCCACCACTTTGAGACCTGAAAAGTGCCAGGTCTACTCAAATTATCCTGGAAAGGCAAAGTACCTCAAAAATTTGATCACCAATTTAGGCAAGCTGTTTCACGTTGTTACTATGCAGTGGGGATGCAATTGAAATTTTCCACTAATAGGACATTGCCACCAGTCTAAGATGTTCTGCCTACCAGACAATTGAGCAATGTCGTGTGAATAGGCTGTACGTCCCAACGATTGGCTGATTGAATCAAACAATATGTTCCTCTGGCTATTTTGTAATAGGCAGAGTATAGAGCCTACTCAATCAGCCCATGTTTGCAAACCCCACAACAAAACGTCTACGGTTAGATAGGATTCCGCAGTTGGGCAGGACTTGCTGAACAATCTTGAGTGCGTCAGTAGCTACACTAACAACCAATTTATGATGAACAGTTGAACTGATAAGGTGGCTCATTTATACTTGCTTGAAACGACATACATTCATATGTAGGGACCTATTCTCTGCAAACAAAAGGAATATGTTCAAGCATTGCGCCTTTTCCAAACTACCCAGAAACCTGGGGAGCCTATATTTCCCTGCTGCTTTCTCCATGACAACATCTTGGCCAACCAAAGTCAACTTGCCAACCAATCAACACTCTTTGTCTCCTGCAGTATAACTTGTCGTGACTGTTTAAAATTTGATATTCTTTCATTTGTCCTGATAAGTGCAAGGTGATAGGCTTTAGCAACATGTCTCTCTTTTCAGCAATATTCAAGTTCCATACTACCATGCAACTGTTTACATACACCAATGCGTTCGTAAAGTAGGTAAATCTAAACTATTCTAGCACCCTCCCTTTCCTGGAGATTGTGGCGATCTTTAGCATGTTACTAGGGTTCATTTAAATTATCTTTTTGTGCACCTTAACTATACTGCATTCTATGAATTAAGATGATACAAAATTTCAACATAAGCAGGAGGTGAAGTTGTTGAATTGATAAACATCAAATTTTGGTAAGGTCAAATGTTTAAGAAGCAAATCATACTGCCTACATAAACTGCAAACTACCTGCTGTTCAAGCTTCCTCCGTGGAAGTGGTGTTCCACAAGTATCAGTGCTGTGACCACTGCTGTTCACGAGTTACATGAATTATTTGGACTTTGGGATCAAAAGTGCGGTTTCTAAATTTGTGGATGACACCAAATTGTTGGGGACAATCAATACTGAGTAGGACAGAACCAAATTTCAAAAGGACATTAATAAACTTGCAGAATGGACAAATAATTGGCAAAACAAGTTCAATACAAATAAATCTGAGGTAGTACATTTTAGTAGGAAGAACAGGAAAGTCACATTCCTTTGAAAGTGCAAGTCTAGGCGGAATAGAGGAACAAATGGGCCTTGGAGTACAAACAGATCAATCACTAAAAGTTCTGCCACAAGTTAGCAAGGCCATTAAAAAAAGCAGATCAATCATATGGCCTTTATTTCAAGGGGAACAGAATTATATCAAAGGAAAAAATACTAAATCTGTATCGAACCTCGGTTAGACCACACTTAAAGAGTGCTATGTGCAGTTCTGATCGCCATATTTTAAAATGGATATAGAGGCACTGGAGAATGTACAGAGAAGATTTACGGGGATGATGTGTGTGTGTACGTATCAGGAAAGGACTGGCAGGCTGGATCTCTTATTCTTGAAAAAAGGTGATCTAATGGAAGTCTTTAAAATTATAAAAGATCTTGATAGAGTGCATACTAAGAAAATGTTTCCTCTTGTGGGGAAGAACATCCCCATCAATATAAGATAGTCACCAAGAAATCCAATAGGGAATTCGGAAGAACCTTCTTCATCCAACAAGTGCTAAGATTGCTAAACTCACTACCACAGGGAGCAGTTAAAGTGAATAGTATAGCATTTAAGGGGAAACTAGACAATTATATGAGGGAGGAGGAAATAGATCGTTACAAAGATAGATTTAGATGAGAAAATATTGGAGAACTGAATGGAGCATAACCACTGGTATGGACTGGTTGGGCCAAATGGCTGAATATCCTATGTAATCCTATAACAATAACTGTTGTATCTGCAAAAGGCTAAAATTACCCAGGACCAGTAACTTCAAGCATATTAAGGTAGCAGATTAGTCTATAAACTGACCAGGGAGAAGGACTATTTACATCAGCTGTGATGCTGACTAGAAGTTGCTTCTCACCTTCCAAATAACAATGGTATAAAATGAGGTGGATAGACAATAATAAGGGAAAAACAAGTACTACTGCATTACAGATTAGACCAAAGTGCACTTCAGTCCTTCAAAGAATAAATGCTGTTCACTCCAGATTGATGATTGGTGTTAGTCAGTCAAGGCGGCACCATAAACAAGGCATAAATTCACATGTTTCACATATATAACAAAAACAATTTTAACAAAATGGCTCCATTCTAAAACCTAAAGTGTTCAATATCTTTATTGATTGAGTGAAGAATATTTGAGCCTACCATTTTGTTCTCTTTGAACTCCGGCTGCTAGTAGGTCTGGCTCCCCAAAGCTGATGTCATTGAGTCTGGATCCTAAGCATTCAACGGAAAGAAGCTTACACCACTCCTCTGCCTCCAGCTCTGTGAACACATACATGGCAAGACATAAGATCATCACACCCTGCCACTGTTCAGGCTACAAATATTCATATTAAGTTAAAGGGTTAGCAATGAAAGACATCTACAGCTTGAGGTATTTAGATTTTAGTTCACAAATTATTTGATTAATGAGTCTGGAAGCCTGCTTGGATTCATTTAGATAATGTCTATGTAACCTTTTACTCAAAACCAATACCAGTCAGAATTAAAAACAAAAAAACTGCGGATGCTGGAAATCCAAAACAAAAACAGAATTACCTGGAAAAACTCAGCAGGTCTGGCAGCATCGGCGGAGAAGAAAAGAGTTGACGTTTCGAGTCCTCATGACCCTTCGACAGAACTTGAGTTCGAGTCCAAGAAAGAGTTGAAATATAAGCTGGTCTAAGGTGTGTGTGTGGGGGGCGGAGAGATAGAGAGAGAGAGAGAGGTGGGGGGGGTGTGGTTGTAGGGACAAACAAGCAGTGATAGAAGCAGATCATCAAAAGATGTCAACGACAATTGTACAATAGAACACATAGGTGTTAAAGTTAAAGTTGGTGATATTATCTAAACGAATGTGCTAATTAAGAATGGATGGTAGGGCACTCAAGGTATAGCTCTAGTGGAGTTTTTTTTTTATTTTTTTTTAAATAATGGAAATAGGTGGGAAAAGGAAAATCTTTATAATTTATTGGAAAAAAAAAGGAAGGGGGAAACAGAAAGGGGGTGGGGATGGGGGAGGGAGCTCACAACCTAAAGTTGTTGAATTCAATATTCAGTCTGGAAGGCTGTAAAGTCCCTAGTCGGAAGATGAGGTGTTGTTCCTCCAGTTTGCGTTGGGCTTCACTGGAACAATGCAGCAAGCCAAGGACAGACATGTGGGCAAGAGAGCAGGGTGGAGTGTTAAAATGGCAAGCGACAGGGAGGTTTGGGTCATTCTTGCGGACAGACCGCAGGTGTTCTGCAAAGCGGTCGCCCAGTTTACGTTTGGTCTCTCCAATGTAGAGGAGTTGGATCTGCTTCTATCACTGCTTGTTTGTCCCTACAACCACACCCCCCCCACCTCTCTCTCTCTCTCTATCTCTCCGCCCCCCCCACACACACACCTTAAACCAGCTTATATTTCAACTCTTTCTTGGACTCGAACTCAAGTTCTGTCGAAGGGTCATGAGGACTCGAAACGTCAACTCTTTTCTTCTCCGCCGATGCTGCAGGCCTGCTGAGTTTTACCAGTCAGAATTGATCACTAAAACATAAATTAGACCAATATAAATAAACTGACAATAAATCCGCGCACTGCGACAATGATAAGTATTATTTGGACACAACTCAGACTTATTATGTCCTAATGGATGCTCCATTTATTGTTAACAGTATACACTGTTTTGTAAAGAGCGGAGTGCTGTATCATGTAACAATGTATTTTTCTGAAGCTAAGATGGATTTATGTTTGATTTGGTCCGCCCGTCAGTTTAAAGCTGCAAAAGCAATAGCTGTTAATATGCACATCTTTATGCCCATTATGGTTTTCTTTCTCTTCTTTTTCCATTCAATTGTTTTATTTTTCTCTGAGAGACATCAAACCTAATGGTCCAGTTTATACAAGAATTGACTTCAATGGGAAAGAGAATTGTACAGGTTATGAAGCAGGCTATCGATTCACAATGACATATTTTTCAATGTTATCCAAGACCAATTTAATCTATTTATTCATTTGTAGGTTCCTTATCTGTTCAATTCTGCCTTGTTCCTACACTGTAACCTCCCCCGTTCAGAATGCCCGGGACCAAGTCATTTCTGGGTTTTGTAATTTTCAGGATGATAGAATGGTGAGAAAATGCCTAAGTGTGAGAGCCGGAAAGCAGATATAAATATTTACCTGAAACGTGATAAAACATTACAGAGCAGTGATGAAAATTGTTTTATTTATCCAAATGCTGGATCTCCCCGTGTTTCCAACCCCAAAGTACTGTACTAAAATGATGGCGCGCGTTGCAGACACAGACAACTGGTGTTTCCAAACAATAGATTTCCAGATTGGAGGGGTTACTGTAAAATTTCATGAAGATGATGGCGAGACTGCCAGCTCCAATGTAATACAGAGACTGGGATTATCCTCGGTTATATTTAGGGTATTAGTGGGGTGAAAATTCGGAGAGGAAGCAAATGCGCCTGCTTTCATCAATAACCCCCACTTCTGGGATTTACTATTGGAGATGCTGGCAGGTGTTGAAAGTAAATGATAATGGCAGAGTGCTTTCATACATCGCAATGTAAGCACCTAAAATTGCCAACATGTTACTGGAATCGAGTGTTATTAAGGGCCAGCAGAAAGCCCTTTAAATTGTAAAATCCTCAAACTAAAACTCCTCCCTTTACATAACTCACAGACAACATCAGCACAGGCAGATGATACTCTCAGTTGAAGCAAACAAATTAGGCAGGCCCCAGAAAATCTCCCAGCGATAAAAGCTGATCGCCATATGCTCCATAAATGGAGATGGGTTTTGTACAGTGCTGAGAGATTTCTTTTAGTAACAGATGCATCACTTCAAATCAGATCAAACCCTTAACATTATTTCTCTTAGGTTCACTGGTCTGTGGTTATGTTAGGGTTTTGAGTTGGTTATTTATTCTTTCATGTGATGTGTGCATTGCTGGCTACGGCCAGCATTTATTGCCCATCCCTAATTGCCCTTGAGAAGGTGGTGGGATGAGCTGCCTCCTTGAACTGCTGCACTTCATGTGGTGCAGGTACACCCACAGTTATGTTAAGGAGTTCCAGGATTTTGACCCAGCGACAGTGTAGGAGCAGCAATATATTTCCAAGTCAGGATGATGTGTGGTTTGGAGGGGAATTTGCAGGTGGCAGTTCTCTCGTGCACCTGCTGCTCTTGTCTTTCTAGGTGGTAGAGGTTGCGGGTTTGGAAGGTGCCGTCGATGGAGCCTTGGTGAAGATAGAGCCTATCTTGTAGATGGTACACACTGCTGCCACTGTGTGTTGGTGGTGGAGTGAGTGAGTGTTTAAGGTGGTGGATTGGGTGCCAATCACAAAAAGAATCACTTTTCCAATAAGGGAAACTTGCGGTACTGGGATTAAGCAACAGTAGTTGCAAGTGATGTAATAGAGTTGAAAATAGGTTGGCTGAGGTATGTAGATTGAATACAGAGTAAAACAGGACAGGGAGATTCTGTGTATTAGATTCATGCTGAAGGATCAGTTAGGGAGCTGGATGGTCAGGTGCAGAATTCTTGGTACGTGCAAAGCATGATGGCCAGGATTTTCTCAAATCAACTGGGGCCCTGACATCACTGGAAATGCATGTAGGCAATATGCACAAGTGGTCGGAAGGGCCCCCTCAATTTTACAGGCAACAGATAATTAAGTAGCTACCACCGGGGTTGCTGCCCTATTTGGGATGGCCACTCACCTGACAAGAGCTGGTGGCCCAATTAGGAGTGGCGGCAAGGAAGGGGCCCTGCAGCCTATAGCAGGTAGGCCGAAGAACATTTAAAAAACAAACAAAATTGCTGCTGATAGAGAGGAAACTCTTCTGAGGAAATCGCTGGGGCTGTGGGTCTTCCTCTCCTGCCCTTGGACCTCTCTTTGCTTAAAAGCGCTCACCCCAGACTGCCACTGGGAGGCTACCTACATTTAGCCGGTGGCTTCCCCATGCTGTCAGTAAAATGCCGAAGGCCTAGTAAAATGGCCCTTAATAGGGCCTTTGCATATTCAAATTGGCTTCCCACCTCCTTGTTCTTTAGCCACTGTCAGTAAAATTCCCTGGAGAGAAATTGTCAGGAAGCCCATCCGCCACGACTCCCTGCAATCTTACTGACCACCCTACCAACCCCCCCAATCTTTTTCCCATCTCTTATGCGGCAGTAAAATTCTACCCAATAAGTCCCCTCAAATGTTAGGTTAAAGAATATATTTTCTCATTCATTCTTAATGCCAACCAAGTAATCAGACAGCAAAGACCTGGTTGGTGTCAAGGGTGGTGATGGAGGATAATGTTGGGTGTCATCAGTCTGGATACGCAAGCTAATCCCATGACAGTGAATGATGCTCCCAAGGGATAGTATGAGAAAAGGAAAGAGGGAATGAAGGATGGAAATTATGACAGGCAGGAGTGTAATTATGTAACACTAATAGAATGGAGGTCAACCAATTGGAAGGATGGAGTCATTGGCCATGTCAAACACCATCAGGAGACTGAGGAGAACAAGAAGGAATTGCGCAAATACAAACAAACAATCTATTGGGTGGCTGTAACACCCAAGTAATAAGTTCATATTAAAGTAATCTGTGCAATGAAAACAAAATGATACTTGTGGAAATGGAAATGAGATAGGAAAGTGGAGTTGGAGATAGGGTGTAAATTCAAGAGGTTAGAGGGATCAAGAGTGGACCTTTTGAGGAAGGGATTATGGCAGTCTGGAAGTCTTGAAGAATGTGGAACAGAACATGAGGAAAAGGAGCCATTGCTGAAACTGTTGGGCACTGGACCAAAGAGAAGTTGGTGTGTGGTAATTGTGCGGGATCAGGAGGTAGATCTTATAAAGTGGGTGAGCTGATGTTGGGCGGGAAGGGATAGGAGAGAAGCTATAGAGAGTTATGGACAATGTACACTGGGGTTATTAGGAAAGTGGGGGGGGGGGGGCGAGATCAGGCAAAAGCAACTGAGGTAGCCAAGAGGATATCTTAATCTTCACAATAAGAAAATCCATGAGCTCTTTACACTTGATATTCACAAACATTTCTTGCTGAAATAATTTGTCTTTGGGACTTAGTCAGACCATTTGTTGGATGTTACCAAAGTGAAAATCTATACCTAACAGAAACCATTCTAAAAATTAATACATTGACTTCAAATTTGGACTTACTCTTTTTCCACATGATATCAGGTTTACAACTTACCCCAATCCAAATTTAAAACACTCCATAGAATTGAGCAGGTGAATACACTAGTGGTTATAACACTTGACTGGCAACCAAGTGATCAGATTAAATCCCATCATGGCAATTTAGGGAACTGGCTGCAATAAATATGGTATTATTTGAACTAGCAGTAGAAAATAACAATAGAAGCCACTGCAAATTGTTAAAAGCCTAACTAGTAAATGAAGATAAGCCTTCTCCTAGCTGGTTTGTATCTAACTGCAGTCCCATGCTACATGATTGACTCTTATTGCCCTCAGGACAACTAGACACAAGCAATAACTGTAGTCTTCCCAGTGCTGCCCGCAAACCAAGAATAAATAAAACATGTTAGTGGTGTGGAACTGAGAGAATGTTGAGCCCACAGCTGAGGAGTAAATATTACAGCAAAGAGTTGATCTTTCAGGCATTTGCTAGTGACCAGTTACAGGGGCCCTAAGAGCAAACTAGTGTCTTAGCTTCAGTAGGTAGCCAGGTGCATGAAGAAAAGGGAACTAAGTAATGGGGAAACTTACCTGGATGTACATTTTGAACTGAATTTGTTTTCTGCAGCTTTCTTTTGATGAAGTTTAAGTATATTACAAACAGTGTATTACAATTCCAGTTACTATCAATAAACCAGATTATTTTATTGGTAGCTTGAGAAACTAGCTCAACCCATTCTACAGTCAACTAAGCAGCTGTCTCAACTCCAGTAAGTCTAATATCCCAGTGACAGCAGTAATCGAAATAGTTCAAACTGGTTTGTTTCAATGTAATTCCCCGAAATTGATGAAGCCATTGTAAAAATAGTGGAATTTTAAGCTCAAATGATGTTTGACACAAATTGGGTTTTTGCAATCTTTTGCCCTGGTTTAAAAAACAATGTATTAGAAGTCAGAACCCCATAAAAAATTGGCCATGACCCCAAAATTGTATTAATCAACATGGCGAGTTTCCACAGTAATCTGGGTCCTATCTGTGCTGACCATCTGAAATTTCCCAGAAAATGGGCAGAGCTTACATCACAGAATGATGTGCTGCAAGGTCCTGTATTGCAACCCAATATCCATTGAGGTTATACATGACAGACTGAGCCCTTACTCCAGATTGTTGGTTTTAGCACTAGCTTGTGTGTAATAATATTGATAACAATGTCCTCTCCTGTCAGTTACTTATTGATACAATATAGCATAACTTCAATGGGAAATAAAATTGAGTGGGATGTAAAGCAGGTGGCTGATTCACTTTAACCCATTTTATGCTATTGTCCAAGACCAATTTCACCCCTTTGTCTGGCTTTGACTTGGCGGCTGCCCTTTTAAATGTGCTCATGTGACATATGAATTCAAAAACCAGCTATAGTCAACTTCCATCTTTCAGTTTACATTAATATAACTGTGTTGAGGATGGTTAGAACAGTTTTTTGATCTGTTTGGTGTGAGGAGCCAAGCCACATTCAACAAACATACAGCACGGCTTAAAAACAGAAAATGCTGGAAAAACTCAGCAGGTCTGACAGCATTAAGAAACAGAGTTAACGTTGCAAGTCCACACCCAGTTGTTATGCCACAGCAGTTTGTAAAGGCTGAGTTATTTAAATTCCCAGAGGGAAACTTTAAACAATTGATATAACCTATATTTTCAATAGGTATGTTTTGAGTTGCAGCTCTAAGTTCAGGAATAAGACCACCGGTTCTCAAGAGGTTTTAATATGAAACTAAATGAGACATTTATTAATTTACAGCAAATTAAACATATACATATGGCTACTAATTACCACTATCATAACTTTCCAAATTAATCTCCACTAAGGGAACAATAACCAATAGACTTAACCAGACACCAGGCAAAAGCATTTTCATCTTATGAATTCAAAATGAGGTTTCTTTCAATTTATTCCTTTACAGGCAGTTGCAGGCTTACGGGCTTAGATCTTAAATGCCTCTGACCTGCGCACACAAACTCCTCTTTATTATACCCAGCCTTCCCCTTTGAATGTAAATTTTCACTGTATCACCAGGCCCTTTGAACCCCTTTCATAATATAATCTTATTAGTAATATAAATATTGCTTGGTGTCTCCTAGCTAGATGCAAGACTTCACTCCCACTTTTCAATGCTCTATTCAACAGAAGGTACAGACTTGAAATATTAACCTTGTTTCTCTCCCCACAGATGCTGTCAGACTTGCTGAGCTTTTCCAGCATTTTCTGTTTTTATTTCAGATTTCCAGCATCCACAGTATTTAGCTTTTATCATATTGTACGACTTGTTCAGTTAGGTGAAATGCCAACAGTAATTTTTGCATTACTTGTCAGTTATTCAATTCTATCATTGTTGGGGCAATGTACACGTCAGTGCTAAGCTGAGTGGAAATTAATTGAGACAATCTAAAAGTTACATCAGGCTAGTTCAGATTCCACAGTGATAATGAAAAACATTAGCATCACAGTGTAGCCTTTTCTTTAAATCAAAAATACACCAATTCAGTATAGTGTTCTGACTATAATTTTCCTTTTGCAGAGCTAACTAGTATAACTCATTGTAAATATAAATGAACTTATTCACTTAGTCACCTTTTGCTTGATCAATGTAGTTAATAGCTTAAATCTGAATGAAGTTGTAACATTGTAGAGGCACTGGTTAATTCCGGTAGCTAAAAATAATTATCAGAAAGATTTATCTGTTTGCTATTCTAGACATGTTACTGAAACCTTACCTAGATATGAACGCAGGTGAAGATACTTTCAAAGTAGTGGTGTTCTTACTTCCTTTGTATCCCCTTGCTTTTCTTTATATCTCACTCAGTACGAAGCGATCCCCATTACCCTTTGCATTTATGTCATTGTTTCTTTTAGTTTTATAGTAGTCTATGGTGAACAAATTCTGTCTCGTGCCTCAAAGTCAGTATTACCTAAATTTAAAATATTAGTTTGTGACTTATCCTTCTCCCTTTCAAATCTAAAATCAAATTCAATCTGTTATGGTCACTTTTGGCTAGGTGTTCCCTTGCCATTAGATTATTGACTAATTCTGGCTCATTAATCACCACAAAATCCAATGTGGCCTAACTCTTGTTAGTTCAAGAACATATTGTTCCAGCAAACTGTCTCAAATGCACTAAATTAATTTGCTGCCTTTGAAACTCTGTGCCCCACCGACTGTGAAAATTAAAATCTGTCTCTATAACACTGTTTTTGCAATAAGCTTCTCTGATATTCATATTTATATATCCTGGTACTTCATCACTGCTTCAGGAAGTCTATTGACAGGTTTAGCCTCACTCAACATTATCAAAAACAGATTACCTGGTCATTGTCACCCTATCTTTTGCTCTGCGTAAAATTGGCTGCCGTGTTTCCCACATTAAAACACTGACCAGACTGCAAAAGCACTTAATTGGCTGTAAAGCATTTTGAGTCTTGTGAAAAGTGCTAAATAAAGTCTTTCTTTATCCCCCAACAAAGTCTTGCATCATTTTCCATTTCTCAATTCTACCAATAGAGTTTCCACAGCCTACAGTAGCAGCATCAAATTATCCTGGAGAGACAACGTATCTCAAAAATTTCAATAGTAGATTAAGAAAGCTATTTCACACTGCTACTTTGCAATGGTTACACGAGTGGTATTTTCCATTAGTAGGATGCTGCGGTCAGTTCAAAAAGACATTCTGGCTACCACACAAATGAGCAACATTGCATATGAATTTCAGTGTTGGTGTGATGCCGGGTACGTCTGAGCGACTGGCTGATTGAATCAAACCGCGTGTTCCTTCGGTTGTTTGTAATAGGCAGAGTACAGACCGTACTCAACTAGCCCGCACTTGTAAAACCCAAAATGAAACATCTACTGTTAGATGTGATTTTGCAATTGGGTAGCACTGAACAATCCTGAGTGCATTAATAGCTACACCTATGACCAATTTAATCCAATCAGTTAAGCTCGTAATGTGGCTCATTTACACCTGTTAGAAGCGACATACATTCATATATGCAGGTTCTCTGCAAAAAAGGAAAAATATGTTCAAGCCCTGTGCCTTTTTTGAATTACTCGGAAGCATGGGGAGCCTATAGTTCCCTATTGCTTTCTCCAACACCTCAACCAATCAGAGTTAGCTTGTCAAATCAGCACCCTTTTCTCCTGTAATATAAATTGTTATGATTGTCTGAAATTTGACATTCTTGCATTTGTCCTAATTAGCACAAGACAAAAAGCTTTGGCTTCTCTCTTGGTAACAGAACTTGAATATTGCTGACAAGTGACTGTTCGTTCTATTGAAGTTCAACACAAGCTTGAGGAACAGCACCTCATCTTTTGAATGGGTATTTTAGAGCCGCCTTTACTCAAAATCAAGTTCAACAACTTCAGCTCATAACCATTGCTTCTATTTTTTGAGGCAGCACGTGTTGGTAATGATTCTCCTTTTCCCATTTACATCGCCATTAGACCCAGCTTTTATTTATTTACTTGTTCCAATATCATCTCCCTTTATTTTGCACCAACATTCCCTTGTCATCTAATCTCTTCTGCCCTTCACCCTATCACAAGTATTATGACATGGCAGGTGGCATTTGCCAGGCTGACCAAATCCACAAGGGAAATTTGGCCATGCTACCACAATGACTTTGCAGTTTGTATTTATTACGAGAAGGACTGTGCACTGAAGTCATAAGTAATGAGTCCATTGCCACTTTTAGAGATTTTAAAGATTAAATTAAAACATTTATTAACAAAAGAAGAACAAACTTAAACACTCACAAAATTACAGATATAGTTATAACAGTTCCCAAAATTCCTATTTAACCAGACTCCTAACTACACACCTCCTTTTAAGGCAACAGTCCACATAAATTCCAAAGTTAAAGTCATCCAGCAAGTTTATCACAAGCACCCACTGGCCAATGGACTCCCAAAGGCTTTTAACACAACTTTGGTTACTGGAACACCAATCTTCTGCAGGGTGACTACAGGCTTTTAATCCCAGTCTGTTTCACACATTCATCTTTCAAGGTGTCACACAGCCACACTCCACACAGCCTTCCATCATTCTTTAAATATATTTCTCCCTTTTTAATCTGTAATCCCATTGTTTCAACTTGTATATAGAAATTGCTTTTCTCAGACTATAAAAATCTTTCATGTTACCATCATGGCCAGCACTTTTTGGGAAAAAGCAATGTAATAACCTTGCTTATTTATCTTGCCAGTTGTAAATATTTTCCCTGTCCCTTTGAAAATCAAACACTTCCCCACTTATCTAAAAATGCTAATTTCATTCACACCGTATCTGCTGACCTCACCCTAGCTGTACTCATTTTTATTTTAAACGCCTGTTTTACACCTCACTTCTTTGACAATTTAAACCTTGCAATCTACCCATCTCAAGCCCAATTAAATCAGCCACCCACCCACCCCCTCCAACATGCATGCAAACACAAACCTGCTTTAAAATATCTCACAATAATATTAGGAAAAATATGATAATTCCTTGAAACAAGCCTTTTATTTTGTTCTTTTTTCCCAACCCCACTTTCCCTGCCTTTGTACTTGTTTGACAACCAGGACATCTCTAACTTTGTCTTGTTCTGCTGAAAGGTTGTTGACCTGAAAGGTTAACCTTGTTTCTCTCTCCACAGATGCTGGCAGACCTGCTGAGTATTTCCAGCATTTTACTGTTTTTGTTGCTGGGAGAGTCAATGTGGTTGTGTCGAGAGTTTAGCTGCACCAGACCTGCCTGGGTCACAATGCAAAGTGGATCCTGTGTGATAATGTCAGATTCCTGTTTTATCCACCACCACCCCCCACACCCGCCGGCCGTTACATGCAGAAAGCACCACGCTTGTGGTCAGACTGGACTGTAAAACAAGTGTTTCACAGTAATATGACCAGAACCACTCTGCAATCCACATGTCAAGTTAAAACTTTGAAAAAACAAATGTACATCTGATTTTTCTCAATGCTTTCTCTAATGTATTCTATTAACTGAGTATGAGGAGGAACAATGATCATTCTTTCTATCATGGAGCTGAGAATATCACTTGTAGCTTTACCACTCATTTGTCATGAGGCAAGCCCATTAATGCAAAAAAAGTCACATTATATGGCCCCCTCAGTAGAAATCATTTTAAGCATAGTCTGAAATAATTAATTCACAAGTATGCTGTAAGATGTGTCAAATATTCTACAGTAACACAATTACAAGACTATACTTCTTTAACAATTCATTTTTAAAATACAGTATGGGCATCACTGGCATTTACTGCCCATCCATAATTGACCTCATACAACTGAATAATTTGTTAGGTCACTTCACACAGTGGTTAAAAGTCAACCACACCAGTACGAGACTGGCGCCACTCACAGGTCACACCAGGTAAAGTTTCTTTACTTGAAGCACATGAATGAAACCCTTGGAATTTTGCTACAATCCTGCAATTTCCTGGTCGCTTTTAACTGATGCCAGCTTTTTATTTCCAGATTTTAAAACTGAATTTGATTTCTCAAATTGCAAATGGTGGAATTCAAACTCTCGTCCTCTGGGTTATTGGTCCAGGCCTCTTGCATACTAGCCCAGAAACATAACCACTGCCCCATGAATGACGAGAAAGAGGCATTTTAAGATAACATTTAATTTGCTCGTGGAAATTGGGGAACTTTGCACTTATTGATTATCCTTCCTAAATAACAATTGTTTTTACACATGTATGGCCTGCTTGGTCACTTTAGAGAATGCAAGGAGTCAACTCAGAACGTAATACCAATAGTCACATGTAGGCCTGACCAGGTAGGGATGGCAGGTTTCCCTAAATTGGGCTGTATTTTCAGTCCCAGCTGGGGCCAGGTTGGATGAGGTCAAGAGTTAAAAATAGCCCTGCTGGTTGGTGTATCGCTTTGCGAGTCTGTCCAGGCCCTCGGCCATTTTTGTGGAGGTAGGAGGAAGGGAAAACGGCTGACCTGACTCGTTAAGAGCCTATTCCAACCAATTAAAGGAAGCTTATTGGGATTTTCCAGTCTTAAACTGGCAGGGGCCTCTGAACCCCAGTCACCAGTTTAAGTGCCTGGAGATGGCCTCATGGTGGTGGGCAGCCATGCAGGTTTGGAGGCCCATCCTGACTGCTGGGGTGCAGGAGCAGCTAACCTAAGTTGAAAAAAGTTGGAGAGGGGGCACCTACATCTTGAAGTGCCCTCTCCCTTACTTCCAGCATGAAAAGAGCTGCAGACTGAAATACAGGACTGTCAGGGACCGCAAGGCGTGTCAAGAACATATGCCAAACTAACAGAAGGAACCATCAGTTCTGTACAAAGTTCCTGCACACCTGTGGTCCAGCACTCCCGCTGACCTTTTTCATGTCTGTGGTGAAGATTTTCTAGTCGTGACAGATTATTTTTCAAAATTTCCAATCATACATCAGTTACAGGGTACATCCAGCACAAACGTTGCACACAGGTTGGGTGCTAGGTTTAGTTTGTTTGGAGCACTGCGTGAGATTATTTTCAGAAAACAAACAAAATATACAGGCAAATCCTTCCAGAACCGGTGAGAAGTGGGCAGTGGGTCACATTGATTCTTCACCACACTACTGTAGGTCAAACGGTTTGGAAGAGCACATGGTGCATGCCGTAAAACCCTTAATTGTCAAATGAGAGCAGGCCAGGCAAGACTTGCATGTAGCCAGTTTACATCTCAGAGAACCATCACTAAGTGTAACTATTCCTTCACCAGCAGAGCTGATATTCAGCAGACAGGTGTGAACAACTCTACCAAGTAACCATCCAGCCCCTCTTCCAGAGATGTGGGATGAATTTCTGGAAAGACAGGGGATGATGTAGGATGTGCATGACCAGCCGGCAGGCAACAAACTACCAAGTTTAAGGGTTGGAAAGAAAGTTTGGGTTTTACATCCCATTGATGAAACATGGTAGCTAGAGCATTTACTGAACCAAGATCTTGCGAGGTACTCACACCAAATAGCATAAACACTGAGGCGGAATCAATATCAAATCACGGAAGTTCCTAATCTTGAAATAGCAAGCAAAAAAGGTCAAAGACAAGATCTAAGCATAGGGCATTGTGAGAATGATCAGCAATCGCTGTGTAGATTTACAATGACTAGATTGGGGTGTATCATTAATCAAACACTATTATGTTCCATGGACACAAGTTCAAAACGCTGTAAAGATGTAAATTTTCACCTTAAAAGTTTGCTGTATTTTAAATAGTTACTGGATGTTTATTAATAGGGGATACTTTTAAGTTAGAAAAAAACAGGAATGTTGTGGTATGCCTTTAAGCAGGTGTGGCTATGATCTATGTAACATCACCAGATAGGAAATGATGTATGACACCACATGATAGGTAGTCTGCACTGAGTAGTCATCTCAGCAAGATATGGTTATCTAGAGCTCTTCGAGATTGTACATGTGCTACTTAATCTTCATGGGCTGAATCTTACCTATGTCGGGTGGGCTGGGCGGGAGTGGTCGTGGAGCCAATCGTCGCCCGCGATCGGCTGCGTGCCGCTATTTTACATGGGCGGGCCAATTATGTCCCGCCCAGCATAACGCATGGGCCGGTAGTGCTCAGTGCTACCCTGTGCAGGCCGGGGGAGGAGTGAGAGTCCTCCTGCAAAAGAGCGCAGCAATCTCCCTGAGGCACAGGGCTGCCTCAGGGAAATTAAGTTGATTAAAAAATTTTTCTTTTAAATAAAGTAAAACATTATTTAAACATGTCCCCTCGTGTGACAGTGTCACACGAGCTGGGACATGTCTGTGAGTGCAACAAAATGTATTAAATTATTTTATAAAACCTTCAGGAAACCTCATCCTACCCGTGGATGAGGTTTCCTGAAAAATGGGAAGACCACCTGGGCTCTTTGCCTGCCCCCCAGCCAACCTTAAGGTTGGACGAGCAGCGTTGTTAATAGGTTGATTACTTTTTTAATGACCTTAATAGGCCGTTGACAGATTGAAATGACCCATGTGATATCGGGACACACGTCCGACATCAACTCGTGTCGTTTTACGCCTCGGTGTGTTGGGCCTGCCCCTGCACGCCAACATTCTGGCCCAAGAATAAAGAACCCACATTTGACTGGTTGGTTCATTGTTCAATAGTAAGAAAAGGAAACACAAGATATGAGGTGAAAAAACAGCTTTCCTTCCAGTGGCAACATTGGATCTTTCAGTTAATCTCCGAGGGCGATTGGGCTTCAGTTAATGGCTAACCTGAAATACGCTGCCTTAGTGTGAGGGAGCAAACTTTAGTGATGCTGCAGGAGGAAATCGATTTTAACACCAGAAGGAGACGGAGGCTTTTTAAATGGTAGCAGAGGTGCCCTAGAAAATACACTGTGAGGCTTTCCATGAGCCACATGACCTCAAATAAGAAATAAAGATTCTGAGTACAGGGAAAGGTGTCCATTACTACTAAGCTCTTTCCCACGAACATTGTCCAGTGTTGGATAAGCAGTAATTTCCTTGAGTTAAACTCGAGGAAGAACAAAACCATTGTCTTTATCCCCTGTCACAAACTCCGTGCCCTTATTCCCGATTCCATCCCCATTGATGGCTATTGTTTCAGGCTGGTCACGCTCTCCCAGTTGACCCTGAACTGAGCTTCTGAACTCTTATTCTCGCCATCACAAAAAAAGTCTTCTATTTCCTCCCTGACCTCTGCCTATCTGCTGCTGAAACCCTCATCCATGCCTTTGACACCCCTAGATTTGACCATTCCAATGCTTGGATGGCCTCACGCTGTCCACCTACCAACAACTTAATCTCATCCAAAACCCCTGTAAGACATCACCCCTGTCCTCGCTGATCTAAATTGTTCCTCAGCCCCCTAACATCTCAAATTTTAAACTCCTTCATGGCCTCAGTCCATCCCATCTCCTCCAGCATTAACACCAACCAGAATCATCTTTTCCTCCAACACTGGCCTCCTGTGCATCACCTCCTCTTTTTACCCCACAATTGGCTGCTATTCCCTCACTAAAGCTCTTCACCTTACTATGGTCACGTTCTGCTTTATGACTCTTTAAAACCCATTTCTTTGACTAACCTTTTGGTCATTCTCCCTAAAATCTCCTTCTTTGACTCGGTGGAGTTTATTCTCCCCCGCCGAATATGCCTCCGTAAAGCACCTTGGGCGATTTTGCTATGTTAAACATGCTATTTAAAAAGTGAGTTGTCATCTTACTTGTTCCATCAGTATGTCCAAAGTTCCATAATGTTATGATACGGCAGGTAGTATTTGCTAGACTGACCAAATCCACAAGGGAAACTTGGTCATGCTATCACATTGGTTTTGCAATTTGTATTTATTACGAGAAGGTCTTTGCACTAAAGTCAGAAGTAATGAGTCCCCTGATATCTTTAGAGATTTTGCAAATTAAATTAAAACATTTCTTAACAAAATAAATGAAAACACATATACAAGATTACTGTTACACAGTTATTTAATATTATAACAATTCCCAAAATCCCTAATTAATCATATTCCCAACTGCACACCCCTTTTAAGGCAACAGTCCAAAATAGGTTTTAAATTTATAGCGACAATCCAGCAAGGTTACCATAAGCACCCACTCAACAGTGGAATTCCAAAGGCTTTTAACACAACTTTGGTTACTGGGATAGCAGGCTTCCGCAAAATGGCTAGAGGTGTTTCCCCAAGTCTGTTTCACATGGTGTACCTTTCAGATCTCATGTGGCCACACCCTCACATAGCCTTCTATCCTTCTTTAAATATATTTCTTCCTCTTTAATCAGTAAATGCCATTGCTCCCCCATGTCTTTGGAATTTACTGTTCGCATAATATAAAAATCTTTCATGTTATCATTATGGTCAGCACTTTTGGGAAAAATATACATAATAATCTGACTTATTTACTTTGTTAGTTGTAAATGTCCTACCATGCCTCTTTGAAAACCAAACACCTCTCCACTTATCTTAAAATGCAAATTTCATTCACACTCTATCTGCTCACTCATTAGGATTTCAAATGCCTTTTTACAACTAATCATTTGATAATTTCAACTTTGCAGTGTACCATCTCTAATTAAAACAGCCACACATACACAAACAGATTAGCCGACTTTACAGTATCCCACGATACTATTATGAAAAATATGACAGTTTCATGATAATAAGAACACGAGAAATAGGAGCAGAAGTAGGCCATTCAGCCCCTCGAGTCTGCTCCGCCATTCAGTAAGATCATGGCTGATCTGATCGTGACCTTCACTTCACTTCCCTACCTGCCCCCTATAACCCTCGACTCCCTCTGTAGATCAAAAATCTGTCTGACTCAGCCCTGAAGTTATTTAACAACCCAGCCTCCACTGCTCTCTGGGTTAGAGAATTCCAAAGATTAATGAAATGGAGATGCTCTGTCTTTTAGACCAGCCACAATGCCTCCTCTGCATAGCAACAACGTACATGTGAACTACAGCCTTTACGAGCTGCTTAGCATCATATCTGGTTCCCTACTGACAGTGAGCTACCATAGGTAGACTAATATGGGCTGGGAGCTCACTATAAATAGTTCATGAGGCTGACCTCAGCAAATCCCACAGTGTCAGCCCAGCATGATATTGGCAAGTGTTCTTGCTGCTTTAGTGCCCTTATCAGAAACTTCACCCAATGGCCTTCATTTTTTAAATCATTCTCTCCACAAATTGAAGATTGAATTTGCATTCTCTTTCTATTTCGTCCCCAATCAGCAAGTGAACAGCTTGGTGCACTAAATTACATTAGTTGAAAGATTGCAGCTGGGTCCCACTTATCTGAAAGTAGGAAACTGTTCACCCTTTAAGTGATCAAAGAGTTGCTTCCTCCTCTCTTGATGCTGAATTCTCCAGCTTCTTTTTGGAATGAAGAATTATTGTGGCTTCTCTTTCATTTATTTTGTACATACTCATGTGCCCAACTGTCTGCAGAGACATCAATTTATGATATTGATGAGCCTGGCCATCTTCATTTTAATATCAATCTAATTAGACACTGCACTAATAGCAAAAAGAAACCATTCCAGTATAATATAATATGCCTGAGAACTTGGGGACAGCCTAATCCATCAGGATTTCTGCTACAGTGATTGTTTTAAAATGAAATCGCAATATGTACGGATCCTGATAGACCCCTAACTACTTTGCCAAAAAAACTGTTATGTTTGGGAATAAGATTTCCACAGACAAGGTACAACAGCAGCTGATTTACAAATCTTTGTGCCCGAGTCCATTTAATAGAATAGTTGTAGCACAGAAGGAGGCCATTCAGACCGGAGAGCCAGCACAGACACAATAAAGGAGTAATTTTCCTAATGCCACTCCCCAACCTCTTCCCTGTAGCCCTTTTCAGATAATAATCCAATTTTCCCTTGAGTGCCTCGATCAAGCGGGCCTCCACCACACCCTCAAGACAGTGCATTTCAAATCCCATTCTCGCTGCGTGCAAAAGCTTTTCTTCACGTCTCCATCGATTCTTGAATCTGTACCCTCTTCTACCGATGGGAACAGTTTTTGCAGATGGTACACACTGCTGCCTCTGTGCATTGGTGGTGGGGGTAGTGAATATTTAAGGTGGTGGATGGGGTGCCAATCAAGTGAGCTGCTTTGTCTTGGATGGTGTCAAGCTTTCTGAGTGTTGTAGGAGCTGCACTCATCCAGGCAAGTGGAGAGTATTCCATCACACTCCTGATGTGTGCCTTGTAGGTGATAGACAGGCTTTGGGGAGTCAGGAGCTTGGGTGCTTAGACCTCGGCTATTTACAATCTATTTTAATGACTTAGATGAGTACACCAAGAATAATGTACCCAAACTTGCTGATGACACAAAGTTAACTGCTTAAGTAAGCTGTGAAGAGAATATAAAGAATGCCAAAGTTATATAAGGGCAGGTTCAGTGAGTGGGAGGAACGTGGCAGATGTGGAGAAACATAGGGCAGAATTTTTCGTTTGGCATGAAATAGCACATGGTGACGCTATCGCGCTATCATACAAAATCACGTATTATTTCGTTTGGCAGGCGCGTGTGAGAGTTGGCAGCACACCCACTGACAATTAAGAGGCCTCTTAAGGCCATTAGCATATTAATCAACCGTGAATTTTCACTGCTCATCCCACATTATGGTTGGCGGGCAGGTGAATTGGCCAGGCGTCCAAGGGCGGGATGAGGTTTCCAATATTAAATTAAAAAGAAATTAAAATGCTGGCACAGCACTTGCGTCTGGTATGTGTTCCGGTGACTGATTCTAATGCGTGGGCATTTTTTCTCAGTTTTTAACAATTTCTAATTTTGGCATTTAATTTCCTCAGCCTCCTGCGGCAGCTTTCTGTGAGCGCTCCCCTGTGCCCGCACTGACTTTGCGCTCATCCTCCTCCCGCCTCCACCCCGGCAATGCTGAGCCTTTCAGCGCGCCTTTCACAATGGCTGGCCGTTAACTGGCCAGCTAGCGTGAAGTTGCAGTCGGGGGTCTGCTCCTCGGCCGCTCCCAAGCCCACAGATCACAGGTGCCCGCTGAACTAAAAACCCCGCCCACTAAGTTATCTCCTTTGGTATGAAAAATAGAAAAGCAGAACTTATTTTTTAAATGACGGGACTTTGGGAAATTCAGAGGGCCTTGCGGTCTTTGTGAAGTTGCAGGTACAGCAAGCAATTAGGAAGGCAAATGATAGGCAGGGTTTGGGGTTCTGAGGTGGGCGAAACTGAAAATTAGCCCTGCTGTTCGGCGTGCTGATTCCCAAGCTTCACCCCTCATCTGAGTCATTTTTGCCAAGGCAGGAACAGGGCTGACGGGGCTGCCTGTCTGCACACGGCGGGTAGCTGATCAGCCTTGCTAAGGGCCTGGATGAAGCCAATAAAAGGAGCCCACCTGGAATTTTCCGGTTTGCCTGCAAGGTCCCGTGTGGCCGGGGAACACATTTATGCTGACTGGAGGCAGGCACCTGCGGCAGGCTGGAGTGGCTTGGGGAGGGGGTGTCGGGAGGTGAAGGTGAGTGGCAGTGCTCCAGGCAGGTCCACAGTCCTTTCTACTTGCCTGGAAAAGCAGCGGCCGCAGGCTGCCTTATAGAAGCAGCCGCCCCCTTCAGTGACAGACGGGCTGCTGTACCCATTTTTAAAATTAAAATGGACAGAGGGTGCTCCAATGTTGAAGCGCCCTCTCTCTTACTTACCTTCCAATGCAGCCTGTTGCTCCTCTCGATTTGGAAGGCTACTGATTGGCCCTCTAACTTTGATAGCCTGCCCACTGTCCTTAATTGGATGGAGAATTTGTCCCTATGCCAATTATGGGGTATTCCCCAGAAAAATCCCTGAGGGGCTGTTCCCTCTGGGGCAGATTCAGTACTGGCAAATCGTCCCCTGTTTCCTGCCCTTGGAGGGAAAATTCAGCCCGATTTGTTATCCTTAATAAAGTGTAATCAACTCTTACTACAATTACACAGGGCCTTGGTTAGACCACACATGGAGTAGGGTTTTGGTCTCCATGCTTGCTTCAGATGGAGTGCAATGAAAGATCACTAAACTGATTCCTGGGATAAAGGCAGATTGAATAGGCTAGGCTGATGTTCCCTAGACTTTGGAAGAACAACAGGAAACCACATTGAAATGTATAACATTCTTACGGGGCTCGATAGGGTTGATGCCAGGAGGACGTTTCCACTGACTGGGGAATGTAACTGACAGTCACAGTGGAGAAACCCGTTCGCATAGCTTCTAGCAGCATTACACAGGTTTCCAAGGGAAAGCAGTGCCATTGGCTGGTACCTGCGCAGTCCATGCAGTTTTCCTCAATGACAAATGAAACGCTGACTGCGCAGGTACCAGCCAATGGCACTGCTCGCCCCTGGGGAGTTCACAATGTGCTACTAGAAGTGGGGCTATCCCAATTAATTTTTCCACACTCTCAGAATACAGGAGTGGCCATTTAGGACTGAGATGAAGAGAACTTTCTTCACTCAGAAGGTTGTGAATCTGTGAATTTCTCTAACCGAGGGGGTTGTGGCTGCTAAGTCGTTGAGTATATTCAAAACAGAAATTCATCATTTTTGGGGCACTATGAAAATCTAGGTAAATGGACATGATGCAGGTAGTTGGAGTTGAGGTAGAATATCAGCCACGATCTTGCTGAATGGCAGAGCAGGATCAAAGGGCTGAATGGCCTACTGCTGCTCCTACTTCTCATGTTTTTGATCTTACTCATCCTGGATTTTACCATTGGCGCTGTGCCTCCAGCAGCTGAGGTCCTAAGCTCTGGAATACCCTCACTAAACCTCTTTGCCTCTCTCTCCTTTAAAGCGCTCCTTAAAGCCTACTTCTTTGAACAAGCTTATGGTCATCTGCTCTAATATATCCTTATGTGGCTTGGTGTCAAAATTTGGTTGATAATTCTTCTGAGAGGCACCTTGGGATGTTTTCCTACATTAAAGGCACTATATAAATGCAAGTTGAAGCTGTTGGGAGGTGGAAGGGTAGTGAGCAGAATCCCACATCTTGCAACACTCTTTCATGACTTTTTAAGGGATCTCTGCAAACATTGAATTTAATGTCTTGTGAATATTTTCTGGACATGTATCACTGTGTCTGTCGATCTGTCACTTTCAGTCTTTCCTTTTAATGCTGTAGGGTAAGTATTACCAGGGTCAGAAGCCCAATTTGCCTCAAGTCTTAATCCTAATCAGGACTACTTCTCCTTCAGTATCCAGGGCTTCAATTTTGGCATCTCCTCTGTCTATCAGTATTGGTAACTCATTGGAAGCAAAGTAACCATTTCATATCTCAGATCAAGTTTCCCCTGTAAATCTCTCAAAGGCCATCTGCAGTCCTTGACCTCTCTCTAATTTTTTACATAACCTTACTATCACTTCCACCCCTGTCTAATTTTCCATTCCTATTTTGGCCAATCTGATAATAGGTTTTGTTACCCTCAACAGAGTCCTAGGACTGGCCCTATTCACTTGACAGCTGTTTTCCCTCTATCTGGTAAAAATACATCTGCTTTAGATACATTTCTGTTTAAATATCACCATTATGCCATTTTGGTTTTGCTTTATCGTCTATTATTCTTTAAATCTGAGGGACAGACAAGACTTCCTTGTTATAAAAACAAAAAAACTGCGGATGCTGGAAATCCAAAACAAAAACAAAAACAGAATTACCTGGAAAAACTCAGCAGGTCTGGCAGCATTGGCGGAGAAGAAAAGAGTTGACGTTTCAAGTCCTCATGACCCTTCGACAGAACTTGAGTTCGAGTCCAAGAAAGAGTTGAAATATAAGCTGGTTTAAGGTGTGTGTGTGGGGGGCGGAGAGATAGAGAGGTGGAGGGTGGGGGTATGGTTGTAGGGACAAACAAGCAGTGATAGAAGCAGATCATCAAAAGATGTCAACAACAATGGTACAGAAGAACACACAGGTGTTAAAGTTAAAGTTGGTGATATTATCTAAACGAATGTGCTAATTAAGAATGGATGGTAGGGCACTCAAGGTATAGCTCTAGTAGGGGTGTTTTTTTTAAAAAAAATAATGGAAATAGATGGGAAAAGGAAAATCTTTATAATTTATTGGAAAAAAAAGAAGGGGGAAACAGAAAGGGGGTGGGGATGGGGGAGGGAGCTCACGACCTAAAGTTGTTGAATTCAATATTCAGTCCGGAAGGCTGTAAAGTGCCTAGTCGGAAGATGAGGTGTTGTTCCTCCAGTTTGCGTTGGGTTCACTGGAACAATGCAGCAAGCCAAGGACAGACATGTGGGCAAGAGAGCAGCGTGGAGTGTTAAAATGGCAAGCGACAGGGAGGTTTGGGTCATTCTTGCGGACAGACCGCAGGTGTTCTGCAAAGCGGTCGCCCAGTTTACATTTGGTCTCTCCAATGTAGAGGAGACGACATTGGGAGCAACGAATGCAGTAGACTAAGTTGGGGGAAATGCAAGTGAAATGCTGCTTCACTTGAAAGGAGTGTTTGGGTCCTTGGATGGTGAGGAGAGAGGAAGTGAAGGGGCAGGTGTTGCATCTTTTGCGTGGGCATGGGGTGGTGCCATAGGAGGGGGTTGAGGAGTAGGGGGTGATGGAGGAGTGGACCAGGGTGTCCCGGAGGGAGCGATCCCTATGAAATGCCGATAGGGGGGTGAAGGGAAGATGTGTTTGGTGGTGGCATCATGCTGGAGTTGGCGGAAATGGCGGAGGATGATCCTTTGAATGCGGAGGCTGGTGGGGTGATAAGTGAGGACAAGGGGGACCCTATCATGTTTCTGGGAGGGAGGAGAAGGCGTGAGGGCGGATGCGCGGGAGATGGGCCGGACACGGTTGAGGGCCCTGTCAACGACCGTGGGTGGAAAACCTCGGTTAAGGAAGAAGGAGGACGTGTCAGAGGAACTGCTTTTGAAGGTAGCATAATCGGAACAGATGCGACGGAGGCGAAGGAACTGAGAGAATGGGATGGAGTCCTTACAGGAAGCGGGGTGTGAGGAGCTGTAGTCGAGATAGCTGTGGGAGTCGGTGGGTTTGTAATGGATATTGGTGGACAGTCTATCACCAGAGATTGAGACAGAGAGGTCAAGGAAGGGAAGGGAAGTGTCAGAGATGGACCACGTGAAAATGATGGAGGGGTGGAGATTGGAAGCAAAATTAATAAATTTTTCCAAGTCCCGACGAGAGCATGAAGCGGCACCGAAGTAATCATCGATGTACCGGAGAAAGAGTTGTGGAAGGGGGCCGGAGTAGGACTGCAACAAGGAATGTTCCACATACCCCATAAAGAGACAGGCATAGCTGGGGCCCATGCTGGTACCCATAGCCACACCTTTTATTTGGAGGAAGTGAGAGGAGTTGAAGGAGAAATTGTTCAGCGTGAGAACAAGTTCAGCCAGACGGAGGAGAGTAGTGGTGCATGGGGATTGTTCGGGCCTCTGTTCGAGGAAGAAGCTAAGGGCCCTCAGACCATCCTGGTGGGGGATGGAGGTGTAGAGGGATTGGACGTCCATGGTGAAGAGGAAGCGGTTGGGGCCAGGGAACTGGAAATTGTTGATGTGACGTAAGGTCATGAGTAATGCTTTAAAAATCACTCTGATTGGAACTTTCCTTGGATATGCTCCCACTCCCCCGTCTTAACTTCACCAGAAAACTGAGCAGCTCCGAAGAAATTGCTGGCCTCTATTTGCACCTTTGCTGCAGTTATTCATGGCTGGTGGCAGCCCCACTCAACTTCACCCACATTCTCAATTTCTCCAAATTAGCTTTCCTGTAATTTCGGCACTAACATTAATGATCGGCAGCAATACCTTGGCTGATCAGCGTAATTATGATAATGTTGTGACCATTGTTGCCCAAGTGTTCTCGCACACAGAGTTCTGACACCATCTCCGGGTCACCGGTTTAAGGTTTAAGCTTTGTATCTATAGTATATTCTCTAATATGCTGTCAAGGAAAACAATTGTGAAGACGCTCCACAGGTTTTTCAGCTCTATTCCATTCAATGCCTGGCTGATCGCTATCAGACCGCTAACACAATGGGTAATAACCTCATTCTGTAGCCTTTTTAATTGTTGCACAACCTGTCTTATACTGATCAAGCCCCTGACCTGGGGCTCTCAAACAGGGACCACTGATGAGCTGAAGCTAGAATGGTCCAGCTCTACCCTGCAAATAAATAGCAATTAGACCCTCCTTAATAAACAAAGCTACAGACCCTCTTTTTAGCCTGTCCTATTCTTTGGAATCCTTTTTAACATTTCAAATGAAATTTAAGCCCATTATTTGCTTTCATGCAACAGTGATGTCATTAATACCTTATACCTTCATAGCTAGATATGACTGCATTTTATTTCTAGGACTTATACCATTAGCGTAAAACACATTAAAGTATCATTAACAAAATCAAATTAAGATGAGGGAAGACACTCTGTATTTATCTTTCTCAATCTCAATATTTGATAGCCATTAGCAATTTAATATTTACATTTATAATTCTTGATATCATACTAATAATCAGGTGAGATAATTAGAAGTGGTTGTTTGCTTCAAATTTCAATGTTTTATGTTCAAACATGACTTAAAAGCTTCAACAGACATGCAATCAGTGCAGAGGTCTATATTTTCCCCTCATTTGCATACACTCACACTCTGTTTGATGAAAGCACACAATATAAACTTTACCTGACTACAAATTTTGCATTTTCTCCTCTACTTTTTGTTCAAATAAATTTAAAGAGCTTTTAAGCAGAACTGCTAGAAGCTAAGGAAAAGGAAAATTCCAGAATGCAGCTGACTGGGCAGCAATAGTGAATCCTGAGGAATTCAGTATGCAACACATGCTCAGTCTGTGAAATCCAATGTCAGATCGCCATGTCACAGATTCTGGCAAAAAAAATCAAATAAAACAAAGGTTTTTAGAAGAGGATGAAGACTTCAGGCTAAAACTTTGATGAAGATGTTGTGAAGAGGACATAAGGAAGTTGCAGACAGATATAGGTAGGGTTGAATAAGTGGGCAAAAATCTGGCAGATGGAGTATAACGTGGGAAAATGTGAAGTTGTTCACTTTGGCAGGAAAAATAAAAAAGCAGAGTATGACTTAAACGGAGAACGACTGCAGAATTCCGAGGTGCAGAGAGATCTAGGTGTTCTAGTGCATGAGTCACAAATAGTTAGTATACAGGTACAACAAGTAATTAAGAAGGCTAATGGAATGCTATCCTTTATTACGAGAGAAAGTGAACGTAAAAGTAAGGATGTTATGCTTCAGCTATACAGGGAATTGGTGAGACTGCATCTCGAATAGTATGTGCAGCTTTGGTCTCCTTATTTAAGGAAGGATGTTAAGGCTATTGGAGGTGGTTCAGAGGAGGTTTACTAGATTGATACCTGAATTGAGTGGGTTGTTTTATGAGGAAAGGTTAGACAGATTGGGCTTATTTTCACTGGAGTTTAGAAGAGTCCGGGGTGACTTGATTGAAGTATATAAAATCCTGAACAGTCTTGATAAGGTGGATGTGGAAAAGATGTTCCTCTTGTGGGTGAGTCCAGAACTAGGAGCCACTGTTTTAAAATTAGGGGGCTCGCCCTTTTAGGACAGAGGTGAGGAGAATTTTTTTTTCTCAGAGGGTTGTGCGGCTTTGGAACTCTCTGACTCTGAAGGCGGCGGAGACGGGCTCACTGAACATTTTTAAGGCAGAGGTAGATAGATTCTTGTTTAGGCAAGGGAATCAAAGTTTATCGGAGGCAAATGGGAATGTGAAGCAGGACTTTTAGCTTGGCGGGCCTGGGAGCGGCTAGGGGAACGATCCCCTGACCGCGATTTCACGCTGGCTGGCCAATTAACGAGCAGCCAGCGTGTAGGGCGCACTGAAAGGCTCTGCCAGAGTGGGGGCGGGAGGAGGGCGGGCGCTGAAGCCAGCACGGGTGAGGGGGGGAGTGGTGGGGGGAAGTGCTCACAGGAAACTCTGTGAAGGCAGAGAGCTGCCTCGGGGAGCTGAAGAATTTAAATGCCAAAAATAAAAGATTGTAAAAACCGGTTAAAAAAGCCCACGCTTCAGAATCAGCCACTGGAACATATACCAGATGAAAATTCTGTGCAAACATTTTTACTTCTTTTCCAATGAGATTTTCAATTTTCGAATTGGGTGAGGTTTCCTCAAAAAAGCGAAGGCTGCCTGGCTGATTCGTCTGCCCGCCAACCGGAATGCTGGACGGGCAGCAGTAACTCACAGCTGATTAACAGCCTTAATTGGCCTCTTAATTGTCAGCGGTTATACTGCCAACTCTTGTGCCTGCACGCTGACCAAAACATCGCACGGGCGCCCGATGATGTCGGGACACTCGGCCGATGTCGTCACACGCTACTTCACACTCGAGGGTGTGACCGCACGCTGATCAAAAAATTCTGCCTGTGGAATTCGAAACATGAACAGACCAGCCATGGCCTTATTGAATGGCCGAGCGCGGTTGAGAGGCGAATGGCCTACTTCTGTTCCTATTTTGTCTGTTTGTATGAAAGCCATAAAGATAATTCAATGAATAACTTATTTTGTACTAATTCAATGTTTCAATTCTTTACAAAGGTCAATTGTTTTGACCCTTAATATGGAAATTCAAAATTTTAGTTACCGAGGAAATAAATGATAATGGGAAGAAAAGTTCAGAAAGCATTTTGAGCAATTTGTGAGAACCCTTTGGCCAGATGTGGCAATCATACTAACAAGTTTCCATATGCAAAGTTCATTATAGATGTGGATGTAGGAATTCTTCATGGGAAAATGTTGACAAAAAGGGTGACAAAACTATGACAATGTAAAATCATATTTTATGTACATGAGATGCAGACATATTGGACTGAATTTTGTCAGCCCACCTCAGGTTCTCGCAATGTCACTGGAAGTGACTGTCACTGGTGCTCATGAGGAATCCAGCTGGCTGACCCACGATCTGGCCACTTTGCATTAATGAGGCGCGGGATTTGTCCTATCTCAGGAGGATGGTGAGCAATGAGACACCACTCGCTGTCAGTTGGATAGAGTGCAAGTGCTGGTGCCACCTTTGAGAAGCTGACAGCATATGCCCTGTAAAGTAAACTGCTACTGGGACCCCGCCCATGTGTTGGTTCTTGCCGGAGCTCCCTCTGTGACAATTACCGCTGGCGGTCCCTCCGTGACGCTTCCCGCCGGAGCTCCCTCCGTGATGCTTCCCGCCGGAGCTCCCTCTGTGACGCTCCCTACCGGAGCTCCCTCGGTGACGCTTCCCGCCGGAGCTCCCTCCATGACGCTTCCTGCTGGAGATCCCTCCATGACGCTTCCTGCCGGAGCTCCCTCCATGACGCTTCCTGCCGGAGCTCCCTCCATGACGCTTCCTGCCGGAGCTGCCTCCACGACGCTTCCCTACTGGAGCTCCCTCCGTGACGCTTCCCGCTGGAGCTCCCTCCGTGACGCTTCCCTACCGGAGCTCCCTCCGTGACACTCCCCGCTGGAGCTCCCTCCGTGATGCTTCCCACCGGAGCTCCCTCTGTGATGCTCCCTACTGGAGCTCCCTCTGTGACGCTCCCTACCGGAGCTCCCTCTGTGACGCTCCCTACCGGAGCTCCCTCTGTGACGCTCCCTACCAGAGCTCTCTCCGTGACTCTTCCCGCCAGAGCTCCCTCCGTGACGCTTCCCGCCAGAGCTCCCTCTGTGACGCTTCCTGCTGGAGTTCCCTCTATGACGGCTCCACCCGGCAACTCTTCCTTCTGAAGGCCCCTCTGTGACTGCTCCTCTGCTGCTGGAGTCGTCTGCGTCCCACCACCAGATCGACAAACCTAAGCTAACGGATAAGGAGGCAATTGAGATCATGTCCATGGAGGAACACCGGGTAGCCCCAAGGTTTAGCGATGCCTCCCTGCAGACCCTCCTCCAGGTGGTAAGAGAATGGTAGGAGATCCTCTTTTCAAAGGACAGCAAGAAGAGAGCCTCCTGCCTGATCAAGCAGCCCTGTACAGGGATCCCTGTTGTTGCAAAAAGGTCAACAACCTCCTCCGATTTACCAAGGCATGTCCTCCTTAGGAAAAGCATGTGGATACGCAGTGGGATGAGGGGTTGGGGGGTAAGCAAGAATACGTTCTGTGCACAAGGTGCACTGCAAAGGCCCGAGGCAGTAGCAGGTCCTGACATATTTATGGCTACCTCTCAAGGACAAACAGCCTTCAGTGGCCATGAGAGGAGCCACTGGAGAGTTCCCAACGAGTGTGCTGTTAGGCTACTTGCAGAGACTAATTCTGTCACTCCGCTTGCTTGCAGGGCAAAAGGGCCCACAACACCCAGGAGAATTGAGAACTAGAGGTGGGCCCTGGACACCAGGGAGGGGGTAGCACTTGAACTATCAGGGCAGCCACCCAATCATGTATGGAGAGATTGTAGTGTCTAGCCATGAGACTGAGAAGGCATTGTTTTCAGCTGCCCACTACTGGCCTTCTAAAGACCTATAGATCACAAGGTTGGCATGAGCAGACCTGTGCATTGCCACCTCTGAATGATTGTGTTTTCTCATGCAGGTCTCATGGCAACTCAGGGGGGAGAGCGCCAGCTGCAGCCGCAGGAAGCTTGCCCTCCTCTGAGGGGAAGATCCCTCAGAGGGAGCACACATTCCCCAACACCCGGCACCAGTGCAGATACTCTCACCTTGGTGGGTTTACATTCATTCTTAGATTCTGGGTCACAACCTGGGTGAGAGCAGCACATGCTTGTCCAAGCAGCTGTCAGAGGCTGTGACAGGCAATACCACTGGCATTTGAGAGACTGGGTGGGTGGGTGGGGGGGGGGGGGTTGCTGCCAAGCCACTGCTGAGCCTCAGGCTGATGATGAGCCTTTTGTGCGGAAGCACAGAAAATGCCAGAGTTGCATGGAGATGTGAGGGAACATCTGGCAGACTTGCTAGAGGCAATGCGTAGTCATGAATGGACAATGAGGAATTCATCCATACAATGAGTGATGCCATGTCTCCGGCACATGAGTGCATGGCTTCCTCCATCAAGAGATTGTAAACCAGATCATGGAGAGCCAGATCGCACAGATACCCGCAGAACTGCATACTATCGCCTTGTCCTTTAGTTTCATGCAGGAGCTGTTATGTTCTTCTTCAATTAAATGTAAATCTACCAATCATATGCAAAGATTGGTGAAACAATAATGTGGGTTCCTTATTTGAAGGCAATGTTCACTGGGAGGCTAATTACATCTAATCTCTACCACTGCTGCCTGCAGACTGACTACAAGTCATGGGACTAATACATTAGATCCTGGCAAGGTAGTAATGATTGACAGGAATTTAAGATATGCTCCCTTAAATGTACATGTCATCACATCACAAGAGGAGCAATGAGGTGAGATGCCTGGAGTCTCAACCAGGTCCTAGATCTTCTCCAGTTAGCAGGGAGGTTCATTATTCACCATTTATCACTAGCTTTATCTTCCAGGCTTATTAACTGAATTTAAGTTCCACTAGCTGCTGTGTGGAATTTGAATCTGTGTCCTCAGGGCATTAGCCTGGGCCTTTGGGTTAATGACATTACCAGTATGCTACCATCTCCCCTTGGTGTGATTTTAATTAAAGGGAGGTCACTTTCATTGCGGACAATCTCAAATGGTTTCCTTCATGAAGGCACGATGGTCCTTGCTACCTCAATGGCCTGCCAACTTAGCACCCAGTTGTGTTTGCATACCCTCTCAGCTTTGTGAGTGAGCATCATGATTAGGGCACCCGGTGCTGGATAGCAACAGGAAGGATGAGATCGGTGATATCACACTTGACAGAATTCAGTAGGAAGGAGCTTCCCTGTTGCAGGAATTGTATTAGATTGTCCTGTGTCTCCCTGGAACACCTCTCAGCACCCTGCACATGCAGTTCAAGGCCTTCCTCATCGTGCATTGCCATCTCTACCACATCCTCGTCAGATGAAGGCTGGCGATCAGTCATGTTCTCCTGATGAGAGGCCTCCTCCCTCTGCAGTGCCAGATTGTGGAGGCCACAGCAAATCACCACAATGTGTAACACCTTCGATGAGACATACTGGAGGGCTCCACCAGATTGATAGAGGTATTTGAAACACGTCTTCAGCAGCCCAGTGACCTGTTCGATGGTCGCTCAGGTGGACCTGGGGCAGGCACTGTACCTCTCCTGTGCTGCAGTGTGAGGGTTCCCTCACAGGCATACGCAGCCATGTCTTCAAGGGGGAGCCCTTGATTCCAAGGATCCGTCCCGGAAAGTGAGTGGGCAGAGAGGAGGGCGGAAAAGCTGTGGCACCTGGGAAGGCCTGAGTACGTGTGTGCTGCAGCTGCTTCCTGGAAACTGTCCCCAAACTTTCAGGATGAGCTTTCCATGGTCGAAGACTAGTTACACATTAATGGAATAGAGGCCCCTTTTGTTGATGAAGCCCGCTGGCTATTCCGTGCAGCCCTGTATGCAGCACCCACTCTGCACTCAGCCTTGTTGTGAATGCAGCATCCCTCTCTCCACCCATCGTTGCAGGGTTTGCAGCACCCCCTTGGAATAACCAGCCTTGTCATCAATGGGGGACCACCATCAAGCAATGTCTGCTGAGCTTTCTGCTTCCTTTCCTGCTTTCACCCAGTGCTCTCCATGGCTGTCTTTCCAGAGTCTCACCTCGGTACTGCCACCTTTAACCTGGTGCAAATCAGATCGTGTGCACCCCTGAGACAGAAGCATTTAACTCTGGAAGCATGACAGACACCTACAGCTCACCAATGGATTGAAACAAGGCCCAGAGCCCAATTTGTTCTTAGCTTTGGATTGCCAGATTGGGACACTGTGCACCGGTGATTATACACTCAAAACTGGGTCGTAACCCCTAACTATTTATCTTTCAAGAAGCTTCTCTGTCACAGGATCCTTAGAAACCTCTTTCCAAATGTATTCTGTGGAGATGCAGGTCCCCACCTGACTTCTACATCAACCCCCACCCCCCCCTTGCCTAGCCATCAATCTCTCTTTAATGCTGGAGCTAATTTGCTGCTTTCTCTGGTGCCATAATTGATATTATATCACCGTGCTGTTGATGGGACAGTATATAAAACGCTGATATTCACTGAACGCGGCTTTCTATTCTTACTAGGTTTTCTTCAAATTTAAACCTGTCTCTCAAACAAATTGATTTTTATGCTCACAGAACTTTTACAGAATTTGAGGCTTTGATCCCCATTTATTTTGTTTCTAAGTATATCATCTGCTCCTCTAAGTTCTCATCAATTGAATTCAGCTGAGCTCCACTCTCATCTTTATATAAATCTTCTCTCAAAGTTTGATGGCCACTGTAAGACTCTGGCAATGTCTTCAGAGTTACAGCTGTGTCAGGTCAACCATTTGTTACCTGTCACCCTCTTAAACAAAATATTACCATGCTCATCATAAAGTATTCATTCCACATGATTGATATAGCTTCTCTATAAATTTCCAAACTATATATAGATATTTTAAAGCCCTATGGCTTCTGGACCTTTTCTCTTTCACTTTTAGTAGTTGATTACCATCACTTGTCACTCTTTAGCTGTAAATTTCCACACCAATCAAAGGCTCGGCAGACATTGCTTTTTCTAATAGGAAAACGTCATCTCTTTCTAGTCTAACTAAAAGCTAATGAGATGTGTCCCATAAATCATTGTCAGTTGGAGTCTTGCCCTCCTCCAGTGCTGCTGGTCACTTATTGCAGTGTGAAATATATACTTAACTATTATAGAAGCTCCACAACATTTATATCTGAATGGGGAAAAGATGATTATTGTGATATAGCTTTAAGATGAATTACTATTTTCCAGGGTTAATCTTACCAGGTCTGAGATGTTTTTGAAGTAGTAATGAAAATAAAGTGAGGTCTTGTGGCACAGTGGTAGTGTCCCTACCCAAGTCTCACTCCAGGACTTGACAGCCAAGGAAGGAGCATTCATAATTTAGCCAGACAGGTTGACTATTATTAGCCAGTAAAT
This sequence comes from Carcharodon carcharias, assembly GCF_017639515.1. Classification (NCBI taxonomy): domain Eukaryota; kingdom Metazoa; phylum Chordata; class Chondrichthyes; order Lamniformes; family Lamnidae; genus Carcharodon; species Carcharodon carcharias. The sequence continues at coordinate 27,073,808 of NC_054472.1, read as the reverse complement.
TGCTCCAATATGCCTAATGGCAGATGATAAGGAACAGGAGTGTTTCTTGGTCAGCCATACTGCAGAAGATCAAGCCACTGCAATACTTTACCAAGCACAATCATGGACCAATCCAATGGAAGTCCATAGTCGCCAACGCCCTCTTAGGGCATACTACCAGGAGGAGGAGGAGGAATGAAGGGAAATAAACTGAAGCTATTTTCAGTCAAAGACTTGACCATTAGATCATAATTAGCAGACATTCACAAACTATGCTAAAGATCTGCAGGAACAGCTAAGTGATACTGTTCAAAACACTATGTGAAGAGAGTGTTGGTGGCAAGACAAACACCTCCATTAGCCAAAACTTCAACACAGCCTCTTAATCTGGAAATTGTTTTGTGATTCAAATATTTTAGGACTGTTTTTCTGATGCACTGTCCTGAGTTGGAATATCACATCGGGAAATTGCTGACACACTCCCTATGGAATTCCTACTCAATTTTTAAAGGGTAGAAAATTGTGCAGACTTCTTCTGAGACATGTTACAAGGCTATGCTCCTTTATTTTTGATTTTTCAACTTTCAACTGATTGGAACTCTTGCAATTTCAAACTACTTAAAAATGCAAGGCCATGTTCAAATGGGAAGGTGAAGAAGCAAACAAGGCATCCTCAGGAGAGCGTGAAGAGCGGGGCATTTTCTTTAATTTGGAGACCCATTGAAATGCATCTATGTCTAAGGAAGAAACATTAAAATGCAAAGTGCTGGATACTGACACATTGGCTACCACATACAGACCCACCCAAACCCTCTTGGAACTACACAATGGGTGAAGTATAACAGTTCAGGCTGCCAGCCACTGCAGGGGGATTGCAAGGAAGACTTCAGCAGAAGAGACAGGCTGAAAGTGCTCTCTCTCTCTTCCTGTTTTAGAACAAGTATATTAACTAGTTTGAAAGACAGCTTCACTAGAAATCTGCCAATGAACCAAGATCTTGTAATAATTGTAACATCTTTTACATCTGACCACATCCACAAAACCAGCTGATTCAAATCAGCCACAACATTTAAAAATCTATGTCTCAAGGACAAGCAAAAGTATATTAAGTATACTTAATCATATATTCTTTTAACTCTTTTTTTTGTTAGACTCTAACTTCCCTTATTTCTGATACCTTTGTGTGACGTGTTTTTATTATATTTTTTCTTGGGTTTCTTTAACTCAAGAAAACCTTGTTTGATTGGCTCCTTATTGCTCACTGCATAAGTAGTTGAATATCCTTGTGAAAAAGGAACTTAAACGTTTGTTGTGACAAACCGAGGAGGCTGAATAGAGAGGAGCCAATACAGATGACCAGGTGAACCTCACGCTTAAAGTGCAGAATCGGAAAATTGTCTATCTTGCATTTTGGAAGACAATGTATTTCTGAAGACAATGTTTAGACCAGTTGAAATAGAAAGAAGAGCAAAACGTAATCTACTTTTTCAAAAAGTAAAAGCCGGGCTGAAAATGTTCACTTAAATAATGATTTAATCTTAATTATGTTTTCAATTTCAGTGAGCGGAATAGGATTTCTACATGAGCACATTTAGGTTTTGACTCAACCAGGGCTGAGAATACATGAACTTTGCCACATGTTGCATAAAAAAAGTGCCAATCCAAATAAAAGGACATTGCTGTATTGGGAGATATAAATGATAAATAGGTGCCCCTACATAAATCCTTTACTACACAGGTTCTTAAATAGGAGTCCACAAAAAAAGGTTCAAGGGGTCCACCAATGCTAACCAGAAATATTGCTGAAAAAAGAGACGACTAAGCTTTTCATCTTGCACACATCAGGACACTGGCAAGAATAGCAACATAAGGAAAATCAACAATTTATGCTGTAGTGAAGAGAGTGCTGATTGGTTGGCCCAGCTGCTGTTCACAACAGGCAGTGTACAGACTGCACACAACCAGCCCATGCTTGCAAAACTCAAAACACAGTGCCCAACATTAGATGTGATTCCGCCAGTGGAGAACAGTTGCTAAATAATCCTCACTATGCTAAGAATTACGCTGGCAACTAATTTGAGATTGTCAGTCAGGCTTGCAGTGTAGCACACTTGCTTATATTAATACACAGGGCCCTGTCCTTAGCAGACAGAAAGAACGTTTACATACATTGCGCCTGTTTCAGTTAAAAAAAGTAAATGAAAGCCATTCGCTGACTTAATACTCAGGGCAATATCTTGACCAATCAAGGTCAAGCTGCCTGGTTTAAATTTCAAAAAATGCTTCACAGTTAACTGTCAGTCACCATCACTGGTGCATTCTCTACGGCAACACCACTTGCAAACCAATCAGCACTCTCTTCGCATATAGTATAATTTGTTCTTTTCCCCTAATATTGGTATTCTTGTGAGTGTCCTGATGAGTGCAAGAAATTAGCTTTGACATGTCTCTTTTTTCAGCAATACTCAAGTTCTGTACTACCAAGGGACTATTTGTAACCAGAAATACATTGTACCTTACCTGCACCTTGTCACTTATTCCATCCAAACAGCAATTTATCCTCAACCTTCATTGCCGCTATTAGTAAACTCCAGCTCTTCAGCAGATTTTCATTTTGCCTTCTTTCAGCCATCCACTCCTCAGGCTGGCCATTCATGTGTACTGGTAAATGCAGCAATAGCAATGCCATTGATATATGAGTGCTTTTGCAGCCTGAATGCACTGAGCAGCAGTATGTTAGCAGTGCCAGAGCCAGTTAGTTCAGCGCTTAAAGGAGCAGGTAAGGAAAGTAGGGCAGCAGAGCTTGAGCAAAACAGTCTGTGCTATTCTCAATTCGGGATGGGAGGGCGGTGTACTCCTCAGTGCCCACTATCTGGCACCTTAATCCTCTGGCAACTGGACCATGCTTGCAATAGGGAATGAATGGTTAGAAAGGCTTTGGAGTAATGGTGGGCTTCTCGAGGGGTGAGGCAAATTGCAGCCCTTCACAATACAGGAAGCACGGTTTGAGTGTCAGTGACATCCACAGTAACATGTTTAAAATACCATAATTATTAGGATGACTGCTGCCTAATTTATGAGATTCATAGGTCTCTTAGTTTCATCACTTTATAATTACACCCCCTTCCACAACGCAGATGTAGCTTTTGTGGTTGCTTGTTCTAAAGGTCTTTCCATAATCTTCTTTGGGGAGGGGAGCGGAGGGATTATTGTGCTTTTAAGATCACACATACAAGCAGGTATATGCAAGCAAATAAACACTGCAGAAAAAATACTGTTGTATTACAGGGGGTTCATGGAATATGTATAACATAATAGGCATCAGAAACAAGTTGAGAGCCTCTGCTTTAATACAAGGGTAAGTAGAAAGAATGATGTGTACCTACTCTCAACCTTCAATTTTATAGAGTATTTTTCTTTTTAAAATATTAAATCCCCTATGTGTTCAGTGTGTATATATCTGCATGGGGCAGATGAGTTAGGGGATATACATGAAAGAATTAATTTGCAATGCAGCTGGCCAACTTACACTGTTGTAAAACTGAGTTTTCTATGTTTTTCCCCTTTTTCTCCTCCCACCAAGTACATTCATTGCTTTAGTAACCATTCACCAGGAGACAAGAAATAAAAGCAAAGAAACAATCTCCACAATGTGGGACAGTTGCAAAAAATGGAAAGGTATAGGGAGAAGGGACATAATCTGCAACATCATGAGCCTGGAACACAGTCTGCTATCGGTAGTTTGCTCGCCAATAATGAAAGTATTTTAAAATCGGTTTATGAAACAGAAGGGTGACTTATACAATCATTCAGCAAAGAAGATGGGTGGCCAGTCGCAATGTTTTGCCAGTTCTATGAACAAGCTATCTAATTAGTTCCACTTCCCTGCCCTTTCCCTATAGTGCTGTGAATTTTCCCCTTCAAATATTTATCTAATTCCACTTTTCAGGTAACGCATTCGAGATCATAATATCTCGCTATGTAAAAACAATGCTCCTCCTCTGATTCTTTTGCCATTTATCTCAAATCCATGTCCTCTGGTTACCAACCCTTCTGCCATTGGAAACAATTTCTCCATGTTCATCATGTCAACCCATTCATGATTTTGAGAACTTCTATCAAATCTCACCTTAATCTTCTCTCTTCTAAGAAGTCTGATCCCTGGACACTAGACATTAAAAGGATTTACCTAGGGATTTCCAGATGGGCGGGCATACAATTTTCCTGGATCAAATGTGGGAAAAATGCATCCATTCTCAGAATCTCAGAATTGCTACAGCTTACAATTTTGGCATGTTCTGTCTACACTGGCTCTCCGAATGAGCTTTTTAAAACAAGGGTGCAACGTTTTCAATTTTCAAGTCCTCTGGTACTACCCCAGAGTCTAAGGAAGACTGAAAAAATTAAGGCCAGTGCCTCCGCATTTTCCACTCTCACTTCCCTCAGTATTCTTGGATGCATCTTACCTTGTCCCAGTGCCTCATCAATTCTTAGATACTGACAGTCTACTCAATACCTCTTCCTTATCAATTTTAAACCCTTCTCGTGTCTGAATTATCTGTTCTTTCATAGCCTGGGTAGCATCTTCTACCTTAGTAAAGACAGATGAAAATTATTAACTTACAACCTCTCTGTCTCCACGCATAAATCCCCTTTATAGTCAGTCCCTAATCAGTTCTGCTACTCCTTGTACCAACTTTTTTTACCATTTACCGAAGACTTTGGGATTCCCTTCTATGTTGGCTGCCAGTCTCTTTTCATACTCCCTCTTTGCCTTTATTTGCTTTTTCACCTCCCCTCTGAACCTTCTATATTCAGCCTGGTTCTCAATTGTGCTTTCTACCTGACATCTGTTATAAGCACACTTTTTCTTCTTTATCTTAATTTCTATCCCTTTGGTCATCCATGGAGCTCTGGCTTTGTTTGCCTTGGCTTTCCCTTTCAAGGGAATATACCTTGACTGTGCCTGAACTCTCTCTTCTTTGAAGGGAGCCAATTGTTCAGCTACCGTTTCTCCTGTCAACCTTTGACTCTAATTAGTTTGGCCCATATCGTGCTTACTCCATTGACGTTGACTTTCCCCAGTTAATTATTCTTACTCTGGGTTGTTCTTTGTTTGTTTCCATGGTCAGCCTAAACTTAAACCTTCTGTGGTCTAGTGCAGGTAACGTATTCTTTCCTAGTAGTGGTGGTAGTGCCTATGCACATGATATTTGGCAGGTCAGCGCCTGGCACCTGGTAATCCAGTGAACAATGTTCACCTGTTAAATGCTACCCATTCCAAAGTGTGCATCTGATTCATGCCAACCTATTGAAGAATGCAGTGCCTAATACCTAGCTGATAACTGGAGAACGTATGCCCAATATCCACCAGTACAACAGTGTAGTTTTCTATTAATTGCTACAGTGCCAACATGAAGAAAATATATTGAGAATGAGAAATCAGCCCTAGGTGATGAGTTCCACACACTGTGGAGCAAGACTGAAATGCAATGCACATGCACCATCAAACCCAACCTGATAATTATTAGTGCCTAACATTTTTCTGTCAGTGGCAACTTGCCCGCGTTAACAGCAAGCAAATGCTGCATTCCTTCGTGAATCCTCATTATCCAGTATAAATCTGATACTTCAGATATCTTTACATCAAAGGCAATCCTTAGCATTGTCCTTGAGGCTCAGCTGTCTCCTTCATTCTCAGTCATGCTCTAGCATTATTCCTGTTATCGGCTTATGGACTGTACTCTACCTGTTCAGAATGTGCAGGGTGAGGTGCTATGTATGAGCCATTTCCTGTGCAGTATCAAGATTCTGAGGAGGCTTGATAGGGTAGATGTTGAGAGGATGTTTCCACTAATGGGGGAATCTCGAACTAGGGGACATAGTTACAGAATAAGGGGACACTCTTGTAAAACTGAGATATGAAGGAAATTTTTTCTCAGAGGGTAGTGAATGTCTGGAATTCTCTAGCCCAGAAAGTTGTGGTGGCTAGGTCACAAAGTATCTAAAGAGGAGGTAGATAGGTTTTTGAAATGTTGGGGAGATGAGGGCTATGAGGACATGGCACAAAAGAGGAATTGAGGCCTGGGGCAGATCAGCCATGATCTTATTGAATGGCGGGGCAGGCTTGAGGGGCCAAATGGCCTACTCCTGCTCCTATTTCTTATGTTCTATCCAGGGGGCAGTTAACACTGCTGTTCAGTTTCTCTCTCTAAAAAATATTTCTTAAAGATCATAGAAAATGTGAATCATCATTCAGATCTGTCCTATTCAGTCACACACCTTCACAATAAAGGGAAGGCAATGGATGTTGTATGTATTGATTTTCAGAAAGTGCTTGACAAAGTACCATATAAAAGGCTGGTTAACAAAATTGTGGCTCATGGAATAGGAGGATTGGTGTCAGCTTGCGTTAAAAAATTGGCTTCAGGATAGAAAACAGCGAGTCATAGTAAATGGTTGTTTTTCAGACTGGAGGATGGTGGACAGAGGTGTTCCCCAAGGGGTCAGTGCTAGGACCACTGTTTGTTTTGATATAAGTAAATGGCTTGGATATTGGAATACAATGTAAAATTTCAAAATTTATCAATGATACCAAACTTGGAGAAGTGTCAAACAGCGGGGTACAAATTACATGCAACAAGACATAGATAGGCTAGCAGAATGGGCAGACAAGTGGCAAATGGAATTCAATACAGAGAAGTGTGAGCTGATGCAATTTGACAGAAGGGGGAGAATTTTCTGCATGTCGGACTGGTCGATCGGGAACAGACGCGGAGCCGATCACCACCCGCAATCGGCTCTGCAACGCCATTTTATGTAGACGGGCCAATTAGGGCCCGCCCAGCATGACACATGGCCAGTAGCGCTCAGCGTAAAAGAGTGCAGGAATCTCCCTGAGACATGGAGCTGTCACATGAGCTGGGACATGTTTGTCAATTTAGCAGAATTTATTTATTGATTTTATTAAACCTTCAGGAAACCTCATCCTGTCCATGGATGAGGTTTCCTGAAAAAGGCGAAGGCCGCTTGGGCTCTTTGCCTGTCCTCCAACCTTACAGTTGGACGGGCAGCATTGATAACTACTTTAATTGGTTTTTTAATGGCTTTAAAAGGCCGTTGACAGTTTGGTGGGTGTGCAGCTGCCTCTGGCGCGTGCCCGCTGAATGTAATATCCAAATGATGTGCGCCGATGTCGGGAACGCATGTCTGACGTTACCGGCGTTATTTTACACGTCAGCGTGTTGGGCCCGCCCCCTAACGCCAACGTCAAAATTCTGGCCAAGGTATAGAGAAAGGCAATGTAGGCTTCATGGCTCAGTTCTGAAGATGGTGCAGGGCCAGAGGAACCTGGTGGTTCATGTTCATAGATCTTTGAAGGACATGCCAGGATCTATTGAGATAGTGGTTAGCAAAGCATATGGAATCTTGGGCTTCATAAATAGAGGCATTGAGTACAAAAGCAAGGAGTTATGCTGAACATTTATAAAGCTCTGGTTAGGCCACAGCTAAAGTATAATGTCTAGTTCTGGTCGCCACACTTTGGAAAGGATACAGAGCCCTTGAGAGGGTGCTGAGGAGATTTACAGCAATGGTTCCAGGTATGGGGGATTTTAGTCACAAGGTTAGATTGGAGAAGCTGGGGTTGTTCTCCATGAAGCAAAGGGGATTGAGAGATGATATGATAAAGGTGTGCAAGATTATGACAGGTTTGCATTACGTAGACATGGAAAAACTCTTCCTATTAGCTGATGGTACACAGGGTAGAAGGGACTAGAAGGCAGAGGGTTAGAGCGTTTAATCACCGCTGGAAGGACTAACGCAAGAAAAGCAAGGGGCGGATGGCAAAGGAAACAGCAAAATAATATTAAAGATTGGTTTAACTGGCACTCCGACAACCTGGTCATCCACTGTTGTTATGATAGGAAAGTTCAGAAGATCATGGTTGCCTACACCACTCAGCATGGCATTTAAAGGACAAGAACAAGAGGACACAAGTTTATGGTTTTGGGCAAGAGATGCAGGTAGGATGTTAGGGAGAACGTTTTTACACAGTGAGTTGCAATGATCTCGAACCCACGCCAACGAGGACAGTGGAAGCAGAGATAATGAATGGTTTCAAAAGGAAATTGGATAGGCACTTGCAGGAAATACACTTGCAAGGCTACAGGAATAAAGCAGGGGACCAGGACTAACTGGTTTGCTCTAGAGGGCCAACATGGACTTGATGGGCTGAATGGCCTACTGTGCCATAATATCTCTATGAGCTCAATATGGAAACGTTTTTCCTCTTTCTAGTCCAGAACTAATGGGCTAATGAGTCCACTCAAGAAAGGTAATGATTTTATCAAACTGACATTTAAAAAAAAATACTTGTTGCAAGGTGATGCCAACAGATGGGTTTCTTCTGGGTCACCAATGTAGGTGTTGATTTTCGGTGATAGTGAAAACATGGGTGACTTTAATTGAAATAAAAATCAGGGGAGATGAAAAGCAGCAACAGACTTGCTATGACGAATTTTACACTGTCGCACAAAGGCAAGATTTACCTCACCATGTGTAGTTTGTATAATTTCTCAGCATTGTCAACTAGGTATACAATCTCACTTTTAGAAAACAGAGTGACAGAAACAAAGGTTACTGAAGGTATCTTATGAAAGCTACAAGATATCTGAGGATGGATTGTATAAAGGGACTCTGTGTGGTGCAGACAGTTGCATCTTCAAAGAGAACGCACAGAAAGTGATTGATTGCATGACTGGGAAAGATAAAGGACTGGAAAGATAAACATTCTACTGTGCTTCCTTCAAATAAATTGAGATAAAACAGTTTCCTTTGTCTTAAAATGCATTTTTTCCAGACAACAAAGTGTCTTCGGCTCTGCATTTATTTTTGCATTAAGATATAAAAATGCTCCATATCATAGAATTATACAGAGTTTATAGCATACAAAGATAAGCCTCCTCCCATCCTACTAACCCCATCAGCATTTCTTTCTATCCTCCCTCGCTCATGTGCTTATCTAGTTTTCCCTTAAATGTATCTATGCTACTCACCTCAATGTTCGCGAGTTCCATATTCGAACCAATCTATGGGTAACATACTATACAAATCACATAAGCTTCTCTGTAACAGGCTGTAAATGGAACAATCATGTGGTGCCCAGTACTATACCACAATTTATCAGGTCTTTCTGTATCTACTATGAAACAATTGCTTATTCTTATAGTGTATGTCAAGGTGCACATAACAATGAAACATAAAAAAGCACAAAAGTTTACATAGGCTGTTGAGGGTCCACCATCCCCACAAGATATTCCTCCTTTTTCTGCACAATGTAAAGCGTGAAAGCAGCAAACGGGAGATCTGACCCTAACTCTTGACTCCTCCCCATCTGCAGCCAATAATGAGACTCAGTGAAGCGATCGTCATGTTGAAGCTTTATTACCATGTGGCTGAAAGCAGTTTTTTTTTTGGTTTAAACTATAACTGCTGGGAATTTTAATGTGGGTTTGTTGGGAGGAAATCAACAGAATCACCATAAAAAATATCCTAAAACGATAAGGTAGGAGATTGAGAGAGCCAATATGTTTTTGATATGAAGCAAGATTCAGGATTCTAAAGGTTACTTCCTATAATTTCAAGATCCTTTATTAATTGACAGAGAAAAATGGGTGGAGCTCCCTGAAATAAAAAGTGCCTTGAGGGGTTGAGAAGTTGTCCCAAACAACAACGGGCCAGCAGTCAAACTAGTTACCCATAACAGTTTAAAGACAATGGGGAGGTTGTTAACACTCTCAAAAATCTCCTGGTGTTAATCTTACATTATGATCGATAAATTCAGTCTAGCAGTCCCTGCTTTATGGGCACGGGCTGTTCTACTAAGCCCCCCAGTATGGCAAGGAAGATGTCTGAACACATTTCTGGACTGAAGCCTGCTGCCCAAGAAATTGGCAAAGGAAAACTAATTGACGTCCATTACCCGCCCTGAAGCATAAGTTAGGCCCTTTGCCTATGCAATTAAGGGGCCTCACACCTGCAAGACGCTCCTTCTCCATTGGATTCCTCGGAGGCTGAGGGATACCAGATTTTCCCTGCAACCTACAAGGTAAGTTTTTTGACATTTATTTACCTGAATGTTCGGCCAGGAGTAGCAGAGTTTCTCCCAATATATTTAATGCCACCCGCCACCCAACTAGCCCCAGAGAGAGCCGCTACATCCAACCTGCTCACATTCAAAGAAAGCATTAATCTGAAAATGAGCTAGGTAGAGGGTAGCGGGTTACGCATTTGATACATAGGACAGATAACAGCAGGGGATTGGAAAAGTTGGAAATGGAGAGGGGCTCAGCAGCCGACAGTTGTCCAGAAAAATAAGAGTGGGATTCCCGCAGGATTGAAAAGAGAAAAAAGTGCCAGGAAGTAAGTCACCATCACTGAATCCCCCACTATCAACATCCTGGGTGTTACCATTGACCAGAAACTGAACTGGACCAGCCATATAAATACTGTGGCTACAAGAGCAGGTCAGAGGCTAGGAATCCTGTGACGTGTAACTCACCTCCTGACTCCCCAAAGCCTGACCACCATCTACAAGGCATAAGCCAGGAGTGTGATGGAATACTCTCCACGTGCCTGGATGAGTGCAGCTTCCACAACACTCAAGAAGCTTGACACCGTCCAGGGCAAAGCAGCCCGCTTGATTGGCACCATATCCACAAACATTCACTACCCCACCACTGACGTACAGCAGCAGCAGTGTGTACCATTTACAAGATGCACTGCAGGAATTCACCAAGGCTCCTTCGACAGCACCTTCCAAAACCACGGTCACTACCATCTAGAAGGACAAGTGCTGCAGATAGATGGGAACACCACCACCTGGAAGTTCCCCTCCAAGGCACTCATCATCCTGATTTGGAACTATATCGCTGTTCCTTCACTGTCACTGGGTCAAAATCCTGGAACTCCCTTCCTAACAGCACTGTGGATATACCTACACCACATGGACTGCAGAGGTTCAAGAAGGCAGCTCACCACCACCTTCCTCAAGGGTAACTAGGGATGGGCAATAAATGCTGGCCCAGCCAGCAAAGCCCACATCCCGCGAATGAATTAAAAAAAAAGTGAGATGTCAGAGCAGAAGCTTAGTTCCAATTTCAAGATTATATTTCCTTGTTCTGGATGTCGCTGCTAAGGGAAATTATTTTGCTATTATCCTATCGTATCCCTTAATGATTTTCAATACCTTAATCAGATCTTCCCTCAACATTTTCAACTCAAGGAAATAGAGGCTAAGTTTAAGATTTAATGTTGACCAAGTTTAACACTTAATGTTTCCTGTATCTTAAAAGTACTTCATTGGCTGCAAAAAAAAACTTTGGGACAGCCTGAAGCTGTGAAAGGTACTATATAGAGTTTTCTTGTGTTAGAACAAAGAAAGTTGAGGAAATTTAATAAAGGTGTTTAAAATTATCAAGGAGTTTAGATAAGAGGTAATAACTGTAGAGCAAAGGGTTAACATCAGAAGCATACATGATGCTGATGTAATAATGATGTCAGGTCACATGACTGAGAAATAATAGGGAGATCTGGAAGGAAGAGAAGCTCCAACCTTGTGTAGAGGGGGTGGGGCCTGTGTGGGGGTGGGGCCTGTAGAGGGGGTGGGGCCCGCTCTCCGAGGTGTAACATGACACGCGTGTCCCGACGTCACGGCGCTTCATTCAGACTTTCAGTTTGGTGAGCGCACCCCAGGGTCGGCTGCGCTCCCACTGAACTGGCAAAGGCCTATTAAGGCCATTTGACTGTCAATTAAAATAATTAATGGAGCTGCCCGTCCAGCTTTAAGGTTGGGGAGGGGGTGGGGGGGGGGAAGGGGGTGCAAGCGAAGAGCCCAGGTGGCCTTTGCATTTCTCATGGAACCTCATCCACAGGCGGGATGAGGTTTCGTGAATGATTTTAAATTTTGAAAAAGTTTTTTTAATTGAAATTAATGCACATGTCCCAGCTCATGTGACAGTTTCACATGAGGGGACATGTCCGAATATTTTTCAAAAATCTTCTTTTCCATTTTTCACACTCAAGTTAATCTCCCTGAGGCAGCTCCGTGCCTCGTGGAGATTTCTGTGCTCTTTCACGCGCATTCACGAAAGATCAAACTCCCGACTCAGGCTTCCAGGTGCATGTCACGCTGGGCAGGCCTTGATTGGCCTGCCGATGTAAAATGGCGGCACGGACTCAATCGGGGGTGCCAATTGGGTCCGTGCCCGCCCGCTCTGCCCTATGATTCGACTTCATTGGGGATGATAGTACATAGAGAATATGAGAGGAGCGCGGAGATGGAATAATTGATTACTGGCCAGGAAGAACAGAAAGAGTTGGAGGGGGAAGAGGTGGCCCCTTGTTGGAGGCTGCCTCCTTCAGCAGCTGCAGAGGTGATGGAACTAGATCACCCGGGCAACATATTCAAAAGCCTGGCCTATGGTTTGCCTTCAGCCTGGTCTTTCTCATCTGTTGGATCCTCCTGCTACTCCAGGTGGATGCCTCCACCAGTGCCTTTCAAAGCACTTGGATCCCTCACCTGGATTATACTGCAGGGCACCCTTGGAATAATGGAGCCCACAGAGGTGGCAAGAACCATGATAACAGTAAGTAGTGAAGCCCCGCTAACATCCAGCCCCTCGACCCTTATCTGTCTTCAAACAAGAATGAACTAATATATTTTTGTGGATGAAAGCATTATTTGAGTTGCCAGAAAACTTTGGATTCCCGGCATAATTTGGGGTAATAATGTGCAGTAACTGGGTATTACTGGGATAAAACCTTTATTAGCTCATGTAAAGGGTACTCCTCCCCACAGGAGTGTAATGGTCCACATGGGTCTCCATCAAATATGCCGTTTCCACCAGGAAATTGGTGGAAACCATGAATACATACATAGAACTTTGGCATCCACGGAGGTGAAGATGAATTGATCTGCCTTAGAAATTAGGGTATGTGGAATGTGCAACATGTTGGTTACTAGAGTTTCATGCTTTTTTTTTTAAATGCTATGCACTAGGATATCGTGGAGTGGTTGATCCTCTTTAACTGGCGGACAATATTGAGAAGGAGCCAATTGTAGAAAAGTTGCTGAAGGCCATCCTATTTAGGGAAACTGATAAGGTATAGAAACAAAGGGGCTATTTTCATTCACCTTATGATTCGGTTTACATTTAGCTTGCAAATTGCCACTGAGAATAAAGAACCATAGGCATTGCCAATTAAATAAACTCTTCCTCTTCCCTATTTCACCATCCAGAAGAAACTGATGCCCTGGGAGCTATGTCATAGGCAGATAGTCTACAAAAACCTTGGCATAAAGCCACAAAATCAAAAAAGGCCACAAAAGTTCACATGACATAAAAATACTCAAATGATTTCCTAAAAATCATTTAGGAGTTTAGGCGGTAGTCTAACGCAGGATTCAGCTAATGAACAAGCCAGATTGTCTGAATCGCTCAGCTGAATTACTATCTTAGAATCCACCTGTGGTGGGTGGGGGGGTGGGGGAGGGGTTGCAGGTGGCAGGAGGAGGGGTGCACCTTGAATAACTTGCATCATGGAAGGACGCTGAGCAATGTTCCATGGAGCAGGATAAGGCTGTGGATGGTCAACTGTCATGAGATTTGGTGAAGACAACTGTAAAATTACTTAAAATAACATACATTCCCCAACTCACCCCCCCACCCCCAAATCCACTTTCTGGTTAAACCTGACTAATCCCAAAGTTTTCTGTGCAACGGCTTTGGGGGCAATGTTTGACTTTGGGTGATAATATAAAACAGGTGAAATCAATTCAGGTTCATTCACATCTCTCCTGATTTTCATCTCCATTGACCTCATGTTTTCTCGCCCAAATTACCCAGCTTATGTCTTATTTTTGACCTGAAAGTGCATGTGCTTCCTTCTACCTCATTTTTTTGCCTGAAAGTCAGGGAAATAAACGGGATTATTCAGTGATAAATGCAAGTACGTTTGAGCAGAAGCTTGAGCAAATATACAACTTGACAAACTGACACACATTTGAGGGCACCTTGCGTCTGGATTGCTGACTGCACCCAACGCAGAAACTTTTCCCTAGGAAATATGTCTTTATTGCTGTTACAATGAAAAATCTGGTTGGAATTTGAAGAGAGGCTCTGAGCAAGCACAACTGGAGGACACGTGCATCAGATTCTGTAACTTCGGGGTGCGGACATTATTATGAGTGGAAAAGCATTCTGGAGGAGGGATCAACAGAAGATCATAAACGATTGAGGAGATTTTGCCATTTATTTTCCACCCGTGTTTCACTTACTCCCAAAATCCTGCTATCTTTTAGGCCGCCTATTTGGTTTGCAGCCCAATCACAAGGGCTCCTGGGCGTAAAATTCCAGCCTGGAATCCATCTTGGTCCAGAGGAAAAAATAGACATGGGACTGGTTGGGATATTCACAATGTTGCCATTATTAAGTAATGGGTGTTCAGTTAGCACTTAATCATTCTGGATTCAAGTGCTGACAATTTGGGCCAGCAGAGAGACGGGAGAGGCTCTCCGTCTGCACGAAAGTGCTGGCAGAGGCCCAAACCTGCAAGTACAACACCCTGAACCCAGCCTCTGCCATTTAATTGGTGTTTGGGATGGGCGGGGGAAGAGGTGAATGGGCTCTAAATTGCACATCTGTGGTTCACGGGGGCAGCTGCACATATAAACCAGCAACAATCATGTGATTTTGGTGAACTAGGTGACTGAAACCCAAAGTGTGCAGATTACACTTGGTAGGAGCAGGACTGAACATTGTGAGTTTGTTTGGAAAGCCAAGGTACATTCTTGGAGAGATAAGGATCCCAGTACACCTTTGGGAGAGGTCAGGTGCCCTTTGGGATTATTAAAAGTAAACATGAATGTGTGTAAAAAAGTGCATCAACCTACTGGGACTGTCAAAGGATTTAACTCTGCTGGGCTTTAAATTTTAAAAAAATATGTGGCTATTTCACTCTGTCTGTTGACATAAGCCTGAGGGTTATCCTTATAGGATTTGTGCTGCATGACTGATTTTACAACCTAACTTTATCACAGTGGGATGCCTGTTAAGTGAGCAGTTTGATTGACAGCTCCAAGTAGTTATAGAAATGTTTGTTTTCATAAGAGATTGGTTGAATGAATTTCAATGTATTGAATGCTTTTTTAAATCAATACATAGTTTTTAAAATAGTGATGCCATCAATAGACATAACTCTATTTTATAGTCAGCATGGCTCCTGACGTTTGTCCACAGTGGGTATAGGTAAGTTGACATGAAGGGGGTAAAGGCAAAGGGTGGTGGATGGAGGTATGGGCTGGCATGATTTGGCGCTAAATTGGTATAGGGGCTATAAAGGACTATGAGGATGAGATGAGGCATGGATTGGCATGGGGTATGAGGGCTTGTGGGTTCTCATGGAGGGTAGGGGGACCAGGGGCATAGGTTAGTATGGAAGTGGTGGGGGGTGGATTGGAGGGCATGAGGTGGCATGCAGTTTGTGTGTGGGGGAGTTAGGGGGTGAGTGGTGAGGGCTGGATGTGTTTTTTAACTTGTTATTTTTCAATCTTTCACACAGCGCCGATTCACAGAGGCAGGCTTTATGGCTAGGCCGCCTCCTCACCCAGCAGCCACCACACTCGTTCCAGGGGCGGCGGGCCTGACTTCTAACCCAGCCTGTCCCCCGGAACAAAAACCCCAATTTCAGGGCCTCTTTTTCCCAGATCGGGTACGTGGAGCCGTGAAATGTTCCGACTCTGCGCACCCAACCCGGGAGAGAAAGTCTTTGTTCTCTTCAGTCGAGTGGCACTCGAGTGCAATTTCCAAACTGGCAGTATATGCATTGTTTGTCTGTTTACTTCTCACATCAGACGCTGCCATCAGCATTGAATCAATTTTTGGGTAAAAGCAACTGCATTGACATGCTGGAAAGCAGTGGTGAGTGGACCCTGGAAAGATAGTAGCAGCAATACACGTAAAACCATTGGATGCCTGCAGAGGGCAAGATAGAAACCAGCAATGGGTAGGCCCAACTTGGACATAAGGATGATACTGAAAGATGGTGTGAGGGCGGGAGAGAAAGAATTAGATGGGAGCTGAGGGTAGGTAATTTACAAATACTTAAACACTCAATTTAAATTATAAAATGTGATCTAAATATAAAGCTGGGGAGAATACCCATTTTAATTGACTCACAATCCTAAAGTAATTTGAAAAGTAAATTGCTAGGCTTGCCTGTTGCAACCAATTGGGCAACTGTATTCACCCATTATTGCTGGTTGCATTGAGGTAAAAAAAAGCGTACTGAGAGGATTGATCTAGACTGCAGACTGATTAAACCTTCTAATGTAGTGCAACTGAGGGAACTGATGTTGACTGAGACACGAGTGACACAGTAAGATATTCTTGTACACGCTAATCTTGGTTGAAAACAGACAAGTTAACAGTGATGAATAAAAAATAGGCAATTTACTTATGGCTAAGATACCTTAGTGCAACTTAACTAAAATAGAATAATTTTTTAACATGTTTGAAAACGTACAGAAAAAGGCCATTGTAACATTTAAAGGGCATTACTGATGTGTTGTCCAGTTTTCCTAGAATTAGTGAGTTTTACACATGAAAAGATGTCGAAGTATCATGACAGCAATGCAAGGAGTGTCAGAATGCATGGGTGTCACAGGCATTTTCCATGCAACAAGAGGAGAGAGTTGAGAACGCCTTGAGCATAGAGGATCATGACCTACAGTTGATGTTAGTTATCCTTCTACAAATATTGCCTTCATTAGCATTTTTGATTTTTTTTTGTACTTGGGCCCCCAAGTCTCTGAACCTTCTGTTTCTAGCTTTTCAACATTTAAAAGTATTCTTCTATCCTTTTAGGTCCAAAATGAGTGACCTCATATTTGTGTACATTGAAATCCATTTGCCAGTTTTCCCCATTCATTAACCTATTATAATCTCTTTAAAGGCATTAGAGAGAGTGCAGAAAAGATTCACAAAAGTGGTTCCGGGGCGAGGAGCTTCAATTACATAAGCAAATTTCAGAGTTGAGACTGCTTCCCTTGGAGGAGGCAGTTGAGAGAAGGTTTGATAGACATAATGAAAATCATGAGGGGTCTGGAAAGAGTGGGTTGGGAAAAAAACTGCTCCCACTGGTGGAAGTGGGCACAGATTTATAGTAATTGGCAAAAGAAGCAATGAAGACATAAGGAAAAAAACTTCTTCAGCAGTGAGATTGAGATTTGGAATGCACTGCCCCAGGGTATGGTGGAAGCAAGTTCAATTGAGGCATTCAAGGAGGAATTGGTTATTATCTGAAAATGAAGAATGTGTAGAACTACAGGGAGAAGGTTGGGGAGTGGCATTAGGTAAACTACTCCTTCGGAGAGCCAGCACATACACAATGGCCCAAATAGCCTCCTTCTGTGCTATACTCATTCTATGATTCCGTTTTCTCGTCCAATAACAGTTTCTGTGACCCTTTAGACCTTTCACTCTGTACTATCCTGAGATAACCTAGCTCAAGTCCAACAATTAACCCTAGTTAGCAGTAGGACAGCGCACAGAGAGTTAGAAGATCCCCATTTCATTACTTGAGTAGGGCTGTATCAGCAGGCAATGTTATGATAAATTAATTCATATTTAGAACATTTACAGAGGAAAATACTGTGTAAACTTAGGTAAAAGGCAACACCATGACTTTGACTTTTAAAAAAAATTAATTCTTCATATACCTCGTGGAAAAGTCAACCCTAAGTTTCTCAGGGATTTAACCATGTTGTGCACTGATTACTTATTACTAATTGCTATGGTTAATTAATTTTAATAAAAAGGGAACCTTTAGATTTTCCCTCTTAATTTTAGGAGCAATCTTCTTGCCAAACAACAAGACCAATATGTAGCAATGGAGTAGTGGTATTGTCACTGGACTGGTAATCCAGAGACCCAGGGTAATGCTCTGGGGACCCGGGTTTGAATCCCACCACGGCAATTTGAATTCAGTAAGAATCTGGAATTAAAAGTCTAATGATGACCAAGAAACCATTATCGATTGTTGTAATAACCCATCTGGTTCATTAATGCCCTTTAAGGAAGTCCTTACCTGGTCCGGGCTACATGTGGCTCCAGACCCACAGCAATGTGGTTGACTCTCAAGTGCCCTCTGAACAATTAGGGATGGGCAATAAAAGCTGGCCTAGCCAGTGACACCCACATCCCATGAATGAATAAAACAAATAAAAAAACCACACAATCCATTGCGGTGCTTTCGAGAAAGAATAACAAGCATGCAGCTCAATTTAAACTGGAGGGAAAAGAAATAGCAGAATGGGTTAACAACCATTGGCAAAATGGTCATATTACCACCAGAGGAGTCATCAGGCTCTACATCCTCAGAGGGGCAAAGAAAGATGGTATTCCAGGGTTCAAGGTCAGTGCCAGTTGCTGCACAAGACTTATGAAAAGGCAAGATTAGCACTCAGTCAGAAAACAAAAATCTCAGTGTCTGCTACCTGAACCTGATGATGAAAATCACCAAATTCCACCCATTTGTCACCCAACAACGGGAGAAGAATGCATTACGATTGGACTGCACTGGAAATGTCAATGAAACAGTGATGAACTTAGACATGCCAGCCAACAAGACCATGACCAAGACTTGTGGAAAAACCCTCCTTGTAAACACTGTGTCCACTTGCCAACCAATCAGCGCTCTCTTCTCATGCAGTATACATTGTTGTTCCCTTTACAATTTGGTATTCTTGCGAATTGTCCTGACAAGTGCAAGATGAAAAACTTCGACAGCGTGCGTCTTTTCAGCAAAGTTTGAAATGTTATAAAATAAATAAATGCTGGATAATTAATATGAAGTCTTTAGTGTTGTTTATTTTTATTTTATTCCTTTTTGGATTTCACTTGGGTCTCAATCAAGCAAGCATGACAACACCACAAAAATATTACCTGCGTAAAAGCCAACCCCATGGCTTTTGGCCTAAAACACTGACCTCAAAAATCTGACTTTTACATAAATACATAGGGGACAGATACAATGGAGGACATTAACTATGTATATGGCATGGGAACAGTCCACAAGGAATCTTTATTTTTTTTTCTAGTGTCAAGTTTTTCTTTGTTGAAGTCCAAAAGTTGAAGAAGCCTAGTTCCAGACT
The DNA here is from genome assembly GCF_017639515.1 of Carcharodon carcharias. Taxonomy (NCBI): domain Eukaryota; kingdom Metazoa; phylum Chordata; class Chondrichthyes; order Lamniformes; family Lamnidae; genus Carcharodon; species Carcharodon carcharias. Next base: position 27,054,616 of record NC_054472.1, on the reverse strand, counting down.
TTCTTAGTTTCTTAAAATTTAGCCTTTCGGGTGCAGGTATCAACCTTGTAGTATATGAGCCAAAACTCAGTCAAGTGCCAGGCAGTTAAGACTAGAACTATCGAGCACTCCAAGATTCTGAATTTTTATAAGTTTAATTGTTTTGCTGTTAACAGCCAATTAAGACAAGCTTTCCAAACGTATATTTATAGGTAGTCAGATAGTCAGTGGATGAGCTGATGTGGCCACTATCATGGTCAATGAAAGGGCTATATCATAGCCAATCTGGCACTAAAACACATCATCAGTCGCAAACCTGTCCAATGTCAAAACATTAATAAACCCCCTATAAACAAAATTCCAGATGCACAAAGCCATTAGCTGGAACAGTCTGCAGAATTTCACACTGCTGCCAACAATTTGAAGAAGTTGAGTCATTATTGTGATTCAGGTTGGAGTGCCCAGGCCCCTTTGAAGCACAAACAACTAGTCTCATGAATGCCACTGCAGGTTATTATTTTTAAACACATAATTTGTCTTAACTAATTCTTGAATGCATGGCTGACTTGAGGGGGCTCAAACTGGTCACTGAGGTCATAGATGAGATGTATTGATTTAGTTCATTAAGATCTATGGGGCAGTCATGGTCTACTACCTAGAACATCAGTGCTACCGTGAGCTTCCATAAAGGATATTTAGGGCAGAATTTTCCGTGCCCATTGGCGTCGGGTATGTTCAGCGGTGTGAGTGGACAATAGGGCGAGAAGGACAAAAATTGGTTTCATGACATTGTGAAACCAGTTTGCAATTGTCCACTCTACCTGTCAATGGCGGGCTGCATTTCCTGCCACCAGGCATCGCTTCCTGATGTTCCCGAGCTTGCCATTGTAGCTCCAGCAACTGCAACAAGACCGTGTCCAGAGGCGCGTCATCTGACTCGGACTCAGCAGATTTCTGGCCTGCAACAGTCCTCTTGAGTGTCGGAGACTTGAGAAGTCCTTGCCATCACCTGTTGTGGATCAGATAGTGTGATGTGCTCACCACGTTGTGATCCCAAGGCTACTCTAAAGCTAGGTCCCACCGAGGTGCATGTCTCTGAGCTGGTGGAGGGTGTGGGTGAGCGCGGTGGTAGGTCTTCAATGACGGTGCCTTCAAAGGTTTCTTTGGGGCTTGAGTCAAGTACCTGGTTCCTGGACCCCCTTGGCTGTTTCCTAGATGTGCCTGCAAAAGCAACAAGAGATAATTACTGCAGCAATGGCCTGTGAAACAGGACACATCACTCACAGTGTGGTTGTCTGATGGATGTTGCACTGCTGGATCCTCGCTTGGTAGAGCACTGCCGACCTCACCATCAGCACAGGAACGGTCCAGATCCTCGGCCGGCCAACTGGATGGCTCTGTTTACAAAGTCCGTGAGGACCTTGATTTCAGACATTCCTCCACCAGTTTATGACCTCTCCCTCCTGGTGGGTGCCAGCTTGTCCCACATGAATAAAGGTGGAGACAGTGTAAGCAGGACGCCTGCCAGGCATGTGTGGATGGTGAGTGGTTCCATGGATGGGATGAGGACAATGAAGGTCTGTATGAGAGAGTGAATGACGGTGTCCCTTGAACTGGCAGTGAGATACCTGTGCATGTGATTGGTTTGTGTGTGTGGTGTGTGTGTGAGTTGAGAGTGATGAGGAGAGTGACTTACCCTGGTGGAACAGAGGAGATCATTCAACCTTTTTCGGCACTGGATGGCTGTCCTCTTTTGCAGGGCATTGGTGTTTACCATCGCTTCCACCACCTCCCATGCTGGATTAGTGATGTTGCTGCCCCTCCTGGGGCCAGAGTGGGGGTAGAGAACATCACAGTAGGCCTCCACTGCATCCAAAAGGTGCATCATTAAACCGGGGGAGCTGCAGTCTTATTGCCTTTCGGGCTCACATCTTCTTTGCAGCTGTCCTGGGCTGGAAGTCTAAGAGGTGTGCGTGCAGATGCACTTTAAATATGGCCCCCGGCATGAAGAAGCAGTGAGGTGATGGCGTGGCGGGCAAATGAGAGCCCCCCAATCATCGAAACGGCATGTTTCCCAGGAATGCATAATTAATGTGGCAAGACTGGGGTGATACAGTGTGAGAAGTTACCATTGCAGTCAGCAGGTAAAACATCATTTTTCTGGCCGCTACTGCACTTAGTGCAAATCTGGGACGGTTCTGCCTTAGTCCCCTACAAGTTCTCTATCACGCCATTGAAAAGATTCCAAAGCCCTGAATCTCTACAGACTCCATACATTTCCCTTAACAAGAGCTAGAGCAACAACCAGCAGTGGACCAGTGACTGGAGGCAGGGACAAAGTGGACAAGAATATGATTGCCCAGGTTATGCATTATTGCAATTGAAAGCTAAAAAACTTGCATTGATATAGAAATTTTCATGGTCTCAGGACGTCTCAAAGTGCTCTGCACACAATTAAGTACTTTTGAACTGTAGTCACTGTTGTAAAGTTGGAGGCAGTAATCAATTTATACATAGCAAGTTTCCACCTTTTTATAGTGATCTTGTTGAAGGATAAATATTGGCTAGGACACCAGGGATAACTCACCAGCTCTTCTTCAAAGCAACGCCCTGGAATCATTTATGTTCAGCTGAGAGGGTAGATGGCACTTCAGTTTAGCATCTCATCTGAAAGGCAGCACCTCTGATAACGCAGCACATCCTCAGTACTGCACCGGACTGCCTGGGTAAATTTTGTCTGCCAGTCTCTGTAATGGTATTTCCTTCCAAATCTGAGATGCTTCCAGTGAGCCACAGCTTACACCCTCACAATCACAGAACTTCTGGTTACCATCTGTTTTGCATAACTCAAAGTGTATGCTTTGTTTACTTAGCTCTTAGACAATTACTGAATTGTTTTCTGCACAATTATAGTCCCTATAGGCTCACTGCAATGCTTATAGCGGCGACAGACCTACATGAGTCAGAACTAGTACAGTATTGAGTGCCAACCAGTTTCTCATGTTACGCTTGATGTATTCCACTAGTGATCTGAATAAAGGGGACATTTTGGAGGTTTCAGAACTCTTTGCCTGTAGCCATCTCAAAGAACGTCACTATGGTTTCATCAGCAGGTGCATTCATGAGATGCTCTTGCTGTGCCCATGCTTGCAATAAGTGAAAAGTGCACTGCAAATAACACTGGCTCTGCCATGTGCTGAAAGCTACACTGCAGTGCAGATAATCAGTTATGTGGGACATGGCAACAATAAGTAACTGTTCCACACCATACTTCAATGTCCTGTGTAAGGAGACACATGAATCCTCAGATCAATGCTGTTTCTACCAGCCTCTATTTTGAAGCAGAACAATAACAATCTCCTTTGAACTAACTGGGTGCACTTGGTATGCTTGGCCTTTGACCTTTGTCAGGTGGACACTCAATCATGACTACTGCTACCCAGTTCTCAAAATTGCTTGGTATTTCACTTTATGCTTCCTTAGCAACATAACTATCTATTTCATCCTACCGTATGTGCATCAGTGTCGGTGTCTACTTCAAGTGGAAATGGTGGAAATGTGTGATGCTGTTTGGACACAGCTGATGGTCCACAGTGTTAGGAAATGAAACAAACTGACAATTTTTAACCTGACATTTCAGAATCATGCTTTGAGAAAATGCAGCCCTGGTTGCTTTTCTTATAAAAAGTTGAGAGACATTTTCAGACTGCGCTAGCCAAAGGCAGCAAGGCGACTCACTCAGACAGAGCTATCGATGTTTGAAATAGCCTGGGAGCATCAGATTGTCAACTCAGCCAACTTTAGTTAAAAATCGAAGGAATACCTACTCGTAGCTTAGGAACAAGATTACTGGAAGGGACGTTGGCCTGTATGAGAGACAGTGACTTTTAAATTTTGGTCCTGCAGTCGAGAGAGACCAGCATTGCAATCTTAAAGGAGGGAACCTGACTGAGTGCCGGAAGAAGAATTATCAACAGGAGGGAACCCTACAAATGTCAGAAGTTGGCCTCTTCAAAGTGATTGTATAACCAGTTACTTATAACATTGTAATGCTGGAGCATCGTACTGTTAGATATGGCTAAAGCATTCTAGTGCTAGGAGCCAAGCAGTCAGGAATTATGTTATCGTTTAAATCTATTATCGTTTGTTTAAATAACCTTTATTAAACATGCAACCCTTTGAGTGAGTCATTAACTTATTCTCCTGTAAATCACAGGTAAAACAATCTACAAGTTTGACTATAAAAAGGCTCACAACAGCGTAGAGACAGCAGGTGATACATTGTAGGGATGGGGGGGGGTGCTAATTTTGTATTAATTCATTCAGGCACTCACCCTCATTAAAGTGAGTACAAATGAGAAAATTAAAGCTACAATGTCATATTCCTGTCTCCAAACCATGCTCATTGCCAAAGAATCACCAAGCTGGGAGTCTTGCAACATTATCCTCCAATGGATATGTAAATGAGCACACTTATCCATGAGGGATACTTTGTGTGTAAATGCCTGTGCCGACAATAATCATGAGAGATTGGCAGGTTGATTTAACATATCTTGTAAATCTCAGAATATATGGTTAATATGATACCTGGTAATAGCTCTGTGTTCTCATTTAATCTTTACACTGTCAACACTTTCTGCATACTTCCTTCCAAATTAATGAAACATTGACTCTTGAGATCCAGCCAGTTCCTTGCTATCTTAGGATCCGCTTTTCTGATGCACTAAATTATCTTTGAACAAAAGAGCAGTGGGGATTGAAGTTAAGTGAATTGGCCCATCTAAATTCTTTCCCACAATATATTCTTTCTTATCAAAGTGGATAAAATGTAATTTGCACAACCCTGACATTTTGATTTCTGGTGGAAGTGATGTGCCTGATTTGAGGCATTATGTGCTCAGTCAGATTATCAAATATGCTGTCCTTTCAAACGATGTTTGGCAGCAGAAATGCTAACAATCAACCTCCAATACCTCGCTAAATCCTTGTTAACCTTTCTTTGGGTCAGTGCAGTGATTTAGTGCAGGTATCTTTAACAATTATCCCCCATGTCGATGTGTGTCCTCTGTTCTGGTTTTAATATTCACCAGTTTGCAACAACTTGCATCTATATAGCGCCTATAATGACATAAAAACATCCCAAGGTGCTTCATAGAATTTCAATCAGAAAATAATTCACTTGAAGCCAAAGGAGATATTGGAAGAAGAGGTCAAACACTTGGTCAAAGTAGTAGGTTTTAAGCAGCATCTTAAAGGAGAGACAGATGGAAAGTCAAAGAGTTGTGCAGAGGGAATTCCAGGGCTTAAAGCCAACGCAGTTGAAGTCATGACCGCCAATGCTGGAGTGATGAAAATTAAGGGCACACAAGAGAGCAGAATTGGAGGAGTACAGAGATCTCAGAGGTTTGCAGAGTGGAGAAGGTTCCAGAGATATGGAGGGTAACACCACAAAGGGATTTTAACACAATGATGAGAATTTAAGCAAAGGTATTAGTGGACTGGGAGCCAATGTAGGTCAGCAAACACAGGGGTGATAGGTGAACAGGACTTGGTGCAAGTCAAGCTGTGGACAACAGAGCTTTGGAGGGAGAAAAACAAGGGATTGGCTTGGAGAGTACTGGAATGGTTGAATCTGGAGGTAACGTAAGCAGGGATGAGTGTTTTAGCAGCAGATGAGCTGAGGGAGAGACAGGCGATATAATGGAGGCAGAAGTGTCTTGGTGATAGAGAGAATATGGTGTCGGAAGCTCATATCAGGGTCAAATAGGATACCAAGATTGTAAACCGTCTGCAATCCTTTGTCTACTTTTTAAAAATCTTGCACCTCGTTTACGATGCATTGGCAGTTTCATGTCTTCTTTGCACAATAAACCAATAGTTTACCCCACCAAAAAACGTTACCCTCTCACTGTGCTTACCAGCATCTGTGGTCTTGTCACAAAATAAGCATTTCTCCACTAATAGTCAGACATTTTTTTCAAAAATTGTACACTTCGTATAATTTGACATTGCACCTCATTAGCACCTTAAGAAACCTTAAAGGATGATGATTGCAGCTACAACGTGATTGACAATTACTTTACTGTTGTCGCTAATAAAATTATACTCTCACAACCACATTCTCAAAAGCCATGCATTCCAGTGATTTTATTCCCTTTTTTAAGCATATTTGAAAAAAAAAAATACCTTCTTACCATTTTGCAAAAACATAGATGGAATAAGTGAGAAACTGATATTAAAAAGGGGCAAAAGACGATGTCATTGAGAATAGCATTAAGACAAATCAAAAACCGAGAGGAAAATAAGACTGAAACAAGGGAAAACCCACATAATTTTTTCCCACAGGAGTTTTTCTGAAATACATTTTTGGAATTGGGGGTGTGTACATAAGCAGGTGAAGAACAGGTATTTAAATAAGCTAGAAATCTCATTGAATATTTGGATTAAAGCTCATCAAAGGTTGCTATTAGTAGGAAACCTGACTGATACTGTCCCTTATCTGTGCAAATAGTGAACTGCCTGTTATTAAAACCGTCTTACAGTTCAAAATGATTATTTACAAAAGGTATATTGATTAGCTAGTGAGTGAAATGACAATCAACAAATGCGTTAGAACATGTGCTCCAAAGATAATTATCACTGCAGCTTCCCTTCCTTTATACAACATCGTAACAACATGTTACTCTTAGCTCAATCCTATCACGTCAAAAAAATATTAAATTTTTAGCCTGTTCACTGCACTCTACAATGGTGCCAGTTGTGAGGCAGCTGGTGCCACTGCCAATGCTATGTGACAGACACAGCCCACATTACAAACTACATTATAAAATGCAGTAATAGTACCTCAAAGGCATAGTTTACACAATGTCAGAGAATGATAAGGCTTTACTGTTCAATGACAGTAATACTAATTGTTGCCTAATGTTAAACAAGTGCCACCACATCTGTAAAATCAATAGCTCCAGCTCACCCTTACTACAAATATCAACACCAAATTATCTCATAGATAAAATATTTTCATCTTTTCTAGCTCTTTTTTATTTTGCATGCTAATATGGATGGGTTTACATTTCCGAAATGGCCTGAACTTCCTCAAACTGTAGATGCACATCTAATTGCTTACCTGACTCACAGGCAAATGTCTTTGATGTTTCATCATGAAAGATAATTGCCACAGCATGTTTCTTTGTCTCACGGGGCAACCTGCTTATGTTCCTGATACTGTGCAGCTCAGTTACCTGGAAGCAAGAGTTAGAATAATTATAAAAATAGCACAATCTTTCATTTGATGTTCCATAAAGGAATATAGCACTTTTTTTTAAAAGCAAAATGCTGCAGATGCTGGGAATCTGAAATAAAAACAGAAAATGCTGGAAAAACTCAGCAGGTCTGGCAGCACCTGTGGAGAGAGAAACAGGATTAACGTTTTGAGTTCGTATGACTCTTCCTCATCATTCACCCTCCATGAACTAAAGCTCTTCCAAAGCTCTGCTGTTCACAGTTTGACTTGCACCAAGTCCTGTTCACCCATCAGCCCTGTGTTTGCTGACCTATGTTGGTTCCCAGTCCACTAATGCCTTGATGCTAAAATTCTCATCATTGTGTTAAAATCCCTTCATGGTGTCACCCTCTGTATCTTTGGAATCTTCTCCAACCTGCAAACCTCTGAGATCTCTGTACTCCTCCAATTCTGCTCTCTTGTGTATCCTTATTTTTGTTGTGTTTTTTTTGTGGTTATCAGGCTGAGGAATGTTAGAGATTGGAATATTTTAATTTTGGGGGCATGCAGTAGTGGCAATGGACACTCCCAGATCATGTGCAGCAAAATCTGGTGCACAAGAAAGCTTTCCTTTTCAATCCCCTCTAACAATAAACTTTAGGCTCAAACTTTACAGAAGCAAATGGTACGATTTTGTTTCCCATTCTAGTTATCCTCACTGCCTCTGAATAAGATTGACGATATGGTGTACCATATTATAGACAATTTGCTGTTGCTTGGCCAATGCTCACTAAGAACTGGGTTGGGACTGCCCAAACGCATTTTCACATTGCATTCTTATAGCCGGTACAGGGAGATGACTTCCATCACATCTATGTAGGCCAGACTGAAACCAAAGCATTTTCCATTCCCTAAAGCACACTGTTTTCTATGAATCAACACCAAAATAAATGTTGATAAAAGGAGTTCTCACATGGCTCAGTTAAAGAAATAATGACACGTGTAAAAGTGGCATGAAATAATACAGGAATATGATAAAGTATCCGCCTTATTACAGTAGTAGCACTCTTGTCTCTGAGCCAGCAGGTTCTGGGTTCAAGCCAACTGCAATGACTTGTGAACATGATCCAGGCTGACACTTCAATGAAACTACTGAGAGTGCGCTGTACTGTTGGAGGTACTGTGGTTTAGATGAAATATTAAATGGACGCCTGTCTATCTTCTCAGACAGCTATAAAAGGTGTCATGGCATGATTCAAAGAAGTGTAGGGATGATCTCTCTGGTGTCCTGGCTAATAACATGACAAAAACAGGTTATCCAGTCAAACATTTTTGTTTTTGGGATCGTGCTGTGCACAAATTGGCTGCTATGTTTCCTACATTACAACAGTGACTATACTTCAGAAGTGCTTCATTGGTTGTGAAGTGCTTTGTGACCTCCTGAGCTTGTGAAAGGCCCTGCATAAATGCAAATCTATATATATATATATATATATACACATATATATAAATATTATAATCACAGAATTTCTAACTCTAGAATTACCCCCATTTCTTTTTCTGATTAAAAATCAGGAAGAATCAGTAAGATCTACAATCCTCTGAAACCACTTAAACACTCTAGAAATTTGAGGAGAATGTGTTACTAGCCACACTTTTTGCCAGCCTCCCTCTTCATATCTTCTGTAAACCTCATCTCATCCGAAACTCTGCTGCCCATATCCAAACTCTCACCAGATCCCATTCATCTGTCACCCCTCTGCTCGCTGTCCTACATTGGTTTCCAGTCTATGAAATCAATTGCTGAGGTGCTAAGCTCTGGGATCCCTTCTGTAAACTTCTCTGTCTATCCACCTCTCTGTCCTCCTTTAAAATATTCTCTCTTTGACCAAGCTTTTGGTCACCTATCCTAATATCTGCTTCCTTATTTGGCTTGGTGTCAAAATTTGTTCAACAATACCACTGTGCATCATCTGGGGGTGCTTAAATCTGTTAAAGGTGCTATACAAGGCTATTTTACAAAAGAATGGTCACGACCCTCGAGATCCGATTACTCAAGCCACTTGAACACTAAGCAAGTAAATTGACTGACAACAATGAGAAACGGTCCGTCCACTCTCTGCTGTTCACTGCTATCGGTCAAGGCAATAGCAGGGTAGGGGGTGGTGGGGCAGCGGGAATACAGTCTTGGTTCCTGCTCCTGACTGCCACTCAGTGATCACTGTTGGCAACTGCAGGTTATGCAGAGATATTGACTGAGTGCAAGTTCAGGATTTACTGTCGTACTGCCTTCCCCTCACCCACAGTGCACCAACACTCTCATGATTGCTGGTGAAGTGCCAAAGGGCTGCTGAGCATGTGGAATCGCATCGTGAAATGAGTCACAGCTTTCAGGACAGAAGGGGAGGAAATTGAAAAGGACAATGATTCATTTTCTTATTTCTGTCATTCCTGGGGACACTGATGGTTGGGGTGATGGCTTCGAATTGCTCAGATTGACACTGCTGGGGAGATGAATTAACACACGCGTATTTGAAACTGAGGTGGCTGGAGTGAATGGCTGACTGTACCTATAATTTAATTCCCTCACACGATCAGTCTCAGTACATCAAACTGGCACTCTTGATCATGCTATCAGCAGTTACTCTTGAAGTCAAAATGCTAAAAATATCCAAACTGTCAAAAGAAAAGGGATGTTAATGAGAAATCTTGGTATCTGCTGAATGTATTTTTTTCAATGGGTATTAATGGTGACAGTCACAGGCTTCAGTCTTGGACAGTATTCCTTAAGACTGAAACCAAACTCTTGGTTTTTTAAGTGAGACTATCAGCAGATGTCTCTGAGGTTTCCCCCAATATCCCACCAAAGTTGTGACCAGCAACAGAGAGGACAACAATGGAAATTTACCTGCAACAATGTCAAGCAACTTTTATAATAATTAAAACAAAAATTGGCTTAAAAACATATCTCAGTAATGGTAGTGCTATTAAAACAGTTTACATCAATTCTGGTGCTTCTGATAATCTTAATGGTTTAAAATCCATGAGGAAACTATGGTCCAGATCTTCTGGTCTCTCGGTGGCTGGATGTACCCCAAAAGATGCAGTGCAGAACCCTGTGGAAGTCCCAACGCACTGATTCCCTGGGAAATTTGAACCTCCAGTGAGCAATTCCCAGGACCCTCAGAAAAATCCTCCAACTCTGAGTTAGAATTGGAGGCTTAGGACAGTTTGGGCTTAGTTACCTGAACAGTTACCCAGGAAATGTTTGACAGAAAAAAAACCTAGGCTAACCCCTATGTTATTATACAACTGACCACTCCCCCCGCAATCACTGACACTGTTGCCCCTCCTGACTCCCCTCTTGATCCCCCCAGCTCCTCCCGGCCCAACCTGACTAGCCCCCATGCCCCTCGGCTCCCCCCATGACAACCCGACTCACCTCCCCACCCCCCGTTGTGACTTGACCAGTCCCCAACCACCAGACTCCACCGCGTGACCCACCCTGACACCTCCCGACTGCCTGGCTACCCCTGCGACTCAACCTCACCATTTGACTAATCCGCAACCCGACCTAACCTGAACCCACCAACTGTGACTGCACTCCTTGGAAGATTCAGACAAATACTGCAGCAGCACGAGAGAGCTGCAGCAGCTGGTGTGAGGCCACAGGATAAATTGAAGGTGATTAGGTTTGTGAAGTGATCCACAAGCTATAGAAGGTCCTGCTCTTGCCTCTGATCTGACCTTTCTCTGTCAGAATATGTCTCATTTTACCTGGTGCCCCAGTACATGGCACATTGAGACAGCCATTGGTGGTGGTGGTGGGTGGGTGGGGCGGGGGGGGGGGGTGAGCACACGCAAAGGGCATGCTATCCAGCAACAGTACTTGATAATAGATTGTTGATCGCCTTATACAGGAGAATCCTTTCATGATTCCAAAAAGGCTTGGGAGGCACAAAGGCACGTGGGATCTAGCATTGAGAAGCTGGTTATAAGTTGAATTGTTACAAAATATCTGAACAGAAGACGGCATAAACCTGGCTATAGGGAAACATCAAGGTGTCACAGAAATAGCTGCAGACCATCAAGGCAGCCACTGGCTGTAGGTCAGTCCTGCAGGGCCCATTATATCAGGAGGAAATGTGTTCTGCAGCACCCATTTCACAAGGATGATGAGCTTGTGGAACACCATTCTGGCTCTTCATGTAATTGTTACGAGCTCCGTTGTATTAAATAAAATCCAGGCCACTATGATCATTTTCTGACCCCTTAACAGACCTCAGTTGTGTGTGTGTGTGTGTGTGTGTGTGTGTGTATGTGTGATCCTGCCCTATATTCAGTCCTGCACAGAGGTGTACTTCAGGGATTAAAAATCACTATTACCACTATTCTTCTAAATGGATTGGTTTTCTCTATGCTACCCAAATCCTGTCAAAATTCTGCACATTACCATGCAAATCAAAGATTGCAGATGAGAACAGCAATACATTTATTTACAATGAATCAAAAAGGTGAGTTTCTAAACTCCACACATATTCAACATACAACAGGTAGAATCACAATATGTTAAAGTCCAAAGGGATCTGCACATAACTCCAACGTATCTAGACCTCATGCATGCTTGCCCACATTCTCCAGCAGGTCCTTGAAGCTGCACTAAACTGGCTCAGCTTGCTCCCTATAACTGTTGTGGTATACCCACTCCATAATACCCCACGAGGGTTTGCCACCTTCTCTCTCGCCCTCCCTGCCTTCTCTTTTCATGGTATCCAGGATTGGGAGAGGACAATCGGAGGTCGGCAGACCATTGCTATGGAGTGAGAGCTGAGGGGTCCCTCTAGAATTTATACTGAGTGAGCTGAGTTGAAGAACATAAAAATGAGTAACCGTGCGAGAGAGTCAGAAAGCAGCTGGAGATTCCACGGCATATAAGCATGGCAGGGAGCCAGGAAAAAGAGCCAGGGAATGGAAATGGGGCAGAGAACCAGGCGAGGGACACGGGGAACGGAAGCAGGTCCCAGAACTGGGGCAGGAACTAAGGCAGCAGCAGGTAAACGCAGCCTTAAAACTATTTTAATATTTCAAAGTACAACTTCATCCTAGGGACTAGTACCTTATCGAATATCTCATTATATTGATTTTGAGATAGGTTTAAACCTTGGGGAAAAGGCAGGGTAGTGGCACTAAGTGAATTGCACTTGCAGGAGGCTGGCACATATATGAGGGGTCAAATGGCCACCTCATGTGCTACACCCATTGTATGATTCTATACGTTAAAAGAAAGCCCATAGTAAATCAATCGCTTTGTAAAAACATCTTCAGATGGAATAGGTAAACTTCAGCAGATTTAATAGGTGTAATACTGACTGCCATCCAGTTTATTTTCTCTCAAAACTTCCTGTATTATCATATTGTATTTTGTCATTCCCTCAAGCAGAACGAGAAATACAACACTTTGTCACAAAATGCCAAAGTTCAAATTTCGGATTTTATCCCTTTTAATGTTGATAGACATCCCAAGACATTTTAGTGAGAGGCACAACCAAAAAAAAATAATGTCAAAAGGGGAAGATATTAGAAGAGGTTAGGACAAAGAGGGGAGACGATAGCGTAGTGGTATTGTCACTGGACTAGTAATGCTCTAGGGACCCGGGTTCAAGTCCCGCCTCAGGATCTGGAATTAAAAGTCTAATGATGACCATAAAACCATTGTCAAGTAAAAACCCATCTGGTTCACTAATGCCTTTTAGGGAAGGAAGGATCTTTGTAAGGATGTTAAACCCTATTATCCATAAGAGCCTGGTTTACTTACCAAGTCTGGCCCCATGCAATTCCAGGCCCACTCTTAAATACCCTCTGAAATGGCCTAGCAAGCCATTGGGGCAGCAGCAGGTAAATGCAGCCTTAAAGCTATGTTAATATTTCAAAGTACAACTTCATCCTAGGGACTAGTATGATATCGAATATCTCACTTTATTGAGACAGGTTTAAACTTTGGGGAAAGGGCAGTGGCACTAAGTGAATTGCACTTGCAGGGGGCTGGCACAGATATGAGGGGTCAAATGGCCACCTCCTGAGTTGCAACCAGCGTAGCCCACATCCTGTGAACGAATAAAAGACAAAAAAGGTGTGCTTTGAAGAAGGTTTTTTAGGAGAACAGGGAGAGGATTGGAACGGTGATAAGTTTAAAGGGGGCAGCACATCCTCGACTGATGCCTGAGATGGGGGAGGGGTGGTTATCTTATGAGGAATGGCTGGACAGACAGCCTGGGCCTGCATCCACTGAAGTTTAGAAGAATGAGAAGTGATCTTATTGAGGGGGCTGAACGGATGTGGGAGAGATTAGAACTGGGGCACACAATTTGAAAATAAAGGGGACTCCCATTTAAGACCGAGATGAGGAGAATGTTTTTTTTCCTCAGAGGGTCGTGAGTCTGTGGAACACTCTTCGCCAGCAGAAAGCAGTGGGGGCAGGGTCACTGAACATTTTCAAGACAGGTAGATATATTCATGACTAAAAAGGGAATCAAAGATTTTCAGGGGGTAGGCGGGACTGTGGAGTTGGGGCCACAATCACATCAGCTATGATCTTATTGAATGGCGGAGTAGGCTCGAGGGGCCAAATAGTCTACTCCTGCTCCTAATTTGTATGTTTGTGTTTATGACAATAGATAGTATACCATGGTCACAGCTGCAGTGATGAAGAATATTATTTATTACTCTGTTTTTGTACGTGTGTGGAAATTGGAAGACCATGGAAGTAGAAAAGAAACAGGGCTGAGAATTTGCAGAAGACAGCTGAGAGTTAAAGGTCAATGCTAAATGATTGCAATAGAATTAGTTGATAGTAAAAGACTCAGGTGGGAGATATTAAAGACAATAAAAAGCAGGAAGTCAGATAAAGAGAAAGACTTCAATGAGGCAGAAGCAATGAGAAACGGAATCTGAAAATAAAAGCTAGAAAAGGGCTTAAGGAATAAAAATGGTGAAGAAAAATGAAACTATAAAACAAATTGAAGCAAAAAGCTATGGACTGGTGTTAATACAGTTCATGAAGCTTTATTACCTGATTTTTTTTTGTAGTTATTACCTCCAATTAATGACCATCCTAGAGATAAAAGTACAGACCATAAGTATTTCCCTGACAACTACCAAAGATGCTCTGTACTTGGTCAAGTCGAGGTACATCTCTTGGAGGTGGCCATTAGAATGACTCCACTCATTCATGGATAAAAGCCTTTCTTCCCAATACTAATGATATTAAATGGGACAGTAAGGCTGCTGACCCCATTTGGAATGTGTTAGCTTCTATTAATGTCAGGCCAGGGCATTCAAAAATGACCTCTTTGTGTGAAGAAAATCTTCTTGATATCAATCTTCTCCTTTACTTGCTTAAGGCCATGGCTCCTTGTTGTACTCTTGCAATTTAATTGAAAGTTACCTTCTGAAAATTGGTTGCCACCCAACTTCTGAAGTGAACTCAGTGACAACCACAAAAAACCGTGTTGAAACAGATGGGCAAGTGAACCACACACAACTGGTTCACTTGTGTCACTAAGACACAACCCGCATGCTGGGAATGTCAGTCACATCACAAGAGGTTGTGTGCAAGTTGCAAAGGAGATGAAGATCAGCGGTGGACCTACAATGAGTCTGGAGTCGTGGAGGGAGGAGAGGAGAAGGATGGAGGTTGGGCAGTGGCTGGCAGAGGTCTTCAGCTTTAACGTGGAGCCAGGAACAGCACTTCTGGCTCCACACTCAGGTCAGCAAAAATAAAAGTTACTTATCGTTTTGATGGCAGCTTCCAGCAGCCCCTTTAAGGTCAGCCTGTTTAGCTGCTATGTACTCGAGGAAACTGAACACAGCAAGCTGTAGACAATCACAATCTAAGGGGCCTGAAATAGATGTTGGGCCCACAATTCACATGAGTAATCTGCCAAATGGCTCCTATAGCCCGCAGATGTCTTTAGGGCACTCCAAGGGATATGACTCGCAGTGCGTAATGGGTGTGGAATGACAGTATGCACACCGATTGCATACTGGACTTTTCAACACCTGTTTTTTGATCTGAAAAATTAGCATTATGTAATACAATTTCGAGGCATCCATTTTCTTAACATTTACAAGCTAACATACCTCAACAAGGCCACACCATAGAGATTTCCTTTCAAGGCTGAAAAGACCCCATATTTCTTTAATCTTCCTCACAATTCATAACCTTAAAACTGAGGGTCTGTTCTAATCCTCTCCTTTGCTTCCACTGTTTGAATGTCTCAAATTTGAAGATGATATCAAATTAAGAGAGGTGGTGGAGTCAGAGAATGTAACTCAAAAATTACAAAAGGAGTTGCACAACATTTCTAAGTGATAAGAACAAAAGCAGATGGAATTTAATACTGACAAATCCAGAGAGTTGCACACAGGAAGGTAACACAGATACTTGATGAGAAGAATGCATAGAACAGTCCCAGTTTGTGTTTGGCCATGGCATCATATGGTTTGATCAGTACTACAGACATACAACTGTACAGGTGAGGTTGAGAGTGACTGCCCTTGACATCAAGGCAGCCTTTGACAGAGTGTGGCATCAAGAAGCCCTAGCAAAACTGAAGTCAAGAGAGTCAGGAGGAAAATTTTCCGCTGGTTGGAGTCATACCTAGCACAAAGGAAGATGGTTGTGGTTGTTGGAGCTCAGCCATCTCAGTTCCAGGACATCGCTGCAGGAGTTCCTCAGGGTAGTGTCCCAGGCCCAACCACCTGCAGCTGTTTCATCATAAGGTCAGAAGTGGGGATGTTCACTGATGATTGCACAATGTTCAGCACCATTTGTGACTGCTCAGATACTGAAGCAGTTCATGTCCATATGCAGCAAGACCTGGACAATATTCAGAATTGGGCTGATAAGTGGCAAGTAACATTCATGCTACACAAGTGCCAGGCAATGGCCATCTCCAACAAGAGAGTATTTAACCATCTGCCCTTGACGTTCAATTGCATTACCATCACTGAATCCCCGGCTATCAACATCTTGGGGGTTACCATTGACCAAAAACTGAACTGGACCAAGCATATAACTAGTGTGGCTACAAGAGCAGCTCAGAGGCTGGGAATTCTGTGGCGAATAACTCATCTCCTGACTCCCCAATGCCTGTCCACAATCTACAAGGCACAAGTTAGGAGTATAAAGGAATACTCTCCACTTGCCTGGGTAAGTGCAGCCCCAAAAACACTCAAAAAAGCAAGACACCATCCAGGTCAAACCAATCCACTTGATTGGCACACCATCCACCATCTTAAACATTCACTGCTTCCACCACTGACGCACATTAGCAGCAGTGTGTACCATCTACGTGATGCAGTGCAGCAACTCACCAAGGCTCCTTCAAAAGCACCTTCCCCAAATGTGTGCCTTTACCACTTAGAAGGACAAGGGGAGCAGATGCATGGGAACACCACCACCTGCAGGTTCCCCTCCAAGCCACACACCAAATTGACTTGGAATTATATTGCTGTTCCTTCACTGTTGTTGAATCAACTAACACCTTCTCAAGGATAATTAGGGATGGGCAATAAATGCTGGCCTAACCAGCGATGCTCACATCCCATGGACAAATAAAAAAAGGCACATATTTGGCTATTTAGTTGAATGTTCTATTGGGTCTGTTGAATTCTACACTGGTTGGACTTATTAGGGTAGACCTTGATTTTGAGGGATTGATTTAAAAGCCAGAAAGATATAAAACGGATTGCTGATTTGCTATCACCCGCTTCACACAACTGCACAAAATCAAGATCTACCCCTATTGAATGTCAAATCTACTGAAACTCCTAGGGGATAAAACTTGGATAGCACCATATTCCGGGCACAGGAGTTGTAATTCACCTGCCAACTGTGATTCCGATGGTGGTAGGAAACAGGCAAATTTGGTGCTGCTACCTCATTTATCTAATAGTGGCATTAGGCCAACTGGCTCCCACGTTGCTCACTGCCCCTCCTTACTGCCCGAGCATTCAGTGTTATGCTGATAGGGTGGCTGTACCACGTACTTCAGTTCTTAAAGGCAGTCTGTCCCTCTTAAATGGAAGCTACACAGAATTACAGGGGGCTGTTGCTGGATACTATTGCTGCAATTTAAACAAAGTGAGAGCTTCAGGGTCACGGATGTGGCGTATCTTCATGTAACATCTCCTAACCAACATATACCAATCTCTCACATGGAGCTCACTGCACCACACCCCCGTCACTCACCCAGCAGCAGTCCCTGATACTTAGGTCTCATGCCCAACAACCTGATACTTTACCTCATCTTCACACACAGTCTAATGCTGCGAGCTTCACAACCAACCCTCGCTGCCTCCATATACCTCCAACGATTCAGCTATTGCAGGCTGATCACCCAACACAGTGCTTCCGCAAGCACTGACATTCTGCTCTCGCTGGGCTGAAATTTGTCGTAAGCAACGGGAACTTAACATCAGGACCGCTTTTGGGTCCTGGCTCCACTAGAATTCGTAGCACATTCAGGCTGAACTTTAGTCGAAGCGGCTAATTATTAGACTTTCCGGCTCTCCTCAAGGAGCTTAACAGGCCATTAGTTGGAGGCGAGCCAGTTCCTGACACCTCCCTCCCACCCCCACGCTCTGCCTTCACTTTGAAAATTCTAACACGTCCCAAGGGCGTCTGGATAGACACGCCATCCGGAAGCACAATTTTCAAAGCACGCCTGCACACGGGCCCAACCCCACTCTTGTGCCCGGAATATGGTGCTATCCAAGTTTTATCCCCTAGGAGTTTCAATAGATTTGACATTCAATAGGGGTAGATCTTGATTTTGTGCAGTTGTGTGAAGCGGGTGATAGCAAATCAGCAATCCGTTTTACATCTTTCTGGCTTTTAAATCAATCCCTCAAAGTCAAGGTCTACCCTAATAAGTCCAACCAGTGTAGAATTCAACATGTTGAATCATCCAGATTTCTGCAAGCAGTCCTGCATTCCAATTAGACAAGGTGACAGAAATGTGGCCTCTGACCCATTCTCAGTTCTCTTGCATGCAGAGTTTGACTAGCTAAACTGGCAATCAAATTCTAGCTCAACCTAGAAACTTCCCAAATTGCAACTCCATGACCTGTTAACCTATGACCTCATGCTATACCCTGGGCCACTTTAATATCATACTGAATCTTCCCACCATCCAGAACAAAGGTCAACAGTGATTCCCACAAAAAGTAGAGATATCTGACTCAAGGGTTGCAAAGCAACAAAAGTGTAGAAATAGCAACCTGGAAGCTGGAAGGACTCCTAGAAATCCAGACAGCGAAAGCTCATGTTATCCAATGGGCTGTAGCTGAGAACGCTCTCCTGTACTCTTATGGAGCTAGCAGCCATAAATCCTGGAGGGTCTCACTAGCGGGTCTGAGAGTAGGGAGGATATCGCAACTTCAAATTAAAATGCAGTACAGGTGGGGATAATCACATCAGAGTGTGCCTTTGATCTTTTAATTCGGACTCCACTTTCCTGGGGAAGGCTTTGGCAGGATCAGGTCAGTTAAAATGGCAGGGTAGGGGGCAGTGGTGTGAAACAACGGGGGCAGGAACAATGCAGAAAGAGCACCACACAGATTTGGTCCCTCCAAAGTTTCTGTGCCTATTCCCTTACTCACAGGGGAATCAAACCGAACTATTATCTCTCAATAACCCTCAGTCTTGTTTCTTAACAGGCGACTATCCAATTCATTTTCAAAGGGATCAATTGGTTTAGATTTTTTTTCTCTGGCAGCCTGTGCCTTGTCTTCATTATCCTCTGGGAGAGTAACATTTCTTCCAATTCCTAAATCGAGGGAAGGGCATGATTGGCCATGGCTGTGATGCCTTCTACTGTTGGATGGCCTGCTGAAACTTGCCACCTCAGGTCACAGACACGGGGGACACACCAGATACCAGACAGAAGCCTGCTTAAAGCCATCAAGCATTAGTTCCTTTAGGAGTAGATGTGGTGGGTGGTTGAGGATGGAGGAAGGAGGAGGGAGGAGGGAGGAGGAGGGGGAAAGAGGGAGGAGGGGGAAAGAGGGAGGAGGGGGAAAGAGGGAGGAGGGGGAAAGAGGGAGGAGGGGGAAAGAGGGAGGGGGGGGAAAGAGGGAGGGGGGGAAAGAGGGAGGAGGGGGGAAGAGGGAGGGGGAAGAGGGAGGGGGGGAAGAGGGAGGGGTGAAGAGGGAGGGGTGAAGAGGGAGGGGGGGAAGAGGGAGGAGGGGGGGCAAGAGGGAGGAGGGGGGAAGGAGGGAGGAGGGGGAAGGAGGGAGGAGGGGGAAGGAGGGAGGAGGGGGAAGGAGGGAGGAGGGGGGGAAGAGGGAGGAGGGGGGGAAGTGGGAGGAGGGGGGGAAGTGGGAGGAGGGGGGAAGAGGGAGGAGGGGGGAAGAGGGAGGAGGGGGGAAAGAGGGAGGAGGGGGGAAGAGGGAGGAGGGGGGAAAGAGGGAGGAGGGGGGAAAGAGGGAGGAGGGGGGAAAGAGGGAGGAGGGGGGAAAGAGGGAGGAGGGGGGAAAGAGGGAGGAGGGGGGAAAGAGGGAGGAGGGGGAAAGAGGGAGGATGGGGGAAAGAGGGAGGGGGGAAGAGGGAGGGGGGAAGAGGGAGGGGGAAAGAGGGAGGGGGAAGAGGGAGGAGGGGGGAGGGGGGAAAGAGGGAGGAGGAGTGGGGGGGAAGAGGGAGGAGGAGTGGGGGGAAAGAGGGAGGAGGAGTGGGGGGGAAAGGGAGGAGGAGTGGGGGGAAAGAGGGAGGAGGAGTGGGGGGGAAAGAGGGAGGAGGAGTGGGGGAAAGAGAGAGGAGGAGGAGGGGGAAAGAGAGAGGAGGGAGGAAAAAGAGGGAGGAGAGGGGGAAAGAGGGAGGCAGAGGGGGGAAAGAGGGAGGAGGAGGGGGGAAAGAGGGAGGTGGAGGGGGGAAAGAGGGAGGAGGAGGGGAAAGAGGGAGGGAGAGGGGGAAAGAGGGAGGGGGAGGGGGGAAAGAGGAAGGGGGAAGAGGGAGGAGGAGGGGAAGAGGGAGAAGGGGTAAAGAGGGAGGAGTGGGGGGAAAGAGGGAGGAGTGGGGGGAAGAGAGAGGAGTGGGGGAAGAGGGAGGAGTGGGGGGAAAGAGGGAGGAGTGGGGGAAAGAGGGAGGAGTGGGGGAAAGAGGGAGGAGTGGGGGGAAAGGGAGGAGTGGGGGGAAAGAGGGAGGGAGGGGGGAAGAGGGGGAAAGAGGGGGGAAAGAGGGAGGGAGGGAGGGGGGTGGAAAGAGGGAGGGAGGGAGAAAGGGAGGGAGAGAGGGGGAGAGGGCTAAGAGGGAGGGGGATGGGGGGAGGGGGAAGGGAAATGGGGGTAAGGGGGAGGGGGAGCAAAGGGGAGGGAGAGGGGGAGGGGGCAGGGGGAGGTGGGAGAAGGGGGGAGGTGGGAGGGGGCAGAGGGAGGGGAGGGGGAGGGGAGTGGAGGGGGTGGGGATGGGAGGGGGGAAGAAGGGAGGAGGGGGAAAGGGGAGGGGGAGAAGGGGGGAGGTGGGAGGGGGAGGGCGGGAGGGGGAGGGTGAGGGTGGAGGGTGAGGGTGGAG
Source organism: Carcharodon carcharias (assembly GCF_017639515.1). Taxonomy (NCBI): domain Eukaryota; kingdom Metazoa; phylum Chordata; class Chondrichthyes; order Lamniformes; family Lamnidae; genus Carcharodon; species Carcharodon carcharias. The sequence continues at coordinate 27,033,848 of NC_054472.1, read as the reverse complement.
GGTGAGGGTGGAGGGTGAGACAGGAGGGGGAGGCAGGAGGGGGAGGGAGGGGGAGGCAGGAGGGGGAGGGAGGGGGAGGGAGGAGGGGAGTAAGAGGAATGGGAAAGAGGGGAGGGGGTAAGGGGGAGGAAGGGGGTGGGGGGAAAGTGTTTGGAAGAAGGAGGGGGAAGAGGTGGGAGGCGGCAGAGGGGCGGGAGGGGCTGGGGGAAGGGGAAGAGGGAGGGGAGGGGGAAGAATGAGGGGGAAGAGGGAGGAGAGCGGAGATGGGGAGGAAGAGGGATGGGGGATGGGGGACGGGGGAAGGGGGGGAAGAGGGATGGGTAGGGGGGAAGGGGGGGGAAGAGGCAGGGGGAAGAGGGGAAAAGGGGAGGGGGATGGGGGAAAGGGGGAGGGGGAGGGGGAAGGCTGAGTGGGGAGGAAGGGGAGAGGGGGTAGGGGGAAGGGGTTGAAGGGGGAAGGGGAGGAAGTGGGAGGGATGGGGTGCGGGAAGGGGGAGGGGGGAATGGGGGGAAGGTGGGAGAGGGGGAATGGGGGAGGGTGGAGGAGGGAGGGGTGGGGGATGGGTGGGGGAGGGGGGAAGAGGGGGAGGGTTGGGGGAGGTGGGAAGAGGGACGGGGGAAAAGTGATGGGGGACGGGGAAGTGGGGGAAGAGGGATGGGGGAGGGGGGGAAGAGAGATGGGGAGGGCGGAAGAGGGATGTGGGAAGAGGGAAGTGGGGGAAGGGAGATGGGGAGGGCGGAAGGGGGGATGGGGGGAAGGGATGGGGGACGTGAAAAGGGGGGGAAGAGGGATGGGGAGGGCGGATGCAGGGAAGAGGGATGGGGAGGAGGAGGGGGAAGGGGGGAAGAGAGTTGGGCGAGGGGGAAGGGGGAAGAGGGAAGAGCGAGGCGAAGGGGGGAAGAGGGATGGGGGAAGAGGGAAGGGGAAGGGGGAGGGAGAAGGGGGAAGGGGAAGGGGGGAAGGGGAAGGGGGGAAGGTGAAGGTGAAGGGGAAGGGGGCAGGGGAGGGGGGAAGGGGGCAGGGGAGGGGGGAAGGGGGCAGGGGGAAGGGGCAGGCGGAGAAGGGTGGGGAAGGGACAGAAGGAGGGGCAGGGGGACGGGGGGAAGGTGGAGGTGGGCAAGGGGGAGGGGGCAAGGGGGAGGGGGCAAGGGGGAGGGGGAGGGGGCAAGGGGGAGGGGGTGAGGGGGGAAGGCGGAGGGGTGAGGGGGGCAAGGGGGAGGGGGCAAGGGGGGAGGGGGCAAGGGGGGAGGGGGCAAGGGGGGAGGGGTGGGGTGGGAGGGGGGAAGGGGAGGGGGTGGGGGGAAGGTGGGAGGGCGTGAGGGGAGGGGAGGGGGAGGGAGGGGGAGGGGGATGAGTGGGGAGGGGGATGAAGGCGAAGGGGGAGGAAGCGGGAGGGGGAGGGGAGTAAGGCAGAGGATGCAGGAGGGGGAGGTGAGGGGCAGGCGGGAAAGGGGGAGGAAGGTGGAGAGGGAGGGGAGGGGGTAAGGGGGAGAAAGGGAGAGGGGGGAGGGGAGGCGAGAGGGGGAGTGGAGGAGAGAGGGGGAGGGGAGTGGAAGGAGAGGGGAGGGGAGTGGAGGGAAGGGACGAGGGGAAGAGTGGGGAAGAGGGAGGGCAGAGGGAGGGGAGGGGAAGAGGGAGGGGAGGGGAAGAGGGAGGGGAGGGGGAAGAGGGAGGGGAGGGGGAAGATGCAGGGGAGGGGTGTGGGGCGGGGATGGGGAAGAGGGAGGAGGGAAGAGGGAGGGGGAAGAGGGAGGGGGAAGAGGTGGGAGGGGGAGGAAGGGGAAGAGGGGGGAGGGGGAGGAGGGGAAGACGGAGGGGAGGGGTGAAGAGGGGGGATGGGGGAAGAGGGAGGGGGAAGAGGGAGGGGGAGGGGGAGGGGGGGAAGAGGGAGGGGGAGGGGGAAGAGGGAGGGGAGGGGAGGGGGGAAGAAGGGGGGAGGGGGGCGGATGGTGGAAGAGTGGGGATGGGGGGCAGAGGGATGGGGAAAGGGGGAAGGGGAAGGGGGAAGAGGGAGGGGAAGAAGGACGGGAGGGGGAAGAGAGGAGGGGGAGGGGGGAAAAGGGGAGGGGGAGCAGGGGAAAGGGGGGAGGGGGAGGGGTGGGAAGAAGGGGATGGGGAGGGGGAGGGGGAGGGGGGAGTGGTGGCAACTGTAGAATGAGAAAAAAACCTTTTATAAATCTATTTATGCAATAATGTCTTCTCGGTAGAATGATAAAATTAAGTGCAAACAGGCAGTGCAGATTATGTGGAACTCAGTTCGAATTTGAATTCATTGTTCTAATTAACTGATTAATTGGTGTGTGTGTTTTCACTGTGACACAACAACAAAAAAAAGGAAGAACCAAGCCTCAAAATGGAAAGTCCTTTAGGAAACAATGTTCTACAAAATATATAAGCAATCCAAAAAAAAATTACACACTACCTTGGCAAACCCTGGGAGACAAAGCAGTTAAGCCTACACTCAATAAATGGTACTCTTCTTTCATGTTTTTGAACCTATCCTGTTTTAAAAATAAAACAATACTTATAAAAAGAGATTGGATCTCAGCCTGTTTCGATGGAGGCCTGTTATTTCGTAATCGCATTGTTACATTATCTGAAGTGAAGGTTAGAAACTTGCACATATGTCCCAGCAATTGTGATGGTTCCTTTAGTTGATCTGCTGGTGGTTAGTTTCACAGGTAAGCTTGAAGGTGAAACCAGTTATGGGGGAAGAGAGGAGGTTCTTTATTTCACTTTCAAAGAACTGCAGTGTTGCCCATTTTTTAAGCCTAGTTGATTACTGCTGTTCATTGGCTGTGCTCATTGGACTCTCTCTCCTGTGTGATGAAGGCCTGTCATGGAGCTCTTTCTCTGTAGATGTCTCGCTAAAAAAAAAGTTTGAGTTTTCTCTGCTATATGTTTAGCAGGGAACCAAGATGGCTGCTTTATCATGTGACCTCATCAGTGTCAAACCAAGGTCCAAATAAGGTATGGTGGTAATCCCATTAGACAATTGAATTCTTTCTCTGACCTGTGGTCTCAGAACACCGAAATTTTTTGTTTCTCGGAAAGGTAAATTTGCATTTTTTTTTAAATGAACGTGTCAGAGGAGTTTGTCTCCAGATCTGACAAACATCAAGTCAATATCAGAAAGAATGTATTTGTCCTCTCAAAAGATAAATACAGTCCGATCCACAAATTTGGCTGGCTGCTCTTGGAGCCATCCTAATATTCAATCCTTTTAAAAATATAGTTTTCACAATTTCTAATACTGTCATGACACTATCAGTACAGAAAACATGCACTTGGTTTTACTCCTTTAAGATTATATAGAAAAGGCTTTTGTACTGAATTACTTTAATTTTAGTTTTCAACTTGTCAAGTTAAGGTGATAGGTGATAATGTGATTTATAAATGGGGAGGATTCATGATGCAATCAATAGAGTATAATAATGCAGCCAACAGGATACAATAACATGAGCAAAGATGCGTTGGCTTTCTCTTCTGCAATAAACATGTTTATTGCTAGGATTGTTAAAAAAGATATTTGTAAGCTTAGCTTTAAAATTAAACATAAAAATACAAAATAGTGCACTGCAAAAAATGACCTGGAGCATGTAAAGTTCTAGTTTAAAGGATAGATTTTCTCTTGGGGAAGCGACAGGATTAATAAAATGGCCAGAAAATGAACCTTGCTTGAATCTCACAAACAAATCCCACTACTCCCCCTTCATGCACATAAAAGTGAAGCGCTTTTAGAGGACTGCTGTTGTATCTTATTAAGGGGCAAATATATATTGTGATCTAAAAAACAGAAAAGCAGGTGACTAATTTCTAATACCTTCTCGTAATTATTCTCATCTGGAAAGTACTGATCTTGTTCTGAAATGGAGCATTTGTGTGGTTTTGTTTTGGTTCTAATTGGCAGGCTGCCATGGGAGGAAAACAACACTGCTTTGACATCATCCATTCCAACTTAGATCACCATCAGAACAAGCTCCAGGCTACTAATATACTGAAGGTTTCTACACAAATGTCACATCATGTCACGCTTTGTAACCATCTCTGTTTCAGAGATGCAACTGAGTGGACGTTCTGGCTTGCTGTTAGATGCAACATAGTGTATGTCTGCAGAGGGGCGCTTTCAGATCCAGTGTGCATAAAATAAAAATAGCTATTAGATTCCTGATCTAATACCTTGTGAAAGCACTTCTTCATCAAATTATTTAGTTCATTTAGCCCAATTACTGGAATACATTATAGAGTAAGATTTAAATGATTAATTCACGGCAATAAATTTAGATGATAGCTGCATATTAAAATGATATTCATCATAACACACTGTCTCTACGTAAAGAACTTGCATTGAAATTGTGTCTTTTGGGGCCTGAGGAAGCCTCAAAGCATTTTATAGCTAATTAATTCATTGAAGTGTAGTCACTGTGTTTTGTAAGAAAATGTAGCAGCCAATTTGTGCACGGCAAACACTAATGAGATGAATGGCCTGTTATTTTATGGTGTGAGATTAGGGGTGAACATTGGCCATGACACTGTAGAAACTGCAATTCCTCAAAGCAACGCCATGGAATTTGTTCCGTCCAACAAGGCAGGACTTGGTTTAACGTCTGCAAGAAGTGACCGTCAGGCAATCCTTTAGATATTCATTAGAGCTCAAATGATGCTGGCTTCTTGATAGAGCCCAGAAATTTACTTGCTTTTAATTTCCTCTCATACCCTTCTCTTGAAGGCATCCCAAGGAATTTCCTGTGGCCGATGGCTATTCTCTAGTAGCTTGCAAGTGGCCAATATTCACATTTGTGCCCTGGCAGTGACTGTGAGTGGGCTATTTACCATTACAGGGATCACAGTTGGGGTGTATCATGTGCTTGCCTGTCGCACATATCTGCATTTCCAGTTGGGGGGAGGGGGAGTGGGGGTCAATGGATAGAAATTAGGAGTTGCACTCCTGGCTTAATTTCCAAATCCTAATAAAGGCACGCATAAGCCACCTGCAGCAACTCATACCTTCGACACAGCTGATCAATCTGAAGCAGGGATCAAATCTGGGACCTTTACTGTTCTGGATGACTAATGAATAAACTTACTGAGTCAACCGAGCTCCTGCTAATAGGACCAAACTGGCCAACTATTTGATAAAGAACAATTGCATGATTATGTAATAACCTCTGTTTTATCCAACTGAAAAAATATAACTAGCTAGTGAAGATCCAAGGCTGTTACAAGGATTGTAAGGGCGAGTAGGCAGTAGAAGCTCTTTGAGCAAAATTTTGGAATAAAAACAAATGTAAGACTTTGAAGGGAGTGTCTGCAAGCTTCCTGACAGAACTGATAAAATAGCAGAATGCACAAGCAAAGGGATCAGGAAGGCAAGTTGCAAAAACAGAGTGGTTAAAATTGGAGACTTTAATTTTTACATAGAATGGGAAATGCAGAACAGCTTAAGTTCCAAAGGTAGCGAATGTCTTGAGTGTTTTTGAAATAGTTTGCTGGGACAATATGCTCCTGAACCAACAACAGAACAGGCCATAGTAGATTTAGTTACCACCTAACAGTAAGGTTACATTGAGGTAACAGTAGCCATAACATGATTGAATTTAATATTGAGTTTCAGCGGAAGAACGGTGACTCACAAACAATGGTTTTAAATTTAGGAAAGGCAGACTTTGGAAGGTTGAGGCAGAAATTGGCCACAGCAGACTGAGCAGAATAGATAAAACTACAAATTAAGAGTGAGGGTGTTCAAAGAAATATTTAGCACAATATAAGACATTTTGTAAAGAGAAAGATCTTCAATTGTGCAATGAAACATCTTTGGTAAACAAGAAGTGAGAGACAATATAAAATTTAAAACAGGGCTTGTATGAATGCTAACAATAGTAGCAATCCCAGGGAGCAGGAGAGCTATAAAGAACAGCAAAGGGACATAAAGGAAGCTCTTTGAAGAAACAATAAAGAGTAAACAAGGGTAAAGTGGTGGTTGGAGTATAAAATAACAATTATGTGGTCCTGTAAACACAATGAGATGTCCCAAGGTGCTTCAAAGGACCGTTACAAAGCAAAGTTAAATGCCGGGCCACATGAGGTGATAATTAGAGCAGGTGACCAATGGATTAATTAAAGAGATAGATTTTACGAAGTGCCTTAAAGGAAGAAAGTGATAGATAATTGGAGAGGTTTTGGGGCCGGGGCGGGGGGTGGGGGGGGGTGGTGCGGGTGGGGTTGGAATTCTAGAGCTTATGGCTGAGACATCTGAAGGCCCGGCCACCAATAGTGGAGCAATTAAAATCAGGGTTACTTAAGAGGGCAGAATTAGACAAACGCAGATATCTCAGAGGGTTGTAGGGTTGCAGGAGATTACAAAAATTTACAAAAATAGGAGGGGGGATGAAACCATAGGGGGTGAAAACAAGGATGAGAATTTCAAAATCAAGGCATTGCTCAATTGGGAGCTAAATGTATGTCAGCGAGAGCACAGGGGTGATAGGTGAATGCCGATAGGGATTTAGTGCAAATAAGGACACTGGCAGAAGAGATTTGAATGGCAAGTTTACGGAAGGAAGAATGTGGAACAGTCAAGACTGGAGATAACAAAGGCATGAATGAGGGTCTCAGCAGTAGATGATCCCTGGCAGGGATAAAGTCAGGTAATGTTACGGAGGTGTAAATAGTTTTAGTGATGGTGCAGCTATGTGATCGGAAGCTCATCTTAGGTTAAACAAGACATCGATTTTGCAAACAGTCTGGTTTTTATCCTCAGGCAATTGCTAGGGAGAGGAATATAGTCAGTAGCGAGGGAAAACTCCCCACTTGCCTGGATGAGTGCAGCTCCCACAACACTCAAGAAGCTTGGCACTGTCCAGGACAAAGCAGCCTGCTTGATTGGCACCACATCCACAAAATTCACTCCCTCCACCACTGACACAGTGGCAGCAGTGTGTACCATCTACAAGATGCATTGCAGGAATTCACCAAGGCAACTTAGACAGCATCTTCCAAGCCCACAACTACTACCATCTAGAAGGACAAGGGCAGCAGATTCATGGGAACACCACCACCCGGAAGTTCCCCTCCAAGTCACTCACCATCCTGACTTGGAAATATATCGCCGTTCCTTCACTGTCGGTGGGTCAAAATCCTGGATCTCCCTTCCTAACAGCACTGTAGATGTACCTACACCACATGGACTGCAGCGTTCAAGAAGGCAGGTCATCACCACCTTCTCAGGGGCAACATGGAGACCGAAGATAATGAATTCTGTCCTCCCAATTTTTAATTGGTGGAAATTTCTACCTATCCAGCGCTGGATGTTAGATAAGCAGTCTGATAATATAGCAACAGTGGAAAAGTCGAGAAAGGTGATGGTGAGATAAAGTTGGGTGTCATAAGTGTACACTGTTTTGATGCTACGGGAGGAGCAGAAACCTGATTGAAGAGATTCAAATATGGAGTTCCATGAAAGATGGTAACGGATTTAGGGTTGACAACATGTACAAAACCATTGGAGCGGAAAGGGAGGTTGGAAATGGGACAAGAGTTTGCAAAGGCAGTGGAGTTAAGGGTTGTTTTCCTGAGAGGGGTGATAACACAAGCATTAAAGGAAAGGGGGACAGCTCCTGAAGAGTGATTTGTTTACCATATGGGCTAACCTGGGGCCAGGAAGGGAAGTTGGAGAGTCAGCAGTTCAGAGGGAATGGGCTGTATGAAGCAGGACGTTATAAACCCTGGATTATTACCCAAGCCACGTGCAAATTGGCACAGGGACGCGAGAATAAGGGAAGCAAACACGTGGCTAAAGGAGTGGTGCAGGAAAGAGGGGTTCCATTTCATGGGGCACTGGCATCAGTATTGGAACAGGAGCGATCTGTACCGTTGGGATGGTCTCCACCTGAACCGACCTGGGACCAATGTTCTAGCAAAGAGGGTAAATAGGGTGGTCAACAGGACTTTAAACTAGAAAGGTGGGGGGGGGGGGAGCTGGTGGGAAGGGTAAAACTCTAAGAAGTATGACAAATGGGAAACAAAGCAGCAGGTTAGTGTGTGGGGGGGTGGATTCAACTTCATGGAAAGTTATGAAAAAACTGAAAAGAAAGGAGGGCCCAGGAGAGGCTATTAAAGTCCCCAGAACACAAAATAGGACAGTGTGTTTGGAAAGGGCTAGGAACCTAAGTTCAAGCACATCAGATAAAGGGACAACAATGAGAAAGGGGACGGAAAATACAGGACTGAAGGTGTTGTTTTTGAATGTATGCAGTATACGAAATAAGGTAAATGAGCTTGTGGCGCAGATTGAAATTGGCAGGTATGATGTGGTGGGCATGACGGAGACATGGCTGCAAGGGGATCAGGACTGAGAGCTAAATATCCAAGGATATACATCCTATCGAAAAGATAGGCAGGTTGGCAGAGGGGGTGGGTTTGCTTTGTTAGTAAGAAATGAAATTAAGTCAATAGCAAGAAATGACGTAGGGTCAGATGTTGTAGAATTTGTGTCGGTAGAGCTGGGGAACCGCAAAGGTAAAAAAACCATAATGGGAGTTATGTACAGGCCTCTGAACAGTAGTCAGGATGTGGGGCACAAGATACATTAGCAGATAGAAAAGGCGTGTAAGAAAGGCAAGGTTACAGTGATCATGGGGGATTTCAATATGCAGGTAGACTGGGAAAATCAGGTTGGTAGTGGATCCCAAGAAAAGGAATTTGTAGAATGTCTACGAGATGGCTTTTTGGAGCAGCTTGTGGTGGAGCCCACTAGGGAACAGGCAATTCTAGATTTAGTGATGTGTAGTGAGGCAGATTTGATAAGAGAGCTTAAGATGAAGGAACCCTTAGGAGGAAGTGAGCATAATATGATAGAATTTACCGTGCAATTTGAGAGGAAAAAGCTGGAATCAGATGTAATGGTATTACAGTTGAATAAACGCAACTACAGAGGCATGAGGGAGGAGCTGGCCAGAATTGACTGGGAGATGAGCCTAGCAGGAAAGACAGTGGAACTGCAATGGCAGGAGTTTCTGGGAGTAATTTGGGAGACACAGCAAAAATTCATCCCTAGGAAGAAGAAGCAAACTAAAGGGAGGACGAGACAACCATGGCTGACAAGGGAAGTCAGGGACAGCATAAAAGCTAAAGAGAAAGCATACAATGCGGCGAAGAGCAGTGGGAAACCAGGGGATTGAGAAGCCTACAAAGACCAACAGAGGACAACTAAATAAGAAATAAGGAGGGAGAAGATTACATATGAGGGTAAACTAGCCAGTAATATAAAAGAAGATTGCAAGAGTTTTTTTAGATATATAAAGGGTAACAGAGAGGCAAAAGTGGACATTGGGCTGCTGGAAAATGACGCTGGAGAAGTAGTAGTGGGGAACAAAGAAATGGCAGAGGAACTGAATAGGTACTTTGCGTCAGTCTTCACGGTGGAAGCCACGAGTAACATCACCAAAGTTCAAGAGAGTCAGTGGGGGGGGTGGGGGGGTGCGGGCAAAGGTGAGTATGGTGGCCATTACCAATCAGAAGATGCTAGGAAAACTGAAAGGTCTGAAGGTGGATAAATCACCTGGGCCAGATGCCAGATGGATTACACCCCAGAGTTCTGAAGGAGATAGCTGAAGAGATAGTGGAGGCATTAGTGGTGATCTTTCAGGAATCACTGGAGTCAGGGAGGGTCCCAGAGGACTGGAAAATCGCTAATGTAACCCCCCCTGTTTAAGAAGGGAGTGAGGCAAAAGACAGGAAATTACAGGTCGATTAGCCTGACCTCGGTCGTTGGTAAGATTTTAGAGTCCATTATTAAGGATAAGATTTCAGAATACTTGGAAGTGCATGCTAAAGTAGGGCAAAGTCAGCATGGTTTCATCAAGGGGAGGTCATGCCTGACAAATCTGTTAGAATTCTTTGAGGAGGTAACGAGTAGGTTAGACAAAGGAAAGCCAATGGATATTATCTACTTGGACTTCCAGAAGGCCTTTGACAAGGTGCAGGACAGGAGGCTGCTCAGTAAGATAAGACCCCATGGTATTAGAGGCAAGGTACTATCATGGATAGAAGATTGGCTGTCTGACAGGAGGCAGAGAGTGGGAATAAGGAGGTCCTTCTCAGAATAGCCGGTGACTAGTGGAGTTCCGCAGGGGTCAGTGTTGGGACCACAACTTTTCACTTTATACATTAATGATCTAGATGAAGGAACTGAGGGCATCCTGGCTAAGTTTGCAGATGATACAAAGATAGGTGGAGGGACAGGTAGTATTGAGGAGACGGGGAGGCTGCAGAAGGATTTGGACAGGTTAGGAGAATGGGCAAAGAAGTGGCAGATGGAATACAACGTGGGGAAGTGTGAGGTCATGCACATTGGTAGGAAGAATAGAGGCATTGACTATTTTCTAATCGGGTAGAGAATTCATAAATCTGGAGTGCAAAGGGACTTGGGAGTCCTAGTCCAGTATTCTCTTAAGGTTAACTTGCAGGTTGAGTCGATAGTTAGGAAGGCAAATGCAATGTTGGCATTTATTTCGAGAGGACTAGAATACAAAAGCAGGGATGTGCTGCTGAGGCTTTATAAGGCTCTGGTCAGACCAGATTTAGAATATTGTGAGCAATTTTGGGCCCCCTATCTCAGGAAGGATGTGCTGGCCCTGGAGAGGGTCCAGAGGAGGTTCACGAGAACGATCCCAGGAATGAAAGGCTTAACATATGAGGAATGTTTGAGGACTCTGGGTCTATACTCGATGGAGTTTAGAAGGATGAGGGGGGATCTGATTGAAACTTACAGAATACTGAAAGACCTGGGTGGACTGGACGTGGGGAAGATGTTTCCATTAGTAGGAGAGACTAGGTCCTGAGGGCACAGCCTCAGAGTAAAGGGAAGACCTTTTAGAACAGAGATGAGGAGAAACTTCTTTAGCCAGAATGTGGTGAATCAATGGAATTCATTGCCACAGAAGGCTGTGGAGGCCAGGCCATTGAGTGTATTTAAGACCGAGATAGATAGGTTCTTGATTGGTAAGGGGATCAAAGATTATGGGGTGAAGGTGGGAGAATGGGGTTGAAAAACCTATCAGCCATGATTGAATGGCAGAGCAGACTCGATGGGCCGAATGGCCTAATTTCTGCTCCTATATCTTATGGTCTTATGGACGTGGGTCTTAGAGGCAAGATGAGCTTAGGATGGCTTGCCAGGTGCTGGTAGAGAAATGAGAGAAAGGCTTGAGTTCAGGGCTAGAGCAGTGAGGAATTTTAGACAAATTTTCGTCCGGTAGGAAAGTGAAAAGGAGGGAACCAGCAGATGCAGCTGATTGGATAGTCTCAATTTTAGTTACAAGGAAGTCCATAAGCTCCTCACAGTTATTGTTGGAGGTGAGGGTGGAGGAGACAGGGGCAAAGGGGTCTAAGACGATCATTTGCAGCAGAGAAAAGAAGCCGAGGGTTACCTTTGCATTGCAGGATGATCCTGGAATACTGAGCAGTTTTAACAGATGAGAACAGGACTTGATTGTGCTTTTTGGAGGTCCGGCCAGGTTCTTTCAAGTCTGCTCTCCTTGAACTTAAGTGGAGATGAGGTCCAAACTGGGGGAAGGACCAGGCTGAGAGAGAGTGATGGTTTTACTGGAGACTAGGAAATAAAGATGGAGGTGAGGATACGGTTCAGAAAATCAGCAGCTACAGAAATGTTGGGCAAAATTTAATGCCCTGCCCCAAGGTGGATTTGGTGGGGGAGGGGCATGTAATTGGATGGGAGGATGGCAGATGGGGACCCCACTGCCTTTCTTGCCTCCGAACTGATTAAGACCGGGGTAGGAATGCTTGAGGATGCCCTTTCCACCCTGCCACCAATTGGAATTCACCAGCAGTGGGTAGGGCAGTCGTGATGTGTTGCAGCCCTCCTCAGTGTTAATTATTTTTCCCAATTTAGTGCCATCTGCAAATTTAGAACTTGTGTTTTTGTGTTTTTGATTTCACAGTCTAAATCAATCAAATAAATTGTGCATCCATTTCCTACCGTCTGCCTCTTTGAAATAGATACCCCTTACTCCAACCTCTACTTTCTGCCTTTCAGCCAGCTAGCTATCCATTCTGCTAATTGCCCCCTGGCTCAGTATGCTGTAACCATGTTGATTAGTCTATTATGTGGTTCCTTATGGAAGGCCTTTTGGATCCAGGTACATACCTTGCTTTCACTGCCCACTATTCTCCCTAATTCTCTCCCTCCATCTAAACTCCCCAACTCATATTCATGGCCATCCCTTTGATCTTGCCATCTCATGAGCTCTCACTACTCCCATCATATCAATCAAAGATAAGGCCATCTCTGATCTTATCCTTGTATCATTCACCACCAACAGCCCCCTTCCATGCTCCAACTCCACCTCCTTCTGTACCTACCCCTAGAAAAAACTTTCCTCTAATTCACTTACAAAATCCCAACTGCGTAGCATTTGACCCTTCATGTTCGAAAATTAGTGAAGTTATGCTAAACGTGAGAAAAAGCCTGGCAGTATTGTGGACAGTTCTGGTCATCAAATTATAGAAAGGAGCTGAGACACTGGGCAATGTGCAAAAATGTTTGACAAGGATGATATCAAAGCTACAAGCTTTTACAAGTCAGGAAAGCATGAAGTGACTGGGTCTATTTTCTCTTGAAAAGAGAAGGATGAGGGGTGACCTAATGGCAGCCATTAAAATTCTGAAAGGTTTTGATAGAGTGGACACAGAGAGCGTGTTCCCTCTTGTGGCAAAACTAGGAGCCATCAATATAAGATGGTCACCAAGAAATCAAATCAGGAATTCAGAAGGAATTTCTTTACCCAACGAATGGGTAAGAATGTGGAACTCACCGTACAGAATTTTGCCCTCTGATGGCCTGCGGGCCCCACTGGCTTGGCGGCAGGTGGACAGCCGACCCCTGCCACTGAAATGGGGCCCGCCGCCATTTTAAGTGGGCGGGCCAATTAAGGCCCGCCCAGCAGCCTGCCCGACAGGAAGCTGATTTCGCTGTCCGCCCGCCTTCCTAAAAACGTAAATGGATCGGGATGACATCGGGGATTCCTCCCGACATCATCCCACAGCATTTTCCTCTTGGCGACCGTCCCCGCCCCCAAATCGCCGAGGGGAAAATCCTGGCCGTTGTCACAGGGAATTGTATTGATGTAGTTAAGGGGGAGCAAGATGTGCATATGAGGGAGAAGAAACATAAGAAATAAGGACAGGAGTAGGTCATATGGCCTTGTTGATAAGATCGTGGCTGATATTTGACCTTAACTTCACTTTTCCGTCCGATCTCCATGTCCCTCGATTCCCTTCATAAGTAAAAATGCCTCTTGTTCACTAGTGCCCTTTAGGAAAGGAAATCTGCTCTGCTCACATGGTCTGGCCTACATATGACTCCAGATCCACAGCAATGTAGTTGACTCTTAACTTCCCTCTGAAATGTCTGAGTAAGCCACTCAGTTCAATGGCACTTAGGGATGGGCAACAAATGCTCCCTCCTCCAACATCCCATCCCCCACCCACTGTGCTGTAAAAACATTTAAAATGCCTAAGGGTGCTCAGGTGATGTTGTGTTATGTATGCACATTACTATAACAAACTCCAAATCTGATTGAAGTAGCACAAAAAGATAAAAACACTTGAAGTTAAAATAAAATTTAAATAACTTGTTATAGTGCAGTCTGAATCCATGAAAAGGCTGCAGGAATATTAAAGAAAAAAAGCAGCAGCCAGTCACTTACTTTCCTCTAATGAAAAATCTATACCCTTTGTCTTTAGATTATAATTGTTCTCTATTCTGTTGTCTATTAAGCAAACTAAAGAAAGTAGCTCTAAAGAGAAGCTTCTTCAAGAATAAGTGCTATGGTGGCTCACTGCTCACACCAAATATGTGGCTCATCCATCCACCAGCCTCCCAGCCATCCATCCATCCAGCCCCCACCACCCCAATCCAATCGCAACTCATGAATGCTCATTAAAACTTCTGCTCACTGAAAGCTTGTCACGCCTTCCAATCTTGTGAGAAATTACGTCAGCCTCAAATTCATTTGAAAATGAGTGGCACAAGTTGGTTCATTTTGCTCAGTTCGCTCATAATTTCGAAGTGAGTAATACATAGCCTGACTGCCAGTCTTGTTGAAATGAATGCCACACTGCTGGGTCTGGAGGGTTGGTCTGCTCCTGCTCTTTGCCTAAGTTGCCTGAAGGACACCGCTGTGCTGTGGTACTCATGCAGGCCTCACTTTCCGGCAGTGACCAGGGTTTGGTGAGTGCAGTGGTCTTCTACTCCCAGTGGCTGAGACCGTCGTTCACAAGGACACCACTTTCAGGCAGAACTTTACTTTCATAATCTTGCACTTCGAACAGGGGTGGGCTGTGAGGCGAGGGTGGGGATGACGAACACAAGGTGGGCAATGGGGAAGGCAAGCTGTAGAAGGGTTGTGAGGGGAAGGGCAAACACGAGGGGGCCTTTCTGGGGTCGCCCTCTAACTTCTTGTTGCCGCAAGAGTGAACAGGAGTCTGCTTAAAATGAAAAGAAGATGACCTCCTTGCGATGAAAGCCACTTAAAGACAATGGCTTCAGAACTCAAGTGGTTTCACATCAGAGTCGCTGTATCTCAAGAGTAACACAAAGGAATTTAGAATTTGGGAATGCAGGCAATAGTGAAGGAGGCATAGCTGCATCAGATATGGTATTCCATCAGTGAAAACCTGTCACATGCTCACCAGATTTGACATTTCTAACGGGCCAAAGGGCATCCGCTCATTGACCATGAGCAACTGATTGGTCATTAATATGCCACATCAGAGATTGGAGCACCAGAGCTAGGTTGGGTCACTCATCTCAATTAAACTTTACCATCCAACGCAGGGTGCAAGATGTTGCATATCTGCGATGCCATCTTGGTCATCACAATGCGTGTGCTAGTTTCTCAGCGGCAAGACCTTATCAGCCATCATGCATGTCCGGCAGGAAAACTATGGGCCCTTACAGTTTTCATACATTTCATCTTATGAGTCTCACTTGCTTGCCCCTAGAATCATTTATGTCTTCAATGCTTCCATTCAGAGAGAAGTAAAAAGCACATATAGATCCAGGGCTCAATGCTGCCACTGTCAGGGTCCTAATGTAAGGAGTGAAAGGCGATGCTGTGCGCAGCTCCAGCAGGAAGCCACACCTGAGGGACAGGGTCAAGACCTGGTAGGTGAAGCGAGGTGCTGCCTTCTCCTTGAGGCTTATGGCCTTCTTCGTGTGGCTGAAAGACATCCTAAAGACAGGTGGGCTGGAGAGAGTGAGATTATGTGCTGGACTGTCGTTTAAATGTGGCGTCTAGAACTTTGACCCCGCCAGCTGACAGCAGGCAGACGAATCAGCTCCCGGTCCAGCAGGTGATTCGACCCGATACTTGCTTGTACATAATTAATGAGCTTCCAAGCATAGAATCGGGCGCAAATTCCTGCCATTCCGGTCAGTGGGGTGGGCGCTGCCAAAACAGCCCGCCACTGCATCTCATCTCATAAATGGAAAATTCCGCCCACAGTCACTGCAATAGGGGTGATATTCTGTTATCTTTGCTGTTTGTTGCCAAGTTTCTTGTTGGGGATGATGGCAATCTCCTTGCAGAACCTATTGTTGGTGTGGAAGTCATCGTCAAGGCGGGTGTAGCATTTCTCAATGATCACTCGGGTGCCTTTGCTATTGAAAGCTTTAAAAATGGTGATCTGCATTTAACGCTTTCAATTAGTTTTCACCAGCAGTCATAAAAACACCCATCAACCACTAGCCTTTGTCTCCTGCCACTGAGCCAATTTTGGATCCAATTTGCCACTTTTCCTTGGATCCCATAGGATTTTACTTTTCTCACCTGTTGCCATGTGAGACTATTGGTCAAAAGACTTGCTAAAATAAATGTGGACGACATCAAATGCTCTACTCTCATCAACCCTCCTTGTTACCTCCTCAAAAATTTCAACCAGGTTAGTCAGGCATGCCCTTCCCACATCAAACCCATGTCTACTAAGCTTGATTAATCTTTCTAAATGACAACTAACATTGGCTTTCAGAATTTTTTGATAATTTGCCCATCAACAACTTTAGGCCCACAGACTTGTGATTACTCAGGCTATTAAACAATGGTGCAATGTTGACAGTCCTCCAAATCTCTGGCACCACGTCTATAGTGAGAGAGGATTGAAAATGATAGTTAGAGCCTCGGCTATATCCTCTGTAGTAATTGTAAGTTAAAGCATTTCTTACTGTTATGGGGATCATATGACTGTACGGACGAATCGGCCCTAGGCTTGGGGAATCTTGGGGCAGGGCTTTTTTAGCCTTGGTCTTGGAACAAGCATGTACCTTCATCTGGAGTCTGTAAATGAAGTTTACTGTTCCTTACAAAAAACTGGTCCTGCACTCCAAGCTTATAACAATTGGTGACGAGGATAAATAGCACTGATGCAGCACCTCGTCTCGCGACTGAGAGTATTTCGATTTTAAAGGAAGGAGAAATGAAGTATACTCACCAGCAATGCCTGTGTTTGGCAGAAGTGACCTGTACGAATCATCCATCGAGGACTGGAATCAGTACATTGAGCAATTATATTTCTGCTTTGTAGCTAACAAAATAACGGTGGAGGAGGAACAGAAAGCAATTCTCCTAAGTGTCTGCACGAGCAAAACTTATAACCTAATCTGTAGCTTGATGGCTCCAAATGCACCAAATTTCAGATCCTTCACTGAGTTAGAAGACCTTGTGAAAGGGCGTTATCAGATTCAAGTTTAACTCTTGAATAAGGGTCCCCGGTGAGTCGATCGCAACTTACATTGTGAGGTTAAAACAGTTAATGGAGCACTGTGACTTCAGTGATCCTTTAAACGACATGTTGTGAAATCATTTGGTTTGTGGCATAAACAATGACGCCATTCAGTACCATTTGCTTGCAGAAGTTGAGATAGACCTGAAGCGCGCCATGGAGATAGCGTTAGCAATGGAGAGTGCTAAGAGGGATTTACAGGCTTTGCAGAGTGTGCAACATGGTGCCGTCCTGCAGCTAGAGCGTAAACCTGTCGCCGGGCGTGGCGCGAAGATCAGGGAGGCAACCGCGAAGTGGACACTGTCCCTATCACTAGAAAAATGAAAAGAAATGCTGGAAGCAGCTCACCAGTAACCCAGAAGTTAAAGTGCTACCATTGTGGAGGGAATCATGCACCTGAAGTCTGTAGGTTTAAGGAGGCAGAATGCCACCACTGTCACAAAAATGGCATGTTGTAAAACAATGCAGGACTAGATCAGGACAGCTATTTAAACAGCAGGTCAAGTTAAATGAACTGCACAATATAGATCAGTCAGAAGTTACTGAGGCTGACGTTTATTCCCCACACAATCTGCCGGCCTGGAATGCTGAACCAATCATTTTTACACTTCAAGTAAATGGAAAGCCTCTGCTCATGGAGTTTGACACAGGAGCATTGACCACAGTGGTGGGAGAACACATCTTTGAATACCTCAGAGAAGATACCCAGCCATTGAGTTTGGAGGAAGCTGCTGTTCCGTTAAAAACATATACAGGAGAAGCAATACAGGTGAAAGGCATCACCTCTGTACCTGTATCATACAGGCAACAGGCAGCTCAGCTGCCAGTAATTGTAACAGGAGAAGGGTTTAGCCTTCTGGGCCATAACTGGTTGAAAGAAATCAAACTAAATTGGTTGGAAATTTTTCAGGTCAAGACAGGAGGAGTTCCAGAGTTGCTGAAAAAGTATGACAGAGTATTCCGCGATGATTTGGGGAAAATCAAAGGTCCACTAGCTAAAATATACGTGGACTCTGAAGCAACACCCCGGTTTTTTAAGGCAAGACTGTGCCTTATGCTCTAAAAGGCGGATGCAGAATGATGTAATTTGGAGAAGTTAGGAATAATCCAGCCAGTCCAGTTTTCAGAATGGACAGCACCCATAGCCCCTGTGATGAAACCAGACCAAACCATTCACATCTGCAGAGATTATAAATAAACTGTAAACAAGGCTGCAAAATTAAACAAATAGTCAATCCCAAAGATTGAAGATCTGTGTGCTAAACTTGCAGGAGGAAGATCCTACCCTAAACTGGACATGAGTCATGCATATCAACAGCTCGAGCTAGACAAGACATTGAGAAGTTATGTCACCATAAACACGCACAATGGCCTGGGCCAATATACTCTTCGGTGTGTCATCTGCCTGTGCGATTTTCCAAAGAACCATGGAAAGCCTAACACAATGACTTCCTCGAGTTGTAGTGCACCTGGATTACGCCCTGATCACAAGATGCACAGAAGCAGAAAATATGGCCAACCTGGAGCAGGATTTGAAGAGATTTCTGGAGGCTGGCATTCGTTTAAAAAAAGAAAAAAGCTGTTCCTAAGCAAAGGAAGTTACGTATCTGGGTCACTGAGTGGATGCCCAAGGGTTGAATCCATTACAGGAGAAAGTCAAGGCAATCAAGGAAGCGCCCTCTCCTACCAACTGGAGTGCAAGTCTTATGTGGGCATGGTAAACTATTACAGTTGATTCTTGCCTAATCTATCCACAGTGTTAGCCCCTTTACACTTATTATTGCAGAAGAACCACAGGTGGGTCCTGGAAGGCACAGCAAGAGGAAGCCTTCACAAGAATCAAGAAACTTCTACACTCGTCATGACTGCTCGTACACTATGAGTCGCCTAAGGAATTGATACTCACTTGTGAAGCATCTCCCTATGAAGTGAGAGTGGTATTGTCACGCAAGATGGAAGATGGATCTGAAAGACCGACCGGATATGTATCCAGAACCCTGTGTGCAGCTGAGAAAGGAAGCTCACAAATTGAAAAAGAAGGCTTATCCGTCAGATTTAGAGTAAAAAGGTTCCATCAGTATTTGCACAGTCCACAGAAGCAGAAAATATGGCCAACCTGGAACAGGTTTTCACGATATTGTCAGATCACAAATCAATGTTAGGTTTGTTTAGTAAAGATAAGGCAATTCCACTGATAGCCTTTACTAGAATTCAAAGATGAGCTTTAATTTTGTTGGCATACGAGTACATTTTTATGCATTGTCCAGGTGTGCATATAGCAAATGCAGACGCCCTCAGCCATCTCCCTTTGCCCAATAGGATTACACACGTGCCAGTACTTCAAGAGATAGTACTTGCGTTGAATTTCATGGACTCCTTGCCAGTCTGTGCGAAACAGATAAAGAACTGAATGAGTCGGGATCCAATTTTAGCAAGAGCCCATGCACAAACATTACAAGGTTGGTCAAATGCACAAATCCCTGAAGAATTAAAACCATTCTTTGTGCATTGATCCGAACTGAGTTGTCAAGATGGTATCTTGTTATAGGGAGAAAATGTCATTTTCCCTGTGCAAGGGAGAGAACCATTATTGGAAGAACTTCATAGTGCGCACCAAGTTATATCTGGTGGCCAGGTATAGACAGTGATATAGAAAAAATGGTTAAACACTGTCTCCAGTGCCAGCAACAGCAGAAGTTGCCCGTTTCAGCTCCACTGCATCTGTGGGAGTAGCCTAGTCAACCCTGGGTTAGACTACATATAGACGATGTAGGCCCATTGTTAGGTATCATGTTTCTTGTGATTATCGATGCACATTCCAAATGGATGGACATGTTTGAACTGAGATCACCTACATTGTCTGCAACGATTGAAAAACTGCACCAGAGTTTCAGTGTTCATGGTTTACCTGAAGTTATTGTGTCAGATAATGGTACTGCTTTCACTAGCACTGAATTCCAAAGATTTGTGAACCTAAATGGGATTAAACACATCAGGACATCACTGTATAATCCTTCACCCAATGGGTTGGCGAAAAGAACAGTACAAATCTTTAAAACAGGCATGACGAAATTGTCAGAGGAAATGTTGGAAACACGAATTTCAAGATTCCTGTTCAACCATCGCACAGCTCCTCATGCGACCACTGGTTTAACACCTTCATAATTGTTAATGAAGTGTCACCTTTGCACAAGATTGAGTCTAGTATTCCCTAATTTAGAGGGGAAGATGGAGAGAAACCAGAGTAATCAGAAAGTGAATCATGATGTTCACAGTAAAGGTCGAGAATTTATTGTGGGTGAGACAGTTTTTGTACGAAATTTTGCAACTGGACTGTGATAGGTCCCTGGTGCAATCGTCTCTGAAACAGGACCTTTATCTCATCAGGAAGAAGTGGAAAGCAGGATTGTTAGGGAACACGTGGATCATCTCAGAAATTGAGAAACCCTCCAACAACCAGTGAATCCACCTGAAATCAAAGTCAAAACTTGGAACCCTGAGTTGCCAGATCGACAAAGAATAGACATTCTGGATGTCTCTGTTGAAGTAAATAATTCTGAACTGCCATTGTCTAAGGGTGTCCCTGATGCTGCAGTTCCTGGTCAAGTTGATACAATGGAAGAACCTCCAGTTGTACAGTTGCATCGCTCTACTCGAATCCGAAAACCTCCTCAAAGATTAAATTTATAATGGCATGAACTGTATATAATTGTATATAACCTGGGTTAAAATGTTTTTGTAAATAAGAGGGTAAAACAAAATTAAAGGGAGAGGAATGTTGTAATTGTAACTTAAACCATTTCTTATTGTTATGGGGATCATGTGACAGTATAGACAAATCGGCCCTAAGCACGGGAAATCTTAGGGGTGGAGCATTTTTAGCCTTGGTCTTGGAACAAGCATATAGCCTCGTCTGGAATCATAAATAAAGTTTACTGTTTCTTACAAGAAACTAGTCCTGCATTCTAAGTTTACTGCACCCTCCTTGTTTCTCTTGGCAGCCTGTTATATCCCAGCCCGGTGATTTATCCATTTTTGAAGATGCTAAGCTCCTTAATATTTCCACTCTCACTATGTTTATCACATTAAATAATTCACAGTCCTCATCCTTAACTACAACATCTGCATCAACCCTCTCTTTTCTGAAGATGGATACAAAGGTCAGAACCTTCTGCTCTCTCTGGTGACAAGCCTGGAGGCAGGGAGGGCATGTACTTAGGTGCACCCAAACCCTGCTAGCTCCCCACCTCGACTAGAATTAAGTTCTGGGCAGGAAGGCCCATGGTCATCTATTTAGACTCTTAAGTGGCCAATTAATGACTAATAAAGGGCCTCATTCCACCCCTGCTGGTGTTAACCAAGCTGCAGGCCAGCTTGTAGCCATTCAGCATACACAGCAGCTAAAAGGCACTCAGTGCCTGATCGAGGCACTTGACATCCAGGAGGCGGGGCCCACTGAGATGCACCCCCCCCCCACTGCCCTTGCTGCCAACTCCCCTGCACCACTCTCCATGCAACCCAACCCCACGAGCACCCCCCTCAATTGCCCCCAACCACATAACTTATCTGTGGCCTGGGTCCCTCCACAATTCCTGGAACTCCAGTAGGTGTTCTGCCTGTAGCAGCCTGCCTCCCCTGTGACGCTGCCAAGCACAAGAGCTGCTGGCTTCTGATTGGCTGGCAGCTCTTGTTAGGTGAAGCTTTTGCTCCTGGTGCTCTGATTCCAGGGGCAGGCCTGGCAGTTGCCTTGCCACTGCCTGATTGGCTTGTGGTTCGGCAGGCCTTCCCAAAAAGAGGCAGTGTGGATCACTCGTTGGCTCTCCACCTTGCAGGCAAGACCCCCGTTGACTCAACAAGATTCCACCCAACGTATTCATTAGATCTTCTGCTTCTACACATTGGCTTACCTTTTAGGTCTCTAATAGGCTCTTTTCTTTTCTTAGTAACCTCTTGTTCTTTGTGTATATATAACATATTTGGGTTTTCCTCAATTTTGTTTGCCAATATTTTGTCATGCCTCTCTTTGCTTTCCTTATTTCCTTTTTAATTACACCCTGCATGTTCTATACTACTCAAAGCTCTCTGCAGTACTGAGCTCTCGGTATCTGACACAAGCTTCTGCCTCTTGTTTTATCTTACCTTGTATGCTCCTTGACATCCTGGGGGCTCTAGGTTTGGCAGGCCCAAGCTTTCTATCTCTGGGAACATATTTGTTCTGAACCCTCTCCATTTCCTGCTTGATTGTTCTAAGACTGATCTACCTTCAAGTAGCTGTTTCCATTCCACATTTGCTAAATCACATCTCAGCTTAGTAAAATGAGCTAGTTCCCCCAACTAAGAAATTTTACCCAAGGTCTGTTCTTTGTCCTTTTCCATAACCATGCTAAATCTAACTGAGTTGTGATCACTACCTTTAAAATAATCTCTGACTGATACATCTCCCACTTGCCCAGTTTCATTCCTAAAACCAAGCCCAGAATTGCCACCTCTCTTGTTGGGCTCGCTATGTACTGGCTAAAAAGGCTCTTTGGAATAGATTTTACAAATTATGTGCCCTCTATACTTTTTTACATTGATAATATTGTTAACATTAGTAGTTAAATCTTCTCCTATTACTGCTCTATTGTTTTATCACTTCTCAGAATTTTGTCTGCATACTTGTTCTTCTATCTCCCTCTGACTGTTTGGGGATTTACATCCCCAATGCTGTTCAATTCAACCCACATGGCCTCATTTGATGAAGCTTCTGGCATATCATCTTTCCTCACAAGTGTAATTGTTTCTTTAACAAATATAGTGACACCCTTTCTTTTCTTTCCCTCTCTCTTTCTGTCATCTAAAAACCCTATAACCAGGAATGTTGAGGTGCCATTCCTGCACTTCCTTAAGCCATGTTTCAGTAATAGCTATGATATCATACTTCCAAGTGTCCTCAGCTCATCTGCCTTACTCACCTTACTCCTTGCATTGATGACATACCATTAACCGCTGCTAAACTCCTTTGTTGTTTATTTTCTAGCCTTTTTCTCCGTCTTCCACCCTCGCTTACTAATTTTCAGTGTTCCATTCCCAATTTTGCTTCGCTCCCTTCTGAATCTACATTCAAGTCTCCATTCCCCTGCCAAGATCGTTTAAATCCTCCCCAACAGCACTAGCAAACCTTCCCATGGTGATATTGATCCTGTTGAGGTGTAACCTGTCTGGCATGTACTGGTCCCACCTTCCACAGCACAGGTCCAAAAGCCCCTGGCATCTCAAGCCCTCCCTCTTCCACTATCTCTCCAGCCGTGCATTCATCTGCACTATTTCTGTATTCACTAGAACATGACACTGGGAGTAATTTGGAGATTACTACTTAAGGGTCTTAATTATTAATTTCTGTTCTAGCTCCCTAAAATCTACTTGCAGGACGTCATCCCTCTTTCTCAAGTCCCATGTTATTGGTTTTGAAATGAATCACAAAGGTAGAATACTTAATAAGTACTTTGTATTGGTGTTCACTGGGAGGGTGCATGGCATTCCTGCTTCTGAGCCAGAAGCTCTGGGTTCAAGTCTCCCCCCAGGACTTGATGGCCAAGAAAGGTACATTCATGATGCGGCCAAAAAGGTTGAGTATTAACCTGCAAACCCTTCCAACACATTGGATTGGAGATTGGCAAACGTGACACCATTATTCAAGAAAGTGTGTAGGGTCCTTCTTAGCACCTATAGACCAGTCAATTTAACATCAGTGGTGGGGTTTAATTGAGGTTAAGTACATTCAGGTGGAGGGCAGCGATTGGATGGTTACATGAGCACATAAAAAGAGACACTGACACAGAAGTTATATACCTGTAATGTTTCACTCTGTCAATAAATCCAATCCAAGTAAACACTAGCCCTGGTTTCTTCCTTCACCAACTGGCTATCCAGAATATAACAGTGGGTAAGATTTTAGAAACAATAATCAGCAAAATAAAAAAACATTAACGGACACTTGGAGAGGTTTGAGTTAATTAAGGAGAACCAGTAGATTGTGCTTCCTAATTTAATTGAATTTTTTGATTAAGTAACAGGGAAGGGCAATGAAGAGATGCTGGACTGCATGTTGGTGGATGGTGAGTAAGGAGTCTTAACTTTTAAAGAAGATTTTGTAAAAATCTAATGTTGTTTGTTGTTGGCATTTAACTGAAAGCTATAATTTAAATTCTAAATTTCCCAGCCTTAAGCAGGGTTTTAAAAATGTCTCCAGGGGATGAGCGGTTGGATTTCGCTAATTAAAGCAGCAGCTGAAACTGGTTCCTCTGTAACTGGGTCATCTAGCTTTTGTCTTAAGAGCATATGAAGCCAGCCAACTTGGCACTTGAGTGCAACTTAAAATAGAGTGCTGGGAGTTGGGTGATTAAGGGAGTTGGAGAAGCAGTCCTCCTTTGTTTTTGCTTTTGACATTTGATAATGCGGGAGGTGTGGTGGCCTTAAAGAGCGAGGGGAGCCAGGCCTGAGGCCAGAGTGGGACCGGGAGCCAGCACGAGAGGAGCAGTGGCCTTAGTAAGTAGGACTTGACTATTTCCACTGTCCAGTCTTAAATTAAAAATTAGTCTTTAGTGTAGATTAAGTGCTGTTTAAAGTATAAGTATATATTTAATATTCCTTAAGCTAAAGGAAGTAAAAGTAGAGGGAATAATTTAAGGGTAAGTCATGACAGGGCAGATTGGCCACGTGGAATGCTCATCCTGTGAGATGTGGGAAGTCAAGGACACGTCCAGTGTCCAGGGCGGCTATATGTGCAGGAAGTGTCTCCAGCTGTAGCTACTCAAAATCCGCTTTACAGAGCAGGCACTGGAGTCACTGTGGAGAATCCGCAAGGCTGAAATCTTCATAGATAGCATGTACAGTGAGGTGATCACACCACAGGTAAAGAGTGCATGGACAGAAAGGGAATGGATGACTGCCAGACAGAGTAAAAGCATTAGATAGGTAGTGCAGGATTCCCCTGGGTCCATCTCCCTCTCCAACAGATTTTCCATTTTGTATAGTGTTGGGGGAGATGGTTTAACAGGGAAATGCAGCAAGTGTCAAGTCTGTGGCACCACGAGTGGCTCAGCTGGGCGGTTGGCGGAGGTGGGGGGTGGAAATAGTGGGAGACCAATAGTGATAGGGGATTCTATCATAAGAGGAACAGATAGACATTTCTGAGGCCACAGACATGACAGCAGGATGGTATGTTGTCTCCCTGGTGCCAGGGTCAAGGATGTCACTGAGCAGCTGCAGGACATTCTGAAGGGCGAGGGTGAACTGCCAGAGTTCATGCCCCATATTGGTACCAACCACATAGGTAAAAAGAGGGATGTGGTCCTGAAAGCAGAATATAGGGAGCTAGGAAATAAATTAAAAAGCAGATCATCAAATGTAGCGATCTCAGGATTACTCCCAGTGTCACATGTTAACGAGATCAAGAATAGGAGAATAGATTAGATGAATACGTGGCTGGAGAGATGGTGTAGAGGGGAGGGATTTAGATTGTTGAGGCATCGGGAGCAATTCTGGAGAAGATGGGACCTGTTGCACCCTAGCAGGACCGGAACCAATATCCTCACAGGGGTATTTGTTAGTACTGTGGGGGAAGGTTTAAACTAGAGCAGCAGGGGGATGGGAACCTGAATGGGGAGACAGAAGAGAGGGAAACAAAGATAGAAGTGAAAGACAGAAAAGTAGACAGCAAAAGTGGAAGGCAGAGGAAACAAAGGCTAGCAGCAAATAGGGCCATAGTACAAAAAAAAAGGTGTGTAAAAATGTTAAAAAGACAACTTTAAAGGCACTGCATCTAAATGCATGAAACATTTGCAATAAGGTAGACGAATTAACAGCACAAATAGATGTAAACGGATACGATATGATTGCGGTTACAGGGACATGGCTGCATGACCAAGGCTGGGAACTGAATATCCAAAGGTATTCGATATTTAAGAAGGACAGGCAAAAAGGAAAAGGAGATGGCAATTGTTAGTTAAGGATAAAATCAGTACAATAGTGAGAAAGGATATTGGCTCAAAATCTAGATGTAGAATCAGTCTAGGTGAAGCTAAGAAGCAATGAGGGGCAGAAAACATTAGAGACAGTTGTCTATAGGCCGTGGTAAGGTGGGGGACAGCATTGAACAGGAAATTAGAGATACATGTAACAAGGGTGCTACAGTGATCATTGAGTGACTTTAATCTACATATCGACTGGGCAAACCAAATGAGCACTAGTACCTTGGCAGATGAATTCCTGAAGTGTGTTTGAGATGGTTTGTTTTGACTAGTACATCAAGGAACCAACTAGGCAATAGGCTAGATTTGGTATTGTGCAATGAGAAGGGGTTCATTAATAATCTAGTTCTGCAGGGTTCTTTAAGGAACAGTGACCATAATGTAATTGAATTCTCCATTAGGATAGAAAGTGAAGTAGTCCAATCCAAAACTAGGCTCCTAAATCTAAACAAAGGAAACTACAAAGGTAGTGTCCCATTGTACAGCTGAAACACTCATGGTGCAATGGACTTGGCTCTGGCTGTGATCCCCAGAGGAACCATCGCCTCCACCAGTATTCAGAGCGGTATAGCACAAAGTGCACTCAGGTGATTCCTGCCTGGCCCTACTGGTCTATCAGGCAATCACCCAATTCCCCCACTGCCTACACACTCTTACATAGTCAGGTGGCGATGTTCTATTCACGTAGCCCCCAGCTTTGTGGATGCACCGCCGTGATACCAGCTGCTGCTCAAACTCTGAAGCCTGGAGCTTTGGATCCTTCAGCTGGGTTGTCCAGAATATAAACAGTATCCTGGAGTTCCTACATGGAACAGGACATGCATTTGATAGACTGAAGGTGCCCTGCATTTATTAGGTAGCACCTAATAAAATTAATGCTTGTCCCAGCTTCTTGACAAAAAAAAAATCCACTCATCAATCAACTCCTTCCCCTGTGCTGAAGTCACCTTAGGTGATTTCTTTTTACCTGTCCTGATGCTTGTGCTTTCTTACCTCTAGGCTCTCTAAATGAGGCCATATTAAAAACACACCACTCATCATTTTCCTTCCTTTCCCCTGTACAACAATTATAAATACTGATTTCCTTGGGTAATTCTTATGCAAATATCTATCCTCAATATTGAGAAAGGATGTTATTGTGCAGTCTATTAATGTAATAGTATACTGCCTTATTCTCATGAGAGACAATTTTAATAACTTCCTGTTGCATATTCTGGTTTAAAATTCAATTTTTTTATGTATTAAAATTGGATTAAGTTCAATTCATTGAAGGAAAACTTTTATTATGTTAATATACAAAATTAATTCATAAATTTAACCTCACTGCAAGGATGCAAAATACTTAATTTAAAGAGTCATCTTAAACAGAACTAGTCCAAATTATTATGAACATGCGATGGAATAATGAAATCCAAATTATTTTTGACTCCCTTTTCTCATTTCTCTGGTAATTTTGCTTCTATTTCCTCTAAAGTTAAACGTTTGTCTGCATTTCTTACATATATGAAGTTCGTGAGATGTTTAATGTTTTGTTATGGGACCATCTCTTTAATTTTGGGTCAAATGGAGGAATGAAAGGGGTCACGTAATCTGCTCTGAATTTTGATCGATAACAAGTTTGTGGCTTTGTTGTTAAAGGTAAAAGAAGTGCCCAGGTAGTTTTACTGGGAAGAAGGTGCAAGGTATTCACCCCTGTAAAAAAAAAATGACCAGGACAGCTGTGCTGATGGTAAATAGACTGTTTGTCTCCAAGTCCTAAGGAAGTGTTAAGGATGTCAGGGTTTATAAGCAGTTATACTTTACACTGCCTCTCTAATTCCAAGATAGAATGAAGTTGGGGGTCAGGAGGATAGCTAATTAGCATTTCTACATGGATACAAGGCCCGTGTAATTCACATTGTCATGGAGATGGGCTTTGAGGGGGGAGAAATGTCCATAGGAAGCCATTATAAGATCAGGTTGCAGGTTTTGTTAAAAGACATCATTGAACTTCATAGATTCTTGCAAACTGAATGAGAGAGCGAGAGCAAAAGAGAGCAAGATAGAAGCAACTAGTCCTGCACCTTAAGCAGAGGAAATGCTGGTCCTGTCGGTCACCACGCCAAACACAGGTGGGAGCTCACGCTCAGATTAACGAGGCTGAGTTTATGAGGGTTTAAATGAGACTGAAAGATTCACCTAGCTTGGCTGAAGGGAAGAATCTCCAGTGCCTCACCATGAAAGTCAGTTCCGGGATTAGGGGTTACCCAGGAAAAGAGAAAGAAAGGCAGCAAGCCCTGGGAAACTAAGAATCACATTGGACTGTTCCCAGAGAATGAAGTGTCCACTGAAGGGAAATGATAAATTATAACCGTGGAGGGGGGGATTTTCTGTCAGCTTAAAAGTTAAATCAGGGATCTTTTTAATTTAAACTCTAAGTTGCTTACAAAATTAGACTTCAGTTATGTTGCTTTTAATTCATTTGTTACAGTAAAAGTCTTAAAACTTAAAGTTGTTGCATGATCCTTCCAGTTAGCCACTGGAAATTTGAATATCTTTCTAAACGTTATTGGTCTCCATGGTGATTGAAACACATTGCATTCTTTAAGTTAATGGCCTAGAATTTGGGCTGGGCTATTTGTATATGCAATAAAGACTTGGATTTTACCAGTCTTTTGGGGATGAGCTAAGAGACAGGAGGGTCAGTAAAACATTGTGGGAAGTTGGTGTATGGAGTGTCCTGTTGTCTTCCTGCCAAGTCATGCCATCTTATCAGCGGCAGGAATGATGGCAGACAGCCCTCCTGCTCAGAGGCCAATTGAGCCACCTATATGGCCAATTAAGGACTTGTTCCTGCCTCTGCTGATATTTAGCTGGTGATTGGGGGGGGGGGGGGGGGGGGGGCCTGGGGCAGGAGCTTTGTCACGTGGGGAGACCACCAGGTAAACTTGGGCAGCCTCCCAGCAGGCTACAAAGAGGGGCCTCCTTTTTAATATTCTGTGGCCCACAGCAAGGTTCCTGATGGCCACCCCAATGGTAACAGCACCACCTGCCCTCACCAGCTGCAATCCCCACCACTCAATCCCTCTTCAGTGTCTGTCTGGATCACCCTGGCACCCACAAAATCTACTCCTGGTTGTGAGGGTACATGATTAGCCCCACGTCTTCTTCCTCCAGGTGCAGGCCAAGCAGTAGTCACCGCTCCTGAAAGGGGGGCATGGGGTGGGGGAGGCGCCCATCTTTAATTAACTAGCTGCCACTGATGAGATGTGGCCCTGGATCTCGCTCACCCCTGAAGTGAGTTCACCACCCTCCCCTCCACTTTCAGGCCCAACGGTGCAACCTGATGCCAGCACTGAATCCAGCCCAGGGTCTAACAGCAGCTTCAGGCACAGGGAAAGGGCACCTGTAGTTTGTCCTTACCCAAGATAGCGGATGGTTCTGGCCGGAATGGTTAGCATGCTTCCTGTCTGCTATGTGACGGCCTTAGAAGTCTGATAAACGGGCACTGTCCAGACCATTATCCAGGACTTAAGGTTGACACTAGTGAACTCCTGCTTAAGAGTTTGCTAGTTAAGGCCAGCAATCCCAATCCCCAACTCAAAAAAACCAAGGAACTGAAGGAATTTGTTACTAATAATTCACAACAGAACAAAATTAAAATGACATTCCGCTTTACAACAAGCTGTTGGGTGAAGTTCAGCAAATTTAAATGTCAAATAAAAGGGTACATAACAAACAGATGAATTCATATATCAATTTAAAATGTGTCAGGAAAAATTAATCTCCTATGGAGTTAAAAGCATAGGCGCCCAAAGCAAAATCAATTACTCCAGCCTCATGACCTAAGCAACCTTAATTTCAACAAGACGACCCACCAGAAATGATAACTAAGAATATAATGCACTAAGTTGTCGAATTGCAGTTACTGTTAATACTTTCCATCCTAGAAGATTCAGTAGAAAGCAGAGAATATTTACCTTGTGAAAGTTCCGGAAATAGGCTGCCTTTTCATCAGGAAATTTCTCTAACCTCCTGGGGCCTTTGCTGGAGGCTTTCTTAAATACCAACCAACACCTTCTGAAAATCTGTTAGAAACATTAAGAGAATGCAAATGAGCCTGGCCAGTGTACCAAGAAGATAACAGAATCAGACATGATGATAATGAACATTTGATAGTCCAGTGTGAGATAGCAGTAAAACCAAACATTTATGATTGCTACATCTGACATCACAAACATGGCTTAAGCAAAAGCAAGTTTTTAAATTTCACATTACAGTAAGCAAAACATTTGTTTTGTCTGCATGTTCTTTGCATAGCCCTCACAATCTCCAAATGGGCTCCCCAACACCTGCCTCCCCACCACCCGGCCACAATCTCTCCCTCACTCCTTCCTCTCAGATTCTAAGCTACGGCCTTGTGCCACAGGCCTTCCTACACGATAGCCAGCCCATCCCCTTCAATCTGGCCGGCTGCCGGGAAGGAAAAGGGGAAAAAAAAATTCAAAAGAGGTTCTGTCGATTAAATTTGGCAGGATCTTCAAATCCCTCCCACACTCCATACTTCTGGGCTACTGAGCTGATACTAAACCTTCCTGCTCCCTCCCTGATAAATATCAGAGCCTGAGGGTCAGCAGGTCATCTGATCATTGGTGGGGTTCCATCCAAATCTGGTCTCCCACTACATCCACGTACCTGCACTGTCTGAAAGGTTGATGGGTAAGTGATCAGGAGTAGAAACGCTGGCAATTTTTTTTTCTCTTTGTCATTGTCACCAGGCAGCCAACATCAGCTAACAATAATTCTGAAGTAGAGCTCCGACACTTTCAAGGAAACTTCTTTAGTTGCACTTTATAGTGAAAGGGTTTACAGAATGGATATCCTAAGCTATGACATAGATACACAGATAGTGGTAATGTCACCGGGCTAGTAATCCAGAGGCCCAGGCTAATGCTGCAGGGGCATGGGTTCAAATCCCACCACGGCAGCTGGTGGAAGCTGAATTCAACGGATAAATCTGGAATATAAAGTCAACCTCAGTAATGGGGATGATTGTCGTAAAAACCCATTTGGTTCACCGATTTAGGAAAAGAAATCTGCTGTCTTTACCCGGTCTGGCCCACGTGCAACTCCAGACCCACAACAATGTGGTTGACTCTTAACTGCCCTCTGAAATGTTCAGTTCAAGGGCAATTAGGGATGGGCGACAAATACTGGCTTTGCCAGCAATGCCCAAATCCCTGAAAGAATAAAGAAGGAAAAAATGATGCATTACTGACATCAGTCAGTCAGGTGAGGTTGGAACACAATATGCTCACAAGCAACCTGCCTACTCTGTAATCTGTTTAGATGTGGTACTAATAAATCTGTTTTCAGGAAATGCCAGTGTACAGTTACAGTGTCTCTAAGGGAAGATAGGTCACACATACCAGTAGCCAAGAGTCCACAGATCAGAGGGACCCCATCCAAAACATACTCCAGCGTCAAAGTTGAATACACTTCTGAGTCAAAGCTGTGTATCAGAGTTCACTTCACAGTCACAAAGGTTGTTAATGGTGGCACAGAAACGCGATCAATTTTGAGCTGTTCTTGGCCTTTATGGCTCATGGCCACAGTACACCAGGCATTTGGCCCAGCAAGCTAAGCAAATCGATTTACCACACAGTAGTTATAACTGTAATAACAGTTCAGTGGATCATTTAGAAATAGCCTGGTATACAATCAACCATGGAAATAGCACTTCAAAGGATATCAGTGACATGCTGTAGGACCTTACAGCGTTGCCTTGTTAATAATGATGGCTTGTGACTTACAGTAAGTCACCATTGTGCACTTATGACAAAATTAATGCTGCCCTTAGCTTCTCTTCAGGGTAAGGCATGATATCTGTCTCTGGATGCTTTCCACACTGGTGGGGTGTCACATCTGTAGGTTTTTTTTTATTTCAGAATGCACTCTATTACACGTTAATGTGAAGTGCTGGCCATCTCCTGAGGCAGTTTAGCGTTTACATAGCAAACTAAAGGTCAAGCATAGCACTAAGAAGAATTGCTGAGCAGGTATATTAGCCAGAAGCAATTATCAAAATGCCAAGTTGTGCATTAAAGCTTTTGTCACAACACACTGAGGATTTTGCGCAACAAGATTATATTTATCTTTCCTCGGTGCCCAGTAAGCTTGTTTAATGGCCATAATAATTGAATATTCATCAGCCGTAATGGACAAGTTCTGGGGTCCAGTCGAGCAGTGATCAGATTACTGTAGGTTTTTATTTACACTGATTATAAAACTCAAAAGTAAATCTACATTAGGAGAGATTGGTTGCTATTGATTCAATACTATCAGAGAGAAAGGTTAAGCATGACAGAATACAGAGGTGCCACCACTGTAGCTTTCAGTGGGAAAAGAAGCTACTGTAGCAAATTATACTGTTCTTCACCAGTTTCTAACTACCATTCCTTTACTTAGTCAAAGAACCATCCATTGTAGCTATAGCAAACCAGCCCAGTAAACAATGGTGTGCATTGACCATCACGTTTGTTAGATGGGAGCCATTAGACAGTCCATCATTGTGCCTGTGCCTTCAGCTGCCTACACCCCAACCCTAATCCTCTCTGTCTCTACCACTCTTTCCACCTTTAAGATACTCCTTAAAACTCTAAGATAAAAGCAAAAAACTGCGGATGCTGGAAATCCAAAGGTAAAATACCAGGAAAAACTCAGCAGATCTGGTAGAATCTGCGGAGAGGAACACAGTTAACGTTTCGAGTCCGTATGACTCTTCAACAGAACTGTTCTGTTCTGTTGAAGAGTCATATGGACTCGAAACGTTAACTGTGTTCCTCTGCTCAGATGCTGCCAGACCTGCTGAGATTTTCCAGGTTTTTTTTTTATCTTTAAAACTCTACCTCTTTGACCAAGCTTTTGGTTATTGCTCTATTATCTCCTAATTTGGTTCCATATCAAATGTTGTTTTAATATTACTCCTGCAAAGCGTCTTTGGATGTTTTATAATTTTAAATGCACTATATAAATACAAGTTGGTGTTGTTAATTCAATCTGTTTGACTAACAACCTAATTCATTAAAAGTTTCAAGCATTATTGCCTTCACTGCAATTCAGCAATAGGACCACTTCTTACAATATTGCATTCTCACCGATTCCCTTAATCAATTATCAAAATGTCACCACACCAGTATGAAGGAATCTAGATTCAGGAAAATGATATCATGCTGCAGGCTGAAGTGATGGGGAGGGTACTGTGGATTGTGTCATAATCACACACTGGTGATTTACAGGGAAAAAGAAAATAACCAATTATCATGAATAGCAAGGCAGTGCTGCATGATTCTACATGACCACATTGATATTGTTTGATGGTTCAGCATCACTCAGTCTGTCAATCGCACCAGGATAATCGAAAATACACTCATAAAAAATACGAAAACCCATTTTACTTCAAAAATTAAAAATGATATTCGACACTGATTTGCAATTTTGATAATACAATATTTTTTTTCAAAACTAAAACACCGAATTCCTACTACCCATTTAATTGCCACGAGACTTTTGCTCGGTAAGTTGCTGCAAATGGGAGATCAAAATAGTGCAGTGCCCCCTACAAGGCGTCAGGGACATGTGTGAACAGGGCAAAAAACAGATTCAAGAACTATTAATGAGCAGCACAGAGTTTGAACTAGGGAGTGCAAATTAGGATAATGACTCGAACATAGGATTGGCTACAGAAAGTGAAATAAAGAGGGAAAGAGTGATTAGATTGAGAGAACGAATGAGAAAAAGACAATGGGTGGGATTTTCCAGTCTTATCAGCAGTGGGCATCTTTGTCAATTGACTTTTGGCCGCTCTCCAAACTTTCCCTTCTTGCCTGTGATGATGCCCACAGCTGGTGAGATGGGAAAATCCTGGCCAAAGAGACAAAAGAAAAAATAAAATGTAATATTTTGTAAAATTCTCCAAAAACAATTAAAGGCTGAACGAATGGGATTGGTCACGATGATGTGACCTGTGCATGAGTGATAAATCTGTAATTTCACTGGCTGACCAACATATACTAAACTGCTTAAAAAGGACATTTTAAAGGCAAAAGATGCTGACTAAAGATGGCTGCTGCAAGTCACCTGATGTCTGGTTTTGCCAGTTGACCATCTCTGGAAAGTTCTGATGCGGAATTACAATTCAAACTTTGCAACTGAAATGTGTGAAGATGGATGCTTTTTTTAAAAAAAATATATTTTTGGGAATATGGCGGTATTCTGTAAAAGAAGGCTTTGCGTGTGTGTTTCCATGATTAATTAAACTGGGGGAAGGTTAGTAAAGACAGCTTGTCTGTGGGAACTGAGAGATGCATGCATTTGTAATGAGAGACTATAGTGAAGTTGGAATTACAAGTTAATAGGTTGGGTTTTAAAATTTGCATTGGGATAAGTAGAGACTTGACTTTTCAGCTGTTAAATGTCAAAGGGGGGTTTAGAATTGACAGGAACTTTTACAACTTACAAAGGTTTCATAAGTAAACAAGGGAAGGTTATTAAATTTGACCCGGATGTAGAGGCAATAGGAAAACATTAAAGATTTTTGTATTTTGGAAACGTTGAGTTCAAAGAAGTGCTTAGGATCTAAGATGAAAGGGGAAAAAAGATATTTAAGGAAAGATGTTAGCTGAGTTATGGTGGCTGTGTGGTGGTGGGGAGCGGATCCTGAGATCAGCACTGTGAAATCGGAAACAGCCACCCAGTGAGACCAGGAAAGTCTTTGTTTCAGAACGCAGTCTGTTTCTGAACCATTCTTTTGGATTTCCATAGCAGAGTGGGTGTTTGAGGAGTCATGTGGTATACCTTTACTAATGTAACAGCAGTTTTGCAATGGGGTAATACTTGTGGATTTTTATGGTTAAAAATCCATAAGGGAGCCGTTGCCAAGCGGTTTACTTGTGTGTTCTGACCAAGTGGGTTTTTTGGGAAGGGAATGTTTTGTAAAACTGTTTTAACTGTTATTTTAATGCTGCGTGCTTAAGTTTTTAATTCTTCTTGTTAATAAATATTTTTATTTTAAAATCCTAAAAGTGCTACTGGGATTCTAAGCTTCTGGGATCAGTAGTTTTCCGCTCATTTTCAAAACACAAACGCTGATGATCAGTAAGACTAGCTTCCCTCTGGGATTTGGCTTGCTCAACAAATAACATCGGCTGTGGTCATAACAAATGAGATAGAACAAGCTACTTAAAAATGCAAAGCCACCTTCCAAGGTCAAGATGAATAAGCAAATAGGCACCCTCAGGGGAGTGTGAAGAGAGGGACGTTTCCTATAATTCAAA
This sequence comes from Carcharodon carcharias, assembly GCF_017639515.1. Lineage (NCBI taxonomy): Eukaryota > Metazoa > Chordata > Chondrichthyes > Lamniformes > Lamnidae > Carcharodon > Carcharodon carcharias. Next base: position 26,998,723 of record NC_054472.1, on the reverse strand, counting down.
GATCCATCGAAACTCATCACTGTCTAAAGAAGGGACATTAAAATGCAAAGTGTTGATTACTTCTGAAACAATGGCTGCCACGGATAACCCCACCCAAAACCTCTTGGAAATACACAATGGGTAAAGTATAACAGGCCAGACTGGCAGCCACTGCAGAGATTGCCAGTGACTCAAGGAGCGTCAACGTTTTCAGCAGAGGAAACAGGCTGAAAATCCACACTCTCTCCCCCTCTCTCTTTTTAAAAAAAGTGCGTGTCACCGGCTCGAGAAGTCAACAATCAGAACCTGAGATCTCATAATAATTGCAACATCTTCTGCATCTGATTGCATGCAAGAAACCAGCTAAACTAAATCAGCTGCTACATCTCAAGGCAAATCAAAGGACATTTTACTGTATATTCTTTTAACTGTTTTTTAACTGGACTCTAACCCCTTATTTTGGATACCTGTGCATGTGACATTGCACTTTTAGTTTTATTTTTTGGTTTTAGTAGTTAATCAATTTGCCCTTTCTTGATCTCAAGAATACCTGGTTTGATTGGCTCCTTATTGCTCACTGCATAAATAGTTAAACACATTTGGATTCAGAAAAGGCATATCTTGTGAAAAATGTTGTTGCAGCCAACCAAGGAGGCTAAATAGAGAGAGCCAGATCAACCTTTCTCACCTGGTCATAACAGACTCCACACTTATAATAGTTAATTTCTAGTGCCCCCACAGACGATGGTTGACAGCAATTAAGAATTATCACACCATCAAAAAGGACTCTCAGACTAAATCAGACACATCTTAATCCCTGTGGGGAATTTGCTTCGAAACTATCATACAAAGACTGGAAACTCATACCATGTCATATATTTAAACAGTGAATCAGACAATGACGTTTTAAGGAGGCAGAGCTATGCAACTCAAGACAGCAACTTCCTGATTTTTACATTTAGCCATGCATCTCTCCTCACCTAAGGAGGCTGGAGCATTTCTGCAAAATATTGGTGAGCACCATTACCTTTTATTTACTTTGGCATTAAATGCCAGCCTTAGCAACAATGCCTATATCGCCGAGGACGAGAGAAAAACAGGCTGAGATTTTACACGTTGGCACTTTCGGGCGTTTCACCTGCCACAATGGTGCCCCCCAGGCCCCCGAGCCAATTTCAGAATTTTGGCAGGCCTCTGGCTCTGCTCAAAAGCCCAGCGGGCAGAGGTCAGGGAATGGCTGAAGCAGGCTGAGTGGGACGTGAACTGTGATTCAGCATAGCCAGCAGCCGCAGAACAGAGCAGCAGGCTAAAGAACACAAAACAACTAATTTTATTTTAAAACATATGGTGGTCTATGCATAGGCTCTTCCTGTAATTTTGAAATGACCCCCCACTAGTCACCAGATGGTAGAAACACACAGCACTTCTGGCACCCACCGTTGAGAAAGCACAAATATTGCAAAACATAAGCTTGTAAAGCATTTCAGTCATTTACCTCTATTTACAATATATTTTTCAAACAAAATATTATATACGCCCATCTGGCAGATTGCCAGTATTAAAGTTCTTATGGGGAGAACGAGCATTTTGGGGATGGATCCTCCACCAAAGCACAAACGACCTGCACCCGAAATGCAAATTCTTTGGGAATCTTTCATAGATGCTGCCTGACCTTGTTTCTAGCATTTTCTGAATCCGTCTCGGATTTCTGGAGTCCACTGTCAATCAAAATCCAAATGTCGTACAAATAACGAGCCCTCAATTTGATATGTTGACCTACCCCACACAAATTTGGTAACCTGTTCAAGAACCTGTGAAAGCCTGACAGAACAAAACGAAAATCAGCAACAGGCTGTTGCTGTCACAACCTTTAGAATAAAAACTGAAAGAAATGCTGCAAACACTCAATCAATCAGGCAGCCATCAGTGGAGAGAATGGGCAAGTTGACTTGGTGCAGAGTTTTGACAAAGGGCTAACTTGTCATTTCCCTCCACGGATGCTGCATTTTCTGTCTTTATTTCCTGTGCAATTTTGCTTATTTTATGTTTTACGAGGCTTGCCTGAATACTAGCCCTTAGGCCGAGTTCTTGGTGCAACACTCCTGTGTTTTGAAATTTGAAGACTTTGGCCATAAACTATAATCCCTAATTCCATATCCATCGCCCAGCCATGCACATAAGGACAAAACATCAATTTCAGAGCTAAGGTTGGTCATTGTAAATTAACCTAGGTTTTACCCCACGTGGGGCCAAACCATTGAGGAAAAAATATAATTAACATGGACAAAAGAAAAAGCCCCCAATTTGGTCACAACTTTCCTCCAAACAAAGGAATGGGCTGGTATGACAGGGAAGACAGAAGTGCACTCACCACCACTCTCTAAGCGTAGAGGCTGGGATTTTCCAGCCCTGCTGGGGGCAGGCCCCACCACAGGCGATGCGGCGCCCAACCAGAAGTCCATTGATTTGCGGCGGGAACGGATGATTGCAGTGGCGGGCGGGTGTGGAAAATCCCGCCAAGAGCATCCTAATCCAGCGGCACTCAAACTCAGAAATCCCTCTGATGCCGTGCCCCTGGCCAGTTTAACACACCCTCTTTCTACACCAACCGCCAATAAAACATACCCCTTGTTAAAGCATGCAGTAATACTACAAGTACCACATGCACAAAGGTCAAAAGACTCATTGTTGGAACATGCACCCCTGAAAGTAACATCTGAACAAAATGGGCTGCTGCGTAAATATGCAAAATTGTGAGGCAAAAATAAAAATAGTTTCACAAATCAAATGCAAAATACTGTGGATGCCAAAATTCTGAAATAAAAACAGGAAATGCTAGAAACACTCAGCAAGTCAGGCAGCATCTATGGTAGGAGGCAAAGATAGCCTCTCAAATTGACGACCTTTCATTAGAACTGGTCATAACAAGCAAGGCTATCGCAAGCTTGTATTGTAGCAAAGCAAACATCATATATTGAAGCTAGTTGTCTCACTCAAATACAGGTTATCATCAAGGTAAAGTGAACGCAATGGTAATAAATGTTATGATGAGGGGGGGTTGAAGCAAGCTGCTGAAGCAGGAGGATAACGTTTGTTTTGTATCTGCTTCAGCTGATTTGACAGTATTCAATGCTAACACTGGGTAGTGCTGATGTGCTTTACTGGCCAGAGCACAACAGTTCATTCACAAAAACCATCAGATTAATTTCACTCATGTGACATGTTTTGCCAGGATCAAAATTTCTGGGAACAATGTACCTCTCTTCAATCAGTGAACATAGTTGCACAGAAAGCATAACAGCCATTAAAACCTGCAGGATGCCAACCCAGCATTTATGTGAGATCAGTGGGAGGGTATTAAATTAGCCAGGGGGTATGCAGGAAGGGATATTACTGTGGGCACATCTCTCGCACCTATCATAAGAAGGCAGGCTGTCTAGTACCTTCCCACCACTGAGGGGGAGAGGAGATAGGGAGGTGGTATGGTGTGACCCAGGCCACAGCTGTATCCTCCTGTGTCAGGAGAGCTACCAAGGCATTTGGGAAAAAAAGGACAACTTACCAGTCTTTGCGGTTTGAGGCTACTTGGCTCACTCCAGCTCAACTGGTCGCCTCTTTACCTCAACACACTTGGTTCATTGGCTACTGGTACTATAGTGGATCTGAAATGAGGCAGGGAAACGGGACCTCCCGGCACTGGGAGTGCTGCCCCTGGGTCTCTCCTGAGTGCCGTTTGTCTTGGAAGGAGATGGTGTGAGGAGGGCGGCGGTGGTCTACGAGTGGACATCCCATCCTTTACAATGCAGGCTGGGAAATCCTGAAAATGGCACAGACCCTACACCACCAGTTGTGTTCTGGTGGGCTCCTCTACTCTTTCAATAGGCTTATGGTCAGAGACTCAGTGGAACTCCCACTTATTTTCAGACCCAACACCCCATTTAATACCAGTCCATTTGCATCACTAAAGACTAATTAACAGCTCCCCTAATCATTCCATAGCCCAGTTTTGAATATAGCCACTGGTGTAGTGCTGGCGAGTGTTCTTTAACAAGAGGTGGTTAAGGTTAAACAGAATTTTGATCTTACTGATTTGCTGCCCAAATTTATTTAATTACTGCCTGAATAGAGGTGGACAACTAGAATTCCCTAAGGAATTCCTTAAATCCAGACAAAAGCATTACATTTACACAGAATTTATAGCAAAGAAACAGGCCTATGCTGCTATTTATGCTCCCATGAGCAACATCCCACTTTACTTCATCTTACCCTACCTACATATCTTTCTGTTCCTTTCTCCCCAAATCGTAGTGAAAGAGGAGGTAGCTGAGACCCAGGTGGGCTAAAAGTTCTTAAAGGGGAGGCATTAGAAAGGCTGGCTAATAAGTCACCAGGACCGGATCAGATGCATCTGAGGGTACTGAGGAAAGTAAAGGTGGAAATTGTGGAGACACTGGCTATAAATCTTCCACTCCTTCTGAGGTATAGGGTGATGCTGGAGGACTGGAGAATTGCAAATGTTATACCCCTGTTTAAATAAAGGATTTAAGGTAAGACCCAGCAACAACAGGCCAATCAGTTTAACCTCAGTGGTGGGAAAGCTTTTAATGTAATTTATACTTTCACAGGATGTGGGCCCCACAGGCAAGGCCAGCATTTGTTGCCTGTCCCTAATTGTCCTTCAACTGTGTGGTTGCTGGGCTATTCGATAGAGCAATTAAAAGTCAACCACATTGCTGTAGTCTGGAGCCACCTGTAGGCCAGGCCAAGCAAGGATGGCAGATTTCCTTCCCTGATGGACATAAGTGAACCAGAGGGGTTTTTACCACAATTGATGATGGTTTCATGGTCACCGTTACTGAGACTAGTGTGTAAATCCAGATTTTATTAACTGAATTTAAATTCCATCAACTGCCATGGTGGGATTTGAGCCTGTGTTCCAAAAACACTATCTTGGCCTCTGGATTACAGTCCAGTGACATTACCACGACACCATCTCCTCCGTTTTAGAAATGATAATTCGGGGCAAAATTATCAATGATTTAGAGAAGTGCGGATTAGTTAAGGAAAGCCAACATGGATTTGTTAAGTGAAAATCATGTTTAACTAATTTGATTGAGCTTGTCTGATGAGGTAACAGAGAGGAATGAAGACGAAAATTTGGCTGATGTGGTCTACATTGAGTTCCAAAAGGTGTTTTATAGACACCTTGATGAAGTGCCACATCACGGGCTTGTCAGGAAAGTTGAAGCCCATGGAATAAAAGGGAAAGTGGCAGCAATGGATATGAAGCTGGCTGAATGACAGGAAATAGAATAGTGGCGAGCAGTTATTTTTTGGACTGGAGGAAGGCACATAGTAGGATTCACCAGGGGTTAGCATCAGGACTACTGCTTTTCTTGATCTATACTAATGACCTAGGCTTGGGTGTGCAGGGCACAATTTCAAAATCTGCAGACGAGACAAAACTTGGAAGTATTGTGAACTGTGAGGAAGATAGTGAGAGATTTCAAGTGGAGATAGACAGGCTGGTGGAATAGGGTACAACTATGATGAAATTTAACGCAGAGAAGTGTGAAGTGATACATTTTATTAGGAAGAATGAGGAAAATAATATAAACTAAAGGACAAATTTCAAAGAGGGCTGCAGGAACAGAGGGGCCTGGGGGTATATGTGGTCAAATTGTTGAAGGTTTCACGAGGACACCTTGACTGGCAGAAGAATCAGAGGCAACGTGAGGAAAAGCTTAAATATGCAATGAGTGGTTCGGATTTGGAATGCATTGTCTGAGAGGGTGGTGGAGGCAGATCGAATTGTGGCTTTCAAAAGGGAATTGGACAATCATCTGAAAAGAAAACATTTGCAGGGTTACGAGGAAAAGGCAGGGGAGTGGGCCTAGTCATTTTGCTCTTGCAGAACCGGCATGGGCATAAAGGGCTGAACAGGCTCCTTCTGTGATTCTATCACACCCATCACCCACCCAGACCTCTACTTGCCTCTCATGAACGTGCCTAGCCTTTTGCAGCTTCACTTGCCTCCCAAGCACAGGTTTGCTAGGATGTTAACAGGCAGCAGAGGTGAAAGGTGTTAATGAGTCTGTACATTTCTTTAAAACAGTTAGGCAATTGGTTGAAATAGAGGAACATTAAAATAAATGGAGGGCAAACAGGCAGGTGCAACAAGTGGAAATAAAACACCAGCTCACACTTGGTAGGCTTTATGGCCTGTTTCAATGCTTTAGCCTTATATGAATCCCACCTTCTGCTCCTTACAGTGTTTTAATCTCCTTTTCCAATGTTTTTCCTCAGCTACAGTCAGCTGACATGAAAGAAGCACATTTGCCAATTTTGTCTCAATTGCTGTCATGTCTCTGGCTGTCTCACTAGACTCGATGTAACGTCTTGGTCACAGTCTCTTTTCCAGGCCATTTCTCTGTCTGACAGCAAGAGCCTCTCATTTCCCAGGTCAACACCTGACCACATTTTCTCACTGCCAACTCCTTCCGACAGTGTCCATACTTTTGTCACTGCTGGCAATATGCTGTGGGCCTGGTCGCTTTCTTTGGGTGTTTTTCTTTCTCATACATCCAGTACATTGCATTTATCTATAACAACCATGCCATGGTTCAGTGTATATGAGTGCTTGTAGGTCCCTTGAAATCCCTTCACTACTCCAACACAACCCCCTGCCTCTTCCACCCCTGTCCTAAACCCAAGTTCTTGGTGGTTTGATTTCTGCCTTGTAACATTTCTATCCATGAGTTTTCCAAAATCAACAATGGGCTTATGTTATTGGTTTGAAGGAGATGTGTTTGGGCTAATGATGCATTTTGATTAATTCTGCCAAACCAGTGAAGGCAAGCACAAATGTCTCACTCCACTGATATGTTTAATGCAGCTGACACTCTCGCATTCGTTTTCCTCTATACCCAGGGGTGGGGAACCCACAGCCTGGGGCCTGGATCCAGCTCATTGCCCTTTTCATCTGGTCTGCAGAGAGATTTCAAAATCTGTCCCACCTCCCCCAACCCACCTTCCTCCACGTGCTGCACTCTGGGCTAGCTGCTGCCATGTCCTGATCCCTGAGCCTTGGCCGCAGGCACCAGAGGCTCAGTCTGTGGGGAGAGAGCGAGGCCCAAGATCCAGGAGCAGGAGCACAGGGCAGGGATGGGATGGGAAGCCGCCAGCTGCCAATCGCATGGAGAAATGAGAGTAACCCGGGCGGGGGAGAAAGGGAACAGGGCACCCGGCTCCATCGGCGAGGTGAACGTTTCTGTATTCTCTCTTAAAAAAATAAATTAAGTTGGTTTTTATGTGTGTGTGTGTGGGCCACGACTGATCTTGTCTGTGTGATGGCCCTTGGTAAGTAAATTGCTCCCCACCCCTGCTCTATATCAACAATCATCACAGGCCCGGAGTGACACATCACCAGGAGTGTTTGGGACATTTTAAATGGCATGCGCAGGTGCTTATTTAATTTCTATTTTGTTTGTTAAGAAAATCTAGAGTACATTATGCACATTTAACATTTAAATTTAAAATGTCAAATTAATTAATTATTGATGGTGAGACCAGCCAGACCCTCAGGTCCCATAGCCATGGAAACAACCACAGCAGCATGTGTATTCTTCCTTGCAATTACTTACATATTAAATTGCACAGGCAATGCAGCAGCTCGTGGGGAAAATGTTGATCTCTAGTTTTACTAGTGGCGAATCAAACAACAGCAATAACTTGTATTTATATAGTGCCTTTAACATAATAAAACACCCCAAGCTGCTACGCGGGAATGTTTTAAAGCAAAATTTGAGCCATGTAGAGAGGTGAGAGGGCAGAGAGCCAAGAGCTTGGTCAAAGTGGTAGCTTTGAAGGGGTGTATTAAAAGGAGGAACGAGAGGTTGAGAGCCAATGAGGTTTAGGAAGGGAAGGCCACCAGAGAAGTGGCCTGGAAAAGAGACTGTGACCAAGACGTTACATCGAGTCTAGTGAGACAACCAGAGACATGACAGCAATTGAGACAAAATAGGCAAATGTGCTTCTTTCATGTCAGCTGACTGTAGCTGAGGAAAAACATTGGAAAATGTGATCAAAATGCTATAAGGAGAGAAGGTGGGATTCATATAAGGCTACAGCATTGAAACGGGCCATGAAAGCACGGCCACCAACGGTGGAGCTATTAAAATCGGTTATACTCAAGAATTAAGAGGAGTGCAGATATCTCGGAGAGTTGTGGGACTGGAGGAGATAACAGAGAAAGGGGAGGGCAAGGCCATAGAGGGATCTGAAAACAAGAACGAGAATTTTAAAAGCGAGGCATTGCTCAACCAGGAGCCAACGTAGACCAGTGAGCATTAAAGTAATAGATGAATGGACGTGGTGCAAGTAGGACATGGGCAGCAGGGTTTTGAGTGACCTCAGGTTGTCAGTGGGTAGGACGTGTGAGGCTAGCCAGGAGTGCATTGGAATAGTCAGGTCCACAGAAAGAGGACATTTGCACCATATTGCCTGTGCCAGCTCTTTGAAGGAATTATCCAAATAGTTCCATTCCTCTGCTCTTTTCCCATAGCTCTACAAATGTTTTCTTTGCAATTTACTATCCAATTGCCAGAATACCGCTGGCACACTCACTACCATTGGTGAATCCATAATCACCCACTCTGGGGAATAATTCCAATCTTTAGCCACAGCATGAATATACCTGATTGTGGATTGAAATGTGGCATTGCTCCAAGGGTTACCAACTCTTAAGAAAAGTAAGGGACGATTTGATCATGAGAGGAAGAAGTGACCTGTTGGAGGGGCACGGAATAAGAGGGCAGGGTTCCTCCCCTCCACAGGGACGAGCCATAGTGTTTTACACCTTGAGATGATGCTGTGAGGTGCATTCCTTTTTCCTATTTTCATTGAAAATTGATATTCAGCCAAGATTTGAAAATATACAAAAGATACCATCTTCCCACACAAATTGTTCACTACATAGTTCAAGGGTAGGAAAATAATTTTGATTTATTTATGCAACCTGGCTTCCTATGCTCACTTTAACTCTGTAATTTCACCTGTGAATTGAGCTGAGACAGCATTGACCATTCAACGTGAGCCAAAATTTGATTACTTTTTCATGTTATAATATGTGTTGCTGTACCATTTTGTATGATCCCGATAAATAATGCCATAGCTGATCCCAATAAAAGCTCGAAGTAAATTTAAAGTCTTGCAGTGACTTTGGAGTTGATTGAAAGAGTGCTGGGGGGCATCAGAGTCAGTCCCTTAGTTCTCCCCCTTCAGGTCCCATCCCGATCTCACAGTCACCACTGTTGGTTTGGGCCTGCTCCCACACTCCCTGCGCAACCAGTCATCACGTGCTCCTCAATCCTCCTCCCAGTGCAGCCTCACCTCTCACACTCCCCACTCCTCCTCCCAGTGCAGCCTCACCTCTCACACTCCCCACTCCTCCTGCCTGCGCAGCCTCACCGCTCGCACTCCCCACTCCTCCTCCCTATGAAGCCTCACCTCTTACACTCCTCACTCCTCCTCCTCACGCAGCCTCACCTCTCACACTCCTCACTCCTCCCAGTGCAGCCTCACCTCTCACACTCCTCACTCCTCCTCCTCACGCAGCCTCACCTCTCACACTCCTCACTCCGCCTCCTCACGCAGCCTCACCTCTCACACTCCCCACTCCTCCTCCTCACGTAGCCTCACCTCTCACTCCTCACTCCACCTCACCTCTCACACTCCCCACTCCTCCTCCTCATGCAGCCTCACCTCTCACACTCCCCACTCCTCCTCCCAGTGCAGCCTCACCTCTCACACCCCTCACTCCTCCCAGTGCAGCCTCACCTCTTGTACTCCCCACTCCTCCTCCCAGTGCAGCCTCACCTCTCACACTCCCCACTCCTCCTGCCTGCGCAGCCTCACCGCTCGCACTCCCCACTCCTCCTCCTCACGCAGCCTCACCTCTCACACTCCTCACTCCTCCCAGTGCAGCCTCACCTCTCACACTCCTCACTCCTCCTCCTCACGCAGCCTCACCTCTCACACTCCTCACTCCGCCTCCTCACGCAGCCTCACCTCTCACACTCCCCACTCCTCCTCCTCACGTAGTCTCACCTCTCACTCCTCACTCCACCTCACCTCTCACACTCCCCACTCCTCCTCCTCATGCAGCCTCACCTCTCACACTCCCCACTCCTCCTCCCAGTGCAGCCTCACCTCTCACACCCCTCACTCCTCCCAGTGCAGCCTCACCTCTTGTACTCCCCACTCCTCCTCCCAGTGCAGCCTCACCTCTCACACTCCCCACTCCTCCTGCCTGCGCAGCCTCACCGCTCGCACTCCCCACTCCTCCTCCTCACGCAGCCTCACCTCTCACACTCCTCACTCCGCCTCCTCACGCAGCCTCATCTCTCACACTCCCCACTCCTCCTCCCCACGCAGCCTCAGCTCTCACACTCCTCACTCCTCCCAGTACAGCCTCACCTCTCACACTCCTCACTCCTCCCAGCGCAGCCTTACCTCTCACACTCCCCACTCCTCCTTCCAGCGCAGCCTCACCTCTCACACTCCTCACTCCTCCCCGCGCAGCCTCACCTCTCACACTCCCCACTCCTCCTCCCCGCGCAGCCTCACCTCTCACACTCCCCACTCCTCCTCCCTGCGCAGCCTCACCTCTCACACTCCCCACTCCTCCTCCCTGCACAGCCTCACCTCTCACTCTCCCCACTCCTCTTCCCAGTGCAACCTCACCTCTCACACTCCCCACTCCTCCTCCCTGCACAGCCTCACCTCTCACACTCCCCACTCCTCTTCCCATTGCAACCTCACCTCTTACACTCCCCACTCCTACTCCCCGCGCAGCCTCACCTCTCACACTCCCCACTCCTCCTCCCCGCCCAGCCTCACCTCTCACACTCCCCACTCCTCCTCCCCGCACAGCCTCACCTCTCACACTCCACAATCCTCCCCGCGCAGCCTCACCTCTCACACTCCTCACTCCTCCCCGCACAGCCTCACCTCTCACACTCCCCACTCCTCCTCCTCTCGCAGCCTCACCTCTCACACTCCTCACTCCTCACCCAGCCTCACCTCTCACACTCCTCACTCCGCCTCATCTCTCACTCCCCACTCCTCCTCCTCACGCAGCCTCACCTCTCACACCCCCCACTCCTCCTCCCCGCGCAGCCTCACCTCTCACACTCCTCACTCCTCCCCGCGCAGCCTCAACTCTCACTCCCCACTCCTCCTCCCCGCGCAGCCTCACCTCTCACACTCCTCACTCCTCCCCGCGCAGCCTCACCTCTCGCACTCCCCATTCCTCCTTCCAGCACAGCCTCACCTCTCACACTCCTCACTCCTCCTCCTCACGCAGCCTCACCTCTCACACTCCTCACTCCGCCTCCTCACTCCGCCTCACCTCTCACACTCCCCACTCCTCCTCCTCACACAGCCTCACCTCTCACACTCCCCACTCCTCCTCCCCGCGCAGCCTCACCTCTCATACTCCTCACTCCTCCTCCCCGCGCAGCCTCACCTCTCACACTCCCCACTCCTCCCAGTGCAGCCTCACCTCTCGTACTCCCCACTCCTCCTCCCAGTGTAGCCTCACCTCTCACACTCCTCACTCCTCCCCACGCAGCCTCACCTCTCACACTCCTCACTCCTCCCCGCGCAGCCTCACCTCTCACACTCCCCACTCCTCCTCCCCGCACAGCCTCTACTATCGCACTCCCCACTCCTACTCCCAGTGCAGCCTCTACTCTCGCACTCCCCACTCCTCCTCCCCGCGCAGCCTCGCCTCTCGCACTCCCCACTCCTACTCCCAGTGCAGCCTCTAATCTCGCACTCCCCACTCCTCCTCCCCGCGCAGCTGCACCTCTCACACTCTCCACTCCTCCCCGCGCAGCTTAACCTCTCACACTCCCCACTCCTCCTCCCAGTGCAGCCTCACCTCTCTCACTCCCCACTCCTCCTTCCAGCGCAGCCTCACCGCTCGCACTCCCCGCTCCTCCTCCCCGCGCAGCCTCACCTCTTGCACTCCACACTCCTCCCCGCGCAGCCTCAACTCTCACACTCCCCACTCCTCCTCCCCGCGCAGCCTCACCTCTCACACTCCCCACTCCTCCCCGTGCAGGCTCAGCTCTCACACTCCCCACTCCTCCTCCCCGCACAGCCTCACCTCTCACACTCCCCACTCCTCCCCGTGCAGCCTCACCTCTCACACTCCCCACTCCTCCCCGTGCAGCTTAACCTCTCACACTCCCCACTCCTCCTCCCGCAACCTCACCTCTCACACTCCCCACTCCTCCTCCCAGTGCAGCCTCAACTCTCACATTCCCCACTCCTCCTCCCAGTGCAGCCTCAACTCTCACACTCCCCACTCCTCCTCCCAGTGCAGCCTCAACTCTCACACTCCCCACTCCTCCTCCCAGTGCAGCCTCACCTCTCACACTCCCCACTCCTCCTCCCAGTGCAGCCTCACCTCTCACACTCCCCACTCCTCCTCCCAGTGCAGCCTCACCTCTCACACTCCCCACTCCTCCTCCCAGTGCAGCCTCACCTCTCACACTCCCCACTCCTCCTCCCAGTGCAGCCTCACCTCTCACACTCCCCACTCCTCCTCCCAGTGCAGCTTACCCTCTCACACTCCCCACTCCTCCTCCCAGTGCAGCCTCACCTCTCTCACTCCCCACTCCTCCTTCCAGCGCAGCCTCACCGCTCGCACTCCCCGCTCCTCCTCCCCGCGCAGCCTCACCTCTTGCACTCCACACTCCTCCCCGCGCAGCCTCAACTCTCACACTCCCCACTCCTCCTCCCCGCGCAGCCTCACCTCTCACACTCCCCACTCCTCCCCGTGCAGGCTCAGCTCTCACACTCCCCACTCCTCCTCCCCGCACAGCCTCACCTCTCACACTCCCCACTCCTCCCCGTGCAGCCTCACCTCTCACACTCCCCACTCCTCCCCGTGCAGCTTAACCTCTCACACTCCCCACTCCTCCTCCCGCAACCTCACCTCTCACACTCCCCACTCCTCCTCCCAGTGCAGCCTCAACTCTCACATTCCCCACTCCTCCTCCCAGTGCAGCCTCAACTCTCACATTCCCCACTCCTCCTCCCAGTGCAGCCTCAACTCTCACACTCCCCACTCCTCCTCCCAGTGCAGCCTCAACTCTCACACTCCCCACTCCTCCTCCCAGTGCAGCCTCACCTCTCACACTTCCCACTCCTCCTCCCAGTGCAGCCTCATCTCCCCACTCCTCCTCCCAGTGCAGCCTCACCTCTCACACTCCCCACTCCTCCTCCCAGTGCAGCCTCACCTCTCTCACTCCCCACTCCTCCTTCCAGCGCAGCCTCACCGCTCGCACTCCCCGCTCCTCCTCCCCGCGCAGCCTCACCTCTTGCACTCCACACTCCTCCCCGCGCAGCCTCAACTCTCACACTCCCCACTCCTCCTCCCCGCGCAGCCTCACCTCTCACACTCCCCACTCCTCCCCGTGCAGGCTCAGCTCTCACACTCCCCACTCCTCCTCCCCGCACAGCTTAACCTCTCACACTCCCCACTCCTCCTCCCGCAACCTCACCTCTCACACTCCCCACTCCTCCTCCCAGTGCAGCTTACCCTCTCACACTCCCCACTCCTCCTCCCAGTGCAGCCTCACCTCTCACACTCCCCACTCCTCCTCCCAGTGCAGCCTCACCCCTCACACTCCCTACTCCTTCGTTCCCATAACTGGAACGCCTGGCCAAGCGCCCCAGCGACAAGCTGCCGATTGCTGTCGCAAGAGCAGCCTCCCACACTGCTAACCTGGAAACCGGCACTTTTCAGCCTGTCAGCAGTGCCGGACTTTGGGATGGAAACGGAAATATAGGGCAAATGGCAGCCCAGGGATGTTTCCTAGAGGACAAATCTTAAAAATTAAGAACAATCCCCTGAAAGACAGGACTACTAATAATGCGCCGACAACCAACCGACAACACATTTCAGGACCCTGCAGGAGGACAGAAGGCCAGGCAGATTTCCGACAGCCTACAAACTTTTGCTTTGTTGTCTCCCCCTTTTCTCTCTAGATTTCGGTAAATGTTAGGACAGTGAGATTGCAAAATCCTGTTGGCTTTTAAAAATATATGACTTTGAAAACCTTGCCAAATGACTGCAAAATAACTGATGTTTTTGATGACTAGTTTGTTCCAACAGTGAATCTTGTTCACACTGTAGAATACCGGAGGAGTTGTGACTCAGTAACATCACTAGTTCTGTGGGTGTTTTAATTTCATTTGTACTCACTCCTAAATCAGTGTAGGTAGCTCTGCATCGATTATTGTCAAGCATAAGACATATAGGGATTGAATCTATTTATGCGAATACTAAGGATGGTCTCTTAAGATTAACAATGAAAATCTACAACAGACCAATAATCACGTTAACCTATTTCATAAGTCTCTCAGCTCTTATCCTCTTGGATAATTATTGACCCATAAAGGGTAGTTATTAACTTACCTGTAAAGACCACATTAATCAAAATTATCCAGTTTTTATGGCTATCTTTAAATAGTGCGAAGGGATCTTTTACATCCAAAAGAGAACTGCCAAGCCCTTGTTTTACACCTTCCAGAAGGCGGCAGCTCCGGCAGTACAACATTCCCTCAGTGCTGCACTGCAATGTCAACTTACATGTAGGGCTGAATTTTATGGCTCCCCAAGCCAACGTACTTGAAGGCAGGGGGCTCATTAAATAAAACGGGTGGCCTACCCACCAGCTTCCTGCCCACACCCAGAAGGTCGGAAGTGGGGATGTTCGCTGATGATTGCACAATGTTCAGCACCATTTGTGACTCCTCAGATACTGAGGTAGTCCATGTCCAAATGCAGCACGACCTGGACAACATTCAGGAACACCACACAAGTGCCGGGCAATTACCATCTCCAAGCAAAGAGAATCTAACCTTGATATTTAATGGCATTTCCATTGCTGAATCTCGCACTAACATCATCCTGCGAGTTACCATTGACCAGAAACTGAGCTGGACTGCCATATAAATACTGTGGCTACAACAGGAGGTCAGAGACTAGGAATCCCGCGGTAAGTAACTCATCTCCTGACTCTCCAAAGCCTACCCACCATCTAAAAGGCACAAGTCATGAGTGTGAGGAATACTCTCCACTTGCCTGGTTCAGAGCAGGTCCAGCAACACTCGAGAAGCTCAACACCATCCAGGACAGAGCAGCCTGCTTCATTGGCACCTCATCCATCACCTTCAACATTCACTCCCTCCACCACTGACGCACAATGGCAGCAGTGTGTACCATCTACAAGATGCATTGCAGAAACTCACCAAGGCTCCTTCAACAGCACCTTCCAAAACCACGAACTCTACCACCTAGAAAGGAAAGGGCATCAGATGCATGGGAATACCACTACCTGCAAGATCTCCTCCAAGCCACTCAGCATCCTGAGTTGGAACTATATCGTCGTTCACTGGGTCAAAATCCTGGAACTCCCTCCTTAACAGCACTGTACACCACAGGGACTGCAGCGGTTCGAGAAGGCGGCTCACCAACACCTTCCGAGAGCAAGTGGGATGGGCAATAAAAATGCTGGCCTAGCATCAAGTCCAAGTCTCAAGAAAGAATTTAAAATATTACAATGGGCAGGCAAGGTGTCAGGCAACCCACTCGCCCTTGGCTCTATTGAACCCTAAATGGCCAAGTAATGGCCACTTAAGGGCCTCATCCCATGAGTTTTATGTGCGGCTGGGGAAGGTGGAGGCAAGGCAAATAGCCCGGCAGCTTTCATTGCGTGGGCAGGAAAGGGGGCACCTCCTTTGGGTGGTTTGTGTGCCTATTGGGGGCACCCTCTCCCAGAATTGTATCCCCTCCTTTATCCTTTATGATTTGAGGTTGGAGATTAGGTTTGAATTAAATGGCCAAACCATGACTAGAAACGTCATCTGTATCAAGTCCAAGCATATCAGTTTGGTTGCACAGTACCAACGCTTATCTGTTCAATAACAAGTTAAATCTAAGATGCTTGATAGCGAGCAGACCAGGATATTTTGATGACAGTGATTATGAGGGTACATTTCCTTTTCCTATGAGTCAGGTCCATCATATGCCTCATCAATTTGATCACATAGAACCCAAGCTCAAATTCATAGATCTAATCACAGACCTAAGCGACCTTCGTAACTCAAAGAATATTTATGTACCTAAAGAAAGCAGACAAGTTGAACACTAAGAAATTACTTGATGTATATATATTTGTTGTTTAGAGTGTTTAATTTCAGGTCTTTAGTTAAAAGGGGGAAAAATGTAATGTTCAGTGGTTGGAGTGATCTGTGTTTGATTTGTGCTAAGTCTGTTCACTGATCTATGTTCACTGTACTTGATGCTTAAGCCTGCAGATGGATCTAAAGAGCATAAGCAACTGACACCAGAGAGAAGGTTCTGGAATCTGACTGAGAGCATAGCATGTGTGTTGAAATCCTGTGACTACTGAGATATTTTAAAGTAGCTGTAGATAAACCTGTTGTAGATTTATAACTATTGTTATCTCTGCATTGCTCTGAGATAAATCAGATATGTCAAGATATATAACAAACCAGTGAACACATAACAGTACACCTTCTTCTTCAGCCTTGGCAGTCTGTGTGGCCAAGGTGCTTTCATTCATTATTAGTATTCCTACCATAGAAGACTACTCTCTCAGATGCATGCACAAGTCAGACTTAGACTGATGTACATGAGAAAACATCCACATTATATAATGAGAAAGAATAAAGAACAAGCAAAAGAAAGGATTTATGTGACTTTACTATGCTGCATAGATTCATCATCATATCTAAATAAATATACCTCCAATGATTAGGTCTCCAAAGTTTTTATTAATTTATCTGGAACTCCTACAAATTTGCTAACTTTCTAGTGACTAAAATCAATTTTGCCATTTAATTATAAACAATACAGAGCTACCCAAGAATTCTATATACTAGGTGCTGGCACAGGTGTGAAAAGCTTCGAGGCAGTGAAATATACTGTAGTCGGACCTGATCAGGATGACTTGTTCCTTTCAACTGTTCTAACATTGCATATATTCCAATCATATACTTCCTAGAACATATTTTAGAAGAAAAACATTCCTGTAAACCGTCTCATATTTTTTCCCCCCAGAATGGAAGAAAACACTAATAGCAGAGCCATTTCTGATCTAAGTTCTCACAAAAGCCTGCCCTGGCTGCCAGTTGGGTATGCACTCAGCTTATAAAAACAAAAAACTGCGGATGCTGGAAATCCAAAACAAAAACAGAATTACCTGGAAAAACTCAGCAGGTCTGGCAGCATCGGCGGAGAAGAAAAGGGTCATGAGGACTCGAAACGTCAACTCTTTTCTTCTCCACCGATGCTGCCAGACCTGCTGAGTGTTTCCAGGTAATTCCGTTTTTGTTATGCACTCAGCTTTGCTCACCTACTCCAATCCACACCCATTTCAGATCTTGATTATTAATTTTGACCTTTCTTGATGGTCTTACATATGCGTTCATCAAGAAAGTAACAAATTGTCACAAAGGACAAAATGGGCGCTGCGTGAACCAGAGAGCTAATAGAAAATCAAGCGCTTCTTATAGCTATGAAACCAGATGTAATTGATGTCATTTGCTATGCTAAACCAGTCAACTGTTGTGTACTTATCACTATTAGGAGAAGGCCTTCCTAATGGCTTTGAGTGGCAAAGTCTTCTAAATTTTAATAATGATCAGGTGCATAGAAGGGAGCTTAGATTAACTTGCTTCAGCTTAACCATGACTTCCCACTAAGCCATCCCACTGCTTCTGAAACCTCACAAGTAGCATTGAGTCAAGGAGAATTTTTCCCCAATACCAATTGCCAATTAACAGTCCAAAGTATTCTTTTATGTAGACGGAAGTAAAATATATACTGCACAATTCTTCTCTGAATGATTTGCATTATACTATGCTTACAGATGCATATGGGATCATTTTCAACCTAGCCTCCTGGGTGCTGACCTGGTGGTGCAGATCATGCTCTCTTTATAGAACCCATCTGACTTTTATTCCATTGATCGGAGTGAAGCAACAATTGGTTAAGCTCTACAATGGGTGGGTAATCCCCACTGCCAGTTTAGCACCCAGGTAGTGAAGATGAATATTAATCCCCTAATGTTTGCCTAAACTACATGGAGCTCACCAGGTAAAGCTACTTAATGATGTCCTCATCATCTGAAGCATGTTATGAGAGATGACAACATTTGTCACTGTATTTTGCTGTGCCATGGGTTATTATAAGGATATACATAGCCATCAGTGAGGCAAGGCAAACATAATATAGGCTGTTGAGTCCAAATTTACAGAATCACAGGATTGTAACAGCGCAGAAAGCCATTTGATCCATCGTGTCTGCATCAGCTCTACGAATGAGCAATTCACTCATTGCCGCTTTCTCTCCAAAACCCTGCATAACCTTCCTTTTCAGATAAAAGTCCACTTCCCTTTTGAATCTTCAATTGAACCAGCCTCCACGACACTCTCAGGCAGTACATTCCAGACCCCAGCCACTCACTGCATGAAAAATTTCTTCTCATATCGCTTTTGCTTTTATTTTTACACAGTATCAATATCAGTGGGAAAGTGCTGTGAGGCAGTCAAATCATTACTCATTCTCATGCCACCTTGATTCTTATTATATTGATCCAAAGGTTAGGAAGGGACATGTGCTATAATGCTTATAAAAAGAGTGGTGTCAGGATAGGCTCTGGTGCACGAGATACATCACTTGCATTTGATGAAAAATGGGTAGTTTTTAAGGTGTTTATGCTACATGTCACAATTGTACAATTTGCAATGTCCTACTCACTGGTAGAATCTCACAGGCATTTGAGACACATTGGAAATTCAATGCAGCATGTCTGCTATTAACCACACTAGGTGCATTAGGGACTCCACCACTGGTGGAATGCCTCACAAAAAGTACTGTGAAGTTAGCTTCAAAGTAGGTGGGGAGGTTTTTGATTGACATGGGGGTCAAGGGTCACGGGGGGAGAGGGCAGGCAAGAAAGTGGCATCAAGGCCACAATCAGATCAACAATGACCTTACTGAATGGCAGAGGAAGCATGATGGACTGAATGGCCTATTCCTGCTCCTATTTCTTATGGGCTTATGTAATTAGAAGCAATCTTCCCTTCCAAAAAAAGCATATAAAAGCACTTTTAAAAAAAATTCAGGGGAAAGGGAAGAATGAAAAGGTTGCAAGAAAGCTAGAGACAGACGACTGGAGGCGGCCATTTTAAGAAGCCATCAATGGCTTCATTTTTTTTTACAAAAGGTGGTAGAAGAGCAAATTCCTGAACTTGGGTTTGTCCTTTTCCTTAAACCTATTAAAAAAAGTTCAACAGGGCAAAAATATGGCAAATATGGAGGCAAATGGGAGGAAATGTTATGGATGAATTCAGCTCCAACTGCTACTAAAGGTGTGTTATTACAGAAAAGAGTAATTGTGGGATTGACTTTATTAATTATTGCTGGAGTATATTTACAAGAAGTTAGGAATATATTTTTGCATTCTAGCCGGAGAAATGAGAGGGGAAGAAAATCATCATAGACAAAGCTATTCTTTGCTCTTTACCTCTGCCTAAAAAGCTTAAGAATCCCTCCTGTAAAAGCCAATGAAGGTTATTTGCAAGTGTCTCAATCATTTTACAAAGAAACAATTAGTTTTGAATTCACTTGTTGTCAGTTATATGTTGTTCCAGTATTGTTGAGCCAAAAGCTTATGCCAGTCATTAACAGAGCGAGTTACACATAATGGGCATCCCCCAAGAGACAGGCTGGGAGGTGGAGGGAGCCATATAATCGGGCGATAAGGTGTAGGGTGGAGACCCTGTTGTCTTTCCAACCCACCCCCAATTAAGTCTGGGATTAGAAAGGTCGAGGGCAGCTTTCCCGCTTGGAGGCCAAAATAGGCCCTTAAGCGGCCATTTAAAGACCCACTTATGGGCCTTGACCCGCCTGCCACTGGTATTCAACCAAGGCAGCAGGGAGACACATCTCTTGGACCTTCCAAATAAACCCTGATGGGTATGGCTGTGGCTTGGTGAGGGACCCCTCCTTCATGGGCGGCCCATGCCCAAAGGAGAAATCCGTCAGAGACACCAATCACCCACGTGTGAAGAATCCCTACCTGCCGTATAAACCAACATCCCAACATCACATTGCAGAGGCCTCCCTGCTCTCTCTGGCAAGCCTGCCTCACCTACCTTCACTCCAGGCTCCAGTGACTACCTTCATCCTGGGTCAAACGCGGTACTAGCAGTGGCCACCGCTCCCAGTGATACTGACAACACTTAAGAGCTAGCGGCCTCTGATTAACTGACAGTTCTTGGAGTGGGACATCTGCCTGAAGAGACCAACGACCTGATTGCCAACCAGGTAGGTACCTGACGAACATTAAACCGGATTTGGGGAGGGGGGGGAGGGTGCAATTTGGTAGGGCCGGAGTTGCCACTCCCAGGTCTGCAGATAGAAGTGACACCACTTTATGAGGACACCACTCTCTCCCTTCTTCCCTGGACACTACCACACTCTTCATTCTCTTGAAGCAACACACATAAAATGCATCTTGCACTTCATCTCTGCCATCACAACTGCCACACATTCCTTAATTGAAACTAAATCCTGCAGATGCTGGAAATCTGAAATTTTTAAAAAATGGCTAGAAATACTTAGTAGAGCAAGCAGTATCTGTGGAGAGAAAGGGTTAATATTTCAGGTTGATGACCTTTCAAGTCTGACCTGCTGAGTATTTCCAATACTGTGTTTCATATTCCCTAACTGAAAGCCGTATCCTCATGCACACAAACTTCCACTCCTCAGCTTGCAGTAAAATAAATGTTTGCTTTGAAATACAAATAGGCATCTTCCACTTAGTTTATTATTTACAAACATTAACAGGAAATCAGGAAAAAGAGCATTCAGAATGGTTTGGGTTTCTTCACAACAGCTGTCTCTGAATCCTTCAAGGCTGCTACAAAAGATCTATGCAACATTAACCAGGGGGCTGTCAGGTAGGTGACGGCCAGCCTCTGTCATTGAGCAGCCCAATCCATCAGCTTTGCCATAACCTGCAGGCAGCAGGCACACAGAGACAAAGGGTGGAATTTAATGCGCTCGCTGAGGTGAGTTTGGTGCTAGTGGGCCCACTGTGTGCCCGCTGCCTGAGGGTTATGACAAAGTTGATGGATTGGGCTGATCAATGACAGAGGCTGTCCGTCACCAACCTGACAGCTCCCTGGTTAATGTTGCATAGATCTTTTGCAGCAGCCTTGAAGGATTCAGAGACAACTGTTGTCATTTTAAGTGACACAGACAGAGCAGTGGCGCGAGACTGCAAATTTCCATGACAAAGTAAGCAGAGATGCCAAATGGCATCCTTGGAGTGACATGGCCATCACAGAGATATGGCTTGTACATGCATTGGGGAGGATGGTATCTGGTGGGTTTCTGTCCTCAACCATACTGCTGGCTCTCCTGGCCCTGGAACACTGCTGTGGCACCTCCTCCATTATGATGGTATAGAGCAGTGTGCCAAGGGGAGAGCCACTTGCTCGTCCAATGTTGCTCTGAGTGTTGCGGTGGGACAAGTTTCAGGTCCAGACATTTTTCTGGTAAAAGATGAAAGCAGTGCAGTAAAATGAAGTGAGTGTGTCAGTGATTTTTTTAAAAAATTGAAGGAAGAGGTTTAAAAAGGTTTTTCAGAAGCCTGTAATCTGGAAGTGACCTCAGTGTCCTCTTCACTTCACCAACTGCTCACTCACACTTGTTGGAGTTGTTTAGACTTTTTTTGACAGGGGCGGTAACTTTACATTGAGTGCAGGAGTGGTGTAAACTCAGGAATCCTCTGTGTATTTGAAGAATGCAATTAAGCAATAAGCCCTGGGCAACACTGATGTACTGACAATCTACACTGTTAAGACCAGGGAAATTTGTGTGTATCACTACTACAGCATAAATGTTCCAAATGTGCTAAACTGCTGTTTCCGTGATCTTTCTCAAGCACTAATGAGGTAACAGTGGCTGAGGAAAATCAGGACTAAACTCTATTAATGCTGAAAGCTTATTTCAGAAGATTGACACGTTTTCCAACAAGCGGAAATGGTCAATTGCCTAAACTGCTCTTTCCTGGAACTCACTTTCAGAAGGGTACATGGCAGTTCACATTAAAAGGTTTATGAATGAGGGATAGCCTTAGAGAATAGTTATATAAACTCCCATTTAAAAGATCATATTGCTGCAAACATAATGCCTGCAGATGAACACCTTAAAACCTGTATGCTGAGATTGCCTGTGGCAACCCCTTAAGATTGAATACTGCTGTCACTTGGCTTGCTTTGTGTCCACACAATAGGAATCAAATCCAAATGTGCTTCTAAGCACGTAAGACACAAGGCTATTGTAATGACTCGGCGAAGCAGACAGGTTTCAATAAGAAACAGCTAAACTTTATTACAGAGAGTTTTTCAGGTGATACACGCTCGGCCAGGGCTCGTCAGAAGCCCCACACCCCAGATTGCCCACGCTTAGGGCTCATTGGTCGGAGCCTTAACAGAACATCATGTGATCCCCGATAGACAGCAGGAGGGGCTACCACATTTCTTCTCCCCTTAGTTTTTATTACAATTTCTATTAATAGGGAAATATTTGAACATCCAACACATACATATATACAATTTCAGCTGATTAAAGATCAAGTCTCTGAAGTACTCTCTTTATATGACTAGAGCGGCATAGCTCTACCACCTGAGATTCCTCAAAAGGATCGACAGGGTCTGGAGCTGCAGCATGCGACACATCATCGGAATGTGGCAGTTTATGGGTTTGGCAATTCTACAGAGACATTGGGCATGTCTATTCCAGATCAGTCAGTCTCCTCAGGAATTGATGGTTTGCCATTAATCAAAGGTGGAACAGTTGGTTGTTGGAATGTCTCTCTGGCATGAATATGATCTACATGCTTATTGGACAATTCTATCTTCCGCTTGTATTTGGAAAGATAATGAACCGGTCTCTGAGACAACGGTCCCAGGAGCCCAACAAGGTCCACTGTCAAAATTTTGTACGAATACCATGTCACCTACAGGAAAGTGCGAGCTTTGCTGTGTATGTTGTGGTTCGATTTCTGATTACGCTGTACATTCCCCTCTAAATTTGGAAACACTAGGTGTAACCATGTCCATAGGTGGCGTTTCATCAATAATTCAGACAGTGTTGAACCCGTAGTCGAATGTGGTGTTGTACAATAACTGAAAAGGAAGCAGGAAAGTCGAGATTTCAGAATGTCTTCTGATAGCTTTCTCATACCAGATTTTAAAAAGTTTGTACAGCCCTCTTGGCTAGGCCATTCGATGAGGCTCTTTTAATATTTCTGATTCCATTAAGCTCCATAAATTTCTGATACTGTGCTGGTCAAAGCAGTGTCATAATCTGAAACGACAATTTCAGGTAGGCCATATATGCTGAAACTGTGACGTGGCTTCTCTATAGTTGCATTTGACATTGGTAACTTGACTTCATATACATCAATCGATTTGTAATGTGCATCTACAATTAACAAGAACATGGCACCCAAGAATGGTCCTACATAATCAAACCCAGGGTTAACCAGACCACTGTGATGGATGCAGGGGAGCTGGAACAGGAAACTCCTATTGTTGCTGACAGTGGACACAGTGCTTGATCAAGTTTTCAATATCTTCATCAATGCCTGGCCACCATAAATAGCTCCGCGCAAGCATATTCATTTCTCATATGCCCGGATTGGCACTATGGAGTTCTGTCTCTCTGCCTTGTGGTGGGACCACCATTCTTGACCCCCACAACAAAATCCCACCTTGACGGATCAATTCCATCTGTCAGACACGGAATGATCTCAATTCTTCAGATACAGAAAAGTTTGGTCATCCTTTTAAAGTCTCTGTCTTTCGATAATATTGGATCTCTGTTTATCCAATTTCTAATTTGTTTCGCACACACAGGTGAAGAATGAAGAAGTTCGGTAATAGCACTAATTCCTGTGGAACAGGAGTATGCACAATACTGTCTGGCAATGGGAGAAGACTGAGTGCATCTGCATTTGCAATGTGTAGGCCAGGAACCATCGTTGTATCCTTAATGATGCCATTGGCGGGATGGCCTTGTCCTCGTTGAATAAACCCATTAATGGTTTTCAGTATGTTTGTGGCATCCAATGCTCTTCATTCTAGCTTCTTGAGCTCCAGTGTCAGGTTAGCCTTAACGTGGTTTCTGTCTTTTCTTTTTGCCGCAGAGTTTTACCTTGTCCTTTATTTTGATTTCACAGTCGGCTAAGTCTCTCTTTGGTGAGATCTTAAATTGGTTCAGTTCAGTAGTCGAGCTACCTATGGCTTCATTATCCACTTGCATCTTGGAAAGTTCTACGATTTTTCCTTTCAATGTCTTTTTTGCTTCATTCAGCTGATTCTTCAGCTCTTCAGTCTCTTTCCTATTTCTCTTGGCTTCCTTCTGGAATATTAAACATTGTTGAGCCTTCTATGCCAATTGCTTCTTCAGTTTGTTCAGACTGGCACTCAATTCATTTTGTTTCTCTTCATGATTTTTCCAGAGGAACCAATTCTTACCTGAAGGATCCTTGCAGCATGTGAAGGTCCTTCAATTCTCCTAATTCATCCCGAGAGACCCTGTTGTATTTTCTTAGAAGTTCTGGAACTCCCATCAGATTTAAGGTGAAATACAAGGAGCTTTTCAGGTGCTAGGACTCTCATTAGGAAGCCCTAACCCTCAGATTACCCGTGCTTAGGGCTCACTGGTTGGAGCCTTAACAGAACATCACGTGACATCTGATAGATAGCAGGAGGGGCTATACCCTCAGTTACCACAGTTATTAACCCAACCAAGATGTTGAGTTCCCTGTGAGCTCAATGGCATTGAGCCAAACTACCTTAGACACTTGATTTAAGATGACAGGGGCAAATATATCTCACCAATTCACTCAGCAGCTATCAGAGTCTCTGAACCTCTGCTTTCTGAACTCTCATACAGATATCTATGCAAAAACCTGCAGATTACTGTCCATCATTGCCTGCAATAATTGATTTGGACCACCCGCATTTCACAGCTAAGTTTTAACTAATGCCTGTGAACACCGAAGTCACTTGGAATAAAATGGAAAAGCAAGAACCCGCATTTTCCATTCACATTTAAATGAGTTTCTTGTCTCACATCAGAATGTAAAAAAAGTTGATACAGCATTGAATGTGTCAAGATAAGCACAGGGCTAGACAAAAGATCAAGGTTGATTCTGAATGCATCTGTTCAAAGGATGTGTACACAGTGAATTAAGCAGAAAATGTTGGAAATACTCAGCAGGTCGGGCAGCATCTGTGCAGAGAGAAACAAGGTTAATGCTCCAGGTCACAGACTTTTCGTCAGAACTAGAAAATTACAGATGCAATTGGTTTTAAGCAAGTATAGAGGGGCAGGGCAAGTCGGTGGAGTTGGGGGTGGGGGGAGGGAAAGAACAAAAGGGAACTGTGTAACAGGGTCGAAGGCTGGAATTTAGCTGACATGAGGAATAATGGTGCGAGGCTAAAGAAGGAGATACTGGGACAAGCCAAGGAACAAAAGATGGATTTAGAGGAGCAGAAAATGCACCTGGGCCTGCATTTTCATTCCTGGATCAGGAGCACAGAGTTGGGACAATTCCTGGCTCTGCAAACCAGACCCAGGATTTTCGTTCCATGGTGCTGGGGGATTGGGTGAGGGCGGGTTTTATGGGAGTTGTGGTAGGTGACCATGGAAACACTGCGGAGGCTGCCAGGTGTGGAGGCGGGCTGGGTGGAAGGCCCATCTTGGCGCAGCACCATTATGTCAAAGCAATGGAGAAAAACAATACAGCAGAAAATAGCCTTCATACCACACACACTCCCCATGCTCCATCCATGCCAACCTATGCTACCTCATGCCCCCACCCATCCCCCCCATGGCTCCTCATAACTTCTATGCTAACCTATGCCCCTCTACTCACCCCCATGGCTCCTCATACCCTCCATGTCAACATATGCTTCTCTGCCCACCCCATGACCCATCATGCGTCCATGTCAACTGATGCCCTTTTGTCCACCACCTGCATCCTCTCATAGCCTCCAGTCAACTCATGCCACAGCATGCCCCCTTACCCACCACCCTGTTCCCTTACACCTACCATGCCAACTCACTCAGTATGCACTATGGGCAAACCTCAGGACCAATGCTGGAATTAAATAAAGTTACTAAGTGTCATTGATGAATTCACTATTTCAAAAAAACACTCTCATCGACAAAAATACATTCACAACATTTAACTCCTTTAATCCCTTATAAAAACAAACATTGGAATTCATAGGCTCACTTCAAAGAGTTTATAACCACTGGAGCTGTCAAACTGTGAACTAACAAGAACCCACCTATGATAATGAAAGGTTGGGAAATCAGTCATGTAGCACTAAACCAGCAATGATAATCCTCAGGCTTATGTCAACAGACAGAGTGAAATAGCATGCACTGAATTTTTTGACAAAGCAGGCAGTTATTTTTCAAATATTTAAATATTTACAGTGCCCTTTGACAGCTTCCTTTAACTGCTCCTTTTGACAGCTCCTTGCCAATTCCAATAAGCTTATGAAATTCTTATGTGCATTCATGTCTACTTTGAACAATGCCAAAGGACACCTTACCTCCCCAAAAGGTGCCCTGGGATCATATCCAAAAGGTTACCTTATCTCTCCAAAGGATTCAGTCAGCTTTAGACCATCCCCTTCCAGGTCTAAAGGCATAAGTCATGCTTTGCACATCCCACTAGCAAAAATCAGATCAACCTAGACAGCACTTTAACATGCGCAACTGCCTCTGTGAACCATGGATGTGCGACTTAGAACCCACCCCATTCCTACTCCTTGCAAGATTGGTGCCACGATCAGAGCGGGCCTTCCAGATCCAGGTCTCCGCCACCATTTTTGTAATGACTGAGGCTCTCTCCATCTTTACGAAGAGTCAAGCCCAGCTGTCTGAATAAATGGGATCGGTAGATATAATCCCAAATTATTGAAATGTCATGAACGTGTAGTTGTGATATTATAGATTTTGTAAAGAGGCTAGTCTTCCTTTTTAAATAGATACAAGAAGCCTTAAAGATAGTTGCCAAAAGTCACCTGACTTTTTCCACTGCAATGTGGTCAAGCTTCCAGAAATCTCCAAGTGAATTGCAGGTAGACCTTTGAAAGTGCATTTCCACTTGGGTAAACAATTGTGGCTCCCCTAGGACTGTGAATAGCTCTTTCCTATCTCCCTCAACCTGGGAGAATTGAAGTTAATGGCTGATACCTTTAAAAGGTTACTTACCTCAACTAAGAAGTCAATGGATGAACCACGCCCCCAGGCTAACCCAATACCTAATATGGAAGCAGGATTCGACAGTTTGGGATAGCAGCCGTTTTAAGTTTTGGAACTGTATAAAGTCAGGTTGTGAACAGCCATTGTGTGTGCAGAGCCATCTTGAACATCATGGGAGAGACACCTTGAAACAGAAATTGCTTCTCAATAGGGAGAGACTGAAGAAGGTTTCTAGGAACAGCTATTGGACTGCTGTACTAAGTCAGGCTACCAAGGCCACCACCTGCAGCACTGCAAAAGTGAAAGCAGAAGCCTTCACTCACTCCCAGGACCTGTTCTACTTGTTAAATCGACATGCAAAGACAAACTCTACCTCTTCAATGACAGAGGCCATCACAGCTGCTAAACTGAATCTCAAGTTTCAACCCCTTCACTTTGGAAAGAAGGAGTTCAAGCAACAGGACTGCAACGATATCTCAGACACTGATTTGGAATCTCATCTTTAAGTATCTTTTTATCTTTACCTACTTTTAATCTCATATCTGTATTTCAGTTACTAACTTTATCACTTTTACCTAAATAACTTTCAGCAGTAGTTTTGTAACGAACTAACATACTCACACACACACACTCATTGCTCACGGATCACTTTAAGACCTGTTACATGGTCATGACAGGAATCAACGTTGAACTTCACTGGAACAATATAGGAAGCTGAGGGCAGAGCGGGACTGGGACAGAAAATTAATTTGTCAAGTGACTAGAAGTTCAGGGTCATGCATGTGGAATATTCAATAATCCATTCTGTGTTCAGTCTCCCCAATAGAGAATAGGCCACATCATGGGCAGCATAAACAGTACACCGAATTGACAGAAGCACAAGAAAATCGCTGTTTCACCTGGAAGGAGTTTTTGGGGCCTGCGATAGTGGAAGGAGATGAAAGGGCAAGTGTTTCATTTCCTGCACTTGAATTGGTAGGAAAGAGAGAAGAGGGAAAGAGAGGGGTAATAGAAGAGTGGACCAAATTGTCACTGAAGGAACAGAATCTTCCAAATGCTGAAAGCTGGGGGTGGGGGGGGAGGGGGGTGGTGTTTGATGGTGGCATCCTGTTGGAGGTGGTGGAAAAGGCAGAGGATGATTGTTGAATGTGTAGGTTGGTGGAATGGAGGGTGAGAAGGGAAAGCCTACTGTGGTTCTCGGAGGGGGGAAAGACAGGGATGAAGACAGAAGTATGGGAAATGGGATGGACATAGTCAAAGACTCCAACAACCATGGTGAAGGGAAAACTTTGGTTGAGGCAAAAGGAGTACATATTGGAAGCACTAGTATGGAAGGCAGCACTGTCAGAACAAATATGTCAGAGATGGAAAAGCTGGAAGAATGGAATGTAATCTTTACAGGCAATGGGGTGGGAGGAAGTGTATTCAAGGTAACTGTGGT
Source organism: Carcharodon carcharias (assembly GCF_017639515.1). Lineage (NCBI taxonomy): Eukaryota > Metazoa > Chordata > Chondrichthyes > Lamniformes > Lamnidae > Carcharodon > Carcharodon carcharias. The sequence goes on along the minus strand of NC_054472.1, from coordinate 26,969,897 downwards.
AATTGTGTGAGTTAGCAGGCTTACAGTAGATGTTGGTTGAAAGCCTATCCCCTGAAATCGAGACAGAGAAGTTGATGAAGGAAGAGGTGCAAATGGACTTTGTGAAATGAGAGGAATGTGCAAATTGGAAACAAAATTGATTAAATTGTCCACTTTGGAGAAAGAGTAGGAAATGGCACAATACAGTTATCAATGTACTAGAATAAAAAGGTGAAGGGGGGTTCAAATAGAGGACTGAAACAAAGAATGCACCACATATCCCACAAAATGGCAGGCCTAGCTAGGATCCGTATGGCCTCCAATAGTGACACATATCATTTGGAGGAAGTGAGTAGAGTCAAGGAGAGACTGTTCAATGTAAGAACAAGTTCATCCAGGTGGAGGAGGGTGATCGTAGATGGAGACTGGTTGGGTCTCCATTCTAGGAAGAAGTGGAGAGCTCTTAGGTGGTCCTGGTGGAGGATAGGGGTGTAGAGGGATTGGACATCCATGGTGAAAAGGAGGAATCAAACTGACGTGGAACAAGAAAAGGCTGGAATAATGGTTCGACCAGGTTAGTTCCATTTGTGGACTCTGGAAGCTGGCAGAAGTAGGTTGCACAAGGCTGGGGGCTATGAGGTTATTTAATGACACCCTTTATCAAGCAATCAGTCCTGCTTCCACCCTATCAGAGACCTTTCCTTTAGTTCTTTCCTCTCCATCTTTCCCACTTCCTGGCCTTTTCTACTTGCTTGAAACTCGTTACATGTGTAACAGTTTCCAGTTCTGAGAGGTCATCGACCTGAAATTATGGACCAGATTTTCAATACCGAGGCAGGTAGCTCGAGTTGGGAATTTTCCGATTCGGCAGATCCGCCTCTGTAGGAAGTGCTTCACCAGACCCAATTTTCACTTCGGGGGCTTGGCCAGTATGGGGGCCAGGCCCACAGACCCCATAAGCAGATCGAAGGTGGCCACAGGGGCTGCTGGGGCAGGCTGCTTAAAAGGCCTGTCTTGGTTCTCTGGAACTTTGTCCCAGTTGTTTTGTTAAATTTCAGGCCCCTCAGCCCTCACACTCTATCACTCGCCACCCACTCTCCATGCACCTCCATACCAACCCACACCTCCACCCACTCCCATAGTCCCTTACAAACCAACTTCATGTCAACTCATGCCAAACCATCTGCTACACTTGGCCCTTGCACCCTCCATGGTAACTCACCCAGTATCCACCATGGGCAGGCTACAGGAGCCATGCTGAGATAAAATAAAGGTCTAAGTATCTATTGCAGTGCAGCATTCACTATATTAAAAACGCTCTCAATCATGAAAGACCATGCATGACTTTTAAATCTCTTCAAGTGCTTAATCCATTACAAAAACAAACTTCTATTCATCAATAACCTTAAAAGCAGCTAATTTTTTAATAAAAACAGCTCTGAAGATGACTCAGATCGACTTGAAACATTGGGGAGAATTTTCCCCAAGTCGGGCGGGCCATGTGGCAGCGGGTGCGGATCCGGACCTGATCGCCGCCCGTGATCGGGCCCACGCTGCCATTTTACATGGGTGGGCCAATTAAGGCCCGCCCAGCGTATTTCTCGACTCCCGAGGGTAGCAGGAGTGGGCGGGCGGTGGCGGGCGTGCACAGACCGTTGGGTCCAATGGTGACCCGGTGGCCTGTTTAAATGAAGGCCTGGCAGCCTTTACGAGCTGCTCACAATGGCCGGGAGAAGTGCATATCAGAGGGATAATGTGCATCACACAAGTCCAGAGGGCAGGCCATCGAGGCAGGCCAGGCTGGAGGGTAGGGCAGTGGGGTGGGGCAGGCTGGAGGGTAGGGCAGTGGGGCGGGGCAGGCTGGAGGGTAGGGCAGTGGGACGGGGCAGGTCAGGCCAGAGGGCAGGCCAATGGGGCAGTGTGCCCCTCATTTTTCAGCCGAGTGCCTAGCTGCCCTCCTGGAGGAGGTGGCAGCGCGGTAGGAGGTCCTGATTCCGAGGGACGGGAGGCGCAGGCATCCCCACCTGACCAAACGTGCTTGGGAGGAGGTGGCCGAGAGTGTGAGCTCCCATGATGTGGCGTGGCCCACAGGGCTCCAGAGTCACAAAAGATTCAATGATCTCCTGCGCTCAGGGAGGGAGAGTACCATGTTGGCTCAGGTCACTTAATGCAGACGTCATCCATTCCCCCGAGTCCACCCATCTCTCTCTCTCTCCTCCCCCCATTGAATCCCTCACGACTTGTATCCCTCGCTGGGTGTGCCAGCAGATATTGCCCATGCCTAGTTCACCCTGAAAGGGTTGAGCTATGATGGGTTCTGCATCCGCAGCATGTGTGACACTGACGCCCAGAGTATAGAATGGGGGTGAAGGTCAAGGATTTGCACCTAGGCAGAGAACTGGAACTGGGAAGCATGTCAAAGTCAGGGTGCTAACATGCTGGGAGGGAAGCTTCCAGGTGGCAGGGCACCAATCCATCTGCTGGTCTTTGCGCTCCACGTGCTTGTGCCTCCTTGCTTAGCAAAGTTACACCTTGTGGTGCCACATGTGAAGGAGGCAGCATTTGGCCAATGGTGGTGGGAGGGGGTCAGCCCTGGCTTGTCTGGGTGAGTGTGTGGCTGCTGCGGCGTGACGAAGAACTGGAGTCCTGCAATGTCCCACTCTGGCTGGGGTTGGCAGGGATGCGATGGGAATCCAGGTGCAGGCTGGACTAATCAATGCTCCTCTTTCCTTTCCAGGAGAAGACTGCACACAATTCTGCCGAGCGGATGTGGACTGATGGAGGCCAGGCCCATTTGGCGATCCTGACACCTTTTGAGCAGCAGGCCATGGATTTGGAGAGGCACCATGCCCTCAGGTCCACTGGCGGCAGTGAGGCTGCGGTGCCACAGGGAGGTATGTTTGGTGAGCACTCAGGTCACCATGTGTGTCCCAAAAGCCCTGGCACTGCTGAATGTTCAGTGATTGAAATTAGCAACATGGGTTGACCATTGATTATGGAAGGATGAGAGCATAATGATCTAGGGGAGCAGCATGCAAATTGACATTGTCTGCACTGTAACTAATCAAATGTCCTCGTTCTTCCTTTCAGCATCACTGGAGCAGGGCCAGGAGGAGGAGGCAGGGGGACCACATCTCACCCCTGAGGGCCCAGAGGAAATCCACTCACCAGCGTCACACCATCTCTGCTAGGCAGGCACCAGTGCAGATACTAGCACCTCGGTGGGAGTTAGATATTTGGCTAGTGTCCTGGAGCACAGCGGTGAGGGTACCTCACACTTGCTTGAGGTGCAGGCAGAGACAGAGAGTACCCAGAGCACCGGCAGTCGGAGGATTTCTGGGGGCTAGGTATATGCTCGGTTGGTAGCTGATGATGTGCCTCTGGAGTTGTCCGTGAGGCAGCAAATACTGGAAGTGCAGGGGGGTATGTGGGAGGATCTGGCGGAGATACATGAGGCTAAGAGTGGCATGGTGCCCATGCTTGAGGAGTCCACGCGGAGCATCACTGATGCAATGAGCCTCATGGCTGAGCACAATGCTTCCTCTATGGAGAGAGTGGTGACTCTCACGGAGAGGCTCCTCCAGGAGAACAATCAGTGCCTCCTGGGGTTGCACTCGGACCTGCAAGCCCTCACAGCGGCATTGATCTCAGCTGGTCATTGCCTGTGTGGGAGATGGTTTGGGCACCATGTATCCCAGCTCGGTGCCCATCCATCTACGGTGAGCAGGGAGGTCCGGGACGACCTCATATCAGCGCAGCAGCTGCCTGTCGTCTCTGCGGGCTCCTCTCAGGGTGCTCTGAACGTGTGTTGGGCTAGCTGAAGGTTCTTTGGATTAAAGCCTCCCGGGTGTCCCTGCCTCCCCGGAGGATGCCCGGGTCATTGTCTACCCCCTCAGCATTTCCCTGCGCATGCTCATCCTCAGACTCACTGCTGGACTCACTGTGTGCATCCGGTGCAACAGCGTCTCCGTCTTCCTCGTCCACCAGCACCAGATTGTGGAGAGTGCAGCATGCAACCACTATCAGTGACACATGATCTGAGGGGTACTGGAGTGCGCCCCCTGAGCGGTCCAGGCATCAGAAACGCATCTTGAGAAGACCAATGGTTCTCTCCATTACAGCCCTTGTGGAGGCGTGGCTCCTATTGTACCACTGTTCAGCTTCTGTTTTTGGATGGTAGAGAGGCGTCATGAGCCACCTTCTGAACAGATAGCCCTAGTCACCTAGCAGCCATCCATCCCGCCGAGCCGGAGCACTGAAGAGCCCCGGCACCTGGGGGTGTCTGAGGATGTAGGCATCGTGGGAGCTGCCTGGGTACCTTGCACAGACTTGCAGAATCTGCATCCTGTGATCACACACTATCTGCACATTCATGGAGTGGAAGCCCTTCCTGTTGATGAAGGCACCGGGCTCAACTGCTGGTGCCTTGATGGCCACATGTGTACAGTCTATTGCACCCTGGACATGGGGGAAGCCAGCAATGGTTGCGAAGCCTCTGGCTCGCTGTGTCTGGCTTGCCTGGTCCTAGCGGTAGTGGATGAAAGTCAATGCACGGCTGAACAGAGCGTCTGTCGCCTGTTTGACACAAATGTGGACAGCTGATTGGGAGACGCCCTGGAAAGTACCAGAGGCTTAGAAATTGAAGGCAACTGTGACCTTTGGAGGCACCGTCATGGACTGCCCACCCACATTTAGCAGAGATCTCAGGACATATCATCTGACAAATGGAGATGACTGTCTCCCTTGAGAGACGGAGCCTCCTTTGGCACTGCACCTCAGACATATTGAGGTAGCTGCTTCGCTGCCTGTAAACCCTGGCAGCAGAATATTGGCGTCTTCTGCAGCGCCTTCCACCTTGGACTTCCTGTTGGTCCTGTGCTCCTTGTGCCTCGGCGTCTCCTCCCAAAGGTGGCTCCCCTGGAGGCTGCATGTGGACTCCTGGCCTCCTCCCCTTTCTGGCCCTCCCTTCCTCTCAGAGGAGGTGCCTCCAGTGGACAGCACAACTCCCATTCCCAGGCTAAGGGAAGGCTTCCTGAAAGCTGCAGGCCCCAAGAATGATCTTTACTGCAGAGTCCTGACCTGAAGGCTTTTACTCCTGCCCAAGCAGCTGGTATGAATTTTGAAGTATTCCTGCTCACACAGGCAAATATCATTAACATTCACACTTAAATACCTGAAAGATAACATTCGCAACCCCACTCACCCCTCTTATCTCACTCGCGGATGAGGTTGATAAATACGTCTCTTACCCACCTGCCCATTGTGCCCGTGCGACATCCTGAAGATCGCACGGACCCTGAAAAATAGCAGACAATTACTGCCTCAAGGGCCTTAACTGGATGATTAATTAATGGCAGATGCGCATTGGAGAACATCGCATGCCCGCCCACCTAGATATCATGATGGCATACGGTGACGTCGGGACACTTGCCCAATGCCACCACGCGTCATTTTACGTGTCAGCGTGCAGGGCCCACCCCCGCAAGCCAACGGGAAAATTCTGGCCATTAATTCTGTTTCTCTCACCCCAGATCCTGCCAGACCTACTGAGTTTTTCCAGTATTTTGTTTTTATTTCAGATTTCCAGCATCCACAGTATTTCGCTTTAATCTTTTAATAACTTCTTTGAGCTCTCAATCAAACTATGAATTTAGGACCCCCTGCTGAGATAATTCAAGGTTGTGAAAGCAGCCAGGTATTTGGAATGACACAATGGTAGGTCTTGGGGAAATGTAAACAAACTGTTATTGTAACTGCTAGAACAGTTTTTTTCAACTCTCGCTGACGCAGGCAGCTTATGTTTTCTTTTCAATTTTTGAAGGGCTGGAGAATAAAATAACTTCACATCATGACAACTCTACAGACCTTATCTGCCCTTCAAAAGCATTTATGTCTACTATAAAAATTTGTGACATCCACACTGTGGATTATGGTCCTTGCTACAGTGAAAATGGGGTCTGAAGTCTGTGCCGAGTTCAAATGGTTCTGCTGAAGTTCAGGTTTCCCTCATGTTTGAGTCTTGCTCCATCCCTTTATCCCTCTTGGTGAAAATAGGGTCTGTCAGAAATGGGGGCAGGGTGTCCACATCCAGGTCCCATCCGCCATTTTTAAAGGTTTGCAAAGTCTCCACAACTCCATGAAAATCTGGACCATTAACTCGGTTTCTCTCCCCACAGATACAGCCAGACCACATGAATACTTCCATCATTTTCTGTTTATATTTCCGATTGCCAGCATCCACAATATTTTGCCTTTGTATTTGAAGAGACGTCTATTTCTCTCCACATCCTTTGCTTAAACCAGGGCAATTGATGATAAAGATTTCCCGTCCCACCACCTTGCTCGTCCTCTGCCAAAGGTCCTGATTGTATCAGTGGCATTTACACTTTTACTAAAACAACATGCACAATGTTAAAAAAATCAACCTGAACAGCTCCAAGCAGCATGGGTCTGAAAGAGAATCGATAGGTAAGGAGGTCAGCAGTGTTTTACATGGAGATTGAATTCCTTTCGAAGAATTAGGAAAACCACAGCTGGGGTAGGTAAACTACCAATCTTTCTCATTGATTCAGCCTCCACATACAAGTATGGAGGCCAAAGTGACAGAAGACTGACACTCAAAGGTAGATTTTACTGACCCCAATACGTAAATTCCTGATTAGCACATTCAACATGAAAGGCTCTGACTTGGGATGTGTAAACTCTATCCTTAAGAACCTAAAGACTGGCATATTCAGGTTAGCTTGGAAAATTGTACAGCTTAGTTCTTATCTTAAAGTCAGGACAACAATAATTTTGCCGGGCCCCAAGGCAATATAAACTGCTACAGGAAATTGGCCTAAAGATGTCAGCTGCAAAATGGCACAGATCAGAGAATCAGGTGCAGATGTCAGCATATGACCGTTTCTTGGTGCTTCTAGTTTTCAGGCTAAGACTTTAATAGTTGAAAAAAATGAGATCTGGACCTCCTTATCTCCACAGTCTTTTCTCCATTCTCTGCTTCCATTGGTCTATACTTGGCACAGGGAGTGAATCTTATACGGATGGAGCATTACTATGGGCCAGAAATGCCGGCAGAAACATCATAACATTTTAAAATTTTACTGTTTGCACGTTACCCAATGCAATCAATTGCATTTTGATTGTACTGCAAATTATCCATTTATATTTAACCCTAATCCTGCCACTTGGACCATTACTGTGCTAGTCACCAAATATGTTTTTTTTATTCTTTCACAGGGTGTGGGTGTCACTGGCTAGACCAGCATTTGTTGCCCATCCTTAATTGCCCTTGAGAAGGTGGTGGTGAGCTGTTGCAGGCCACGTAGTGTAGGTACACCCACAGTGCTGTTAGGAAGGGAGTTTCAGGATTTTAACCCAGTGACAGGCAAGAGTATAGTTTCAAGTCATGGTGTGTGTTTTGGAGGGGGACTTGCAGGTGGTGGTGTTCCCATGCATTTGCTGCCCTTGTCCTTCTAGGTGATAGAGGTTGCAGGTTTGGGAGGTGCTGTTGAAGGAGCCTTGTGAATTGCTGCAGTGCAAACTGCTGCCACAATGCGTTGGTGGTGGAGGGAGTGAATGTTTAAGATGGTGGATGGAATATACAGGCATTCCTTATGTCAGCACTGCTATTCCCATGATTTATGTTACTATTATAATTTGGCCACCTGTCTTTAGACAGACATATACCCAGCATCACCTCCAGGAGTGGTGTGTGAGTCAGAAGAATGTCTGCCCACCAGTTTAACCTCCAAGGTCAGATGCAGCATATCCAGGTGCAGAGCAAAGCTCCCTCCACTTTTCCTCAAGAACATAAGATCTGCATTATCAGAATGTTCTCACACCAAAGCAAGATTGATAGCTTTGGACTAATCGCTGAATTTTTGCGCTTTCAACCACTATCCAAATGAGGAACAGATTACACTTGTCTAATTTTGTGTCATGCAAAGCTGTCACTGTCACCTCAGGAAAGAGACCTTTATCATGAGTTGGGTTGGATTTGATCTCAGGTTGGAATTGAGGAGCAATGGGACTTGGGGGACAGCATAAACCGGGTAAAAGTTACTGTGACAGCTTGTTTTACACCCTACCTGAGATTTTTTTTCCTCCACTGGAATCAATGGAGAAAGGGAATGGGGTGGGACATACAATGGGCAGATGATGTACTATTGCCCGTTTAGCCCAAATGCCCAAGACCAATTTCACTCCTGTGTATTTACCAACCCTTTCAATCCTCATCCTCCTTCAGGTACCACGCCTCAAGAGGGCGTTGGTGTCCATAGACTTCCATTGGATTGGTCCATGATTATGCTTGGCAAAGTACTGCAGTGGTTTGTTATTGTCTTCTGCAGTATGGCTGACCAGGAAACTCTCTTGCTCTCGCCGCCTGTTATCAGGTATATTGGAAGGATCTACAGGCTGACAATCAACCTGTTTGGCCACATTATGAATGGTCACCTTCCCTGATCATCAAATCCCGGAATGGGATTGAACCCAGAGCTTTCGGCCCAAAGGCATCGCAAGATCTCCCATCAGTTCACTCAGTCCCCCTCAGCTGGAATTTCTGTGGGTGTTCACCAATGAGAGATCAGTGGAACCTCTAGAGGAATAGTCTAAATCATCAAATGCCATCGTTTACACATTTCCCCAAGGAATTTCACTGATCTCCCACAGAAGCATTGTAAAACATTATGAAATAAACTAATGAGTTTTATGCACCTTACATATAACTCATGAACAATGGGCAGCTCAAAATTATTATAAAGTCACACTATCGACAGTAAGTTCTCTGAGCCACAACACGACACATGGTCCACCAAATCTGGGACCTTTCAGCTTGAAAGGAGCAGCAGGCTGCAATAGAGGGTAAGCCAGAGAGAGGGTGCTTCAGAAAGGAGGCAGTCACTCTTCCCAACTTTTTAAAACTAAAACATGGCTTTTTTCGGCCAAGCCGCTGCAATGGGGATTGAAGGAGTGGCCAGGCCTAGAGAGGAAAAAAAGGAGGGAGGGGAAGGCAGCCTGCGGCTGCCGGAACACCCAGTGGGCAGGAAGGCTGTCTAGGCCTGTGTGGAATGCTGGCCCCCGGTCTATCACTGGGAGTGCACCTCCAGCACCTAAGCCAGCCCCCACCACCAGCGGGAACCTGGAGGCTGGCTGGACAATTCCAGTTGACCTCTTTTAATTGGCAGTGGGTGGCGCTTAATAAGTTGTGTCGGCTTCCCGGTAGGTGCAGGCTCTCCCACCACCCCATCTCACCCCAACCAACTCCGTGAATATGGCCCTAGGGCGGGATGGAGACAGGAAACTGGTATGCCAGCCGCTACGGCTAGTTTCAGCCCGCACCCTCTGATCCTGTCCTCTACAGGGCCTAAAGATCAAGCCCAACATTTTAGGTTGGTGATTCTTCAACGGAACAATGTCCGCAGCACTTTGCATTCATACATTGTTTAAGGCTTGCTCTCTACAATCCCCTCTTATCAATGCGCTGTGTAAACTTAGACCTCACTGTATTTGGATAAAATAGGCACGGTCTCTTAAAATAGAAACAGAGTAATATTGTTTTTTTCCTAATAAAATGTTTGACGTTTAAAATAAAACCAATTTTTAAAAATTGTTCAGGTGCTATGTTAAAGAGTCACTGAGATATAAGGACATTTAAACACAGAAATAAATCGCTGACTTACATTGGTTGCCGATCTGGCAATGTTTGAATTTTAAAGTTCTCATCCTTGTTCTCAAATCCCTCTGTGACCTCTCTTATCTCCATCACCTCTATCAGGATGGGAGACGCTTGGTAATGTCACTGGACTAGTAATCAAGGGGCTCAGGCTAAAGCTCAGGGGACATGGGTTCAAATCCCACCACGGCAGTTGGTAGAATTTAAATTAATAAATCTGGAAAATAAAACTGGTCTCAGTCATGGTGATGAATTGATCAATATGATCAATTGTTGCAAAAACCCATCTGATTCACTGATGTCCTTTAAAGAAGTTTTAGGTCTTGGGTAAATGCGTTTGTTGGCCAGCCGAACTCCAACTGCGTGCCTTCCTATGTTCTCCTCAACTGCTGTTTGCAATCAATAATGGGGAGAGACTGATGTAAGGATAAACAATGATGGTTTATTGAGACATAGGGCAGAGCACTAGATCATACCTGCTCACCCAGAAACCCCCAGAACCGGTTAGTGGAAAATGGTAATCTGGTGACCGCCTGATAAGTTTCTCACAAAGTGCTTGCCTGATTAGCCATACACCTGCAGCATCCCAATTTAAAAAAGTATCGGGGGTGAAATTGTCAGTTGTGGAAAAAATGGACTACAGCGAATCTTCACATCATTGGAAAAAAAAATCCAGGTGAAGTGTAAATTGGATGGCCCATTCAGGCTGGCTCGTTTACCTTACTGCCCAAGATGGATTTCAACTTCCATCTTGCTGCATCCCTTTATTTCCCCCTCTGTATCTGGAGAGAAGATCACTGCGTACTTTCAATACATATATTTCCATATCTGACAAACCGAAACCAAAAACGTTTACATTCTTTTCCTGCCTATTTTCACCCAAATACGTTGGTTGGCCTGTTATTTGGCCAGGGCCTTGCAATACGTGATAAGCAGAACAGCTAATGAAAGGTTATTATCCCCATGATAACCCAGGGCCTATAACCCATGCTTACTGTTTTTTTAAAACATTTTGAGAATGAGGCACTGCACATTAGTTTGATCTGATTAATTTTATGTCAAGGTTTGCCAAAGAATACCAAAACGATCAGTAGCCTCTGGAGGTGTGAAAGGCACTGCCAAATTATTTAAATAAAGCCTGACCGCCAATTTGGGGTGATCCTCAGGCTGGACTCTTCTGGTGCATTCAGGCTTGCTGGTTCATATCTGTAAATGGAATTTCATCCTCCCTTATTAACAAAATGAGACCAATCTCTCAACGGAATTAGCTTCCCTATAATCCACTTTAGAACAAAACTCTATTCAAATACCCGCAGCCAAGCTGTTGCAGTCTGTAGCTGAGCTGCTTGGACTTTTTTAGAAAATGCCATAGAGCTGCTTATTGCAAACATTTGATGAATTGCTCAAAAAAAGTTAATTAATAGAGCAAAAATAATGTTAACCTAAAATTGCTCCCAGAGAAATTGCAGGTGCAGCACATATAGGGAGCTACATTGTAGACACTCGATTTTGAAATATTTCATTAGGGAATTGGGCCTCATGCTTCACTAGCAACTGCTTCTGACTCCTTATGTATTTCCATTCTCTCATGAATTGGTCTTATGTTCAATGGATCATAATCATACCACACAGTATCATCTCTATCACTTCATTTTTCTGTCACTTGTTTAGTTCTGAATTGCTCCCCACAATGAGAGGGCAGTCAAACAGAATTGCCCACCAAAGCTTTGACACCAGTAACCCAGCTCATACCACAGATATGCCCACTTGAAACCAAACCTGTGTGGATATTACTGGCTTCAGTATTCATCACTGATATCCTTTTGGTAGCTGTTAAAGGACTGGCACAATCCCTGTGTCAGGGGCTGCGTATACTCCTCAACACAGAAGATGAAGGGGTGTTCTAATTAAGCTGTTTAAGATGACTAAGGCTGGTTGGAGAGAAATTATTACTTCTGGCTGGGGGAGTCCAGGACAAGGCGCCATCGCATTAAAATTAGAGCTGGACCATTCAGGGTGATGTCAGAGAGACACTTTTTTAGACAAAGGGTAATGGAAATCTGGAACTCGCTCCCCTGAAAAGCTGCTGAGGCTAGATCAATTGAAGTTTCAAAATTGAGACTGATAGGTTTTTTGGTCAGCAAGAGCATTAAAGGGTGATTCAATACTCCCCTCCCCTCCCCTCCATCACTAAACTCACCATGGGGGGAGGACATTAAATTCCACCCACTGAAACTATTGAGCCAACAACCATGTATGTGATATCCTGGCATTACAGATTTGGAACCTGCTGTAAAACTACACAATAGCCAGAGGTGCAAAAAGAAAAGATGATTTTTAAAAAAAGATATGTGGCCTTAATAATATTTATCCTCCATGTGTCAATCAATGGGATATAAATTCATTTTGAATGGTAGGGCAAAACAGGTGACCGCAAATCAGCCGCATGATTTGCATTCTGCCCAATTTTCTTCTCTACCAACGTCAGTGAAAAATAGGCAGATTATTTACTCTCTTTGTGTTATTGTCCAAGATTCATTTATATCCTGCCGTGCTTAACATCAATTTTCTTAGTCCTACCAGGCTTACAAGGTGCTCCTCCCATAACCCAGTGCATTGCTGGTGAAAGGCTGCTGTTGAGGACCCTTGAAGCGGTTGTGGTCAGAGACCTTCAAGTGAATAGGTGTTAAAAGGCTCAGTTATAGATCATGCCATCTTGGATGCTAACAGGGCCATCTGGTTCACCTGGCTTTTGGGCAGCATTGCTCAAGCTGGTGGTGAGGGAATAGATGTGCTGCCATCCAGTGGATGAGAAACATATGTCCCTCCTGTTGTACCACTGCCATTCATCTAAAAGACAGTAGAGTACAGAAGATCAGTAAGGATTTAAAACCCCGAATCCATGTGGAATACCAGCCTGTCCAAGGTGGGGTAGATGTTGGAGTCCAGAGTCTAAATGGCAGCAGTTTAAGCTTGGAAACAGATCCCTGGAATGAAGCCAAGCCTGAAGCATCCATGGAGGTGATGACATGCTCCAAGCTAGAATAGAGAGTTGCTGATACCCTGCAATAGGACGGATTCCTCCAAACTTTCACACAGTATGGCACCTCCTTTGCAGACATTCCAATACATGCTACAATTGCCTGTATCTTGAATGGGGTTTTGATTTACAGGCTGGACCTCTGAATTCAGTTTCTCTGTCTTCCTCAGCAGAGCTTTGAGTATTAGCTGCCTCTTTCACTGCCTTTTTCTTCTATGCTCTTCTCCTAGTCAGGTGTTGACCCTTATAATTCACTTCCTAAACCCGCCCTGGTGCTAATCTCTGTGCTGATGCGCAAAAGGTATGAAGTGTATGATGTTGCTTCTTCCCGAGAATGATCCTCCTCCAATTCCTGTTCTATGGGTTCCAGTTACTGAGCAGATCCTAGAGAAAGGGAAAATGAGACTTTAGTTTACAGCATTAAATTATGAGCTGTTTGAATGTGTAACTGCCAAGGTTAATGGAAGTACAGTGTGAGCTCCAGCTTCACTATCACAGATGCTCTTCACTATGTATCATCACATTATCTCCAGGGCTCCTATCCATCTGTATGAGGCCTTAGATGCTAGGTAGCCCTCTCCCACCTCTCCTTTGCACTATTACTAATTCTTTCCTGTGGAAAGAAAGTCGTTGAAAGGGGATAAACATGTGGAAAGATGTTTCCTCTTGTGGGAGAATCTAGAGCTAGGACCACTGTTTAAAAATAAGGGGTTGCCCATTTAAGACAGAAGTGAGAAGAAATATTTTCTCTGAGAGGGTCATGAGTCTTTGGAACTCTTTTCTCGAAAGGCAGTAGAAGCAGAGTCTTTGAGTATTTTTAAAGCAGAGGTAGATAGGTTCTTGATAAGCAAGGGGGTGAAGAGTTATAGTGGGTAAGTAGGAATGTGGCGTTGATCTTATTGAATGGCGGAGCAGGCTCGGGGGGCTAAGTGGCCTTCGCCTGCTCCTAATTCACATGTACATATGCATGGGGCTTCTTCACAAAGCATGCAGGTTAAGAGAGAGTGGAAGCAAGTTGCAAACAAGATGGGGATTTAAAAAAAAACAGAAAGTAAACAGCTGGACTGTAAAGTGAAGAACAGACCTCATGCCTACAGATGGGGCATGGAGCCCTGGAGATAATGTGATGATCCTGAGTGAAGAGCATCAGGAATACTGAGTCTGAGGCTCACACTATACTTCCATTAACCTACGGCAGTCACATATTCAAACAGCTCACAACTTAATGCTGTAAACTGAAGTCTCATTTTCCCTTTCTCTCAGACCTTCTCAGTGTCACAGGAGATCATTGTTTGGTGTCAGGTGAGAACAGAGTGCTTTTGGGAAGTCAGCATGTAAGAGGTGTGTATGTAAACAGAATCAGGTGAACAATGGAGAAGAAAGTGGTACAGGTGAGGGAAGTGTTTATACTGTTGGATGGGGAATTGCTGTTGCCTGGTGTAACACTGGGAAATGAAGATATGAAGACCTGTACTCACCCTTACAGTTAGGTTCTTGAAGTGTTTCTTGGATTGAGTCTGGGTCCTGAGGGTGATACTTTGAGAGTTCAATACTACTACCACCTCCCCCCAGAGCTGCTGCAAGATATATGTTTTGCATCAGGTGAAAAAAGGACATCCCTCCGTGCCCTTGCCTCCTCAAAGAACACCTCCACGCCTGTGTCTGAGCACCTAGGGAGCTTGTTCTGACTCATTTTCAGTGTTCAGATATTTCCAGTGACACCACAGACAAATTTCAATGACATAAATGCAACCTCTCTCTAAGCTGTGCAGTGAGGATTTAAACAGCCAACAGGGAAACCACAGGAAACTCCCACTCCCATCCTCCAGGTGAGTGGGGCAACCTATTATTAAGTGGGAATCCTGCCAATCAAATGCTAATGTGGCCCAGCAGTCAAAATCCTCTAGATCTCACAATGATGGCATCGACTGGCATGCTATCCACCCAAAAATCACTGCCAGTTAAAATCCCCCTCTGTAATCTTTCAGATCACAGGAGGCTGAAATTCAATATAAATCAGCCTATCTCCCGATGGGTTGGCCTTATATTGACTTCACTTTGCAAGATCTCCATGTTATGTTTCCATAATGCTAATTAGAATGTTGCCATGACTGGGACCTTGCAGTTTATTATATTGCTCTAATAACTAAATTGAATGAAACATATTTTATTTCTACTACTTAATAGATTAAAAACAAAGAGCAATCTTGAGATGAATTTATTGACTGGACCTAGTGACAGCTGGATAGTGTGTTTGTAAGGGGAGACCTCCGCAAAGAACAGGTAAAGCTAGACTCGCGTGATTAACGTGCTGTGATAGATTTTCCATTCACTTGACTCCACAAGAGACCTTTTTACAATTGGAAGAATGCCCGATACTGGTTCAAAGGCCCTAATTAGGCAAATTCAAGTAAACCAATACTACCCAGTTAATGAGAGACACTACAAGCTGGTTCAGGAATTGGGCTGTTAACTTTTAACAATAACCCTATTTTGCTCCAGTGAAGTTCAAGTGAACTGTCACTCATACAAAAGCAGGTTTCAATGGCTCTGTCTAATTTAACTTTATCTATGGGTTTTTTTTGGCTTATGATCAGATTGTCAGAATTTACTGCATTATTTTTATGCAGCAAAGAAGAAATAGTGGGTGGTGGGGGAAGTGAGGAAAAAGTGAGCTTTGCAAGACCAAATCGAGGTTTCTAGCTACATGACTTCAAATCCATTGTGCAACATGAACCCCTTCATTAATGAGACTGTGCTATAACCGTAGGCTCACAAAATTTACTTCTCTGATCAGACAGTGGAGAAGTCTCTCAATTGGATGATGGGAGACTGATGTAGGAGGGAGGAGGACATGAGAGCTTTAAAACTAGTGTGAAGATGGAGGGATGTGTTACTGAAAGAAATGCCATTTGAAACCAAAGGATTGACAAGGATGCTAAATGCAATTTTTTGTGAAAACCAATGGTAACTAGCAATATTTCCTTCTTCGTGGGATCTGCTGGGAGAAGACAGTGATGTCAACATGCTTCGTGTACACCACAGATTATAGTACTTCACCTTTTCATTTATTTTAATTGGACGCAGAGTGACTGATAATGATTTCACATTTATTTTCCATTCCCAGAACTCCAGTCAAAATCAATTACAAATATTATAGTGTTCAGCTTTGTACCTAAATGAATGAAAAATTGCGTTAACAATTTATGCATGAGATCACTAGTATGTCTGATAATAAAAATTATAGCTGCAGTCACTGGGAATTATTTCCAGTGTTGTTGCTGCATATTTTGAAAGAATGGCACTGGTGAAATAAGAGCTCATGTAATGAAAAGATCAATGTTCCAATTCAGAACTACAAAGAATTGCCTTAAAGGGTTATTGTAGACATAAATGATGGTCATGTGATCATCCTTTCAAAACATCACTTGACATTTTGAAAGAAAAATCAATCTGAAAATGCTCCAAATTTTCAGAACAAAAAGTGATGATGTCCATTTTGATGGACAATATTTTCAGTGAATGGATTTTATTGGAATCTAAAATTGACATTCATGACATGAAGCAATTTCCTTATTTTCACATTACTGCAACTGGAAGATTTTATGAACATTTATATACAGTACTGTCTGTTCTCTTGGGGACAGCTACTGTACAAGGTAGCTATTCGCAGACTAAAACCTTGATACGTTATGGTCAGTACAGAATAGGGGAATGCTCGTGTCAAAAAAGATGAATTTTCAAGGTCAGGCCATTTCCTCCTGTTCATTAATCTGGATCAGAAGATGTAGATCGATGAACTCTTCATTTCCTTCTACTCAGAGAACTCATTAATGGAATAGCAAATTAAGCTCTATTTACATGGTGCATTGTGCAACAAACCAGCAGATGACAATAACAGATTCATACTATAGTATATTAACAATGACCTCTTCTGTCTTAAAATATCCTGCAATCTTTTATACAAAAATGACAAATAAATTAAAATTGGTCAATTTGTTAATTAAGATTTCTCGTCCTTTTCAAAAATCCATCGTTGCATTTTAATTTTTATAAAGGAATTCATTTATTCATAAGTTCATATGTGATTAAAATTCAGTCAGCCAGCACTCCAAGATAAACAATGTACCAGTTGTACTCTACAAGCTAATCCTCAAATACCTTTATTACAATTTTCAGCCAAGTTAAATCTATAGCCCTGCATTTCCTACATCCCCTAATGGTCAACTGCTTTCTTGACAGTTCATCAATAATGTTATTCTAGGTAAAAGAGTTTGCATTTATTTATTGTCTCACCACATCCTCACAAAGTTCTTTGCAATTAATTCATTGCTTTCTGAATCCAAGCAGCCATTCAGCACACAGCAAGATCCCAGAAATAGCAAATGAGCTGTTGGCCAAGACAGTGAAGAACTTTCTGACCTTCTTCCATTAGTGTCATGGTATCGATTATGCCTTCCACCAGCAACCCCCCACCCCACATCCCACCACCCACTCGCCCCCCCCCCCCCCCCCCCCCCCCCCCCCCCCCCAAACAAGCAGGAATGGCCTTGACATGATATCGCATCTGAAAGATGGCACCTCAAACGTTGCAGCCCGCTGCAGTGCTGTATAGTAGTATTACCCTAGATTGTGCATTGCTCAAATCCGAGAATGTGACTTTAACCTGATAGGAGGAAAGCAACGGCCAACCAGATAACGTGGCTGTATGTAATAGATTTCTTTTAATTTGACCTCAACTGAGTGAAGCAAGCCACTTCTGACAAACAGAGAGACAACCGAGGCCCCAGTGTGTGGCAAGCAGAGGGTGAAATCCAATTACCTGAATATAAGGTTTGAGTTTTAAGTACCCAGTTAAAGTACCAGAACCAAGGAGATAAATTTGTGATTGGATATTTCGGAAAGGTATGGAAAACATGAGTGCCTGCGAAAGGCAGCCATCAGTAATGTGATAATCCAGCATGATCCAGAAAGTGCTTCATGATGTATGATGTATCAGATTTGTCACAAGACACACAAATTTCTTGAGTGGACAACAGTGACTCCCATGAATTTCATTTTTGGGCTTCATCCTGAGAATGCACCAGGGAACTGATAACTGGCAAGCTTTTGTTTAAATTCAAACCAGACAGATTGGTCAAGAAATTACCCTGGGGAATGAATCAGAGAATGCTGTCCCCCAACCTTTTGTTTAGTTCAAAAAGGCGTAATGCATGGACATGCTCCTCTGTCTGCAAAGGTCAGGGCCTGGTGTGTGAATGTACGTAGCTTCTAGCACGTGTAAGTAAGCCACACTGTGAGCCCAACTGATAGTCTTAAATCGGTTGTCAGTGTGATTCTTAGCACAATCAGGATTGTTTAACATGTGCTGTCCAATTGCAGAATCACATCTAATGTTGAACACCTGTAACAAAACGTGATACTTACCTTTTAAGTCAGCAGTTGGAGGTCAGATCTTAGGGCCTACTGCACATATGCCAGCCAGGAGATGGCCACATACGCACAGTTCATTGATTTCACGCTCTTTATGACAGGAGCTGGCTCTGCGCACCTGCACAGAAGAAAAGGAGGGAAAAAAAGCGAAACGGCATGAAAGGCAGGTCAGGTGACCTGGAACCAGCATGCCATTAAAGGGAAGGTGTGCCAGGGAGCAGGACACAGGAGGGAGTGCACAGAGAAGGTCCCAAACCAAGAGCAAGTTCCCAAACCAGAGAGTGGGACAGAAAGAGGTCCCAGGCAGGAACAAAGATAGGGATCAGAAGTAGATTCTATTGAGTCAAAATTAATGACAGGAGCAGAAAAAAGGCTCCAAGTTAAATAAAGAGCTGCTGTGAGCAGATCTGAGGTGAAGCAGGCTTGAGAAAAGCTCTAAGGATCTGAGGAGACAGCTGAAGATTGGTGACTCCTTGCTGTGGCCTTTGGAGCAGTTGTGTTCAACTTGGCATGGACGAAGATCTGAAACTGTGCTTGGAAGGTGAAGCTCGAGTGTCCAAAGGAAAGGGATCTCAAAAGATGAGACTGAAACCCTGGAGGTGGATTCTTGTTGAAGCTGTCCGAGGTTTGGAAAGAATTCCAAGGCGAGTTCTTTCAAATGTGGAGATTGGAAACCCTCATGAGAAAAACATAGTTTCAGTGAGACTAGTGTGATGAACGTCTGGGTGGGTTGTTGAGAAATCCATAGAATCTACTTTGGTCACATTTGTCATTACCTTTGGAGTGTGGTGTGTCTGACCACAATTCACCTGTTAACTTGTATGTACGGCATACTTACCCTGAATATTAGAGTATAAGATAGATATGATAAATTGATTTATCTTTCTGAATTTGTATGTGTCTATAAAGATTAAGCTGGCATGAAGGAATAGTGAATATTTGAATAGTTTTCTTGTGTTTGTATTGAGATCTTTCCAAACTTTTTGTCTGGTATAATATAGTTCATTTTTCTTGTTTAATTGTATGCATTAAAAATTCATCAGCAGACTCCTGTGAATTTGCTCAGTAACCTTCCTCCACAGTTTCAAAAAATAAAAGTTAGGATCTATCAAGGTTTCACTCTGGGGTCTGACTTGTCCAGTGTTAACATCATCTGGGATCGTAACACACTATGTTCTGAATTTTGCAAGCATAGGCTAAGAAGTCCAACAACTGTTGAATTGTATCAAACAGCATGTCCCTTCAGCAGTTCACAACAAGCAAAGTACTGGCTGTACCCAACCAGCCTAAACAAAAGCTTGGGGGCAGCCATTCCCTGGTTCATTCCCCATGGCATTGCCTTGACCAGTCAGAGTTGACCAGCCTGGTTTGAATTTGAAACAAGGCTGGTGGTGAACAGCTAACTGTTGCTCCCTTTACTATTGGCTTATCTTGCATAGCTATCCTGATGAGTGCAAAGTGAAAAGCTTCGATGGCATGTCTCTTTTTTTCAGCAAAAATCAAGTTCTGTACTACCAAACAACAACCAAAGAATTGTTGATTCAGTGAGTGTGTATTGCAGCAACGTATTCCTCACAATTCAGAAGTTTGACAGATGGGCAACTGTGCCTTATGATTGCAGGCATAGTAACAGATGTAGGTGCCACTGAAGGAGGGGGCATTAGAAAGATATCTATTCCATTCCTGATAGTTTATCATGCTTGCAGAGTGGTTATCATTGTTCCTTATTTGTAATAACCTCCATCAGCTATATAATCCCTTAAAACTCATTGCATTTCTTGCCCCTTTCCCTTCGCATCACCATTGCCAGCCATGTCATCAGATGATTTGGTCTCACTTTGAAATTCTCTATGCAACTACCATTCTCTCCTCTTTTAAGGTCCTCCTTAAGCTGTGGCTCAGTTAGTAGCACTCTCCTCTCTGAGTCAGAAGGTTCAAGTCCCAATCCAGGGCTAGAACATAAAAATCAAGGCTGATGCTAAAGTGCAGTACTGAGGGAGTGCTGCAATGTTGGAGGTGCCATCTTTTAGATGCAACGTTAAAGCAAGGCCCCACTTGCCTCTTCAGTTGGATATTAAAGATCCTTTGGCACTATTTCAAAGAAGACCAGAGGAGTTATTCCTGGTGTCTTGACCAATATTTATCCCTCAATCAACATCACAGAAACAGATTATCTGGTTACTATCAAATTACTCTTTATGGGAACTTGTACACAAATTGGGTGCTATGTTCCTACAATACAACAGTGACTACACTTCAAAGTAGTTAATTGGTTACAAAACAAAGAGATATCCAATGTTGTGAAAAACTCTATTTCCATGTAAGTCTATTATTTCACAACAGATGTTTTAACAAAGATCTTTGTTGCCTCCATCTTTTTGTTTGGATCAGCAACCGACTTTTCATGGTATCTCTGTGAAATGTCTTGGAATACTTTTCTATGTTAAAAAGTGCTATATAACTGCAAGTTGTTGTAACCCGACAACAGCAGCAGCAATGTGATTGAATTTTAAATATCCATGTTGCTAGTTCCAGGAGATCTAGGCAGTTTCACTCACTAATTTATGAGCAACACATTTGCTGCCTTGTTTTTTATGAGTCGTATTTTTGATGTCACCAAGCAATCCCTCTCCCCCCACTTCCCGAGCCCTTGCAAGTACACTCATGCACAAAAGCATTGACTTTTGACTGGTGATTAAAAACGACATTGCTAATGGAAGCAGCTCATCTTGGCTCCAGCTTTAATGGGTTTTTCGCTGATTCAAATGAGGGCAAGCTGAACCCCAGAAAGGACAGTTATTAGCGTATCTTTATTTGCTTACACTTGTTGTAAGGTTACTTATTGAACAAAGCAAAAGTAAGCTGGATCACATTTTTGGATTGAGGTTAATCAGTAAACAGAGCACTGATTAGAATTTGTGCCCTGGAATTGCTTATTTAAAAGAAGTGCACAGTCATATTGCACTGAAAGAATTAAGTCTTCCTATAATGGTTAATGAAATGGGTCTAAACATTTTGCACCAAATTAAGCACAACCACATACTCTGTCTTGTTTACTTGCTTAGAACATTATCTTCATTTATTTTTTAAATGTTTAGCCATCACCCTGTGGATTATTTCACAGGATTTAGGCGCCCCTGTTCAACAGGACGATAAGACACTTCTCTCAAAACCTCCTCTGAATTGTGGAACTCTGAGCCATTTATCGAACACTTAAGCTATGTTGGAGTAAATCAGAGAAAGTATTCTGTGGCACGTACTTTTTAAAAAAAAATAATTCCTGCCCTGTTTATATATAGTTCTTTAAAAAAAAAATCACAAATGGTCTCTTATGGTATTGCTCACTGCATTGGATGATTGGCCTTCCATGAACTCTGAGTTCCTCCAACTGTGGTCTTTGCCCTGTAAATCTTTCTTTCTCTATCCCCCTCTTTTAATGCATGAGTGAAAAGGAGACAATGTTGCTACCCTCCTCCCGCGTTTGAGTGTGCATGAATAAACTAGCCCTTTAAGTTCATCCTATCTTGAGTTTGCCATGCGGTTATTAACAGAAATTGAATCACACCAAAACCAAGGTATGCCACCGATTATAAAGGGGGAAGCAAATCAAAAACACCTTTCTATTTATGGATGGATAGTAAGAGGAGAAATCAGGGCTGTATAAATTAAATGCCCTCCTGTTCGTAACACCAGGCACACCTAAAATGAGGTGCCAACCTGGTGAAGTTACAACACAGGACTAGTTGCATACCAAACAGTGGAAGCAGCATGTGATAGACATAGCTTAAGCAATCCCACACCATCGGATCAGATCAAAGCTCTGTAACCCTGCCACATCCAGTCATGAATGGTGGACAGTTAAGCAACTAACCGGATGAGGAGGTTTCACAAATATCCCCCATCCTCAATGATGAGGAAGCCCAGAATGTAAGCTCAAAATACAACGCTTGAAGCATTATCAACCATCTTCAGCCCGAAGTGCTGAGTGGATGATCCATCTTGGTCTCCTCCAGAGGTCCCCTGCATCACAAATGCCAGTCTTCAGCCAATTCAAATCAATAAACAGCTGAAGTCACGAGATACTGCAAAGGTTATGGGCTCTGACAATATTCCGGCAATAGTACTGAAGGCTTCTGCTCGGAACTAGCTGAGCCCTTAGCTAAGCTGTTCCAGTACAGCTACAATACTGGCATCTGCTTAATGAAGGATAAACTTACCCAGATATGTCCTAACCACAAAAAATAGAACAAATCCAATGTGGCCAATTCCCAACCCATCAGTCCACTCTTGTTCATCAGCAAGGTGACGAAAGGTGTCATTGACGGTGCTATTAATCGCCACTTTACACAGCAATAATCTGCTCACCGATATTCAGTTTGGGTTCCACCAAGGCCACTGGGCTCTTGATCTCAGTACAGCATTGGTCCAAAGATGGATATAAGAGCTGAACTGAAGAGGTGAGAGTGACTGCCCTTGACATCAAGGTAATATTTGACTGAGTGTGGCACCAAGAAACCCTGCAGAATTGAACTCAGTGGAAATCAGGGGGAAAACTCTCCACTGGTGGGAGTCATACCTAGCCCAAAGGAAGATGGTTGTGGTTGTTGGAGGTCAATAATCTCAGCGTCATGGAATACTCTTCACCTGCCTGGATGAGCGTGGCTCCAACTTGAGAAGTTCGACACAACCCAGGAAAAAAGTAACCCGCTTGATCAGCACCCCATCTACCATTTTAAACAGTCAGTCCCTCCACCATTAACCTACAGTGGCAGCAATATGTATCACGTGCAAGATGAACTGCAGCAATTCACCAAGGCTCCTTAGGCAGCATTTTTTAAACCCATTACCTTGTATCACCTGGAAGGACAAGGGGTGCAAATGTATGTGAAAACTTTTATAACATCACCTATCACCTGCACGTTTCCTTCCAAGTCACACACCATCCTGACTTGGAACTTTACCTCTTGTTCTTTCACTGTCACTGAGTCAAAAACCTGGAACTCCCCTCCAAACAGCACTGTGAGTGTATTTATACTAAATGGACTGCAGTGGTTCAAGAAGGCAGCTCACCACCAGCTTCTCAAGGGAATTTAGGGATGAGCAACATATGCTTACATTTCGTGAAAAAAAAAGAAAAAAGTCATGTATTGCACATCGGCTAAGGGTGGGATTGGGCACGAACAAGAAAGTGTCCTTATACCAGATGTAATGGCACAGCAGATGGTAAATGCTGAGCTGCTCAAATCCCAGAGGGAAACCTGAAACAGTTGCCACAACTGTTTTGCGCTTTGTATTTTTATTTTGAGATACATGCCTTGAATTCAGTAGTGATAAGATCACCAAGTCTCAAAGATCTTATACAAAACTAAATTAAACATTTATTAATAGAAGAAAAGATTCTAAGCACATACACTGGTCTACAAATTACTACTACAATAACTCCTAACTCCCCTAATTAATCTGACTCCTCGTTACACCTCCGTTAAGACAACAGTAAAACAAAATAGATTTCAACAGATTCAGGCAAAGCACACAATACCCTGGACAGTGATATTCACAGGGAGTTTACTTAGCTTTGGTTTCTGTAGACAGTAGCTTGATGCATAGAGGCTGGAGGCTTTTCACACTTGTGTTAGATCTTGTAATCCCTTCCTCCTTACACACAATCTCATCTTCTTTATACATGTTTCTCCCTTTTTAATGTAAATTCCATTGCTCCAATGTGTTTGCAACTTTACTTTTTCCATAATATAAATCTTCCATAGTACTCATTATCAGTAACCGTTGGAAAAAATAAACACATTAGTTTGGCTTAGTCTCCATTGGCTAGGTGTAACATCTTACCATTTCTTTGAAATTCAAGACTCTGGTTTATCTAAAAATGCAAATGTTCCTCACACCTCACATTCTAAAACTTCAGTCATGTTTACATATTTAGCATTTCAAACCTAGCTTCCCTTTTGATAACCCAAAAGCTCCAGACTAGTTGTCTGCAATTCAATTAAAAACCCCACACTCACACAGCCACACAGAGAAACTAATCCAAACCCCACTATTAACCTACTTTTACAATAAATCACAATAATATTTGAAAATTATTATATTTTCATGACACAGATCACAGGGCGGGTTTGGGTGGAGTTTAAATACATTATAAAATGTAAACCCCTAAACGTTCGGCCCACCAAAAGGACAGAATAGAAGATTTTCATCTGGAGAACCAGAAATTTGAGACAGAACCCAGTTATGCCAGTAACTTCTGTCTCTCTTGCTATATGAAGGGAGCATGATGAAGGGATCATGATGAAAGGAATGCTCAGACTCCAAGGAGAAATTCCACTCTTATAAATGTACAGGGAACATGCCAGCTAGGGGTCTTAAGAAGGTACTATCCTTTACTAGGATGGGTGTGGTTATCCATCCTAAGAGACCCATTTGTTCTTCTGGGAGCAGAAGATAGTACTAGTAGACTTAACCCAAGCACAGCATTACTCTGACATTTCACCAGTTTACTCTGGACAGGCACTGAACGACATCGGAACTTAGGGTTTAGGAGCAGGAGTAGGCCATTCAGCCCTTTGAGCTTACTTTGCCTTTCAAGATCATGGCTGATCTGGTTGTAGTCTCAACACCACTTTCCTGTCTGCCCCTCATAAACCTCGACTCCCTTTCTATCAAAAATCTGTTCAACTCTGCCTGAATAAATTCAATGACCCAGCCTCCAGTGCTTTTTAGGGAAGAGAATTCGACATACTAGCCATCCTCAGAAAAAAAAATTCTCATCTCTTTCCTGAAAAGAAGACCTCTTTGTCTTAAACTGTGTCCCTTAGTTCTAGTCTCCCCTACAAGTGGAAACATCCTTCCGGTATCCACCCTATATAGTCCCCTCAGGATCTTGTGTGTTTGAATACAATCACCTCTCATTCTTCTAAACTCCAATGGTCATAGGCCCAAACTGCTCAACATCACTTCATAAGATAAGCCCATCATCCCGGGAATGAGATGAGTGAACCTTCTCCGAACTGCTTCTGACCAATTGTATCTGTTTTTCAAATAAGGAGACCAAAACTGTATGGAGTATTCCAGATGTGGTCTTACCAAAACCCCATACAGCTGCAATAAAACTTCCCTACTTTTATATTTCATTTCTCTTGTAATAAATGCCAACATTTTGTGTGCATGCCTGATGGTTCTGCGCCACACGTGGCGATCCTGCTCCTGTTATATTTCTGCTAGGAGAATAGCGCTCCCCACTGCCCCGCAACACCCCCCCCCCCCAAACCCCCACCCCACCCCCACAACCTACCCACCCATGAATATCAGAGCCTAACAATCTAACTGGGAGAGAAAATCACCATCATTTGCTCAGACCTCCAGCTGTGCCATCACTTTCCATTGTTTGGTGACCTAACCTAAGGGGTAGCTTATTTGTTAAAGGTCCATGGCACAATTTGAAGATGAGAAGGGGAGTTGTGCCAATGTCTTGGCAAATATTTGTCCTTAACTGACATACTAAACCAGGTTATCTAGGAGGGCATTGCCTTGCAGCTTGTGACATTTTGTTGTGTGCAAAGTGACTGCCGACTTCAAAATGTACTTCATTGGCTGTAAAGTGCCTTGGGCTGCCCTAATGGCACAAAAGACTCTATATAAATGCAAGTCCTTTCCTGTAAGTAACAACTAAAAACAAATGACATAATACACAGGAAGCGTGCCACCTGTTCTCGTTTCCTAAAATAGAGGATGTAAGGCAGAGTTTCATAGCTTTCTGCATCACTTGCTGCATTCCTTCCGCACAGAGACCGAAAGATTTAATTTCTTTTCAGATTCTCCGCTTTCCTGTATTTTGTTGCAGCCACTGCCGTTCTGAATCTTATACATTAAAAGTATTTTGTTCGATCTGATCAGATATGTGTAAATTTGTGTCACTCTTTTCCATAAGGGTGTGCAAATTTGGAATGATCAGAGAGCCTAATATAAATCATTAGCATTGTGCAGCATGATTTTTTTTTTAGAAAGGAAATTGTGTAGTCACAGGTTAGTGCAGGCTGAGATCAGAGCATCAAGTCTGTAGCCGCCCTGTTAATTGGAACATCAAATTACTGTGCCACTATAAATGTGGGGTTAATATATGGCACAAGGTGATGCTATTGGTTTTTGATAGTTAGGCTTAATTTTATCATACTAACCTAAGTCATTGCACTGCCTCAACTCATTTAGTCATAATCTGTGCATTTTAATATCTTGCTATTTTCAGGAGAAAGATGAATTAGGCCCAATTGGCGGGACACCCTGCGAAATGAACTATTGGACAGCATTTTGTGGAGTTAAGAGTGGTGGCTTAGGGGTACTGTTAGCTGCAAATTATTTTCTTTTGACGTTAGAAATAACTTGAGCCAGTCTCTAATTTAAAGCTGTTTTTAAGTTACTTAATAATTGTGACATATTCTAATTTTGCCTTCTTCTAATTACTACTTTTTTTTTCCATTTGTTTTTGGGATGTGAACATTGTTGGCAAGGCCAGTGTTTATTGCCCATCACTAATTGCCTTTGAGAAGGTGCCGGTGAGCCATTTTCTTGAACTGCTGCTAACCATAAGGTTGCCAACCCTCCAGGATTGGCCTGGAGTGTCCAGGAATTGAAGGTCAATCTCCAGGACACTGCTGTGTGGAACCTTGGAGAAAAATTATCAGGACATTAAAAACTGTCTTTTTTTTTTAGTAATTTTCTTCAAACATTTCTCTGTACCAGACAAAGAAATTGTTAAATAAAAGGAAACATGCTGTCAAAGCTTTTTGTCTTGGGTTCATCAGGGCAGAATCATAAGAATACCAAATCTCAAAGGGAACAACAAAGCTTGGCAGTTAACTGTTCCCTGGTGCATTCTCCATGGCAATGCTTCTACCAGAGTACACTTGCCAACCAATCGGCAGCCTCTTCTCATGCAGTATAAATTGTCGTTCACTTTGAGATTTGGTATTCTTGTGATTCTGTCCTGATGAGTGCAAGGTGAAAAGCTTTGACAGCATGTCTCTTTTCTTCAGCAACACTCAAGTTCTGTACTACCAAGCGACTGTAGATATAAAAAATATTGAAAGTGGGGAAAAGGCTGTTTGGCTGACAGTCAAGCACCTTCCAATTGGGTAATGAGTCTTTTTGCTTTCCAATTGGTGTAGGAAGGCAGTGCACTACAAGGATGGATGTGTTGGCTGGAGCGTGAGGGGAAGTCAAGTGACGAAACCTTCAGAAATATATTTAATCGTAGCTGGCAACCCTTGCTGTCCATGTGGTATGGGTACTCCCACAATGCTTTTAATTTTTACTTTTTGTAGCAGTTTGATATAACTGAGTAACTTGCTAGGCCATTTCAGTGGTCAGTAAAAAGCCAACCACATTACCATGCGTCTGGAGTCATGCAGGCCAGGCCAGATAAGGACAGCAGATTTCCTTCCCTAAAGGATATTTGTGAACCAGTTGGGTTTTTGTCACAATAACCTGATAACTCCATGATTATTATTAATGAGACTAGCATTTTATTCCAGATTTATTAATTAACTGAATTTAAATTCCGCTAGCTGCTATAGTGAGATTTTGAACCCATGCCCCCGGAGCATTAGTCCGGGCCTCTGAATCACTAGTCCACTAATACTACCACTATGCCACCCATTGCTAAAAGCATTGCACTTTAAATTATGGAACTTTTTAAAAAAAATAACTGGGGATCAGTCCGTATATGTAATTGAAGCTTTTATGTCGGTCTGTTCACTGTATTTGTGCTCCACATTTTTTGTATGTAACATGTTACACCCAATTTGTGAAACTGCCCATTTCATGAAATGGGCAAACCCATTGCACGAATCATGAAATAGGCAGTTCGACTGCTCCTTTCATGAAACGGCTGGTGCTATGTATGAGTCCTAAAATTTTAATTGTGAATTGTTGCTCAACCCTATTGCAGTGTACAAGCTTAACATCATGGTTTTTGCTCAATACCAGCATGAACATTGCAAATTTCGGAAAGCAAGTTTGTCTACAAAGGCACACATGATAGTTGGTGGAAGGTATAAAATTTAATATAAGTATCAAAAGGACCAGTTCACATCTGCCTATTTTACTTCAAAGGCTCACACAACCAGTATGATGGAAGGTGTGGAATTCCACGCTAAAAGTGAAAATAGCATGGTTTTCACTTCAAAGGCTCACATGGCAAGTAACGCAACAGTTCAGTGGTGACAAGCTCACCTCTCCTTTGTTGTACCCAGATGAAAATGTGATGATGTTCACACCCCTTGTAGAACCAGTATATAAGTATAGAAATCTATACTGACTAGCATAACCCTTGTAAACACTGAGGAAAGATGACTGTATTGAGAGCTGTGCTGTTTTACGGTCTGCTGAATATGAACAGAAAGTTATTGCTGTCCTTAAGCGTGGGAAAACAGGACAGAAACTCCCAAGAGATGAATATCATATCCTGCCAACTTTTGTTTTTACATCACTAGGTGAGGTGGACAAAGTTACCAAGAGCAATGCTAAGTACTTGCCTACAAGGAAGCAGTCCTAGACATCATGCGACAAACCCACATTGAAACAGGCCATGGAAGATTCACAAGAAACTTTCTCAAAAGTGTATCAACTACTTGAATGAATGTGGACAAGTAGATCTGGTTAACATGCAGACTATGAAGGATGGAAGTTATTGTTTCATACTGCACTACATGGGGTACCTGACCAAGTTCCACGTCATTCATCCTCTGAAATCCAAGACAGCAGCTGAGGTTTCCCAAGAGCTGCTTCTCACATTTCTAGACATCGGAGTTCCTCATATTCTTTAGTCAGAAAACGGAAGGGAGTTCATAACATAGGTCATCCATGAAATGGCAACACTCTGGGAAGAACTGGTGTTGGTCAACGGGCATCCCAGACATGCCCAGAATCAAGGCTCTGTGGAACACAGTAATGGTAATCTGAACTGAAACTAATGGCCTGGATGTGTGACAACTGCACACAGTAGAGCTATCATGTCCATTCTGTTCAGTAGGCAATGAACAGCAGTTACCATGAGGCTATAAAGATGGCTCACTGAAAACAAACCACAGCGTGGCCTCAGATCAAAGTTGCCAGGTGAGCTCAACAGAATCTCTGCAGCCATTAAAGAAGAACTAAAAAGACTTTGACAAAAACATGGAAAATCCTGATCCTGAGCTGGCGCCTGAACCATCCTCCATGGACAATCTTGAGCTGGCCCCAGAACCATCCACCACAGATGGTTCCAAGTCATCCCCTGGACCATCCAACATGAAAGATCCTGAGCGAGTCCCAGAACCATTCACCATAGATGGTTCTGAGTTGGCCCCATGTACCACCCAACATGGAGCACTGAACTAGCTCCAGATCATTCAACATGGACGGTCTCGAGCCATCCCTGGGCCCATCCTCCATGAATGACCCTGAGCAGGCCTCTGGATCATTCACTACAGATGACCCTAAATCTGATGAAGAACTTCATCCTGCCAGACATGCAGAAGGTGGCACACCAGGGCATTACACAGTAAGCCAAGTGGATGATGGCATACAGCACAAGGTCACTTTGGGCTGTTGGTGCTGGAGGCAATGTGGCTGTCCCAGTGTCAGCATTTGACTGCAGTAAAGGTGACCCACCAAATGTTATAGATGTGGTGCTGGCAGCAGGTGCGACTGGCTACACCATTAGAACAGCTAAGGGAACTGTGAAAGGCAAACTTCCCAGGAATCTATTTGAATTTGTGCAGTACAGTGGATTGAGTGCAAGAGACATTCCACCAGAACAACTCAGCCTTCGTGAGATTATATGTGCTCAAAGTGTCTGTCGTGGGCAAGGCTTACAGAGGTGACACTGCAAGAGTAACTGCTTATCAAGACAATGTTCCTACTGGAAAGCAGGTCTCAGCTGCAGCAATGCCTGTCACAGCCACAAGACCTGTGACAACATTAACCAGTGCTAGCATATTAAATATGTATGAATTATATTTCATAGAATTGTTACGATGCAGGAGGCCATTCGGCCCACCTTGTCTGCCCTGGCTGTCTGAATCAGCATTGTGACTCAGTGCCATTCTCGTGCCTTTTTCCTGTTAACTCTGTGCATTGTTTCTATTTAAATAAACATGCATGAATGCCTTGATTGAACCTGCCTCCACCACACTTACAGGCAGTGCATTCCAGACCCGAACCACTTGCTGTGTGGAAACGTTTTTTCTTACATCCCATTTGCTACTTTTGCAAATCACTTTAAATCTGTGCCCTCTTGTTCTCAACCCTTTTACGATCGGGAACAGTTTCTCCCTATCTACTCTGTCCAGCCCCCTCATGATTTTGAACATCGCTATCAAATTTACTCTTAGCTTTCTCCTCTCCAATGAAAACATTTCGAGTTTCTCCAACCTATCTTCAAAGCTGAAGTTTCTCATCACTCGAACCATTTCAGTAAACCTCTTTTGCACTCTCTGCAATCCATTCACATCCTTCCTAAAGTGTGGCACCCAGCACTGTACACAATACTCCAGCAGAGGTCTAACTCATGTCCTATATAAGTTCAGCATAACTTCCTTGCTCTTGTACTCTATGCCCCTGTTAATAAAGCCCAGGATACTATATACAATATTAACTGCTCTCTCCACCTGTCCAGTTATCGTTAATGACTTATGCATATATACTCCCAGGTCTGTCTGCTCCTGCACACCCTTTAGAGTTGTACCCCTTATTTTATATTGTCTCTCTATGTTCTTCCTACCAAAATAAATCACCTCACACTTCTCTGCAATGAACTTCTTCTGCCACCTATCTGCCCACTCCACCAACTTGCCCATGTCATTTTGACATTCTACACTGTCCTCCTCACAATTTACAATGCTTCCAAGTTTTGTACCATCCTCAAACTTTGAAACTGCCCCTGCACACCGAGATCTAGATCACTAATACATATCAGAAAAAGCAAGAGTCCCAGTACCAACCCCTGGGGAACTCCACTACAAACCTTCCACCAGCCCAAAAAATCCATTAACCATTACTCATTGTTTCCTATTATTCAACCAATTTTGTATCCACATTGCTACTGTCCCTTTTATTCCATGAGCTATAACTTTTCTCACAATTCTGTTGTATGGTACCGTATTGAATGTCTTTTGGAAGTCCACATCAACAGCATTACTCTTATCAACCCTCTCTATTACCTCTTCAAAAAGCTCCAGCAAGTTAGTTAAACAAGACTTTCCCTTAAGAAACACATGCTGGCTCTTCCTAATTAACCCACATCTTTCCATGTGGCTATTAATTCTATCCCCAATAATTGTTTCTAGAAGCTTTCCCACCACCAAAGTTAAACTGACTGATCTGTAATTGCTAGGCTTATCCTTACAAGCTTTTTTAAACAAGGGCATAATGGTTACAATTCTCCAGTCCATTAGCACCTCCCCTGAGTCTAGGGTAGACAAAGATTATGGCCAATGCCTCTGTAATTTCCACTCTCACTTCCTTCAATATCCTTGGATGTATTTCATCTGGGCTCAGTGCCTTGTCAACTTTAAGCACCAACCGTTTATCCAATAACTCCTTCTTATCAATTTTGATTCTTTCTAGTGACTGAGTTTCTTCCTCTGTCACCATGACCTGGGTAGCATTTCCATTTGTCTTTACCAAGGAAGCAAAGTATTTATGTAACACCTCAGCCATGCCCCCTGCCTCCATGTGTAAATCCCCTTTTTGGTCCCTAATCAGCCCTACTCCTCCTATTACCACCCTTTTACTATTTATATGTCTATAGATGACTTTGGGATTCCCCTTTATGTTGGCTGCCAGTCTTTTCTCATAATCCCTCTTCGCTTCTATTAGATACTTCTTCGCCTCCCCTCTGAACCTTGTATATTCCACTTGGTTCTCTATTGTATTTTCTACCCGACACCTGTCATAAGCTTTTATCTTAATTTCTATCTCCTTTTTCATCCAGGAAGCTCTGGGTTTGTTTGCCCTACTTTTCCCTTTTGAAGGAATATACCTCGACTGTGCGTGAATCATTTCTTCTTTGAAGGTAGCCCATTGTTCAACTACAGTTTTTCCTGCCAACCTTTAGTTCCAGTCTACCGGCCCAGCTCCATTCTTGCTCCATTGAAGTCGGCTCTCCCCCAGTTAATTATTCTTAACCTGGATTGTCCATTGTCCTTTTCTATCATCATCCTAAACCATATAATACAATGAAGGTTGTCTCCTAAATGACTGTGTGTGTCCGAGTCTGGAGACTATCTCCTCACTTCTAAGAACCAGGTCCAGCAGTGTCTCCTTTCTTGTAGGACCGGGCACATAGTGCTGTAGAAAATTCTCCTGAATACTCTCTAGGAACTCTTGCCCCTCTCTGCCCTTTACACTACCACTGTCCCTGTCTACATTCGGGTAATTAAAGTCCCCCATTATTACTGTTCTATAATGTTTGCATCCCACTGTAATTTCCCTACAGATTTGTTCCTCTACATCCTTCCCACTAGTTGGTGGCCTACAGACTACACAGAGCAATGTAATTGTATCCTTTTTGTTCCTTAGCTCTAACTAAATTGATTCTGTCCTTGAACCCTCTGGGATATACTTTCTCCAGAGCTGCAATGGTTTCCTTAGCCAATACAGCCACCCCCTCCTCCTTTTCTTCTTGCCTTATCTTTTCTGATCACCTTGTACCCAGGAATATTTAACACTGAGTCCTGCCCTTCCTTGAGCTGGATCTCTTATCACCACAACATCATAATTCCGCATGGCAATCTGCACCTGTAACTTATCAATCTAATTTACCATACTCAATTCATTCACATACATGCAGTATAACTCTGATTTAGACTTCTTTACTTTCTTCCTTACTCTGACTCCACCTATTAACCCACTATTGTCTCTTCTAGTGCTATCTGTCTCCCAGTATTTCATGCACTCTGGTATTCCTCTCTAATATTCTTTACTGGTTCCCACACCCCTGCTGAGTTAATTTAAAATCCCCCAACGCACTAGCAAAACACCCCACAAGGAACTCACTACCTGCTCTGTTCAGGTGCAACTTGTCCGGCTTGTACAAGTGCCATATCCCCCAGAGCCAATCCCAGTGTCCCAGGAATCTGAAGCCCTCCATCTCGCACCATCTTTCCAGCCACACATTCATCTGCCTTATCCTCCTATTTCTGTACTCACTTGCACATGGAACTGGGAGATATTTGGGGATTACTACTTTTGAGGTCCTGCTTGCTAACTTTCTACCTAGCTCCCTAAATTCTGCCTGCAGGGCCACATCCTGCTTCATACCCAAGTCATTGGTGTCAACTTGGACCATGATCTCTGTCTATTCACCCTCCCCCAGAAGAATGTCTTACAGCCGCTCGGTGACATCCTTGACTCTGGCACCAGGGAGGCAGCATACCATCCTGGAATCATGTCTAAAGCGGCAGAAACGCTTGTCTGTTCCCCGAACTAATGAATCTCTATTACTATTCCTCTTCCTTTCTTCTTCCTCCCCTCCTGTACAGCCGAGACATTCGTGGTGCCACAAACCTGACCCTGACTGCACTCCTCTGAGGAACCAATGCTCTCACCAGTATCTAAAACAGAAAACTGATTAGTGAGCAAGATCCTAGAGAACTCCTGCACTACCTGCCTGGTTCTCTTGGGCTGCCTGGTGGTCACCCATTCCCTTTCTGCCTCCAGGCTCCTAAGCTGCCGTGTGACCACCTCTCTGAACGTGCTATCCATGTAGCTCTTGGCCTCGTGGATGCGCCACAGTGACTCCAGCCGCCGCTCGAGCTCCAAAACCCAGAGCTTAAGTTTCTGCAGCTGGCAGCACTTCCTGCACATGTGGTCATCTACGTCACTAGTGTCCACAATTTCCCACATATCACAGAACATACATTCCACGACCAAGCTGCCCTGCCATGTCTTAACCTTACTTCCCTTACATTAACTTCGTTTTTCTTTGGTTTATTTAATATTACTTTACGTTACTGGCCCTGCCTTTCCCTTATTCCTAATGTTTCTCACTCAAATCCAAGTAGTGATTTATTTAAAACTCATACACTTTTCTAATTTAGAGCTATTTAAAGACTCCCTCAGAGCAGTTTCTTATCAACCAATGAACTTACGATTTTCCCGTGATGTCACTGTTCAATTTTTTTTCAAACTCAGCTCCAAAGGTGAAGTTGGCAAATTAGGTTAAGGGATAGGTCAATAGAGATGCAGTGGCAAAGGTTCAAAGGGATACTTGAGAATACACAGGATAGATACATTCCAATGGGTAAGAAAAAGTTCAAGGGACTGACACACCATCCGTGGTTAACTAGAAAAGCTAAAGATAGTATCACACTATAAGAAAAAGTGTATAATTGTGCAATGATGGTGGAAGGCAAGACTGGACAGAATATAAGGAACAGCAAAGGACGACTAAAAGATTAATAGGAAGGGAAAAATTAGAGCATGGAAGAAAGCCAGCCAGAAATATAAAAACAGATAGTAAGAGTTTCTATAAATATTTTAAAAAGAAAGTTAACAAAGTTAGCGTTGGTCCTATGGAAAGTGAGTCTTGGGAATTTATAATGGAAAACAAGGAAATGGCAGATGAAATGAAGAGGTATTTTGCATCAGTCTTCAATACAGAGAATACCAGTAACATCCCAGAAGCAGCAATAAATCAGGAAATGGAAGGGAGGGAGGAACTCAGGAAAATTACAATCACCAGAGAAGTGGTACTGAATAAATTATTGCAGCTCCTGACTGACAAGTGCCCGGGTCCTGATGGACTTCATCCTAGGATCTTAAAATAAATGGCTGGTGAGATAGTTGATGCATTGATTTTAATTTTCTGAAACTCCCTAAATTTGGGGCAGGTCCCAGGATATTGGAAGGTGGCAACTGTAACTCCATTATTCAAAAAGGGAGGGAGACAGAAAACAAGAAATTACAAGCCAGTTAGCTTAACATCTGTTATAGGGAAAATGTTAGAAGCTATTATTACAGAAGCTATAGCAGGGCACTTGGATAAGTTCAAGATAATCAGGCAGAGTAAATATGGTTTTGTGAAAGGGAAATCATGCTTGACCAACTTTTGGAGTTCTTTGAGGAAGTAACATGTGCTGTGGATAAAGGGAAACCGGTGGATGTACTGTAAATAGATTTCCAGAGGGCATTTACTAAGGTGCTACATCAAAGACTATTACAGAAAATAAAGGCTCATGGTATAGGGGGTAACATATTGGCATCGATAAAAGATTGGTTGGCTAACAGGAAGTAGAGAGAAGGCATAATTGTATCTTTTTCAGGTTGGTAAGATGTAACGAATGGTGTGCCACAGGGATCAGTACTGAGACCTCAACTGTTTACAATTTATATAAATGACTTGGATGAAGGGATTGATGGGATTGTTGCCAAATATGCTGAGATAGGTCAGAAAGTAAGTTGTGAAGAGGGCAAATGGAGGTTACAAAGAGATATAGATAGGTTAAATGAGAAGGCAAAGATCTGGCAAATGGAGTATAATGTGGAATAATGTGAATTTGGCCAATTTGGCAGGAAGAATAAAAGAAAAGCACATATTCTAAATGGTAAGAGATTGCAGAGCTCTGAGGTGCCGAGGGATCTGGGTGTCTTAGCGCATGAATCGCAAAAGGCCAGTATGCAGTACAGCAAGTAATTAGGATGCTAATAGAATGTTATCATTCATTGCAAGGGGAATTGAATATAAAAGTAGAGAGATTATGCTTCAGTTATACAGAGCACTGGTGAGACCACATCTGGAGTACTGTGTACAGTACTGGTCACCTTATTTAAGGAAGGATGTAAATGGTTGGAAACAGCTCAGAGGAGGTTTACCAGACCAATACCTGGAATGGTTGGGTTGTCTTATGAATAAATGTTGGATAGCTAGGCTTGTATCTATGGATTCATAAGAGTAAGAGACAACTTGATTGAAACATATAAGATCCTGAGGGGGCTTGACAGGATGCATCTGGAGAGGATGTTTCCTCTTATGGGAGATTCTAGAACTAGGGATAACTGTTTAAAAAGAAGGGGTAGTCCATTTAAAATGGGTATGAGGCAAACAATTTTCTCTCAGAGTCGTGTGTCTTTGGCACTCTCTCCCTATAATGGTGGTGGAAGAGAAGTCTTTGCATATTTTTAAGGCAGAGGTGGATAGATTCTTGGTAAGCAAGGGAGTGATAGGTTATCAGGCGTAGGCAGGATGCAGATCTGAAGTTACTATCAGATCAGCCAAGTTCTTAATAAATCGCGGCACAGGCTCAATGTGCCGAATGGCCTACTCCTGCTTCTTGTTGGTATGTAAGTTTACATCCAGGTCCATTTCTACTCAGCTGCTCCTGTTCCTGATTTAGAATAATTCCTATGTACACCAGACCTCTTTCCCCTGCCCACCAAATTCCCACGTGAGCCTAATCCGCCATTCACTCAGTCTCTGTCTCTGCCTCTGTCTCACTCTGACGTACTTGCCCGTATGCTCCCATGTCCCTTACTGACCCTTACAGGTTTGAAAAGCCTGTCTTTTTTATAGACCCTCTGATGAGTCACTAGCTAGTTTAGTTTCCTGCTACAGTAATTAACACCACTCAAACTAACTGCTTTCAGGTGATTGACAGATGACTGCCACTCCAGGCACTTCTCTACTTAACAATCTAACCTAACTTACTTATGTCAGATCTTGATTCTTAATCTATAGTTAAATCTGAAAAGGACTTACCAGAACTTAGCACATGAGCCTAATTCGCCACTCACTTCGTCTCCATCTCACTCTGATGTAGTCCCGTTTCCTTGCATGCCCCTTACTGACCCTTAATTTTTTATACTCAAGCCCTGGAGCGGGACTTGAACCTTGTGACTCAGAGGCAAGTATGCCGCCCCTTGAGCAATGGTTACCAAACAATAATATTACCCAGAACATGGGGGGAAATTCCACCAGCTGTTATGTTGGGATTTGAACTCAGCATTAGCCTGGGCCTCTGGATTACTAGTCCATTGACATTACCACTACAACACTATCTTCCAAAAAACCGAATTCAAACTGTCATGCAGGATTCATACCTGGGTCCCCAGAGCATTACCCTAGGTCTCTGGATTACTACCCCAGTAATAGCACCAAAACGCCTCTATCTACCCTATTTAACATCCTTGCAGTGAATTTAAATTCACACCAGCTGCCATGGTGAGATTTGAACCCTTGTCCCCAGAGCATCAGCATGGGCCTCTTGATTACTAGTCTAGTGATATCGCCACTAAGGCACCTTCTCCCCACCTTATTTAGCTATTTCTGCAAACATTGACGTAATAAGCTATCTGAACAGTTTGGGTGTGATCCTGAATGAAACATAACAGAACGTAAACCAATGAATTTCAAATGTTTGGATGTCACAATGAATAAAGGCACATTATGCATCTATGAATTGTTTATTTGTTTTTGCTGTATTGTTATCATTGATGAATATAAGCTCTATCTGAATGGTTTGGATATAATACTGGATGAAAGAGAAGAGGATAGTGAACAGAATTAAGCAGATTACACATTTGTGAAATAAATTTTATTTTCCGTTCATAAAAGTTGACCATTTTATGAACTGGGCACGTTTTCTAATCCTCATTTCACGAAATGGGCAGTTTCACAAATTGGGTGTAACATATACATTACATCGAATTTACAGCACAGAAACAGGTCACTCAGCCAAACTGGTCAATGCCAACTTTCATGATCCACATGGCCCTCCTCCCACCCTTCTTCATCTAGCAGTAGTACAAACACTAAACTGCTTCATGCTTTTTCAGTAAGTGCTGAACCTGAGTGCTTACAGGTATTTGTTCTTTTCAGGTACGATAATATTTAGAATATCCTGTTGGATTGTGACAACAGTCTCTACCATGGTTTCCTGCAGCTGAGAGCTTGATGGACTGGTTTGAATTCAGCACTCTCGCCTCCTCCCTGCTTGTTCCTACGAAACAACCTCAGAATGCAGGGGTGGCCCTGTCATCCATGTGTAAACATTTCTTTACAGACACAAATGCTGTGTCTGAAAGCCAACATTGCCAAAGGGTCTCTGCTTTACATAAGGGTCCTACCAATAATTTCATGTTCCAATCATTGATATTCTATGCTTGCTTCCAGATTTCAAAATCTCCGATCCTCCATTTCTGAATATTTTACATCCTCTTTACCTTGTAGCCCTGTGGCTGACAGTACCCCCGACAAAGTTGCAAAGCAAATGAGGCACTACTGCTGCCTTTGGATGCACTGAGATCCATCTACAGGAATTGAGCTGTTGTTATGGCTTCTGGAGACAGCAGTGTCCCTAATAGCCAACATAAAATTCCCTAGAGTTAAAGGCTAGGCTTCTTTTCTTGAACATGGGGATGCTCTATGTTCAACCTACTGTACCACCTAGTTACACAGGCCTGCCTTTTGTGTTGTGGAGACTCTGAGGACCTTCCAAAATGGTGGGCGGGACCCAAATCCAGAAATCACACCCCAATTTCCCACAGATTCTCTTTATGCCGGGTGAGATGAAGGTGGAAATGGGGGTGGGGCATGACTCCCGTATATTATGAAACCCAAACTCATCAGGGCCATTTGAACTCAGTGCTGAGTTCAAACAGACCCCATTTTTATTGGAGCAAGGGCCTTAACACACAGTGTGGCAGATACAAATCATTAGAGAAGTTGTAAATGCTCTTAAAGGACAGATGAGGTCTGCGGAACTGTCAAGCTGTCAAGTTATTTAAATAGTCAGCCCTCGAATAATTGAAGAAAAACTGCCTGCATGTGTCTGTGAGAGTTGGAAAACAAACCCTTCTCACAGTTTTAATAGCTGTCTGTTGACATAGCCCTATGTGCTATCATTATTATGCTTGTCTGCTTTCCACAACCTATCATTACCACTGTGAATTCACAATCCT
The DNA here is from genome assembly GCF_017639515.1 of Carcharodon carcharias. Lineage (NCBI taxonomy): Eukaryota > Metazoa > Chordata > Chondrichthyes > Lamniformes > Lamnidae > Carcharodon > Carcharodon carcharias. The sequence continues at coordinate 26,930,820 of NC_054472.1, read as the reverse complement.
CCACTGTTTGATTGACTGATCAGTGGTTGATAAATGATTGGTTGTCTTTCATGTGGTGTTATGAACACAAATATTTGTTTTTATAAAGGATTAAGTATTTGAGGGGATTTAAATACATTAAATGGGCTTTCAGGAATGGGACTTTCTATATATAGTGAAGCCCATGATAGATATTTGGAACTTTATTTTATTTCATCTCAGCATGGCTTCTGAGGTCTGACCATGCTGGACAGTGGTGGTGGTGGTGGGTGGGTGGGGGGGGGGGAGGGCGGGGTTGGCATGGAGGGTATCAAGGGACATGTGTTGGCACTAAGTTGGCATTTGGCCTATAAAGGACTGATGGGACAATTGGGGGAGTCATGAGTTGGCACTAAGTTAGCTTAGGGGCTATAAGGGGCCATGAGGATGGGTGGGAGCAAGAGTTGACATGGAGGGTATGAGGGGCCATTGGGGGTGGGTGGGGGAGGCATGCGTCAGCATGAATTGACATTTTTGGGCACAGGGACTGGGTGGGGGCATGAAGGGGTATGAGGGGCTGAGGGCTAGGAGGCCTATATTTAACAAGGCAACTGGGACAAAGTCTTAGAGAATGAAGATGGGCCTTTTAAACAGCCTGCCTTGGCCACCCTGGTGGCCACCTCCGATCTGCACCTGGGGGTAGCCGGCCCAACTCCCACCCACCTGCCGACAGAATGAAGATTCTGCTGTTCAGGGCACTTTTTCCCAAAATAGGTGCTGTGGCCTGGGAAATTTCCTGACTCCTGCTGCCCAACTCAGGAGTGAAAATCCAAGCCATCATATTCAAATTGATGGTCTGTGAAAACCTTTCCAACACTCATGGTAAATTGATAAACTGTGATTTTCAATTGACACAGTTCTTTGACTATTCTGTCAGCACTGTGAAACTCATCCCACAATATAATCAAGAACAGGTTCCAGGACCACAAACTTGGGTATTAAAGAACTATTTCTCTTTCAAAAGCTGTGTGAAATGATGATGGTTTTCATGGCTTCAAGTGTTGGCTATGGCTCACTCAATTTGTAGCGCTCTTTTCTTGGAGTCGCAAGGTTATAGGTTCAAGAGAATTTAGCATAACATTTAAGGCTGGTGCTCCAGCGCCTTTTTGAGGAAGTGTTGCACTGACGAAGCTCCCATTTTTCGAATGAGTCATTGAACCAATAGCCCGTTTTCTAAGGTGCATGCAAAAGATCCTGTGCCACTATTTTGAAGAACAGTGGAGTTATCTCTGCTGTCCTGGCCAATATTTATCCCTCAATCGACATCACAAAAAAAACCAGATTATCCGCTCATTATAACACTGCAGTTTTTGGGACCTTGCTGTGTGCAAATTGGCTGCCATTTCCTACATTACAACAGTGACTGCACTTCAAAAGTATTGTGAAGAACACTATACAAATACAGGTTCATCTCTTTTCCCTTTGATAGCACCTGGATGTCAATTCATTGGACCTTCTTTTAAGCTTACAATAGTGACTTTTGAAAACTTAAGCCAACTGAAAGTCAACAATAACAGTGCCTCCAACTCTGTACCAATTCCAGTAAGAATGAGATTCCTGGGCTAGATAAGGTAGTGTAGTGCCAATATTACTCCAGTGGTAATCCAAAGCTTAGACTAATAATTCATAGAACGAGGATTCATGTCCCTATATGGTATTTAAAAATTTGAGGGTAAAGAAATAAGGAAAGTTTTAAGGGAGTACTGTATGGGGTGGGGGGGCAGGAGGCTTTAAGCATTAAATATTTTTGAAAGTTCACCAGTAAAAAGTGAATCGCTGGCAATGTGTAGGTGATGACAGAGGTATTTAATAAAATAGTCTGCATTGTCTCAGCCCATTCACCTGTTCAACAGGTTTGAGATTCTTGCAGCATGTGTGGATGAAAGCAGGGGCTACAGGGAGGAGGAGCAAACTGACCACAGCAACCTGGTATGGAGGCTATTCAAGTTGGGGGGAGTAGAACGAAATGTAGCAGTATGGGACAGAAGCTTGTTTTCAATCTCCTCAGGAGTTTCAAGAAATTGTTAGGTTCACACCTTAAGTACAGATTAAACCTATTGTAGAAAGTTAGGGCTGCCATTTCATGACACAAGGAGCCCATTAATAGGATAATTTATAGGGTGGGATTTTACGACCCCGCCCACCACCAGGATCATCCAGTCCCGCCGAAAATCAATGGACTTTTGGCTGGGCCGCCAAATCTTCCGCAGCAGGTCCTGCCACAATGGGGCTGGAAATTCCCTGCCATACTCAGCTGTGGAGGCCAGAAAAGCAACAACTAAAACCATGGACTTTCATTTTCACAAGTAATAAATTGTTCCTAGAGATTTTGATTTTAAATGTTAAATTTTAGAAAAAAAGTCTTACTTTTCCTTTCTATAAGTCTTTTCTCTTAATCCAATCATTCTTTCCCTCTCTTTATTACTCTCTGCATCCAATCTAACTGTGAATCAGAAAGAAGAAACAGTGAATTAATCTGTTTCTTTCGCTACCCTTATCTCTAAGCAAGTTCTGGGTTGCTCGACTCTTACAGGTAAATATTCCATTGCACTGCTCCTGATTTCAACGGATGCAAATTTGCAAGCTGGGACAGCGCAACTCCATGATATGTGCTGTTAGTATATTATGTAGGTACTGTTATGGATGCTTCTGGTAATGTTATAGACTTATATTTTGAATCCTTTCTTTTGATGAAACTTTCACATCTTTGGAAGTTCATAAAACAGACTAGTTAGTCCACTGCCAAACCATTACAATAACAGTATTCCTCAAACTTGTCATAACATCCATGCTTGTCGGAGTCACTTTATGAAAATTGTCTTTGTCATGAAGGGTCTGTCACAGTTTAGTCACCATCATAAATCATGAGGCGAGTGCCAGCTAATTAGGTTACAGCTATTTTTTTTGGCAGAGGTGAATGTATTTCTTATTCAGAAACTAAGCTGGCATCACAATGCAGTTCCACCAGCTGTCAACTCAAGCTGCAAGTCAAACTGGGCCTCACAATTCCAATCCAATTCATTTTTTCAAAAAAAGGATAGTGCAATAGTAAGGAAGTTGCAAATAACACTGACGTTACAACAATAGTCTATCGTCAAAGAAAAGGCAGGACTCTAAATGCCCTGGGAGATGGGGTTGTTCTAAGAGTTTCCATCATAAATCAGGGAGAGAAGCCAAGTTTATGACCATGAGAGCTCCCAAGGCTGAATCACAGCCATTAACACTCTCCTCAGCATCTGGTATTTCATATAAAATCTGGTTTGTAAAAAGAAAAGAATAATATAATCATTATATATAAAGTGTGTAAGAGCTATGGAGGGCTACAGGACTAATCAGCTGTTTCATGACAATCAAACTGGATACTGTTTGATGTCGAACATGCATAATTACCACTGTCTTACTGGAAGTAATGTAGATGCATGACTCATTAAAGGACATAATCGCACTGTAATTTACAGTGGGCCTTGATATGGGTAGCTAGTGCTGCTGCTCAATGTAGGGGAGAAGGGAGCCTGGTAAAAGTATTAAAAATGGGACTCTATGCCTGCTGTGGTAGCCTGATGATATTTTCTTGTAGCAATCAGCAAAGCACATGCCTCACATGCTTTTCCCAATCACAAAACAAAAACAGAAACAGAATTATCTGGAAAAACTCAGCAGGTCTGGCAGCATTGGCGGAGAAGAAAAGAGTTGACGTTTCGAGTCCTCATGACCCTTCAACAGAACTGATTGAATATTAGAAGAGGGGTGAAATATAAGCTGGTTTAAGGTGGGGGGGTGGGGGAGAAGTGGGGGGGTTGTGGTTGTAGGGACAAGCAAGCAGTGATAGGAGCAGATAATCAAAAGATGTCACAGACAAAGGAACAAAGAAGTGTTGAAGGTGGCGATATTATCTGAACGATTGTGCTAATTAAGAATGGATAGCAGGGCACTCAAGGTACAGCTCTAGTGGAGGTGGGGTGGAAAGACTAGCAGGGCATACAAGATTTAAAAATAATGGAAATAGGTGGGAAAAGAAAAATCTATATCAATTACTGGAAAAAAAAAGGAAGGGGGAAGAAATGGAAAGGGGGTGGAGATAGAGGAGTGAGTTCAAGATCTAAAGTTGTTGAATTCAATATTCAGTCCGGAAGGCTGTAAAGTGCCTAGTCGGAAGATGAGGTGCTGTTCCTCCAGTTTGCATTGGGCTTCACTGGAACAATGCAGCAAGCCAAGGACAGACATGTGGGCAAGAGAGCTGGGTGGAGTGTTAAAATGGCAAGCGACAGGGAGGTTTGGGTCATTCTTGCGGACAGACCGCAGGTGTTATGCAAAGCGGTTGCCCGGTTTACGTTTGGTCTCTCCAATATTGAGTAGACCGCATTGGGAGCAACGAATGCAGTAGACTAAGTTGGGGAAATGCAAGTGAAATGCTTCTTCACTTGAAAGGAGTGTTTGGGCCCTTGGACGGTGAGGAGAGAGGAATTGAAGGGGCTGGTGTTACATCTTTTGTGTGGGCATGGGGAGGTGCCATAAGTAGGGGTTGAGGAGTAGGGGGTGATGGAGGAGGGAACAATCCCTACGGAATGCCACCGGGGGGGGTGAAGGGAAGATGTGTTTGGTGGTGGCATCATGCTGGAGTTGGCGGAAATGGCGGAGGATGATCCTTTGAATGCAGAGGCTGGTGGGGTGATAAGTGAGGACAAGGGAGACCCTATCATGTTTCTGGGGGGGTAGGGTGAGGGTGGATGCGCGGGAGATGGGCTGGACGCAGTTGAGGGCCCTGTCAACGACTGTGGGTGTAAAACCTCGGTTAAGGAAGAAGGAGGACATGTCAGAGGAACTGTTTTTGAAGGTAGCATCATCAGAACAGATGCGACGGAGGCGAAGGAACTGAGAGAATGGGATGGAGTCCTTACAGGAAGCCGGGTGTGAGGAGCTGTAGTCGAGGTAGCTGTGGGAGTCGGTAGGCTTGTAATGGATATTGGTGGACAGTCTAACACTAGAAATTGAGACAGAGAGGTCAAGGAAGGGAAGGGAAGTGTCAGAGATGGACCATGTGAAAATGATGGAGGGGTGGAGATTGGAAGCAAAATTAATAAATTTTTCCAGGTCCCAACGAGAGCATGAAACAGCGCCGAAGTAATCATCGATGTACCGGAGAAAGAGTTGTGGGAGGGGGCCAGAGTAGGACTGGAACAAGGAATGTTCCACATACCCCATAAAGAGACAGGCATAGCTGGGGCCCATGCGGGTACCCAAAGCCACACCTTTTATTTGGAGGAAGTGAGAGGAGTTAAAGGAGAAATTGTTCAGTGTGAGAACAAGTTCAGCCAGACGGAAAGTAGTGGTGGATGGGGATTGTTCGGGCCTCTGTTCAGGAAGAAGCTAAGGGCCCCCAGACCATCCTGGTGGGGGATGGATGTGTAGAGTGATTGGACGTCCATGGTGAAGAGGAAGCGGTTGGGGCCAGGGAACTGGAAATTGTTGATGTGACGTAAGGTGTCAGAGGAATCACGGATGTTGGTGGGAAGGGACTGGACAAGGGGAGAGAGAACGGAGTCAAGATAACGAGAAATGAGTTCCGTGGGGCAGGAACAGGCTGACATGATCGGTCTACCGGGACAGTTCTGTTTGTGGATTTTGGTTAGGAGGTAGAAGCGGGCCGTCCGAGGTTGGGCATCTATCAGGGTGGAAGCTGCGGGAGGAAGATCTCCAGAGGAGATGAGGTCAGTGACTGTCCTGGAAACAATGGCTTGATGATCAGTGGTGGGGTCATGGTCCAGGGAGAGGTAGGAGGAAGTGTCTGCGAGTTGATGCACAGCCTCCGCAAGGTAGAGGTCAGTGCGCCAGACAACAACAGCACCTCCCTTGTCAGCGGGTTTGATGACAATGTTGGGGTTGGACCTGAAAGAACGGAGTCCAGTAAGTTCAGAGAGAGAAGATTAGAATGGGTGAGAGGAGCATAGAAATGGAGACGACTTTTCCCAGTGCTGCTTGGAGTTGAACAGGGTAAATTGTGGTCCTTAAAACGGCCCCTGCAGGTTACTGGTAAATGTTAGGTGTAAAAGTGATTTTGCTTTGGGATCAGGACAAATATTAATGTTCTTCTCAGCCCTTGAGATGACTGACCCGACAATGGTGCCAAAATAATTGAGATTGGGAATTCTTAAACCTACTCCTAGTGAGCATGGGCCTATAGCACAAAAATATCCCTAACTTGGCGTAAATAGCAATCAGGCATAGAAAGGCCAAGAGATGGCTGTTTTTGAAAATCAACACATTTGGGGATTAGGGGGTGGATCTGCAGAGTAGACAAAGCCTTGCATCTGAGTGTGTTATTTCTGACCTCTTGAGTGCTTGATGTTGACACTGGCTGCCTGACATGCGAACAGTCAGCAGAAGCCTGAAAAACCCAATTCCTTGTGCTGTTACATTCAGTGGCATTCCTTTGAGGTTGTTTCTACAAATAGAGAATGAAGCCAATTTTCATAGAAATCCTGACAGAATAAAATCTCCGGAAACACTTTTACAATGTTGCTAAACGTAGCACCCACAGGAATTCTTGCCTGATTTTGTTTTCCTGCAATCGGCTCCTCCACAATCAATTTTATTTATGCAATCTTGCACAAAGCAAGAAGCAATGGCGCTTCTAGTTTTATTTAAATCAATATTCCTTTGCATCAAACAAAAAGGGTAGAAGGTACAATAAATAAACAAAGTAACACTGAGTAGTATGTAGTCACTGAGTAGTATATAGTCAGCTCCCAAGATTCATGCAACATGACATCATGTATCAGCTTTGAGCTGCCAAGCTATTGATTGATAGCATACAAGGTGAAATTCAAAATAAAGCTTACAAATCAAAATTAATGAGAAAGAAAATGATGGCAAACTTTGAGCCAACTGGGGAAGTGATTAAAGCCAATTTTAACTGTGGACGATAAGAGTAAAACAGCCAACAGCAAATCAGCAGCCTATTTTACAGCTTTCATTCCCAGTCACTTCAACATAGGGTAGACATAGAGAAGATGTTTCCACTGTGAGGGTGTGGTACGCTTATATTATTTGTAGAGCTAGGAACTAATGGTCATGAAAATGTACATCCATGGTGCCACATTTACTGCTACACTGCTGAGCAACAATATATCAATCCACCAGTCACGTGGAGAGCAGCCAAGAAATACAATCACAGAAGCTCCAGCATTTTGAGCCTAAACGTGTGATTCTTTCGAACCTATGAGAACCAGAAGGCATAACCGAAGACACCAAAATGAGGGCTCGTAAATATAGGTTAAATACTAATAACTGTGATAGCGAATTCAGGAGAAACCTATTTACCTGGAGAGTGGTTAGAATGTGGAACCCGCTACCACATCGAGCAGTTGAGGTGACTAGCAAAGGGAAAGCTAGATAAATGCATGAGGGAGAAAGGTGTGGTGTTGTGCCCAGTACAGGCATAAAGATATTACAAACATTATAGCTATATTTTTAAAATAAGTCACCAAAATCTATTTCAGTTGGCTTAGCATATGTGAATTGGCAGTACCTAGTTCCAGACAGTTCTGAAACTCAAGCAAATACCTAATTAAAGTATGGACAATCACAGTCACTAGTGAAATTCACACATCCTTTTTGTTAAAGATGGACCATCAACACAAAGGACCACGGACAATAGAGACATCAAAACTCAATGAGTGCTAGATGAATATGAAATGGATCTCATCGACCTTTCATTATGGTGATGGCTCCTCATCCCCACACAAAGACCTTGCTGTCAGAAACTCTCAGGGGTGAAAAATCACAACAAAGGATTTGGTTTTGTTAAATGTTGGACTGTACCTTTAAGAATAGTTCTGTGATATAAGATCAAATGATCTGTGTAAACCAATGTGTTAGCAGCATGGGCTACCTCCACAGTCAGTGTAGAGATAGAGATGGAGTTGAAAGCACACGTGTAGTTGCTGCTGGCTGTATTGTAAATAAACCTAATGTTTCCACTTAGAAAGTTGCCTGCATTTCAACTCTATTATAAATAGGTGAATCGGCCACACTAAAACAAACTAAAGGATGTTTACCAGTCGAACACACCAAATTATTTGAAAAAGGACTTTGGACTTTTAACGTCAAATGTTTGTTACCTGCTTATAAAATATAACAGCAGAAGCTGTTTTGAAAGTGATACTATCAGAAACACATCTAAGTCATTGAAGATGACAACGCAGCTAAGGTAATATACAATTATATAGTTGGAGGAACACTTTCCCCCCCACAACCTATTCCAATATCAAGTTCACCCGAGAGCCAACGTCCTACTATTTCAGCAAAAAGAAGGCTTGCAGCTACCAAGGATCTTCTGCTTTTACAAGACCTCCACAACAGTTAAACCATCAATTCATCCAAGAACCTACAGGCCTGCTATGAAAGAAACTGAAACAATTCCAGATTGTAATCATTTTTTTTCGTTCAACTGTATCATGTCTGTGTGTGTAAGGTGTCATGTTTTAATCTTTATTTTTAAATTCACAAAAGCTTGCTGCTGGAACCATTGAAATTGGGACAAACCTCTGAGGGTAAGAAAACAAATCAACCTGACACATTAAAACACTTTGATCACAGGGAGCAATAAAACACACAAATTCTGTCGGTGACAAAGGGATAGAGGAATATACTGATAGGGTATATGATGAGGGGTGGGAGGACTATGCGGAGCACAATCACTAGCCTGTTTCTGTGTTATACAAGATATCCAACAGGTGACTAAGCTGCTTTCTTGCCCAAGACCATAGTAACTTCCATTAATTGGAAGTGAATTGCTTCTAGATTGTGAAAGAGTCAAATATTCCAATGATTAGGGGCATCCACATGTCCATCTGGTCAAGTAAGGGTAATGGTTTTGAGCAGCAGAATTATTTGCCGAGTGGCCTTTGGTATTAGACTTCACTGCATAACTTTACTGAAGAAAAAACACAAATAACCTTGCCCTCCACCTACACAAAATAATTACCGATAAATTTCTCAAAGGAGGCTCGCGTAAAAGATTTAATAATAAAATTTAACAATAAAAACATACTTGAGCGCAGCTTTGTAGATGCTGGTGGTCTCCAATACTTTATCCCAAATTGAATCCCAGTCACCGTAAGTAAAACCAATATTCTTGGAACATCAATTAGATATAAATGCTTAATAGAAGTTAAAGTATATCCTGCATTCCCCTTTCTCGAAAAGCTCAGTAAAAAGAAAACATATGAAAAGGATGCCAAACTTCCATAATGGTGTAACCTTAAACATTGTTTGCCCACCTTTTACTCACTCCAAGAAACTGCAAAAAATAATTGCAATCAATTCAACATGAGCTCTCTGATATTACTTTCTAACTTAAAAGCAAACAAGGCTTCAGGCACCTGTGGCACCCCATGACTCCCTATAACCGTGGTTAATGAGCAACTTAGCCTGTATAATTGGAGGCCATAGTATTTAAGTTCTGGCATGTCTAGGGTTCTACTTTTGCCAGTATCAACAATTTGAAAGTGGAGCGTAAATTAGGGAGATGGCAATTCTTTCTTCCTTGTGGTTAGAACACTGCCCTACGTTAACTGGGTGGTCTCAGTACAGTTCCCAGGAGGACCTAAATCCACAGTACATAATGACTAATAATTCAGCATTAATTTTCAGTAATTTGGCATCCTTACTCTGAGAGGCCAAAAGGACGTATAAATCAAAAGATGGTTCTGTGCCAATCAAAATGTGCCACGAGCAAATGTTTAAACATCAGAGAGACATCCTTATACATACAAAGTGGCTCTCGTTTAGAAAAACATTTGTGACACTGAAAAAAGACACGCTGCGTCAAATTAAGTTGTCCACAGGGGACATGAGGAAGAACTTTTTTTACACAGAGGGTAGTGGGTGTCTGGAATTCGCTGCCCAAGTTGGTGGTAGAGGCAGAAACCTTAAACTCCTTTAAAAAGTACCTGGACCTGCACCTAAAGTGCTGTAAGCTGCAGGGCTATGGGCCGAGTGCAGGATGGTGGGATTAGAAAGGGCACCTGGATGTCCTCGGGCTGGCATGGACAAGATGGGCCTCCTTCTGTGCTGTAACCTTTCTATGGTTCTAAGTCACATACATAGGCCTATTACATCTCCTGATGTAGACAGTCCATGGCCTAGGTTTTTCTGTCTGGTGGCAATCTGAGCAGATTCAAAGCAGTGTGGGTATGCTCTCATCCATAAGCCCCCATGCTGACCAAGGTGGATTCTCCTGGGTCAGCTATTTTCAATACAGTTTGGTGGCTGTGCGCAGGAACCTGTCTATGTGTGTGCGCATGTGTTGGGGAATGTGGAGAGGGAGGTAGTAGTTGGAGAAGCATGGCTGCTGAAGAGGCCAGAAGACTTTTTTAAAAAGTCCCGGTTCTTGCCGAGTGCAATTGATTGCCCTACACACAACTAGCAAGCCATTTACAAGTTAAACCCTTGTCATGTTAATGGTGCTGATCACTGAAATAGAGCAGCATACTCAGTGCCTGGCACTGCCAAGGGATACACATGCAGAATGGCCTCCTGTCCAATTCCACCAAAATGGGTAGTAAAGGGGAGGGTGACCTAGCAAGGAAAGTCCTTTTTAACTCTTTTTACTTCCTACTCTCCCTTTATTTTCCCAGCCTATGAACCATTGTTGGCAGCAGGTCACCTGTTCCTGTGGCAATGCTGCTCTGTGACTGTTGCTGGAAGGTGCACAACTACCATCCTGTCAACTCCCAACATTGTAATAGAGAACAGGTCTGGCAGCATCTGCAGAGAGGAACACAGTTAACGTTTTGAGTCAGTATGACTTGTAATAGAGAGCCTGGCCTCTACTTCACATTTCATCATGGTGCTGTACCCAAATCCAATAGCTCACGGATGTGTGATATCACAGAGAATCAACTGCTTTTACCCACATTATGTTGGTGCTCATATGCCCTGGTCTCTCCTCTCTTGTCATATCATCAGTAGAGAAAGATGCCCTTAAGGTGCCTAGCTTTGCTGTAGTTAAAGTCAAAGCACATTGTTGGAGTAATTATTCCCACACCTGACTTAGAATTGTTTTATACTGGCAATGAAGGAAACCTCCTCACTCATCACTCTAGTCAAATATGTACACAATAATAGATTCTAGATTAAATGTGCTAGGTCCCTTAGGCACTTAATTGACTCTTCAGTTCACCTTTGTCAAGCTGTCTAAAGAAAATATTTTTTTTAAACCAAAGTGCATTATTTTCCTTTGAACTAAGATATCTTACATAAATATTGGGAAGCATCAGAAACCTAGGAAACAACAGACACCAGGTAGAATGTGGTAATGTCAGTGGCAAAATCTACAACTTCACATTTTTAATGTAGCCACCAGCTCATGCAACAGTTCCTGTAAGCAGGACCTCTTTCTCTATGACTAGAAGTACTACACAGAATTACAAAGATTTATGGCACAGAAACACACCATTTAGCCTGTATTGGCCAGTATTTATGCTGTGCATGGGCCACCATCTTACCTCATCTCAACCTATTTCTTTCTCCTTTATCTGTCTATTAAGACATCCTTTAAACGTATCTATGCTATTCGCCTGAACTTGTCCTTGAGTTAGCAGGTTGCACATTATAGCCACTCTCTAACTTGTCCTCAGAGTGATATGTACCTGAGGGATAAATAATTTACCCAGCTTGCAGTAACTTGATCACTAAATTGCCTGCAACCTTGCGCTAAGCTACCAACTCTCTTCAAAATGACAGGCATTCACCCCTGCCCTTAGAGATCTGCAGAGCAAAGCCAGTTAAAACATTTATTATAATTAAATTTCAACATGAAGCACATAATTCAATAAAAATTATAAAATACATTTTAACCCAGGTTTTCATGGCAACAGAACAAGTCCAGAGCCATTTAAGAATGGCCGATGGGATTAGATTCCAGGATTCCCACCTCCATTCCTAGCAACCCAAATTTTCACTGGCCTGGGATAAGGCTGTAAGCTTGCACTCCTGACCTGGATGACTCCATTGCAGTAGCAGGCATCTCCTAGCAGCACCCATCCCCCACCCCGCAATTTTAGCCGAGTTGGGCCAGCTTCTGGGTGACTCTTGATTCACAGCCCCTTAAAAGGAGTCGTGAACCACAGTCTGGGTTTGGGAACCTATTGAAAGGTCATTTCAAAAGGTCTTACCCGTACTCTTTCCATGCCAACTCATGCCACAATGCCAACTCAGTGTCAACTCATGTCCCTCCCCCACCCAACCCATGGCACCTTTTGGCCCCATGCCAAGTCATGCCTTTCCATGCCCATTCACCCAGTGTACACTATGCACAGATCAATGAGCCATATAGTAACAACAGCATGTGTGGAACTGCTCAACAATGTACATGCACTCACAAATCTTCTTTTGAAAAAGCTGCCAATTATACAACTCTCTAAAAGCGTCAGGCAGACCTTTAAAGTATCAATAACAGAGGCTTCAAACACTTCAAACCTCTTAATCTTGTGCAAATAAACATCAAGACACTGACATAGAGATCACAGAAAGAACAGATTATTATGACCACTTAAAGATGTCAATCAAGCAAAGTCAACAGTTCTCTCCTGTTGTCAAAACAGAAACCCTTGCTAAGATAACCATTTAATGAGTCTGAGCTCTCAGCCACACATACATAGTGAGGTCAGATGTAAGAATCTTTTTAGTAGAACTCGATGGCCGCATTGTGCATGCCCCCTCCAATGCCCTCGTATCTCCCATGTGCCTTCCATGCTGCCTGCATCCTCCAATCCCACTCACCCAGCATGCACTATGTACAGAACCAATGAGCCACATAATAACAATGGCAAGTCTTGAATATTCATGAAAAAAACCCATTCAGAAATCTGCTTTGAAACTTTTATAAGGTTTTAAGAGCAGCAGTCCCTTTTCCCCCCAGACACTGCCATTTATAGTTTCAATAACAGAAGCTTTATCCAACTTCACATCTCTTAACCTTGTCCAAATAAACACAGACAGAAAGAAAGAAAACTTATTATAACCTCAGAAAGGTGTCAATCAATCAAAACTAACTCCACTTCAGCCTGTGTAAATAGGCCCTTGCTGAGTTATCTATTAGTGAATCTTGGAGGTCAGCCAAACAATTATAATGGGGCCATCTGGTAACTGGATTAACAGTGGGTTGTGGGGGGGGGGGGGGGGGGCGGTGGTGGTGGTAGCATATGGGATGCCTACATTCCTACCCCCACAATGGAAGTGGCCAGGTCAGGAGTCCAGGGTGAAGGCTCGTTACTGCACCTTATCGTGCGCCAGGAATCTCAAAATCAGATCCTGCCCACCATTTTTATAGGCCTCCGGAACAGACTAACTCCAGAAAAATTCAGCCTCTTGAGTCCACAAGGGGTATCCAGTGGGCGAAGTGCTGGAGGATAGGTGGTAGCTATGGAATCATATTTTAGAACAGATTAGGTTGTACATGGGGGGAGGCTTGGGTGTGGGGAAGAAAATTGTCTACACCAGCTGATTAATACTTTGGCTCAGATAATTATGTTTATGATATCCTCAAACAGATAAATTAGTGTAAATTTTACCTGCATATCAAAGAAAGAAAGGGACTTTTAAAAAAAGCATCCCCATGTTCTGCAGGAAGTTTCTATTTAGTCTGTAAGCTAAGTGCAGATATTAAACATTGCTACACAAAAATAACTAACCATTGAAGCAATTATTAGGGAGACAGGTAGCCACGAATAACTAACTGAACATGGAAGCAGGAGTGCATTTCATATGTGACAGGATAGCTTTAAAAAATGACAGTTAGGATCAGCACAATCTTCCCAAATTAGATTAATTTTGAGATAGTAATCAGCTTTCTAGTATTGAAACAAAAGGACCTGAATCAAGTGATCAAAAAACACCTTCTATTTAATATATAATTTGTGTGTGTGTGTGTGTGTGTGTGTGTGTGTGTGTTTGTGTACTTCACGTGGTCAATCCTTGAGAAGTGCTCATCTGTCAGTGTTGTCAGGGTTAAATTTTCCCTAAAGGAGACACACCATCCTAGAATGATGCATAAAACTGGAGTGTAAGGAATGAATATGGCAGCCAGTGGCAGCATGCACAATCCATAGTGCTTTGTATTAAGGAAGGCTCCTGTTTCGGCCTCTAAGGCCTGCACTTGAAACAGGGCACTGGTGAGGCTATATCAGGAGTACTGTGCACAGTATTGGTCGCCTTATTTATGGAAAGATGTAAATGCATTGGAAGAAGTTCAGAGAACGTTTACTAGATTAATACCTGGAATGGACGAGTTGTCTTATGAGGAAAGGTTGACCCGGCTAGGCCTGTATCTGCTGGAGTTTAAAAGACTAAGAGGCGACTTGATTGAAACATGCAAGATCCTGGGGGGACTTGACAGGTTGGATGTGGAAGAATCTAGAACTAGGGGTCACAGTTTAAAAATAAGGGTCACCCACTTAAGACAGAGATGAGGAAATTTTTTTTCTCTTGGAATTTTTTTCTTTGGAATTCTGTTCCTCAAAAGGTGATTGACGCAGATTCCTCGAATAGCTTTAAGCAGAGGTAGATAGATTCTTGATAAGGGAGTGAAAGGTTATCAGGAGTAGGCAGGAATGTGCAGTTGAGGTCAAAATTAGATCAGTCATGATCTTATTGAATGGCGGAGCAGGCTCGAGGGGCAGAGTGACTTACACCTGCTCCTAATTCGTATGTCCGTATATACAGTGGAACTTAACAATTGTCAAATGAAGTCAAATTAGCATTAAACCTGAGCTGCATGATGGAACAGGTTTTGTGCTTGTAACCTCTGGGGGTAGAGCTGATTTGTGCTCAAATAACTTTAATGATTACTTGCAGCATGGTTTTGCCCAGCAAATGTCTAATAGATTATTAGACAGAAATTCCTGTCTACATATATTTACAAGAGTACAAAATTATTTATAAGAAAACATTACTATTGTCAAAATGCAATATCCACCTATTCCCCAATTTCCTTTCCTAATCCTTGACATTATAGCTTTGTTATCAGGATTAAATTTTCCCTCAAGGAGACACACCATCCTAGAAAGAAGCTTAAGACTGGAGTCTAAGGCCAGAATTTTCCAACCCCTCATCCCGGTGGGATCTTCCGTTCCCAACAACGTGAACAGTGATTTCAATGGCTTGCGGGAGTGCGGCAAAATTCCGGCCTAAGGATTGAATATAGCAGCCAGTGGTGGCACACACAAACAGCTTTGTATTAGAGAAGGCTCCTGTGTAGACATCTCAGGCCTGCACCTGAAACAGGCATTGGCTCCTTTGCACGTGCAGATAAAACACACTTACAAAACTTGTTTGCGACTGGCCACAATTTGTGCATATTCAGTTTTCTTAGGTATTTGGCAGTCAAAGCAGCTGACCTTAAACAATGCCTCTGAAATCAAAACTTTTACTTTTTCTAACCTACCTTATTGTGGAGCAACACACTGCAGCTGTGCCCCTCCTGGCTCCACATTAAGTTCACCAGTTATCTTCAACCACCACTCGACTGACACCCGGCTGCCTACCTGCACCCACCCCACTCCGGATTTGGCTATAACCTCAACTGCTCGTGGTACTTTCCGAGACTGGTGAACTGCCTATGGGGGCCACGATTGGCACTTGAAGCTCGCCAGAAATTTGCAAATGAGGCCAGTGGACCACCAAGCATCATAGGGATAAGCGGCCTGATGTGGGCACAATCCAATTTCTAGGTCACCAAATCAAAACCTTTTGTCTATTCAAAATGATCGCATTTATGCATTTGAAAGGTTGAAAGGGTAAAGCAATCTTTCTTCCTCATTGAGGGTTTGACAGCAAGGAAACCCTTTTATCTCCAACACGTTCCTAGATATTGTTTCATAACAGTAATGGAACAGCCGGTAAACATTTTGGCACTCAACAGTCTTATGGGACCACAGCCTTACAGACATGTTAGTGATGCCAACTCTTGGGATTCAACCTTATTAAATGAAAACACAGATCCAACACAATCTTCAGCCTTCTAAGTTAATAGTTGCTACCAACATCGTCAGCAATAATTTTGTTTTATTAATTTGCCAGTATAATGTTTGATTAGCAGCATCCCTCCCAGTAAAAATATGTAAATATAAAAAAGGAGCCCTAATGAGATTAATTATGCAAGAAAGAAATAAAGGAGAATGAAAAATACATTTAATAATGAAATCATTGAGAATTTAATGTCTGCTCTTTTTGCTGGTTTGTTAAAATTTAATTTGCCAAGGGAATATTGAATCACTAGCAAATAGTGCCAATGGGCAAAAACATTAATTTCAGACACTGGCACCAAATGAATTCTATTTTCTGATTGCCCTAAAGTCAACTGCACCATTCTCATGCAGTCTACCTGTGGATACTCTTATTAGCTGTACAAGACAGTAAATCAAATGCCCACTGATTAAACAATTTGACTTCTTCCCCTGCAGTACAGCTAGTTGTACAAGTCACCTCTGCAGAACTTCCAGGAAATTAGAGAGTCCTTGTAGCACCAAACTTTCTCTTTCCAACAGAACTACAAGAGATCTCTTCAGCTCTGCAGCCTATATTTACCAAACTGCGGCTGACAATTAGCTTGTTTGCTGAGGATGGCCGCTGCAGAGATTCGTTTTTTTCAGCCTGAGCTGTAATGTGTCAAATTTACTGATGTGTAATAGTTTTATGGGGTTGTTAACAGTGTCAGCAAGTTTGATATCATTAAGGTACTGGTGAAACATCTGCTTACATAAAATTGGATGTGCGTTGAGGCTTAGAAAAGCTAATAACCGACAAGCATTGTGTATTGTAGTCACTTCGAGTCACCAAGTAAACAAACACAATCACAGAATTTATCAGACTGTGCCAGCACTTAGCTACTTTAGATCTTAAATAAACCTTTATCAACATGCAGCATACAGTCTTCACCTCTATTAGACCCAGGCCAAAAACATTATATCCTAATTCTTATATGATGGCCTTTGCATGGTCATACAAAAGAATACCAGCTAAATTTAGTGAAATCATTGAGAAATATGTGTGCTAATAGATCGGTCCTGAAATATTTTCTAGAGTGTGCCCACTCATACATATCTCCGACAGTCAAGACAGCATCTCTTCCATGATGTAGAACTTCTGCGACTGGAAAGGCTGCAAAACATAATGTACAAGTAAAGGCTTTTTACCTACTGTAGGAAGTTAATAGGACCTATCAGACCTGGAAAGAGCAGCACTGCTTCATCCAAGCTTGCCTGAAAGGGAGTAGTTTCCCTGGCAGTTCCATGCTAGATTGACCATCCATAGGCAAACAAAAGGTAAGTTGAACATGGGATGAGCGCTTATTTTACATAGATCCCAAACAATGGCCCATTCCTGCATCAATTCATAGTGAGAAGCCATCTAGTGTTAACTCAGAATAACAACAACTTGCATTTGGGACAGGAAGGAGCTGCACTGCAAGAGTGGGCTCCACCTGAACTGGAATAGGACCAAGATCCGAGTGAAAAGGATGCCTAGGAGCATGGATAAGAATATAAATTAGTAAGGTGAATAGGGGTGAGGGCAGAGAATAGGGATTTGGTGAAAAATAACATTAGCCTGAAAATAAAAGAAAAAGATGAAAGTATAGGTCACACCAAAGTAAAGAATAAGGGTAATCTAAGATTAAGGGCACAATACATACGGCATAGTAATCCCACAACCAATGGAGCAGATCAAAGCTTGTCAGTACTGTCACATCTGGTCGTGAATGGTGGCGGACAATTAAACAACAAACAGGAGATGGAGGTTTCATGAATAATCCCGTTATCAATAATGGCAGAACCAAGCACGAGTGGAAAAGAAAAGGCCGAAACATTTACAACCATCTTCGGCTCCAAACCTTCTCCCACCATCATGGAATCAGCCTTCAGTCAATTTGATTCATTCTATAAAATATCAAAATAATAGCCACAGAACGAAAAAACAGTAAAACCTGGGAAAGAAAAGTACCAGTCCAAACTGGCGTTCCATTTTAAGGTATGCAATACTAGTTTGAACCAGTACTCTTATTTTCCAGGTTTTACTCTTTTTCTCCCCGAAGGAGGCTGGCTATGCACCTGAAAAACATCCTGCATGCGGTGCTGAAGACTTGTGCTCCAGAACTAGCTGTGTCTCTAGTCAAGCTGTTCCAAAGCACCTACAATGCTAGCATCTACCTGACAAAGTAGAAAATTGCACAGGTACATCCTGCCCCAAAAAGTTGAACTACAATCCAACTTAGCACCCCATCCACCCTCTTAAACATTCACTTCTTCCACCACCGTGGCAGCAATATGTACTATCTACAAGGTGCACTGTAGTAACTTGCCAAGGCTCCTTCAACAATAACTCCCAAGCCACAACCTCTACCACCTAGGGCAACAGGTGCAGGGGAACACCAGCACCTGCAAGTCCCCCTTCAATTCAGACATGGAATCCTAACATGGAAACTTATTCACTGTCACTGGGTGAAAATCCTGGAACCCCTTCCCTCACAGCACTGTGGGAGTACCTTCAAAGCATGTCCTGCAGCAGTTCAAGAATGCAGCTCAGCAGCACTGTCTCAAGGGCAATTGGGATGGGCAATAAATGCTGATCTTGCCAGCAGCACCCTCATCTGATGAACAAATAAAAATGTCAAGGAACAGATAGAGTTTTTGAACATAACCACAAAAAAACTTTAAAATACAGTAAGTGAAGAGATTAATTAAAATAATTTAAATTGCCTGTACAGCAGCGTGCAAAGCATCCAAATAAAACTTAGGAATTGGAAGCAATAGTTCAGAGAGAGGAGCCAGACACCATAAGGAGAATTGAGACATAGCTATGTGCAGTTAAATATTGCAGGATAAAATGCATTTAGAAAGTATATGGAAGGAAGAGGTGGTTGTGTAGATGTGCTAATTAGAGATAGCATAAGGGTAATAGAAAAATGGGACATATCTAACAATAAGTTAGAAACAGAATACATATGGACTGAGATAAAGGGTAAGGAGGATTTAATCCCATTAATGTAGATATTCTACAAACCACCTAATAGCGGTAGAGAAATGGTGGAAGCAATATAAAGCAAATCTACAGAAAGAGCAAAAAGCATAAAATAATAATTGTGGGATTTTAAACTACCCAAATAAACAGGCATGAAAAGGTTGGAAAAAGGGAATATAGAGTCTGTACAATGCATTCAGGACTACCTTTATCCCCAGTTCATAAGACGACCAATAAAAGGGAAACCACAGATGGATCAGTAATGTGAAATGAACCAAAACAGATAGGCTGGATCTCTTCTCTCTTGAGAAAACAAGGTTCAGGAGTGATCAAATGGAGGTCTTGAAAGTTATGAAAGGTTTTGATAGAGTTGACAGAGAGAGGGCGTTTCTTCTTGTGGGAAGAGGAAGAGCAGATCCAGGGGCCATTGATATAAGATCTTGGACAAGAAACCCAATAGGAAATTCAGAAGAAACGCCTTCACTCAAAGAGTGGTGAGAATGTGAAATTCTCCACCACAGGGAATGGCTGAACCCTCTCCTTTTCACCATGGATGTCTAATCTCATTACCCTTCAATTTGGAATGTATTGCCCGAAAGACAGGTGGATATGGATTAAATAGCATGTTCCAAAAGGGCATTGGGTAAATAATTGAAGGAGGAAAAGGGAAAACACCAAGTACATAGTCAATAAAAGAAGAGAATGTGAAAAGGGAATACTGGGAAAGCAAGAGGAACTATGAACTTAAATCATCAAGGAATATAAAAAGAAATGGTAAAATGTATTAGATATGCATAAATAGCAAAGAGAAAATCAAGATAAGGATGGGTTAGAGGGGGGAAACACAAGATAAACTTAGATGTGATGAGTGTGAAATGGATAAATATTGAATAGTTACTTTGCTTCAGTACTTACCAGGGAGACTGTCAAGCTGGACATGACATTAGAAGAGATCAAAAAAGATATAAAAACATTTAAGATAGAAACAGGGGAGATAATTGATAAATTTATCAAACTTAGAGAGGATAAAACCTCTAGTCTGGGTGGATAGATACTGCATGTATTAAAAGATGCTAGGGAAGAGATAGCAGAGGTGCTATTAAGGGGAATAGTGCAGGAAGGCTTAAGGACAGCTAACGTGATTCCTATATTTAAAAAGGAAGATAAAACAAGTCCAGGGAACTATAGATTAGATAGCTTAACATCAGTGACAGGAAAGATAATGAAAACTTTATTCAAAAAGTGTAATAGAAACTGAAAATATAAGGAGTAGTTAGCATGGATTCCAAAAGGGAAGGTCATGCTTGACCAACCTTATTGAATATTTGAATAAATAACAGAAACTGGTAAAAGATGGGAAGTAGTGCTTCATAAGGATCGGTGTAGGAAAAATACAGTTCACCATTTACACAAATGAATTGGACTCCAGAATGGGAAGTACAATTCCAAAATTTACAGATGACACAGAATTGGAGGGTATAGTTAGTGCTGAGAAAGAACAGCGACAAAATACAAGACATTAATAAGCCTGCAAAATGAGCAGGTAATCAGCAAATCAATTGCAACATTTCAACTGCAAGGTTCTTGAGCAAATTGGTATAGGGAGTGACAAGGTATTGGAGGTGTTGGCAGGCTTAAAAGTGGACAAATCTCCAGCTCCGGATGACTTGTGTCCCAGACTGCTGAGGGAGGCAAAGGAGGAGGTCGCAGGAGCTCTGACCCAAATTTTTAATTCCTCTCTGGCCACGGCGGAGGTGCCAGAGGACAGGAGAAGAGCTAATGTGGTTCCACTATTTAAGAAGGGTTGTAGAGATAATTCAGGGAACTACAGACCAATGAGTCTCAAGTCAGTGGTAGGGAAACTATTGGAGAAAATTCTGAAGGAGAGAATCTATCTCCACTTGGAGAGGCAAGGTTTGATCAGGGATAGACAGCATGGCTTTGCCAGAGGGAGGTCATGCCTAACAAATTTGATTGAATTTTTTGAGGGCGTGACCAGGTGTGTAGATGAGGATAGTGCAGTTGAAGAGTTTATATGGATTTCAGCAAAGCCTTTGACAAGTTCCTACGTGGGAGACTTATAAAGAAGGCAAATGCATATGGGATACAGGGTAATTTGATAAGGTGGATTCAAAATTGGCTTAGTTGTAGGAGTCAGAGGGTGATGACAGAAGGCTGCTTTAGTGACTGGAAGCCAGTGTCCAGTACCATAACCACAGGGATCTGTGCTGGGTCCCCTATTATTTGACATTTATATAAACCACATAGATAACTATGTGGGTGGTAGGATTAGTAAGTTTGCGGATGACACAAAGATTGGCTGGGTGGTTAACAGTGAGGTTGAGTGTCTTGAGCTACAGGGAGCTATAGATGGGATGGTCAAATGGGCAGATAAGTGGCAGATGGAATTTAACCCTGAAAAGTGTGAGGTGATACACTTTGGAAGGAGTAATTTGACAAGGAAGTTTTCAATGAACGGCATGACACTAGGAAGTTCTGAGGAACAAAGGGACCTTGGCGTGTGTATCCATAGATCTCTGAAGTTGGAGGGGCATGTTAGTGGGGTGGTGAAAAAGGCATATGGGACACTTGCCTTTATCAATCGAGGCATAGATTACAAAAGTAGGGAGATCATGTTGGAGTTGTATAGAACATTGGTGAGGCCACAGCTGGAGTACTGTGTGCAGTTCTGGTCGCCACATTATAGGAAGGATGTGATTGCACTGGAAGGGATTCACCAGGAATGAAACATTTAAGTTATGAAGAGAGGTTGGATAGACTTGGGTTGTTTTCGTTGGAGCAGAGAAAGCTGCGGGGCGACCTGATCGAGGTGAACAAGATTATGAGGGGCATGGGCAGGGTGGATAGGAAGCAGCTGTTCCCCTTAGTTGAAGGGTCAGTCACGGGGGGGACATAAGTTCATGGTGAGGGGCAGGAGGTTTAGGGGGATGTGAGGAAAAACTTATTTACCCTGAGGGTGGTGACAGTCTGGAATGCACTGCCTGGGTGGGTGGTGGAGGCGGGTTGCCTCACATCCTTTAAAAAGTACCTGGATGAGCATTTGGCCCATATCTTTGAATGTTATGACGTGCCAAGTGCTGGTAAATGGGATTAGGTAGGTAGGTCAGGTGTCGCACGTGTTGGTGCAGACTCAATGGGCCGAAGGGCCTCTTCTGCACTGTGTGATTCTGTGATTGATAGTTATGAAGACTTACATTTATATAGGACTTTTCTCAACCTTGGGATGTTTCAAAGTGCTTTACAGTCAATGAAGTATTTTTGAATTGTTGTCACTGTTGTAATGCAGGAACACAACAGCCAATTTACGCACAGCAAGCTCCTACAAACAGAAATCTGAAAATGACAAGATAGCCTGTTCTATGATGCTGATTGAGGGATAATTATTGGTCAGGACACTGGAGATAAATCCCCTGCTACTTTTGGAAATGTACCATAGGATCTTTTTTGTCCACCTGAGGCGGCAGATAGGGCCTCAGTTTAACATCTCATCAGAAAGCTGGAAGAACAGGGAAGCCAAATGATCCTCAAAATAGGAGTCTGAGCAAATGGATCTAGGGTACATATAGACAAATTATTAAAAGTGGGAACATAGGTTAATAAGGGCATAAAAAATGTAGAAACTTGTACTTAGGGATGCACAGTTGTAGAGCTGTAATTGGTTACGGAGATCAGGAGGAGCATGGCCATGGATGGGTTTGAAAACAGGGATGAGAATTTTAAAATCCAGGCATTTATGAACCTGGCCACTGTAGCGTTCAAACACAGAGGTGATGAGTGAATGCAACTTGACGCGATTAATGATACAGGCAGCAGCGTTTTGGATGAACCTAGGTTTATGGAGAATGAAAGATGGGAGGTCCACCAGAATAGAACTGAATTTGAAGGTAACAATGAGTGAGGTTTTCAGCAGCAGGTGGACTCAGGCAGAGTCAGAGAAGGATAATATTACCTAGGCAGACATAGGCGGTCTTGTTGATGGAGAGGATATGGGCTCTAAACAAATAGAATACCAAGGTTGCAAACAGTCAGAGGCAGTGGTTGGGAAGAGAGGTGGAATATGGTATCTTTGGGACTCAAGTATCTGCTCCTCAAAAATGACAGGGGCAGGTGCATCTATCCTGAACTCTCCTGGAAGCCCTTCCTGGAACCATGAACCTGCGCCTCATTCTAGATTTTAATGCAGTCATTAGAATGTCTCTCCATTAAACACAACAATTGTGTCAGGTCCTTTCACTTGGTGCAAGGCTCATATTTCAGAATGATACGCAACAACTAAAGACAAAGTGAACTTGTTCTGTATCTTGAAGGACTCAGGAGAATGTCACAAGTTTTGAAACTGGAAGCTGACACAGAAGTCAAAGATGAGAGGACTGGAACAATGCTTCCAGAGTAGGCCCCAGTGAACCTACACTAAGATGTAGGAAATTACCAATCAAGAAAGGTGCTACTAACAATTCGGCAAAATTAAAACATTGCCAAAAAAAGTTCTTAAAGTACTATTAGGACAACTGTATTTTGTATTCATTCATGGGATGTGTGCTTCGCTGGCTGGGCCAGCATTTATTGCCCAATCCTAGTTTTCCTTGAGAAGGCAGTGATGAGCTGCCTTCTTGGACTGCTGCAGTCCATATGGTGTAGATACACCCACAGTGCTGCTGGGGAGGGAGTTCCAGGATTTTGACCCAACGACAGTGAAGGAATGGTGATATATATCCAAGTCACAATGGTGAGTGAGTTGGAGGGGAACTTCAAAGTGATGGCAATTTTCCACATAGCCGGGTAGATGCTAGTTTTGTAACTGTACCGGTACAGCTTGGCTAGGAGCGTGGCAAGTTCTGAAGCACAAGTCTTCACTAATATTGCCGGAATATTGTCAGGGCCCATAGCCTTTGCACTACCCATGCCTTCAGCCGTTTCTTGATATCATGTGGAGTGAATCGAATTGCCTGAAGACTGGCACCTGTGCTGCTGGGGACCTCCAGAGGAGACCGAGATGGATCATCCACTCGACTCTTCTGGCTGAAGATTGTTGCGAATGCTTCAGCCTTATCTTATGCATCGATGTGCTGAGCTCCCCCATCATTGAGGATGGGGATATTTATACCGCCTCCTCCTCCAGTGAGTTGTTTAATTGTCCACTACCATTCACGAGTGGATGTGGCAGGGCTGCAGAGCTTAGATCTGATCCGTTGATTGCGGGATCGCTTATCTCTGTCTATCTCTTGCTGCTTATGCTGTTTGGCACGCAAGTAGTCCCGTGTTATAGCTTCACCAGGTTGACACCTCATTTTTAAGTATGCCTGGTGCAGCTCCTGGCATGCCCTCCTACACTCTTCATTGAACCAGGTTTGATGGTAATGGTAGAGTGGGGGATATGCTCAGCCATGAGGTTACAGATTGTGTTCAATTATAATTCTGCTGCTGATGATGGGCCATAGCGCCTCATGGATGCCCAGTCTTGAATTTCTAGATCTATTCGAAATTTATCCCATTTAGCACGGTGGTAGTGCCACACAACACGATGGAGGGTAACCTCAATGTGAAGGTGGGACTCTGTCTCCACAATGACTGTGCGGTGGTCTCTCCTACCGATACTGTCATGGACAGATGGCAGGCAGGTTGGTGAGGATGAGGTCAAGTATGTTTTTCCCTCTTGTTGGTTCCCTCACCACTTGCCACAGACCCAGTCTAGCAGTTATGTCCTTTAGGACTCGACTAGCTGGGTCAGTACAACTGTTCATGGTGAATATGATTTTCAGCAAAATTAAATAGTACTGAAACACATTCTCTAGTGTGGATTAAATGACAGTGGGAGCTTCTGTCAACAAAGGATGAAAAAGAACTCATAATGCATTTCACAATGAGGGGTCATTTATGAGAGAAGGAAGATTACCTAATTACAATGATGGCATTTTTTTTTGTAAAGGAGCATCTCTATCTGATCTTCCTGCACCCCATGATTGAACAAATAGAATGGCAACATGAGGAAGTTGAACAAATGAAGGGGAAATAATACTAAAGGTCTACGATGGCTTACATTTCTGTCAAAGATTATACAAACATCTGCTGGAAAATAAAATGATTAACAAAGTTGACGATTTTAACTTAAGGTTTACTGCTGCTTTCAATTAGATTCCCTTCCGCCTGCGACAGAATGAGGTCACAGCAATTTTAAGTCACTGGGCTTCATTAACATGCTGCACAAGCCTTGATATAGTGTCTTTACCATAGTAAAATGTCTCAAGGTGCTTTACAGGAGTGTTATCAAACCATAAGTAAATATTAGTGCGGATGTTCAAAAACTTGGGCAAACAGACTTATAAGGAGCATCTTAAAGAAGTAGGGGGGAGCAGATAGGTTTAGGGAGTGAATTCCTGGGCTTAGGTCTAAGGCAGCTGAAGGTGCAGCGGCTTTCGAGCAATTGAAACTGGGGATTTTAAAGGGCCAGAATTGGAGAAATGCAGATATCTCAGAGGGTTACAGGGCTGGAGCAGGGACAAGGCTATGGGGGGATTTCAAGGCAGGGATGAAAATTTTAAACCTGAAGCATTGCTTAACTGGGATTCATTGTAGGTCAGTGAGCACAGGGGCAATGGGTGATTGGGACATGGGCAGCAAAGTTTTGGATGATCTTATATTCATGAAGGGTGGAGGATAGGAAGATGTGCAAGAGGGTGAAGGAATAGTCAAATCTGGAGGTAATAAAGACCCTGATGACTGTTTCAGCAGAGTCAGGGGAGCAGGTGGGTGATGTTACGGGGATGGAAATGGGCTGTCTTAGTGATGGAGCAAACGTGTGGTCAAAGCCCATCTCAGGATCACTCAGTGATGTGCTGGTTCGTTCGAATTGGGTGTCACCAGGGTGGAACACGATGCCATTATTTCAAATTATGTCACCAAAGGACAGCCTACAGACAAGAAAGAGGAAAAATAGGATTATATATAGAAACTCTGAGGGGTGGGAGCAGCTGCCAATGTGCAGAAATTCCAACAGTAGACCAGATCGCCCAACGTAAGAGAGTTCAGGCAGGCGAAGGGGACTCTCTCGTCACATTGGTGGTGGCAAGTAAAATGAGGGTACGGGCATCCAAACTTTCCACGAATGGGCCAGAGTACCAGTCCTGTCGCTCTTGATCCCATTGAGAAAGGTAAAAAAAAAACCTTTGGGTTCCTAAGACTTGAAAAGAAATCCAATGCTGTTATGTTCAAAACGTTATTCTTTTTGCTGCTTTTTAAAATAGATTTTCTGCTGTACCAAAAAAGGATGGCTGTTGTAAGTCACATGACTGCAGGGTGGCCCTTCGTTCCAAGAGCTACCACCAGGAGTTACAAGCACAAAAGAATTCCTCACTCAGCTGGTGGAATCTCACACCTCTTTTTATAGACCCCTTGTAACCAATAAAGCAGAGAAAGTGCTGATTCCACAACTGGTTCCAGAGAGAGATTGAAACTCCTTACAGTGGAAGAGATGCTAATAACCACCTCACCTCTCTCCTAAGGAAGAACAATGGAATTCTGGCCAAAGGCACAGAAACTGATTATTAAGCTGCAGTTAAACATTAATACAATATGTCACATGAGCCAAGCCTCTGGCCTTTTTGTGCAGTTTTAACATTACAGCTTTAGCCTCACAAGCAGTCTGCTGTTCATCCAACTGATGAACACCCCGAGAAGCAGAGCTCCAAGCACAACAACAGCCTGCTCCTCGAAGCCTGTCTCTGCTGGAAGATTTCCTACCATTGCCTGCAGAACCGACACATTCTCTATGTACCTACTTCATCGTACAGTATCAGCACTGACTGCAAAGTGAACTCTAGTCTTCAGCCAGCTGAACTCGAACTCTTAGTGAAAGAATTCCTCATTGGACTCTGACTTTAGAAATCATGTAATTTCTGTGGTTCTTGAACTGTAACCATGAGCCTAACTAATAGTGTCTGGAGTTGTATTTAATTCTTACTGCCAAACCAAAAACGTATCTATTAATAGAGAGCTTGGCTTGCTCCCTTGCACAAATTCTATGTTCTGAAAGTAGGTTCTGTTCTGAACTGTCTGCCACCACTACAATTAGCTTCTTATTTAGTTTTTGCTTCAACTTTCATCTCCATAGCAATCTCAGATCGCATCTGCATTTCTTGAAACCTGATGATGTCATAACCAGGAATCCAATTATCCCCTCTCAGGATACTACCCAGATTCACTTTGGTCTTAAAGGGAACATCGCACAAAAATAAAATACAAGCTTTTATCAAAGCACATGGGTCATCACATACTTCCCCCTCAAAAAGATGATCTTACTGAAGTAAGGATTTTTATCACAACCCTTTCAAAATACAACATGTTTTAACATTATAAACACTTTAACAACAACCTTATTACATATTGTACAGATAACATTTTCCCTTCATCACATTTTACAATGAAACTTATTATATTGGCCACACTATGGACCATAACTTCTGGTGGAGTGGCAGCTGAGTCGTATTGCCACTCTGCTCATAATTTCTTACCTTCAAACACAGACGTTCCTTTCCCACTTCTCACTCAGGTCGGGTGAGATCCGTGCAGTGCAGCACGCTCCCGGGGCCTGTCGTTAAATAAACTATGCCCATTTTTCTTTTAACAGCACTAGCTGCATAAACCAGGTAAGCTTAAAGGTCCAGGCCAGGAAAAAGGTAATTGTATAAGGTAAGTGGGGAGGATGGGAGGGGTCAGGATCGTCACTCTGGTTGTTGGGGGGGGTGGGTGGCGGTGGTGGTTTAGTTGGGATGGGTCAGTCATGGGGGTGGTCAGTAGTGGAGGGGAGGGTGTTCTGTCCAGGGCAGGGGGAAGGGGGTCTGTCAGAGAGAGAGGTTCTGTCCAATAGGGGCGGGTGTCAGTGGAGGGGAGAAGGGGTGTCAGAGGGACGGTGGGTGGAGGGGGGCGGTCAGGAGGGCGGGGGGGGGGGGGGGCGAGGGGGAATGGTATTAGTAGAGGAGGGGAACATTCTGGGGGTTGGGGATAGGTGGGGGAGGGGAGGGGTCAGTTGGGGGACAGTCGGCAGGAGGGGAGGTGGACTGTCAGGAGGGGGGAGGTGGACAGTTGAAGGGGGGAGGTGGGCCGTCGGGATGGAGGGGTGGCGGGGAGTTGGACCATCAGTGGGGGGTGGGGACAATTGGAACGGGAGTGGGACAGTTGAGGGGGGGGAATGGGGGCAGTCGGGGGAGAGTTGTCACTCGGTTTGGAGGGTATCAGTCGGTTGGAATGGGTTAGTTGGGGCGTCAGTTGGGGATGGAGAGGTTAAGTCGCTGGAGGGGGAGTCACTGGGGAAGGGGGTGTCAGTCACGTGGAGGTTGTGTCATTGGGGAGGGGTTCAGCCGGAGGAAGAGGATCAGTCAGTGGGAGGGGAGTCAGTAGTGGGAGAGGGAGTGTCACTGGAGGAGGGGAGGTGGTCAGTCAGGAGGTCCAGTGCAGGTCGGCAGGGGGTGTCCCATGGAAGGTGGCAGTGGTCCCTTTGGGGAGGATCAGGGGCTGTAGTGGGGAGTGGTCAGTATAATAGTTATCCAAAATCTAGAAGTGGTTTTAATTTTTCTAGCTGTTTCTGGGTAACTACTGATGTAACAGTCGGAATCACATTTTCAGATGGTTCCCGTTGCAGGGCAATTGTCAATCGGCTGTTTGAACTTCCCGGGCAAATGCTGTGTAATCCTTACCTGGGAACCTCTGAGAAAGGAGTTGGGGGGCTCCCCAGCGCATCTTTGGGGTACGCCTCAGATTCACTGCCCTGGAGCTCGGAGGTGATAGGCTTATAAGGCTTAACAAATACCAAAACCAACCAAATGTGACTCCTAAGTTTTAAAGTTTAACTTAAATGAGTTCTTAGAGTCTCAATGCTCTTGCTAACAAGAGTTTAATTTCCTGCTAGTTGGGTTCACTTTCTTTCAATCCTCTCAAAGAGATCTCCTTTCCCATTCCTTATAGCCTTTCCAGTTTTTCCATGTCTTTGGTTAAAAGGTTATACACATTAACTTTGCATTCTTTATGTTGCTTCTTCTTTAAAATCTGTATAGGATTGTGTACATTGGGTCCTGGGATAGCATTTGTGATGGATCCAAAGGTTGTACAATTTGTTTAGTTTGGTTAACTTTGTCATGAACAATATGCCAATTGCTGGCAATTCCTGGCTTTTTGGCACTGGCTGTTAGGGTATTTCTCCTAGAGCTACAATTCATGTCAAACTGCTTCTTCCCCTCTGAATTCAGAAATTTCTCCTGCCTTTCTTCAAAGCCAGACACACTTTCACCTTTTAAAACAGACTCTGAACCATCCTGCTCAGGTTTCAACTCCAGATCTCAATTTTATTCTCCATTTGCAATTTTTTTGTGTCAGTCAACCAAACATCTGAATTATTGTGAAGGACAATTGAATTAACCCCATCCTGTTTAAATGCAGGATCATTTCTAACTTTAATTTCTTTTCCACGGCCAAATTATTTGTTCATTTCAATGAGAAGCACATTTAATGTTACCTCCTTATGAACAAGCAGTTGATTTTTCAGCTGAGTAAATTCCTCTTTAGATGCCTTAAGAACTTCATTGAGGTCATTTTGATGTTCATCTAAAGTGAGTTTGATAACTCTTTACATTCAGTTCACCTAATCACCTGTTGTTTCTTTGTGTTCCACTGAACTTGAACTTTGTCCAATTCCACTTTGGTAAGAGTTGCCATTCCCTCTTTCTGAAGTACTAATTTACATTCAAGAGGATGTATTTCACTTCTGCAATTCTATAGTGTGAACACTAGACTTAGCTTTTCTATTTTTCATCAAAGCATGCCTTTCCTTTGTCTTATCGCTTGCTGTGAGTACTCTCTCTATCGGCTTGTCCTCATCTTGCAGATGCTTTCTCTGCATTTTGAACTTAGATGTTTTAAAACCTTTCCTCCTCAGCCTGATGTTTCAATATCGTTTTTAAACCAGCAGGCTGAGTTTCTGACTCTTTCTACACATTTAGTCAGAACATCAATTTCAACATCAAATTTACAAAAAGTAATTGGCTTTTCTAAGTCACTCAAATTTCCCACTAAAACTTCAGTTTCAGTAGCCTTAGCAGGCTTTCCTGAAACCACTGCAGAGGGCAAAACCTTATCACCAGCCACGTAATTTCCCAATAAGGAATTCACCCATTCAATAGGTAAATTAGGAATGATTCTCACAGTAACAAGAAAAGACCAGTGACCTAACCATATTTTAAATTAACATGATATAAAAGAACAGGTAAACAATTTTATCAATACGCCATATCAATACTTATTTATTCAGTAAACTTCATGCAGAGAGCTTCACGTCACCTCCCACCATCAGTGACTTTATTTTCCTCACAAATACAGGAACAACAGTCAACTCGGCTGCCTCACCAGACAAAAATCGACACATTTCATCCTTAGACAGAAAACAGGCTGGAACCTGACGCCATTGCAATTAGCTTTCTTTTTACTTCAACTTTCATCCCCATAGCAACCCAGGTTACATGGGCATTTCTTACAGCCTAATGATGTCATGAACAGGAAACCAATTACGCCGCTCTCAGAATACTCCCCAGTTTCACCTTGGCCTTGAAGGGGACATTGTGCAAAAGGAGAATACAGGCTTTTCCCAAAGCACATGGGTCAGCACACCAGCGACCTGCCCAGGCACCCCAGGGTGCTACCAGGTGGATAGGAGTTAAAATCATCTCCAAAAAGATATCCAAAGGTGCATTTTGGAAATACGAGTAATAAACTCAAAAGGTTGTTCTAAGGAAGGACTACATTCCAATATGTTTCTCTGCAAACACAAGGTACCCAGTGCTGAGATATTACAGGGATTGAGGACTGAAAATAGCGTTTCATAACAATAAAAACCATTATTCGTTTTGAAGTCCATAATCTTCATCAAATGCTTTTACAGCAAAGTGAAGCTTAAATAAAAAACTAGATTTCATCACATTTTATAATTGTTTCTTTATAGGCAAAATAATTGCCTGTTTTTCTTCCCCAAGAGATAAGCAGACTTGCGTGTTCTCCTTCAATAAAGTAGGAGCTAATGGCAAGATCATTAATTTTATAGTCTTTCCATTAAAGCGGAGACTTTCATACATTATGAAGTAAATCTCAGGCGCAGCTTTACATGAAGATATTGCTGACTGGGTTTCTGTACAATTTGTTAAAGACCAAGATCCATTCATTTCTGCACAAGGCTCATTTTAGCCTAGGCAGCCAGAGACTCAAATGGGGAAGAATGTCACCCTACTCACACCAACCAATATGAGAAAGTACTACAACCCTGAGATCTCACTGAGGAAGGCATGGGAATATTGTACGATGCATGAGAGCAAATGGAAAGATCCTGCAGAATACAGAAACAAAGGAACAGGAATAAGTCATTCACCCCCTCAAGCCTGTTTCATAATCTAATTAAATCATGGCTAATTTGTACCTCACCCAATTGTTTTCGATTCAAATCCCTTACCTAATAAAAATCTATTGATCATAGGCTTGGGCTTTTCAAATGACCAAAAGGAAGTGAATACAGATATTTTGCCACACTCAAAGGACTTCCCACCACAATAGAAGTCCTTGCAGACTGTAGTTGGTGAAACTTGCCACAAAGACCAAGAAGAGACAGACTTTGAGACAGGACACTGCCATTATTAAACGCTAATGCAGGCCTGTTTCATTTATCAAAATGTGATTCTGAAGATCTGGTTCAACTGCAGTAACCTACTTTTATGTGTCCTGTCACAGTGTCACAGACAACAAATCTCCTCCATCATCTTCCCCTCATTCACTCAATCCCATGTACAGCACTCTTAGCAAGTGAGTGCTGCTGTTTATTTTAATGACTGCTCCATTGACTGACGAGCTTTAAAGAAAACTGCAATTAGCATTCATTCATTCATCAGTATCTATGATGCCAATTTTAATGAATATCACTGCAGCAGTGTAATCCTCAACTGCACTCTCACATACACAACTGATAATAACCCTTATGAAGCTTGACACATAGCAGTGACACGGACATTACTACTAATATAAATGTCCTTTAATTAGAACAGTTTCCTTCTGCCATCTTAAAGTTCAACACTACTGAAGTAATTCAAAAGAACTGGGAAGCATTCAAAGAATTAATGATAATTGCGAACAATTTTCTACATGGAAGAACTTAGAAAGAACCCAAGCGGCTTGTGATGCAAAGATTGTACGTGCAGAAGATATCAACTATGTTACTGACAAACAGCCATGCCTTCATGCATGTTAGTGTCAAGAAAACTGTCTTTCTTTCCTCTTGCAGCAAGTGCTTACATGCTGAATATAATTGCACAGGCACTGTCCATCCTTAGGTGCATTACTACTCACGTGTGAACACAAAATTCAAGTGGCGATCAGCTTTTCAACTGTGGGAGTGTCATTTTGGCCAAACAATTTCTGCAAAAGGTATCCACATAATGCACATTTTCCAGAAGAATATGAGATGGTTTAATTGGGCGTTTTTTGCTCCTTGATTAGCCTGGGATCTCTGAGGCTAACTTCAACAACCCCATCGCTGTCTTGCTTAAGTTCGACCATCTTGATACAAACAGGGAGCAAACCCATATATTCTGCCTGACTTCCTGGCAGTTTACCTACTAGTTGAAGCAGTTTGAGCATCAAGTGCCAGCTCAAGCACTCCCATGGCCAATGCAGAGTAAAGCTCCTTGTACTGTGCTCCAAAGTCAAGATTCACCATTGGATGCTCACTAACCAGCATGATACCATTATTTCAAACACACAAGCCTGAACAAAATCAAATTAGCACAAGCTTGTGTAGTTTTATGCTATCAGTCTGCACTTGCTCAGACCCTAGTTTGAGACCATTTTAATGTGAGTATTTCTAATCTTCAAAGAGACATCAAAAAGCAACAATTTGTCACTTGAACCCTTCAGAATTTCTGTAACAGACATCCATTGAAGTGGAGGGTGGATTGGGGGGTGGGGGGGGGGGGGGGGGGGGGGGGGGGGGTGGACAAGTGGAATATTCCAAACATTGTGGCATTTCCAAGTACCCCAGCAACTCCAGAAGGAAAAAAACTAGCAAATGTTTGGCATTATTTCATACTTGCCACATTCATGATTGCTGACTGCTTCACCCTAAATAAGCTTGTGGACCCCAATTGCTGTGTTCTTTAAAATCCTGTATACTGTTTCACTCAATACATACTAAGTGTTGTTGGTACCAGAGGCAGCACTGCTGGGAGGTCCGACAAGTGACCGTTGTTATCTTTGACATCAGGTTACAAGCTGGTGGGTGCAACAGCCTCCCAAGCTTTTCAAGTGGGACAGAGCCCCACCATAGACAAGTCCTAGCCCAACATCTGACCCCAGCTGCCCCAAACCCAGACCCTGCAACTTCACACAAATCTACCCAAAATATTATGGATTTTATAATTCTTAATTATTGGCAGCCTTCCATCTCTTAAGATGATGGTTGCACCTTGGTGGTTGACTCTGTGTTAAGCATCGCCTGACATGGCTCAAGAGCTCCACTCGAGCATGGCGGTCTCTGCTGCATTTGCTGCAGAGGAAGAGAGTTGGTCGAGAAGATTCACAATTTGCTGGCCTCAAGTTTCTCCAGGCCCTTTTCTGAGCTTTCCATTTCCACTCACCTCTTCCAATGCCCTTCCAAACAGTCAGGCTCCAGATGTCACAATCATCAGTGACTGTCTCTCAGTTGTTAACATCAATGCCTGTCATCTTCATATCTCACTTATAGGTGTCCTTGTGGCACAAGTATGAACACCTAGGAGGTCCTGACCCAGTGGCTGATTCACTGTACAGAAGGTCTTGGGTATACAGACGTCATCCATGTGATGAAGGTGGCCAAGCCAGCGCATACGTCGTTGGCTTAGCAACGAATGTATGCTAACGGAATTAGCACGCTCCAGAACTTCCAAGTTGGCGATCTAGTCCTGCCAAGAGATGCCGAAAAAGCTCAGTGTTCCATCCAAGACAGCAAAGGTGGAAATTGTTCAGCCTCATGGAAGTTGTTCAGCCTTTGCTCTGGCCTAGCACATGTTGTCCAGGTCTCACCACTGTGGAGGACTGCGCTGAGGATGCCAGCTTGGTAGATTCTCAGTTTTGCGTCCACAGTCAGGTTGCTGTTGTTCCACACACTCTTACTCAGCTTGGACATAACAGTTGCAGTTTTTGTAATGCATGTGTTGATTTCAACATCAAGTGAGTGCTGGGCACACATACCTTAATTATCAGACAGTAAATGTTCAATAATCCAGTCTAACCTGCATTTGAGATCTGGTCCTAGTTGAAAAGATAGTGCAATAACTCATCAAACCACCCAGTTGCTGTTTGTCATTTGTTTCTTTTCTACACCCATCTCCCTGTCCTGCTGCCGCCCCACCACCCCCAGGCCATTCATTCAAAAGGCAGAGACTGTTTTGAGGTTAAGTTACACAGGTGCCTCATCTAAGTAACAATTTTTTTTATGCAAGTCTGGAAAAAGTTGGAAGCTTTTTGAATTTGGGGGTGAATAGGGAGGTTGAGGTGGTCAGTGGATGGAATGGAATGGAAAGTGGATCCAAAGCTGTCCTTACCTATTAACCATATCCACACCCTAGGACTATTCACTGTACTATGTAACTTAGTGTTCCATCAAACTTGGTTCATCAGCTCTCTATTTATCATTGACTTAGATGAAGGAATAAAGTAAAAAGCTGAGGCCTCAGTCCAAATTTCTGGGAACACATGCCAACTGGATTACATTCCCATTATCTCTACCCCCAGTCTCCTAGCTTCTAATCAATTTCCTATCCATGTCAATAGGTTGCCTCCAATTCCATATGCTTTTATTTTATTGATAGTCTCCTGTGTGGAACCTTACTGAATGCCTTCTGGAAGTCCATATAAACATCATCTATTGGCCTCTCATATCCAGTACATTAATGGGAATATGGGGATAGGGTGAAAAAGTGAAGGTGATGTAGAAAATCAGCCATCATCTTACTGAATGGCAGAGCTGGCTCAAGGAGCAGTATGACTACTCTGCTCCTGTGTCTTAAGTACTTCTGTTCTTAATTATGTCCTGAAAACATACATTTAGGTTTGTTACCCATGCAATTCATGCTGGCTCTCTGATTGCTTCCTATTAGTCAAAGTGCTGAATCACTTTGTTCTAATAACAAATTCTAGTAACTTCTCCACAATAGACTTTAAACTAATAAGCCTATAATTTCCTTATTTATCGCATATCCTTATTACATGGTGAAGTAACTGGCAATTTTTCAATCTAAGGGAACACTTCCTGAATCAAATGTGTTTCAGAAGATCATGACTAGAACACGTATAAATTCCTCACGTTCTTCTTTCAATATCCTGCTTTGGAAATTAGCAGGTCCTCGAGGTTTGTCTGTCTTTAATCTCATTATATTTTCTCCATTCACTTTTCTAATTTATATTAAATCCAGTAAGATTTTCCCCTTGATTTACTTTTCCTCTTATCTCCGGTATTTTAATCTTTTATATGAAGATTGATACAGTGCAAAGTAAGTGTTTAGCAAATCTGCCATTTCCTAATTTTCAATCACAAATTCACTTCTGTCTGTTTTTAAGGGGTCCACATTACCCTTAGACAGCCACTTTGTCTTAATATACTTAGAAAAATCTTTAGTGGCATCGTTGATAACCCAGGCAAGTATTCTCTCATATTATTCCTCTTTGCTTTTATCATCCCTTTGTTTAGTATCCATTTGCTGTTCTTTTACCTCTCCCAGTCTTCAAGATGTCTGCTGTTCTTTGTATTTCCATTAGCTCTTTCTTTTAGCTTTTTAAAAACTTAACTTTCACTTCCCTTCCTGACCAAGATGGTTTAGTTACACAAGTAGTGATTTTGTCCTAGAGGAATATGTATTCTACCAAATACTTCTTTGAGCACCTCCCAATATTTGTTTGTAATTGTATCCATCTGCCCAGTCCACATGTGGTCAACTCCATTCTCATCTCTTCAAGATCCATCCTACCAAGACTCACCCTTCTTCCACTCAAATCTAATAATTAATTCAATCACATCACGGTCAATGTTAGCTAGCTGTTCCCTTGCCTTTAAATTATTGACTGATTCACTTATTACTCATGACTAAATCTAATGAGGCCTGTTCTTTTGTTGGTCCATGAATATATTGTTCCAGGAAACAACCCTATTTATCCTTTCACCTGGGACATTGATCCCGTCCAGGTTCATATGCAGCCCAATTCAGTGAGACAGCTCCTTTCAATCCTAGTGTCAGTGTTTCATTAAATGGAACAGCTCTTTTACACTTCAATCATATGTTTACTTTCCACGCCTAATGTCTACTAATGGATCAGCAGCAGTGTTAACAACTAGCAACCTTGGCTCTTTTGTACCTCCCTATTTCAGGGATGCTAAAGTCAATTCATATGTTCCTGCTGTCACTTTACCTGGCAGCAGTGTAACAGGCATACATGAGGACTCAAATCTGGGAGCATTCAGGCCGATGTGTATGCCCTAAAAGCACAGAATTACAGAACCAGAGAATGGTTACAGCACAGGAGGTGGCCATTTGGCCCATCATGTGCATGCTAGCTCTCCAAAGGAGCAATTCTAGTGCCATTCCCCCCACAGCTCTGCGCATTTCTTCTTTTTTCAGATAGTAATCCAATTCTCTCTGAAATACCTCAATTGAACACATCTCCATCACACCCTCAGGCAATGCATTCCAGATCCGAACCACTCACTGCTTAAGAAAGCTTTTCCTCATGTCGCCATTGCTTCCCCACCCCCGGGACCCACTGAGTACCTTAAATATGTGCCCTCTTGCTCATGATCCTTCCATCAATGAGAACAGTTTCTTGCCATCTACTCTGTTCAGACCCCTCATGACTTTGAAAACCTCCATCAAATCCCCCAGCCTTTTCTTCTCCAATGGGAAATAGTCCCAACTTCTTCAATCTATCTACATAACTGAAGTTCCTCATCTCTGGGGTCATTCTCATATCACTCCATTTTCTGTACTCACTCCAATGTCTTCACAACCTCCCGAAAATGTTGTGCCCAGAGCAGGACACAATACTCCAGTCGCAACCAAACCAGTGCGTAATTCAAGCTTATTTAACGTCCTTACTTTTGTGCCCTAATACCCTTAGTAATGCCAAGGATACTGTATGTTTTATTAAACGTGCTCTCAACCTGTCCTGCCACTTTCCTTGATTTCTGCACATATACAACCAGGCCCCTCTGCTTCTGCACCCCCTTTACAATTGTACCCTTTATTTTTTGGAAAATGTTTCAATAACGGTGCAAAATATCATTCCTTTACTGGACAGTTCAGCCTGTTCAGAAAAAGCACATCCTATTAAATGTACATTAAGGACAAGTGTTTTGAAACATTTTATGGTAGACAGGTCACACTCCAAGAGGGTAAAATCGTCAGCAGACAGTTTGCACTGAGACTCCAAGGTCACTTACCGCCCTGCAGGTTATTTCACAGCAACCGAAAGACTGCTTGCCTACAGCTCCTGTCAGTACTCACATAGAAGCACTGATGCACAGCAGGTGCCACGCCTACAGGGACCTGCCACCACTTCCAACTCTCTGCCTTTCAGTTAGCAAATACACATTTTCCATCAAAGCAAGCCTTCGGAGCAATTAGTGTCAGCAATTGAGAAATAGTCCATCGTGCCAAGAAGGCTGCTGGAGTTTAATGAGCTGCTGAAAGAGCTCCTGTAAAGTAAAAACATTTCCATTGACAAATACTTAATTGTGTTTAGCAACTGCTACACCCATTACAAAAGCTTATAACAATTAGTCTCCCTTGAGTGGAGTAGCTAATGGGATGCATTGGGAATAGATACAGAGGTGCTACTGGAAGCATTGTTGGACACCCATTAAATCATCTATTTGCATCCAGCATTTTTCTCTCTCCAAGTTCCAAAGAGGACTACGTTGTGCCTGCAGCAGACAATTCACATTGTCTACTTCGATCTCAGACATGACCTAGTTTTTAATTGCTTTGAGGAAGTAGAAGGCACACTGCCATTCCTGGCAAAACATGGCAGCCAGCAATAACAAGGAGGTTTAGAAGTCTTCTTAAAAGGTATTTAAGAAATGCAGAAGCTCTTTGAAGTCAAAGCAATTCTGCTTCAGCTCCTGACTCTCTGGAAACTGCATCTGTCCTCATACATGGCAGATTTCAGAGCATAGTCAACCATAGAACAGGAAACAAGCATGTGTCTAGTTGTTTAAAATATATTATTCCCACGTGATTGCCTATTGAAGTGACCTAGCAAGCTACTTATTCATATCAATAACAACAGCAACTTGAATTTATTAGCATCTTTAGGTGCTTCACAGGGGCATTCTCATCAAACATTTGCAACTGTGCCATTGAAAGAGATATTAGAACGTACTAGGGATTGACCAACAGTTTGGTTAAAGAGGCAGATCTTAAAGAGACATCTTATAAGGAAGACAGAGAGTAACAAGGTGGAGAAGATTAAGGAAGGAATTCTAGAGCTTAGCACCTGGCCATCCAATGGCACAGGCACCAATGGTGAAGCAATTAAAGTAGGGAATGCACAAGAGGTAAGAATTAGAGGAGCACACTGACAGGGAGTTGGAGGGTTGAAGGAGGTTAGAGAGATAGGGAGGGGTGAAACCACATAGGGATTTTAAAACAAGGATGGGAGTTTTCAAATCAGGACTGGGAGCCAATGTGAGTCAGTGAGCACAGGAGTGATGGGTTCAATGCTAGGATTGAAAAATATGGCCTACCAGCAATAAGTGCCGGGTTTCCCAATGACGCTCACATCCTAAGGGTAAATTACAACAATTTTTCTGGTCATTGAGCTTGCTGATACTGAAGGTGGTCTATAAAGGTCTGCAATTCAAAAGCCACATTGCTGGCCTATAAAGGGGAGACTAACCATAAGCCTGTCAATGGCAGCATTTTGCAACAGGTGGCACTTTCCCTCCAACAGCACAGAGGAAAGGAAGGAACACATCCTGTGGTGTAAAACTGAGGGACAAGCCTGGCCTCATTTATATTACTGTGCTCTCTACTACTTGAACCAGGGCTGCCTCAGGCAGCAGTAATTTAGAAATGCGTTAATTTATTGTTTCTGGAACTGACTTAACAGATCACCCACATCAGTCAGCAAAATGATGCAAGTCAAACACTGAGCTAAAAAACACAAACAACAGAATTTTAAAGGCTATGAAATTGAAACCACGTTTTAGTTTTTTTTTTAAAGCTAATGTAATTCCATTTCCCATTATTGCATACAGTCCTAGAATTTCAATATCATTCATCCATTCAGAAAAAGCATTTGAAAAATATTTACATCTATGTAGCATCTTTCACGACCACCAGATGGGCAAAGCACTTTATAGCCAGTAAACTGCTTTGGAAGTGTAATCATTGCTGTAATGTAGGAAATGCAACTGACAACTTATGCACAGCCAGCACCCATAAACAGCAATATGATAATGACTAGATAATCTATTTTTCTGATGTTGATTGAGGGGTAAATATTGGCTAGGAGACTGGGCATAATTCCCTGCTCTTCTTCAAAGTAGTGCTGTAGGATCTTTCACATCCAGCCAAGATGGGACACCAGGCCTCAATTTAACATCTCAACCAAATGACAGCACTGCCTACAGTGTAGCACCCACTCAGTGCTACATTATTAGTCTTGAAATTTGGGCTCAAGTTTTGGAGTTTGGTCTTAAAACCACAGCCTCCTGACACAGGCACGAGTCTGCCGCCAACTAAACCACAGCTGACACTCTATCAATGACATCACCATTAATTCACCAATACTCAGGTCACAGACTGATGTTCCTGCCCCAAATTTTACCAATGGAGTAAATGAGGGTAGGAATTTGCTACACTGAGATGGGATCAAGCATATTGTTGGCAGAGGTAAGCCTGGTCTGACCAAATGTGACTCGTGAATCACAGTAGAAGTGGGGCCCAACTAGTGTTAAGCACCAATAGTTGTTTGGAAATCAAGACCGAAACCAAGACAAACTCCTTCAGACAGAGTTTTATTGCTGGCCATAAAATTCTCCACAGGCAGCACTAGCCTCACCTGTTATCTCTTTTTTACAACCAAATGGGTACTTAGGTTGTTAACTAATAATTAGCAGTTAAACTCCTTTAGCTGTTTCCTTCCCCAACAGATTCCCCTCTTTTTAAAAAGAAAGTAATCCTTAAGTTTATATAAACACAAGAAAAACATCAATATATATTTTTTTCCATTCAATAAATTCACCTTATACCCCTCCTTAAAAATAAGAACACAACCATAGATATATCCACACAAAGGGTGTATTTTTTGAAAAAGATGTCCCCCTTTGAGGATGTCGAATAACTTCTTAGAGCTCGCTCTTCTTTTGGTGAGACAGTCAGGTAATTGGTAGCTGCTATCAATCCATTTGATCTTGGCAATCTCCTTATCCTCAAGCTTCTGTTTTAAGTTTGCAATGTCAATTCGCAATCTCTTCTCGTTAGCGCACTTCATAGAGTGAACATTTTCCCAAAGTGACTTATTATCTATAAAACATTTGATAGGTACAGTTCCTGAATACCCTTTTCCATTTAAAATTTCTGCCTGTACCTTTGATATAAAGAATGCCCATGTCTATCGCCTCAACAAGGGCAGAGTCTCCGCCACCAACATACTTTTTACAACTCTTCGTATCTTTTCAGATTCTCATGCCAAAGGGCAGCATTTGCCTTTTCCCCCATGATAAATATTATAAATCCTCCCACACTCGAAAATCCAGCACATAGATTTGCATAAGCTGCATCACTAAACATAATCAGTTTCATTTTTCTGAGATCACCCAAAGATGGGAATTTCAAAACACACTGCTCCATTTTTAATCTTGTCAATGCTTTGTTTGCCCGAATGATTTCTTCAATCTTGGGATCGTTTATTTTATTGCTCAATTCCAAAACGTCAAAACTGACATCCGGCCATGTTTGTTTGCCTAGCCAATTGAGTTGCCCAATTAAACTTTTGAGTTCCTCTTTTCCCATTTCAGAAGCCACTGTATCTTTCTGGGGGGCCCTACTATGACTAATTACAATGGGATTGACACTGTACAAGTGGGATTGCTGATGTAAAATGATGTGTGATCCGCTCTGCCTGATTTCCAATCCAGTGTATTTAAACATACCAGAAACCCGGCTTCCAATTTTAAACTCCATTCTGAGCCCACTAATGATAACCATTTCAAATTTGCGACTACTACCCAACAAAAAATCATCTACATGCATCATAAAGATACCTGTAAGTTTCCCTCCATGGTGCCAATAAAACATTGCTGGATCTGCCTCCAACTGAAATGAGCCCAACTTTTAACAAAACTGACCTCACTTGAGAAACACCAACTCTGGAGGTGTCATTTAAATCGTATACACATTTATTTAGCTTTTTTGCGTTTGGTACCTCTTTCGGTGGACGGAGAAAAACTTCCCTTTGAAGTTGATGTCCCTGCAAAAAGGCAGCTTTAACATCAATGGAATAACAGTCCCAAGCATTTGTAGCTAATAGAGCCAACAAGATCTTCAGAATAATGTTTCCTGGCATAGGTGAATCTACTCATATCCTGGTCACCCAATTTTTCTTCAAACCTTCATTCCACTAGTCTGGCTTTAGCTTTATAAGTCCCATCAGGAAGCATCTTTTCTGTGGATGTCCATCAATGACACAGAGCTAGGTGTCCCCTCTGGCACCTCTGCGTATACCCAAATTCTTTCCAACTATGTAGTTTTTGCTGTTTGGCATCCTTTATTAATTTATCGTCTAATTTGTTTGAAGCTACTAAGACTTCTCGATCACTTGGGTTTCTGCTCCTTGTAGCATTACCAGCCTATGCCACATTCCTTGACCTTGTTAAGCTATGCCCTCTATCCTGCTTTCTATCATGCTCCGGACTGTTACTGTTTGATCTCCCTCTCCCATTTATAAATGTTCTTTCAACAGTTCACAATCTCTTCCTAGATGCAGGTTTACTCCCAGACCCACTGTCTGAACTGATACTATGTTTTCGTACCTTCCATTTTTGTACTTCATGTTCCCAATCCATAGGCCTAACCTCCTGTCCTTTATATCATACATTTAACTAGTTTTTATGTTTTCCAGTGGCCTTCCCTGCTCTGCCTACAATCGTCGTATCCCACTATTGACCAGCCCAACTAACTAACTAGTCTGCGCCAACTAACCTTGATAAGTGTACCCGAATAGTCTGGTTCCCATGTTGTAAAATGACACTTTTACCATCTTTACCTATAATCTTCCTCGGACCTTTCCACTCATTAAGTCTTTCTCTTTTATAGTATACCCTGTCTCCCTTTCAATGGTCATACATTGTATCTTAGAGCTTGCTGAATACTTTCTGAAACTTCAGTCTTCTATTCACGTGTAATGCATTTAAATGCTCAGAAAAGGTCGAGCTAATCGTAGTTCCCTCCCAAGCTGGGAGATGATCGCTCAGGACTGAAGGAATTTCTGGGTTTCTACCAAAAACCAACTGATAAGGACTATAGCCCCCAACCATCTGCAGTGAATTCTTATCATGGACAGCCCATGCTACAGCTGATGTCAATTTACAGCTTAGTCTATCTGCCAATATTTTATGAAGCATCTCATCTATAACTGTGTGATTTCTTTCACACACTCTTTTACTAAAAGGGCTTTCTGCTGCTGTACTCATAACTATTATATTCATGTTTCGCACATATCCTGGAACTCGTCATTAGCAAATTCCACCCCCCCACCCATCCATTATCAGTGAGAAATTTCACTGGTGGTCCCAATCCGGTCCCTATCCACTTCTTCATTACTTGATCCACAATTATTTTCATTTTTTTTTACAGTACATGATTGTCGACTAGCTAAACCTTGTTGCCAAATCTATGAAATGTAAAATAAAAATGTAATTTTCTTTGTACCACACCTTTAAATCCATCGCCACAACTTCATTGAAATCCCTCGCTAAAGGTACACTCATTATCGGCTGTGACAATGTCCTTCTGTATTTCTTACATATATCACATCTATCTCTTATCTCCTCTATAAAGTGTGTACTCTCCATCCCTTAGCAAAAGTTTGCTAATCTTTGTGAAGAAGGGTGGGCAAACTGCTGATGCAATTTTAATACAATTAGCTTTTTGTCTTCTAAATTCCTATCCCCTGACAGTAATAACACTTCTTTAACCTCCTTAGTCGAAAAGTTAGGTCTCATTAAAGGAATACAGTAGCGTCCAGATTGCATAATTTGCAAATCCACAGATTTTCCAGATACAATGGCTTTGTCGCTCTCCATGTGCAGCTTCATTTGCGCTTTCTTCATCGATAGTCTGCTCAGCAGCAATAGTATTTCGCTAGACACTTCGTAAGTGCTGATGAAATGATTGACTCCAGCTATATTACAGGGGATCACTAACCTTTTCAAAAATTTTAGGGTATTACCTCCAAATCTAAAACTGGTGGAACTCTCAAATTCTTTAACCTTATTCCGATCCTTCTCATTTAAGGAGTCCAGGTAGCATTTTACGCAACCTATTCCACAGACTGTAGATGTGCATCTGCTATCTAGCACAGTTGAAGGACTCTGCAACCAAGACATTCATTACCGCGCTGAAACTTCTTGTCACTAATACAATGCCCTTTCTTTGGTCAAAATCTTGATCTTCTTCTTCTTCTGAGTCTTCTGTCTCAGGTTTAATTTCGAACACATTATATTGTTTGGGATAGTTCATTGCGTAATGGTATTCTGAATTGCATCTAACATACAGAATGACCACACCCTGGGCATTTCTGGGGTTCATTCCTTTGTCATAACACCTCAATTCTTTTCTCCTGCCATAATTGTCCAAGGTGTCTCTGTCCTCGGTGTTTCTGTCTTCATTATTTCTAGTTACAAATCTCCTTTTGAACTGATGCCTGCGTCCTGTTTCTAAACGATCTCTCCATCCTGTTAATATTGTATCCTCCATTTTTTTGTCTTACTGCAGAATGACTCATTTGCATCATGAAAGCTGCTAGAAAGGAATGTTTTCCAAGGAATCTTTTTTAAAGCTTCTGACATCTGTTCTAGCAGTGTGTGTCTTTCTGCAAATTTAACTCCCAACCAAACTAGAAGCTTGTCTAGTAACTTAAATGCCAGCACTGATTGGGAAATTTCTACATGGAACTTTTGCAATCTTGCATGTAGTCTACTGAATTCCATTATGCAATGTTCTATAGAACTTTCCTCCAACTTCCTAAATTTGTCAAAACTGGACCACACTTCATAAGCACTTAATAAATCATCTTTTTGATAGGTCTTATCCATAAAATCTAATGTTTCCAAACTTTCATCTGTGTGCAAATGCTCAGGCTCCAACTCAGAAAATACTTTGCACCTTATTTTACTTTTGTATGGTAAT
Organism: Carcharodon carcharias; assembly: GCF_017639515.1. NCBI lineage: Eukaryota > Metazoa > Chordata > Chondrichthyes > Lamniformes > Lamnidae > Carcharodon > Carcharodon carcharias. The sequence goes on along the minus strand of NC_054472.1, from coordinate 26,886,298 downwards.
GAAAGCGCCAAGGCCTTTCCATTTTTTTCTTTGGCAAGGATGTAATCCGTATCCACAGTTACTTCATTCTTCCACTGTTCATAGGGTTTACTCTCAGAAAACATCAGTGGGTAGTCAGGCCCAGAAAGTCTATATTTTGATTCAGCCATTTTTTTTGAGTGACTCCAAACCACTCTGTTCTTAAAGTTAACTCCAAATGCAGCCTTTTGGCTGAAGAAAGCCTAGTTTTCAATCTTTTACTTACAAGCAACAACTATCCTCTGCTACCACTGTTAAGCACCAATAATGGTTTGGAAATGAAGACCAAAAACAAGACAGACTCCTCCAGACAGTTTTATTGCTGGTCATAAAACTCTCCACAGACAGCACCAGTCTCACCTGGTATCCCTTTTATACAACCAAATGGGTACTTAGGTTGTTAGCTAATACTTAGCAATTGAATTCCTTTAACTTAAAAGCAAAATACTGCGGATGCTGAAAATCTGAAACAAAAACAAAAATTGCTGGAAAAACTCAGGAGGTCTGACAGCAACTGTGGAGAGAAAGACAGAGTTAAGGTTTCGAGTCCGTGACTTCTTCAGAACTAAAAAGAAGTAAAAGTGTGGTGAAATATACACTGTTTAAGGGGGGGGGGGGGGGTGGGACAGGTGAAGCTAGATAGAAGGCCAGTGATAGGTGGAGGCAAAAGGGGGGTTGCAAAAGATGCCATAAACAAAAGGTCAAAGGGGTGTTGATGGTGGTGATACTGGCTAAAAGAGGTGCCAATGGTGACATTGAGTAGAAAGCAGAATGAACAAGTGACAGATGGCCCTAGCGGAGGGGACAGGGTGGGAAAAAAGATCAAAATAATCTAAAAGGTGGGTGGGGATAAAACAATGAATGGAAAAAATAATAATAGGTGGGAACTCCTTTAACTGTTTCCTTCCGCAACACCTGGGAATCTATACTGCAGTTCATGTTCCCCAAACCCAAAGGCTTATTTTAATTTTTGTTTGTTATCTCCTTTACAAATGGAGGGTGGCTAGTTATTGTTCCAGGGATAAAGGAATGAAACCCACCCTTGGCGATTGGTTCACTCCTGCCAGATGTTCCAGTATTGAGATTATAGTGGTCACCCTTACACGTGCCCTGAGCGGTGCTGACACTGGCAGGCAAAAAGGGAAATTCAGCCTTATCCCACCTGAAGGTTCACCAGGATCACTAACAGTAGATCCCACCAGATGCATTTCAGTACTTTGTGATTTTCAGAGCCGACACTTAGTAAAAAAATGGAATATTAATCAATTCTGCATAAAATGCATGTCCTTAATCTTACCCATAGAGTGGCCTCTGGCCAACCTTGCAGGACATTTTCTTGGGAGAAGCCTACTCCTGTCACAGTCATGAAGCTCAATTGCAATGCTCGACTGGAGGTTGAAGTAATCGGCGGACTGCTGTCACACTCGGGTAATAGTCGATCTCGTGTCGAAGTCGACCCCCGGCCCAAAAACAGAAAAATCCTTAGTTTTTCACATAGCTCGTGGGGTTTTGGGGGCAGAGTTGGCGGGAATAGTCCGGTGAGTCTTTTTATTTCCATTTTAAACCATCAAAAATAGATCGCCGGGGACCGCCGTGTCCCGCTGAATTCAGGACCATGGTCAGCAACCGCCGAGGGAGTGTCATTATCGGCAGTCCCCAAGAACTGGCATGGACTTCAACCCCTCGATCCTTTGAATGCGGAGGCTGGTGGGGTGATAAGTGAGGACAAGGGTGACCCTATCATGTTTCTGGGAGGGAGGAGAAGGCGTGAGGGCGGATGCGCGGGAGATGGGCCGGACACGGTTGAGGGGTTCCTTCGCCTCCGTCGCATCTGTTCCGATGATGCTACCTTCAAAAACAGTTCCTCTGACATGTCCTCCTTCTTCCTTAACCGAGGCTTTCCACCCACGGTCGTTGACAGGGCCCTCAACCGTGTCCAGCCCATCTCCCACGCATCCAACTTCATGCCTTCTCCTCCCTCCCAGAAACATGATAGGGCCCCCTTGTCCTCACTTATCACCCCACCAGCCTCCACATTCAAAGGATCATCCTCCGCCATTTCCGCCAACTCCAGCATGATGCCACCACCAAACACATCTTCCCTTCACCCCCCTTATCGGCATTCCATAGGGATTGCTCCCTCCGGGACACCCTGGTCCACTCCTCCATCACCCCCTACTCCTCAACCCCCTCCTACGGCACCACCCCATGCCCACGCAAAAGATGCAACACCTGCCCCTTCACTTCCTCTCTCCTCACCGTCCAAGGACCCAAACACTCCTTTCAAGTGAAGCAGCATTTCACTTGCATTTCCCCCAACTTAGTCTACTGCATTCGTTGCTCCCAATGTGGTCTCCTCTACGTTGGAGAGACCAAACGTAAACTGGGCGACCGCTTTGCAGAACACCTGCGGTCTGTCCGCAAGAATGACCCAAACCTCCCTGTCGCTTGCCATTTTAACACTCCACCCTGCTCTCTTGCCCACATGTCTGTCCTTGGCTTGCTGCATTGTTCCAGTGAAGCCCAACGCAAACTGGAGGAACAACACCTCATCTTCCGACTAGGCACTTTACAGCCTTCCGGACTGAATATTGAATTCAACAACTTTAGGTCGTGAGCTCCCTCCCCCATCTCCACCCCCTTTCTGTTTCCCCCTTCCTTTTTTTTCCAATAAATTATAAAGATTTTCCTTTTCCCACCTATTTCCATTATTTAAAAAAAAACACCCCCACTAGAGCTATACCTTGAGTGCCCTACCATCCATTCTTAATTAGCACATTCGTTTAGATAATATCACCAACTTTAACTTTAACACCTATGTGTTCTATTGTACTATTGTTGTTGACATCTTTCACTGCTTGTTTGTCCCTACAACCACACCGCCCCCCCCCCCACCCCACCTCTCTCTCTCCGGCCCCCACACACACACCTTAAACCAGCTTATATTTCAACTCTTTCTTGGACTCGAACTCAAGTTCTGTCGAAGGGTCATGAGGACTCGAAACGTCAACTCTTTTCTTCTCCGCCGATGCTGCCAGACCTGCTGAGTTTTTCCAGGTAATTCTGTTTTTGTTTTGGATTTCCAGCATCCGCAGTTTTTTTGTTTTTACCTCAAAAATACTACTTGCCTTAAAAACCAACTCTCGACTTTTGGCCAAAATATTTGGTCTCAAAACGTCGACTTTTTCACGAGCATATACGATATGTTTTACATTTAAACCTCCTGGTTCTTCCAAATTGCCTACTATCCACTTTGATTCCATCAAACCTCCCCTCCCTTCACTTTTGGCACCAGAAGATAGTTTAATGCTCTAATAAACACATAAAAGACGTGGTGTTTGCAATCTACACCCCATGCATCGAAATCATAAGAGGTGACTAATTCTTATGTACCTCAAAATAAGGACAGTAATCCTAAAACCTTTGGATCTTTTCTCAGGTAAATAATATTTATCGGAGATGAATTCTAGATTTTTTTTTATGACTCACACTCCCCAGAACATGTCGGATCATGCTATTTGTAAGAAAACAAGAGAGGGAGAGACAGAAAGAGACACCAATTTGGAACTTGATATGTCTTGTGCCCATTTTTTTTTACTCCATTTTAAATTCATGTGGCATTAAAGGCTGGAAATTAGGGGTCAACTGCCTGTTGAAGGACCCCATTGAAAGATTTGTCAGAAATTCCTGCACATTGCTCTGGGAGCTCCTCAGGGCAGCATTCTAGGCCCAAAGATGTTTCATTAATGACCCTCTGTGCATTTTAAGGTAAGAAATTGGACTGTTTGCAGGTGATTGCACAATGCTTAATCCCATTCACGATTGTTCAGATAATGAAGCAGTCCGTGCAGCACATGCAGCATAACCTGGACAACATTGAGGCTTTGGTTAGTAAGTGGCTGGTAACATACATATTACAAAAGTGATGGACAATGATCATCTCCAACAAGAGAGAGTTTTACAACCTTCCCTTGACATTCAAATTCATTACATCACCAAATTCCCCATCATCAACATCCTGGGGCTTATAATTGATCAGACACTCAACAGAAACAGCCAAATAGCTACTAAGGCAGGTCAGAGGCTGATTAGTCTCCAACAAGTGGTTCACCTCCCATCTCTTCAAAGCCTCTCCAACATCTCCAAGGCTCAAGTCAGGAGTGTGATGGAATGTTCTCCACTTGCCTAGATGGGTGCAGCTGCAACAATACTCCAGAAGTTTGACAACACCCAAGACAAAGTAGTCCAGCAGCTCATACATCACATTAAACATCCATTCCCTCCACTACCATTGTAGTGAGGCAGCAGTGTATCCTAAGTTCAGGATGCACTGCAGCACCTTGCTAAATTCCTCCACCATTACCTCCAAAACATGCGGTCTCCACTCCCTAGGCTGACAAGGGGAGTAGCTGCATGGGAACAGCACCTCCAAGTCACACATCATCCTGACTTGAGCATGTTCCTTCGTTGTCGCCAGGTCAAAACCCTGGAATTCACTCTTGAACAGCACTGTGGGAGTATCTTCACCACATGGACAGCATTTCAGGAAGGCTCATTACCACCTTCTCAAAAGCAACTAGGAATGGGTTATTACTGCTGCCCTGCTAGCAACACTAACCCCATACACTGCCCTTCTGTCCTTCCTTCATCAGTACTGTATCAAAATCCTGGAGTTCTTGATCAAACACCATTCTGGAAACAACCGCACTGCACGGATTGCAGAGGCTCAAGAAGGCAGTTCACCATCAGCTTCTGAGAGCGACACAGGATGGGCAATAGATGCCATATCAGTGATGCCCAAATCCTGAAAATGAATATAAAATAACAACTGAATTACTCAGATTCCGGTTAATTTACAATTAGACTTTCTGGCCTAAAAGGCACATAGCTCCAACTCATAAGCAGAATAACACTGCTTCCAATAAAATCCTTTCCTTCAAAAAGATAGCTTAACATAATCATATCCTTCTGAAACAACCTATCATTTGACTTACCATGAACAGTTCCAAAGAAAATCCACTGGTATATACCTAACTGTTGTCTAATGCATGACTATGTCATTCTCAATTTGTGGCATCATTACATTTCAGTGTCACAATTGAAAGCCATCACATTTGCACCCAATTAGCACCAACAAATCATATCTAAAGATGTACAGAACATACTCATCAAGAAGTACCAAGAGGGAAGGAAAATTACCAAAGATTAAAGTTATACAGACAACAAACAATTTAACAAGAGTGGAAGCCAATGAAATTATTCCAGTTACTTTTGTTTTTAAAATGCTGTCATTATTTATCAGTAATTTCAGGAGAATAAGAAACATAAATTATTAGAAATTCATTTTTAAAAATTGCAATATTAAGCATATGTATATACTTGACTTTTGCATGTTTGAACATTTGATATAAAGGCTTTTTCATCTGGCTATGTCAGATAGCTTAGATTTAAGTTTTAAAACAAAAACAGAATTACCTGGAAAAACTCAGCAGATCTGGCAGCATCGGCGGAGAAGAAAAGAGTTGATGTTTCGAGTCCTCATGACCCTTCGACAGAACTTGAGTTCGAGTCCAAGAAAGAGTTGAAATATAAGCTGGTTTAAGGTGTGTGTGTGTGTGTGTGTGTGTGTGTGTGTGTGTTGGGGGGGGGCGGGTGGGGAGAGAGAGAGGGAGAGAAGTGGAGGGGGTTGGTGTGGTTGTAGATTTAAGTTTTGCTGGATTCACCCACTACTTAAATGAAGGTGCACAACCAAAAAGCAGGCTCCCAGTATTCAGCAAATGTCCTTTTTACATTGGTAGACTACAGATCCCACAATGTATTACTGCCAATGTATGCCTCATTGTTACAGGCCAACCCCCCACCCCCTGCAGAATGCAGCTTAAGATTTTTTTTTTCAACAATTTGGTCAGATAGGGTGGGGCTTACAAACTTGAAGTCTGTGAATTAGCCTGTTTTGCTCTCAAACATAAAAATATTATCTATTATTTCCTTAATTCCCCTTACCAAAAATGCATCCTTTTGCAATTTTCTACATTAAATGTAGAATTATGTCAAAATTATGCTGAAAATTAATCTACCCATGTGCTCTTGAAGTCACGTGCAGCCTTCCTCACAGTTAACTCTTGTCCATACGTTGTGTAGTACATAGAATTCATAGAAGGTACAATAGTGAAAGAGGGCATTTAGCCCATCCATTCCACCATAATGTTTATGCTTCAAGTGTGCAAATAGACCAAATCACCTGCCATGTTTATCTCCTTGTTCTTCATGCACCTATCCAACCTAAACTTGAACTTTGATGTAGTTTCTGCCTTAATCACCAACTCCAGTGGTAAATTCCCACAACCTAAAAGCTCGATGTAAAGATGGTTTTCCTGCCCTCTGTTTTAAATGTCTTACACCTAATCATTTATCTATGTTTTCTTGTTCTAGAGCCCTCAATGATTGGAAACAGTCTGCTTATATCTACCATATCCCATCCTTCTCCACCATATTGTCCTATAAGCTTGTCCAAATGAAAAGGAGCCAATTTTTTCCAAGTCTTTCCTTGTAGTTGTACTTCCTCAGATCATGGAACATCTTAGTGAATCTTCACTGCAGCCACTTTAAAGTCTTAGTGTCCTTCCTATTGTGTGAAGCCCAATATTGCACACAGAACTCTACACAGATCTTACTAAGGGAATCAAATGTTATGGGAGAAACAGGCAGGCAAGTGGGCTTAAGGCCACAATTAAATCAGCCGTGATTTTAATGAATAGCATGATGGGCCGAATGGTCTACTCCTCCTATTTATGTTCTTAAGGTTTATTCAGACTTATCATTGCCCAATTTGCACAAAGATCAAAAGACAATGATCCTAATATAGACTCTGGAGACATTCCTTCAGTTTAGAAACCATCCATTAACCATTACTCTCTGTTTTAACTTCTCATCCATGCTGCCACAGTTGATTTATTATTATTCACTTTAGTTTAATCAACAAGTCTCCAATTAGGCACCTTTTGGAAATGCATTTATACAATTTCCACTAGATTGCCTTTATCAAGAAGTGTTTTTCTTTATTATAACTTACATATTGTTAAATTAGTGGACAGTTTATTCAATTTTTCTGTTTTGTAGCAAATATGGATGGTTTTCATCAATAATTACTGATGGCCAGGATAATATATGTATTTCAATATCCTCAGCAAAATTAATAATGGTGGCATAGGTTTAATCAACTAATAGTTGTGCTGAGTTCCTATGAAACAGAAAGAAACCCACCACTAGATATTTAAAAATGCAATTTGTATGTAGATTCATACAGGAAACAATTTCCTTCTAAAATGTTCCTTCCATTGCTTTGATCTAGAAAGAGATGCCTATTTTTAAGTGATGAGATACAACATGCTATCAAAGTTCGCAGGCATTGTATGTGCACTCATGTACAATGGTACAGTACTGGGTTAGAGAGTAACAATGGAGTCAGAATGAGCTTGTATTAATACATAGGTCACTATATTTGACAAGCCAAAGTGAAGGGGTAACATTAGGAATGTGGGGGAAGGGAAGTACAAATTTAGATAATACCTTAAGATGGTCAGTTACTATTTTGTAATAGAAGAGCAAAAGACTAAGGATGCTGGAAATCTGGAACAATAGAAAATTCTGGAAATACTAGTTCAGGCATCATCATTGGAGAGAGAAACACAGTTAATGAGCAGTATTTAATGGTTGTAGCGGTAGGCCTGTCCTCCTGCTGGAGAAGCAGTGGCAACCCCGCCCCAGATTTTTCCAGGAGCCCCATCAGGATTAAGTGACAATTAGGCAGCCAGTTGGCTGCCATCAGAATTACTGCCTCCACCGGACGCAATTTCCCGCTATAATTTCTGGTGTGGGTGAATGACCCGCTTCCGAAAGCTGCCTGTCAATAAGAGACCTGCAACTCTTCAGCATCATTAGTGGCAGTGCCACTGGGAGCAGTGGTCACTGCCAGTACTGCAGTAGCCCTAAGGCTGAGGATTGTTACTGGAGCCCCCGGAAGAAGGTGAGTAGGACAGGATCGTCGGCGAAGAGGTTGGGAGGTGGGAGGTTGGGGAGCCGGGGGGGGGGGGGGGGGGGGGGGGTCGGGGTGGGGTGTGTGTCATGTGTGTGTGTGTGTAGGGGGCTGGCGGAGATCGTGGGCATGGGTCCCCATATTTCCACCAGCTGATGTTGCATAGGGCTCTGGAAAAGGGGCAGATGGGCACCCAAGTCCCCCCACCCCTTCAACTAGGCTACAGGCATGCCTGCTAGGCTTTAACTGGTGGTTTGCCCACATGGCATGGCCCCTGCCTCCCGTTGGTATTCAAGGGCATTAAGGGCCTCAATTGGCCTCTGAGCAGGAAGGCTATTCTCGACCCTACCCATCCTGGACTTAATTGGGGGTATGGTTGAAGGGAGGCGGGGGGAGAGTTGGGAAGGTGATGCAGTCTCCAATCTACATGTTCTCGCCTCATTATACCGTTGCCACCCCCACCACCACAACCTCCAAGAGGGCATTATATTCCACCCAACATTTCAGGCCAATGACCTTTCAAGCAACACAGATGGAGTAACATTGAAACACATAAATTTGGACGCCTTAAATGTACGAGTGCCTTGTGAGGCACACCTAGCTGTGTGTTATCCCATTTTTATTTTATGTTTCCAGCATTCCAATCTTTCCTTTTAGTTTATTCCATATCATCCTGTCTACATAGAGTAAAACATGAGTGGGAGGGAGTTACAGCCCATAGCATTCAGTCAAGTTGTTATAGGACATCTCCTGTTCATGATTATATTGTAATATTGAGGTATCTTCACACTGCTGCGAAAACAAATATTTCTCATGTTATCCTCATAGCTGTGTGCTTTACGTCATAAAATGGGGTGTGCTTCAAGAATACATTGCAGGTTACAAAAACTTTTAACACAGGCCTCAGATGCCAGCAGTGCATATCGAAAACCTTTGCATAAAGCCATAGCATGCTGTTCAAAGATTGCCTACTTCTGTCTCCATACCAACCTTTGCCTCCTACTTTAGCCCATCTGCTGTTCCATACCTTTGTCACCTCTAGACTAACCTGGTCCAATGCCCTCCTGACCAGCCTTCTATCATCTACCTCCCTCATCCAGTGTTTTTCTTATTCTGCAGCAAGTTCCAGTCATATACCATCCTGACCCAGCTGACATACATTAGCTTTTGGTTCCCTCCCAGCAGCTCAAATTTAAAATTCCCATCCTCACTTTTAACTCATCTCACAGTCTTGTCTTCACCTATCTCTGTAAACTCCACCAGCCTTTTAACCATCGCTCTCAAATTTTCTTCTTCTCTAACTCTTACCTTTTGTGTATGCCTCTCTCTTTTGGCCCCACCACTGGTGGCTGTCTCTTTGATTTTGGTTTCTCAGCAGTGTGGGGATAACTCAGTATCACAATATAATCATGAACAGAAGACTTCCTATAACAGCTAGACTGCTGTAACTTCCTCCCACTCATGTTTTACCCTAGGTAGACAGAACGATTCAGAATAGACTATAAGGAAAGATCAGAATGCTGGAAATATAAAATAAAAATATACTCTGGAATACTCTGCATCAGCAGCTCCAACTTGCTCCTTCTCTTTCAGGCGATCCTTAAAGCTCAACTCTTTGACCAAGCTTTTGTTACCCGCCACCCCTACCCACTGTCCCCCACCATCCCTACAACAACCACCTCCCCCACCCCCCCTCAGCCTCCTAGCCCCAGTGTCCCCTCCTTTGGTCAGGATCCATTTATTGCTGGTTATGCTTATGGCATGGTTGTTTTTAAATGGTTGTGAACTTATGCACTGCATACGCCAGGTTTACAAACGTGTGCTGCTGAATGGGGAGACTCCACATCAGTTATACAAAGTCATAATATGCCCCTTATACGCATGTCATACTTTATACAAGAATCTTTAATGTAAACTATGATAACAACAATTTGCCTCTACATAGCACCTTCAATGTAGCAAATTATCCTAGGGAGTGTTCGCAAACATAATTACAACATTTTACACTGAGCCACAGAAGGAAATATTAGGACAGAGGACCAGAAACTTGGGCAAAAAGGTAGTTTTAAGCAGCATCCTATAGGAGGGGAAGGCAGTGGAAAGGCTTAGAGATTTAGGGAGGGAATTCCAGAGCTTTGGACTGAGGTGACTGAAACAAAAGGTGGTGCAATGGAAACCAGGAATGTACAAGAGGAACCATATTATATGATAGTAACTATGCTCAGCTTAAATCCTCATGGATAAATTTTGCAAGGTCGTGTGCCAATAATGTCTTGCAACAGGGAAGCTGCAAAGAAAAAGCATGTGCTTTATTGTGGGAAACTTGCATGGTTCAAACCCATGGAGGATTGCAATAACACATTAGCACCCTCTGAAAAACAGAAAATGAGGTAGGAGAGTATATAATAAACTTTACTTATTTTGATTAAGGTATTTTTTATATCCTTTTGTTATATATCTAGCATACACCTGTTACATAAAATCAATCTTATAATGAACTCAGGGGTCATAATGGGTGTTGGTAATCTAAATGAATGCCTTGGCTCCTCCCTTTATGGATCATGACTCAGGAGTTTGGAATGACTGGAAAATGTAACGATGAAGTTCCATTACTATATGCTAGAAATTATAAATTTAAAAGATTTTGAAATAAGAGTTTTCATTCTGGAATATTTCCCCCAAAACAGAGTGCTGGGCCCATGACAAAGGAAAGGGAAAGCATGTAGATGAGGAAGTGAAGGGGGCTGCGGGTGGACCTATCAGGAACTCCAAAGGTAATGGTGCCATTACTGGAGATGATCTGATTATGAATGGATAAGTCAAGTTGAAGCTGACAACAGAGAAGCACTGAAAGCTAGGGCAATCGAGTGCATTAAAGGTTGCAGCGAACTCAAGGAGGAGAAGGGGCAATGCACAGTCACAGTAAACAATTTAAACTTGCTACTTTAAAAAGTATCTGGATGAGCACTTGGCATGTCATAACATTCAAGGCTAAGGGGCAAGTGCTGGTAAAAGGGGTTAGGTAGGTGGGTCAGGTGTTTCTCACATGTCGGTGCAGACTTGATGGGCCGAAGGGCCTCTTCTGCACTGTGATTCTATGTGATACTATATATAAAGTTAAACATGCTATTGGGTGATTCATATTGGTTTAGGGGCACTAATAGAACAGGACTAACTACATTATTAAACTCTGTTTTCATTTATCTCCTCTTTGCATTCCCCAATCACTGTCCACTAATATTACAGACAAGAGGGATGCCCTTAGACCTCTGGTAACATGGCACTGTTCTATGCCGCTGTCCCACAGTTTCAGATGCAGCTTCTGCTTAGCACCTTCCCTGACAATAACAGCTGAGATTAGGAAAAGGCTCTAAGGCAACATCATAAAGCATGGACATTTAACTGTGCTTGCATAACTGGAATGTTTGGGCAAAAGGGAACACCTTTTCTTAACTAACGTGGGCTGGATTTTCTCCTTAAGAATCTGAAACTACGAGTTGGCCCATTTCCTAACATTGCGTTCCTGACTTCTGAAAGTCAGACTTTCATGACTCTCCATATCCTCTTAACATATCTTGATCTTGTTCAAATTACCCAACAGGCATTCATTAAAAAAACATCAAAGAATGAAGAACTTGCTCCAGCCTCATAAAGCTATCAATCTTACAAAACTAGCACTTCAAGGTGTGTAAACAGTACCCTGCTGATCTGAGTCCATAAGACATTCTCAGAAACCAGTCAAGCATTCATAATGAAGCCATCTGCAAAAAAAACAAATGCCTGAACATCTGTTCCAGCTACATATGTTGATACAGTTGCCAGGTGGCCTCATTATTGGAGTCCACAACATTGGCCAAGGCTCTAGGGGGAATTAATCACCACTGGGATTTGCTAATCATTGCATTCATTTGCACCCCATTGAGGAGGCTGTAAAATTGGAGCTGGTTCTTTTCAGTGTAAGGGTGCTAAAAGATAAGCTTTCAACCTTTAAGTGTGATTTTTGCTTTGAATTTACTGAGCAACTGACTAATATCCCCCAATATAACTAAAAAAGCTTTTTATGCATGTTTCAAAATGTGGATTTCAGTAATTTAAGATCAGGTTACCCATACGATCATACGAATTAGGAGCAGGAGTCGACCACTCCGCCCAGCGAACCTGCTCCGCCATTCAATAAGTGCATGGCTGATCCGAATGTAACCTCAACCCCCACATTCCTGAAGGATGTCTTTTTAAAACATTTTATTTTGGCTTGAGAAGCTGCCAGTTGTCCTGGTCCATGGTATATTTTACATTTGGTTTTATGCAAATGAGTTTGAGCAGAAAGTCAAGGGGGGAGAGAAGTCTTTTCAAAGCAGGTCTAATTTGGATCAGAATTGGCAATTCCGTTCATAGCAAATTTTCTTTGTCAAATTTTCCCTGCTCTATGTGAAGCGGTTTCTACAAGATTCCATAGACTGGAAATGACAATGCTATTTGCTGCCTAATAGAGAGCGGTTCTATGAAGTGAACAATATGTAAAGCAAGGGAGCTATAAACCATGATGGCCCCATTGAAGGGTCATGAATCAAATCACTGAGGGTAATCTATTCAGAGAGACTTTGTCATGCAGAGTAACACGGGGAAATATCAAGCCCCTTAGTGGATTAAAGGTTTAAAATGAGTCAGAGTCACACTGCTCTAACATTGACCTATTCTTAATGAATAGATTCAGCATGATTAATTGTTGTGTTAGTTAATGTAATTAATTGAGTACAAAATGGAATTGAACTTACAGACTCCTCAGTTAAGAAGGGGCTGATTTGTTGCACAGCATGATAGTGACAATGGCCTGGATTTTCACTGAGTCAGGATGACCTGGGAGCCCTTTAAAAATGGCAGGCTAGTCCTGATTCCAAGATTCCTGACCCCATCCCTGGAATGTCTGATTTTCAGGATTGCCTTTAAAGTGTGCAGGATAGTTCCCGTCAAAAGCCCGCATCAGGCACTCCCATTCTGGCCATCTTCATTGCGGAGATAGGCATGTCCCACTCCTCCGCAATTTTCTTGGAGTTGGGTTAGGTTTTTAAAGAGTTGTGGTTCACAGCCTCTCAGAGGAGTCATGAACCATACTCTGCATGAGGGGACCTTTTAAAAGATAAACTTAAAAAGGTCCTCCCCTTGGCCTCTATGCCAAGCTCTGTCCATCCACCCACCCTCTATGGCCCCTCATGCCACATATGCCAAGCTCTGTCCTTCCACCCACCCCCTATGACTCCTCATGCCCCCTATGCCAAACTCTGCCTTTCCACCCACCCCCTATGGACCCTCATGCCCCCATGCCAAACTCTGCCCTTCCACCCACCCCCTATGGCCCCTCATGCTTCCTATGCCAAGCTCTGGCTTTCCAACCATCACCTATGTCCCCCATGTCAAGCTTTGGCACTTCCATAGGCGGCACTTGCACTATACACTGTCTAGAACCAATGAACCCTTTAGTGACAACAAGATGTGTGAAAACAGCTTGAAGTAATAAATTCATAACTTTCTCCTTTATTGGAAAAGTAATTTCACATCAAACTAATAAAAGTGTCAATCATCTAAACCCTTTAAAGTATCATTAACAAAACCACAAACCCTCGAAACCACTTAACTTTTTGTTAACAAATATTGTGAAATTGACAGCAGAGATCAGAGAGCCTGAAACAAAAACAGAAAATGCTGGAAAAACTCAGCAGGTCTAGCAGCATCTGTGGAGAGAGAAACAGAGTTAACGTTTCGAGTCTGTATTACCCTTCTTCAGAGCTGAAGAGAAGCAGAAATGTGATGAAATTTGTACTGTTTAAGAGGCTGGAGCAGGTAAAGCTGGAAAGAAGACCAGCAATAGGTGGGGACAAAGGAGAGATTGACGAAGATGTCATTAACAAAAGGACAAAGGATAGAAAATGGGATAAAAGGGGGGATATAAAATGGGATAAAACAATGAATAAATTAATAAAAATAAAAATAAATGAAAATAAGTGAATAAAACATAAAAATGAATGTAGAAAAGAGATTTAAAAAGAAGTGAGGATAGAGGAGAGAGTTCATGGTCTGAAGTTGTTGGACTCAATGTTAAGTCCGAACGGTTGTAAAGTATCTATTCGGAAGATGAGGTGCTGTTCCTCCAGTTTGAGTTGGGCTTCATTGGAACATTGCAGCAGGCCAAGGGCGGACATGACAGCAGGATGGTGAGTTGAAATGGCAAGCAACAGGAAGGTCTGGGTCATTCTTGTGGGCAGACCAAAGGTGTTCCACAAAGCAGTCACCCAGTCTGCGCTTGGTCTCCCCAATGTAGTAGTAGGCCAAATTGAAGGAGGTGCAAAGTGAAGTGCTGCTTCACCTAAAAGGAATGTTTGGGCGCTTGGACAGTGAGGAAGGAGGAGGTAAAGGGGCAGGTGTTGCACCTTTTGCGATTGCATGGGAAGATGCCTTGGGAACGGGATGAGGCGTTGGGGGTGATGGAGGAGGGGACAAAGGTGCCCCAGAGGGAACCATCCCTACAGAATGCTGACTGGGGGTGTCTATATGACCCTTCTTCAGAGCTCAAGAGAAGTGGAAATGCAATTAAATTTATATTGTTTAGAAGTTGGGGTGGGGGGGTGCTGGGGTGGTGCAGGTGGAGCTGGATAGAAGGCCAGAGATAGGTGGGGACAATGGAGAGATTGACAAAGATGTCAGGAACTGAAGAACAAAGGAGTGTTGATGGTAGTGGTTAGTGCTGAAAAAGGTGCTAATAGTGGCATAAAGATTAGAAAGCAGAAAGTGATTATAGCAGGGGTAGCATTGCATGAAAGAATAACACAGAACAAGTAACAGATCGCCCTGTGGGGGAATGGGGTGGAGGGGCAGTGGTGGGGGGAAAAGGATAGAAAATGGAATAAAAATGGGGATAAAACCACAGATAAATGAATAAAAATAAAAATAAATGAATAAGAAATAAAAATGAATGCAGAGAAAAGGGGGTTATGAAAGGGGGTGAGGGTGGATGAGAGAGTTCATGATCTGAAGTTGTTGAACTCAATGTTACGTCCAGAAAGCTGTAAAGTGTCCATTTGGAAAATGAGGTGCTGTTCCTCCAGTTTGCGTTGAGCTTCACTGGAACATTGCAGCAGGCCAAGGATGGACATGTGGGCATGAGAGCAGGATGGTGTGTTGAAATGGCAAGCGACAGGGAGGTCAGGGCCATGCTTGTGGACAGACCGGAGGTGTTCTGCAAAGCGGTTACCCAGTCACCCATCTCATTCTCTGTTGCATATGTTCTGATAATGCCACTTTCCAAAATGGCACTTCTGACATGTCTTCCTTTTTCCTCAACTGAGGTTTCCCCCCCACTGTGCTTGACAGGGCTCTCCACCCATCTCCTGCGCCTCTGCCCTCATATCTTCCCCTCCCTCCCAGAACCATGATAGGGATCCCCTTGTCCTCACTTTTCACACCACCAGTTTCCATATTCAAAGGATCATCCTCCGCCATTTCGCCCAACTCCAGCATGAATCCACCACCAAACACATCTTCCCCTCACCCCAACGCTCTGGGACACCCTGGTCCACTCCTCCATCATCCCCAACACCTCATCCGCTTCCCACGGCACCTTCCCATGCAATCACAGAAGGTGCAACACCTGCCCCTTCACCTCCTCCTTCCTCACCATCCAAAGGCTGGGTAACTGCTTTGCGGTACACCTTTGGTCTGTCCGCAAGCATGACCCAGACCTCTCTGTCACTTGCCATTTCAACACACCATCCTGCTCTCATACCCACATGTCCGTCCTTGGCCTGCCGCAATGTTCCACTGAAGCCCAACACAAACTGGAGGAATAGCACCTCATCTTCTGATTAGGCACTTTACAGCCTTCATGACTTAACATTGAGTTCAGCAACTTCAGACCATGAGCTCTCTCCTCTATCCTCACCCCTTTTTCTACATTCATTTTTATTTTTTATCCACTAATTTTTATTTATTTTTATTCATTTATATTCATTGTTTTATCCCCTTTTCTATCCCCCCTTTTATCCCATTTTCTGTTTTATCCCCTTTTCTTTCCCCCCTTTTATCCCATTTTTTATCCTTCTTTCCCCACCACCGCACCCTCCCCCATCCTCAAAAGGAGCATCTGTTACTTGTTCCATGTTGTTCTTTCACACAGTGCTTACTTTTGTTCTGCTATTATCACATTCTGCATTCTAATGCCACTATCAGCACCTTTGTAGCCCTTACCACTACCATTATCACTCCCTTTATCCATTTGTTCATGACACCTTTGTCAATCTCACCTTTGTTCCCACCTATTGCTGGTCTTCTATCCAGCATGAACTACTCCAAGCCCTTTAAACAGTACAAATTTCATCACATTTCTACTTCTCTTTACTTTGAAGAAGGGTCATACGGACTTGAAACATTAACTCTGTTTCCCTCTCCACAGAGGCTGCTGAACCCGCTGAGTTTTTCCAGCATTTTCTGTTGTTTCAGATTTCCAGCATCCACAGTATTTTGCTTTTATCTCGGAGAGCCTGAGCTATCAATCAAGCAACATTTTCTCTGGGGCTCAGCTGCTTCAACAAGAATAATATAAGTCTGGGCTCTCAGCCAAGCCTCATTATGTATGCTTGGCTAAGAGCCCAGACATCCATTAATTGGGTCAAAGTCCCTCAGCAATGAGCTGGGCCTTTTAAACTAGCCGCCTCTGCACTTAGCAGCCCCTGTGGCTGCCTCCAAACTTCTTCCTGGATTGGCTGGCCTGATTCCAGGCTGCACCCACATGCACCCCCCACCCCCACCCTCCCAGCTCCCCCGCCCATTCCCCCCCACCAATCCTGGGCAATGCGGATCACACCTCTGCAGGCACTTCCTTCGGA
Organism: Carcharodon carcharias; assembly: GCF_017639515.1. Classification (NCBI taxonomy): domain Eukaryota; kingdom Metazoa; phylum Chordata; class Chondrichthyes; order Lamniformes; family Lamnidae; genus Carcharodon; species Carcharodon carcharias. Next base: position 26,869,369 of record NC_054472.1, on the reverse strand, counting down.
GGTGGGCGGGCCAAAGCAGGAATTTCCCCAATTTCCACTACCCGCCTCAAGGATGAAAATCCAGGCCAATGTGTCTCAGTCCTAGTTCTAATGGGATGTTTAAGGTGCAAACCTTAAGCATGAAGCAGTGGTGACAAATGTAGGTGTATTATAAAGGAGCCAACACATTCCTCTCATTCTATCTGCCCATGAAAAGTTGCCTCAAATGAAAGAATCCACTGTTGTTTCCATTTGCAGTTCTATACATGCTGGTTGCCCTCTCAGTGGTAAATCATGAGAATGGCTACATAGATATTAGAAGCTCATTTGAAAAAGAGTCTGATCTCATCCTTATCCATTGTTTACTTCCCAGACTGAATAGTGACCAGAAGCAAGAATCCTAGACAATTTCCTCGCCCTAGCCTAGGGACACAGAGATCAGTCGTCATCCACGAGCTATCATCAACAAACTCAGCAATGTTAGCAAGGCTCATCCATCACAGCAGCTGCACATATAACCAGTCAGCTGTGGGGGCCTCAAAACAGATTATAATGTGCGACAGCAGCCACAGAAATTAAAACACACATTCAAGGCAAAAAAAGTACATTATGCTCACAACCCACAATTGAGCCTGAGTTGAGCTTCCAACCTCATTTTCATACTATCACTAAAACCGCCCATTTCTATCTCTGCAGCATCGTTCAAGTTTGCCCCTGTCTGAGTTCATCTGCTTCTGAAATCCTCATTTATGTCTTGGTTACCTCTAGACTTGGCTATTCAAATGCACTCCTGGCTGATCTCACATATTCTACTCTCCATAAACTTGAGGTAATTCAAAACTCAGTGTCTTAACTTGTACCCAGTGCAGTTCCCCTATAACGTCTGTGCTTGCTGACCTACATCAAACAATGTCTTCATTTTAAAGTTCTCACCCTTGTTTTCAAATCCCTCCATGGTCTCACCCTTCCCTATATCTGCAATCTCCTCCAGCCCTAAAACCCTCAGCGATATCTGAGCTTCTCTAATTTTGGCCTCTTGTGCATCCTCAATTTTAATCACTTTTGGTGGCTGGGTGCCTAGGCCAAAAACTCTGGAAACCCCTCCCTATACTTCTCCATCTCTCTAACTCGCTATTCTCCTTTAAGACACTCCTTAAAACCTGCATCTTTGACCAAGCTTTTGGTCATCTGACCTAAAATCTCATGTGATTCAGGGTCATACTTATAATGTTCCGGAGTAGTGCCTTGGGACAATCTTATTACATTAGCAATGCTGTATAAATATATACAAGCCTCCCTGAAAGCTTGAGATGGATCATCTGTTGCAGCCAAAACTGCCCCTCAGTGGTGCAATTTTAGTACTAGATACACATAGCTGGATCTGTCTAAAAATTACTGCTAGAAAATATCGCTATCTCTCCAAAAGAGCAATACTGAGAATTTAATGCTGAGAATTTAAATAACTCATTTTATTTCACAGCGACTTTTCAACAAGATGAATTGTTATTGTATTGTATTGAATTGTGTTGAATTGTATTGTTAACCCAAAGTAAATTGCGTAAAGCATGAAAGGACATTATAAGTTCAGCTCCTAGATCCAGGGATCACTTTTCTCAACATTTCAAAGTAGGGAAGTTATGCTGAATCTGTACCGAATCTCAGTTAGACCTGACTTAATCTACTGCATGCAGTTCTGGTCACCATAGTAAAAAAGGCACTGGAGACGATGCCGAGAAGATTCACAAAGATGATACAAAAAATGCATACATATACAAATGAGAAAAGGAATTGATACACTAGATCTCTTTTCACTTCAAAGGGGACGACTGAAGGGTGGCCTAATAGAGGTTTTTAAAATTATGAAGGGTGTGCATACAGGTAGAATGTTTCCTCTTATAGGGAAGAGCATAACTAGAGGCCATCAACACAAGATAGTCACCAAGAAATCCAATAGAGAATTTGACAATAATTTTTTTTAACCAAACACTGGTGAGAATGTGGAACTCACTACCACAGGGAGTGGTTGAAGTGAATAGTATAGACACATTTAAGGGAAAGCTAGATAAGTGTGTGGGAGAATAAAATAGATGGTTACAATAACAGGTTTAGATAAGGAAAGATAGGAAGAGGATCGAATGAAGTATAAACACTGGTTGGGCTGAATGGCCTGTTCCAACCCATACATCAATCTTATGCAAACTATATTATTTCAATGCATGATAGTTTAACAGCCAACTTATTGATTCATACATGAAAAACTGCCTATGGTATTTGATCCAACTATATATAAAGCTTTTTGAAATTTAATCTCCCTCACCTTCCTGAAGGAATTTTCTCTTTCCCTCACAAAAACAGATATAAATTGGGACTTTATTTTCTCTCTAAGTGGCTTTCTGTTCAATTCTCAGTCCTCAATTAGTCGCACAGTTCTCTATCTGTTTCCACTTCATTGTTATGTGCAATATAGTTCAACATTTGAAGAAGGTTTCTGCAACCTCATGTTCCCAGTGGCAAGAGGTGGACCTTGTGAAACTACAGGCAGATGGGAAGGGGCTCTCTGTGAGCACTTGGGGATCAAAATCACCCCTGTGATCTCATTCTTCAACCCAAACTTCTATCACTTGAACAACACTTCTAAATATATCTCATTTACATCTTCATCATTGATGATGCCTTCTGGTTCGTTCATTACCTACGTTCCTTTAACAGAAACCAGTAATAATTCCCGTCTGCTTATTTATCAGTTACCTTGTTTCTAAAGAAACAGTTAAAAAAAATAACACCAGGGAAAGAAAAGTGCCTTGGGATGTCCAGGAATTAAACATTCATCTCCAGGTCACTGATGGAAGCGACCCAGAAAAAAAAATTATAGGCAGCATTATAAAACATGTTTTATCATTCATTTCTGTTAATTAGTTGTGAAAATATTGGAGAAGATTCAGAAAGGGCTTTCGTCTAACCAGAGTTAGCAACTGTAGGCAAGGCTTTGTGGAGCTCACTGACTCAGAGAAATTAGGGCAAATATATTGGCCTTTCAGTCCCTTACATTTAAGTCCTAGTACATGACTAAACGCTCATTGGTCTACAGGTTATTATTTCCATCTCAGTACATATCTAACTCTGCAACTAGTATGATGGATAAGTATGATAATAAACTTCCACGAATTGGATGCAGAGAAGATGACCTGCCCATTGTAGAATCCATATGATTTTGATGCCATTAACATCAATCAGATGAAAATCGGATGCTTCCCACCACAGGTGAGAGAATTTGTCGGTCAGGTTACCAACTAGGCAGTGATTTTGAAATTACCCCCTTGTATTTGCATTAGTGCAAACCATGTTTCTGAGCAATACAGTGTGAAATACACAGATATCACTAAATAAAAACTTGGCTGTGCCTTTCTTGACCATGAGCCCAATACCTGTGCAATTGATACAGGAGTCTTTTAAAAAAAATTCCTTAATTGGATGTAGGCGTCACTGGTAAGGCCAGCATTTGTTGCACTCCCTAATTGCCCTTGAACTGACTTGCTAGACCATTTCAGAGGGCAGTTGAGGATCAACCAAATTGCTGTGGCCTGGGAGTCACGTGTAGGCCAGCCGAGGTAAGGATGGCCAATTTCCTTCTCTAAAGGACATTAGTGAACCAGTTGGGTTTTTACAACAATTGATGATAGCTTCATGGTCACCATTACTGAGACTGGTTTTATATTACAGATTTTCTTATTAATTGAATTTAAATTCCACCAGCTGCCATTGTATTTGGATCCATGCCGTGCCTTACTAATTTAATCAAATCTTTTGAGGAAGTAACAAGGAGAATTAATGAGGGTAATGCATTGGATGTTGTGAACATGGATTTCAGTAAGGCACTTGACAATGTCCCACATGGCAAACTGGTCAGGAAAGTAAAAGCCCATGGGATACAGGGGAATGTGGCAAGTTGGATTCAAAATTGGCTCAATGGTTGGAAACAAAGGTTAATGGTCAATGGTTGTCTATGTGAATGGAAAACGGTTTCCAATGGCGTTCCACAGGGCTCAGTGATGGGACCTTTGCTGTCTGTTGTGTATACTAATGCTTTAGACTTAAATGTGGGTGGCATAATTGGGAAATTTGCAGATGACACAAAAATTGGTTGTGTAGTCAATAGTGAAAAGGATAGCTGTTGTCTCCAGAATTACATCAATAGTTTGTTTGAGTTGACAGAAAAACAACAGGTGGAATTCAATCTAGAGAAGTGCAAGGTAATGCAATTGGGGAGGGCAAACAAAGCAAAGAAATACACAACAAATGGAAGGATATTGGAAGGGGCAGAGGAAGTGAGAGACCTTGATGTGGATGATCACACAGGTCCTGGAAGATGGCAGGACAGGTGGATAAGGTGTTAAAGAAAGCATATGGAATGTTTTCCTTTATTGGATGAGTTATAGAATATAAAAAACAGGAATGTAATGATGGAACTGTATAAAACGCTGGTTAGGCCACAGTTGGAACTTTGTGTGCAGTCTGGTCGCCACAATAAAAGGACATAATTGCTCTGGAGAGTGTACAGGGGAGATTTAAGAATGTTGCCAGAGCTTGAAAATTGCACCTGTGAGGTAAGATTAGGTAGACTGGGGTTGTTTTCTTTAGAACAGAGGAGGCTGAGGGGCGACATGATTGAGGTGTACAAGATTATGAGGGGTCTAGATAGAGTATACAGGGATGCCCTGTTTCCTCTAGCAGAGAGGTCAATTACCAGGGGGTTCAGATTTAAGGTGATTGGTAGAAGGCTTAAAAGGGATATGAGGAAAAACGTCTTCACTCAGAGGATGCTGGGTGTTTGGAATTCACTGCCTGGTTTGGTGGTGGAGGCAGAAACCCATAACTAATTTAAAAGGTTCCTGGATCTTCATCTAAAGTGCTGTAAACTGAAAGGCTATGGACCGGGTGCTGGAAAGTAGGATTAAAATGAGCAGCCAGTTCTTTTTTATCTTTTATTTTTCGGTCGATGCAGACACTATGGGCTGAATGGTGTCTTTCTGTGCTGCAACTTTTCTACGGCTCTAGCCTGGGCCTCTGGATTACTAGTTCAGTGACAATGTGCTGGACTTTCATTCTCAAGATGGGTAGCGGGAGTTGGGAAATTTCCCGGCTCGCCGCTTCCGCCTTGGGAGAAAGTGCCAGCAAAGATGGGATTTCTCGTTCCGGGGGGGTATGTGCTAACTAGAGTCAAGCCCGCTGCCCATGCAAAAAATTCAGAGGTAGTCAACGGGGCTGCTGAGTGCTGAGGCAGCCTGGTTAAATGTCTCTCAGCCAAAAATACATTATGAGGCTTGGCTGAGAGCCCAGACATCCATTATTCTGTTGAAACAGCTGCATCCAAGGGAAAACATTGCTTGATTGATAGTTCTTTCTCCATGATCTATTCTGTCAATTGCACAATGTTTATTTACACAAGATAAAGAGATGTCACCTGCTTGTGGTTTCTGCTATTAAGACTTTAAAGTTCTGAACGATTGACAATTTTATTGCTCTGTAGTAAGAGCATGTTTCTTTTAAAGAAAGTAGAATTTTATGAATGCATGACCTTCTCTTTTAAAGCTTTTCCACGCATGCTAATGTGTTTATTTGTTCTGTACATTGGCTGAATAGGCATGGAAGTGCCATAGCCTGGCATGAACGGTATGAGGGGTCATGCAGGGTGGGTGGAGGGTCATAGGTTGGCATGAAGAATATGATGGGATGTGAGGTGGGGGTTTTGAAGTGGCTTTAGTTTGCGTGGATGAGACATGGGGAGTGAGAGGAGGGGTGAGGGGTGAGGGCTAGGGGGCTGGTTTTTGTTTTACTGATTTTATTGAAACTTTAACCTGCCCACCTCAGCACCTTACAAAATCTTTCTGGAGCAGTGAGCCTGATTTTAGTCATTACTCATGACTTCACCTCGCGTGCCCCCACCAAACCCCACCAGAGCAAAAATCCCACTTTTGCAGGCACTTTCTCCAGAGGCTGGCGCACCAAGCCAGGAAATCTCCTGATTCCCGGTACCCACCTCTGGGATAAAAATCAAGCCCTGTGTGTCTAATCAGCTGCATTTGATTATTATGATTGCACATTGCTACCGTGTTCTTTGTCTCTTCAAATCTATTTACAGATTTGCATCATGGGTTGATGGGTCTCACAAAATCGTGAGTAAAATTAAGAGTATCCTTTGCCTTCCTCTTGATACCGCCAAACGTCACCTAATTTCGGGACCAAAAAATACCTATTAGTGGATTTGCACTAAGCTGTTTTCATTCTGGCCTTCACTAGATGTTGACTTTCAGTCCTAAATTGGACAACCTTCCTTTAATACACCTACAAGAGGAGCATCAACCTTCCATTTCTAAAGTAACAGTAGTGCCGAAAGTTGTGTGCCACATTTTGTTTGATAATTGCTCCTGTGAAGCACCTTGGGAGGTTTTACTGTATTAAAGGCTGTCCATGCGACTCCATTGAACTGTTCAGAAGAATTAGTCGCCACTAATTTTCATCACCACCACTAACTTTTCCTTTGATACTGAGCTGCAGCCTCACAAGCATGCTACCAGCCAAACTCTGCACAAGCTATTCATGTATCAGTAACCTAATGGAAAGAGAAAAAGGCTTCCTGTCAGAGAGTCGTTAGGTGGTGGTTAAAAACCACACTTTACTTAGTAGGCAGTTCCCCATCTTTCTTAGATTGAGTGAGGGGAAAGTCTCACTGCAGATCACCTATTGGCCTACTGACCTGTGGTAAAAGCATAATAACTGGCTGCAAAAGAGAACCATGATACTTGTGCTTAACGTTAATGCTTTTTTGTAAAAAGACATTTTAGTTAAAAAGAAGTGTTATATAAAAAACCTGACAGTAGGATGTGCTAAGCCACCGATGTATGACCCTCTGGTCTAAAATAAGGAATAAAGGAACCTTCTGTTCCTTCTGTTTTTTTTTACACAGGAAGCTGGGGTTCGGAAGCAGATCAGGGTGGGTGGGCGTGTGTGTGTTCCCAATTGTTAAGATGTTACAAAACACTTCAAATGGCGACAAGGATGGATCATCATTATTAGGGGCTTTAAAGACTTTTGATCCAGCTACTATGGACTTTGTAGTTTATGTCGAGCAAATGGGACAGTTTTTCATTGCGAATGAGATTGAAGAGGAAAATCAGGCCACAATGTTTCTTACAGTCATCGGAATGAAAAATTTCACTTTACTGAGAAATCTCATTGCTCCTAACAAGCCAGCAGATAAAAGCTTTAAAGAACTCGAGGACATTTTGAAAAACCACTTCGATCCCAGACCAGCAATTATTGCCAACAGATTCAAGTTTCACCAAAGAGAACAGCATGAGGGTCAGTTTCCCAGTTCCTGGCTGAGTTGAGAAAATTAGCAGAACATTGTGACTTTAAAGGTTACTTGGAAGACTTGTTGTGTGATAGCTTGGCTTGTGGACTAAGAAATGAAAGAATTCAGCATAGATTGTTAGCAGAGCAAGAGCTGACACTGAAGAAAGCGTTCAAGATTATATAAAACATAGAAATGGCAGAGAAACAAGCTGGAAACTTGAAAGCGCCTTCTAACAATGCCAAAATTAAAATAGTAAAGCCAGTGTATACTCGCTTTCAAACGTGTTACTTCTTTAATAGAACAGGGCATAATACAGAAGGGGAAAGCCGCTGATTGTCACTCTGTGGAAAAAAGGACACATACAGTGTGCATGATGATAAATGGCTGATCACAGTAAAGCAGTGCCACCAAGAAAAAGGCATCATGAGGAGCACACAGACAAGTTACGCATAAAAATAAGGTAGCAGTTTAAAAAGACGCATTACTTGGAAACAAAATACAAAAGTAATGTGAGTCCAGACGAGAAAGAAAGCGAACCTAACAGCGACAATGCAGAAGAGCAATAGTATTGCCTTCAGTCTGACCTGAAACTAGATGAAGGACTAAAAGTTGGCATAACTTTGAAATGGAGGATGACACTGGAGCTTCTGTTCCTATTGTTTCAGAAAAGACATGGGAGAAAATTTTCAAGAAATGCCCATTGGAGAAAACCCTCCTCCAGCTTAGCACCTACACTGGTGAACCTGGGAATATAATTGGAAATATGTCCATTCAGGCCGAATAAGGAGCTCAAATAGCAAGATTGTCAATTATCAATTGTCAATTGTGAAAAGGGATTGTCCATCACTTATGGGCAGGAACTGGCTAAAAGAAATTAGGCTGGACTGGAATAAAATAAATAAAGTGCATTGCAACCCCATGTTGCTGTCCTTGTTAGACAAGCATACTGATGTCTTCAGAGAAGGTCTTGGAGTTATTAAAGGCATTGAAGCCAAACTTGCTGTGAAGACCGAAGCTTCTCCAAGGTTCTTCAAGCCACGTTTAGTTCCCTACTCAATGCGACAGAAAACCGAGCAGGAACTAGAACGACTTAAAAACTTTCAGATAATTGAGAAAGTTGATTATGCAGAGTGGGCAGCTCCAATAGTCCCAGGAGTGAAGGATGACAGGTCTGTCAGAATATGTGGTGACAATAAAATCATCATTAATCCTTTCCTGGAAGTGCATCAGTACCCGCTACTGAAAATTGAGGACCTGTTCACTGCTCTGAATGGAGGTGAATTATTCACAAAGCTTGACCTATCACAAGCATTTTTGCAAATGCAGCTGAGTGAAGATTCCAGGAAGTATATAACTATCAGCACACACAGAGGTCCATATCAATATAAATGATTACCATTCAGAATCATGTCGTCATCAGTCTTTTTCCAGCAGGCCATGGTCAAAATATTGCAGGGCCTCCCTGGTGTAATCTGCTTCTAAGACGACATGCTCATCACTGGGAAAAGCCTCCCAGCTCATTTAGAGAACCTCAGCAGGTTCCTGCATAGACTGGAAAAATAAGGCATCCATTGTAAGAAATCAAAATGCTCGTTCCTGGAACCCTCACTGAAGTACCTAGGACATGTGATCAATGAAACTGGCCTCTCAACCTCACCCAGAAAGGCGGAGGCAGTGGTGAATGCACCTCAGCCCAAAATGTTAAGAAGCTTCCTTTGTTTTTGGGACTTGTGAATTACTACGGCAAGTTCATTTCCAGTTTGGCTACCAAGGCAATACCGCTGAATAATCTGTTGAAGAAGAATGCAAAATGGGAATGGTCACAAGCCTGTCAGGGAAGTTTCAAGGAACTCGAGCAAGAGCTCGCTTTTGCTAAAGTCCTGGCACATTTCAATGAAAAGTTACCTGTCAGCCTGACTTGTGATGCATCTGGATATGGTGTTGGAGCTGTCATCTCCCACACATTTCCTGATGGCAGTGAAAGGCCCATTGCATACTCCTCACGCACATTGTCCAAGGCAGAACAAAATTATGCCCAAATTGAGAAGGAAGCTCTTGGACTAATCCATGCAGTCAAGAAGTTCCACCAATATTTGTATGGGCGTAAATTCACGTTAGTTACAGACCACAAACCTTTCACCTAGTTGCTTAGCCTGAAGTCACAAACTCGACACTTGCCACTGCACACCTACAAAGGTGGGCACAGATCTTATCTGCTTACCAGTACGAAATTACATTTCGCTCTACTGAGAATCATGGAAATGTGGACGCACTTTCCATACTTCCGTTAGTCCACAGCTCCACAACCCAAAGTGAAGTCACTGCTTTCAACGTGGACCAGACAGACATGTTACCTGTTAATGCAGATCAAGTTCAACTTGAAACGCAGAGGAATGCTGTGCTCTCCAAAGTTTACCTGTACACACAGAAGGGTTGATGTGTACCTCAAAAAGTGACTACTGAGCTTAAACCTTACTACATGGGTAGATTTGAGTTGACTCTGCAAGACAGGGTTTGTTATGGAGAATCAGAATTGTTTTCCTCCAAAATTCCAAACACGAGTGTTAGAGGAACTTCACCTCAGTCACATGGGAATCGTCAAAATGAAAACATGTACGGTGGCCACACCTGGATAAAGACATCGAAGACATGGTCACTGATTACCTTCCATGCCAAGAAATGAAGTCTTCTCCTGCACCTGCCTCATTACATCCGTGGGCTTGGCCTGGCCACCCATGGCAGAGACTTCATGTGGACTTTGCTGGACACTTCTTGGACATGTGTTCCTGATTGTGGTGGACACCCACACAATGTGGCCTCATGTTATTCTCATGAAGTCGACTACTTCAGCAAGACCATTGATGCTCTCTGGAATGTGTTCACTACTTTTGGATTGCCAGAGTAGATTGTGTCTGACAATGTCCCACAGTTCACATCATGTGAACTCATGAGATCTCAATTTCCTGACCAGTGTGCCATTTGGAGCCTAGTCAAATGCTTTACTGAAATCCATGCAGACAACAACCACTGCATCACCCTCATCAATCTTCCTTGTGACTTCCTCAAAAAATTCTATTAAGTTAGTAAGACACAATCTTCCCCTAACTAAACCATGCTGACTGTCCCTGATCAACCTGTACCGTTCTAAGTGATAGTTTATCCTGTCTCTCAAGAATTATTTTCAGTAATTTACCTACCACCGAAGTCGAACTGTAAACTACAGTGGCCTATAATTTTCTGGCCTATCCCTTGCACACTTTTTAACTAACGGTACAACGTTCGCAGACTTCCAAACCTCTGGGAGCTCACCTCTACCCAGTGAGGATTTGAAAATGATCCTCAGAGCATCTGCTATTTCCTCCCTGACTTCCTTCAATAGCTTGGGATACATTCCATTCAGCCCTGGTGACTTATCCACCTTCAAGGATGCTAGTCCCTGCAGTATCTCCCCTCTCACTATGCTTATTGTATCTAATATTTCACACTCCTCTTCTTTAATTATAATGTCTGCATCATCCCTCTCCTTAGTGAAGACAGAGATAAAGTACTCATTGAGAACCCTGCCAACATCTTTGGCATCAACCCACAGGTTACAATGTACATCTCTGAAAGGCTCTACCCTTTCCTTAGCTATTCTCTTGCTTTTAATGTACTGGTAAAATATCTTGGGATTTTCTTTGATTTCACCTGCCATTATTTTTTCATCCAAGGGTGGCTCCATGTGTTGTTCTCATTGTACTTTTTTCCCCCCTTCTCTAAAGGGTCAAGTTTCGATTTCCCCACATTATGACCATTGATTTTAACTCAGGCGTCACACTCTCAGCTGCCATCTGTTACAACTTATATGTTGTACATTCATCTCCCAACTAAAGAAATGTTACAGCAGCAAAAACTGGCAGAATTCTTTCTTCAGACTATTTAAATGATTTCATCTTGGAGTTGTGGTAGGCTGGAAAATCTATACATAAACATGAAGATTACTTTCTCTTCCAGCGCTGATATATGCAGTGACAGCTATTTTATTGCATTCTCTCCCCCCACCAGCTTTTTATCACTTATAACTTATAGGTAAGATGTTTACATTCCAACAATCCTAGCAAGGACCACATCTCAGTAAGTTGTGGGTGCATAGCCTGTGATTTTCTGCCAATTAGAATTAACAAGGAGTGTGGAATGCAGTGCCTGGAAGTGTGCTGGAGGCAGGTTCAATCGAGGCATTCAAGAGGGTTCATGAGAACAATCCCAGGAATGAAAGGCTTAACATATGAAGAACGTTTGAGGACTCTGGGTCTATACTCGATGGAGTTTAGAAGGATGGGGGGGGATCTGATTGAAACGTACAGAATACTGAAATGCCCAGATAGAGTGGAACTGGGGAAGATGTTTCCATTAGTAGGAGAGATTAGGATCCGAGGGCACTGCCTCAGAGTAAAGGGAAGACCTTTTAAAACAGAGATGAGGAGAAACTTCTTTAGCCAGAGAGTGGTGAATCTATGGAATTCATTGCCACAGAAGGCTGTGGAGGCCAGGTCATTGAGTGTATTTAAGACCGAGATAGATAGGTTCTTGATTGGTAAGGGGATCAAAGGTTACGGGGAGAAGGCGGGAGAATGGGGTTGGAAAACTTATCAGCCATGATTGAATGGCGGAGCAGACTCGATGGGCCGAATGGCCTAATTTCTGCTTCTATGTGTTATGGTCTTATGGCATGAGATGACTATTTGAATAAAAACAATGTGCAAGGTACGGGGAAAAGGCAGGAGAATGGCACTAGGTCATAATGCTCGTTTGGAGAGCCGGTGCAGACACAATGGGCCAAATGGCCTCCTTCTGTGCCATTAAGGTTCTGTGATTCTGTGTGGGATTGAGGAATAACCTTCATACTTTTGATACAACTCTCTCATTAAATCTGTAAATGTGTGCTGCTATCCTTTATTCCCCATTGGTTAATTGCTTTATAGATATTTCCAGTGTAACGATCAGCTGTTTTCCTAACCTAGAGATCCTTAGAGAATAAGAGGGCACCCAGCCGCTCGTCTGCTGCATGGAAATTAATTCATAATGATGTGGTATCATCCATTGAATTTTCTGTCATGTACACCCATTAAATGCTGTTTCATTCATTTGCCCATACAAACCAGCATTCTTGAATGTTAGATGCCAACATGCAATGGGACTCTGTTTAAAGAAACCATTAATGTCTGCTTTTGTTAATTTTCCATGATGTCTTTATGACAATTGCTTTGATGTTGCCTTTTTGAGTGCTGTGCCACAGTGGATCGCCCACTGGCAATTCCCTCTCAGGCTCCAACAGAGGCACTTTGTGCCTACCCATTGGTGCTTCCCACATCAGAATCCATAATCACTGACAGACGTACCTCCACCTAGCACAGGAGCAATGCCAAATGGTGGTTTCTATTCACCAGGGAAGTCATGACAGTTGCTGCGAGCAGACTTTGCCACGTGAACAATACAGCCAGTGGCTCTTAAAGCATGACAACTGCTTTCAAATCTACAAGCCGAATTTTACCAGCGCAGGGGGAGGGGCAAAAGCGTGTTGTTCACCCTGCACCCTGCCCCTGTCACCGCCGCCACCCCCGCACCCCACCCCCGCCACCCCCATGGATAAGTTGGTCGCAAGCCGACTGACTTTAAAAGAGGCTTCCCTACAGCAATACCACCTTGTTAAGGCCATGCCCCAGTGTAATTATGGGACTTTTGTCCCTCAGGGAAAGGAAGGCCCGTTCAAGCGCAGCTGACCAATTCGATTGGCTGGCAGCTGAGTCGTCCCTGCAGCGCCAGAACTCAGTAGTTGCTGCTGCTGGGTCTACAAACAGTAACAAGAAGATCCAGGCCAACAGGGCTTAGCTGTAATTCCAAGGTTTTGGGTCGGGGAGGGATCAGGGACCCTCAGGACACCTATTTCCAAAAGGCATTTGATAAGGTGCCATACCAAAGGTTGTGTGGGGTAACATATTAGCATGGATAGAGGGCTACTTAGTTAACAGGAAGCAGAGAGGAGGGTTGGCAAGCTGTAACCAGTGGAGTGCAACAGGGATTAGTGCTGGGGCCTCAACTATATACAATCTACATCAATGGCTTGGATGAGGAGAACAAATGTATGGTAGCTAAATTTGCTGATGATACCACAGTAAGTAGGAAAGTAATTTTCAAGAGGAGGTAAAAAGTCTACAAGGGGATATAGATAGGTTATGTGAGTGTAAATCAGGAGGTGAAAGGGTAACGGGAAATTGGTGAAACTATAATCATTACGGAAGAGGTACTGAGTAAACTAATGGAGCTGTGGGCTGACAAGTCTCTGGGTCCTGTTGGACTTCATCCCAGGGTCTTAAAAGAAGTGGCTAATGAGGTAGCAGATGCATTGGGTGTTAATTTTCCAAAATTTCCTAGATTCTGGAAAGTTTTCATCAAACTGGAAAGTAGCAAACATAACCCCTCTATTCAAGAAGGGAGGGAGGCAGAAAACAGGAAACTATAGGCCAGTTAGCTTGACATCTGTCATGCAGAAGGTGTTAGAATCGATCATTAAAGAGGTTACAGCTGGGCACTTAGAGAAACTCAAAGCAATCGGGAAGAGTCAGATGGTTTTGTGAAAGGAAAGCACTTTTAACCAAGTTATTGGAGTTCTTTGAAGGAGTAACATGCGCTGTGGATAAAGGGGAGATGTGCTGTACTTGGACTTCCAGAAGGCATTTGATAAGGTGCCAAATCAAAGGTTATTGTGGCAAATAAAAGCTCATGGTGTAGTGGGTAATATATTAGCATGGATAGAAGTTTGGCTGGCTGGCAGAAAACAGAGAGCATGCATAAAAGCAAAATACTGCAGATGCTGTAAATATGAAGTAAAAACAGAAAATGCTGGAAAAACTCAATAGGTCTGACAGCATCTGTGGAGAGAGAAACAGAGTTAATGTTTCGAGTCCGCACAACTCTGAAGAAGAGTCATGCGGACTCGAAACCTTAACCCTGTTTTTCCACAAATGCTGGCAGGCCTGCTGAGTTTTTCCAGCATTTTCTGTTTTTAAGAGAGTATGCATAAATGGGTCTTTTTCTGATTGGCAGGATGCGACGAGTGGAGTCCCGCAGGGATCTGTGCTGGAGCCTCAACTTCTTACAATTTATATCAATTACTTTGATGAGGTGAGTAAAGGCATGATAGCTAAATTTGCAGGTGACACAAAGATAGGTTAGAAAGCATGTTGTGAAGAGGACATAAGGAGGTTGCAGACAGGCAAAAAATGACAGATGGAGTATACTGTTGGGAAATGTGAAGTTATTCACTTTGGCAGGAAGAATGAAAATGCAGAGTATTACTTAAACGGAGAGCAGCTGCAGAAAACCAAGGTGCAGAGGGGTCTAGGTGTTCTAGTGCGAGTCACAAAAGTTAGTATGCAGGGATAGCATGTAATTAAGAAGGTTAATGGAATGCTATCCTTATTACGTGAGGAATTAAACATAAAAACAAGGATGTTATGTTTCAGTTATACACAACATTGGTGAGACCATGTCTCGAATAGTATGTGCAGTTTTGGTCTCCTTATTTAAGGAAGGATGTAAATGCATTCGAGGCAGTTCAGAGGAGGTTTACTAGATTTACACCTGGGATGAGCAGTTTGTCTTGAGGAAAGGTTAGACAGACTGGGCTTGTATTCATTGGAGTTTAGAAGGGTGAGGGGTGACTTGACTGAAATGTATAAGATCCTGAATGGAATTGATAAAATGGACATGGAAAGGATGTTTCCTCTTGTGGGTGAGTCCAGAACTAGGGAAAGCTGTTTTAAAATTAGGGGTCGCCCTTTTAGGATGGAGATGAGGAGAATTTTTTTTCTCTGAGGGTTGTGCAACTTTAGAATACTCTACCGCGGAAGGTGTTGGAGGCAGGGTCATTGAATATCTTTAAGGCAGAGATAGATAGATTCTTGTTAGGCAAGGGAATCAAAGGTTATCAGGAGTCAATAAGAATGTGAAATTCAAAACAAACAGATCAGCCACGATCTTAATGAATGGTGGAGCAGGCTCGAGGGGCCGAATGGCCTACTTCATATATTTTCATATATTCGTAATTTGACAGATGCAGTATAATGTGGGAAAATGTGACCTTATCAACTTTGGCAGAAAGAACTGAAAAGCAGTATACTATTTAAATGGAGAGAGATTGCTGAACTCTGTTTTATAGTGGGATCTGGGTGTCCTGGTACATGAATCACAAAAAGTTACTATGTAGGTACAGCAAGTGATTAGGAAGGCAAATAGAACATTGTTGTTTATTGCAAGGGGAATGGAATATTAAAGTAGAGACCTTTTACTGCAACTATACTGGGCCTTGGTGACACCACATCTGGAGTACTAAATATAGTTTTGGTCTCCTTATTTGAAAAAGGATATACTTACGTTAGAAGCAGTTCAGAGGTTAACTCGATTAATTCCTGGGATGATGTGCTTTCTTATGAAGAAAGGCTGAAATGATTGGGCCTGTACCCATTGGAGTTTAGAAGAATGAGGGGTGATCTTATTGAAACATATAAGGTTTTGATGGGACTTGACAGGATGGATACCAGGAAAATGTTTCTTCTTGTAGGGGAGACTAGAACCAGGGTCACTGTTCAAGCATAAGAGGTCACCTTCTATGACTGAAATGAGGAGAATTTTTTTTCTCTCAGAAGAATTCTCTTCACCAGAAAACAATGGGGGCTGGGTCGTTACATTTATTCAAGACTGAGTTAGATAGATTTTTGATAGTCAAGGGAGTCAAGGGCTATGGGGGGCTGGCAGGAAGACAAAATTGAGACCACAACCAGATCAGCCATAGTCTAACTGAATGACAGAGCAGGCTCGAAGGGCCAAATGGCCTACACCTATGTACCTGTGGAGGGGGGGTGGAGGGACAGTGGTTGAGGGGAGGGTTTTTGAGGATGGGGGAGTGTAGTCACAAAAGGAGGGTAACATTTTGGGGAGGGTTGTCACCGACGGGCACAGGGAAACCCCCCCGCAAAGCAGGTAAACCACTTTCCTTCCCACCTTTTCATCCAAGATGGCGAAGTGGTGGACTGACCTCCTTCGTTCCACCTTCACCAGCTACAAATATTATTGCAGCGGGGGTGGAATGAGGCCCTTAACTTTCCATTAATTGGCTAGTTAAGGGCTTCAATGGGCCTATGGACAGGTGGCCTGGCTGATGCCTTATCCTCCCACTGTATTATGGGGTGGACAGGATGACAGTGGGCGAGCCACGTATCCTATTTACATGCCCCCCCCCACCCACCACTTACAAATATGCCAGGGTTGGGAGGGTGGGGGGATGCTGTAAAAGTCTCCCCTGAGTATCAGGTCATTACGAGCTACTATTGGGAACATTTTGAATATCTGTGAATCAGCTATATATAGATGTGTGAAGCAAGTCACAGGTGCAATGTTTGTTTGATCATCAGAGTTCATCCCCTTCCTTGTAGATGCCTACCAGCAGAACAAGAGTGATCTGTTACTTAAGAGCAACAGGATTCCTGATGTTACAGAGGGTTGTAGACTGTGCTCAGATTTCCAGTGTGCCCCATCAAATAACATCACAGCCTTCAGGAATCATAAAGGATTTCACTCTTTCAATATTCAGCCAGTCTATAGCCAATAGGACTGCAATAGATAGGAAGATGCTTGTTTTCCCTGGCAGGTGTCATGCCACTTACATGTTAATGCAGCCCGTGGTCCTACCGATATTTGATCCTTAAGGAAGTTCCATTTTGGGATTTAGGACCATCATCTACAACCACAGACACATAACACCTGTGCACAACCTAAGGCCACCCATAAACATGGATCTTACGGGGAGCATGGCACCCTAAGAGTTGTCATTAGCCTCACGCAAGTCTCTAGGATTGTTTCTGTGCTGCACACATTGCCCTGAAAAGAAACATTAGTATGAAGGCCTCAGGGGAGAAAGGTCCCCAGGCACACAAAGCAGCAGCAGGATGAACTGGAACAGCCTAGAAGCATTGGAAGAGAACTCCTACCCAGCTCCAGGAGAAGTCCATGCAGTTCCTGTATAGGAAGCTGTTTTGTAATTTGCAAAGGTTACAACATTAAAAGTCATATTTATTATCTTCCCCTTAACCCAGAATTTTTTGCCAATGCATGATGCAAGCTGTCTCCAATCTTGCTTCCTCCAATCCCCAGCCACCATGAGCTATCCTTGCTGACTCATGCTCCGTAGTTCAGTGTCTTCCCATCTAGTTCAATTGCTTAAAACCCCCAAGTGGATGTATCTAAATTGGTGCTAGTGTCCTGTGAAGTACTGCTGAGCTGGAGCCATTGACCCCCTGATTTGCACTTGCAGAAAGAGGAAAGAAAGGCAGGTGACAATGGTGCATTGGTGGGCAGGCATCACAGCACTCTTTTAGAAGAGAGGTGTGGCATGGTATGTGGCTTCAGCTCATGGTTTGATAGCTGTTACCAATGGTAGTTCAACAGAAGTGGGTACTAACATTGAGCTGGTGGCCATCTCCTATCCTCCATCCCTACAACCAGCACTCTTTATGGACTCACTCCCAAAGACTGCTCCTTAGATGAATGACAGTGAATCCTTCTCCTGTCTGTGGTCTCTCACATTTGTTACGCCCTGGAACTTCTCATCTTCAGTTTTATTTTTTGATGATCTCCAATGGCAGCCAGAAAGAACATGCCTCTGAGCACCAAGCCTAAACACTTTCTTGTCCCTTCCACTAGTAGTAGCTGTTTTGACGTTGTTGCCGAGCATTAAGGAGGTTTTACTAATACCGTGCTTTCAAGTCTTTCTGGTCCTCAATAAGGCTTTGCTTCCCTATCAGTCGGTATAGTTTAAATTCAAACAATTTATTAGGGACTATTTACAAAGGTTTCAGATACGGACTATTCTGCACCTAGCTCCCTTGGAACCTCTCTGACTGCTGATATCACAGTTCCATCATTAATAGCATCATGGTCTCATTAACATAACCATTAACCCATTACTCTACAGCAGACCCTGCCAGGGCACAGGGCTGTATTCGAATGACATAGGGCAGGAAATCCTAGTGACAAAATGCAATGCTCTTGTCCAGCACCAATGTGGCAGGGAGGAATTTGATCCTTTTATTTTCCCTCTATCACTGAGTGGGTCATTAGATTAACAAACCAGTGGAATTAGAAGCTGCAACTCCCTCAGAGGTCTTCCAGCACTATTGCCACATTTCTCCTTGATGAAACATTCTTGCATTCTAACATAACCAATGCCTCTCTGGCTCCCTCTATTCATTTTCCAGTTTGTACTGTATAGCATTGACATCTGGAACAGCCTGTCTAAGCCTATGTACTGACAGTCTGGTCAAGTTTATGTAACATTCCACATTACAGACAGTTCAAGGTCATGACTGCTAACTGTTGTTGCTGTTTTTTTCATTTTTAATTGCCCTAGATGTTGGAGGGGGGAACCAAATCTCCCCATGTCTAGTGATGACTTACGAAATTCAACCGATGAGACAAGGAAAGATTACTGAACAGGCCAGATAGTCATGTAGTAAATCAGCTTTCACTTTTTAATCTCTACACAGACGACAGCAGCGGATAAGTATTAGCAGACAGTGATCAAGTCCCCAGCCATATGGGGGCATCTAAAATTAATGGACTTTTCATATTTTGAAATATCCAAAATTTAAATTTCTTCAGAATCTCTCTCACTGTTTATCTGCATATTTATCTGCAAGTTCCTCATGCTGCTTATTGTATCTGGTATGGGCAGATAATAGATCATGTGATAATATCCAATATGCTAGTTCCCTTTTAGCTGCAATGAAATAATTTTGAATTGGAGTCAAGTTTTACATGGTTTGATTGCAAGTACATGTTTTGGAGAGGGTATGAAAGCAATTTACTGGAACGGGTTCAGGGCCGGATGAGGGATTACAGTTACGTGGATGATTGCAATTGTGCAGAGAAGGCTAAGAGGAGATTTGATAGAGATGTTTAAAATCACTAAATGAAGAGAAACCTTTTCCAATGGCTGAAGAGTTGATAATCAGGGGGCACAGATTTGAGGTGATTGGCAAAAGGAGCAGAGGCGATATAAGGAAAATCTTCTTATGTGTACGATTAGGATTTGGAATGCATGACCTGATAATAGTGGTGGACAGAGATTGAATGGTAATCTTGAAAGAGAAAAAATGCAGGGATATGGGGGAGAATAAGGAAGTGTGACTAACTGGATTGCTCTTCAAACGAACTGGTGTGAACTCGATGAGCTGAAACCCTCTTTGGCGCTGCACTATTCTACATTGTCTGCCACAATGCTCAATCTCATCAAGGACAGAACAACCTGAAGCATTCTTTATGTTCTACACAATAATTTTAGCTGCTGGATGTTTCAAGGAATACACTGGCTGATAATGGAGGGCAGTCACCTGGAGCACTGAAGTTCTTTGGGGCACTGGACCCTCTTTTTTTATGTTTCTTTCATGGTATTTGGGGATTGCTGGCAAGGCCAGCATTTATTGCTCACCCCTAATCGCTTTTCACACCATTTCAGGGAGCAGTTAAGGGTCAACCACACTGCTGGGGGTTGGAGTCACATGTAGGCCAGACCAGGTAAGAATGGCAGATTTCTTTCCTTAAAGGTCATGAGTGAACCAGATGGGTTTTTACAACAATGGTTTAACGGTCACCATCACTGGGGCTACTTTATCAATTCCAAATTATTAATTGAATTTAAATTCCATCAGCTGTCATGTAGGATTTGAACCCATGTCCCCAGAGCATTAACCCAGGGCCTCTGGATCAGTAGTCCAGTAACATTACCACTACGCCACCATCTCTTTATCAGGTGCAGAGGTCCGCATTCTCAGCCACGTATCTTTGTGGAGCTCAGCACACACAATGTGGCAGGCAGCACCCATCATGATGGGAGTAAGAGCACCAATCATGTGCAACTTACTAAAAGTGCACTAAAACTGGCGAATCCTCCCATCGTGAGGTTTGAACACCTAAACAAGAAAGGGTCAATTGTAAATCTGCCTGTTTGAAAGGCACAGGGAAAGACTGCAGTTAAATTAGTTGTGGTCAACTTACCACCCTGTTTCCGCTATTGTGCCAAACTACTGGACCATCTGCTTAGTGGCCCTAGTACTTGTCTGAATTAAGTGGGAGACTAATTGCTGTAGGAAAGTCTCTGCCTCATGGGGTCCCAATACAATCTTGGGGGAATAACTGGGTGAAAAAAAACATTAAATAGAAATATAAATTGATAAAACAATATACAAATATAATTAAATATAACATCTATAACTTGTTCTAAATGATGAAGAGGAAGAGGCTTCAAAAAAAAGTGAAATTAATTTTGCGGGGCCAGAAGGAGCACTCATCATGATTCTACAAGAGTAATGTTGTCCCCTGACACTCTGGCCTTAACCCAGCCCGTTCCTCACACAACTTAGTCCCATCTCCCACCAGAACTATCTGATATCGCACAAGCAAGGAGCCAAGGAGTTACAAGTGGGATGGCTGCTTGGGATGCTCGAGTCATCAGTGTGGTTAAGAATACCTGGCTCTCGAAATAGACCAAGATTCTTCCAGGCAGTATTGGCCAAGCTGGTCTGCCTGCTCCGCTGGCTGGCTACCCAAGAGTTAAAGTCTATCCTTAAGAACCATTTGGAACTGGCAATGAAGTCAGGACAAGTAAAAAAAAATGGCTCTCGGTTCTCCTGGAGACCAGATCCTTTCCAGCTTGCTACACTGACCAAGGTGAACCTTTTGTCCTAATCTCTAAATTCTTCAATGGAAATTTTCAATTCTATTTATAAGAAGTTCCTTATTATCAAAGATTTAATTAAGAAGCTGCTCATTGATAAGTGGAATTCAATTGCCATCACATTCATGTGAAGCACATGTCCCTGCTTTACCCCGTGGTATGTCTAGGTGGTAAATGCCTGACCTGACAATGGGGTTTTACAAACTGAACTATAATTGTACAAGCTACGCTTTCAGATGTATGCGTAATATCCCCAGCCCCAGATCGAAGAAAATAGGAGAGTTCCCCCAATGTTCGGGCCAACATTTATCCCTCAACCATTTGACTATTACCATTACCAGCTCTTTGTAGGATCTTGCTGTGCAAGTTTCCTTACATTACAACAATAGTCATATGGTCATAATAGACACTGCATTACAGCAATAGTCACTCTTCAAAAGTAATTCATTGACTGTGAAGCACTTTGGAATGCTCTGAGGCCATGAGAAGGTGCTATATCAATACAAACTCTTTCAGCCTTTACTCAATTAAGCAGGATAGCAGGAAGGTTAAGATGCCCTAAGGAACATGGCCAACATCTGCACCAGCCACTGCCATTCACTTATTGATGGGCACTCCCCTCAATATGGTCAGAAATCTTTGTAAGAATATTGATTAGGGTCACATTTGAAGTGGGAACAGAAATCAGGTGGGAGGGAGCGGGATGTGGCAAATGTTAAACCCTCTAGAGGCAGCGTTGGCAGCGTTTCAAATCCAAAATCTAACCTGAATGTCTCTGATTGGCTGCCTGCCCAAATAATGGGCAGAAAGCTGGGGGGTTGGTGGAATTTCAGGCTGCATGTAGGCCAACACCATGAAAACAATCACCGGTAACGAGGTTTGGTTAGGGAACGAAGAGGAGGCCGACGGCAGAGGAAGCCTGAACTTTTGTATTTGTGCTTGGAGGAGCAGCAGTAGGAATCTCCCCTGTTTGGGCATTTTCCTGTCAAGGACACTTTCTCCTCCCAGTCCCATAAAAATAATTCTAACACTTTCATGTAATGGTCTCTACTTCTTGACAGACCCTTCAATGGCCCACTAGGCAATGGCTAAGTTCAAACGTATGTGATAGGATCTCCCCTAAGTTAACAGCAGTGTTAAAATGCCACTTCAGGCTAGTAAAGGAGCTACAAGTTACAATTAGAATTAACTGCTCTCTCTTTGATTCTGTCAGGCCTAGAGAGTTATAAATCCCCCTGGTGGGCCTGAAATAAAGCCTCTAGCTGCTCAAGAACCCCTAAATGTTGCAAGCATGATAGATTAATCGCTCTGCAAATGGACAGTGGTGTCTATTATATTGAACAGCTGAAGCTAGTGGACATGCAATGGAAAATAATTCTAAAGGACTTGATGTGTCTTTCAATCAAGTGGACAGAGACTGAGGACATATGAGCATGATTCCAAGGCAGCAAGTTCAGGGTTGAGGAAGTCAGGCGATATCACAAACCATGAAGCAAAGCATCACTTGAATTTTTAAATGACTGCAACACAGAATCATAGAACCACACACATCTGATACCAGGGGATCGTCACTGACTGCAAAGATAATTACGACTCTACATTTTACAGTCCTTGCAGCCAGGTCATCCTGTCCTGGCTGGAGCACTGATCCCTCAAAGCAGCCACCCACAAAGAGCAACGACGAAGGGCAGCAGTCGAGGAGACACACTCCCTTTTTATGACACCTGCGGCCATCTACAGGTAATTTATTTTAAAGGTCTTAAGGGTCTCAGTGGAGTTTGGTGGGGGTGGTAGGTGAGGGGTGAATGGAACTGAGGTGAGGAGATGGGGGAGGTGAGGTGGGTGTGAGTGCATGGGGGAGGTGGGGTGGGGCACCACTGTTAATTTCTGGTGTAGGTCAGTGATTAACAGCGGGACAATAGTAGAGTTAAACATCGCACAACAGGGCCCGTGTCTCTGATGCAGAGGTCAGTGTCGGAGACACTTTCCCAGGGCCTTGGGCAGCGCAAATCTGCCACCCAGAACTGTAAACATTCCAGGCAATTTTTGTGCTTGTGTGGGGGTCAAGGTTTCCAATGGGCCGCAATGCACAACAGCAGCAAATATCTCAGCATTCACTGCCATTGCTTTTGGAAGACCTGAACCTTATTTTATTTTAAATACCTTTGTTGTGAAGTTCAAGGAATATTGTATTTCACTTTTAGGTTCCAAATTCACCACAGGCAGAAGAATGTAATTACAATGTGACATTTACATAGGAAGTTTCCATTATAATGGTGGACATAAGGATTTAGAATAGAAATATAAAAATAAAGAAATGTTACTTATTAAGATGTGTACTGAATTACTCCTGTGCATCTTGACCAATTGTGTCCTTTCCCTTTAACCCTGCTTCACCTGGCAGCTCACCATCACCACCACCTTCTCAAGGGCAATTTAAGATGGGCAATAAATGCTGGCCATGCTGTGATGTTCACATCCCAAGAATGTGGAAAACTACACTTGGTTACTACAAGGCTACAAATGGAAGCTGGATGAGTCCCTCCATGTGAAAGGTATCTTGAGTCACAGAAGATGAATGGGTTGGTGGGAATAGTCGTACCAATCATCATGGTTTCCTAGAACTTACTTTGATTGGATGCAGTGACATAGTTTCACAGCAGCGGATTGAATGGCGAGGATTTGCAAATCATGACACAAAGAGGACGATCAGGATGACTATAGTTGGAATAATTTATGCGGGTCCTGTTCTTAGAGTATGGTATAAATTTCTAGATCGAATTATTCTGGAAATCAGAGAGGAATTTTTCTTTCCACAGTTTTTACTTCTGAACTTGACCTAAGGTTATTTTCTGTTCTTGTATGTTTCACTCTCCAATATCAACTCATATTTTATTACTGGTACACACAGTAGCAATTAATTTTTTATGTTATGGCTTCTTATGTGTACATTTTTAATGGAAACTAAGATTGTTAGATTTTTGGACTGTTAAGGGAATAAAGAGAGACAAGGATGGGAAAGTGGAGCTGAGGTCAAAAATCAGACACGACCTTATTGAATGGTGATGCAGAGTCAAAGGGGCTGGATGGTTGGTCCTGCTCCTTTTTAAATTCTTAACTGCGTGTGTGAAGTTGTCATACTGTAATTTAACCTCCCATCAGTAGTAGCAGTGGCGAGTTACGGTTTTGGATCTCTGTTCCTTTGTCTGTGCTGCTCCAAAACACAAACTCCTACCAATTCTAATTTTCTATTTTGCAAATTGCTGCAAGCTTTACTATTCAATAAATGCTATTAAATGAAAGAATTGTATAAAAGTACAGACAGAAGGTAAAATGGGGATTGAATTACGTCTGCAATTTTGATCAAATTATTTCTTACTGTTTAATTTTGCTTCAGCTGACCTGATGCTACCATTTGATCTCGACTCCCAGAGGTAGATTTCTAAATTGCTGCTCAGTTATAAATCTGACATTATAAATCCACTACCCATTATAGAACCTGCCTGATTTTCATTGCCATTTGGAATGTCACAGGGCACCAGCCAGTATTAAATATTTCTTCCACTTTTTTTTTGAACACTCGTTGATACGTGCAGTAAGTGGTTAAAAATCGGTTAAAAGTAAAGGGCTTTGTCAAAATCTCATACGCAAGGATTTGACTCAAAACTAAAAATAACACAGTAAAATTTCAGCACACAGAAGCAATTGAAAGTATAATCTTGTGAGATATTACTATACTAAATTAAACTCAAAACACTGGCATAGAAGATAATTCTGCACATTTCTGGAGGACTTGCCGCAGCTAAATAAAGCACGGATGAATTTAAAATTGAGATGAGGATTGCGAGAAAGCTCCTTGATGTGGCAGGCAGTCAGATTGGTGTTGATTTGCCTCAGTGCACAGAGCTCACTTATTCACTAATCCAGAAATCTTTTAATCTGCATTTGTTAATCTGTGCAGAGATTGCAGTGGTATAATCAAAGAGCAGGATAAAGAATAATAAATCTGTTTATACTCTGATATAAGCCCTCTAATGAATATGACAAGGATAGGGGATAGGATAAGGATGCTTAACGCAAAAGGAAGTCAAAGTAATTTTCCATTGGGCCTGTCTAAAATTATCCTTTTCTTGCAAAAGATTTGTACTTTGATACCCTCACTGGCACTTTGAATTTGAACAAGTTAAAAGCAAAGTATATCTGGCAAATAATAAGAACTAGGGGGAGCATAGGTTTGAAATGTGCAGATCTTGCATTAAAATGAACACTACAAGAAAAATTAGCATAATCTCCCAATGTCATGTCCGTATTACAAGGCAGATAGTTTGTGTGTTATTCAATTCACTCTGCTCAAATCAGCAAGTGCAATAAGTGAGGATTACAGTGAACTGATGGACTTATGCACTGTAAAATCAGGTGTGTAAACTATGCTCTTGTAAGAACATAGGATCATACAGCTCATCGTGCCTTTTCCAGCATACAATAAAGTCATGGCTATTAAGGCAGCCAAACCAAATGGCAAAATGTGACACTGGACGCCATTCCTTTTCTTGATATAAGCTTTATTTACAGAACGCAGCATTTATGTCTGCCACTGGCTTACTAACACCCCCAGTGTCCTGGCAGTCTCTATTTCAATAAGTACACAGAGCACATATAAACAATCCCCTTCAACCTGTGTATTTGTAACATTAATATACCATTAACAATGGCTGATCTTCTAACTCAACTCCATTTTTCAGTTCTATCGCACATCCCTTGATCCCTTTAGTGCCCAAGGATCCATCACTCAGTCTTGAATATACTCACCAACTGAGCATTCACAGCCCCCTCGGGCAGAGAATTCCAAAGAGCCACAACCTCTAAGGTGAAGACATTTCTACTCATTTAAGTTCTAAATAGCCAACCTCTTGTCCTGAGACTACAACCTCTTGTTCTAGGCTTTCTTACCAGGAGAAAAAGCTTCCAAAGTTGTGTGCATCTCACAATAATTTTATGCATTTATAATATATTTTAAGAATGTAAAACATGAATCCTTCACCTTCTGCAGGCCATGCCCAATTTATCTCAATGCAGGTTCTATTCCACTTGATAATCTCAGAGAAAATTTTAGCAAATTCCTCCTAGACTCCAAAAGACACTTGAGCAAACTAGATAACTATCTATACTTACACTGTTAGCATCCAATCCTTGTTGGTCATAGATGACATCCCCATGGCTCTAGCAGCCACTGCATATCATGGACTGTATGATCATTACAACCCATACTTATCTCTAGCATTCAATCCCATTTCTAATTCTCTTCTTAAAAAGTACCAATTGATAAACCTGAGCACCTTTTTCTCTTCCATGCTGGGTTGTAAAAGCTTGGGCTGGTTGGAAGCCTTCACCACAAATCTGGGTACTAGCTGCTTACAATTTTCTTCCCACTATAATGAACCAAGGATAATTATGAATATATTGTGTCCAACTTTGTGATAGGGCTATTTGCTCCACTAAACCTTGAAAGCCCGCTGTAAAGAAGCATATTCGCTGTGCACCTTGTGCTGAAAAAATGGGGAGGTAGCGGGACCAAAAGACAGAAGGAAAGAGAAGCAGTGACTGGCCACCCATTCTGATTATCGAGCGTGCGTTAATTCAATCAGTCAGGGCTCCTCACAGAAGCAGACAGGACCTTCACGAAGATATGGTAATTGGGATCAAATGATTTCACCACAGTCCCCAGTGGCAAATTTGCCTCTGCCTGCTTACAACATTTCCTGCCTTCCCTCACCAAGGGCAGGACTCTGCATTTTGGATCAGGACCCCGTAGTGGGGCTCAAAAGCAGGTTCCAATCCCGCAACATGTTGGCAGCAGTCACCCGACAGAGCTTTTGCCTTGACTGGGCAATTAGTGGCAGAGGGTGCACTCACCATCCAACAGGAGGCCCTCCAGCATGGAAGGAGCTGCAGCCTGTTGCTGCCATCTTGAGGTGCCCTCTCAGCAATGATAAAAGAAAAATCTGCAATAAAAAGAAAGCCATAAGCAGCCAGACCATCACTTGAGGAGGAGGAACCTTTCTACAGGGCAGCCAGCAGTCACAACTGTGGCCAGGTAGGTGGACAGGGAGGGCCCTCAAGGTCTGCATCACGTGCTACCCCAGCCACCCTCTGATCAATGGCTTTAACTGGCTTCATAAGCCACCGCCACTTGCTGACAGGAAGCTGTTCCGCCCCCGAAATGCCGCCCAAAGAAATGGCTCAGGGATGGGACGGTGCCAGCAGGCCAGTTTGCTGGCTGGCCGGCGGTGTGAAATCACATGCCCGCCTGCCTCTGTCCTCATCTCCAAATTGGGGCAAAAAGTCTGCCTCAAATAAGGGCACTTTGAAGCAACAAGGTGTCCATTTAAAGGAATCTCCGCTGCAGCCAGTGAAAGCATTGTTTGTAGGTATTGTATGTCAAGTATTTCCACCTAGCTGTTGTAGGTCTACAAAAAAAATTGTCTGCTCCACTAAACATTTTACTCCAGATGGATTCCACTCCTCTCTGTTATGAAAACAAACCCCACCCTTCAGTTCACGAAAGCACAAGAGATAGGAGCAAGAGTAGACCACAGGGCCCATCAAGCTGCTCACCATTCGATACGATCACAGTATCTTGGGCTTCAACTCCACTTTTCCAACCGCTCCCCACATCCCTTAATTCCCTGAGAGACAAAAACCTGTCCATCCCAGCCTCAAATGTATTTAACGATGGAGCATCCACACCCTCCGGGGTAGAGAATTCCAAATC
Source organism: Carcharodon carcharias (assembly GCF_017639515.1). NCBI lineage: Eukaryota > Metazoa > Chordata > Chondrichthyes > Lamniformes > Lamnidae > Carcharodon > Carcharodon carcharias. The sequence continues at coordinate 26,841,496 of NC_054472.1, read as the reverse complement.
ATTTGAGTGAAGCAATTTCTCTTCATCTGATCCTAAATGATCCACCCCTTATCCCGAGACTGTGCCCATGTTTCAGACTCCCCAAACAGCGGAAACACTCTCTCAGCATCCACCCAATCAAGTCCCCTCAGAATTTTGTAGGTTTCAATGAAATCGCCTCTCATTTTTCTAAACTCCAGACAATATAAGCCCAATTTACTCAGCCTCTCATCATAGGCCAACCCTCTTATCCCAGGGACCAATTTAGTGAACCTTGGCTGCACTGCCTCCAATGCGAGTGTATCCTTTCCCAAATGTGGAGACCAAAACTGCACACAGTACTCTAGATGCCATCTCACTAAAACCCTGTACAACTGTAACAGGACTTCTCTATTCTTGTACTCCAATCCCCTTGCAATAGAAAGCCAACATTCCTTCTGCCTTCCTTCACTTGCATTCCCTACTTGCCTGTAGGGAGCTCATTTCACACTGGCATCTCTCTGAATTCATTAAAGTTTGGCTCAGCCATAAAAATGGGAGGCTACAGTGACTTTAACAGCCACTGGCAGGGCATGGTAACTCATACTGTGGGGTCTGAGGTATTCTTCAATGAGGCCACAAATCTCAGTCTCCATCTGTCTAGATAGGTGCAGTCTCCTGCAGCACTGATTCTCTGATGTGTACAGGTAACTTCTTAAGCTGTACATTTGATGCTGAGGGTGTGGCCTTCATTGCTCCTCATTCCTCTCCTCCATCCTCCTCATGCCCGGGGCTCTGCTCCCGAGGATGCTGACCCACATGGTACACGTCCCTATCTCCAAGTATCTTAATCCCCGCCCCCCCCCCCCCCTCCAGCTATTGTCTTGCTTGGAGTCAGCTGTATGCACAATACCTTCTGTGCCCCCACTCTGATGGAGGTTCACAACCCCTTCCACTGACCAAGTGCACACAGACCACTTGCTCCGCCAGCTCTGCTCACCTGATGGCAACCATGCACAAATGGATGAGTGCCCCTCTCAGCAGTGCACACTTTTATGAGTCCATCTCAGTGAATGACGTGGCCATGACTTGCTCCCTGTTGCTGCCTCCTTTGATTGAACTGTGCCAGATCCAGCGTGGATCCCATGTCTTCCCACATACTGTTTCAGATTAGCCCGTAATGAGATAACAAGCTCGTTAACAGGTTTAAATGGTCATTTTTCTGAATCCAGCAGGTTGTCGGGTCCTGCCTGCACTTTACCCCCGCCGCCATCACAAAAATGGCTGACTGTCTGAACAACACTGGGGGAACCAGCATGACGGAAATTAAGCACTTTCCCATCTCAGTTCCTGGCCCATTTAGACATCAGAATCCTGCCCTTAGTGTAAAGGAGATAAAGCTTTTCGACATTAAAAGAAACTTAAGAAATAGAATTAATTACCTGGAATTGAAAAGCTAGTTCTCAGTAAAGAATTGAAACCATTGTCCATTGTCGTAAAAACCCATCTGGTTCACCAACGTCCTTTCGGGAAGGAAATCTGCCGTCCTTACATGGTCTGGTAACCTACATGTGACTCCAGACCCGCAGCAATGTGGTGGATTCTTAAATCACCCTCTGAAATGGCTGAACAAGCCATTCAGTTCAAGGGCAACAAATGCTAGGCCTGGTCAGTGACACCCACAACCTGCCCCATGGGAAACCCGAGGGATCCATCAAACACCCAATTTATATGTCTAATATTACTTTACACACACACGCGCGCACATATTTAATAGAAGTAACATGGGAACTCACCGAGCTGCCAGCTGGAGAGCTGGCGAGAGCCCTGTGTCACCTCTTTCTGGGGAGGCCCGTCGCATTAAGTGTCACTCAGGCACTGAACAAGATAGCGGCTGGTCTTCATAGGGATCAAGTTTCCCAGAGGCAGAAGCCCCGCCCACTGAGCGTTACCTGCCAATCAGCGACCGGCAGCTCTACTGAAATTCAGGGTCGCCGGGGAGGCGGACGCGATGAGCTAGCTACTCTAGGATAAAGAGTGAATGAAAATGGAAGAATTATGCAATTGGTTATGTTTTGAAATGTACCCTTAACTCCAAGAAAAGCAGAGAATTCCGGATAAACACCAGAGATTGGAGATATGCCCATGTAATCTGGTTGCCACAGGGAGAGAAGCTCTAACAGAAACTCATTGAGGTGGGGGTGGCAGTTTTAACACCTTTTCACAGTATCTTGCATAAAAGGGCAGCTGCTGTTTGAGGTTCAGACAAAGAAGCAGTGGAGAAGCAAGAGAACTGTTTTTGGTGGCAACATAGCTACTTCTGATGAAGAGTCATCAACCTAAAAAGTTGGAAGGGGATGGGATTTTGCTTCTCCCTCTCCCCCAACTGGCATATTATGGGCCTGTAAATATGCAGGCTCGGGAGAGGGCAGTAAAATTCTAGCCCCCACCCCCCAATTTTTTCAGGTTGATGGCTCTTCATCAGAAGTAGCTATGTTACTGGCATGATTCTTCCACCTTCCTTCATCCTTTACACCAAAGTGAAGGGCTATCTTCCATTTTTCCTCTACAGTACAATGAAAGTTCATATGATTGGTCCCTGGAATGAGAGAGTTTCTCTTTGATGAGAGGCTGAGTAAATTGGGCCTATACTCTCTGGTATTTAGAAGAATGAGAGTGATCTTATTAAACATACAAGTTTCTGAAGGGGCTTTACAGGTGTTATGATCTCTGGAGGGACCAATACCTTTTAAAAAGAGATGTATTTTCCCAAATGACTAATGGAAAGGACTGATGGACAAGATATCATTTTTTGAAACTTTTACTGTAACAAACTAAAATCAACATATATCAAACATTAATAGGCAAGTAATACACCAAGCCAAAGAAAAAATTAAGTTTTGCATTCACCAACTAACACAACTAAAATACATCTTACAAAACATTTTTACGCAATGCCTCGCTTCTAGTCAATATGTAGCAGTATAGGGAGAGCCCCACAATCACCCCCACTTTGCCAGCAAAGGTTCATTTCTCTCTCCCACACCAGGTCGAAGCTTTCAGTGTCCTTCAACAATCATTCCACTCGGCCCAAGTTTTCTCAGATATGATATCACCAGCAAGGCACACCCTTTTTTTGGGAACAGAATCCAAACTTTCCCCAGCACCCTGCTTGGTTGTTAACACAAAAACAGTTCTCTTGCTTCTCCACTGCTTCTTTGTCTGAACCTCAAACAGCAGCTGCCCTTTTATGCAAGATACTGTGAAAAGGTGTTAAAACTGCCACCCCCACCTCAATGAGTTAGAGCTTCTCTTCCTGTGGCAACCAGATCACATGGGCATATCTCCAATCTCTGGTGTTTATCCGGAATTCTCTGCTTTTCTTGGAGTTAAGGGTACATTTCAAAACATAACCATCTTGTAAAGCTCAGCATTTATGCTGCAGGTTCGACACCGAGAGGTTGTTTCCATTGGCTGGGGAATCTCAAACACGGACAAAGCATAAGGGGCTGATCATTTAGGAATGAGATGAGGAGAAATTTCTTTACTCAAGAGTGCTTCACCCCAGAGGCTTGTGGATGTGCCACCATTGAATATATTTATGGCTGGAAAAGACAGGTTTTTGGTCTCTCAGAGAATCAAAGGATATGGGGAGCAGGTGGGAAAGTGGACTTTAAGCCCAAGGTCAGCCATGATCATATTGAATGGCAGAGCAAGCTCGATGGGCCATATAGTGGTCTTCTGTTCCTATCTCGTGTTCTTGTACATGAAGGCCCTTTTAATAATTCTTCCTCTATATGACAGTGAAGACATCTTCTTCTATTCATCTATCCTCTGCACTAGAATAAAGATCTTCATTGCATTCTGCTACATTAGAATTGAGGACTATTCCGCATAAGGAAATCTAGTGCATCCAGAGTTTGGACATAAATATTCTGCCACAGACATCTTTCTCTCTCTCTCTCACGTATTAAACTCCTATTTTAAGGAACATTAAATTCCATCTGGGACCTCCCACAACAATAAAATTAAACAGTCTTGTTAAATGGAAATAGGTGGGAAAAGGAAAATCTTTATAAATTATTGGAAAAAAAAAGGAAGGGGGAAACAGAAAGGGGGTGGAGATGGGGGAGGGAGCTCACGACCTAAAGTTGTTGAATTCAATATTCAGTCCGGAAGGCTATAAAGTCCCTAGTCGGAAGATGAGGTGTTGTTCCTCCAGTTTGCGTTGGGCTTCACTGGAACAATGCAGCAAGCCAAGGACAGACATGTGGGCAAGAGAGCAGGGTGGAGTGTTAAAATGGCAAGCGACAGGGAGGTTTGGGTCATTCTTGCGGACAGACCGCAGGTGTTCTGCAAAGCGGTCGCCCAGTTTACGTTTGGTCTCTCCAGTGTAGAGGAGACCACATTGGGAGCAACGAATGCAGTAGACTAAGTTGGGGGAAATGCAAGTGAAATACTGCTTCACTTGAAAGGAGTGTTTGGGTCCTCGGACGGTGAGGAGAGAGGAAGTGAAGGGGCAGGTGTTGCATCTTTTGCGTGGGCATGGGGTGGTGCCATAGGAGGGGGTTGAGGAGTAGGGGGCGATGGAGGAGTGGACCAGGGTGTCCCGGAGGGAGTGATCCCTATGGAATGCCGATAAGGGGGGTGAAGGGAAGATGTGTTTGGTGGTGGCATCATGCTGGAGTTGGCGGAAATGGCGGAGGATGATCCTTTGAATGCGGAGGCTGGTGGGGTGTTAAGTGAGGACAAGGGGGACCCTATCACGTTTCTGGCAGGAAGGAGAAGGCGTGAGGGCGGATGCGCGGGAGATGGGCCGGACACGGTTGAGGGCCCTGTCAACGACTGTGGGTGGAAAACCTCGGTTAAGGAAGAAGGAGGACATGTCAGAGGAACTGTTTTTGAATGTTGCACCATCAGAACAGATGCGACGGAGGTGAAGGAACTGAGAGAATGGGATGGAGTCCTTACAGGAAGCCGGGTGTGAGAAGCTGTAGTCGAGATAGCTGTGGGAGTCGGTGGGTTTGTAATGGATATTGGTGGACAGTCTATCACCAGAGATTGAGACAGCGAGGTCAAGGAAGGGAAGGGAAGTGTCAGAGATGGACCACGTGAAAATGATGGAGGGGTGGAGATTGGAAGCAAATTAATAAATTTTTCCAAGTCCCGACGAGAGCATGAAGCGGCACCGAAATAATCATCGATGTACCGGAGAAAGAGTTGTGGAAGGGGGCCGGAGTAGGACTGCAACAAGGAATGTTCCACATACCCCATAAAGAGACAGGCATAGCTGGGGCCCATGCGGGTACCCATAGCCACACCTTTTATTTGGAGGAAGTGAGAGGAGTTGAAGGAGAAATTGTTCAGTGTGAGAACAAGTTCAGCCAGATGGAGGAGAGTAGTGGTGGATGGGGATTGTTCGGGCCTCTGTTCGAGGAAGAAGCTAAGGGCCCTCAGACCATCCTGGTGGGGGATGGAGGTGTAGAGTGATTGGATGTCCATGGTGAAGAGGAAGCGGTTGGGGCCAGGGAACTGGAAATTGTTGATGTGACGTAAGGTGTCAGAGGAATCACGGATGTAGGTGGGAAGGGACTGGACAAGGGGAGAGAGAAGGGAGTCAAGATAACGAGAAATGAGTTCTGTGGGGCAGGAGCAAGCTGAGACGATTGGTCTACCGGGGCAGTTCTGTGTGTGGATTTTGGGTAGGAGATAGAAGCGGGCCGTCCGAGGTTGGGCGACTATCAGGTTGGAAGCTGTGGGAGGGAGATCCCCAGAGGAGATGAGGTCAGTGACAGTTCCGGAAACAATGGCTTGATGTTCAGTGGTGGGGTCATGGTCCAGGGAGAGGTAGGAGGAAGTGTCTGCGAGTTGACGCTCAGCCTCCGCGAGGTAGAGGTCAGTGCGCCAGACAACAACAGCACCACCCTTGTCAGCGGGTTTGATGACAATGTCAGGGTTGGACCTGAAAGAATGGAGTGCAGTAAGTTCAGAGAGAGACAGGTTAGAATGGGTGAGAGGAGCAGAGAAATTGAGACGACTAATGTCGCGCCGACAGTTCCCCACCACCACCCCATGCCCACGCAAAAGATGCAACACCTGCCCCTTCACTTCCTCTCTCCTCACCGTCCAAGGACCCAAACACTCCTTTCAAGTGAAGCAGCATTTCACTTGCATTTCCCCCAACTTAGTCTACTGCATTCGTTGCTCCCAATGTGGTCTCCTCTACATTGGAGAGACCAAACGTAAACTGGGCGACTGCTTTGCAGAACACCTGCGGTCTGTCCACAAGAATGACCCAAACCTCCCTGTCGCTTGCCATTTTAACACTCCACCCTGCTCTCTTGCCCACATGTCTGTCCTTGGCTTGCTGCATTGTTCCAGTGAAGCCCAACCCAAACTGGAGGAACAACACCTCATCTTCCGACTAGGGACTTTACAGCCTTCCGGACTGAATATTGAATTCAACAACTTTAGGTCGTGAGCTCCCTCCCCCATCTCCATCCCCTTTCTGTTTCCCCCTTCCTTTTTTTTCCAATAAATTATAAAGATTTTCCTTTTCCCACTTATTTCCATTATAAAATAAAAAAAACCCCCACTAGAACTATACCTAGAGTGCCCTACCATCCATTCTTAATTAGCACATTCGTTTAGATAATATCACCAACTTTAACACCTATGTGTTCTATTGTACTATTGTCTTCGACATCTTTTGATGATCTGCTTCTATCACTGCTTGTTTGTCCCTACAACCACACCCCCCTCACCTCTCTCTCTCTCTATCTCTCCACCCCCCACACACACACCTTAAACCAGCTTATATTTCAACTCTTTCTTGGACTCGAACTCAAGTTCTGTCGAAGGGTCATGAGGACTCGAAACGTCAACTCTTTTCTTCTCCGCCGATGCTGCCAGACCTGCTGAGTTTTTCCAGGTAATTCTGTTTTTGTTTTGGATTTCCAGCATCCGCAGTTTTTTTGTTTTTATAGCCTTGTTAAATCTTAATCTCAATTTTCAACAGATATTGATGCAGGGCCCTTTTAAAAGGTAGCAATTAACCGTGAGTCACCTTTATACTCTGGGAGTATTTAACCTTGCACAGTTTGTTTATTTCTAAACTTGCACACAGCTATTTCCCTGACCCCCACCCAAGCCCAACCCAGCCCCCTCCAAAATGCAGTAAAGGTACAGCCCTCTCTTCCTGCATGCTCGGTGCACCCTTTTTCCATTTACTTTTTAGACGGGAGGGAAGGGCCCCAACTCCATTCGTCAATCACAGGAGGAATGTCCTTTCTTCTTCCTCAAGACTGATGCCCCATCAAAGCTTGTGGCCCATTTATTTCACTTCTACACCAAAGTGACACCCCCTTTATTCTTTGTCCACATCAAAGTGATCATTTTCCTCCTCATTCTGATATTCTTCTTTAGTCTGTTCTTGATCTACATCAGTGACACCTCATCTAGTCTTCCTCTACAGCACAGTGATGCTCTGTCATTTCTTCCTCAAGGCTAACCTTTTCCAGCCCTCTGCAGCAATATTGTGCAGTTCTCTTGCTTTTGTTTTCCTCCACTTTATACTGAATGCTGCCCTTCATTTTTGCTCCTCATAATAGTAACACCCCCTTCCTTTTCCTCCTCATTAAGCTAAAGGCCAACTTTCATTCTTCCACCACACTAAATTTACACTCTTAAAGCTTCTCTATTCTTCCTTTGCTCCCACCATTCTTCCTCCATACCAGAGTGACAGTCCCTTCCATTCCTCCTAATCAGCAGCATGGAGCTCCTCCCTGCCCACCACCCCACCCCCCCCCCCCCCAAACTCTTTATTAGATGAGATACAGCCCTCCATTCCTCCTGTAGTCTAGGACAAAGGATTGCCTCTTCCCCAGACATTGGGATTTCTTGACATCGAAGGCTGAAGGTTTTGCAACCATCTTCAGCCGGAAGTAATGATCCATCTTGGCCTTTTCCCAAGGCCCTCACCATCACAGATGCCAGCCTTCAGCCAACTTGATTCATGCCATGTGGTATCAAGAAATGGCTGAAGATACTGGGTGCTGTAAAGAGTAAGGGCCCTGACAATATCTGGCTCCAGTGCGGAAGGCTTGTACTCAGAACTAGTTATGCCTCTCATCAAATTGTTCCAGTATAGCTAGAACACTGGCATTTACCCAACAAAATGGAAAATTTCCCTGGTATGTCCATCCAAAATCAAAACCGGACATGTCTAATCCAGTCAGAGACTGGGAATTCTGCGGCTTAACTCCTCAAAGCCTTTCCATCATCAATTAGGACAAGTCAGAGGTGTGAGAGAATGCTCTCCACTTGCCTGGATGACTGCGGCTCCAAAAACCTTGCCTGGCGCCCACATCTGATGAGTGAATTTATTTTTAAAAAAATCTTGAGTGACCAAATTGGATGTATTTTTAATTATTAGCATTTATGGTTGATTTCTACTGGAACTTAGCATAAGCCTTTCACAAAGGTCCTCAGCAGTAAGTGTAAATTTGTACTCGCCACGCACAGCTTCATACATCAGGATCACATTTTGAAGTTGGACAGATCCTGCGGGACTACCTGCTCAGTTAATGGATTGAAAGCCCTACAAGGCCTGCTGATGTCCATATTATGCTTTTTAAAATTCATTTTTTTGGACATGGGCATGGTCGACAAGGCTATTTATTCCACATGCCTACCTGACCAGAGAAGGTGATGCTTCGTCACCTTCTTGAAGTGGTTTGATGCAATTGAATGGCTCAATGGGTCACTTCAGAGGGCATTAGGAGCCAACCACATTGCTGTGGAACCGGAGACTCATATTCAGGCCAGGCTGGGTAAGGGTGGCATACGTCCTCCCCAAAGAATAATAATGAGCTAATTATTTAATTATGGCAATCTGTCAGCTTCAGAGTCACTTTTACTGATAACAAGCTTTTAAAAAATATATTACTCTGAATTCTCAAAGTACCTCGGTGGGAATTGAACTCTCATTCTATGGATTATTAGTCCAGCTTTCTACCTACATAACTACCACCTACCATTTCGGCACTTTGCGGTTGCAATGAGTGAAGTTTTGACTGGGACCACAAATTTGTAAAATCAAATAAAGTCAGTAGTGAGAATGATAATGTTTAATTTGAGTTACTTTCAACCAATTTGCTGTCTTCAGCAACTGTTTCAGTTCTGTTACCTTTGTGAGAATTAAGGTCTAAATTACATTATTGAACACATGATTGTATCATATTTCTGTTTTGATCTCCTCTAACAATATTTGCATTTATTGGTCTCAGGACACACTTCGCTGGATCTTGAATTGATGTGTTTTCATGTTTTTTTTCCACCCACAGTTAAACCTTGATTATTGATGTAATGAAAGTGCCCCCTTAGACAAGGTAGATAGGAAGATGAATGAAGTTCCGTTCAAACAGAAATGTAAATTATTTTTTTCTCGTGTAAGGAATACACTGATCAGCCTGCCATGTTTTGCTTTTGGGTTTTTTTTCAAATTGTTTGTGCCTGTGAATTTTGGCATACATGATTTTTTGCAGTTTAAAAACTCCAAAATCCGGTAGAAAAAGTGCTAGTGGCAGTTTTGAAGACATTATGATTTTCCTCTCCTGTAGAAAAATGGGTTTCATTAGCAGTTGTGTTTTACTGTTATCTTATCGATAATTAAGGGCTTATTGGCCTATAGTGTTGAATGGTGGCATCCTCCATTTGGTGTATTCAATTCTTCGATGGTACCCATAGTTTTTGACTTGAGTTGGAGACCAGTGGGTCCAAAATCACACTTTAAATGCTGGAAGTGTAACAGACTATAAAGCTTACATCCTTCAATGGCTGGAAGCCAAGGCCCTATCCATATTACATGGACAGGGTTATTTGAAAGCTTGGGATGGCTGACTCAGAATATTTCAGTGCTACCTGCTCGTACAGCAACTAGGATAATTGGACCATTCTAATCTGGATTGATGACTTGGAAAAGGATGAACTAGCAAGATGAGAAATGTGAAGATTTGCAAACCACGTACCTGCAACCCCTCCGCCTGACCATCTGCTCCCAAAGAATGGGTTTTTCAGTGGAACTTGGCTTTTCCCACTGAACTTTATCCAAAACCTGATTAGAATTTTGGGAGAAGTAAGTGTGCCAATGGGTTTTTGGATTTCTAATCTGTGCCGCACTGCATCTCGCAAGAGACAAGAAGGTAGAGAGGGTGTGAAAGACTTCAAGGAATAATGACAACCATCTTCACCAACCACCTTCCTGCCAAGTACAACAAAGGCTAAAAAATGAAAACCTGTTTGACGTAGGGGACTCCTGTGTGAGAAAACTCAGGTTATCCAAAGGCAACGTGTGATAGTGTGCTCTACCTCTGGAACAATGGGCAGAAGTTAATGGTCGCGGTGGTGGGCATGTCTGCTGCCTACCTTCAGAGCTCCCAGATCACAAAGGGTGGATGTCCTGCCTCTCAGAGTCTCTAACCAATCAGAGGTTGGCAGCTCATGGGTACCAGCAGCACCACTGCGAATGGTGACCATTGCCGGGTACTACCGTCTGAGCAGCAGCATTGCTGAAGCCTCAGAACACAGGTAAGTGGGGTGGGCTTGCCAGGAGTAGTCAGGGAGGCTGCGGTGAGGGCGGGAGAGGGTAGGGGTTGGTGTATAGGGTAGGGGGAGGTCTTCAAATGGAAGGGCCCTTCCTTGCTACCGACAGGTCCCTCCATTGGGCACAGGGTGCCCAAGCAGGAGGAACACCCCCACCATACCGCAGGCATGCCTGCCAGGGTATAACTGACAGCTTGCCCACATAGCGTGTCTTCCCCACCCCTGGATGCTGGTACAATACGGTGACAAAAGTTTAATAATTTTCATGATATTTTTCTGGTTTATTGTGAAGTAGGTTTATGGGGTAAGTATAACTGGGCCTGTGTGATTTAATTACATTTGGGGTCAAGTAGGCTGCAAGCTTAAAATCATCAACAGTACATGCAATAAAGGCCCGTCTTATACTTGTGTGATCAGGCAATACAAATTTTAGGTTGAAACCTCAGATTAATATTGACATTCTTTGATGCAATGTTAAATCATGACCCATTTGCCCTCTCAGGCGGGCATAAAAATCCCATGGCACTGTCTTGAAAAATAGCATGGGAGTTTTCCCTGGTGTCCTGGCCAATATGTATTCCCCAACCAATATCACTAATTATCTGGTCAGTATAAACCTGGGTAGCAAGTCTCACTGTGTTATAAAAAGCCACAGTGGCCTATCATGTGGGAAGGCAAATCAGCCTTCAATGAACATTTCAATGACTCCAGCAGGAAGATATAAAAGAGATGGACATCAGCAACTGCATCTAATTTTCAATTCTCTTTTCGAGGGTTTATTGACCCATTCCATCAGTGCTCTATCTGAGATCAGCAAACGCAACACAGACCAGGGATGAAATGCAAGTCTTTACATGTCTGAAAAGTTCAATATTACACCATGCCAAGTATTTACCCAATTAGGATAACATTGTATAACATTACATCAGGATAACATTATCTGCTGTTTCAAAGTAAACCAGGTAGTTTCTGCACTTCTTCCAGCCCTCATTCGTGCCTTTATCATCTGCAGGTTTAGTTTCTGTAATGTTCAATGCTCTGTACCCATGGCTAATACTCAACAGCAGTTTCAAGAAATAGCTTTCAAACATGACGACCTAAAATGGGATCACATCCAAACTGGGGCCTACACATGCCTATTAAAGCTGGTGATGGGGAAAAAAAAATTGGAAAATTGGTCCACTGGCTGCATTGATTTATTAGCGTCAATCTGCGGGCACTAGTCCAGAGGCACCAGCCAGCTCAGCCCAGGTTATCAGGAGAGGCTGTTTCACAAAGGGGCCTGAAGCAGTTATTCGGCCACCAATTTTTACATGAAAAACCCCAAGTTGTAAAAAGGTGCAGAGCGATCCAACTTCTTGGCCATCAAGTAGATTTACGTCTCTGTGCTTGAGGTTTCAGCCATTGCAATGGATCTCACTATAGTCAAAGCCACTGACACTTTGGCATCTGCCATGAATTGTCTTGATGTCAACAGCAGTACAGTGCCGGCCAACCTCTCCAGGCTACCACAAGGGCCTGGCAAGCTTCCTGACCTTACTGCACAATCTTTTTAACTCATCAGAAAGAAGTGTAAGCCAATCTGTGCTCCCTAAAGAATGATATCAAGATTATTTCCATCTGTTATGCCCGAGTAGTGACCTGCTAAGTAATACGAAAGGCTTTCAGATTGCCCCAGCCATTGTGCAGCATTAGTAACCGTTAATGGCGACCTTTTCAAATGTCACACCACAATGGGTTTCAGTCAGTTTACAGTTGATTTGCTCTGAATGTTTTTGATATGATAAAATTTAAGTCCTTCTAATTTTATACTCATATGAATAAGAGTTCCATTATATTCTACAGTATTCCAGAGGGAGAGACCTTTAATGGTGCCAACTCTGACCCAGTGAGGTGGATAATGCTAGGAGAAATGCCCAGTGTGTTCTTCCATGCAAAATCAAAGCTGCTGTGTGAAGCCTGCAGCCTCTGCAATTAGTATTTAGAACGCGTTGCTCATTTTCTTTTTATTTATTCTTTCACAAAACATGTGCGTTGCTGGCTAGGCCAGCATTTGTTGCCCATCCCTAGTGGTCCTTGAGGTGGTGGTGGTGGGTCGCCTTCTTTAACTGCTGCAGTCGATGTGCTAATCTATTTACAAAATTCAGACACCCCTCTCCATTACCACCCAAATCGCTGTGTATCACTCTCCCAGCCCTTTACATTAACACAGGTGCCAGCTAAATTGGAATCTACTATGCAGCGTAGAGACACAATTGTGTGAGAATAGAATCCCTTCCATTTCCTTACTGATCCTGGCTATCTTAGCCCATTGGTAAATTTAGAGCCACAAAATTATTAACTTTAGCAAATAGAATTTATATTGTGGAGTGCATGAGGTGAAGGGGGGATTCTCTGCTTTTACAGAATCACGTGGAAATTACAGTACAGAAATAGCCCATCCAGTCTGTGCTTATGTTTATCCTCCAGACCAGCATTAATCCAAACCGACATGTAGCCTGCTCCCCTCCACTTTTATCTCCCTTTACTAACATGCTTTTGCCATGAACACTGTTCACTGAAACAGTCCATGTCCATATGCAGCAAAACCTGGTCAACATTCAAGCTTGGGCTAATAAGTGGCAAGTAACATTGGCACTGCATGAGTGCCAGGCAATGACCATCACCAACAAGGAAGAATCTAACCATGTCCTCTTGACATTCAATGGCTTTACCATCACTGAATCACCCACTATCAACACCCCAGGGGTTACCATTGCTCAGAAACTGAACTGGACCAGCCATGTAAATACCATGACCACAAGAGCAGGTCAGAGGCTAGGAATTCTGCAGCAACTAACTCACCTCCAGACTTCCAAAAGCCAGTTCACCATCTACAAAGTTCAAGTTAGGAGCGTGATAGAATACTCTCCAACTGTCTGGATGAGTGCAGCTCCAACAATACTCAAGAAGCTCGACACCATCCAGAACAAAACAGTCCACTTGATTGGCAACCCATCCACCTCCTTAAACATCCACTCCCTCCACCATGCACAATGGCAGCAGTATGTACCATTTACAAGATGCACTGCAGCGACTTACCAAGGCTCAACAGCACCTTCCAAACCCACAACTTCTACCACCTAGAAGGACTAGGGCAGCAGACACATGGAAACATCGCCACCTGCAAGTTTTGTTCCAAACCACTCACCATTCTAACTTGAAAATATATCACTGAATCAAATCCTGGAACTCCCTTCCTAACAGCTCTGTAGGTGGACTTGCACCAGGTGGGCTGCAGTGGTTTAAGAAGGTGGCTCACCACCTCCTTCTCAAGGGCAACTAGGGATGGACAATAAATGTTGGCCTTGCCAGAAACATCTACATCCCATGAAAGAATTAAAAAATGGTGGGCATCATGTATCACCCAGGCAGATCCCAGAGATGAAATTCATGCAAGGAAGCCCATAGACCAGCAACTGCATCCAACTGGGCTCCTGTGATACAAGATAATCTCAATTGTTCCCAACAAAACATAATACTTGGGCAATTTCAGTCTCAGAAAAGTTAGGCATACAGCAAAACCTTTACTAAATTCAGATTTTGTTCCACTTTGCAAAAACTTATCATTTTGCAATAAGATATCCAGAGCAGCATTGTCCAATAGAAACTGGTGACTTATAATGGGTGCAGCTGTAGCAACACTGTGGGAGTCATTTGCCCTAATTTTAGTACAAAACTTTTACATAAAAAGTAAATGCACTTTGCATTTGTATATTTTAACATCTACCACCATTCAGTAGCCAGAGATGTAATGTTTTCACTATGACCAAAAACACTTCATAAACTCTGCTGTTTTTCGATCTTACCAATAAATTTAAAGTAACAAGTAGAGACTATTATCTTTAAGAAAAGAAATCCAAACTTCCAGTTAACAATCAAAAAGGATGACACAACAACATTTCATGTTTTAAGACTTTTACTGTAACAAACTAAAAGCACCATTGGCTAAACACTACTTTTGTATGCAGCTTGTACTTTAAACTACATAACAAAACTCCCAATTTTACTATTAACACAACCAAAAAACCCACTTTACAGGTATATTTTACACGATCCTTCAAGTAGACCATCAATTTTCCCAAAACCAACAACGTGATTCTTAGCTCCCGAGAATTTACTTCCTTTCTTTTCCTTTCCCAGCCTGGTAACCTTTCACCTCAGAACTGTCCTTCACAGTGAGGGTTCTCCCTGGAAATGCTCCCACTAGCTTAGGCTAGGCAAATTTTCCCATCTCATTCCAAACCCTCACAAATTTGGGCTTTTCAATCCAAGCACGATTCACCCACAGTGAATCATAGAGGCTTTTGACCTCTACCTGCTCTCTCTTTCTCTCTTGGATCCTAGCAGATCAACTGCATCTGTGAATTTTCAGAGATATTTTAGAAACCCTTCCCCTCTCAGAGCCCAACTCCATGGCAATGTAAATCACACAGGCCTTATGTTCAGAAATGATTAGGAATGCTAATTAGCTATCCTTCAGACACCAACTAGCTTGAATTGAATGAACAATATAAAGCATAATAATTTATAATCTGACATTCTCAACATCTTTATAAAACATTGGGGACTAACAGACTATCCACTGTTAACACAGATGCTTCTGCCATTGTCCACAAGTTTGAACATCTTGTACCTTTTTCCCAGTGAAACAACCTGGGTCCCTCTTTAATCTGCATCAAGCCACGCAGGTTTACAGTCAGCAGAATTCAGAATAGGTCTCTTGACTCTCTTTATTCCTCCATTTTTCCCTAGATTAAAACACAGTCCCAAAACATAGCCATCTCATAAAATCTTATAATTATAACTCAATGCATACACAATGTGATTATGAGTATTAAAACCCGTGTCCAATGAGAGTGCCCATAATTCATTCCCTATTTACCAATCAGAAATGCCATTATTCAACATTGGGCCAGCATTTATTGCCCAGTCAGTGAAGCCCACATCCCATGAATAATTTTTTTTCTTTTAAATTAGCTGCAGCTGGCTAGCGACTAACACACTGGACAACAGTGGCCCACGTTCAGTCCTGATCACTGGGAATGAATGCTTGCCATTTGACTGCAGATACTGAACTAGACTGTTAGGTTAATGTTTAAATTAAAAAGGAACCTAATGTTGTCACTGAGGTTTCAAACAGGTAGCAACTGCCCATCCACCATAGCTTTGGATACATTGCTGGATAGACAAAATGCAAATGCACACAGGGGCTTTAAACATTCACTCCCTCCACCAATGGCACATCGTGACCATCTACATGATGCACTGCTGCAATTCACCAAAGCTTTTTCACCTTTCAAACCCTCTATCACTTAGAGGAATGAGGGCAGCAGGTGCAATGGGTATACCACTAACTTGAAAATCAGTCTCCAAGTCACACGACACCTTGACTTGGGACTATGCCACCGATCCCTCAATGTCACTGGGTCAAAATCCTGGAACTTCCTTCCTAACAGCACTGTGGGTCTACCTACACCAGGTAGACTACAGCAGTTCTCACCACCACCTTCTCAAGGGCACTTACGGATAGACAACAAATGTTGGCCTGGCCAGTGATGCCCATGTCCCATGAAGAAATAAAAGAAAAAAATCACAATGAAAGAGAAAGTAAATCCCTCCATCCAAAACATAGAAAATGAGGCGAAGTTTAGTATAAATGACATAACCCAAACCAATCAAATACAGGGGCTTTAAGTTACATGTTACATTTGTCATTGAGGCTTGCCACCTCCTGTTCATTTTACTGGTCCGTAAGCCAAGTTTTAGGTGTAATATATCTGATCCATGCTATACCTGATGTGAGACAGTATTACTAGGTGGAACATTTAATTAAATGTTTTCATCACCCAACATAACAAGCGAACATCCATTATTATAACTCTCTGAAGTACTGATGTAAAGCTCAGTTACAGACACATGGTGCTATGTCTCTGAACTTTCACTTGCAGCGACTGAATAAATGTTGTTCTCATGGCTTCCTGTCTTGGATTAAATAATTCCCTACTGTTTGAGGAGTGATTTGTTTAAGTGCTTTAGGCTTTTCATTTGCTTTTCTAAAAATTGAAGCACTGAAAGCTTCATGCTTAGCTCTCAATTTACAGATGATCGCTCACTCAGTATTAAAGTCCAGATACTGGGCCTCACTGGATTAGTCCAGTGGAAGCAGAATATGAAAAAAAAACTAATCTGAAAAAACAAAGATAATCTGCTGGTCAAACGTTCAGAGCCCTGGAGATTTTTTTATTTTAAAAATTCTTTCACGGGATGTGGGTGTCATTGGCTAGGCCAGCATTTTTATTGCCCATCCCCAATTGCCCTCAAGAGGGTGGTGGTGAGTTGCCACCTGGAACTGCTGCAGTCCATGTGATATAGGTGCACCCACAGTGCTATTTGGGAGGGAGTTCCAGGATTTTGACTCAGCCACAGTAAAAGGAACAGCGATATGAGTTCCAAGTATGTGGCTTGGAGGGGAACTTGCAGATGGTGGTGTTCCCATGTATCTGCTGCCCTTGTCCTTTTAGGTGGTAGAGGTTGTGGATTTGGAAAGTACTGTCAAAGGAGCCTTGGTGAGTTGCAACAGTGCATCTGCTAGGTGATAGCATCTGATAGCTGCTAGGCCTCAAGTCTTTCCTCAAGCTGTACACCTTCAGTCGCCCTCCTTCTCAACAAGATGTGCTGCTAATTGCTGCACTTGTTCCACAGTTGAAGCTGAAAGTTTTCCAATAATCAAGATTTCCCTGCATTGACGATAAAGTGCAGTCAAAAGTAGGTTGAACTTGTGATTTATTCTAGTGGTCTTGTTGTGACCTACCTCCTCTCCCTGCTTTTTAGCCTATTAGTAGGAGCCTTCTTTAGTCAAAAACCACATTCATCCAGTCTGCTTAGTTATATTTCACTCACATTGCTTATACACATAGTGCTAAATTAAGCTCTTTAGCAGTAACTCTTCTGCTTTGAGTTCATATGTTTTAACCCTTCCAAATGCTGAATGATCTCCTAGCTTGCAATATCTTAAATGACCATGGTTAAGGTGTATTGCATTCCATCATTGTAAGAGAAATCATTAGGTTAGAACAGTAATGACTTGCTCTTCAAAATTTAAAGACGCTCATTGTCATTACAACCTGTCATGGGCAAGCCCAAACCAGAGAGTCAATTTTGGTTCCAACAGAAGTTTATGTGGTTGCAAATGCCACATGTGGGATTGACAAATTAGCTGCGAGCTGCCCAGCAGAAGCCAATTGTTGGAAATAATCTCACTGAGTCCAACTGGAAGCTTCTCAGTCAGTTTGGGCCAATCATAACACTATTGGTTTTCCTTTCAGCCAAATGAGTATAGAGGAGAGCGCTGTGATGGTCAGTGTGAATAACCAATTGCGTAACTCAGTATGGTAACAGAATGCTACAGATGCTGAACATCTGAAGTTAAAACCAAAATATGCTGGAAATACTCAACAATTCTGGCAGCATTTGAGGAGAGAAACAGCATTAATGTTACAGAACAATAACCTTTTAATGGAGTTTGTCACAAAACTATATTTTTCATAATACTATTGTGGGATATTGTAAAGTAGGCTTATGTGGGTGGCTGATTTAATTGAATTAGAGACAAATAATCTGCAAGGTTGAAATTATCAAAAGAGTAGGTGTAAAACAGACTTTTGAAATAGAGATGGATGAGCTAAGATGAGGGTTCCACAGGTAGGGTACGAAGGAAATTTGCATTTTTAGATAAGTGAAGGGGTTGTTTGATTTTCAAAGGAATGGTGCAATGTTTACAACTAACCAGATAAGTGAGGCAAAGCAATACATTTATTTTTCCCAGAAGTGCTGACCATAATGATGACATGAAAGATTTTATTATAGGAAAAGTAAATTTCCAAAGACATGTTACAACAATGGGATATTACACATAAATGAGAGAGAAGCTTATATAAAGGAAGATGGAAAGCTATGCGGGGGTGGCCATGTAAAATTTTCAAAGGTACACTGCGTGACACAGACTTGGAAGAAGCCCTAGCCACTCTGAAGAAACTTGTGTTAAAAAGGCTTTGGAATTCCACTGTCCAGTGGGTGCTGTGGTAACCTTGCTGGGTTCCCTATTTAAATTTAAAACCTATCTTGAACTGCTGCCTTAAAGGGGGTGTGCAGTTGGGAGTCATGCTAATTTGGCATTTTGGGATTTGTTTATAATATTAGGTAACTGTAATCTTGCATATGTATTTGAATTGTTTTCTTTTGTTAATACATGTTTTAACTTATTTTTTTAAACCTCTAAAGGTATTAGTAGATTCATTACATCTGAATTCAGTGCATAAATCTTCTCATAATAAATACAACTTGCAAAACCATTGTGATAGTGTGGCCGAGTTTCCCTTGTGGATTTTATCTGCCTGCTACATATCATCTGCCACATCATAACAGGTTTGAAGACGCTGGAAGTGAACAGAGCCAGGGAAGGGGGTGGTGGTGTTTTGTCAAGTTTTGGGGGTCTAGATGGGGTTCATTGGGCCTTGTCTATTCTCTCAAAGTAAGCAGCACGAGAATGTAGTTTGTTAAAAATCATTACTCTTTATTTACAGCTACTACAAACATATTGGGACCTCTTCACGTGGTTGGAAATTCTGCTGCCTCCAGATCTCAGTTACTCAACAATGTGATGTTACAACATCATTACATTAGCATCATGTGCTTCTGATGTTAACGCTTTACTCTGCATCTCCCCCAAAATCTTTATCCAACTATATACATCCTTCTACATCTCCCCATAAAGCCTTTGACTTCACAGGGTTAATCTGTGAGGTGCCTTAACCAATCTCCTTGATATTGTTCTGATCTCTTCGTGGTCAAGGATATTCTGTACTCTCCCCTTCTTTCGTCGCAAGTGTTCTTCTCCTGTATGGCTATAGAACTTTGTCTTACCCCTTCCTCTTGAGGAACTGAGTGGTAAGCCCAAGTTTCTATTGGCTTCCTTTCCAAGGGTATTAAGACATGCGGCTTCTCCTTATAGTTCCATGGTCTGTCTGAATCTTGTATGATCTTGGTGTGGGTATCGTTTGATTATTGTGCCTTCGCTCTGTTGGTCTGTTGGTCATACCCATACTCTCTCCCTGGGCTACAACACTGGTAACTCACATGCTATATGCCTGTGGGTAAAGTTACAAGCATGTTTGTTTCTCTGTTCTTCCTCATACTGATTTACCTCCTCGTGGTCATTTGAGGCAATACTGGGTTTAAGTTTCTGCGCCAGAGATGAAAGTTGTGTTCTCAATCTCCTTCCTATTAATAACTTAGATGGTGAGAAACTATTTTGCAATGATGAGGTTCAGTAACTCAGAGGAGCTAGATTACGGTCTTCATTCTTCTTCAGCAAATCTTTGATGGTTCTTACAGCTCTCTCAGCTTCTCCACTTGCTTGAGGGTAATGAGGTGAGCTGGTCAATGAACAAATCCATATTGCTTTACAAAATTTTGTAATAATGTATCAGCACATGACAAACCATTGTCTGACACTACAATATCTGGGATGGCATGTGTTGCATAAATTATCTTCAGTGGTTGAATGACTACTTCTGCTCAGATGTTATGCAATCTGTCTACCTCAATCCACCTTGCGTAGTGAACAATAACAATAAAGAATGTTTTCCCTTGAAAATCAAATAAATCTATTCCCAGATGCTCCCACGGTCTTGATGTAAAAGGTAATAGTAGTTTTCTTTGCTCTTGGCTGTTTACTGCACACGCAAGTCAATTAGAAATCATTTCTTTTATAGAAAAAGTATTGCCTGGCCACCAGACTGATTGCTGGGCTCTCGCTCAACATTTTGCTATCCCTAAGTGATCTTGGTGAAGGCTTTTATGAATATCAAGCGGAAGTGTTGTCGGTATGACTATTCTCTCTTCGAAGACTAGTAATCATCAATGACTATGGAAGTGCGCTGTTCAAAGCATTGGCATAGTACTGCATTACAGGGGATATAGTCTGGCCATCCTTCCAGACAATATCCTCTCATCTGGAGGCACTTGTCATCTTGCTGCTGTGCTTGTTTGATTTCCCAAAACTCTTTTGCAGTAGCTGCTAAGTGTTGAGTAATTAGGATCGATATGCATCCACCTCGTCAATGAAAAGCAAATCCTCTATGCTTGGTTCCTTCTGACGGTATCCACAACAGTGTGTGTCTGCTGTTATTTGATAGTCCCCTTGAATGTACTCCTGTTTCATTAATCTTAATTTGAACCACTAGATTCTGAGCAGCATCTTTGCAATTTTATGTTCATATAAGTGACTAGTGGCTTATGGTCTGTTTCAATTTTGAACCACAATCCCATTCCACAGTCTGAGAATTTTCCACACATCCATGTTGCTGCCCATGCTTCCTTTTCAATTGTGGCATCCCTTTGTTCTGTTTCTGATAATGACCTTGAGGTGTAGTAAACTGGTCTACATTTACTGTCTCTCTCTGCACTTGAAATAATGCTGCCTCCAGACCTGTAGACGATGCATCTGCTACTATAGTCAGTAAATCGGGGTTGCAATGTGCCAAAATTTCAGAGGGGATTAAAGGTCATTTAATCTTTTCAAAAGCATTTTGCTGGTCCACATTCCAGGACCGCTGTTAACCCTGGCTCAACAGCTGTCTCAAAGGCTCACTGACTTCTGCCAAATTCGGTAGGAACTTGCCTACTTGGCTGTTTATCCCGAGGAATCTTTGAAGCTCCGTTATGTTCCTGGATTGTGGGAATTCTCTATTACTATTGATTTTTGTGGATCACCTGATTCCAGTGCCTTGCACGATGTGACCTAGAAATTTGATCATAGGTTTGGTGAATTCACATTTTACATTCAATGTTAGGCCTGCATTCTGTAAGACTCTCAGGACTGCTCTGACTCTGTGATCATTCTCTTCTCTCTCGGAGCCATGTATAAGGATGTCGTCCAAATGACATTATTACTCCTTCCATGCCTTCTAGGGTTTGAGACATTGTTCTCTGGAAGTTGTGTTCTCAATCTCCTTCCTATTAATAACTCAGATGGTGAGAGAAACCACTTTGTAGTGGTGAGGTTCGGTAACTCAGGGGAGCTAGATTAAGGTCTTCATTCTTCTTCAGCAAATCTTTGATGGTTCATACACCTCTCCATTTGCTTGAGGATAACGTGGATGCTATTCCAAAGGGCAATCTATTTAAACAATAATGGGTGAATGGTGTTATAAGTGTCTTCAGCAATCTTGATTCCTCGTTCAGAGGCAGCTGCCAAAATCTGCTGTTGGCATCCAATTTGGTAAATAAACTACTCTTGGCTAGTTTAACAAGGCTCTCATCCATTGAGACCATCAGGTGGCTCTCATGTTCCACTGATTTGTTTAACTGAATTCAAACCATGAAGATTCTTATAGAAGCATTTGGCTTTGGAACCATGACCTTTCCTGAACACCGTTTTGTTGGCACGGTGATGAGTGATAAAAACTCCTTGCTGTTGCATCTTCTCAATTTCACCCTTGCCTTTATCCAAGAGTTGGTGAGGGACTTCCTTCACTGTCAGGAGGCAGGTTGATTTAGCATCAGCTTAATACTGTGATATGGTACTCAGTCTTCCCGAGGCCTGCAAATTGTTTTTGAAATTCATTCCTGAATGCATCTACTGAACCCTGGAATTGTTGCTGCTTCACTGGTGCTGCTGGTTGGAGTCTGTGCTCACTGCTGCCTGGACTCTGCGTCTATGTCTCAGCTTGCACCTGCTGCACCCACTTTTTGGTGAGTTTTGAATCTGTTCCTTTCGTACTTCTTTCCAGGATCCCTAGACTTGCCAGGTATGTAGCTGCTTCTGAAAGTTTTCTGAGTCTTTTACTCACTGTCCATTGCCACCATGTTTCGTCATGTGCTCAGGGTCTAGACGGTGTTCTTTGGGGCTTGTCTATCCTCCCAAAGTAAGCTGCTAGAGTACTAAAGGCTGAAGTTTGTTAAAGCCATTACTTTTTATTTACAGATACTACATACATATTGGAACCTCTGCACGAGGTTAGAACTTCTGCTCCTCCAAATCTCTGTTACTCAATCATGTAATGTTACATCAACATTACATCAGCATCATGTGCTCCTGATGTTAACTGTTACTCTACTCGGGGAGGGTTGGGATACTTTAAGAACAAAACATGGGGTATCAGATAGGGTCTAGGACAGCAGTGATTAATTGACCAAAACGATAATGCTGCGTGGCAAATGGAGGTGACCAGCAGATGACAAGCACATAACCAAAAGATGGGTCCAGGTGAGGCGTAAATAGTCAAATCAAAATAGCAGAGGAACAGAGAAGCATGGAAAACCTGGCAAATAGGAGGAGGCTCTTGTGGCCCGGGAATGTGGCAGAAAAGGCAGGTTAAAACATGGGGTCAGGATAGCCCTGTTGGCCATGGGCTCACCCTAAGCGCCAGCCTGCAGCTCCTCCACTCCCAATGCCTCTGGTGCAGTCATCTTTCATTACCAGCATCTGCGAGAAAATGGCAGTGCCTTTTGGATGAGATGTTGAACTATTGCCCCTCTCAGAAGAATAGGAGAGTTCACACAGCGTAACTGAAAGAAGAGCGGGAGAAATCTTCCAGTGTCTCTGGCAATATTTATCCCCTAACCAGCATAACTAAAACAGATCATCTGGTTATTTATCTCACTGCCGTTTGTGGGACATCGAAACAGGAAGCCGCCATTTAGCCTCTTGAGCCTGTTCAACCATTCATTGAGATCATGGCTGATCTGTACCTTGGCTCCATTTCATTGGAGATAACAGAATGGTGAAGCTGGTGGGACTCTTATACTGTATATAATATTGCAAACAAATTTCAGCGCCCATTGAATGGCAAGTAAGGACAAGACACTGGGGTTATGAACTGGATCGCCCCAGAAAACAGCCACAGGGATCACAATGCATGATTCACCTGCACACATCGCGTGGATTGCAGGCAGCATGCTGCTTGCTAATTATGAATTCTGCCTGCAGCCAGCACTAATAGCACCGTTCATTGGCTGCTCATATCAGGAGGGGGCCCAACCCTGTTACTAACATGCACTTCTTAAAGGGGAGGTGCATTGTGGCTGAGGCAGGTGCTGTGATCTGTTCTGCAACTGAATCTGACCTGGGTTAAACAAAAGACAGAAGAATGGCACAGCATGGAAGAGTGGGGGCCACCAGCTTTCACACATTGCACTGGAGGTCTTGTTAAGGGATGTGGGAAGGAGAAGGAGAGATGTTCTGTATTCTCAAGAAGGCAGGAGGGCCCTTTAGACAAAGGGTGAGAAGGAAGTAGAATCAGATAGTCAGGGAGATCAATGCCAGGAATGTAACTCCAAAGACCTGGATGCAGTGCTGGAAGAAGTTTAATGATCTCACACGAGTGGTCAGGGTCAGTGAGTGCAGAGCCTAGCTACTGCACCACCAGCCTCAGCCACTGCTCAATTCACCACACCTGCCCATCGCTTGTACAGTAATGGGTTAATGCTTGTGTTAATGAGAACATAATGATATTAATGTTAGTATAACATCAAGAGTCAGATGATCAAGAGGCTCCATGAGAGCAGAACACAGAATAGTCTGTGCCTCAGAAACCATGTGCTTACCCTGGTACAAGTCTGCCATAGTATCAACAAAGCCTTATCAAGGTATGGCAAGACAAAGCATGTAACAGTAATACCCCACCAGAACACGGTGACAGCATGAAACATCGCTCACCTATCAACAATCTCCAGTAGTCAGGGCTCATACCTAGCATCAGATGCTTCACCTCACTCCCACACATTTAGCACTGTTGCACGCCCACATTTCAAGCTTTTACCCACTTCCAGCTATTCAACCATGGCAGCTTCATAACTCAAACAGACTGCATGACACTCAATGACATTTCCCTCTGCCTTACAGAAAGTAGTGCACAACTAGAGGCAGACAGGAACTAACTGGAAGGGGACAGGAGCACCGACATGTTCTAATCACTAAGGAGGAGACAGTGCTGGCCATTACTGGAAGGGCCATGGCTGAAGCAATAGCCACCAGCGGTGTTGAAGTCAATGAAGTTGATGGCATGCTCATGCCAAATCCTCCTCCTCGCATCACAATTCTCTCTCATCCCTAACTGCATTCTGACTTATTGCATGTGGTGTAAGCAGGCACTGGCTATCTCCACTTCCCTCACCATAACCTTATCCTTGTGCCTTTTCTCTTTCAGATAAGCAAAGGCTGCAATTTGCCAAGCAGTGCTGGAAGAGCAGGAAGATGGGGAAGATGAAGGATCACCTGATTTCACAATCTCAGTTGCCAGCTCAGACACCAACACGGCCCATAATATAGAGAAGACCACAGAAGCAGAATCTGGATGAGGTGAGACACAGGCCCGAATGCATTGGAGCCAGTGCAAGGGGTAAAAGGGGTAGCATTGGTGCCAGCTCACTGGAAGACAAGGTTGCACACGGCTCAGGTGAGGATCTCAATAGGCCAGGCTACAGGAAAAGTTTGATAGCACTAATACAGGCAAAGGCATATGTGGAAGATAGGCACTAAGGGCATGAAACAAAGATGATTAGTTTTATTAGGTATGGAATTTTATATGACTTAATTGAAACGTTTGCATTGGGAACTGTATTTTGTGTTGACTTTTCTCCTTGTGTTGTGATCAAGTGGATAATGTGATAGTCAGCAACAGAGGAAAGTTACAAGTGTGGGACTGTTGGTGAGAGGGGATTTGGGGTTGAGATTGTCATCATTGAATGAGTTGGTCACGTATAGTCTGGGTAGAAAGGGGCTGGTGAGGTTTCAGCCTCCCTTCCTCTTCCACCCCTTCCTCCATCACCTATTCCTCAGGTTCTCACCAGATAGATGGTGGCAAGGGCTGCTCCCTCATGACAACGCGGTTATGCAGCATTCAACAGACCAGCACAAAGCTCAACATTATCTAAGGTGCGCACTGCAGGGCTTTTCCTGAGTGGTCCATCCATGAGCAGAATCATCATTTCAGCATGCCAATGGTCTACTCTATCACATTTCGTGTGGCAGCATGGCTCTCACTGTATGCATACTGTGCACATGTCGTAAGCAGATAGTCGCTGTCTCCAAGTTTGCTGTGATGTTGAAATGCAGCAAGTGCAGAGGAGTTTTACAGAGTGAATGCACTGTGACTCAGGATTCCAAGTATTGACCACAGTGATGCAATGCTTATGGTCACACACCAGTCGCGTTTTGAGGGAGGCGAATCCCCTTTTGATTCCAGCATAGGTCAGAGTTGACGGGCAAAGCGAAGTGCAAACAGTCTGCGGCGGCATGCACCAAGGGGAATCCTGCAATCATAGCGAAGCCACATGTTCATTCCACTTGCAGCTCTCTGATAAGAAAGAGAGAGAAAGAAATATAGTTGCTCTCACTGAATAGAAAGCCTCAGTGAGCTCCTTTATAGTGGACGGCAAACTGTGAGACGTTACAAACATGTCCACTGAAGGTTCGTGGTCAGTCACATTCACAGCCACTGGCAATGCAGTCGTTGCACTGCTCTGACATTGAGCTGTGACTGCAGCAGTTGGCAGATTTCACTGAGGACCTCCCAAGTGGCTTGCAGGTGCCTCAGATAGTGGTTGCATTGAAGTTCGGGTTGGAGAATTGTGCCCTCAGCACCCAAGGTGGACATGGCCTGCTGCCGAGAGTCTTTCACCTCTTTCTTCTCCTCCCTTGAAGTTGTGACCTAACTGCTCAGCATACTTCCAGCAAATGTTAGGTGGACATGCTCTATCTCCTTTACCAACACGTAAAGGCGTCCCACACACTTCACATCAGATGTGTCTGCAAGCACTGTGGGTACCATTTTGGAGCCTTAAAGAGCCTCGCAGCATTCAAAACACAGGAGCTACCCAAGTCCAATCTCACCCCCCTAATGTGTCCAGGGACACTTGAGAATCATAGTGAAGCTTGGCAACGCCTCTGCTACAGCCTTTGCCCTATTATCCCCCCTGCGGCCATGTAACGTTTAGATGTAACAATACTAAATATGGTAATCCAATCTGTACCTTTCAACAATTACAACACATCAGTTTCGCTTGTAGTTGTAACTTAAATGAAAATTATTGCAATTAAGATGTATGAGTGGTTTTTAAAATTCCTTTGCTGATGAAAATAGGAGAAATGTTTTTTTAAAAAACAGGATATTTGATGTTCTGAAGCACTGCAGTTGGGTACTAACACTGCAGTGTGATTTGACACCTTTTCCTCAGCCAATATCTTCTGAAGCCTACAGTGTTTTGTTTTGGAGCTTGCATCCTGACAGTTTTATTAATAATCTTCACTATTTCTTAATCAAATTCCACTATTCCAACATTGTAAAAAAAACCACAATGCAGAACACGGGCTGTAAAAATCTATAAGACAGCTCTGCTAGTGCAAGGGCTAAAGATGCCCCCGCCCCCGTCGGCCCCCATCCCACCGCACTCGGGGCCTCTAATCCAGACACACCACTGAAGTTGAGGGAGGGCACCCAGCTGACAGCTAAGAAACAGGCGGGCATCTGCGCCACATTAGCGAGTCCCCTAGAAGGGGCACACTAAAACACAGCACCATCTAGCTACTCATTGACCCGCCTGTGCACTGGCCAAGGAGGGTACACATAAACATATCTCACTGGCCCGCTTTGTAAGATGGCCAAAAAAGAAATAGAAACAGCAAAGGTTTTTGAAGAGGATCCCAACTTAGGCTGCTGCAAATGCCTGAGAGCCTGGTGGTTGTACCCCAAAGGCTGAAAACAGGCCAGTGGCAGAAAATTATCTCGAATCAGAAACCCCTCCCCCAGCTCCATCTGATGTCATGGGCCATATTCGAGACAGATGAAAAGTTCTGACCTAACGAGGCCCTGCCGGAAATTGGCAGACAAGCCCAGCATCTGGCGTATCCAGGTCCCACCTCCAACCACTGCAATCCAAAGTTAAGCTACAGCAGAAGTGTGTAAAAGGCTTGGTCTCCTTTCAGGGTCACTGTCTTTTCATTTCTGGCCCAGACTACTGAAGCTAAAGCCTTTAATCTTTGTCAACTGCTAGTCTAAGGAAAAATGAGTGGCAGCCACCTCAATCCATCCCTAACAGGGCAAAGGCCCTATTCACTACTAGTTAGCACCAAGTTAGCAAACAGGCTGCTGTTAGAAATACAAAATACAGGTTGCTGCCTCACATCTCCTAACAACCTGAGTATGATGAAATAAGAGTAAGAGCTTGGAAAACATAGGCCAGCCAGCACCTGTAAAGAGAAAAAGCAGATTATGACGTTTAGGGTGGTAGTGGAAGAAATCTGGGAGCAGGCTTCCTATTATTAACCCTCTCTGTCACCCTAGGGGGAAAACTCAAGTAACTACCACCCCATCGCAGACTGCTATAGTACCACAATTGTCCTTATACTAAAGAGGTTAGTATTTCAGCAGAAGAGTGACCATTCATGAAGCATATTCAGTTTAAAAATATTAGGGGTCTGCCAGCAAAATCGAGCGTCACAGCTGTTGATTCGGAAGGCTCGAATTACTATAAATTATGACTGACCTTTCCTCCTTGGCAGTGACACAGTGCAGTTTTATTGCCAGATTCTGAATTTCTTTTACTTTTTTTTTGCAGCCATCTGCAAATATTGCTATTTTCCCAACTTCTCAGACCAATGCTGAGAGAGCAATTCAGTTAAAGCAAGTCAGCTTCCAATCTGTCATACAAATATTTAATTTTAAAAATGATTAGGAGGAAGAGTCAGGCACAACTTAGTTTAGTCTCTCTCCTACTTCTTTTTCTCTCTTTCAGGATATTGCTCTGGTAAAAAAAAACAGTTGTCATTTGCAGTAATGGAAAATGAGAAAAAATGTAGCTGGAGATTTACCATCAGGGGTATCACACTGCTGCCTGCCAGGGAAGAAATTCTAGCTTAAGTTTTATTTCTCATTCTCCTCTAATTTTCTTCCCTTACGCCTCGTGTCCTCTGTTTCACTATCGAGTCCAATAGAGAGCAGCATCGCTCTTCCATCTTGCCCATATTCCTGTTCCACATTGGATGGTGAACCTTCATAGACCATCTGATGTACATGCAGACATACAAACATATGAATTAGGAAGGGTAGGCCACCCAGACCCAGTCAAGCCTGGTCTGCCATTCAACAAGACCATGGCTGATCTGTTTGTAACCTCAACTCCACATTCCCGCATATCCAGGATAACCTTTCACTCCCCTGCTTATCAAGAATCTAACTCTGCCTGAAAAGTATTCAAAGACTCTGCTTTCGCCACCTTTGTTCCAAACCCTCAGAAAAAAATTCTCATCTGTCTTAAATGAGCGACCCCTTATTTTTAAACTGTGACCCCTAATTCTAGATTCTCCCATAAGTGGAAACATCCTCCCCACATCCACGCCCTCTAGACCCATCAGGATCATATATGTTTCAATTAAGTCGCCTCTCGCTCTTCTAAACTCCATAGGATACAAGCCTAGCTTGTTCAACCTTTCCTCATAAGACAACCTGCCCATTCCAGGTACTAGTCTAGTAAATCTTCTCTGAACTGCTTCCAATGCATTTACATCTTCCCTGAACAAGGAGAACAATACTGTACACAGTACTTTAGGTGTGGTCTCACCAATGCCCTATATAACTAAAGCATAATCTCTCTACTCTTGTATTCAATTCCCCTCGCAATAAATGATAACATCCTATCAGATTTCGGAGTTACTTGCCATACCTGCATGCTAACCTTTTGCAATTTGCTATGATCCCAGCTAATGTTACTACTGGACAAGCCAGATCTCAGGGTGGAACCCACCTTAATAGCTCCTAACTTTTATTTTCTGTTTAGAGACGTGGAGAGTGGCTACTGAACAGAGTCACAGGAGTCAGCTTATGAACTTTCAACAAATGAATAAAACATTTATTAAACCAGGAAAGATGAACTATATTACATCACTCCTTCACACACACCAGTACCTTTACAGATTTATGCAGATTTGTGAAGATAACACAAGTTACAAAAGCTATCTTATATCCTAAATTCCACAGTAAGTACATAGTCCTGTGGTTAGGCACAAGTGACAGATGCCACCGATCTCTCCTCAACTCCCCCCAGATGCTTGTCACACTGAGCCAACTGGTTTCACTGAACTCTGACTTTCACACGAGGGTTTCCAATCTCCACTCTCAAAGAACTCGCTCTGGAATCTTCTGCCAAATGATGCTCTCTCTCAGATGTCTTCCGTAAGGATCCACCTCCTGGGTTTTGAACTCTCCTTCCGATGTTCCTAGATCGCCACGTGCATTCAAACTTTAATCCACACACTCATTCTCACTGACTAAGCAGTGCCAACAGAACATCACTGCTTCAGCTGCCCACAGTAAAGAGTTACAGACCTTCAGCTGTCTCTCCTTGGACCTTCTTGCATGCTTATATCACTTTAGATCTGCGTCCTGCAGCTTTCTCCCTTTAAGCCTTTCTCTCTTCTCCTTACTTTCACTTCCACAGAACAGGACCTTTTCCAGGTTCTTGTCCTTGTCCTGTGACTAGACTGTCCTCTGGGATCTTCCCTGTTCTACTCCCCTTGATTTGGGGACTTTCTTCTTTAGTTTCTGAAACATGCTTCTGCGTTTCCTTCTCCTGTGTCCAGCTTCTCCTGGCAGCTGGCTTCAACTTTAGTTTGGGACTTGCTATCAGTCCGTCTGCTGTCCAGCCTCTCTGGAATCCAGGCTTCAACTCAACTGAAACTACTTATTTAGTTTTCTCGTTCTCTGTGGGTCCCTCGCTTTGGACCTATGTTGGTAGGCAACAGCTGTTTTTTTCTACTTTGTTTTAACTTCCCTTCAAGAGTCATAAAATCTCCTTAGAATTCAGGCACACAAACAAAGCCTTAGACGTGCTGTCTCCACACAAAAATGAAACCAAATCTTTTAACCCACGAACAGTAAAAAATATATAAATTAAACTTAAAGGTATGCCTTTTTCTAAGACACCCAAATACATATAAAATGTAAACTATCTCTATTTCCCAACAGATTCATGTGTTAGGGCACCCAGATCCCTCTGCAATCTCTCACCATTCTGATAATATGCTGCTTTTTTATTCTTCCTGGCAAAATGGACAATTTTATACTCACATTTGCCAGACCTTTGCACATTATACTCCATTTGCCAGACCTTTGCCCATTCGCTTAACCTATCTGTATCCCTTTGTAGCTTCTTCTTGTCTTCTTCACAACTTACTTTCTTACCTATCATTGCATCAAATATTGCAACCATAACTTTATTCAAGTCATTTATATAAATTGTAAATAGTTGAGGCCCCAGCATTGATCCCTGTGACACACCACTCATTACATCTTGTCAACCAGAAAATGACCCATTTACGCCTACTCTTTGTTTCTTGTTAGCAAGCTAAACTTCTGTCCAGGCCAATACATTACCCATGAACCTTTATTTTCCGCAATAACCTTTGATGTGACACCTTATCAAATATCTTCTGGAAATCTAAGTACAGTATATCCACCGGTTCCCCTTTATCCATAGCATATGCTCCTTCTTCAAAGAACTCTAATAAATTGGTTAAAAACGGTTTCCCTTTCACAAAACCATGTTGATTCTTCCTGATTGCCCTACACTGTACTAATAACATCTTTAATAATAGCTTCTAACATTTTCCCTATGGCAGATATTAAGCTAACTGGCCTGTAATTTCCTGCTTTCTGTCTCCCTTCCTTTTTGAATAAATACATTAGGTATTTTCCAATCTAATAGAACCTTCCCCAAATCTAGGGAATTTTGGAAAGTTAAAACCAGTGCATCAACTATCCCACTAGCTACTTCTTTTAAGACCCTAGGATGATGTCCATCAAGATCCAGGAACTTGTCAGCCCGTAGCTCCAACAATTTGCTCAATGCCACTTCCTTGGTGATTGTAATTTTTCCGAGTTCCTCCCTCCCATTTCCTGATTTACAGCTATTTCTGGGATGATATTTGTATCCTCTATAGTGAAGACTGATGCAAAATACCTGTTCAATTCATCTACCATCTCCTTATTTTCTGTTATTAATTCCCCAGACTCACTTTCTGTAAGACCAATGCTCACTCAGTTTCTACTGATACTTTAAAAAGAGTTAACAATCTGTCTATATATTTCTATCTAGCTTTCTTTCATACTCTAATTTTTTTCCTCTCTCATTAATCTTTTAGTCATTCTTTGCTTTTTCTTATATTCTGTTCAATCTTCTGACCTGCCACCCATCTTGCATAATTATATGCTTTTTCTTTTAGTTTGATACTATCTTTAACTTTTTTTAAGTGAACCTCAGATGGTGGGTCCTCCCCCTCAGAATTTTTATCATTTATTGGGATGTATCTATACTGTTCATTCTGAAATAACCCCTTAAATGTCTGCCACTGCATCTCTATTGATCTATCCCTTAGCCTCATTTGCCAGTTCACTTTAGCTAGATCTGTTTTCATGCACTCATAATTGCCCTTTTTTAAGTTTAAAACACCAGTCCTAGATCCATTCTTCTCTTCCTCAAACTGGTGACAGAGGAGGAAGCTCAGTCACTAGAAGGAATTAAAATTGATAAGGTGCTGGTAGTGGATAAGCTATTGGTACTTATGGTTGATAAGGCACCTGGACCAGATGAGATGCATCCAAGGATATTGAAAAAGTGAGAGAGTGGAAATTGCAGAGGTACTGGCAATAATCTTTTGATGTTCCCTGGATTTGGGGGAGGTGCCAGGGAGAATTACAAACATTACAACCTTGTTCAAAAAAGGTTGTAAAGATCTGCCCTGCAACTACAGACCAATCAGTTTAACTTCAGTGGTGGAGACATTTCTAGAAACAATTATTTGGGATAGAATTAATAGTTACGAGGAAAAATGTGGATTGGTTTGGAAGAGTCAGCATGGGTTTGTTAAAGGAAAATCACATCCAACTAACTTGCTGGAGTTTTTTGAAGAGGTAAACAGAGATGGTTGATGACTTCCAAAAGGAGTTTGATACAGTGCCACACAACAGATTTGAGAGGAAATTTATAGGTCATGGAATAAAAGGGACAGTAGCAATGTGGATACAAAATTGGTTGAGGGATAGGGAACAGGGGGTAATGGTTAATGCATACTTTTCGGGCTGGAAGAAGGTTTGTTGTGGAGTTTCCCAGGGATCAGTATTGGGACCCTTCCTTTTCCTGATATGTATAACCAATCTAGATCTTGGTGTGCAGGGGATAATTTCAAAGTTTGCAGACAACACGAAATTTGGGAGAATTATAAACTGAGGAGGACAGTGTCGAACTTCAGAAGGACAATGACACATTGGTGTAATGGGTAGATAGGTGGCAGATGAAGTTCAAATGTGGAGAATTGTAAGGTGATACACTTTGATACAAAGAACATGGAGAGACAGTGTAAAATAAAAGATACTATTCTAAAGAGTGTGCAGGAGCAGAGAGACCTGGGTGTATATGTACATAAATCATTAAAGGTGGCAGGACAGGTAGAGAGGGCTTTTTCTAAAGCACACTGTATTCTAGGCTTCATTAATAGGGGCATAGAGAGAAGACCAGGGAGGTTATGATGAATTTATATAAGGCACTAGTTGTACCTCAGCTGTAGTATTATGTACAGTTCTGGGTGCCACACTACAGGAAGGATGTGAATGCATTGGAGAGAATACAGAAGAGGTTTATGAGAATGGTTTCAGGGATGAGACACTTCAGTTATGAGGAAAGATTGGAGAAGTTGGTACTGTTTCCTTGGGAGGAGAAGGCTAAGAGGAGACTTGATAGAAGTTTTCAAAATCTTGAGGGGTCTGGACAGAGTACTTAGGGAGAAACTTTTCCCTCTCGTAAATGGATCAAGGATCAGAGGGCACAGTTTTAAAGCGTTTTGCAAAAGAACCAAATACGAGGTGAGAAAAAAAAACATTTTCACAGTGAGTAGTTAGGGTTTGGAATGCACTGCCTGGAAACGTGGCAAAGGCAGGTTCAATTGAGGCATTCAAGAGGGCATTGGATAATTATTTAAATAGAAACAATGTGCAGGATGGGGAAATGGCAGAAGATTGGCACCAAGTTAAAATGCTCAGAGAGCCGGTGCAGACACGATGGGCCAAATGGCCTCCTTCTACACCATAACAATTCTGTGATTCTGTGAATGCAAAATTCAATATTATGATCGCTGCTACCTAGGGGTGCTTTCACTATGAGGTCATTAATTAATTAATCTCATTGCACAATACCAAGTCCAGTATAGCCTGCTCTCTAGTTAGCTCCAGAATGTGCTGTTCTAAGAAACTATCCCGAAAACATTCTATGAATTGCTCATCTAGGCTACCTTTACCCATCTATTTTTTTCAGTCTATTATGTGGATTAAAATCCCCCGTGATTATCACCGTACCTTTCTGACAAGCTCCCACTAGTACTTTCTTTATACTCTTGTCCTGTGTGGGTACAGTTAGGGGGCCTGTACACCAGTCCCAAAAGTGACATCTTGCTTTTATCATTTCTCATCTCTACCCAAACCATTCCTACATCCTGGTTTCCTGAACTTAGGTCATGCCTCTCTATTGTCCTAATACCATCATTCATTAACAGAGCCTTTTCCTAGCTTCCTGTCCTTCCCAAATGTCACATACCCTTCAATATTCAAGTCCCAACCGTGTCATCCTACAGCCATGTCTTTATAATGGCTATCAAATTGTACCTATTTATTTCTACTTGCGCTATCAGTTTATCTGTTTTATTTTGAATACTATCTGCATTCAGATACAAAGCCTTTAGTTTTGTCCATTTATTAGTTTAGTAACTTCTAGCCTTATCTTATTTACTCTTAGATTTGTACTCTGTCCCTTCCTGCCACATCTTTTCCCAAAAAAGTTAATAACCTTCTCTCTTGCCTTGTCCCTACTTTTCCATTTACCACATCTTCCCAAATTTGATCCCGTGCCCCCACTATTTAGTTTAAAATTCTCTCCACTCCTCTAGTTATGTGGCTTGCACGAATGCTCGTCCCAGCATGGTTCATGTGCATCCCCCGCTTTCCCCAGTACTGGTGCCCGTTCCCAACAAACGGGAACCCGCTTCTCCCAGACCAGTCTCTGAGCCACGCATTCACCTCTCTAATTTCATTTACCCTATGCCAATTTGCATGTTGCTCAGGGAATAATCCAAAGATTATTACTTTCAAGTTTCTGCTTTTAATTTAGTGCCTATCACCTCATACTCCCTATGCAGAACCTGTTTCCTAGTCTTACCTATATCACTGATACCCACATGGACCATGCCACTGGACCTTGACCTACCACTACAAGTTCTTCTCCAGCCCTGAGCAAATACCCCAAACCCTGGCACTGGCAGGAAACTCAGCCAGCTGGACTCACGTTCTTGATGCAGAGAACAGTATCTATCCCCTTGACTATGCTGTCTCCTATCACTACCACATTCCTCTTTGCTCCCCCGACTTGAATGGCAATCTTCACCACAGTCAGTCCACTCATCCAATTTGCAGCCTTTCTCCTCATCCACACATGTAGCAAGCGTCTTGTACCTGTTGGACAAAGTGAGAGACTGAAGCTCTTCCATCACTACATGCACTATAATCTTCCATCAATGCATCACTACAAAGGAGCACCTTCCACCCACCCCCCGGCCCCAAACTCCCACCTGAACCAAATTCCCAACTTTTCACAATCTATGACTCACTCAGATATAGCCTCATGTACCGTGTGCCCCTTTCTGCCTTCAAAGATGAGATAGTCTAAGAGATTGAGAACTAACTGAAAACAGTGATCGCTGCCTACCTGACCACCCCTTAACTTTTGGTACCAAATTAGCAAACTGCTTAGTTCCAGTTTATAGGGAGGTCAGCATGTTCGAAAATCAATGGCATGCAATGAGGTTGTCAAAAGGATCCACCTTTGCATATTGCTAAGCAAGTCTCATCAATGAGCTAATTCCCTTGTTCATTCAATGTTTTACAGTAGCATTTCCCCCTTACTGAGCCAAAGACACTGTGAACAAATTTGTATATTTACTCTCTGGTCCATCAGGAAGAGGTTGATAATCTTGAAACAGTAATAATAAGATTCAGTGTGAAGGGTTACAGTGGTGAAATGAAGCTGGCTTTAATTAGCAGGTGATAGCTGATGAGAAGCAGTGGTCGAATCCAAGGGAAAATGATCTGGGCCTTTGGGATGGAAGTCTCAACAATTAAGAAATAGAAGGGGAAGGGGAAGCATTGACGGGTTTATATGTCTGGAAATGGAGAACAGGGTGTCAGAAGAAAATAATCTCAGCCATGGGCCAGCTGTTGTTCTACAATATAATCGTGCTTTGTATCATATCTCACTTATCATAAGTGTGGATAACAAACTGAACATAAGGAAAAAATTTGCATGGATATAGGGCACCTGTTAGGACCACAAAGCGCTGCACAGTTAATAAATTAGACTTTAAGTTTGGTCACTGTTACAATGTAGCAAAACAGAGCAGCCAATTATCTCACAGCAAGCTCCCATTACAATGAAATAATCTATTTTCAGTGAAATCATTCATTTTGGCAGGAAGAGTAAAACAAGCTTATTTTCTAAATGGTGAGAGAATGCAGAGCTCCGAGGCTCAGAGGGATCTGGGTGTCCTAGTGCCTGAATCTCAAAAGCTTAGTATGCATGTACAGCAAGTATTTAGGAAAGTTAATAGAATGTTATCATTTATTGTGAGGGGAATTGAATATAAAAGTAGGGAGGTTATGCTTCAGTTATACAGGGCATTGGTGAGTCCACATCTGGAGTGCTGTATACAGTATTTGTCACCTTAAAGGGAAGATGTAAATGTGTTAGCAATTCAAAGAAGGTTTACTAGGCTAATACCAGGAATGGGCAGGTTGTCTAATGAGGAAAGATTGGACAGGTTGGACTTGTAACCACTGGATTAAGAGTAAAAGGTGACTTAGAACCATAGAAAAGTTACAGCACAGAAGGAGGCCATTTGGCCCATCTTGTCCATGCCAGCCCGAGGACACCCAGGTGCCCTTTCTAATCCCACTTTCCTGCACCCGGCCCATAGCCCTGCAGCTTACAGAACTTTAGGTGCAGATCCAGGTACTTTTTAAAAAAGAGTTTAATGTTTCTGCCTCTACCACCAACTTGGGCGGCGCATTCCAGACACCCACTACCTTGTGTGTAAAAAAGTTCTTCCTCATGTCCCCCCTACACCTTCTGCCACTTGATCGAAACTTTTAAGATCCTGAGTGGTCTTGACAGGGCAGATGTGGAGAAGACGTTTCCTCTTGTGAGAGAATCTAAAACTAGGGGTCAAGATTTTTTAAAAAAGGGGTCGCTCACTTAAGACAGAGATGAGGAGAAATTTCTTCTCTGAGGTCGTGAGTCTTATAGATTCATTCAAGGGATGTGGGCTTTGCTGGCTAGGCCAGCATTTATTGCACATCCTTAATATTCCTCAAGAAGGTGGTGAGCTGCCTTCTTGAACCACTTCAGTCCATGTGGTGCAGGTACACCCACAGCGCTGTCGGGGAGGGAGTTCCAGGATTTTGACCCTGCGACAGCAATGGAACAGCGATATATTTCCAAGTCAGGATGGCGTGTGACTTGGAGGAGGACTTCCAGGTGACGGTGTTCCCATGCATCTGTTGCTCCTATCCTTCTATGTGGTAGTAGTCTTGGAAGCTGCTGTCTAAGGAGCCTTGGTGTGTTTCTGGAACTTCTTTTGGAGCTCTCTCCCTCAAATGGCAGTGGAAGAATGTCTTTGAATATTTTTAAGGCAGAGCTAGATAGATTCTTGATTAACAAGGGGGTGAAAGGTTATTGGGGATAGGAGGGAGGTTACAATTAGATCAGCCATGACCTTATTGAATGGCGGAGCAGACCTAAATGGCTAAGTGGCCTACTCCTGCTCCTAGTTCGTATGTTGTTTTTTTTATTCATTCATAGGACCTGGGCGTCGCTGGCTAGGCCAGCATTTATTGCCCATCCCTAACTGCCCTTTCAGAGGGCATTTAAGAGTCAATCACATTGCTGTGGGTCTGACGTCACATGTAGGCCAGAACAGGTAAGGATGGCAGATTCCCTTCCCTATAGGGCATTAGTGAACCAGATGGGTTTTACAACAACCAGCAAAAGTTTCATGGTCATCACCAGACTTTTAATTCCAGATTTTTTTATTGGATTCAAATTTCACCATCTGCCGTGTTGGGATTCGAACCCAGATCCTGAGAACATTACCCTGGTTCTCTGGAATACTAGTCCAGTGACAATACCACTACATTACAGCCTCCCCTTAGTGACGTTGTTGTGACGTTGGTTTCAGAGTTAAATATTTGTCAGGGCACCAGGAGAACTTCTCTCTTGTTCTTCGAATAGAGGATCTTCAACTACCTGAGACTGCAGAGGGGACCTCAGTTCAATGTCTCATCTGAAAGACGGCATCTCTGACAGCTATACCCTCAGTACCGAAGTGTCAATGTGGATTATGGAGTAGAATCTTAGGACTCAAATAACGATTGTGTTTGACCTGGAAGTAGGAATTTTCCCTTTAAAATTGTCACTCCTTTCTCCAAAAACGTCCAGGCTATTAAAACCAGCCGAGGCACCACCCAATAACTCAGGCTGCACCCTCGTCATGGCTTCTACAAGCGACGCAAAGTAAGAATTTTGTGATTCATCCGGACTGGATGATGACCCTAGGAAATTGGAGAGCTGTGATTAACAGGAGCACTTCTCAAAATAATCTAATTAGCAAACTTCCCACCTTTCGCTTGCTCAGACTGTTGTCAGGTATTGGTACTACAGCATCAAGCTGGCAGAGGGCCAGGTTGTAGAGAGGTCAGTATGTTCTGAAGTCAGTGATGTGGTAAGAAGTTGCTAAGAGGATGTAACCATATCAGGACAGTCTGTGTTGCTAAGCAAATGTCATAAATTCCCAGCAGCTAAGCTAACTATGTGACAGTGGTTTTGTCCTTGAATTTGTTTTGACTGTTACACTAAACGCAATAGAATAAAAAGTAATGTCAGCACATTCAATTATGACTACTGCAAACTGGCAATTATATATCTGAAACAGGTGTATAATATTAAAAGAATGACCTAACAGTTTAACAATATTTCAGCTATTTGGGTGCTATGATCCATCTCAGTTACACACACACATACACACACACACACACACACACACACACACACACACAGAGGCAGAGGGACAGGGCCTATTGCAATGAGCCACTTGCAACATTCAATTTGTCACATTTAAAGTTTTAAGAAATTAAGACAAAATAACAAAGCAAAGGATTTCAGACCTCTGTTAACAAAATATTTCTTTTTTATTCCGCCTAATGCTGCCAATGTTGTCCCTACCCCTCTTAAAAACATTTGTTGCGATATGGGAGCCATGCCTATGCATATGGTGTCCTGTCCAACTAGTTATTCATTGTGTGAGGCAGTGAGTGGTGGCAAGCTGCTGGACTACATGGGGCATCGCAATCACATCAACCCTTCCCTCATGCAACATCCACACGAGTAAACTTCAGGCAGCAACCAGCCTGCAGCAATAGGAAACAGCAGCCATGCCTAATTCTCCCCTCCCCAGCTAGTAGCATTATCATGCAGAGAATGGTTACAATTCACCGTGGGCTTTTCCTGTGAAATTGTTACACTCAAATACAGCGACTATTCTGTGCGGGCGAAATTCCGTAGAAATGAGATGAATTTGTTTCTTAGTATTTCTGAGGGAGATAGTTTGTAGAAGACGCAAAGAGAACTCTGTATTCTTCTTTGAGCAGTCCCTTGAGCTCTTTCACATGCACCTTTTTCTTTCTTTGTTCTTTTGTGAGGTGTGGGTGTCGCTGGCAAGGCCAACATTTGTTGCTCGTCCCTAATTGGCCCTGAATTGAGTGGCTTGCTGGGCCAGTTCAGAAGGCAGTTAAGAAAATCACATTATTGAGAGCCTGTATGCCACATGTAGGCCAGGCTAGGTAAGGATGGCAGATTTCCTTCCCCAAAGGATATTCGTGAAACAGGTGGAATTTTGCAACAATGATAGTTTCATGAGCACCATTATCGAGGCTAGCCTCAATTCCAGATTGGTTAATTGAATTTAAATTCCACCAGCTGCCATGATGGGATTTGAACCCTTGTGCCAAGAGCATTAGCCTAGGCCTCTGAATTACTAGCCCAGTGACATTACAACGACACCAACATCTCCCCATCCCCCACCTGAACAGTTAGTAATTGTGTGCAAATGTAAACATCTCCTTGTTATACATTATTAATTTATCACTATGAAAACAATATAATTTGTTATAATTTGAATACAATTGCATTTAACCCCCTTTGTGGATAAATGCACTACAGGGGTGACTAGAAAGGATATGGGTACAACCAGCCTTCTGCTTTCACAAGTTGAATTTTGGACCTCCTTAGTTTAAGTTTGTACTGTTAGCCACCAGCACCTGGGGAGCCCACACCTGCTCGAAATAGGTCTTGGGAGAGGGGAGAGGTTCCTGTGTGACACTCATAATAAGAAAGCTAAAACAATCAAAATAGAAACCTTATAAAACATACCAAATTATTTTAACTCATTGATGAAAGCAGTGTCAGGATTATCATCCATTAGTAGGGATTTTAAGATGCCTGAGATTTAACATACTTGAGTCATCATTCACCAAGCTAAAAGACATTAACAGCGGCACACACCAACCTTCTTCCCATAAAACAGGTGTGACAAGGGCCAATTTTTACCCT
Organism: Carcharodon carcharias; assembly: GCF_017639515.1. Classification (NCBI taxonomy): domain Eukaryota; kingdom Metazoa; phylum Chordata; class Chondrichthyes; order Lamniformes; family Lamnidae; genus Carcharodon; species Carcharodon carcharias. The sequence continues at coordinate 26,801,134 of NC_054472.1, read as the reverse complement.
TGCATATTTGAAGGCTTCCTCTTCAGTGTGAATTCTTATTGCTTTCACCAAAATTCATCCCCAGCTAACCACTGTGACACCAGAATATCATTTCAATTTCTTGAAACATCTACAACATTTTTCTCCTTTCGTTATCTGGAATTGGTCGCTTCTGTTTGGTGAAGAGATCCAATTCCGCCCAGTCTCTCAGAATGTTCTAGAATCTCCCAGGTGGCTTTGCACCTGGCAAGTTCTGGAAGCTCGCAAGCTGTTTTGCTTGCTAGCAAAGGTGTAATACGTGGAACCGAGTCCAAACCTTGTGCAAAGCTGGTTAGCACTCCACCTGGTAAAGTGTTATCAATGGCACGATAGTGTCTAGCCTTGATTTTGTCCGAGATAAGCAATCACGAAGTCGGGAGGTAGCAGAAAGATCATGTTCAATTTTGCTCTATGGGAGGTAACCTGGCGGAGTGAATTGCCAACTCATTGATTTTCATTCTGTTGTGGAAACACTGAGGTGGCAATATTGAAAATAATCCACACTGCAGAAAGTGCCTTGCCAGAAGCACAATCCCGAATGCCCGATACAAATTTCCAGTGCATGTTTGTTCATATCTTGGTAGTGCTTTATATAACTAAGAAAATTGTGATCAGCAAGGGCACTTAATGCACCTATATCTTCGGCGTTAGCATGGACACTTTCCTGTGATATGTTGCTTGCCACTGCTGGAATTTTATTACTGAGAGCAACTTGCAAATTTCAGAAATAATCCAAACCTACATTACCATGTCAAAGGCGCTATGTAAATGCAAGTTTAAGCTGCATTTATTGCAATTGTGTTACATTCGGATTTAAGGTTTGTGAAGAGTCCCAACTGTCCTGCTTCAATACCTGGCTTCTAGTGCCAAATTTAGGATCAGCTTTTTTACTTCTCTTGCTAACTGACTTACTGGCAATTTGTTTACTGACTGTTTCTCATATTCTTACACGGTTCTCTATTTGTCTGTCTCATTTCGCACTACCTTAACAAATTCCTCATTCAAATTTCCTATATGTCCCAGAGTCAAACAGCCTTCAACATCTGTTGCTTAGGCTCACACATGAAGAATAGGCACTTAGAGAAGGCATATGGTCCAGAATGAATCATCCCCATCAGACAGGAACATTTGGAGAGCAAAAGCAATAGGAGATGCCTCTGCACTTAGTCATGTAGAAAATAAGTAGTTCTGTAATCAGAAATACCAAAGAAACAGAGCTCATAGGATCAATTAATCATAGAAGTGCATGTAACTCATCTTGTTGCATTTTGTTACAATTCAATGCTATGATGCTGTTGCTGTTGTAATGTAAGAAATGCAGCAGCCAAACAGCAATGAAATAAATAACAAGATAATCTGTTTTTAAAGGTGTTGACTGAGGGATAAATGTTAGCCAGGACACTGGATGAACTCCCCTACACTTCTTCGAATAGTGACATGGGATCTTTTACATCTACCCGAGAGGGCAGATGGGGCCTCAGTTTAATATCTCATCTGAAAATCGGTACCTCAAACGGCGCAGCACTTCCTCAGCATTGCAATGAATCATCAGCGTGGTGTGCGCTCAAGTCTCTGTTGCGGACTGATACAGGGAATGTTTTCAACCAGGAAGTACTCCCAATCTTGACCGAGTCAAGATCGTTTTGTCGGTGTTAGGAATGAGTTTTAGCTTTAATGCTTAGGTTTGACTGGTATTTCTATATATCTGTGTTACGGGAAGTTCAAATTGAGTTTTAGTTTCACTTTAAATGGTGCCTGCATTTCTAATGAGAGTTTTACGAACGTAAGCTAAGTTAAACAAACAAAGGTAGAGAAATTAGGCTGTTTCCTAGCAACAAGGGTCCAGAGAGGATGGTCTCTCCTACAGACACACATAGAAAAATCTAGAAACAGCAGTTTGATTTGGAAGCTATTCAGTTAGTTTTGAAAGTAGCTGCCAGAAGATACTGTAGCAAAAGGGGACAGATAGCCAGTCCCAAGTTAAATAAAAGGCCCCTAAATCCAGGGGAGTGGAACAGGAGAAAGTCCCAAGCAGACCTTCTACTCAAAGGAAGGACAGGAACCTGGAAAAGCTCCTGTTAAGTGAAGTTAAGAGTGAGGGGCAGTGAGAAAGTCTCCATGTTTCAGATTTAAAGACACAAAAGCTGCAGAAAGCAGATTTTAAGCAAGAACAACTTGCAAGAGGTCACAAGGTCCAAAGAGACAGCTGAAGGTTTGTAACTCTGCAATGGGCATGTGAAGCAGTAGTGTACTGTTGATAGCTGAATCAGTGAGAGAAAGTGCATGGAAGACAGTTTGAATGTGGTGACCCAGGGAATTGGAGCATCGGGGGGTGAACTCTTGCAGAAGGCATCTGAGAGAAGATTCCAAAGTGAGTCCTTGGAGAGTACAGATTGGAAACCCTCATGTGAAAGACAGAGTTCAGTGAGACTGGTTGGCTCACGCGTGACGAGCGTCTGGGGGAAGATGAGGAGAGCTCCATAGCATTGGGTTGAGGTGACATTTGCCACTTGGTTTTAGTGTGTGCTGTGCCTGACCACAGGGTGCCTATTGGTTTACATGGACTGTGTACTTACTGTGAACATTAGAGTATAAGATAGCTTTTGTAACATACGTTATCCTTACAATCTGTATAGGTATGGTTGTGATGTTCTATTCTTTCGTTAAAAGTTCATTAGTTGACGCCGGTGACTCTGTTCAGTGGCCACTTCTCCCACCCCCACCACCCCCCCCCCACCCCACCCCCCCATCCCCGTATCTAAGCAAACAAATTAAAAGTTAGGATCAATCAAGCTAGGTTCCTCTCTGGAATCAGGCTTGTCCAGGGGTAACTTCAGCTGGAATTATAGCATGTCATCAATGAGCACAGCTTTCTACCACAGTTCATTTAAATCATACATTCAGCTAAACTGAAAGCAGAAAAAATTCAAACTTACATCTGGATTACGTTGTGGATTCAATGACTGTCAGAATTTTTAAATGGTGACATCCTTCTCATTAAAATCTCCCGAGATTGGATCTCACGGATATAATCGATTTTGCATCAAAAAGCACCATTCAAGCAAATGTGTACTAAAGGAGTAAACACAATGATACTTGGGCTTCCTATGTAAGTTTTATTTAGGGTGGCTTTATTTGTTATTGGTATTGAAATCTATCCATTGTTTTATATGTTCTTTATTTCAGTGCAGGTATGAATCTTCCCCATATGAACGTTGCCTCAACCATTCTCGAATTGAGTGGATTTAAGCACAAGACAAATAGCGTCATGCCTTCTTAAATCTCAACATGCATATCATCACTTGTACTGCGCCTTCAGCTGCCTAGGTACTCAATTTTAGAATCCGCTCTTTAAATCTCTTTGCCTCTCTACCCACCACCCCACCCCTCCTTCTCTAAGATGCTGTATCAACATCTACCTCTTTAACAAAGCTTTGGGTTACCTGTCTTAATATCTCCTAACATGGCTCTGTGTCAATTTTCTTTTCATAATGCCCCTGTAGAGTGCCTTGGGCGTACTGGTTTTTATTATGTCAAAGATTCTATACAAATCTAAGTTGTCATTGAAAGGTACTAGTTCAGGTCAGAAAAAGACACCTCTTGAGATCTTCAAGAAATATGGATTTGTAATTACATTTATAAAATGATGGATCATTTTCATCACAAATCCTGTTTCACCTCAATCCAAAAAAGACTACGCGAGGTACACAATGAAAACCTGCTGGGAATTAATATTTGCTCACACACCAAACACAAACTTTGTTTAATCCCCAAAATGCAGCAGGAGACTTCTGGCACGGTTAAAGTGAAACCGGAGTATTTGTCAGTGAAAAATTATATCAGTAGCTGGTCGGTTTAATAGGTTAAATATTCACATCACTAGTAACAGTTATCATTCACCTTGTCTGTCCTGAAAAAGGGGGGGGAAAACCTCATCTTTAGCAGAGAGGGTTTCACATTTCTACGAACGTTAAAATTCACACCTGACTTCACCACACCACTGCCTGTGCTGCTGGCCATCTCCCCTATGTGTTTTTGCTCAGTGTTCAAAATTCCCCTTGTAACATACCTTGGAAGGTTTTGTTGCATGAAAAGCTGTTCATAGATGTGATTAAGCTGACACACAAGTAGAAGCGAGCAGCTATCAAGGGACAGGAGAAGGATGCAAAGCTTGAATATGCTGATAAAGAAGTACGGTTATCTTCCTGAATTGTCAAACTAACGTGCATTCTAATTAATAGAAAAAAAGATACTTCTTTGTTTTGTGATGTTACAAGTCTAATGGGAGTAAAATATCACATGGTTTTTGCAATCTAGAGTTCTGCTACACCAAAGAGCCAAGTATAAATGTTAGTTCTCAATAGTGGGTATATGTGAGATGATAAATCTTTCATTTTTGAGTCAGGTAATCCAAGAGCAGTATTTTTGGTTGATAAAATTATCTTCAGCCAAAGGCGAACTGTCCTCGTGGAAATTTCTACCTATGGAACACTTGGTACTATTGGCACTCTACAATCTTAAAGCAACTGACAATAATTAATAGTTCAGAAAAAATACGTCAAGAAAAATCCTCTATCTCATAGATATCTACTACGTTTATACTTTTCATTCAGCCGGGTCTTTAATTAGACAACATGTTATTTGGAATAGAACTGGGTGACCCCTGCATTTCTCAGATGAGCTAGAAGTATCGTTGCATTCCATCATAGCCCAATGAGAAGAAAAAAAAATTCTCCAATTGTAAAAACAAGCTGCTGGCCAGGATTTTCTGGTCTTGCTCATTGCGGAAATTGGCGCGAGCGGGACCAGAAAATTTGGAGAGCAGCCAAAAATGTCCGTCGACTTTGGACGGGAACTTCAGCGGGACAGGAAAACCCTGCCCGCTAAATCAGCCACCCCGACATGTACATCGCTCAGTTAAAATGTCTGCCTCTTATTTGAGAAGGAAAGCCTCCAGATCAGAACCAAAAAGGTTTGTTTCTTTAAAAATGCTTAAATCCTGCTCTACCTTTTCCTAGTTACCATCTACAGTCAAGAGGGAGATCACACATCCAGCTCCCTGGACTCAGCCAATATTGCACTGAAAATGAACTCAGAGCTAAGTCAAGTGTGGACACAATGATCCTCCCTTTAGTTTTCCCACCCCTCCTGCTGAAAGCACTCAGCGTCCCTATGGTAACAGCAGATTCAAGTTGATGGGCCTGGAAATGCTCGCCAGCACTCAGGAGAACAATCCCCCCACATACGGCAACACTTGAGAATGCAGTCGATCTTCTGTATAAAGGGGAGATTAAGGCCTCTGGGGCATGCCCAATTGTAAAATACAATTGGGCTTCTTCGCCACAAGCCCTCAGCCAATGAAATAAAAGTTAACGCATCTTAAAGTCACACTTCAAATGCTGTGCAAATAAAAAGTTATTCTTATAATCTAGCTGTCGTGTTGAATTCACCTTCAATGCTCTCACAGTTTTACACCAGATACTTTCACAGTTACATAAATTAGGGCATTAACAAAGTACATCAGAATGAACGGGAAATAGGTCGATAGGATTTTTCAAGTACGACACCATTAGGGCAAAATCATTTCATTTGCTGCATGCTGAAATGGGTTGGATTTAATTTGGCTGTGGTCTCTTTTATAGCGATAAGTCTACTAAAGAGAGATTATTTTTCATTCAGAATGAAAGGGCAAATCTGCATTTTACATTTTAACATCTTTAAATCAAAGCACAAAAAGGTCACTGGTTACTAGCCCTCTACATGCAAGATTTACTCTAAAAAGAATTGTACGATTTAATTCTAACTGTTGTTCCGTCAAAGCCATGGCAAACATTGGCTGGCATCAAACATGGGCTTTTATTGCTCCTTGTTCAGCAATGGGTTTAAGATTTGTGCTATGTTTGCCATGCAATAATTATTTTACAAAAGCTTTTGTGAATAATGTGTGTCAAAACATGCTTCCTGTTACTCCTTGCAGCGCTTGCAAGGAGGAGAAAGGGACCTTGTTGAACAGAGTACTCCAGGGAGAGGTTTCAAGAATTGTATTTATGAACCTTCTCGTGTGCACTGGCAGATGATAAAATGCAAAACTGTGTTATTTGATGTCAGAATACCCTTAATATTCTTCTCTCTAAAATGTCTACAGATCAAAACAGCCAGCTTTTAAAGGTTTAAACTCCCACTTACCAAGTGCAGAGGCCATTCCCCAAATCCAGTAAAATATCAGTCCAAAGCTTGCTGAAAAAATAAGTGTGTTAATGATGCACTCTGTGATTAATGCACAAATTGGTCAACACGTTTAGGGCGTAACGAGTGAGCTGCAAATATCCAGAACCTTCTGGTCCATTATTTGTTGCAATAACAGTGTTCCACCCTTGACCTCCCCATTCTTTTTAAAAACTTGTGGTGCTTGCTCATTAATTGCCCATTCAGCTCACTACAGAAAGTTGGGGCTGGTAAACTTAAGAGTACAGAAAATCTTTCAGTGACAATATATTTGTTAATGCACTGCCAATCAATCTCTCTGATCCAGAAAGGGAACAATGTAAACTGTTCAATCTCATTCCAGCACGTAATAAATTCCGCGTAGGAGATTTCAAACATTTCAAATTTTATATTTATTCTTATTTTTCCTTTCTGTCTCTTTTCTTCTCTCGCTTTTAATCCAATCTTTCTTTCTCTCGCTTCATTTCTCTTTCTGTGATTCTGGTTCACCCTCATTTTCTGTCATCCTTGTCTCTTTCTCAATCTTTAAATCTCGCTAAGGAGATGCACTACTGTTTCTAGTTTTCACTAAGATTCCAGATGCCCCATTGCCCTCGTTATCAGCTCATACTTCCAGCGTTTTACAGCGCACACGTTTTTAGAGTTGAAGGTTGCAATAAAAAAAATCTAACGAACAGTGTATGCCGCGAGATGCTCTGTTCCAGGAGGATCTAGCCCATTACTTCAGTAGTGTACAGTCCCTCCCAAGAGATTTGCCATTTGAGACTTCCCATTTTAGCTTGTTTCAACTTTCACTCTTGTCACTATTTTATCCTCAAATTCTTTTGGAGCTAAAGATTGAACAATCACAGCTCCGTGAGAGAGAAAAAACAAATCAAAAAGCAGCCACACTACTGTCGAAACTCTGGCACTTTAAGCAGGGGGGAAAAAAAACAAATAAGCAGAGATGTCAAAGCGATAGAAATGAAGATAAATTTACCAGAGAATGAAATAGGTATTTTGACTGATGAAGTGATATGGAATGAGAAAAAAAAACTGTTCAGAAGCAGCAAGCCAGTGTCCCATGGCCAAAAGCAAAAGTCAATGCAGAAAGACACCAAGCTCCCCTACAACATCCACTTTCGACCTAAAGATGTTTAACTTTTCTCCCCCTGCAGCGATCTTACGGTCCTTAGTGCAGCCAAGCAGTGAAGCTGACTGGGCTCCCCCTGCAGCGATCTTATGGTCCTTAGTACAGCCAGGCAGTGAAGCTGACTGGTCCTGTCGGGGCTGCTATAAAAGTTATGATAATGAGGCCCATCCATTAAGATTGGCTGGCCTCCCAGATCTCCAAGCTCACATGCAGAGTGCTTGCGCATCCCGCTTCCACCCCTCCCCCCAGCCGATGTAAAATTGGAGCCTTAGGGCAAGACTTTCCCTTATGGGTCAGGACTATTTCCGGTCCCGACCCAACCTCCAGGGGAAACAAGTTTTCAAGGAGTGCCCCCTTAATTGGCCCGGAGACGGGCTCACCATCCGACCTCTCGAAGCTGGAGGACCCATCAGAGGCATTCCAGTTTGAAAGGAGCAACAGGCTGCAACAGAGGGTAAGCGAGAGAGAGGTTGCTTCAAAATGGAGGCACCATCTCTCCAACCTTTTAAAACTTAATTTGCTCTACTGGGCAACCTGTGGCTGAGCCTGCACGCAGGCAAGCAGGTTGAGCCCCTAAGCCTGCCTCAAATGCCGCCCCCTCCCCACCCCACACTCCCCCCAACCCGCCACCAGGAGGCCACCTCCAGGCAGGTAAACTAGTCTCCACTGCCTGTGGGAACCTTGAAGTTAACTGTAAAACTCCATTTGGTAGCCAACTAACCCCCTTCTCCCCCAGTCCTACCTCTGCAAAAAAGGTCTGGGGCGGAGTGGGGGGGTGTTGTAATGGAGCCAGGGAACTGGCATGCTTGGCGGTGGGGCTATTTTTGGCACCCACCTGCCTCTAATCCCGGAACGCCTATGGTAAATTGTAAGCACTGATTTCTGTGGACAAATGCCATCTAACCACACGCTATTATGGATTATTTACGCAAAAGTTTCCTGAAGTTGATCTTGTAAATAACGGTTTCTCTCCAGTGGTCACAGCTTAAACTGTGCAACCACAGCTAAACAAGGGGAAAGCAGTAGCCACAGGACCAGTATTAACCATCCAGAGTCTCAAATATAGCCACGGCCTTCTTCAATCTGAAAAGCTCTGTAAATATGAGCATGTGAGTGGTGCAATGGGTTAAACACAACAATAAACCTTTGCATTTATATAGCATTGAACAGAATAAAAGCAGCCTAAGGCACTTCACAGGACTGTTATCAGACAAAGTTTGACACTGAGCCACTTGAAGATATTAGGAAAGGTGACCAAAAACTTGGTCAAAGACGTACAATAGGGGGTTTTAATAAGTGACTTAAAGGGTGAGATAGGTAAAGAGGGGTATGGGTTAGTAAGGGAATTCCAGAGATTTGGAGCTAAGGCACAGGCACCAGTGGTGAAATGATGAAAAATAAAACAGGGATGTGCAGAAGGGCAGAACTGGATACAGGAGAGATTTCAGAAGTTTGCCAGGCTGGAGAAGGTTACAGAGATGGGGTTGGGGGGAGGTGGGCAAGGGGCAAAAAGGGAGTTGAATAGAACGATTATAATGTTGAAATCGAGGTATTGCCAAGCCCAGGGCTAATATGGGTCAGTTAGCATAAGGGTTTTGCGGGTATGAGATACGGAACATGGTGGACACTGACTTTTTGCTTCTGGGACCTGAATTGAAATCTAATTCAGGCTGATAGGATGTAAATCTTCTCTGTCTGTGGTTATCAGGGTCTGACATGAAGTAAGATTGAGCAATCTCAATCCTCTACAAAACTCCCTTGCAAGTACCCTCATGCAACAATATTAGGATAGCTGGTATGAAAAACTGTCACATTGTCCAATGGGTTGCTTTTCAGAGATTGCCCAACAACATGCCTGAACTTCAGGGTAGAAAGAGACTTGCTCGGCATGTTGTTGTGCAAAACCTGACACAGGTCTGTTTTGGTGCTAACACTGGAATGGACAGTTATATGCACCAGTATCCATCATCTTAATGAGCACATTTTTAAAGAACACAAGATCAAGCAATGCCAATACAATGGTTCCCGACATCCACATAAAACCAAGTGAGTGTACAATTTCCTTCATTAAAACATTTGGAAGTGGCTAATATACACAACTCGTCCTAAATCTGTTTCTCTCTACCCAATATAATGACGGTGCCTTTGCCTCTTTAACTCTCACACAGTTACATAGGCCACAACTCCAAAGCATGGCAGACACCTCTCAATCGACTCCGAACCTCAAACATCTCATCAGCTATGCTGCCTTCTCATAGCCACTGAGCCACTTGTAACCAGACAGCTATAGATGTATACTGCCACTTTACCACTGCACAGGGAACCACTGCAAATTAGAAAAATGAAATATAAAACACAGTTACAATTCAGGCTAACGTTCTGATACTTCTTACTCAAGCTCAGCACAAATATAAGCTTCCATGGGCAGCTATATCAATCAAGCAAGCTTAGATCTTACCTATCAAATAAATAGAATGGAGTGCTACAGGGCCAAGTGTTGGGATCCTTCTGCTGTTCGGTGACCACACGTGAAACAGCTCGAGACTGATCTCTCCGATAGTGGGAGGAACAAAAAAGTTAACAGACTCGACACCTGCCCCACTCACCAAGAACTAGTTAAACAGGGGTGGGGGGCAGGTCTTTCAACAAGTCCCTCAGTACCATTTAAAGAGGCCTAATACCTGTACTAGGAATCTAATGCTCCCTACAAAATTAGCAGGGCCAAAGCCTGCACAAGTTGGGCGCAAGCTGTCCCACTGCTTAATTGGATGTATTGTGCCCATTTTACATTTGGAAACCACAACGCATTCCAATTTCTGCACCATTGAGCTCTTGTTCAGATTCAGTGTGCAGAACTATTTGTCCTTTCCGTTCTGTGGATAGCATTCAGAACTAAGTTGGAAAAAAGATAAAGTTGCTCCCAGTCCCTCTTGTGCTCACATTTCTTCGGGCTGAAATGGTCTTGGGCAATAGTTGGAAAGAAAATCAGGAGGAGGAGCTGCAGCTTCACTATCACTCATTTTCCTCTACAGCCCAGGACCAATTTAACTCCCTAAATGTCCAACCCAGACAATCATATAACCCCACTCCCCTGGCAAGGAGAAATGCTCATCTCCTCGATGAGAACCTGAAAGATTAATGAGCAGGTCTCCACAACATAGGTCAGAAAGAAATCTTATACGAACATAGGAGTGAGGAGGAATAGGCCCCTCGAGCCTGCTCCGCCATTCAATAAGATCATGGTTGATCTGATTGCAACCTCAACTCCACATTCCCACCTACCCCCAGAAACCTTTCACCCCAACCCCCTTGCTGGGCCTCTGCCTTATAAATATTCAAAGACTGGCCGGGATGGGAGGGACCAGAAATTCCCATGGAAAGTCAACGTAGTTCGCCAAATTTTCCATTCCGCCCACGATGGGTCGGGTGGAAAATCCTGGCAACTCTGCTTCCACCACCTTTTGAGGAGGCGAATTCCAAAGACTCATGACCCTGAGAAAAGATTTCTCCTCATCTGTCTTAAATGAGCGACTCTTTATTTTTTTAACTGTGACCCCTAGTTCTAGATTCTCTCATAAGAGGAAACATCCTTTCCACATCCACCCTGTCAAGATCCCTCAGTATCATATATGTTTCAATCAAGTCGCTTCTTACTCTTCTAAACTCCAGTGGATACCAGCCTAGTCTGTCCAACCTTTCCTCATAAAACATTCTGCTCATGCCAGGTGTTAGTTTAGTAAACCTTCTCTGAACTGCTTCCAAAGCACTTACATCCTTCCTTAAGTAAGGAGGCCAATGCTACGAAAACTAACAAGCACCATCAATGGCAGCTTTGAGTAGACTTCCAATGACCTGGCTGGACAACTGTGGCCAATCCAGGAAAAAAACCTGAACTCATTCTGTGCAAAATGCTTTTTTACCTGATTCAAAAGCAAAATACCATAGATGCTGGAAAACTGAAATAAAACCAGAAAATGCTGGAAATACTTAGCAAGTCTGGCAGCATCACGTGGAGAGAGAAACAGAGGTAACATTTCGGGTCGATGACCTTCAAAGTTCTGATGAAGTATTTCTGAAGTATAAACGCTGAGTATTATTTCCATCATTTTCCATTTTTATTTCAACCTCAGTGCTGTGTTTATATACACACCCCTTGCACATGAATTAAATAGATTTGAAATAATTGTAAAACATTCACACAGCTCAGATTTGTAAAATCATGAACTTGTTAAATTAGTGCTGAGAGAAGGACAACCTGGGGAAAGAAATGGAACATTAGACACCCTTGTAAAGTTACAAATGTTCGAGAGAAAAACAATCATGACAAGCCTTCTCTTTGTTCTTTTAAAGTTGCCCCCTTTCCATCTCGGGTCAATAAAAGGAAATTATTTGGCTTTTTCCCTCAATGGCCTGTAAGTAATGTATTGCTTTGAAGACTAAACCAGTACGAATTCTGCTCCCAATCAGCCATGAGTGTTAAGTTTTCCCTAGTGTGTTTCCTGTTACTGTCTCAGCAACAAAAGCTTATGATTATCAACAGCACAGTGATAAGAAAATTAACTTCACAATTGAGAGGTCAGAGGCCCAAGCCAAACACTCTGGCTTTCACCTTAAACTCCTCACAACAGAGACTGGAAGATTATCAGTTCTGAACTCCGTTGCTAGGAGAAACTTCTTGTGATAAGAGGAACATTCCATTCCTTCTACATTGACTCCTAACAAATCCAGAGTGACACTAGCAATTGTTCTAAATTACTCTACACTTTATATGCAAGTCTGGATATTTGTAATAATAGGTAATTAATAACAATTTTGTAAGTGTAAGTGAACCTCATAATTAGTCTCCTACAGACATGGTCTACTGAATGCGCAATTTTCTTTGGAATTAAAATGACCCTAATTCCAATTCATTTCAACGCCTCCCCGCCTCCACCCCCTCCCCCTCCACCACCCCTGCAGTGGAGTCTTTTTAAAATAAAAGACTTGCAACAATAACTGGGGTATAAACAGGTAACATCTGTGGACAGACCATTCTATTTCCACAGAAAAGGTCCTCAGAGATCTGACACAATATTACCCAAGGGGGCTTCTGTGAACATACTTTATTAGGAATACTTGTGTATACCTGCAGTACTGTGTTAATTGCAGATTGTCAGGGATAGAGGTGCAAGAGACCAGACCTGGTCGAGAAGGTACAAGCACAGCAATCTCTAGTTGCTTCACAGCATTCTTATCAGGAATTTGGAGTTACGGTAGCTGAATTTGCTTAGAATTGAACTGCTTGAATTTGCTAATTGTGTCTGCAGTTTAGGATTACTTTATGTCTCCTCACCCAATTGGCTGGAAATAATTTTGATACCTTTTTGAGCTATAAGGTAACTGGCTCTCATAGCTGCTGTCTGGACGTTGTTACGATCTCCATAGAGACTGATAACTTTTAAAGAAAAATTCGAACTTCCAGTTATTAGCTGACGAAAGCCCACAAGCTTGTTGAAGCCATCAATGCTACACCTCACTTACCACTCCATGATGACCTGTTCAACCCACCGACTTCCCGCCTTCTGCCTCGACACCCCATATAAAGCATCTTTCCTGAGCAAGATCTACCAGCATTCCTCTGAATCGAGGAATAAGAAATACGGGAAGTTACTATCCAAATCCTTGTGACAAACCCCACCTATCGATTGGCAGGCGTTGAATTACCACGGTGAGATTGGTCCTTGCGAACAGGTTCAGGAAAGATCAGGCCCCCTGTGCAACCAACCTCCAACACTGGGGCCTCAGTACAAACCCCTAACGCACTTGTGGAAAGACACAAACAATGCTGCACATTACCGAGGAGTGTCCTCTCTACAGATTAATCACCTTAAACTCAGCAAATGAGGCTATCACTTGGCTTTAGGGATTTATATTTGCTAAATAAATAAATAGCTGAAAATACTCATGGAGACTTCACATTTTTTTAAAACCTTTACTGTATCAAATGACTAAAAAAATACAATAATGACTAAACAGTATTTTTCTGTAGGCAACTTATACTTTAAACTATAGAAGTAAACAGTTTCTTGTTATTTATCACTCTTTCCAGAATTATAAGTTTCTCACAAGGAGTTCACAGTTGCTGCTAGCTTGCAGTGGATTGCTTCCTATTTGCCCAGCCAGGTAACTTCTAATCCCAGAACGGTCTGTCACTGCGAGGGTTACATTGTAGATTTCTTTTTCTAGCTCCAAGCTGGGCAAATCTTCCAGCCTCTTTTAACTCAGTCTTCAACCTGAGTGCCAGGTCCTACCATGTCCTGATGGTGAATGATAGAGTCAACATTTTCTCTGCTTAAATTGGAGGCCTGGTTAAGTCCATCTTTTGTTGCTCTCTATCTCTCAGTTGGCTGCAGACCACACAAGGCAAAACTGCAACTGCCTTCTGTCTCTGATATTTCAGGGATTATTGGGAAGACTGTAACTTATCTCAAAATGGCTTCATCTATCCTCTTCTCCATAGCAACCAGAAACACCTTATCTTGGTAGCTAAGTAGAAATGCTAATCAGTTATCTTTGATCACAATTGCCTTTCACCTTAGAAGTAAAGGGATAGGTTCCATCACAACTGTTACAGCTTGATATTGGCACCACCCTTCTGAGACTTTGGGAGATGCAGGGTATACCCATTGAAGATTTATGAACACCTATCATTATCCCATTGTCCCTCCCTCCATCCCACTTAATAAAGCAATCCAAGTCTTCTTCTGATCTTGAACATTAAACTAACCAGGTTTACTGTCAGGCAGACTCCAGTGCATGTCACATGACCCCTTTCATTTACACTAAATTTAAAGACACAGTCCCAAACTATAACATCCATAAGCCAGAAGATAGGGTCCTAAAAACATACAATCTTGTAAATCTCACAATTGTAACAATATCTAAACATACATGATAGCCTGAAAATCTTCAGCGGTAAACCAGAGTAAGAATTAGGTACAATATCCCAAGTCAGGGAGGAGGGCAACTGAATCCACTTCTTCTCTAACAAAAAGAAACATAAGTAGTAACATCAGTGAGCATATATTTTTGCGCCTTACTATAAGGATAAAGTAGATAAATGACAATACAAAGGTGAATCCTTCAATGTTCAATTTGGCAAGATAACAAAGTTCATTATTGCTGATCTAAGTGACATAAAATTATGAGAGTGTTACAATTATGAGGTTTATGAGACTGTTGTGTTTTGGGACTGTGTCTTTAATTTAAGGCAAAATGAAGAGGGTCATATGACCTGTTCTGACTTCTGCCATCAGCAAGAGTGGCTGGATTGATCATTAGAGATTAAAAGGGGCCCAGACTGTTTTATTGAAGATGATGCAAAATATTTACACTTGGAGACAATGGCAGCAGCCAGTGAAATAACAAATGAATAGACTGAGTCTCCAAAGTCCCAGAAAATTGTTGAGAATGTTGGGTTGTAAACAGCATTTACTTCTGATATAAGAGAGTTGGGGTCACAAGGATAGCTAATCAGCATTTCTACCTGAATACACGGCCCATTTGATTCATGTTGCCACGAAGGTGGGCTTTCAGAAGGGAAGGGGCTCCAAGATATCCCTGAAAATTCACAAACAAAGTTAGCCTTCCAAGACCTGGAAGAGGGAGAGCAACTCTAGACAGCAAGATGCTGTGTTTCACCATGCAGGAATGTGGGTGGGAGCTTGCACTTGGGCTGAAAAGACTGACATCATGAGCAGTTAAAACGAGGCTGAAGATTTGCCTAGTTTGTGCTGGGGAATTAATCTCCAGGCAAAAAATAATCATTGCGAAAGACAGTTCTGAGATTAAAAGTTTCCAGGCTGGGAAAGGAAAAGATCGGAAGTAAACCCCCAGGAGCGAAGAATCATTTTGGACTGGTTGCAGGAGAGATGAACGTCTACTTCGAAGATAGTGTAACATATTCCTGATAGTGGTTCTTTTCAGTTGTGTTAAAAGTTTTGTTCTGTGGTTTGAGGTATAAGTTGCCTACATGAACGGTGATTCGTCAGTAGTGCTTCTAGTTGTTTGTTACAATAAATGTCTTAAAACGTGAAATCTTGCTATATCATCCATTCAGCTATTCCTTGGAAGTTAAATTGCATTTTTAAAAGTTATTGGTCTCCACAGAGCTCATAACACATGTACTTTCATTTCTGTACACGTCCTTGAAATAGCGGACTTTTCAAGGCTCTCTCCCACTACATCTAGTCACACGTGACATTGTACGACTGTTGCAAAAATAGTATCAATATTTGTTCCACTAATAACACTTTGGTTTTATAAAGTGATTTTAATGTAGAAAAGAAAATCACAAGGCGCTTACCAAGTGCAACTAACACCTTGCACCCACTTGAGGGAACAATCAAGAACCACGCATTCAGGCTGCCGGCAGTTAGTACATGCTGTCAGGTTAGTGAGGATGGCTAACTCTCCAACTTTCCCTCCTTTCCTGTGGGGAAGCACCTGGCATCCTCTTGGCACCTGTATTGGCATAGCTGAAACTGCAAACCGTGCAGGGAAGCTCAGCCAGAATGCCCATCCTACTATTCCGCGGCAAAGCAAATTGCAATTGCTGAAGGGATATCCTGCAATCTTATATTGTTGACATGATAGATCAAAATAAGTCCACAAAGAAACAAAAACAAGGAAGAGTAATGCTCTTCAAGACGGACATGCTGACGGAACCGGTTGCGCATTCCCAAGAAAATCCTCTCGCCCCATCCCATCAGTCCAAGTTAATAGGTATGTTGACTCACAATCCCTTTTTGTCAGTATATCTATTCCATAGATAGAGTGGAATGGAGCCAGACAGCACTGACCATTACAATACCTGACTACTGGCAAACAGCAGAGACTGGCTGATTTTGAGGTATGTACAATTTGAGAGCATAACTAACTCCTGGGCAGGACAGAGAGGGAGGCAGGATTAGGATTAGGAGTGCCAAAGTAACCAATAACAAAAATACCTTTTTAAACAGAAAGCCTCTCAGGAGGGATTAATGCCTATTGGCCTTACATTTAAAACAATGCCAAAAATAAAATTAAGGCTGTGTTCAACAGTGAATGAATCTTTTAACAGAGTGGACTCTGAAAAGTATAGCCCCATTCTGTCAAATAGAAGGCTGGCTTTAGGGGAGATTTTGTCTCTTCAGAGTTCAGAATGAATAAACACCACTGTACAGTATTATACAAACAAGGACATGCTTGGGTAATGTGTGACCAGGATTATGGAACATTTCCTTTCAATATTCTATCACTGGTCACCTTTTGCAGAAGAATAAAACATTCTATTCTCTTCTCTTCTGTAAGCACAACTCCCGAACTGGGCTAAAGTTCCATGGGTGTCAGAGGCCACCAAAGTATTGCAACCATGATTCACCTGGGAATCTCAGTAGTGATTGTTAGTATGCTATTTGACTGTGGAAGGCATCACTGCCAAGTCCGAATCTTGCCCTTATCGGACATTCACCCGCACACTTCGACCAACAGTTATTGGGTAGTGATCAGGTGCACACCCTCACCCTGGGCACTGAGGCCATGGTACACCTCGTGACATGAAAGCAGCTAGTTCACTACAAACTAGGACTGCACCTGAAGCTTCTTGGTCTATTTGATTCATCTACTCACTGGATAAACTTACTTAAACCTCCCTGAGCCCCAAGTTCAATGAAGAAGAGTGTGTAACAGGTAAAATGGCACTGAATTCTATCAAACTTATCTGTATTATGAATAAAAATCATTCAAAATAAGGGAAACTCAGCAGTATCTAGGAATTCAATCAAGAAAGCAAACATCAGCTAAGATTGGTGGTCATTAAAGTAGGCTAATCTCAACATTGTGGTCATTACTGATATACACCTTATGTCTCTAATCAGGCACAGTCCTGCATGTCAATATTTATAGTAAACCCACCAATATTATTTCAGCCACCTGATTTTATACATTTTGACTGTGCTGTTTGGTATTTAAACACTTGAAAAGGTTGCAGAAGGCTCAAAGTCTGCTGCCATTTTAGATGCTGCCATTCTGATGGACAGCAGGCACCAAGACTCAAATCATACTCTCATCACAGCTCAAATTCTTAAACACCTCACAGTATTCCTTGGAAAAATGCAATATTGAGTGTCTAAACTCTGTTTCTAAATAAGGAGATCCAAGAAAGGTGTTGAGTAAAACCAAGTATGCAATGTAGTTAAAACAATTGTATTTTATAACAGGCTGGCTGAAGGTAGAGTTTGTCACAGGTATTCATATTATTTTCACACTTTTAGAAGCACAAATCTCCAAACAGGTTTTTAAAAATTGTTCTTATATGTAGGCCTGAAAACTTGACACATCAACACAAAGTACTTATCACACCAACAAGAATTGGTATGGGCTAAGAGAAGGTCGAAGAGAAACAACTAAAACAAAGTATTTGTAACCCAGTTTCCATAGTAAGTTTCTTCCATGTAATTCTTAGGAAATGCCAGTGATTTGTCATCTTTCTCATTTCAGACACATGTACCCAGATCTGCATCATTTCCTTTCAGGACAGCGCTTCAAACCATTGCAAGCTGCCAGAGACAGCACAGGTTTAACAACACTTCCCCTCAGCAATTGCCTGCAAATTGAAACCTTGCACATGTCACAAGTCATTGACCTGTACAGCAAAACATGGCCAAAGTTGCTATAAGCTGGATAAACGAACATGTAGGAGAGGTCTGCAAAGGTCTGCCGAACAACATGGCAGAGTTCATACAGATCTTTATCACACATTCATCAAGCTGCAGTTCCACAGTTATCAGAAAAATAGGGACAAGCTAACAAAGTTGTTTGAGAAAACACACATTTCTTAGTTCTATCCATTATGAAGAATATTTAGAATATGTTACCATTCCAGCTCTGGCAAATGCTGAATTGTACAGTTATTAGTTACACCACCAATTGTGTGGAGCAAAAGGCAGTGGTAGCTGGTATGAAAATGCAAATGGCCTTCATGAAATTCAGATTGTTATAAGAACTTGGCTATTTTCATTTAGGCACAGCTAGGAAAGACTCTTCGCTAAAATAAAAAGGTCAGGCTTCTTTAAACTGCAATCTCTGATCAACCCTTGCCTTTCAATGCCTGTTATTGATAAGTTCCTGCAGTCGCTGTATGACAGTACTCAAAATCTACATACCATAGCCCTTCTGCTATAATGCCCTGATACAGCGCACAAGTGCTTCTAGTTATCCCACTGCTGCACTCACATTCAAATACAATAGTCCTCTACTGTGACACTCTGATACTACACATTGGTGAAAAAGCCATAAGCAATAAAACACAGCAGCCCAATGCGACACATTTGGTATAGCAGCATATAACTAGGTCGATTGTATATATGGACAGCACCTGAAGGAAGCAAAGTGCTGAAGAAAAGCATAAAACAACAGACCCTAGCCACCGCACTATTAGTAAAATTATTCTTGCATATTTAGTTACAAATAACTTTGTCATCAGTTACAATTTACTGCAGATACAACATGATTTCATGGTGTAAGTAGTGCATTATCTGATAGCAAAGGAGTTATGTCATAAAATGTGATGAAAGTTAATAATCCAGTTCAATTTTTTTTTAAAAAATAACAATATATACATACTATGTTAGGAGGCTGGATCATAGCTGCTCTTATGCATAATACAGTGGCTGCAGATTGGTACAAACTGAAAGCACAACTGTATGTAGATATAACATGGGGTACAAAAATACTGTGTATTTAATGCCATCCTTAACTTTGTTTTCCTAACATCATTTCTGGAGCAGGACAATCCACATCACAATGCCCTGCTCCAGAAACTCTGCACTGCCCGTGGGAAATGCACTGTGTCTAACAGATGAGGATTCACCCACTATGAAAGCAAAGTTACATTCGGCCAGCTGATTTTGTACAGAACATAACCTTGTAGTTGTTTATTTTTTTTATTAACGTACAGTTTTAGCTACAGTTTCTATCACTGTTCTCTGTCCAAAGCCCAGCCTGTATGCATGCACAGCCAGCAAGGACTGTCCCTCGTACCGATTAAGATTTTGTCTTATCCAGCTGTTAGCAAGCACATTTCACGCTGTCATAGCATTTCCACTCACCCCCAGCTTTCTGCTGCGAATTTTCACGTATCCTTGCTTCACTATATCATTAAAATTTGAAGCCATGGCTGGTGTTTTCTTTTCTTCCCCCCCCTCCCCTCCCACCCCCTGCGAAAGCAAAAGTCCCTTTCGGCTGCCAACCTTTCTTCCTTATAGCGGCTTCAGCCCGGAGTGTGCGCTGAAACTGCGCCTCCTGTATCTGTTCAGCCAGCTCCAAGGCTCATTCCATCTAAACGGGGAGATGGAGCGTGTCACCTGATTTATTCAGCAGAACTCTGCTTCCTGGATCACACCATCCCCAGCTGTCAAAGGGGGTTTGCTTTAAGAACCCTCTGTGCTTATCTAAATGTACCAAACTGGTTCAAACCCTGGACGAAGCACACAGATGAACAAAAATGAGAGAAAATGAACTGCATTTCAACTTTTGCCAGAAGCAGCATACGGTTTTGCGTCGGTTGTTTCTTTTTATTGAACCTGTTCACACAAAAAAAGCATCGCAGGAAACGTTCCTCGATATAGAATTTAGACAGCACGACAGATCAGATATTTCTGCATTATTTATTACTGCTTCAAAGCTCCCCATATTAGCCGTGTGCTTTTAGTCAAATTCAATCCAAAATGAACTACAGCAGCTGTACTTGTTTCCCCAATGGCTCGCAATGTACATGCCGCTATTCAAAAGCATTTTAAAATATGCAGAATTTCCAAACATACCATTAAAATACCATCAAACAACAATACCTTAAAATGATTTCAAAGGTTTTGAAAATAGTTAAGTACAACACGGCGAAACACGGTTTCGTAAAACTCTCCACTGAAAGCAAGAATTCAATTTATGTAGCGCCTTTCAAAACTTCATATTGCCCCTAAAGCATGTTATAGACAATGAAGCGCCTTGGAAGTCTAGTCATTGTTGTAATTCACGTAATGTGGCAGGCAGCCATTGAGCACAAAGCAAGATCTCACAAACAACGTGACAATAGCCAGATAATCCATTTTAATTATGAGTTAAGGGATAAATGTTCACCAGAACACCCCTGTTCTTCATTGTTTCTTTTCACTGGCAAACAAAATGGATCATTGTATTTATTTGTTATTAATCAAAAAGCTTGAATATAAAGCCTAGCAAAAAGAAAAACCACCTTTTGTCTGACTTAACATTACCCAATTCCACCCCTACCTCAGCTCATCTGCTGCTGAAACCCTCACTTGTGCCTTTGTTACCTCCAGATATGACTATTCCTGGGTAATCCCCCACATCTACCTTCCATAAACTTGAGGTTATCCAAAACTCTATTGCCCATGTCCTTACTCATACCAACTCCCATTCACATATCACCCCTGTGCTCACTAAGCTACATTGACTCCTGTAATAGTGCTCTCTTGTGGCCATGTGTGTATTTATGTATTCAAGGACAAACAATTTAAACCAGTCTCTCTACTACCAACATCTATGTTGTCCACACAAGCGACTTTTGTCAGCAAAGATATTGCAGTGGGTTAGATGAAGCTCCCAGCTAACCAACTGGGGAACCCATGAGTGTTCTTTGTGTGAGAAAAAAGCTTTAAAATGCAGTCTAAACAAAAGCATGCTTTACAGGCAGGTAGGCTAACCTTCCAAGATGGCTGCCTACAAGAATTTTTGGGTGACTGGGGGAACACTGCCCCAACCAAGAGTACATGGGAAGGCTAGAGATGTTTTTTCTGATTCACTGCTAACAATATCCTCGAAGATCTTGAGAATCCAACTGTCAGCCAGGCAGTGTATGAAAGGAAAAGGACAATATTTTTGACTGAAGAAGGTCTGGAGGTGTATGAGATACTCAAGAATTTACTCGCCTCAGCATGGTTCAAGGAAAAGAATGACATTTTGATTAAGCTTGAGCAACAATACAATCCCAAGCTTATGGATAGTACAGAAAGCTATAGTTTCAGAACAGCAAATCAGTTGCCCAATGAGGACATTGGGGAGCTTATTGTGGCCTTGAAAAAGCTGTCGATTGATTGTAATTTTGGAGAATTTCAAGAGAGAGCATTGCATAACAGATTTGTTTGTGGCTTTAAAAAGTGCGCACGTTCGCAGCAAGTTATCAACATTCCCAAAGTTAAATTTTGGCATCGCTTGTCAAACAGCATTATCAATGGATGCAGCTGAAGGTAACTCAATAGAAATCAGAGATAACAAATGCCAGTCATCTTCAGAGGTAAATAAGCTGTAGATGAGTAAGCAGAAGGCCCTATGATGGCAGCTGGTGGCGACAGTGTTACAACAATGTTCTGTTACCAGTGCTTAGGCCAACATTGGGCACAGAATTATCCATTTGTGAAGGCAGAGTGCTACAGCTACAGGACGAAGAGTTATCTTTCCAAGAGGGTCAACAGAGAGAACGCTAGCTGGAGGAAATGTCGGTTGCTGCATAATGTTGTCGAATCAGCAGTAGGTCAATGCAGGTCAGTTGAGATCCAAACCATTAGAAGCACAAGGATGTCCAGTGGAAATTCACAGGACACTGTGATCCAAGTAATGTTGGATGGAGCTCCAGTAGAAAGTAAGTCAACATGGGTGAACGAGTTAGCATGATTCCTGATTTGCTGCATCATGAAAAGTTGAGTCAACATCAGCTGGAAAAATCACAAATCAAGTTACACAGTTTTGGAGGAGAGAAAATTCTCATAATTGGAAGCGTTGGTTCCGGTCACCACAATGAGCAATTTACAAAATTGTCCATCATTGTGATGAAGGATGAAAAACCAGCTTTGTTAAAAAGAAACTCATTAGCAGCACTCAAGTTAAATTGGAGTGAGCTTTCTCGTGTTGAAAGAAAATTCACATTGCAAGAATGTGTAGTTGACAAGTACCCTAAGGTGTTTAGTGAAACCAGCAAACTGATTCAGGGATACAAGACTGAGGCATGTGTGCAGAGGAATGCAAGGCCAGTCATTGGAGGCTGCATCCAGCACCCTATGCCCATAGGGATAAGGTAGAGCAAGCAGTGAAAAGACTGAAAAATAAGAACATTATCTCTAGAGTAGAGTACTTGGGCTACTTCCATAGTGATAGGACCAAAGTCAGATAGTATTGGAAGAATATGTGGTGATTACAAGGTAACCAAATGTCAGGTACTAGAATATAGTCCACCCGATAGTTTGCCAAATATGGAGGATCTGTTCACAATGTTGTCAGGAGACCAGATTTTTTCAGTTAGATCTGACAAATGCCTTATCTGCAGCTTGAGTTAGATGATGAATCTAAGTCATATTTGACTATTGATATACACATGGGTCTATTTCAGTTTCATATGCTGCCATTTGGTGTTTCTTCAGCCCCAGGAATTTTCCAAAGGGCAAAGAACGAAATTTTGCAAGGAATTCAGGAAGCGGCGTGCTATTTGGATAACATTATTGTTTCAGCTCCAAACAGGCAGACCCATGATGACAAGCTGGAAAACGTCCTCCAACATTTAGAAAAGCATGGAGCTCAGGCGAAAGCAGACAAATGTGAAATGTTTCAAAGCTCTGGAGAGGACTTGGATCATAGGTTAGATAAAGATGGGTTACATCCTACAAAGAGTAGGGCTCAAACAATATGAAATGCGTCACACCCTCAGAATACCTTTGAGCTCAGATCTTTTTTGGGCCTAGCAAATTACTACAATCAAATCATACCAAATTTGGCAACTTTATTGCATAAATTGAATGACTTCTTGAGGAAAGGTGTTCCATCGAATTGGATGAATGTGTGTGACAAGACATTCAATTTGTATAAGTCAACTTGTAGATGGTACAATGCTTGTACAATATGATGTGTCCAAAGCCATTAAGTTAGCATGTGAAGCCTCTTCATACAGAGTAGGTGATGTGATCTCTCATGTGCTGGATAGCAGTGAGGAAAGACCAATTACATTTGTCTCACGCACCCTCAGTGCCAGTGAGTGGAATTATGCTCAGATAGAACGGGAAGTGTTGTCTTTGATTTTTGGCGTAAGAAGATTTCCTAAATATTTGTATGGTTGTAGTGTCATGATCAAAACTGATCATAAGGTACTGATGTCTATTCTGAATCCAAAGTCACCAGTAATCACTTTAGGCGCAGCCCAAATGTAGTGATATGTTTGATTTTATCTGCTTATAAGTACGACGTTAAATGTAGACAATTGGAAGATCATTGTAATGCTGATGCAAAGTCAGGATAACTGTTCCCCATCAGGGGTAGAGCCCAACAGGGACAATGTATTTTTCTTATTGCATGTAGATAAGTTGCCAGTCACAGCAAATGACATTGGTAAAACAACTCATAGGGATCCTGCATTGGCAAGAGTATATGACTATATCGCAAATGGATGGCAAACACAGATACTGGATTTAGAAATCAGGCTATTTTTTACGTGTGAGAATGAGTTGTCAGTTGATAAATGTTGTTTCATGTGGGGAGCCAGAGTTGTAATCCCTGAACAGTGCAGATTGCAATTGCTATGTGATCTACATGAGCAACACTTAGGGATAGGTTTGACAGAGTCTGGTGAGGAATTATCTTTGATGACCAGGGTTAGATAAGGACATAGAAGACACAGTGAAACAGTGTAGAGTATGTGAAGCCATAGAAAAGCTGCCATCAGTCCTTTTGCAATCATGGAAATTGCCAGCTAGCGTGCAGCAGGGGCTGCACATAGATTATGCAGAATTTAACGGGCAACAGCTTTTCATTGTGATGGATAGCCTTTCGAAGTGGGTTGAGGGGTTTTCAATGAATCTAACAATTAACAAAACTCTAGACACTTTGCATGGTTTGTTTACTGCTTATAGGTTCCTAGAGGAAATTGTTTCTGACAATGGACCCCAGTTTTGTTCCAAAGAGTTTGCACAATTTTTGAAAATGAATGATGTAAAATACACCAGAGTTCCACCATATAATCCTTCTTCAAATGGAACAGCAAAGCACAAAGTACAAATTGTTAAGCATGCTCTTGTTAAAAAAAACGCTAGATACAAATCGGAAGAAACATTAGCTGATATCAGATCACAGGCTGGTGAACTTTCTGTTTACCTATTGCAACACACCTCGCACTACTACCAGCAGAATGTTAGCTGAATTGTTTCCTAGAAAACAGCCCACAATGAGGTTTCCATTGCCAAAGCCATGCTCAGCACAGTCAGTAGAAGAGAAACAATCCAGACAGGAAGAAAGTCATGATAGGTTAGAGTGAGAGAAAGAAGCCTGAAGTTGAACCAGAAGGCTAGCGTAAAGAATCATCATCATACGTGTTTGAAGTGGCTACTGGAAAGAGTTGGGGGGGGAAATACATTGTTCTCACACACCTTTGGCCCAGATGTTTGGTCGTGGAAGGGTTAGGTTAGTATATATAGATCATGTTTTGCCTTCAGAGGTTCACAAAGAAGAAGGAAGTTGAGAAGAATAAAATGAGTCTGACGAGTCAGAATGTCTGGATACAAGTAGAGTGCCAATTACAAGCATGCCAGAAGCTAGTTCAGATCCAAGTCAGAGTCAGACAGACATGTCTGATGAAGTGGAAAATTCAAGCGTAGGTCAAAGTCAAAATTAGCCTTGGTTGGGGAAAGCTTCTCAGATTCAGCCCAAGACAGATCAAGGTCTTTCTCCAGCCTCTGAAAGTCTGAGTCAGGAAAGGAGGTATCCTCTTAGGATTAGGAAAATAGTGGTTACATTTGATTTTTGAATAATGGAAAGCAAAAAAATGTATTAAGATTGTGTGGAAATTGAACATTTTGCAACTTTTTCATGAAGGAGGGTGGAGTGTAATAGCACGCTTTTGAGCCTATTTGTGTATTTATGCATATAAGGAAAACTGGACAAAGCCAGTCTCTCTGGGTGGGATTGTCTGTCCCAACACCAACAGGACTGGGACTTTGCGCCCAAAGTCCATGGACTTTTGGCTGATCTTCAAATTTCCCGGTCCTGCCTGTGCCAATTCCAGCCACTGGCGGAACCGGAAAATCCTGGCCTCTGTTTCTGACATCCGTGTTTTCCACACAGGTGATTTTTGTCAGTAAAGGTATTCCAGCTCCCAAACAAGCAATGCCTTAATTTTAAAATTTTCATCATTGTCATCACATCCCTTCATGGCCTCATTCCTTCCTATCTCTGTAATCTCCTCTAGTCTCACAATCCTCTGAGATACCTACGCTCATCTAATTTCAGCCTCTTAAGCACCCTCGGTTTTAATTGCTCGGCCATTGGTGTCCATGCCTTCAGCTGCCTAGATCCTAAGCTCTGAAATTCTTTCCCTAAGCCTCACTGACCCTCAACTTTGCTTTCCTTCTTTAAGATATTGCTTAAAATCTACCTCTTCAGTGAAGCTTTCGACCATCTGCCCAAATATCACCTTGTCTTGCTTTGTGTCCAATTTTGTCCAACCTGTGAAGTGCCTTAGCAAATTTTATTGCATTAAAGGCACAATATAAATATAAGTTGTTGTTGATTTTGTAAGATGCCAAGGATCACAAATCTATTCACTGAATTTACCGTACTTTGTTATGTCAAGATGTTAGCTGGAGCCTAATCTCCTCATCGCTTTGATTAGTTAGTAGTTACCTAAAGCTGCTCATGACTATCTCCATAGTGATGGCTGAAGAGGCCTATTTTTCACTAATCTACTGGCTCCACTGTTAGAAAACATCTTATTTAAATCCTCAATGCAGCAAATAATTTCCAGTAACTATTCTTTTGACTACAACAAATCATTCTCTGGTCCCTAAACGTGGTGACGGAGGGCAGGTTAATGGAAAGAAGTAGGCAAAAATCACAGCATACTTTCGTCTCACCTGGGTTCTTGCACTCAAGTGAGATCTCAGCACAGGTGCAAGTGCCTCAGTATCAGCAACACCTCAAGATCCAGAATGTCATAGCTTTAGCCTTGTGAGTAAAACCTTTCTCTCACAAGATACAAAGAATGCAAAAAAAGACAGGTATTGGTCCAATAAAACTGTAATAATGCTATTTTAATCTACTCATACTTAGTTTTCCAGAGGCTTGGATCAGGGGGCACTATTTTTACATTCCACCGGCCTGCCAACTATTACCATTTTATAAATAACAGATTATGCAAAGTATATAGACTGCCAATATGAGGGTAATTGTTTATTGGTCGTGTTCATTCGTTAGATGAACAGGTTCTGATGATACTTAGGGTTTGAGCTGGGGTGGGTGGAGTGCTGGTGGAATGAATAATTGAAGTAAAGCGTTGATCGGTGAGTTTCTGTCATAACCCCCTGGATCTAGGCTGATGCTGCAGACCTCCTGCGCCTTTAGCACCTCCTGTTCTTCACCTTCCCCCTCCTGCTCCTGGTGGGGTGGATGGTTCTCTTTATTTGCTGTCAATTGTAGGGAAGGAACCCTCTCCTAACCCCGACAGATCCAAACAACAAAATTGTAGGCCCCAGTATTATTGGGGAAGCAGGGAGGGAGTGGATAGTGGGGTGGTTTTGAAGTCAGGAAACCCAGAAGCACAAGTTTCCCTCAGGTCCTTCCAGATTTAATGGGAGGACCTGTTTATTTTTTTTGCACTCTTCCTTGTCCACAGCCAGATTGAGAGACTGTCGAGCGGGTAGAACTGCAACATCTTCTAAATATGAGTGGATTGAAATGGCACTATTGAACTTTTATTGCACCTATCTCTGTCCTTTTTTGCATTCTCTGTGTCTCCTGGTAGGGAGGTTCTACCTCACAAAACAAAAGTTGCAACATTCCATACGTTGAGGTGTCACCTGGAATTGAGGGAAGGAGGGAGGGGAAGATGAACTGGCGGGGAGCAGTATTGATGGGGAGGGCCAGAGAGATTGGAAGTTGGGAGGACATCGATGAGGGGATGGGGTGGGGGTGCACAAAGGTCAGGGGATGTCAATGGAAGGATGAGAGACATCCGAGATCGGGTGACACTGATGCAGAGAGCCAGGAGAGATTGGGGTGGGGGGAGATCATTGATGCAAACATCAGTGGGAGAGCTGGAGAGATCAGAGGATGAGGGGACATCAATGGGGGGGTGGGGGGGGGGGGAAGGGCTAGAGATATCTGGGATTAACAGAACATCTATGGAGCCCAGAGAGATCAGGGGAGGTCATCAGTGGGTGGGGCAGAGAAATCAGGGATTGGGAGATGTTAATGGGATGGAGGCCGGAGAGATTGGTGCTTGGGAGACATCAATGGGGACATCAGATGAGGACTCCAAGATGCCTATACTTGCAGATTTATGGAAAAAGATGGACACTGCTTTTAAAAGCAGAATGGAAAATGGACAATTTACCTTGACACAAGATGGAGTCCAGGGGTAGTCAGTGACCTTTCTACCTTATCTGTAAATATACATGAGACTGCCCAAGACTGAAAGTAGCCTGTTTGTATGGTCAGAACATTAAAATGTCAATTTTTTTTAGATGTTTCTTTGTCAAGGCATTAAAAACGCAAAGATCTCTCCTGCGGACTTTACAGCTATTAATGTCTAAATGCCTACTGAAACTAATGTACAATGGCCATTAGAAACTTAGAGGTTGCAGACTGAAATTCCACAAAATGAGGGTAAGAAGAACCAATTTATTACAAGAAGG
Organism: Carcharodon carcharias; assembly: GCF_017639515.1. NCBI lineage: Eukaryota > Metazoa > Chordata > Chondrichthyes > Lamniformes > Lamnidae > Carcharodon > Carcharodon carcharias. The sequence continues at coordinate 26,773,054 of NC_054472.1, read as the reverse complement.
TGCAAATGGCCAAGTTTCAAACTGCCATTGTGCATTGTGTGTCATGGCTAACATTGTCAGGGACCATTTGTGTGGACAATAGAAGCACTGATACTATGGTCACATGACAGAAACATAGCTTATGGTAAGAAACACTTTATTAACTTGCATCTTGAGCAACAGCCCAAGTTAGTCAGCCTGGGAGACAGAGACATCAGGGGGCAAAGATCTGCCCAACAAAAGGAAAGGACCCTGCTTAAAATCCTAACAGGCAGAGAAGTGGGCACAATTCTTGTTCCTACTTATTTGCAGAACCAAGCCAGAAACTTGTAGTTAACAGGAGTAAGCTACCGTAAATTTGTCACCAGGAACTTACAATGTCCACTATCTTCAGTGAACCAAAAGAGCATCATAAACCTGCAATATTTCCAGCTATTATCTCGAAAGCTAAGAATAAAAGTGACTTTTTGGACTCTTTAAAAAAATCTAAGTGCAAGCTACCTCTTTTGTAATTGCCTTTTCTTGTGCGTGTGTATCTGGTATGAATGGGTGCTGTTGCGATTACATTCGGGTGCTGAGAAATAAACATTTATTCTTTCTTTCAATTTAAACTTATGAGAAAGCCTGTCTTGTGTCTGTTCTTGACAGTGACAGCACTAAAGGGGTTAAAATACTTCTTCTTTAAAACACACCTTGTTGCAGTTAGCTGAGAGGTGAGGAAAGGGGGGAACCATCCTACCACCTCTCTCCTCCCTGTAGCAGAGAGATTGGGATTTGGGGGAATATTGATGTGTTTGGGGGAACAAAAGATTGCTGTCTGGGATCCATCAATGGGGACATCAGTTGGGGGACTCCAAGAGATTTGTGGTGGGACATTGATGTGATGGGGGAGCATATAGATCAGGGGAGGAGGAGAGATATGGAATAGGAAACACGAATAGGTGGATGGAAGCATGGATAGATAAACGAATGGATGGATGGAGTGAAGGATAAATGAATGAATGATTAGGTGTATGGATGGAAAGATAGATGGATGAAGAATAGGGAAAGGGCAGATGGATTGGATATTTTGTTTTCTTTTTGTTCATCTGTTTTCACTATTCATCAACAAAGACAGAAGACAACACAAGGTTTCAAATGATGATAACATCTTGCTGATATGCTTTCTGGAGAATTAGATGTCATTAATCATATGTCTCCCAGGAGACATACAGGAGATTAAAGAAAACCAATAATTCACCATCTATTCACGACTAGTTCAAAACTGTCAAGCATTTATTTTTATTCATTCATTCACGGGATATGGGCATCACTGGCAAAACCAGCATTTATTGTCCATCTTAACTGCCCTTGTCAAGGTGGTGGTTCGCCTCCTTTATGAATACAATTGGGTGGCTTGCTAAGTCATTTCAGAGGGCTGTTAGGTGTCAACCACATTACTGTGAATCTGGGATCACACATAGACCAGACCGGGTAGCAACAGCAGATATTTGTCCCTAAGGGATTTTAATGTCCCAAACGAGCTTTAAGACAATCCAGTAGTTTCGTGGTGACCAAGACTGATACTAACTTTTTGTCCCAGATTCATTTAACTGAATTTAAATTCCCCAGCTACCATGGTGGGATTTGAATTCATGTCCCTGGATTGTTAGTGCAGGCCTTTAGAACACTAGGCCAATAACATAGGCATACATAAACATATACCCCTTAAATTGAAGCTTTGCTACCTGATTTTTAACATAATTGAAACATCTCAAGGTATTTCACATATAAATAGATAACTGTTGAAGTGCACTGGCTGCTGTGATGTAACCAAACTTAGGAGTAACTCTGCTCCAGGAACATTCCACAAACAGCTATCATATTAAGATGACTGTTTAAGGGAGTAGTGGTTTCTCTTTGATGGTAACACTGAACAGACGGTATCGCACCAGCCACCGGTTACATACCTGCTTGATATTCAGCTCTATTGAAGTATAACGGATGGCCAATTCGATCACGCCTGCTTTACGCTACCATCCAAGATTAATTTATATCCAAATGCTTGATTAATAAATAGTCTAGGAAAGTGGAGAGCAAAACACTGTGGGGGCACATGCTGGAAACCTGAAATAAAAATAGAAAATGCTGGAAATGCTCAGCAGTCCAAGCAGCATCTGCAGTCCTAATGAAAGGTCACAGGCCTGAAACATTGGCCAGGATTTTACACACCTTCTCCACTGGCCCTCCTAGGAGCCAGCTGGCAGATGGGGTCATAGAATCACGTGGGATAAGACTTTCCAGCTGGTTAAATCCTGGCCATTAACTCTACTTCTCCACAAATGCTGTCTGACCTGCTGAGTATTTCTAGCATTTCCTGTTTTTATTCCAGGAAAGTGAATGTTCCTCTCTTGTTAACCAAATCATGCTGGCTGACAATCTGGACATTCTTATGAACTTATGTTCACGGAGTTAGAAAGCAAAAGTGTTTACCTTTACAGACTATTGCACCACAACACCAACAGGTACTGTTACAATTAGAAGGCTGATTCATTTGTTATACTTTGCGGCAGTGTTTTTAAATATAAGGAAAAAATGAAGAGGGTCATTTGACTTGTGCTGAAGTCTACCTGGATTGTGGAGCGAGGGGGCAGCTAGAAGCTAAAAAAGTCTCTACGGTTCACCATAGAGGAATGCAGGTGGAAGCTTGTGCTCAGATTTTTTTATCTCTTTATTCTTTCATGGGATGTGGGCATTGCTGACATTTGTTGCCCATTCTTAATTGCCCTTGAATTTAGTAGCTTGCTGGGCGATTTCAGACAACAGTTAAGTGTCAGCCACATTACTGTGGGTCTGGAGCCACATGTAGGCCAGCCCAGGTAAGGATGGAAGATCTCATTCCCTAAAGAAAATTAGTGAACCAGATGGGTTTTTACAACAATCAATGATGGTTCCATGGTCAGCATTACCGAGACTAGCTTCAATTCCAAATTTTCCTAATTGAATTTAAATTCCACCATCAACCATGGTGGGATTTGAACCTGTGTCCCCAGACCATTAGTCTGGGCCTCTATATTATCAGTCCAGTGACATTACCACCATACTAGTATCTGCCCCAAAAAGACCCAATTTGTGGGGAATTAAAATGAGGCTGGAAGAGTCACCTAGCTTGGGCTTGGGGGAGAGTCCCTGGGAAAAGAAAACCTCATTGTGAAAGACACAATGTTGCCAGGCTGGGAAAGGAAAAGAACAGGAATATACTCACGAGAGCTAAGGATTTCTTTGGATTTAATTGAATGTCTACGTAAAGGAGAGTGTAAGGTATACCTGTGAAGTGTGTTTTTTTTGGTTAGGCTAAGAATAAGAAGGGGGGTATTCCATTCTGTGGTTTAAAGTATAACTTGCCCACTACATTAGTGTTTAGTCAAAAGGGATATTTTAGTCATTTGTTACGGTAAAAGCTTTAAAACATGAAACATTGTTGTGCCATCCTTTACTGCTGTTAACTGGAAGTTTGAATTCCTTTTTGAATATTATCAGTTTCTAAGGGGATCGTAACAATACACATTTTATAAAGTATTGTATTTGACCAGTACTTGAAACACACACAAACATTTCTTATTTCTTAAAGTATCCTTGTGGCCTTCGACTCTGTATTCACCAAAACACTCATTTTTGACTTGTTCTTTTTGTGATAGCCTTCACAAAGCTTCCTTATGGAGCTAACTTCAAAAATCCATTATTCATTGGAGTATTGAGTAGGTCTGTTTATTTTTCTTTAATTCAGTCAGCTGCGCGTTAGTCATCTTGGGCCCATAGTTTTTCAGTATTATAGCATGCTCAATGTTCTGCACCACAAATAAATCACACATAAACATGGCCCTGAATTTTGTCAACATCAGCTATCCTGTTGTTCAGATGTGATTTCATCAGAAATGTATGTTGTTCACCATCAGATGGAGTTGCAGAGAACTTTCCTGGGGTAAGTTAATTTAAATATTTTTGGTGCAGCCCTGGTCTAACCTGATTGTAGAAACAGCGTAAATTGCACATGCACACACACACGGTGTAACACTTTGAAAGCACGCTACAGGTAGCAGCAGAGCATAGTCTGACAGTAAGATATGCACCAAATCACTTGACAATATCCCTCACCAACAGCATCAATTAAGATTGACACCATCATGCCTGCTTAGTTGCCAACTATGCCCGCTGGACACTATTACCAGGGCAGCAGGCCCAAGAAGCACAATTCGCTCAGCTAATGAAGATTTCCATGGTTTCATGCAAGACGTGCAATACAAGAGTCATACATTTCTGGGTCTTCCTTTCGCTAACATTAGTTATGCTGCTGGCAGGGAGCTGGCACTGACTCCCAACACCCTCACACCCAGTTTCAAAGATAAGAATGTTCAACTGGTGGAGAGCTAATTTCAGTGATTTAAGGAAGGACCCAACACAGATAAACTAGAATAAGCAATAGCAAAGTAAAACAGCAATGAAAGGCATTCAGGGAAGAGATAAACTAGACATATTCTTTTGATAGGAAAAGGTAGAGCATTCAAAGTCGATGTACCCTGGATAGCAAAGGAAATAAAAGTTAAAATAAAACAGAAAATGAAGACCAATATCAGGGGCAGTTTATAACCAGAAAGGTTATAGAAAATGCAAGAGGGAATTGAAAAATTTAATACTAGAGACAAGGAAAGGTTAAGAGAAAAGCTTAGCAGACAGCATTAAAATTAACCCTGAATGATTTTATAACCTTAAGGTGCAAGAAGTTAGCAAAGGAAAAAATGGGGCCTATTAAGGACCCAAAGGAAATCAATGTAGAGATAGAGGACATGGCTAAAGTATTAAATGAATACTTTCCATCTGTCTTCACAGAGAAAGGGGATGATGCGAAGATTAGGCTAAAAAAAGAGGCAAGTTATGGACAGAATAGTAATAGATAGAAAGAAACCTAAAAGGATTAACATTAGTGAAAGTTGATAAGCCACCTGGTCTTGATGGAATGCATCCTAGGTCGTTGAAAGAAGCAAAGACATAGCAGAGGCATTGGTCACAATTTGTTAATCCTCAGTGGATACAAGAGTAGCGCCAGAGGACTGGAGGGCTAATAATATTACACCACTGTCCAAGAACAGGGAGAGTGCTAAACCAGGAAACTAAGGTCCAGTCAGCATAACCTTGGTGATGGAAGCATTGTCTGGAATTTTCCGACCCCGTCATGGTGGGACCAACCTTGGGAGATTCAGCAGCCCAGCCAAAATTCCATTAACTTTCGGTGGGACCAGATGATCCCAGGGGCGGGCAGGGTTGCAAAATCCTGCCCGTTATTGGGAACTGTTTACTGTGAAGCAAATAAAATTTCATTTGGAAAGCTATTGTTAATCAAGTTGAGCCAGCATGGATTTGTTAAAAACAAATTGTTTCTGACTAACTTGATTAAGCTCTTATAGAGATAACAGATAATTATGAAAAAAATGGTGTCGTAGATACATAGATTTTCAGAAGGCATTTGGCAAAGTGCCACAGAGGAGGCTTATTAAGAAGATGGAAACCCATGGAATTAAGGGGAAAGTAGCATGGAATTAAATGGAGTTAACTAAGGGTGAAATCATCCTGGATTTGCACAAAGTGTGGTAGCGGGTGGGAAAATAGTCGTTTTACCCACTGGCCGCAATGGCAGGTTTTTGCGCCATTCGCCCCATTTCTGCCTCATTAATTATGTAGCCATAGGACACAGGACGTCTCACTGGACAGCCTCCGATTTGCATGCCAAGCCATTGCCTTGCCATTTCCTCATTCAGGGCACCATATTTAAAATGTACCTGCGCACACCCTTCTCAACACTTGCAGCCCAGGACTGCTCCGGTGAAGACATAGCCCCAAAAGTCAAGAAGAGTGCAGCTCCCTGGTTTAGTGACTCATCCCTGGGACACCTTCTGGATGCCGTGGAGGCCATCACAATGTCCCCTCCCCCCCCCACCTCCTGCCCACCGTCACCTGACACCAATGGGGCTGTAAAATTCTGGCCTAAGTAACAGGATGCAGAGGGTGGGGTAGATGGATAGTTTTCTGGGCATGAAAGGGTTTTGCAGTCCTGTTACCCAAGGTTGAGTTTTGGCTCCATTACTCTCTTCAATTTATTCAACCAAGTTAAACTCGGATGTAGGGAGCACAATGGTAAAGTTTCCAGATAATATAAAAGTTAGTAATGTATTAGATAGTGATGAGAACAATTTGGAACTTCAGAAGGTTATGGGCAGCATGGTGAAATGGGCAGGGGTATGATAGATGGAGTTCATTATGGAGAAGTGTGAAGTGATGCACTTTGGGAGGGCTAATATGGAAAGACAGTATATTATAAATTGAACAATTTTGAAAAATGCAGATGAGCAGAGAAACCTTGGTAGACACAAATTCATAAATGTGGCACAGCAAGTATGGTTAAAGAAGTATATGGGTTATTAGGGTGTATAATGGGAGCTTATAATGTAATTTCAAAGAGATCATGCTAGAAATTTATAGTTTCCTGGTTAAGCCTCAGCTGGAGTATTGTGAACAATTCTGGGCGTAACACTTCAGGAAAGATGTAAAGGCTGTAGAAAGGGGAGAGAGGAGATTTATCAGAATGATACTGGGTATGAGGGACTTTAGATATGAGGAAAGCTTATAGAAGTTAGGACTGTGCTCCTTGTAACAAAAAAAAATGTTGAGGTGACGAATTGAGATTTTCAAGACGATGCAAGGTTATGATAGAGTAAAGGGAGAAAAACTATTTCCTCTGCCAAGTGGGTCAATTTAACATCATTGACAAAGATCTAGAAAGGAGGTGAGAAGAAATATTTTCACTGAGAGTTGAAGGGATCTGGAATGCTGTTCCTGGAAAGATGGTGGGAGCTGCTTCCACGATAAATTTTCAAAGGGAATCGGGCAGGTGTTTGTGGATGAAGAACTTACAGGGTTATGAACAAACAGCAGATGCACAATTAACCGAATGGTCTCCTTCTATGTTCTAAGTCACTTTGATTCTATGAAGTGAAAACATTTCATGAGGGCAGGCGAGGATCTCATGTCACTACTCTCTCCCTTTCCCTGTTACCCACCCTAGAAACCATCATACTCTTTACTCCCTTAACAACACACAATCATCAAACTACAGGTAAGGCTGACTAGGCTCCCTCACACACATAAACTGCCTTGCACATTCCGAAACTTCACTGTAACACCTTCACTCCCACACATTTGTCACTTCACCTCTCCCATCACATTTACCAGACATTACTTAACTGAAAGCTATATTCTCACTCATATAACATTCTACCCCTTTGGTTTGCAATGGAAGAAATGTTTGGTTTGGAAACATGCAGATCACTTGTCTTGAGGCTAATTATATCTGAACATTACATTAAGCCAGATGTACTATTCCTTCGAATGGCCTTCATGGGACCAGTTCAGCTTGCACCCAAGTTGGCAAGTGTCATACCTAATGGGCTCCTGTCTTGATCCTTGCTGTCTGTACTCCTAGTCTTGATATGCTACTGCTGCAACTCCTTATCCATAGTGTGATGTGCCCATGGTGAAAGTCAATCCTTGTCAGAAGTGAGTCTGAGTGTGGGATTGGGGATGGGGCAAGTCGGGGAAGCTGTAACATAGTAAAGTCTGTATTCCTTATTCAAGCATATAATTCCAGTGTATAATTCCCATTCAATCTCTTTATATAGCCCAAGCATAACACGCCTTAGCAAATCAGTTATGTATTTATCAGGATTCAACCATCCTTGCCATACAATTTATATTAGGCAAGTTACCAGACTGGAGCCTGAGAATTTAAAACAAGATTTGTTGTTGGAGGTTAATAAGGAAATATTTTTGAAATCATTCCTCCCTCACTTTTTCTCTCAATTTTCCATATCCTGGCTTTCAGTTTTATAATAAAAAAATCGCCATGGTTACCTTCACCTTTTTATTTGGGTCACTTGTTCATGATAATGACATTGTTCATCACACATGCCTTCAGCCTGGAAGTGTAACATACTGCAAATGTGTTATCACATTATATCAACAAGGAAGAAATCGAGCCAAAGGCCAGTCAACTTGATATGTGCTCAGAACCATTAAAAACAAATCTGACACACTTCCAGCATCCAGAATCCATTCTAGTAATGGTGTGTTCATTTAATGACCTCCATTATTCTCTAATTCAACAGCACAAAACAAAATATCAAAAGATTATAACAGAACAAAGAGACATTCTGAAATCCAAAAGATAAATGCAAATTTAGTAGAAATTTATGGGGAACAGGGATTGCCCCAACCACAGCCTAGACATGGTTGGCTGCCCCTATAAAGCCATTTTACACTATTGCACAAAGTCAAAGTCTATTCCACAGCATTTTAATGTTAATCACTAAGCTGCTCTGTCACATTTCCTGATTCCTTTGATCAATGTCATTTCCATCAGTAATGCCTACATTGGAAAGTGAGAAAAAGTTAAAATTAACATGGACAGCATTCAGACAACAGCAAACTAGTTGTATTCAGCTAGTTAGGATTAGCAGGTCCATTGTATTCATGATTCTCATGGAATGAACAAAAGGTGAATGCCATTGTACATTGCTTTTGAGAAAATGTATTTGCTATTTTCTTCTATTTGTTCACAAACATACTGCAAAAGGAATTTGATTTCATTAAAACAGATCATTGTGCCACTTGTATCATTTTCATTTCCCAGACCAAAAAACTCCAATAATTCAATGACAACAACTGATTCCAAAAAAACTTATGATTCCCATATGTTGATACTATGAGGGACTAAAACCCCACACAGTATATTTTTATAAAATATAAATAGATATGCTCAATGATATTTCTAAAATTTTAAAAATTGAACAATGGCCTTTAAATGGCTGAAACTGACTGTCTGTGACCCCTGAACAAAAGAAGCCACTTGGCAGTTTTAGGAAAACTCAGACCTCATCATCTCTGAGGAGTACTAACAGGCCTTGTGGAACGTACAGCTCAACTTCAAAGGGAGCTACACAATGGCTATCTGCATTTAATAACCTAGGCTGGCCAGAGGAGATGGTTCATCTGCTAAGACAAAAGCCCCACAATGTTCCTTTCAATTCCTAATGGTTGAGATATTTGACAGTCATTGGAATCCGGGTGATGGATACATGTCCTTTGTCAAAGATGGTGGAGAGGTGGGAGCCTTGTGACATGGGTCTACGGCTTGTGACTTTGTCTTGCTGAACTGAAAAGCTCAGTCTGCTGTTTAACTTCTGACTAGAAGGCCACACTGAAGGGGCTCTGGCCCAGATTGGACACACAGCCCCATCTACCCTGCTTCTGCTGGGAGTCCTGTACCATTGCCTACAAGATTGATTCATCTCTGCATGCTTATCTCATCATGTAAAGTCAACACCATCACAGAAATGTATTATCCAGCATCAGTTTTCAACCCGTTGACCTCTGTGAAGGAATACCTAATTGGACTTTGATTGTGGACTCTGGAACCCACATGAACCAATATTTATTTTCGCTATGGTCCCTGCACTGTAAATCCTTCTTTTCTCTATCCCTCACTTCACTGTCTGAGTGCAGAGGCAACGATATGTACCCTCCTTCTGCATTTTGAGTGTGTGAAAATAAACTGACCCTTGAGTTCATCCTATCTTGAGTTTGCTGTGGGGTTAATAACAGAAAACCAAGGGGTTGGGAAATACGCCATAGCTTCTAAAGAGCAAAACAAATCAAAACACCTTTCTGTTTATGGACGAATGGTGAGAGGAGAAATTAATGCTGTTTAAATTAACCCCCTGTAATTAAAAATACAGAATATCTTGTGCATGCCTCACTGTTAACATCAGAACTCGCTGTAAACTAAGTAAACTGTAGCCTGTCATGTTGATAGGTTAACCTGTGAGAGCTGGACAGGCTTTGCTGAGCTGATGGATCTAGTATATCACCGATGGACATAGTCGTATAGGTGGCATACATCACTTGTATAAATCTTGTGGGCATCCTGTAGACAACAGGCCTTGTATAATGTGAGTATTTCATGTGTGCTGGTGTACAGTTTTAGAAGTACTGTTAAAGCAAAAGATTAACATTTTCAAAAATTCTCACATACATTATTAGCATGAAAATTGGCAAAGCAGCTTGTAGTGAGGAAGAGCTACTCCTGAATTGCAAATTGCTGGTAAATTTGCCCCACCAGTTTATTAGCTTCACACAAATAGCATATTACTCTTAATATCTGTGTGATTTTCATGATGTTTCTGCATTTTCACACTAATTGATCATTGAACTCACCACAGGATGTTAAATCTAGTATTTAGCAGCATAAATAACCTTTTGACCACATTATAATTTTTAATGACTGCCAATCACCTTCCCTTATCCAGAAAGTAGAATCTCACTGCTTCAGGTTCTGGGGTGTGGGGTGGGTGGAGAAAATGAAGATCAGCCATGATTACATTGAATGATGGAGCAGTCTTGATGGCTGTATGGTCGAATCCTGCTCTTGTGTTCACTCTAATTCACCTTCCTTCTTAGTCCTCTGGCTATTTCTGATCTTATTAGTTAAGGAGATACACCCTTTGCCCAAACGTTCATCCAATTTGTCTCTGTTGCCCTCGTCGTGCCACTAGTCAGTTGGCACTTTCAGTAACTTTATGGGTAAAACAACTTTTAAAATCCAAAATTGCCCAAACAAGCCTAACGAATGGATCTTGTGGTGAGATTCCCCACTCCAGCAAAATTTGCTGTTTGTTCAGAAATATATACTGCTATCATGTGAAATTCAGACAGAAAGGGTAGGTGGTCTCTGATTTTCTTTCTAGAGAGATGTCTGAGTTGATTGCATCACTGACAGAGTTCACACAAAACCGTGAATTGAAAAAAAAGTTTCTTGTTCTATAATTTAAAAATTTAAATATTCATTGGTTAATGGAAATTCCCTGAAAAGCAGAGAACGGTTCATTCTGTGTTTGTTGGTCAAATGGTATGGGGTGGGGAGGGCTCATGGAGGAAGGAGAACGTTTGCTCCACACTCTGAAATCTTATTAAATTTCTATTATAAGAACATAAGAATAAAAGAAATTGGAGCAGGAGTAGGCTATTCGCCCTCTCGAACCTTCACTGCCATTCAATATTTCATGGCTGATCTGATCATGGCCTCAACTCTACTTTCCTGCCTGCCTCCCCATAACCTTTGACTCCCTTGTAGATCAAAGATCTGTTTAACTCACCCTTGAATATATTCCATAACCCAGTCTCTTCTGCTCTCCATGGAAGAGAATTCCAAAGATTAATGACCCTCTGAGAGAAGACATTTCTCCTCATCTCTGTCTTAAATGGGAAGCCTTTCATTCAGAAACTGTGCCCCCGGTTCTCGATTCACCCCACAAGGGGAAACACCCTCTCAGCATCTACCCTGTCAAGCTCCCTCAGAATCCTATATATTTCAATAAGAATATTTTAAAAATTCTTCTGAACTCTAATGAGTATAGGCACAACCTGCTCAACTTTTCTTCATAAAACAACCCATCATCTCAGGAATCAACCTAATTAACCTTCCCTGAACTGCCTGCAATACAACTATATTCCTCCTTCAATACAGAGACCCAAAAATTTACACAGCACTCTAGGTGCGGTCTCATCAACACCTTGTACAGTTGGGGCAGGTTTTCCCTCCTGTAATAGTCTATCCCTTTGCAATAAAGGTCAACATTCCATTTGCCTTCTGAATTATTTAGTGCAGCAGAATGTTATTTTTTTGTGATTCATGTACATGGACACGCAGACCCCTCTGTTTCACAGCATTCTGCAGTCAGTTTCCATTAATATAATATTTTGTGTTTCTATTCTTCCTATCAGTGGGGATAACTTCACATTATCCCAAACTTTACTCCATCTGCCAAATTTTTGCCCAGTCACTTAACCCTTCGCAACTTCTTTGGCCTGAATTTTTGTAAATTTGTTACAAAAGTGGTGGTGGTGGCCTGGATCTGGAACACAACACCTACCATTTTCACAGAGGTGGAATGGGGGCAGGTCCTAAGTTGCACATCCATGGTTGATGGAGGCAATTGTGCATGTTAAAGAGCAGCTGCCTCAAGCTGACCTGATTTTCATTAGTGGGATGTCCAAAACACAATTTGTGCACTTTAGTCCTGGTAGGAGAAGGTTTAAAGCTGCCAGAGTTCTTTGGAGAGGAATCCTTTTGGAGATGTAAGGTACCCTTCTGGATATCGTTCCAGGACACCTTTGGTGGATGTCAAGTCCCCTTTGGGAGAAGTAAGCTGCCCTATGGGAGTGGTAAGGTGCCCTCTGGGATTGTTAAAAGTAAACTTGAATGTATGTTAAAAGTGTATCAGCTGATTGGAACTGTCAAGCTCATTGGAACAGGCAAGAGAGCTGTCCAAAGGAACTTTGAAGAGGTATCAAAAGGAACTGTCAATAGAATTGTGAAAAGCAGCTGTCAAAAGGAATTGTCAAGGGAGCTATTGAAAGCAGCTGTCAAAAGGAGCTGTCAACAGAGCTCTCAAAGGGAGCTATCAAAAGGAGCTGTGAAAAAAACTGTCAAAACTCATTGGAAGTATCAAAGACCATTTGAGCTGTCAAGCTGTTATGGCATTTAAAACTCCTACCTTTTAAATAATTACAAAAAATACTCTCTGCAGTGTTAAAAAAAATCAGTGCTTGCTATTTCACTCTGTCTATTGACATAAGCTGATGGTTGTCATTACAGTATTAGTGCTGATTTCACAACCTTTCATTATCACAGTGGGGTGCCTGTCAGTTCACAGTTTGATTGACAACTCCAAGTGGCTATAAACTCTTTCAAGTGGGACTATGAATTCCAATGCTTGTTTTTATAAGGGATTAAAGGAAGTTAAATGTAGTGAACAGTATTTTAACAATCAGACTAGCCTTTGTTTTGAAATAGTGAATTCATCAATAGATACTTAAGGACTTTGTCTAATCACAGCATGGGTCCTGAGATCTTCCGGCGGTGGATGCTGGATGAGTTGGCATGTTAGGTGTAAGGGCAAAAGTAGTTGGTGGGAAGCATTTGTTGGCTTGAGTTGGTACTAAGTTGGCATAGGGGTATAAAGGGCCATGGGGTGGGTAGAGGAGCATAGGTTGGCATGGAGGGCTGAGGCAGGTTTTCCACCCAGCTTGCCTCCATACTCAGCATTCTCTGCACTGTTTCTGAGGTAGCCTTATTTTTACCTGGAACAAAAATATGAAGCTCTGGGGCACTTTTTCCTGGGTCAGATTTGTGGAGCCAGGAACTTTACCGACCCTGCACTGCCAGTCTGGGAGCAAAAAGTCAGACCTGTGTTTCCTCCTCCCAATTACTTTTTCACATTTGATTTTTGTCACCAAGTTTGACTACTATACACTTTTTCCCTTCATCCAAGTCATTAATATAGATTGTAAATAGTTGAGGCACAACACTGATCTCTGTGGTACCTCACTAGGTACAGTTTGCAAACCTGAAAATGACTTATTTATCCAAACTGCTAATAAATTGAGATAATTTAACTAAGTTATATTTGTATTTTTTGAGTGTTAGGGATGTGTTTTAGCATTAAAGTTTAATTTTGATTTGTATTTCTGTGCTTGTGTGTTAAGAAAGGTCAAATTGAGTTTTAGTTTCACTTTAAAAAGGTGCCTGCATTTCTAATGAGTTTTTGACTCCTAAAGAGAAGGTAAATACATAAGGGTGGAAGGATTGGGCTGTTGCCTAGCAACAGGTGTCCAAAGAGGCAGCTCCCTCCCACAGCCACAAACACAGAAGAAGGAAAAAAGCAATTTGTTTTGGAAGCTGTTGGAGTTCAGCTGGTTTTGAAGTTTCTGCCAAGAGAAACTGGAGCAAATGAAACAGATAGCCAGTCCCAAGTTGAAGAAAGTAGCCCAAAATCTAGAGGAGTAGAAGAGGACAAAGTCCAAAGAAGACATTCTAGTCAAAGGAAAGACAGGAACCTGGAAAAAGTGCTTTTAAGTGAAGTTAAGAGTAAGGTGCAGAGAAAAAGGCTCCAAGTTTCAGATTTAAAGAGAAAAAAGCTACAGAAAGCAGATTTAAAGTGAGAATAGCTTGAAAGAGACATGACGGTCCAACAGACAACTGAATGTCTGTAACTCTTTGCTATGGGCATGTGAAGCAGTGGTGTACTGTTCACAACTGAGTCAGAGAGAGAGACTGCATCAAAGACAGCTTGAATACATGTGGTGACCCAGGGAAGAGGAAAATCAGAAGGAGAGTTTGAAACCCTTGCGGAAGGCATCTGGGAGAAAGTGTCGGTTTGGGAGAAGATTCTGAAGTGAGGTCTTGGAAAGTAGAAATTGTGAAGGACAGAATTCAGTTAGCTCAAGGGGTGACAAGCACCTGTGGGGAGTTGAGGAGAGATCCATAGGGCCTGGTTGGGGTGGCACCTGTGTGGTGTGACTGACCACAAGGTGCCTGTTGGTACATGAACTGTGAACTTACTGTGAACATCAAAGTATAAGATAGCTTTTGTAACTTATGTTATCCTTATAAATCTGTATATACATGTAAAGGTATAGTTATGGGTGAAGGAGTATTGTTATATGGTTCATCTTTTCTTGTTGAATAAATGTTTTATTCTTTTGTTAAAAGTTCAACAACTGGCTCTTGTGACTCTGTTCAGTAACCACTCTCCACATATCTAAACAAACAAATAAAAGTTAGGATTTATCAAGCTGGGTTCCATTCTGGGCTCAGTTGGGATCGTAACACAACTTTGCTTCTTGCTATTTAGCTAATCCTCTATCCATGCTAATATATTACTCCAACACCATGAGCTCTTACCTAGTGCAACAGCCTTTCTTGTGGCACTTTATCAATTCCCTTTTGGAAATCCAAATGCACTATTTCTACTGGTTCCCCTTCATCCACCCTGCCTATTACCCTCCTCAAGGAACTCTAATAAATCTGTCAAACACGATTTCCCTTTCACAATACCATTTTAGCTGTGCCTGGTTGTATTATGATTTTATAAATATCCTGCTACTACTTCCTTCATAATGAGTTCCAGTATTTTCCCAATGACAGATGTCAGGCTGACATCTGGATTTGTCCAGAAATACAGCATCTGAGAGACTGAAGTGACATGAAATGCTGATAACAACACCTGCAAAATGAAGTTACATTTCTGCTGCACTTTCATGAGCATCTCAGAGTCTTTTATCAATGAAGAAAGGTGGACAGTATGTAGGTATTAAAGGAATTATGGAGTAGAGACCAAAGGCTTAGCTAGAGTGAAAGGCTTTTAGTTGGCTTTTGAAGGCAGAGAAGTGGAAATGGTTTTGGAAGTGAGGCTCAAAGGACAAATGTATAGAGACTGAAAAGTCAGCCTGTGATGCTGAAGCGGGGGGAGGTGAAGAACCAACAGTAATCCAAAATTAGAGGGAAGAGGTCTTGTATCAAAATTCAGATAATCAGTTATTTTAGCAACGTTCCTCTGTTAAACACCATACACATTTCTCAATGCCATCCACCCTGGATTCTGATCATGACACTGAGTAATATGCCATTAGAATATGTGCGCAGCTTTTATTCAATCATTTACCCTTCTCTATAAGACAAATCCTTTGTTCTACACTCCAGCTGTGAAGAGGGACAGGCACTAACTTATATCCCTTTTTATTTGCCTTTTTTGTGTCTGCACACTAATCCACTAAGTCACCGGGAAGCCCATAACACGGTTTTATGGCCCTTTCAGTATTAGGGAAAAAGCTGTATGACAGATTTTCTTCTTAACATTTTCCTTCTTTGCAACAAATTGAGAGAGAATTTCCTCAGGCTTTTGGCTGACCTGCCACTGAAGTTATGGTGGCAAAGCAGGGGAGGCATCATTGAATGGTGAAGAGGAACAGGAATCCTGATCAATTTTGCCATGCCTGACTCAAAGGCATAGAGTCCAATGCAGTGTCCCTTTTGAACTGGCCACAGACCAGAGATCAATCCTGAATCTCCCTGGCCCTTATGGGTCACCTATAGAATTCCTGAACATCCATGTTATGTCACTTTCAAGCAATGCCCTATTTGGGAGCAGGGCTACTGTTGTCCTTCATTTATCAAAGTGTCCGCTTGAGCTCTCTTAACGTTCATTATTGCACATGCAGCATTGTACACAAACTGCTTCAGGTAATGATTTGTCGATTTGAATTAAAACGGCTATCTGATATGGCATTTCTGGCGGCTTTAGCATTCTGTCTTGTTTTGTGAGGCATATTAAGTTAGCTTGTAGGCACTCTATAATATTACATGCCATATTAGCTGATTTTCTGTTGGCAAGATTTTCAGTTGTAAACCTGTTCTCTGGAGCAATTCAAAATTGTTTGCAGTGCTCTGACTATGGCGACGAGAATATAAATGAAATAGTACCATTTATAGGAAAGTAAGATCCTCCTTCAAGAATAAATGGAAGACTGTTTGAAAGACAGTCACCCTCGTACTGAAATAGATTGATTCAGGATCGCTCACAGATGTGGCAGCTTTCTCATGAACTTTAGACATTGCAAATAAATCTGATCAAAGACTGTGACAGTCATATTGCCAGTGTTGGCAGGTATTGTTAAGCACTGAAGTCTCTTGCCTATCAAAGATGTGAAGCAAGAGTGATGTGTCAGGAAAATAGCAGTTCAGGGTGCAATCTGCTGAATTAATACATTAATTGCATAATATAAATTGTGTGCTCATTTCAAAATAGAGAGCTTTTACGAAGGAGGTATTTTGAATTGAATTTTATTTAAGTTTCTTTCCAGGAGATAGCCAGTGCCATGAAAGCTTACCTCATCATGACTTAATGTCTTGGGGAAGGAAGGCAGAAAGCTGAGGGAAAATAGGCTTTTACATAGTCAATTTTAGAAACACTTTCTATCCTGATGTCTGAACGCTATTGTTGTTATTTTTAATCTGCACCCGCTTTCCAGCTGTTGTTGGGGTTGATGTTAAATGGCATAGACTGGTCACTATTGGAACAGAGAATAGGAACATGGGAATTTGAGCCATTCAGTCGCTTGAACCTGTCCACCCATTCAATGAGATGTATGTCCTGATTGAACAGAGTGCCAGATCATTTAGCGATTATCCTTTATATATATATATATATATATATGCTGGGGGGAATCTTGTCGGTCCAGCAGAGGTGAGGTTGGAGGGTGGAGTAAAATTTAAAGATAGCATGTCAGGTCGACTCCCCAACGTGTTCGCACCTCCAGCATACTTGCCAGAGCCAGGTTCTACACAGCAGCAGCTGGCAGTGACCACTTTAGGGACTAACTGAGGGCCATGGGGGCCAGATGCTGCTACTGTCAGTATCTTTCTGACATTGGATGGGCTCTCCACTGAGGTCGAAGCAAGGCAGTTACCTGGAGGCAATCTTCTAGTGGCAGACAAGGTGGGCCATTGATGCCTCTTATCAATCCCCCCATCGCTGAGCCACGGGAATGAGAATGCTAGTGATGGGGCCACAAGCAGTCCTGTGGAATGTGCCCCCACCACAATGCTGGCCCTGACAGCTGTGGCTATTTACCCACCTCTCCCGGTGGGGCTGCTAGCTGTCCACAGTTTCACGCCCTCAAGATTGGGCCTCCTGCCTCAGGAACCCACTTTGATTGGATGGTGAACGCAGAGGCAAGTCTTCTAATTGACTGTCCCCCATACGATCTTGGTGCCGTGTGGCTAGCTAACACAAATGGCGTTGGAATCCACTTCTGGTCTCAACGAAAGAAAAATTTTAATATTCCTCCCAAGGTGAACCTGATGTTGACTTCGTGCAATTGTGTAAAACCAGCAAAGCTGCAGCCCTTTGTCCATATATCTCAATTTTTATTTTCATTGAAGATAGGAGACATGCTAAATGGGCTGACAGTTTGCTCTCATCCATTTTACACAACCCTTCTGTATGGACTTTTGGCAAGGCAAAAACAGGTGCATGCTTCATTCTAATATTTACATCAGTGGTGATGATATGGGCCAGGATTTTTGTGCCCGCCGGCATCAGGTGTGTCGGGTGGCGTGGGTGAGCAATATGGCGCAATCGGTTTCATGACGCCATGAAATCAGTTTGCGATCGTCCACTCAGTCCACCAATGGCGGGCCGCATTTCCTGACATGAGATGTCGGGAACCTCATTATAATACATCAGCCTATCACTATAAGGTCAGCCCGCCATCTCATTCCCCACCGCTGGATTGTCTGTCCACGTCGGTGGGACAACACACTGACATGTTTCTCAACAGCACGTAAGCGACATGCACCTGGCAGGTGCACTTTACTCGGGACTTCAAGGTTTGTTTGCCTGCCTTGCTTTGGTCAGCATTCGCAGTCATCAACACCAGGCTTCACAGACAGCACCACATCACTTTTAGGGGGGCTCACAGGTAGGTCTCCACCTACCATCAGCCATATGTGGGTGGCTTTTCAACGGCTGCAGGGCAAGGTCTTGCTTGGGGAAGGTAGAGAAGTGGCTTCAGGTGAGGGAAGAGGTTGCAGGATGAGAGCTGTACTGGGGGAGGGTATCCCAGGATGTGTTTGGGGACACATGTTGATCTGTGCAAGTGGCCTCAAGATGGTGATGCCTGAGGAGGCAGTCTTCAGAGGAGATGAGGCCAGTTGGAGATGTGAGGTCATGTGTTTGAGAATGGGCGGTGATGTCTCTTGAGCTGGCAGTGAGTGAGATGCCAGTGAATATGTGATGGGCTTGAGTGTGTGAGTTTAGAGTGATGAGATGGTTGCCAAATCTTGGCAGCACGGATGAGATCATTCATCGTCTATCTGCATTGGATGGCCAACCTCTTCTGTGCAGCATTGGCACTGACTATCGCTGCCATCACCTAGCAAGCCGAAGTGGTAATGTAGCTATCCCTCCTGCGGCCAGAGCAGGGGCAGAGGACATTACATCGGCCCTCCATGGCGTCCAAAAGGCACTCAAGGGCTGCAGTCTTCTTGCCTTTCAGGGCCATGTCTTCTTTGCTGCAGACCTGGGCTGGAAGCACTGAGCACAGCTGTAGTTCAAATGTGATGCTTGGCGTGATGAAGCAGGAAGATGATGGCGGGCAGGTGAATAAGAGCCCACCTGCCATGGGAACACCATGTTTCCTGGGAATCCATAAGTAATGCAGCGGGTTTGGGATGATACGGCGTGAAAACGTGCCATTGCGGCTGGCAGCTAAAACATCATTTACCCGCCCGCTATGGCACTTAGTGCAAATGTGAGACTATTCCTCCCATGCACTTCAGTTCAAACTCGCCTTCTTAGGATTCTCGGCCATTATTCTTGTCCTTATAAAGTGCGTCTTGAAGAAAGAGTGACCTGTCATTTCTTGGTGTTACAGTTTATGTGGCAATTTCTTGCTCTTTTTATGCCAGAATATTTTTCTAGCATCTGGGATAAAAATTGAGGCAAAGATACTTCTAGAATCTAAAATTTACAACATGGTCATTACAATGAAAATCCCATTATTTTTATGTTATTTGGAGAAAGAACGGGAGGGATTGGTGAACACTAGGCAGCGGAGATCACACCTAAGACAGACAACTGGCATCTACCACTGCCCACAAGTCGATAGCTACAGTCAGAACCACGAATATTTGGCAAGCATTGTTTCTAGATGGTGCATTTCACCCAAGGAACCAGAGATGTATCGACCTCATATTCGTGTCAACACTAAGACTGTCTATTTCCACTTCCGTTACATCACTCGACTTCAACCCGTCTCAGTTCATCTGCTGCTGAAACCCTCGTTCATGCCTTCATTATTGCTAGACTCAACTATTCCAAAGCACCTCTGGCTGGTCTCCCACATTCTACCCTCCATAAACTTAAAGTCATCCAAATCTCTGCTGCCAGTGTCCCAACTTGCAGCAAGTCCCATTCCCTATCACACCTGTGTTCGCTGACCTACATTGCCTCTCAGTCAAGCAACGATTTGAATTTAAAATTCCTATCCTTGTTTTCAAATTCTTTCATAGCCTCGCCCTTCCCTATCACAGTAATCTCCTCCAGGCTCACAACCCTCCATGATATCTGTACTCCTCTAATTCTGGCCTCTTGTGCATCCCCAATTATAATTGCTCCAACCATTGGGTGGTTGTGCCTTCAGTTTTTGAGGAGCCATACTCTGGAATTCCCTCCCTACATCCCTTCACCTCTCTACCTTGCTTTCTTCCTTTAAAACACTCCATAAAAGCAACCTCTTTGACAAAGCAACCTCTTTTGGTCGTCTGACCTATTATCTCCTAATGTGGCTTGGTATCATACTTTGTTTTGTAATGCTCCTGTGAAGCTCTTTGGGACGTTACATTACGTTAAAGGCACTACAGAAGTTGTTGATCTTGTTGTTTGCTGCAAATGAAACACTGCATTTCCTACGTTTTATCAATGACACTGCCTATAGCAGTTGAGGTCATCGCATCCCTGAACTTTTATACTATATGGTACACCAACAACATTAATCAAGTTAGCAATGTTCTCCACATTGGCCGAATACACCTTTGACAACACTAGCTTCTGCAGTAGCTCAAATACAATGGATTCCATTCCTATTACCTGCTAATATCTGAAGCTCTGAAGAGTCATACAGACTCGAAACATTAACTCTGTTTCTCTCTCCACAGATGCTGCCAGACCTGTTGAGTTTTTTTCCAGCGTTTCATGTTTTTATTTCAGATTTTCAGCATCAGCAGTATTTTTGCTTTTATTATACCTGCTAACATCTGCCTTGACGAGGCGGCTCAAAAGCATTTAATTTAAATGTGTAGCAGCTTTCCTGCTAATATAAAAACAATTTCCATTTACGTAGATCTGTCCCCCGACCTATTGAAACAGTTACAGAAATTTGCTTTTTGTGATAAACGCTCACATTATACCACTTTCATCCTGCAAGCATCTGCATTGATTTATCTGCATGCAATTAGGTCATCTCTCTCTCCAGGTTCCGCAAGACATTTCTCACATACTCACCTCAATCTTAATCCCTTAAATACACTTGCTTGAATGATTCTAACCCACAGGAGACAGCACACTCATCTTCAGTTGCATCAATACATCCTGAATCCCTATGTGAAGGAGGCTACAATAGAGATGATGGAAGGAAATACATTCTTCTTGTGGGCTGCTCTGAGGAACAGCAAGCTGAGTTAAAATAGTCGTTATTTTATGTGCCCAATGCTGTGGAACATCTTGTCTTCCATCCCGTAGTTCAGACCTTGGCGGCGATACCCACATCCCAGGAATGAATAAAAAAATGGGGTGAAATTAGCCTTGTGTTGTCATACAAAAATGGACAATAATGAATAAGCAGACTGTTTTACATGATGTCCATTTTTCTTTTTCCCTGACTCAATAGAAAACTGAGATGAGGGGGCTGTAAAACAGGCTCATCACTTGGCCTTTTTGCATGACTACTAAAGAACAATTTCAACCCAACACTTTTAATATGCTGAAACATAAATTTATATCGGTATATTTTTAAATAAATAGATTGCCTACAAGATCGAAGTCATTATATTTCCTGTTTTACCATGGTCCCATAATTTTAAAAAGGAGGGCTATTAACCTCTGGGCGCTCACTATTGATATTTATATATTGAAAGAAGCATAATCAAATTATAATTAAAAGAGGAACTGAGCGTTTATTACTCAAGTTTTGCAATCCTTACCTTCAAAAGGAAAGACCACATTACCTTCTGTTCCTTCCAACTTAGTCACATCAACAACACTCCCTTCCCATGTTAATGAAACTTTATCCACTATTGCCTCTAGTACTAAAGCACTTTGATTTTACAGTGTGGGTAAGGAGCCATTTGCACTTACTAAAGCACATTTCTTCAATCAATTCTGCGGAATTGTTTTCAGTCTAATTTCAGGCACTAGTCAAGCTTTGTGTATTTTATGTCAAAAGAGCATTAGCACCTCATTTGGGGATTTTCAGGCTGGCCCAGTTCCTGGTACTGCCAGGAACAGTCTGCTCTGAAACCCACACTGTTCCAAAATGATTTTGGCCACTGGACAATGTTTACATCTTTGCTGATGTCATGTGTGCTGAAGCACAGACTTTTGTGTTGTGGATTTTGTAATTTTTCTCTTCATTTTACAATTCTACCTCACCACCATCTCCTTTAACTCCTTCACTGTCTCTAAATTGCTAGACTGCTTGTCTGACATGGAGGATGAGCAGAAATTTCCACCAATTAAATGTCGGGATGACTGAAGCTACTGCTTTCAGTTCCTGCTGCAAAATTTGTTCCCTCATCACCCATTCTATGTCTCTCCGTGATAACCGTATGAAGCTGAACTAGACTGTTCACCAACTTGGTGTCATATTTGACCATGAAATGAACTTGCAAACACATTTCTGCATTATTATGAAGACTGCCTTCTTCCAATTCTGTAAGATCATTTAATTTTGCCTTGCCTCAGCTCATCAGCTGCTGAAACTCTTGTTCATGCCTTTGCTGGAAAGAGACATGTTGCTGAAACTTTTCATCTTGCACTCATCAGGACAAATTTAAGAATACTGCATTTAAATCACAACAATTTATACCACATGAAAAAAGGATGGTGATTTTTTGGCAAGTTGCCTCTGATTGGCCATGGGGTTTTTTTTATTCATATAAGGAATGCAGGTGTCGCTAGCTAGGCCAGCATTTATTGCCCATCCCTAATTGCCCTTGAGAATGTGGTGGTGAGATGCCTTCTTGAACCGCTTCAGTCCATATGGTGTAAGTACACCCACAGTGCTTTTAGAGAGGCAGTTCCAGGATTTTGAAACAGTGACAGTGAAGGAACGGTGATATATTTTCAAGTCAGGATGATGAGTAGCTTGGAGGGGAACTTCCAGGTGGTGGTGTTCCCATACGTCTGCTGACCTTGTCCTTCTAGATGCTAGCAGTCATGAGTTTGGAAGGTGCTGTCTAAGGAGGCCTAGTGAGTTCCTGCAGTGCTTCCTGTAGATGGTACGCACTGTGCATTGGTGGTGAAGGGAGTGATTGTTTGTGCATGTGGTGCCAATCAAGCGGGCTGCTTTGCCCTGGATGCTGTCAAGTTTTTTGAGTGTTATTGGAGTTCCACTCATCCAGGCAAGTGGAGAGTATTCTATCACACTCCTGACTGGTGCCTTGAAGATGGTGTCAGGCTTTAGGGAGTCAGGAGGTGAATTATTCGCCGCAGGATTCCTAGTCTGTAACTTGCTCTTGTAGCCACAGTATTTATATGCCTGCCCGGTTCAGATTCTGATCAATGGTAATCCCCAGGATGTTGATAGTGGGGGTTTCAGTGATGGTAATGCCATTGAACATCAAGGGACGATGGTTAGGGTGGAATCATCCCAGATTTACACTAAATAACTTTTTACCCGCCAGCTGCAATGGCAGCTTTTCATGCCATATCATCCCAATCATGCCTCATTAATTATGAATTCCTTGGAAACATGCTGTTTCGCTGGTGCATGGCCTCTGCTTCGCCAGCCCCGCCATCACCTCAGCACCTCCTCGGGCCAGGCACCATATGTAAAGTGCAGCCACGTGCACACTGCTCAGTGCTTACATCCCAGGACTGCTGCACAGAAGACATGGGCTGTAAAAGACAAAAAGACTGCAGCCCCCTGAATCAGTGATGCATCCATGGGACAACTTCTGGACATTGTTGGAGCCCGCCACAATGACCTCTACCTCTACTCTAGCCACAGGAGGCCCATCAGTGTCACCACTCCAGCTTGGGAGGCAGTGGCAGCGGTGGTTAATGTCAACACTGCACAGAACAGGTTCGCTACCCAGTGCAGAAAGAGATTGAATGATCTCACCCGTGATGCCAGGGTAAGGCAACCATCTCATTACTCCAAACTCACACACTCACAAGGCCATCACATATTCATCTCACCCACTGCCAGCTCAAGGGACATCACCACTCATTCTCTCACACACACCCTCACATCTCCATCTGGCCTCATCTCCTCTGGTGATTGCTTCCTCAGCCCTCACCCTCTTGAGGCCACTTGTACAGATCAACATGTGCCCCCACACAACACCCTGGGACAGCCCCCTTTTCCAGTACAACCCTTGCCCTGCAGCCTCTTCCCTTGCCTGAGGCATTTTCTCCCCCTTCCCCAAGGAAGCCCTAGCCCTGCAGCTGTGGAAAAGCCAGCTCCACCTTATGGCTGGTCTGATAAATTGACACCTGCCCAAGAGCCCCCCTAAGAGTGATGTGATGCTGCTTGCGATGCCTGGCACTGATGACCGTGATTGCTGCTCAAAGCAAGGTAGACAAACAAACCTCGAAGTCCCGAGTGAAATGCTGCTCACCAGGTGCATGTCACTTATGTTCGGTTGTGCAACACGTCGGCATGATGCTTGGATATGAAGTGTGGGGGTATGATTACGGCGAGCTGGGCTTATAATGATAAGTAGATGCATTACAATGAAGCTTCCGATGTGCGGCAGCAGGAAAGGTGGCTCACCATTAACGGGCAGAGCTGGCAATTGCAAACCGGTTTCACAAGGCCGATTTTTGGCCTTCCCACCATATTGTCCACTCATGCGCGTCATGATGTCTGGCTCCAGTGGGCACAGAAAATTCCGCCCTTAGATTCTTTCTTGTTAGAAATGGTCATTGCTTGGCACTTGTGCAGCATGCATGTTGCTTGCCGCTAGTCAGCCCAAGCCCGATTATTGTCCAGGTCTTGCTGTATTTGAATATGGACTGCTTCAGTATCTGAAGAATCACTAATGGTGCTGAGTATTGTGCAATCATCAGTGACCATCTCCACTTCTGACCTTATGATGGAAGGAAGGTCATTGGTGAGGCAGCTGAAGATGGTTGGGCCTAGGACACTACCCTAAGGAACTCCTGCAGTGATGTCCTGGAGCTGAGATGACTGACCTCCAGCAACCACAACCATCTTCTTTTGTATTAGGTATGACTCCAAGGAGTGGAAATTTTTTCCCCTGATTCCCATTGACTCCAGTTTTGTTTGGGCTCCTTGATGCCACACTTGGTCAAATGCAGCCTTGACAGTCACTTTCACCTCACCTCTGGGTTCAACTCTTCTGTCCTTGTTTTAACCAAGGCTGTAATGAGGTCAGGAGCTGAGTGGCCCTGGAGGAACCCCAACTGGGCATCAGTGAGCAGGTTATTGTTAAGCAAGTGCAGCTTGATAGCACTGTTGATGATCTCCCTCCATCACTATATTGATGATTGAGAGTAGACTGATAGGGCGGTAATTGGCCAGTTTGGATTTGTCCTGCTTCTTGTGTACATCACATACCCAGGCAAGCTTCCACATTGCCAGGTAGATATCAGTGTTGTAATTGTACTGGAACAACTTGGCTAGTGTCACGGCAAGTTCTGGAGCACAAGTCTTCTGTTGTTGGAGCCCGTAGACTTTGCAGTATCCAGTGCCTTCAGCCATTTCTTGATATCACGTGGAGTGAATTGAATTGGCTGAAGACTGGCATCTGTGATGCTGGGAGCCTCCAGAGACAGCAGAGATGGATCATCCACTCGACACTTCTGGCTGAAGATTGTTGTGAATGCTTCAGCCTTATCTTTTGTACTGATGTGCTGGATTCCCCCATTATTGAGGATGGTGATATTTGTGGAGCCTCCTCCTCCAGTGAGTTAGTTAATTGTCCAGCACCGTTCACAACTGAATGTGCAGGACTGCAGAGCTTAGATCTAATCCATTGGTTGTGGAATCGCTTAGCTCTGTCTATTGCTTGCTGCTTGTGCTATTTGGCCTGCATGTAGTCTTGTGTTGTAGTTTCATCAGGTTGATACCTCATTTTTAGCTATGCCTGTTGCTGATCCTGGCATGCCCTCCTGCACTCTTCGTTGAACCAGGGTTGATCCCCTGGCTTGAAGGTAATGGTAGAGTGGGGGATATGCTGGACCATTAGGTTATAGATTGTGATTGAGTACAATTCTGCTGTGGCTGATGCCCAGTCTTGAGTTGCCAGATTTATTCAAAATCTGTATCATTTAGCAGAGTGGTAGTGCCACACAACACGATGAAGGATATCCTCAATGTGAAGGGGGGACTTTGTCTCCACAAGGACTGTGCGGTGATCACTCCTGCCAATACAGTCATGGACAGAGGCACCAGCGGCAGGCAAATTTGAGAAGATAAGGTCAAGTATGTTTTTCCCTCTTGTTGGTTCCCTCACCACCTCCTGAAGGCCCAGTCTAGTAGTTATGTCCTTTTGGACTTGGCCATCTCAGTCAGTAGTGGTGCTACTGAGCCACCCTTGGTGATGAACATTGAAGCCCCCTACCCAGAGTACGTTCTGCATCCTTTCCATCCTCAGTGTTTCTTCCAAGTGATGTTCAACATGGAGGAGTACTGATTCATCAGCTGAGGGGGCAAAGTACGTGGTAATTAACAAGGGGTTACTTTGCCCATATTTGACCTAATGCCATGAGACATCATGTGATCTGGAGTCGATATTGAGGACTTCCAGGGCAACTCCCTTCTAACTGTATACCACTGTGCCAACACCTCTGCTGGGTATGTCCTGCCGGTGGGATGAGACATGCCCAAGGATGGTGACAGTGGTGTCTGGGACATTTTCTGTGAGGTATGATTCTGTGAAGATGACTATGTCAGGCTGTTTCTTGACTATTCTGTGAGTCAGCTCTCCCAAATTTGGTATAGATGTTAGTAAAGAGGACTTTGCAGGGTCGACATGGCTGAGTTTTCCGTTGTTGTTTCTTTTGCCTAGGTCGATGCCGGGTTGTCTGTCTGGTTTCATTTCTTTTAGACTTTTTAGTGAGTTGGTGCAACAGAGTAGCTTTCTAGGCCATTTCAGAAAGCATGTCAACCTGGAGTCTCGTGTAGGGCAGACCAGGTGAGGACAGCAGCTTTCCTTTCCTGAAGGACATTAGTGAACCAGATGGGTTTTTCCAACAATGGGTAATAGTTTTATTTTCATCATTAGACTTTTAATTTCCATTCAATTCAAATTCCACCATCTGCCACAGTGGGATTCAACCTCTGGTCGCCAGAGCAATACCCTGGGTTTCTAGATTACTAGTCCAGCAACAATACCACTACGCCACTGCTTCCCCTAAAGGTTGTTGCCATGGAGAAAGCAGCAGGACCTATTGGCTCCCCAGCTCCCAGGTATTTCAAAAAAGGTACAAGGCTTGAACATATTCATTTTGTTTGCAGAGAATGTGTCCCTGAGTATTGTTACAACCAGGTTAAGAAGTGTGAACTGACTCCTCTCTCTGTCCCACTCCTGGTTTGGCCATAACAGAGTTTGAATTTAAAAAGGAAGTGATATTGCCAATTCAATATAAACATTGAGCTGTGTGTAGCTCGGTGTAACATATAAGCCAGCCTGGTTCCTTAAGTTAGCAAGTCAAGAGTTAGCTTTATTGCTTAAACTCACCCAAAGATGCAGAAATTATTAACAAAAGATTTCAAATGTACAAATATGTCCAACTATTTATGACTACAAAAATAACAGACACACAACTCCCCCTCCACAGCATGCAAAATAGAAATTAAACTCTGTAAAGTATCAGATTTTAAAACTTGGCCAAGCAAAAAGTAAAGTCAGAAAAAAAAGACACTCACAGATTGAAAAAAAAACTTGTTGCGGTCAACCAAGAGGTGGAAAGAGAAAAAAAAAACTTGTTGTGGTCAACCAAGAGGTGGAGAGAGAGCATATGAACAGGTGAACATATGAAATAGGAGCAGAAGTAGGTCATTCGGCCTGTCGAATCCTCTCTGCTATTCAATAAAATTATGGCTGATGTGTTTGTTTTACTGTCTCCACATTCCCA
This sequence comes from Carcharodon carcharias, assembly GCF_017639515.1. Classification (NCBI taxonomy): domain Eukaryota; kingdom Metazoa; phylum Chordata; class Chondrichthyes; order Lamniformes; family Lamnidae; genus Carcharodon; species Carcharodon carcharias. The sequence continues at coordinate 26,745,263 of NC_054472.1, read as the reverse complement.
ACAATCCTCATTAACCTTTGATCCCTTTGCCTAACAAGAATCTATCTACCTCCATCTTAAAGATATTAAATGACACCGCCTCCACCGTCTTCTGTGGCAGAGAGTTCCAAAGTTGCACAACCCTCTGAGAGAAAAAAATTCTCCTCATCTCTGTCCTAAAAGACACCCCCTAATTTTAAAACTGTGCCCCTTAGTTCTGGACTCACCCACAAGAGGAAACATTATTGTCAAGACCATTCAGGATCTTATATACTTCAATCAAGTCACCCCTCACTCTTCTAAACTCCAATGGAAACAAGTCCAGTCTACCCAACCTTTCCTCATAAGACAGCCCACTCATTCCAGGTATCAATCTAGTAAACTTCCTTTGAACTGCCTCCAATGCATTTACATCCTTCGTTAAATAAGGGGACCAAAACTGCACACAGTACTTGAGATGTGGTCTCACCAATGCCTAGTATAACTGAAACATAACACCTTTATTTTTATGTTCAATTCCTCTCGTAATGAATGTTAGCATTCCATTAGTCTTCTTAATTGCTTGTTGTGTCTGTATATTAACTTTTTGTGATTCATGCACTATAACACCTAGATCCCTCTGCACCTCAGAATTCTACAGGCGTTCTCCATTTAAATAATACCCTGCTCTTTTATTCTCCCTGCCAAAGTGAACTTCATATTTTCTCACATTGTACTCCATCTGTCAGATTTTTGCCCACACACTCAACCTATCTATATCTGTCTACACCTGCACTTCTCACCTGCCAGAACAGGTTATTCACCCTCCTGCCTCACCATCCACGATGGAGCATCCAGCCTGGTAAGCTGCTCATTCTAGAGCCTTCTCCTTCATGGGCATTAGAACGGCAATGATTGGAATTCCAGCACGGTCAGGGCCCTCTCCCTTGCGTACTGGGGACCGGTCTCCTGTGGGAACACAGAAGATGAATGTCAGTCTTGCACATTAGCTGGTGCTTTTGTAGCCACTGGTATGCTCATGGCATTGGACCACTCTGGAATCGGCAGTGCCAGGGTCATGTCCCCTGACAGATCTGCAGCCATTACTTTCCCAAGAGATGCTGCAGCCTTCACCCATAGCCACCTACGAGGTGGGCTCTTCCTCTCCTGCACCTATACTTAACTAGTTGCTGACCCCTTAGGGACCTGAGATGTGATACTGACTCTTGCCCTGTGGAGAAAGTCATTGATGTACTTATGGCATTGCAGGCAGGTTCTCTGGATTGACCCCACAGCTGCTGGCTTTCTCTGCGATCTCTGTCCAGGCTTGCACGATTAGGCAGCGAGGCCTCCTCCTTCTGTCCCTGGGGAAGAGGATCTCCGACCTTGCCCAAGTAGCCTAGAGGAGAAGGTACAGGGAGTTGTCACTGAATGGTAGGGCCACCTGGGATCTTGCTTCTACCATGCCAAAAAGCACATCTCTCCTGTGGATTTCTTCCAGGGATCTGGAGGGCTCAGTGCTGGGAAAATTCTGCAGGGTTCAGTGGTGAGAGGGGCCACTGGTTGGAGGATGCTTGCAGGCCTAACTGTTCAGAGGCAGGTATGGGTGATGCAGCTGGTGGCTTCTTTAAACATGACGCCAGCACTTCCTTTCACATCAAGCAATGACACGGCCATTGCTTCAATGCCTGGCTGAGTAATTGGCCACCCCACACTCCAGCTGTTAATTGGCCACCCGGTGCAAGACCGTTAGGAAGATGGGAATCAGGGCAGGAGGACCTTCACCGCCCGCCTCCGGATACACTTTCTCTTACCCCCTGGGTCACATCAAATTTTAGCTAAAGCTTTTTGCTAGCCAGCAATCCAAAAAGTACAGGGCTTTCTCTATGCATCTGTGTGTACAGGGCAAGTAATCATGCATCCCCTTCACCAATCAGGTTGAAGAATTGTTAATGAGCAGTGCAGATTCTGAACCAGGAAGTGTCAATTGGAATAGTTAATACAATGTTAAATCATATACAGGAAGCAAAAGAAAAAAGATGGAAAGAAAGATTGGATTAAGATGGAGGGAAAAAACATACAGACAGAAAATTTATTTTAAAAAATTACTTACCTGTTTTTACTCTCTAATGATTCAAATTGGAAGGACTAGAGCTCCACAATTACCAAAGTTAATTTTCAGTGCTAGAGAGGTTGTTTGGCAGTAATTAAGACTTACGACTCTATGAAAAGGGTACATACATAGGAATGGTCAAGGCCTGAATTTTTCTGGTGAGCTTAATGTGCATAAGGTAATTACAGCAACTTCACACCATTCAGTTGTTTCAAGCTAAGTTGCTTGGCGAGATACTAGTGTAGCGAAGCTCCTGGAGGAGCAGGGAAATTCAGACAGCAACTTGCTAATTTATGCATTTTAGTGGAAATTGCTGTCTGATTTCCACATTACTTCAAAAACTGTTTTACAAAAGGGGTAAAAGATTTTAATTGCTGCATAATCCGACGCAATATAAGAACAATTTCCATTTAAAAACATACACATCTAATTTTATGTTCTACTGTGCCCTCTGCACCCCACCCCACTTTTCCCCCTAAGAGAATTAATGCCTGAGCAACAATTTTGTGGAAAACAAGTGAAAAGTTGGTGGAGCAGGTTTTGCCTTTGGCTGACTATTTGCCATTGACTGCAGCCTAATTTCTGCAGGCAGCCTAAAATTTCAATAATGTTGGCAGCTCCTCACAGGATACCCTCTTTATTGTGGGGTGGGCAGGGGGAGGGGAGACCGGAAAAGGCTTGGCATTGGTTTCTGAAACCTAAAGTAAGTCAGACAGTTCTAAAGGAGGGCCAATTTTTTGTGAAGTTTAAATTTTCATGGTTGCTGACAGAACTGCTCCCTATCTGGTTTCCCGACCTCACTGGAAGTGGGCAGAATTCCAACAGAAAATAAGCCTTCTCCATTCCCTTTCCCAATTTCCTCTTGAGGCAGGCCCAAATTTTAATTTAGTTTCAGTGAAGAAGTACCCTGACCCTGTTTGAAGTCGGCTCTAATGGAACAGCTAAAATTAGAATTTGCTAGACTGGCAATCATAAATGTAAATTGCTTTTGCATGGCAAAGCGCGACAGGACAGCTTGCTTTAATTTACCGTTTGAACTTTGCAAGTGAAATAAAAATATGCCCCAGGTATGCTCTGGCGCTAATGGTTCCTCTATTCATGTCTTCCTTAGCCCTCTAACTTTCGGAACTTAAGGTATGTCAGTTGATTGCAACCTCTCTTTGCACATAGGAGCGTAAGACCAGAGGTTGTAGGCCATTCAGCCCGTCAAGCCTGTTCTGCCATATTTGATCATGGCTGATCTGGAGCCGAACATCATCTTGGTTCCACAACCCTTATTATCCTTCCCTAACATAAATCTATCAAAGTCGGCTTTGAAATTTTCAATTGATCCCCAGCCTCAATTATTTTAGCGGGGTGAGTGTTCCAGATATCCACTATCCTTTGTGTGAAGAAGTGCTCCTTGGCATCATCCTTGAACAATTTAGCTCTAATTTTAATGTTTTGTCACCTGAAACGTGAAATCCAGCCAATTCCTTACAAATCTGTATCAAGTTTCAGAGTTCCGCTTCATGATATGTGCAAATCAGAGTTAAAGGGGTTGGGCAACTAATTCCCTTTGAACGTCAGAGTGACAGATTTCAACGCTATTGGAACTTGTGAGATAAAATGGAGTGACCAATTCATTGTTGCCTTCAGACCACAGGCAAAGTAACAGCCATTGCCCCAAATAGTGGAGTTGATCTCATACAAATTGAACACAGGAGAGATTGGAAGAAAGGGAAACTTATGCCGGTGTCATAAACCTCGTGCCTTGGAAGGAAAAAAAAAACTGACTCACGTTGGTGTAAATTACAGAATAGATAGTTTCATGAGATGGTAAGTTTTGCAAAACCAATAAATACTTTAACCTGAGGCATTTGGGTGAGGGACAGTTTTCTTTAAATGCTTTGTCCAGTGAAATATTTTCTCTTAAATTACATCTCAGTGATAAACTTCTGCCTTTGTGCTCACAGCAAAGAGCATTGTTTGCCAGCGCATGCACTGGGAATTCCAGTGGATGCTGTATAGTGTTTTTCGCCAACTAACTAGCACTTTACAGACCATACCAGGACTTGGTGTTTGTCAGCCCAAATCCTTCTCCCATCTGACCAGCAATAAAAATCACAGAATCACAGAATTGTTACACTGCAGAAGGAGGCCACTAACTAGTGGCTTATATAAGCTCATCATAACCTCCTTGCTCTTGTACTCTATGTCTCTATTAATAAAGCCCAGGATATCCCAGCATGAAAACTTGAGAATGAATAGAATTATTTTGAGGGGAAAGTATTAAGCTAACATGAATCTTCGACATTTATCTAATATAAATTATGCAAGTAATTGTACTGACAATATTGCTCATTTTTACCACTCAAGTTTATTAATGCAACCATCCACTTGCTTAATATCCCAAGTACAGATTCTTCCAGACATAATCCTAAGACTGGCTCTCAGAATTTTTACCTGAGTGTATAGGCCCAGGTTCAGATGCATGGGATCCTTTGCATTCTTCTTCAGCCTAACCAGCAACTCAACATATTGCCACTTTGTTCCTATCTCCTACACCACTTCACTGGACAAAAAGGGCTATGCAGCCACATATCAGTCATGAAATGGTGGTGGTGTATTACAGTTCATTCAGGGAGTCTGAGTTGCTTGGCAACATGCATTTTACTTGCATGTTGTAGTCTGGAGCTATTGATAGTGATGGTAGAGGATCCAAATTTCTTTCCATCACGTGGCTGACTAGGAATATTTTGCTTTTATGTGTGCCATTGACGTGTGTTGGAAGGATTGGCAGGTTGATACTCAATCTGTTTGGCCACGTTATGAATGCGCCTTCCTTGCCTATCAAGTCCTGGTGTGGCTCTCAAAGAGTTGTGAGGCAGGGTTTTTAGGTCAGTGGCTGGGCGTGCGCCTGACCTGACCGAGCATGAAATGACACATGATGATGCTGGCCGAGCATGCCGATGTCAATGCGCAGTCACCTGATAGCTCGGTTGGCTGGTGCGCGCCGAAGCCGGCAGCGTGCCAGCTGACAATTAAAAGACCTATTAAGGCCACTAGGTTATCAACTGTGCTTGATTTTTCATTGCCCATTCAACCTAATAGTTGACGGGCAGGCAAAAAGGCCAAGCAGCCCTTGCATTTTTTCGGAAGTCTCATCCACGGGCGGGATGAGGTTTCCAAAATCAAATACAAATGAAATAAAAAACATTAATTCTGAATTAAAACATGTCCCTGCTCATGTGAGAGAGTCACATGTGGGGACATGTTTCATTAAATTTCTTTGTTGTTTAATAATTTTTTCAACATATCCTTCATCTCCCTGCAGCAGATTATTCAATGCTCTTTCGCACGCATGCGTAAAGTTTGCACTAGGCCTGCTCGCACTCCTCCTCTCCCTGCCGCACAGACAGCGCTCAGTGCTGCTGCTCGCATATCACGCTGGGTGGTCCCTAATCAGCCCGCCAGCGTGAAATTGCGCTGACCTGTTGATCACGGGCTGCTTCCTGACAGCCCCCGCCCACCCCTGCTGATCCCGCACGCCAAGTTCAAAATTCTGCTCATGATTTTTTAAAGTCATTATCAGTTTTTTAAAAATGGATTACTCACAAATGTAAATAGGAAATTATTATTAAAATAATTACTTTGTGTGATAAGCTCATTTTCAACTGTGTTAATAAAACTGCACCATATTATTGCCCTTAAATACATCAAGGATTTTTTCTATGCAAGGAAAATGTGTAAAATAATTGTATTCTAAAATCCTGCATAATTGCATTGGTTCAAGGAATTCTTTATGTTTGTGAGCTTGCAAGTAAGTTTGGGCAGAATCTTGAACCATATCTTTACTTCAGAAAACTAATGTGATTTCAATGACAATTTATGCCTGGGTTGCTGACTGCACCCAAACAGAAACTCTATCCCTAGGAGTTTACTATTTGAACAGACACCGTGGGCAATTGTATTAACCGAAGACTTTTCCTGAAAATTAATAATCAGGCAAACATTACATTTTAGTGAAGATAATGGCTCAAGAATATTAATGAGAAATGCATGAATAACTGTGGTGAATTATGGATGAGTTCAGGTTGTATGAATACGATAAACCCTGTAGGTCATATCTGTTTCTGATAGCTCTCAACCCTATTACAGACAGGAGAGAGAGGTGGGAAAATTCCCCCCTTTTTACTCACCTCTCAACTGAACACAACAAGATGTATTTAGAGAAGGAGTGTTTTGAACCCTTGAGTGCTCTGACTTTTAAGAACATTCAAAAAACAAGCTTTCTTGTAATTTTAAATCAAAAGGAAGGATAAATGTTTGTGTTTACAAATCCTGAAATTTAATCTCAACAAACACCCACTCCTCAAACACTCACTCTTCATTCACATAAGACACACACATACACACACAAGAAAAAATGATTTCTAAAGGTGGAGAATGCACTTTGATTTGTTAAAGCTCAAAAGTCAATATTAATCTAGTTCTTCAAGAAGGTTGTCAGAAACTTTGCTGGCTTGAAAATTTTCCTTTATTTCATTGAAGGGAAAATGGAGGTTGAAGATCTCTGATGATGCACTCGCAATGATTTAATCCATGCAACAGCAGGTTTCTGGCTTTTCCAGATGAAGTTGTGATCAAGGCCCTGCAGTAAAAATTATAATCTGCAGGTAGAGGAAAACTACGCTTCTCTGCCTGAAGTGATTTTTTTGGGGCAGATTCCTTTCCTTTTGTGGGTGAGATCTGTCCCTTCTGAGGCCTTTGTCCTAGACTTCTTTCTCTGGGCTGTTCTTAGAATAATAAGATATTTGTTATCTCAAGCCAGTTTCCGTCATGTGACCACAGAATCAATATTCCCATTATTTACACAAACAATTGGATGGCATAAGCCATTGTTGTACTATAGGGAATGAATGACAGTCATTTGCACCTTCTTGTGAAAAAGTAGTTTCCTTTACATTCATATTTGTGGGGTTTCAGGTTTGCAGAATCAAAGCCTGGGACAACCATTATATCTCAGTTTCTGTAAACATCCAGACAATAGTACTATAGCTATTAATTCCAAAAGTAATCTGTTGCATCTTGAAATTTCTTGCTTCTTCAATGGAAGTTCACCCAAAGGTCATTTACATGGCAATGATTTTTCAAAGACAGGTACAGACATAATTTAGTCCTTTTCTGTGCAGAAACCACAAAAAGGTCACCTGAACACCCCTCTGCCCCCAGAGACCAGCTTGTCAAGGTAAATTCTATGCTATCTTTCAAAGGCAAAAATGTCCATCTTTGTCATATATTTACAGGCATATGACACAAAAGTAATAGCCCATATATGTCTGCATGACACAGAAACCATCGATATGGGTATCCCACATAACCAGGCCTGTGGGAGTATAGAATGCAGCTCGACCAACAATAGGCTCTCAGATTGCCTCATTTAATCCCATTCTAGTTCTTCACTGACTCAGCTATACCACCTGAAGGTGGATGGATTGGCTTCACTATGCCATTACGGATTTTGATATCACCAACACTAATGTGAACGAAAGCTTATTTTGCATTCTGAGGAAGATTGTTTACAAGGTATAGTCAACAGGTTGGCCCAGAAATTCAGTTAGAGCTATATTCAGGTAGCCAATGTGTATAGGGAATGAACCCTACCCACTGAAGACAGAGACTAGAGAATTGAGAAGAAAATGTTTGTCAGACATCATCTAAATAACCTCGGCATGATGCTGTTGCTTGTTGTGCCTTCATAGCTGATCACTCCACTGAGAAATTACATTTTGGGCCAATTTCCTCATTAGCTGCAACCCCCAGTAAAAACTGAGTCATGGAGTGCGCCTAACGGGAAGAAGAGTCAGGACCAGGAGAGGCCCAAACAGTTAATTTCTTTTTTTTAAAGAAGGTGGACTGGCAACAGAGGTTAGCAGGTAAAATAGCAAATGAATAATGGGAGGCCTCAAAAGAGGAGAGAGTAAGAGGAGAGAGTTTGGGTCCATGCTTAATGCATTTCTATGAGAAGGAAAGGAAGGGCATAGCTAGAGTTCCTTAAAAGATGGTAGAGAGTGAGGTTACTGGTTTAACCCAACCTGCACACTGACACCTGCACCCCACCACCATTTCAACCTTTGAGCTTTCCCTCCTTCCCTATTTCTGCTGCAACCACCCATCCCTAACCTATGATCTTTTCCAGTTGCCATTCCCCATTGGCCCCTGTCTGCAGCTTTCTACCACTGTCTTTCTCACTTGGTCAGCCTGTCAGTCTGGCTGCCTACCAGTTATAGTATGGAAGAAGCAAATGAATTCAGTTGAATTCAGGAGGACCTCCTTTTTCACAAGCTTTCAATGTTTCTCCCCATTCCCTTCCCAACTTCCCATAATACTGGGTTGTCTTTGTCTCTATGGAACTTTTAAATTGACACAGAACTACTTCATTTGCAATTCAGTCAGCAATTTTGATATTTGTTAGTAGGTGGCTATAAAGGGCAGGATTTGCAAGCAAATTCCTCTTTAACTGGGCAGCCTTGCTGTCAGTCAAACACACATCCAGATATTACCTCAGAAAACATAATGTGCTTGGAATAAGGAGGCTAAGACATTTTTAAGATAAAATCCTTAAGGAAAAAAGGCTCAAGACACTAAAAATTACAGTATGAAGTTTTCAAAATTTTCTAATGTGATGAAATCTGCAGTCTGCAGGGTCAGGGGAGAAGTGTGTGCAAGTTGTTGTTTGCACTGATGGTTTGTTGAATATTCTAGTGGATGCACTGACTTTGCTTTCAAAGCCTGTGTTTTTTTCAGACAGTCCTTAACTGAAAGAAGAGCTAAAATTGTAGGTTTCTGGGAAAGGGGTTTGTCATTTTGGGATCTTGGCTGTGACATCAGATTTCTGGGAAATCAGACTGTGACCTCAGGTTGCTAAGGAAGCTGATTGAATTCAATAAAGGAAGCATGCAGACCTTTCAGGGGTCAGATTTAAGCAGGAGAGCAGTACATGTGGGCTGATGAGAGGGTGTGCGTGGGAGGCAGCTGAAGAGAAAGGAAACCTACAGGTTGGATTTAGCAGCAGGGATAACATAATAAAGTTACAGTTGCTCCTTCAGTCATTTTAGCGGGATTGATAAGCCGGCCATGCAGTGCACTCAGGTGTTATGAGATAGACAGATAAATGTGATCTTGGGAAAACATGCCATCAAAACTTATGGACCAAGCTAAGGAGGTTTTGCAGAAGTACGTCGTTTTGTTGACAACTGTATCTGTGGAACTTAGATGGAGCAAAGCTGTTGTGGGATGTGACTCGATGACCAAATCCTGTGTGAGGAAAAGGAATTGAATTTTTCCTAAGGGAGACAGAGTTAGTGAAGGACTTGGTGGCTGAAGGTGGTGCAATATGTGCTAAGGGGACTGCCAGTGAATCTTTGTTGTGCTGGCTATTTAGAGTGTAATTTATAGTTTCCATGGAATACAATTTGCTGATTAATTCATGTTAATTTATGTTGATTTTGGTTTGATTGCTAAAGTAAAAGTTACGTAAGGTGAAATCTGGTCCATCGATTTCTTCTGTTGGAGTCTTTTGGTAAGTTCTTTGCTTTTAGGTTATTGGTCTACACAAGGATCATAATACTAAATGCAGCAAATAGTTAGAAATTTTCTCACTACACATACCCATAAATAAAAAAGCATTTCACGGAATCTTAGGGCTGAGATGTGTTGCCATAGTTATATTGGCACGGAATGCTATAGGTATGATCAATTCTCCAGTGGGCAATGCATGATTGTTGCCCAATCAGAACAGGCCACAGTGATCCTATCAGTAGATTGGGCACTGTGCAGCCAATGACCAATGTACTTGACGTCGCTCCCACCAATCGCATAGTTGAATATTGAGACACTGAAAGAAGCATTTGTAAAATAAGAGCAATTGAATGGAGTTATTTTCAATTTTTCTAAGAACACTAATCCTTCAAAAGAAAAACAAATCAGCTTAGCACAGCTATAATAAAAGCTGATGTTTTTTGCTGACAAATTTGTATAGTTGTAAGGAGTAAAGTCATTGAATTTAAATAGTAACTTAGTTTAAATGCAATATTTTGGTCTTTCCACAAGCAGGTCCTGTGAGCAATGACGCAGGGAGTGACTGGCCAAGAATGCCTGGTCCTTTCCAGCTACTACAGTCTTTTGGACCAATCCACTTACTTACTTATGATGGCCTGGATTTTGCAATAGAAGTGTTGCTAGTAGTGATATTCACTGTCACTACTCCTCATGAAACTGACAGCAAATTTTAGAGTCTGCAAATACACAGTTAAACGTGGAAATCCATAAGTTTGCTGTCATTGATTCTATGCTTCCCGATAAGGTGTAGAAGCCTCACCAGCCTGCAATCAACCAGAAGTCACTGAATGATCAAAGGTTTTACTTTTTCATGGTGTTGGTTTCAGTGTAAAAACTGTTGAAAAGTTACATCTTCTTAAATGACGTGTAACTGGGTTTTTTTAAGTGTATAAAGTTTATAAATACTATTGAGCAACCTCATTAGCCCTGAAAACTGATTTTACATTTATGGAATGTCAAATAACTATGTTGTGATTTTTTAAAAATCACACTTTAAAATATTTTCTGAAAGTTTGATTTGTGATATTTTTGACCCCTATCTTAATTCTATGTGTGTGTCCCAGTTGCTGATTTTGCTGTAAAATTTTAATATTGAAGTGTAAAATTTGGAGCATTTTACTTTTTGATTTGCTGTGTGTGGGAATACCCGATTGTGATTGGCTATGTACCACTATTGTTGGACACTTGGACATCCCTTTGACTTGGCCAGATACAAAGTGACATTGATAAAGAGAGAATCCATGTCACGGAGATTGTGAAATAGTCATTTGGTAGTACAGAACTTAAGTATTGCTGAAAAAAGAGACGTGTAAGCTTTTTGTCTTGCACTGACTCATCAGGACACTTGCAAGAATACCAATATAATGGAAAAACAACAATTTATACTGTATGTGAAGAGAGTACTGATTAATTGGCAACTCCATGGCAATGCCACTTGCCAACTAATTAGCAGTCTCCTCACATACAGTATAAATTGTTGTTTTCCCCTTATATTGGTATTCTTGTGAGTGTCCTGATGAGTGCCAGACAAAAAGCTTAGACATATCTCTTTTTTCAGATTGCTAGATCTTTGCAGGCAGCTTTCTTACAGGTCAGAAGTGAAGGCTGTTGCACCAATGCAAAATCTAAACCTTTGTTTCTATATGTGCAATACTCCAGTTACCACTTTCTTACAGCTGGTCATCCCTGATAGATTAATGCAAGTGACTGATGAGGAAAAAAAATGCCTTCAGATGTTGACTTTCATTTCCCTCTGAAATGGGGCAGTTTTAATCTAGCTCAGCAAGTGGGAAACTCACATGATCTTGAAGAATGCTGACTTTGTAACCAGCCAAGCGTTACTCTCCAATGTCTTCACTGATGTGTAAAATTGAACGGCCTGTAAAATCATGTTGCTGCCAATTCCATCATTTCCCGATGGGAGAGTTAAGTTAAAATTGCACCTAAGTTGGGTCTCCTGAAGCCTTTCCATGTTTGTACACCTTCCACGGAGTAACCATGTTTCCATGGTTAGAATTTTTATTTCCTTAAAGTTTTGTTTTTTTTCCAGAGTATTTGCTGTTTAAATTGATCAAAGCCTGCTCACCTTCAGAGGAATAAACAAATCGCAACAGTTTTCATACAAAATTTTCTTCTACATTGTACATTTTACATTTTAGTAAACAACATTGCATTGTACCTATACCTATGATCAGAATCATTATTATAGGTTTGGTCAATCGTAATAGACATAGGTTGTTTTATTATGGGTTTGGTCAATTGTAGTAGACATAGGTTGTTTTATTATAGGTTTGCTCAATTGTAGTAGGCATAGGTTGCTTTATTGTAATGTTTGAGTTTTCACTTTGTGACCAGTGCCTTAATAATTAAATGTAGGCTTCCACACTACTGCCACTTATAGATGACAATGAAAATCAAAGTAGTTTGATTTTAAAATGACAAATTAAATAGCAATTTGCTGCACTCAAAATTAGTCAAACCTTTGTCAATTTGAGCGATCGGATTATTGCAATGAAACAGACACGTTGGAAGATGTATGGAGTGGATGAAATAATTACAGAAGGTTGAGCGCTGACTCCCACCTACAAGAATCCCAGGAATGGATCAATTGCTTTCAAAAAATGAATTGAAATTAGATTTCTCTTAGATGCAGCAAATTTATTGTCCTAATCAATGCCCCGATCAACAAACACATTTTAGCACATCATTCAAATGCAATCAGAGACTGCATCCTTTAATTACATGATTGCAAAGCCATTTAGACCATTAGCAGCCCTGCAGCAACTGGCTTAAATGCAGGAAAATCAAGATTACCATTGATTTTAATGGGTGTGGAGCTATAATAATGAAATTCACACTACTTCAGTGACGGTGATGGCAGACCAGTGCTGAGGGTACCAGGAAATACTAATGTGCACTGGCGTAAGCCATATGCACTATAATTTCCTTGAAAATATATGTAACAGTAACAGCAAAAATTGTAGTTTTGCTATTATTATATTGTCAGTTTTCAGGAAACTCAAATCTATAAAATTTGATATCCATTGCGTCTGAGCCAGGAATCTGAAGATTGACCCACTGAGTCAATTAAAATGCCACAGAAAAGGTTAATACATAACATAAGGGCACGTGGAGTTGGGGATGTTATATTGCCATGGATAGAGGATTGGTTAATGGACAGGAAACAAAAATGGGAATAAATTGGCATTTTCAAATTGCCAGGCTGTAACTAGTGGAGTGCTACAATAATCAGCGCTCAGGCCTCAGCTATTTTCAATCTATATTAATGACTTAGATGAAGAGACCAAGAGTAACATATCTAAGTTTGCTGATAACACAATGTTAAGTGGGAACAAAATCAAGTGGGAATGCAAATGGGAATGCAAGCTTTGAGCAGGGCACAAAGAAATTGCAAAAAGGTATAGACAGCTTATGTGAGGGGACAAAAAGGCGACAGATAGAGTATAATGTGGGGAAGTGTGATGTTGTTCACTTTGGTCTCAGAATAGGATGTCTTGTGGTGCAGTGGCAGTGTCCTTACATCTAGGTTCAAGCCCCACTTCAGGACTTGACGACTACAGAAGATGCATTCATAATTTGGGCAGACAGGTTGATTGTGAGCCTGCAAATCTTCCAATACTTCTGATGGCAGATGGTAATGAGTGGGAGAGTTTCCTGAAAGACCATACTGCAGAAGGCGGTAACAAACAATTATAGTACTTTGCCAAGCATAATCATGGACCAATCCAATGGAAATCCATGGCTGCCAATGCCCTCTTATGGCATGGTACCTGAAGGAGGAGGAGTAAGATTGGGAAGCAGGATGTTATTAAGAAGATGTGAAACTTTTAAATGTTGATATTCAGAGAGACTTGGGTGTACTAGTACAAAAAAATACACAAAGTTAGCAATCAGGTACAGCAAGCAAATAGGAAGGCAAATGGCATGTTGGCCTCTATTGCAAGGGGGAGGGAGTAAAAAAAGTAGGGAAATAAACATATAGGAATACAAGGATACATAATTATTGTTACACTTGTACAGGGATTTGGTGAGACCACACTTGGAATACTGTGTGCAGTTTTGGTCTCCATATTTAAATAAGAACATACTTGACTTGGAGGCGATAAAACAAAGGTTTGTTGGATTCATTCCTGGATGAGATGGTTGCCCTATGATAAGAGGCTGAGCAAATTGAGCCTATATTCTCTGGCATTTAGAAGAATTAAAAGTGATTTTATTGAAACATACAATATTCTGAAAAGGCTAAACAGGGTAGACATTGAGAGGCTGTTTCACCTTGCTAGGGAATCCAGAAAACAGAGCACATCCTCAAGATAAGGGGTCAATCAGTTACGACTGTGATGAGGAGAAATTTCTTCACTCAAAGGGTTTTGAGCTTCAGAGTCCTGTGCTCCAGAGGGTTGTGGATGATCCATCGCTGACTATATTCATAACTGAGATGGACAGATTTTTGGTCTCTCAGGGAATCAATGATATGGAGAGCAGGCAGGAAAGTTCTTATGTTCTTATGTCTAAAGAACTGTCCTTCCCCTTTCATTTTAAAAATGTCCTTATTCAAATATTTATCCCCATTCACTTCAAAACCCGACTTGGATTCTGTTTCATCTATTTCATTTTGGTGAAACGCTTCTGATGTGTAATTTGTTATGATCCTTGGCCAGACCCTGGGTCATGGGTGAGATCTGGTTAGGGACCAATAATATTTTGCTTAAAGTGGACAAAGTTTGAGATTCAAGATCCTTGCTAAGTAAATAAAGCCACAGGATTCCATGGGTTTGGAACAAGGAAAAATAAACTTTACTATACAAGTTCAGAAATATTAAAAAATTTACAATATCTGTCTTATATTCTAACACTCAGAGTAGGTATGAGGTACATGTGAATTAACAGGTGAACTGTTGTCAGGCGCACCACACTACACAACAGATGGCAGATGCAACCAAACTAGATTCCATGGATTTTTCGACAACTGATTCAGACGTCTGTCACACTGTGAGCTAACCAATCTCACTGAAACTTTGCCTTTCTCATGAGGGTTTCCAATTTCCACCTTTGAAGACTTCACCTTGGAATTCTCTCCAGACTCAGACTGCTTCAGCAACAACCCACCTTGCAGCGTTTCAATCTCGCTTTCTAAGATTTTTTCCCCCTGGATCTCCGAGAACACTCAAGCTTCATCATCCAAGCACAAATTCAGTTCTTCCGACCGTGCCAAGCAGAACACCACTGCTCTAAAGAGGTACCTTTGCCTCAAGGGCCCGCAGCATGGAGTCACCAACTTTCGGCTGCCTTTTTGGATCTTCAGGGCTTCTCTCAAGCTCACTTTGCTTAAAGTCTGCTCCCTGCAGCTCTTTCTTTAACTTGAAGCCTATTTATCTGCTCCTTTCTTTTAACTTAACTTAATGGTACCAATGTCTTTAATCCCTGACCTGGAACTTCATTTTGGGACCTCTCCCTGCCCCCTCCCCTGTCCCTCTCCCTGGGACACCTACTTGATAATGGCATTCCGTTCCAGGTAATCTGACCTGCCCTTTTGCACTGTCCTCCTTCTTTCTTCTGTGCAGGTGTGCTGGGCTGGTCCTCAGCCTGAGAAATGTGAAATAACTGAACTGCACCTATGTGGCCAGTTCCTGGGCGGCGCAGATGTGGGAGGCCTGAGGTTTATTGGGAGATTCAGACTATGGTAAGTTT
Source organism: Carcharodon carcharias (assembly GCF_017639515.1). Lineage (NCBI taxonomy): Eukaryota > Metazoa > Chordata > Chondrichthyes > Lamniformes > Lamnidae > Carcharodon > Carcharodon carcharias. Next base: position 26,729,878 of record NC_054472.1, on the reverse strand, counting down.
CAGTTTCATCACAAATTCCATGTCCTAACAGCTCCTTGTGTTGTGTATTACTATGACATTTGTTTACCTATTTAAATAGACACCAGCGAGATGTTTATAGTGTCCTTTCCCAAAATGCAGGTCACATGCAGCAGTGAGTCCAACGCAAACTTATCGGATTTGCTAAGCTTGCGTCCTCCTGGATGCATTCTTAGAAATCTGGCAGATTTACATAGTGATGTCTTGCAAACGTTCCACCGACAACTAGAATAAAAGCAGGTTATTTATTTTCCAGAAATCAATCAAACATCAATGCTGCATTGTCTCTCTGGAATTCCCTTCCAAACTCTTTTCCAATTGAGTATAGGGCTCTACATTCCTCCCCCATGTGCAAATCCCAACCAGTAACAGCATCATCTCGCTGTGCACAGCACATTGAAAAATCTGCTGGTGTTGGCTTCCTGTGTCCAAATTCTGTGTCCCTGATTTTAAAAGGAAAAGGAAGAAAGAAAGGGCTTGCTTTTATAAAACACCTTTCAAGATGTCCCAAAGTACTTTACAGCTCTTTGAAGGGCAGTCAGTCAGGCAGCAGGAAATATGTATGAGTATGAGTGGCTGCCTCACCTGGAAAGCATAGACATGTGCAGGCCTTGTCAATCTTAGCCCCAGGGAACCATTAACATCCAAGTTCCCGGAGTCCTGTCCAACACCCTTCTCTACCCACTATGCAGGAATTCAGCAGCAGGAGGCCTCAGCCAGGAACTCGTTGGAATACTCTCCCACAATCAGTTGGAGGAGGAGGTTCCAGGGCAAGTGGCCATGTGACCTGGCAGTTCAAGCAAGATCAAGGGAGTGGGCCTTCACTAGGAGCAGGGGTTGAGTGGGGAAGAACTGGGGCAGGGGAGACCCCAGGGTATCTTGCAAGGCCAAAGTGGGAAGCACTCCTGCTCCACCTGATCCATAGTGTGTTCTGAGAAATTTTAAAAAATTTACCTTAACCTCTTCTGGTCAGTTGGCACCCTCCACTGTGGTTCTACCGTTGGGGCAGAGATAGCATGGGACTCCCCCTTATTTAAATTGGTGGAATCAATAATGCCATTGGGCTGTGACCTATAAATATTAGGTAGCCCCACCTACTTTTAGCAGGAGGCCCATCAATGGCCTGATTTACAGTCATAAAAAAGTTATGGCATCTAGGAATGTGGTGGGTTGGAGCCTTGAGATATGACTTTCAAATTTTAACCCCCTGCCATATGATATAGACCAGAAAGCTAGGTGGTGAAAGATATAACTGGATCCAATCTTTACACACTTTTATAAGCATTTATTCACAGGGCTACACACTACAAGCAAGCAGCTCCTAACCTCAACCACCACAGTTTAAGTCAATGTCTGTTTATAGGGGCACAAATGCATCCCCAGTTAATGCCCACCACCTGCCTAGATTAAGCACAACAAATGAACATTGAACAACATATACCATTCCTGCTGGGCAAAGAAGGGTTAAAATTCAGGCCAAAGTAACAGCTTGAGGTTTGCTTTTATACTTGTCTTCTATTTTAACATGAGGCATACATTATTAATTAAAGTATGGAAACTGTCTAGATTAAAACATTGCAACAATTGTCTGTACCATCAATCCCGGCAAAAAAATAAGAACTACAAGAGCATTGCAGTGACAGAGGAGACATGTAGCTGAGAATGCGCTCTTTAATTTTCTCCTACACTTCTCAGGAGTTCATAGGCTTTAGCAGGTGGCAAGGCCCAGGTAGTGATCAGGATGAGCTGCATGACAATTTTTGCTGAGGAGCCACTCATTGCTGTTGGTGATGTTTGATCTGATGATGGAATAAATGTTCTGCTTTCAATCTATTGACCTGTTCTTGTGACAAATGCATTCATTCCCACGGCCGTCACCACGTCCATTTGATTATGAGAAGGGACTGAAGTCATGGACTATGAGCAATAGCAGATTTTTTTTCTCTTCTGTTGGCTTTCTGTGGGATTTTGGAAATGCTTTTCATTGTTGAATGAATGGCTCTTTTTTCCCTCCTGCTTCCTTCAGTGAAGGCCAAGGTAAGTTTTTAAAAATTACTTTTCTCAAAACACCCTATGGATCAGGTGGAGCAGGACTGCTCCCCACTTTGGCCCTGCACGGTACCCTGGGGTCTCCCCTCGCCCCAGCGCCTCCCCCCTCAACCGTATGTATCAGATTAATGTGGCAAGGTATAATCTGTTTGTTCAATCAAACGACAATGTTTCACGCAAATGTTTAATGATTGGTGAGTCAGTTTTAAGGAAAATGCTAATGTTAAATTAATTGATAATCTATGGCAAGGACATTACAGTAAGAGTGTCGGCTGTGGCTCAATGTTAGGGCTCTCACCTCTGAGTCAGATTGTTGTGGATTTATAGGTAGAATTCTCCGGTCGGCAAGCGGGGGCAGGGCCCGCTCACCGAGGTGTAAAATGACACACAGTGACGTAGGGCGGGCGTCCCGATGTTACCGTGCGTCATTACGATTTTCAGTTGGGCGGGCACATAGCCGACTTGGCTGCATGCCTGCTGAACTGTCAAAGGCCTGTTAAGGCCATTTAAAACCTAATTAATTCAATTCAATGAGCTGCCCGTCCAACATTAAGGTTGGCGGGGGGGCAGGCAAAGAGCCCAGGCGGCCTTCGCATTTTTCATGAAACCTCATCTACGGGTGGAACGAGGTTTCATGAAGTGTTTTGAAATCTAATAAAAGCTTATACATTTTTTCTTTGACATGTCCCAGTTCACGTGATAGTGTCACATGAGGGGACATGTTTTAAAAGTGTTAAAAACCTTTATTTAGAACTTTAGCTCTTTTGTGCACATGCGGGGAACCCCTCACGGAATATCGCCCCCTGCCCCCCTGTCCACACAGGGAGCCCTCAGCACTTCCGGGCGAGCACCTCGCTGGGCGGGCCTTAATTGAAATGGAGGCGCGTCCCCGATCGGGGGTGCCCATCGGGGGCACCGATTGGGTTTACGCCTGCCCCCGCCCGCCCCTGCACAACCACCCCCCCCCCCAACGGGGGAAATTTCTGGCCCATGCCCCACTTCAGAGGCTAGAGTACAAAAGTTAGGCAGATCCTCGAATGCAGTGCTGTCAGGGATGCCCCCTTTAGATGAAATGTTAAACCTCTCAGGTGGGCATAGGAGATCTCATGGCACTATTTCAAAGAAAAGCAGTGGTATTTTCCCCAGTTTCCTAATATTTGCCCCTTACTAAAAAAACCCAAATTACCTGGTTATTATCATAATGCTGTTTGTGGGGCCTTGTCGTGCATAGAATTGGCTGTTGCCAATCCTGCAACACAACTCTGACTACACTTCATTGGCTCTACAGCAACTTGGAAAAGTCTAAGGTTGCAAAAGACATAAATCCAATGTTTTCACTTATTTTTATGACTTTGATTACAAATAAATAGCAATAATGACTTTACTTTGGTTGTTGTTTGACCCATTCTATGTGATGCCTCTGGTGATATAGCACTGCATGTTATTTTATGATAAAGTCAAAAGAAAAAATGTATTTCAAGCAGGATAGATTGATAATCATGTTTTATAGCATAGTAACACTTGTGTGTCAAGAATACTTTATTCAGTGTTTAGTCAGCCGACTTGTGGATTAGAGTTTTATATTGCCCTTTTCCTGTTGGATGAATCAGGGGCAAGATTTCAGTTCCCGGGTTGGAACCCTGGCATTGCAAAGACCTTGGGGTCTTGATCCCACGTTGTGTGAAAACGTGAACCTGACACAACTTTCGATTGCAAATCACTTACTTGGCCATGAGTTGTGTTCACCGTCCAATCAGCAGTAGCAGACCAAGACAGAAGGGGGGTCGCTTTAAAGGGCGAGTGGCAGCCATTGCTGAGCCTGCCATTTGCCCATAAAATGGAGGCAGAAGCAGAGCAGAGGGCAGATGGCAGGGAGGACCGCCGTGCCTGGGCAGTCTCGCTGCCACCCCATTTTTCCGATGATTTGCTGCATGTCCTAATGGAGGTGGTTATTGCCCTTAGGGACATTCTCTTCCTTGCCAGTGGTAGCAGGAAGTCCCCATGACTGACCAAGAAGGCATGGCCAGAGGTAGCAAACAACTGCAGCAGCAGGAGAGTGGTGAGGAGGTCCTGGGTGCTGGAAACATTTCAGCTACCTTATTAGATCTGGAGATTTGAGTGGCGATAGAGATCCAGATTTTATGCGTTACGGTCAACAATCACTGGAATGCAAGAGAGAAGGGCACAGAGGGCAGATAGAGGCCTCTTTACGAGGGTAGAGCTTTGTGCTGTGGTGCCTGACTGAATCATGAGCATAGTGGGGAAGATGGTGACATAGTGGTAATTTCGCTGAACTAGTGATCCAGAGTAATGAGTGACCCAAAATAGCAGCTGAACTTCATTGATCGTAATCTTGCAGATCTTTGCACCCATCTCCATCACCTTTGTCTTGTCGACATTGATCAGGAGGCCATATTTCCAGTTAACTTGATCAACTTCCATAGCTCCTCCACTGAGTTGACGAACAGAATCATGTCATCAGCATATCGAAGATTTGAAACTCACTGCCTGCCAATTGGTATCCCACCTTTGTATCCATCAAGTGTTTTGCTCATAACAATTTCTGCTAGGATGTTGAATAAATATGGTGAGAAGACACACCCGTGTCTAACATTCTTTTTGACTCTGAACCATTCTGATTGGGTGCCAGCAAGTCTGATCCTAGCACATTGTTTACGATACAGCTTGGCCAGCAAATCAATTAAATGGGTGGGCATCCTATATCTAACATTGTCAGCCAGAGTTTTTCATGTGAGACTGAATGTGATGGCTTCTCAAAATCAATGAAGCACATGTATATTGGCTGCTGATTTCCTTGGACTTTGTGCATTATGATTCTAAGATTAGTGACTTGATTTCTGGTTCCTCTCCCTCAAAATCCTGCTTGCTCATCACAGAAGATGCAAAGTCTAGCAAAGAAATTTGGGCTAGCCTTAACAAGGGTCAAGGCATTGTGAACTCACTTAATGGAGTATTGAGTGGCCACAGCATCTTGATTACAATGAAAATTTGTCTTCTGAAAGCCCTTGTGTCACAATATATGGCTGTGAAAGCTGGACCATCAAGAAGAGTGACAAGGCTTGAATAAAGAGCATTGAAGTGAAAGGACTCAGGCAGATATTACATATGTCATGGACAGTCAAGCGGACAAACGAATGGATGCTTGAGAAAGCTGGTGTTAAGAGGAACTTGTTTGAAGCAGTGAATCAAAGGGAGCTCACACATTTCGGACATGTGAGGTGAACAGGAAGGGAGTGTTTGGTAAAAGAAGTAATGCAAGGTAAAACACCTGGAAAACACGCACAAGGACGACTCAAGATGGCATGGATGGATTATGTCAGAATGTGGCCTGGTCTCTCTTAGGAACAGGCAGTGAGGGCAGTGGAGAATAGAAATCAGTGGAGAAAGATTGTTCAGAGTGCGGCCAACCTCGGAAGAAGGATGGATGGAAAACAAGAAATGTCAAGTAATTCAGAAGCCCAGGCTAATGCTCTGGTGGCATGGGTTTAAATCCCACCATGGCTGGTGGAAATTATATTCAATTAATCAATCTGTAATTCAAAGCTAGTCTCAGTAATGGCAACAATGAAACTATCTTGAAATTATCTATCATGAAAATAACAATTGTTGCAAAAACCCATCTGGCTCACTGATGCCTTTCAGGGAAAGAAATCTGCCACCCTTACTTGGTGTGGTCCACATGTGACTCCAGACCCACAACAATGTGGTTGACTTTTAACTGCCCTCTGAAATGGTCTAGCAAGCCATTCAATTTAAGGGCTATTAGGGATGGGCAACAAATGCTGGCCTTGTCAGTCACACTCACATCTCATGAAATAATAAAGAAAGAAACGTCAGAACCCTACTGCTGCTGGCCAGGAGACTGGGATGCAGGCTGAAATATCGTCAATGAATCGAAGCTGCAAATGGAGAGGGAGGACAACCTTGTCCTAACAGCATCACTCACCTTGCAACCAGAAGGGAGTTGTTTGCTCAGGAGAACAAGAGGGCATGCCTTGTGGGGAATTATAAGATTTGAGGAGCAGCCGCTTGATGTGACCAGAGTCTCAGTCTCAGGGTTGCTAGAGGGAGATGCAGACAGGGTGAAGACATCCCAACAGCTCCAGATTCATGCCAATGTTTCCTGTGCAACCAGCTGTTACAAGAGTGAAACTTGTGAGATTGCTATGTTTTGGGATTGTTTCTTTACTTTTAGGTTAAAAAGAAGGGAGTCCATGTTACCAGCTCTGAATTCTACCTGACAACAAGCCTGTGGGGATTGGTTGTTAAAGGTTAAATGGGTCCAAAACCAAGACATTTCCTTAGACAGTGCAAGATGTTCACATCTGTGGACTGTGGGTAGACTGTTAAGCCTGAATTTTCATGCAGACGGAGAGGCATGAAGGCATGAAGGGCTATGGTGGGTAGGTGGATGGGCTTGGGTTAGAACAGGATCTATGAGATGCAATTGGTGGTGGGTGGGGGTCATGAGATTGCATAGTGTGTATGAGGGGGCCAAGGAGTGGGTAGAGGGGCATAGGGTAGAATAGGTGAGGGGCCATGGGAGGTGGGTGGGGAGGCATGAGGTGGCATAGGTTGGCATGGGTGGGTAATGGGGTGTGCTTGGGGAGGTGAGGGTATGAGGGGGAAGCATTGGAGGAATGTTTTTGTTTTGTTCAATTTTTAATAAATTTTAAATAAATTCAACACAGTGCCAGGGCACCAAGGCAGGAATCCTGCCCAGCCCATATCTCCAGCTATCAGCCTCCACTCCACCCAGCTCCACACTCTCCCCCAACGCCAACCCCCGCCAGAACGAAAATTCCAACTTCTGGGTTTTCCCAGGTCGGGGTGGCAGAGCTGGGAAAGGTCCCATCTCTGTGCTCTTGACGAGGGAGCGAAAATCTCCATAGGCAAAATTTTATGGCTCTGTCGCGGTGGGGGTGGGGCTGTAAAATGCAGTGAGCCGTTCAAAAGTCCATTGAATTCGTGTGATCATAAAATCCCCAGGGTAAAATTCCTCCCCAAGTTTCACATGGAGGTGTTAGGAATGTCAAGTTTTATAAATGAGTATACTTTAAACTGCCTATTTAATACATAAAAAGGAGTGGGAGGGATGGGGGATAGATGATAGTTATTTAGCATTTCTACCTGAATACAAGGCCCATGTGATTCACATTGCTATGGAGCTGGGTCTTGAGAGCCATAGAAAGCCATTGGAATATTGGCCATAGGGTTTCACTGGATGTCACAGACCCAAGCCAGTCTACAAGAATCAGAAAGAGAGAGAGAAAGAGAGAGAGAGCAAGAATTAGAGGCAGGTGACCCTGCACTTTAAGCAGAGAAAATGCTGACCCTATTGTTCACCATGCAGAATGTGGGTGGGAGGTCATGCTCAGATTGATTAAATCAAGTTTGCGAGGATTTAAAGGAGGCTGGAATATTCACCTAGCTTGGACTAGAGAAGGAATCACCAGTGTAACCATGAAAGTCAATTTGGGATTAGAAGTTACCTGGCTCAGATAGGAAAATGGAAGCAGGCTATCAGGAGCGGATAATGGAATGGATCCAGGAGAATAACTGTCTGTTTAAGGGACAGAGTAAAGTATAACCATAACATGTGATTGTTGGTAATATTAAAAGTCACATGGGAAAACTTTTCTGTGTATCTGTACCAGACTCTCAAATTTATGCTACAATCTGACTACAGAACAGTAACCTTTTGTTTAAAGTAGGCCAAGTTTGCATTGCCAGGCTACCTATTAAGAGAATAAAGCCACAAGATTCCATGGTTTTTGAACAAACAATATAAACTTTACTATACAAAGTCAAAAAGTAAATTTACAATATCTGTCTTATACACCAACATTAAGAATTAATGTGGGGTAAATATGAAATAACAGGCAAACTGGTCTAACACACTACACTGCACAATAAATGGCAGATGCAACCAAGACAGATCCCATGGATTTCTCAGCAACCCAACCAGAGGTCAGTGTTCACTGTGAGTTATACAATATTGTGAAAACACTGTCTCCCTTATGAGGGAATTTCTGTCTCGACCATTGAAGTTCTAGCCTCTGGATTCCCTCCAAATGTTGTCCGAATCAAACTATCTCAATGACTGCTCACCTCCCAGGATTACAACATTGCCTCCTGAGAATATGTTCCGTTGGATTCCTGAACCTGCACTCCAGCACCGACTCATGAACATAACTCCAGAACACTGCTGCTTCAAAGGGTTACCTTTGCCCAAATGACCTGCAGCATGGAGTCACTGATCTTTTGCTTCCTCTTCAGTTCTCTAAAGCTTCTCCTAAGCCCTCATTACCTGGACCCTGCCAATACAGCTCCTCAGGCCTAGTAGCAGCTCTTTAGCTGCATGGAGTTTCTTCTCCTGCTGCTGACTCTCTGTCTGACTAAAGCTGACTGACCCTTGAACTGCTCTTCACTGCCCCTTGAACTGATCTGGTTGACCTAGCAAAACACTCATAGAGGGTCCCGCTCTTGTTTCTAGGTTGAATCAAATATAACAACTATAGGAACATTCTGTGCCTTGAATGTTACAATCTCGACAAGTGTTAGCTTATAAAGTACACAGGGACAAAAAAAAATTGATTTCATGACTAGTATAAGTTGCCTAAAAATAGTGTTTATTTAATATTGCTTTTAGTTTGTTTATTACAGTAAACTCTTTAAACCTGAAATATGTAAGTCACCGGAAATTCAAATATCTTTTTATGTTATCAGTCTCTATAGGGATTATAACACATTTGTCATTGCATAAGTTGTCATCTCAGTATTTTAAGCAGTAGAAGCATCTGTTGACTGTACTGATCCTTTATCACCATCTCCTTTAATGCCTCCTGCATGGCCAGCTGTAGAGGGACAGGAGTCCACATAGCAACAGCGAGTCTCTGAGGATTCAGAGGAGGAAGACACCTTTGAAGCTGCATCATCACATCTTACAAGCGCACTCTCCACCAGTGCAGATACTTGTACGTCAGTGGATCATCGTGCGCTATTAGAGATGGCGGAACAGGGTGAAGCACACGTCATTACAGAGCTGGAGGACTTGAGGAGGCCAAGTCAGTCCTGCTCGGAAGGTGGAGGCCAGGCACAGCCCTGCTCAGTAGGGTGGAGATGCAGACCATCAGAGGTCATGCAACAGGCGGCACTACCTGGAGAACCAGCTTGAAATATATGTCCACAGTTTGGAATTAGCTGAGGAATTTTTAGATCACAGGAGGAGATTGGCGAAGTCCATTCATCTCTTGCGCTTTGAGCACGTGAGCTTCTCCATTGAGAGATTGGTGATGCTCATGGAGAGCCATATGTGGTATCATGGCGGATGCAGGAATAGTACACTGACATGTACAGGACCCATGCCAGACTCAACAGCATGGTCTAATCTGTGGCACTAATGGCACAGAGAGTCATGGAGTGGATGCCAGCTTCTCTTCAGTGAGTCGCCCCTCCAGTGAGCAAGGGCACCATGAAAGGGCTGAGGTGGCTACAGATGGTGATGAGGGACCACTGCCCAGATGGCTTTACATCATCATCCGCTTCCATGACCCCTCTGACTGGTGAGGTATCTGTAGAACCATGCCCTGTGACAGAGGCTACCCCTGCAGCATTGCTAATGCAGCAGCCCTTTGTGGAGCCTCCCTGGCCCCACTACAATGAGATCAGCCTTCACGGGCATCTCAGCCCATACAGGCACGAGTGAGCAGCCTGCCTCCACCTCATCCTCTGTTGAAGTGGGAGCACCTCATAAGAGAGGCTGTCCACTGAGGACACTGTCAGTGAGTTCACTTTGTGGGTCACTCGATAATATGAAAAGGTATTTACTGCTAAGCCCTGAGAGCACTCAGAAAATTATTGCACCAGGGCTGACTTGTGTGTCTCCATGTTATGCTGGTGAAACATGGGAGAATGGGAAGTGAGCGTTTGCAGAATGATGAACTGTGCAGGTGAAGATTATAACTGGTTCAGAAGCTGGAGCCTTCCTGCCCCTCCTTCCTTAGCCCTGTGCCCTCCATCCCAGAGATCAGCCTCTGCTCTGGCAGATACTCATCACTCCTTAGACCAAGCTCAGTGAAGCTCGACACCATTTCCTCTTGTGTCCTTCCATCGTTGGCATTGGATTGTGTTCTCTATATAAACCAGCCCCCCTTCCCCCCCTTAAAACCAAGAGCTCATGGATATAAAGGATACTATTTTATCACTGAACACAACAATTTGGTGAGGTGGCACTAAAAGAATGCAGTACAGGATTTCAGCAGAACAATGATGAGTGCTGAAGTTAAGTGGAAGGTCCATGCAATTCTCCAAAGGGAAAAGACAGCCTAACATTTCAGATGAAAATTGGTCATTTCTAACAGTGACAACAGCTTCCATTCATATATCACCTTTAATATAGAGAGATCTCTTATATTGAGGCGTCATAAAAATTAAACACAAAACTAAAGGAGGAGAGATAAGGAAGGGCCTGCACTCTAAATGTTAGTCAGTCCTTTCTTTTTTTTTTGCCAGCATATTATCAGAATATTTTGCTTTTATTTTTGTCTACACTGAGTCCTCTCTCTCCAATGTTCTTCTGCAGTTGGTGTTGTGAGTGACATCTTGCACTCTCATTACTGTCTTTGCCTCTGTCCCACGTAGCCGATCACTCTCTGCTATGTTACCATCTCCTCCTTCATATCATGGTTCCGACAAAGCATCAAACCTGACCCATGGAAACAAAATTCAAATCTGTCTCTTGAGCAAGCTGTTAACTGGCTTGTTCATGGCTTTAAGTAGCCAGTTAACAAGATCAGATGGTTTGCACCTTCCGCCTCCCATCTGTGTGATCAGAAATCTGAGCATGCCACAGGAAACTGGCATGTCAACCAGGGGTGGGTTTCAGTGACCGTCCACCGCCACCGCACCACCGCCACCGCCCCCCCCCCCACCCCCCTCACAAACTATCCTTTACATATCTTTAATCCCTCATAAAATCAAGGGTTATGGGGAGTGGGCAAAAGTAGAACTGAAATCAAAGATCAGCCTTGAATGCTGCGGTAGGTTCAATGGGCTGTTTGGTCTACTCCTGCTCCTATTTCTTATGTTCTTGTGTTCTCTCCAGTGATCCAAGATCCCACCCCAGCAGCTTACTTATATGACCTTAGTCCTGTGGGCACTAATGCTATCATTATTTGAAGTAACGTAGGGTGCCATAGCAGGGTTGAGAATGAGAGCTTGTATTGTACCAAGAGTGGTAGGGTGAATGGCGATGCCCCATTATGTACCCCATACAGTCTTGGCCACGTCAGTCACAGAGAAGCCAAGTGATTTCACACAGAAAGGGAGCGTAAATTAGAAGGGCAGATTGGGTTGCTCATGTGGAACTCCCAACAATTGTTTCTGAATGTCGTTGGCAGATACTGAGAAACAAATCACCTATTTCCCTCATAGTTGGGGTTGGTGTGGGGAAAACCAGGATACAAGAAGGAAAAATTAGAGAAAATTTGATCAAACGTCCAAAAATTCTAGATCAGTGCCCTGTGAATATCACATAAGTAAAGAATTAGATTCAATGCAGTATCTCTCTCAGTTCAATATCCTATCAGCATTCTGTCCAGCCTCATCCTGAGTGTGGAACAGGACTAAAACTAGAGTCATCACGATTCACCACTTTCAGACAAAAGGAGAAAGGTGAAGAATACAAGAGGGTAAATTTAAGAATAAACACTTCCATCGCCTGATAATGACTGCAGTCAAAATTCCACTCGGCTTTAGCGAGTTAAGGCCAAATAATGGGCAGAGAAAGAGATTAGATTGACATAATTATTCATTGCCTCCTGGATTTGCTGTTTTAAAATATATTCCAATGCTCACTTTAGCTGTTTTGATTAATAATGAGTAATATAATTGTTTATTATTTTCAAAACAATTCCCAATGAAATGAAGATTTAACTCGACGTAATCGATCAGTTGGTACATGCATTATGTGGTCTGGTGCTGAGCCAAGACAGCTCGGAGGAGCTTTAATTGGCATCTCTTGGTTAAGGAGGAAAGAAAATAAAAATCAGCCCTGTTTCTGCCCCTACGAGATACCTAGTGACCCTGATAGAAATGCATTTGTGTGGACTCTGGGGAAGGATGGATCAGGCTTAAATGTAATGGTTGAATGCTCCACTGGCAATCATTATCTAAGTTCACACATAAATAATGGCTTTTGAGTGGGCTTTTGAAGGGTCGATACTGCCTGTGGAACCATAAACTGGGATGAACCACTTCGAGGAGTGACGACTGAACCTGTGTTCAAAGGCAGGCTCCTGTTGCATAACAAACCACACAAAGAATGGATGCCTGGATTCAAACCTTATATTAAAGATTGCCAGAAAGGAAGATGAAAATAATAATGATGTCTGTACATTTTGTTCTTCATGCAAGGTTACCATTTTTTCTAAACTATCATTGTAAAGCTATCCCATTATGTAGCTTCAGATGAAATGCAAATATGCCTCCAGATGCCTGTGTGTGAGAGAAAGAGATGAACAAAAATGGAGAAGGAAAAATACAGATTAAACAGGGGAAGCTTTTCTTTTGTAGCTGGAGTTAATGTTCCACGTACTTTAGATATAATGCACCAACACTGATTTCTATCACGGTGTTCTATCCTGCAATAACACTATTTGTACTTACATTGGGCCTGGGCATTATTCAAACATGGAAAGGAAACCCATTCACACTTTACACCCCATGTGATAGTTTTTCCTAATGTGCATAAGTTAAAAAAGTGCACCTTTTACCACAATATCTAAATACATAAACTTCTACCATTCAGGAGGTGATGATAAGATTGAATTGACAGGCTGTCACAAGATCAGTCAGGGTGCAGATGGTGTGAAGATTCTGTGCTAGATTTGTTGAGTATATAAATCATCCCCAAATATAATTGACATCTCATTTGAAAGAAGATTAAGAATTGCATCTATTTTCCAACAAGCATGATGCAATTCAAGCAAAGGCTGGTTGAGGCTTTAATATCAGTCTTCACTTTAGTATAATATTTATGCATGTGAATCAATATTCAATTAAGTTCAGTTTTGATTATCTGCCTTTGCCAGCATACTCAGCAAAGTATAACCACTTCTTTGGCGCTCAGCCTCACTAAATGTGGCTGCCAGTTCACTTCAGATGTTCAGTTTTCCTACTCCCTGACACTTTATTCTCTTGCTGAAAAATACTACCTATTGACTAGCTGGAGGCAAACTTTCCCCCACTGTAGCTGTGGTTGAAAAACACTGTCACTCGCCAACTTGATAAGCAGTAGTAAGTGTGTTTATTTCACTTTTCTTACTCTCCTGAGGGTTGTTCCTCTCTTTCTGTACTTGACTTATCTGTAACAAGGATTTATTTCATTTAACTTTTTTTTAAGAAGAGAGAGATTTATATTATTATCACTTTTAAGATCTTATAGGCACCAAGATTTATGATTAGCACCTCTCTCCTATTTCGGCTGATTTAGTGCATCTCTTTATTCAAGAATGTGGATGGCATTACTGATGTGCTGCATTGGACAGTGTATTAGGATTGAATTCATGTGCACTACTGCTGTTGAATCATGCCTTGCTTTGTGACTGTATCACTACTAATGGTCTGCTGCTTCCAAACTGGGCCAGCACCTATGATCTAATGATTTTGTAAGCATGCACTGTCAGCCAAGGGCCCTCGGGCACCCATAGGAAGGAGGACCAGCAGATGGACACCCCCAGGGCCATCCACCCAGGTGACTCTGGGACTGTCCAGCCGATCCCACTCCCGTCTGCCTGTTACCCATCACTTCCAGCCTCACAGGCCAAGGAGAGTGCACCTTCCCCACAGCAGGAGACCCAAAGCAGGTTGGGGCCCTCAAACCGTGGCTCCTCCAGAGGATGCCTGCCAAAGGTATCACAGACAACAAGGCATAGCAGTTAGCAGGCTGCCTTTACCTCTGCTCTGGATGTTGGGGGAGCACTAAGACGTAGCGATAGGGTTGGGAAGATCAAGAAATCTTAGGAGCACAACAGTGGAACGTGTGTTCACCACATGTATATATTTCTCACCACTGTAAATAGAAAGGCACCCATTTCACATCTTCTCTGTGTATGCCTCCTCTTTATCCTCAGCTGTGTTGCATTCAATCAGGAGTAACACCATGGTCCTTCCCTTCACTTATTGCAGATGTCACTATCATGTGCCTCTGTTCGATGTTGTGTGCATCCACCTCACCACAGCGTGTGTCTGTTCTCACATCATGTCAATCATCAGTGATGCCTTACCCTCAACGTTACGTGTCCTTGCGGAAGGCACATCGTTCACATGCTTTGCTGGGTCATATGTTCATTGTTGGCTGTGTAACATTGAGGCTGGGGTGTTCACCTGACTCGATTTCATTCTTGCAAGGTGAAGGTGTAGTATAGAAGGATAGATGTCAAAACACCTGGAAAAAGGGCATAGTTCCTGGAATTCCATGTATTCTCTGTCATCTGGCAGGGTTTACAATTTATAAGCCTATGCTCAGAGCTTGTGCACGCTCCTTTCTGCCTTGCGTGCTGCTGACTCTCCAGGTGTACAAATGCTTAACACATCAATAAGCATGAACATCTTCTCGCCTCAGTGAGCCAGAGATCTGCCCAACGTAGACATATTATTGTCCTGGTGCTTGAAAGTACAACATTGAGCGTTTCCCACCTTGTAGTTGTTTGCATTGTGCCCACAAGCCTCTCATCACAATGTAGGGCTGCAGTGCTGGGCCATATGTTCTGCTTGGTATGCCCTCACCTAAACACTCGCTGAGGTTAGCAATGATAAATCCAAACGGTAATGTGTTGCGGTCAATGGAGCCTTTGAGCATGCTGTCGAGGCACATATGTTAGCTCGATGAGAAGACAATGTTGAGGGTAGCAGGGACATAACGAAACTGATGTGCGCTCTCTATTATCTATAAAGTGTCACCTTGAGAGCTCCATGGTGTGTTTGTGTTTTCGAGTTCAGAATGGCCAGGGCTGGCCATTAGGCTGCACTGTTTGTGTTCAAGAGGAGGCATTTTGATGTCTGGCAGGCAAGTGTGTGAACATGGTCATCCTGAGGTTCTTTACCTCCATTGAAAAGTCCAGCAGGCCCATGTCCCTAACTAAGAATGCTGGATACCAATGTGATGAAGATGAAGGTGACACAGAGGATTGAGTAATCTCAAAATGGGTTAACACCTGCGGAACATCCTCAGTTGCATTGTCACAAGTGTCATCTATCAGTATCACCATCAAGGTTACACAGAATGTGTTGTTTTGTTGCTGGAGATGGATCACCTTGAGGAGCTTTGTCAGATTGAAGGCACACTGTTATGAACCCACTGAGTATTGTAGAACAGTTACTGCCTCTTGTAGGCTGCAACTGTGACTGGGATTCTGAAGAAATGGCTGAAGAGGCAGCACCTTCTGACATGTGATGTCGGGATTCCTCCCCACACCCCTCCATTAGCACTTTCAAAGTATCAGGACAAAGTTGAGTCTGATGTGTAACTACTCACTCTCAGATTGATGTGGATGGTTGAAATGAGAGGAATAGCAATGCTGGTGTTCAGGTTGACCCATGATGGAGGGCACTTGTCCAAGAGGAAACTCAGTGCTACTCATCATCATCCTTGTGGAATCTGGTGACTACCAGAGCCTCAACTGCACACCTGCCTCATTTGGCCTGTATTTTGTTCTCTCCTCCTGCAGCCTTATCTTCCTTGACTTCATCCCTTTCAATGTCCTCCTCATTGGAGAAGACGTGCAGTTCCTCCCTGTCAGCACCTGGCAAGCCCTCCCCCATTTGCAACACCAGGTTGTGCAGCGCACAGCAGACCACGATGATCTGTGAGACCCTATGGGGAGTATACTGAAGTGCTCTGTCAGATCTGTCGAGGCATCAGGATCACATCTTCAAGGTGCCAATGCTCTGCTCTACCAATGTTTAGGTGGCAGTATGAGGATCGATGTACCTTCTCAAGTCGGATTTTGTAGCCATCGCACAGGCGTCATCAGCCAGGCTTTTGTGAGTACCCGTTGCAACCGAGGGGCCAGCCTTGGATCCTGTGTGCAGTTGCTGACACTCTGCATCTGTGGGAATCTGGAAGTAGCAGCAAAGCCTGGGGCTTTGGCATCCCAGCTAGCTTGGTTCCTAGCAAAGTGCTCATAATTGGTGGCATTGGCAAAAAGGGCATCTGTTACCTCCTGTATGCATTTGTGTGTGGAAGCTTGAGAAATGCCACAGAAGTCCCCAGTGGAGCCCCACAAAGAGGGAGTTGCGTAGAAGCTAAGAGCAGCGGTGACCTTTAGAGCCACTGGAAATGAATGCCCTCCCTGTTCTGACGGCAGCACCTTTGGGAGAATGTGACAGATGTGAGCCGCCAGATCGCTGGACATGTGGAGGCATCGGTGACACTGTCTCTTGCTCATCTGCAGAAAAGACATGCGTGCTCTGTAGACAATTGGTCTTGGGAGCCACCTATGTGCAGCGTTTCTGTAAGCCTCATCCACTGCCCCTTGCTTATCAGGGTGAAGCTCCTGCCTTTGGCGAGCCTGGTGCTGCTGTTGCAATCTTCTCTGACTTCTCTCCCACCTGTATGCGATTATGCAGGAAGCAATAAATGCAGCCTCCATCTTCCTGAAGGTCTCCTCTCTGAAGGATCAATGAGAAGAATACATGAGTGAGCATTGGCCTCCAAAAGTCCTATTTCTGTTGGTCTCTACTGAATGACGGTAGGTACAAAGGCTCGGTACCAGTGTTAGCATCTATTCGCCACTGAAAGCCTTGCCAGCACAATGTCCATTTCAAGAATCTCACCATGCTTCCCCCCCACCCCACCCCCCTTCACATGACCAATTGCAATAAGATTGCTTTGGCCAGGCACTTGAATATGCTCTTATAAGACTACACTGTTTGGAATGCAGATGAGGGCAAATGTTTAGCGAGAGAGTGAGATTATTTCAAGGGGGCGCTGTGGGTTCCCATACGTGAACCTGCCAGTGCCAAGATTCTGAGCTCAGGCATTTGATGCCCAGGAGTCGGGACTCTGGGCTTCACTACAGAAAGGAAAACGCAAGTGAACATCTTTGACATTCACTCGAAAAGACCCTCCTCCTACTTTGAGGATTCACACATCCAGGGGCAACTGTGTTGTCAAGAACAACTTTGAAAAAATGGTGTGAGTAACTTTTCAGACACACTCCACCACCTTCTACCCTCTCCCTGTCATCCATCAGCTTCCACCCACCACCATAGACCCATCCAATATCACCATTTCTCTCTCTCTGTCATCTTTGAACCTCCCCCCATTACCCTGGACCCTATCATGATCCACCTCCGCTTGCCCTCCCTGCCCTCAAAGTCAATACCCGTTACCATTTCCATGCCCACCCTGACCCTGCCCCCTCCCATTATCAGAGCCATCTGCTCCATGACCCACCCAATGAGACATTCACCTACCAGACCCTCACCCTGAACCTCTTACCCTACCACATCCCACCTTTCCCACTGACTATGACTGTTCCCTCCTACCACCAGTACCCTGAGTTCTTCCCTCAGGGCCCCACTGTCGACACCACCGACCTCTAAGACAGTCCCCCCTTCCTGGGACACACCCCACTTCCCTGCACACCCACCCCTGCCCTTCCCGGACACAGTCCCCCCTTCCCCCGTAAGCCTGCCACCCCCATCCACCAGCCCTGGCACAGCTTGTCATACAAGCACCTGAAATTTCAGACCACCGCTCTTAAAGGTAGGCGAAAGCAACATTTACATACTTTGAGATGAAGTGAAGATCGCCAGCTGCCTGCCACTTATATAGAGTCGGGAAACAGACAGTTCTAATAATCTGCTGGTAGGGCACTTAATTTGGAGGCGGAACGTAATTCCAGCTGCTTAGCCTTTTAAATGAGTATTCATGAGGTAATGTTGAGAAAGTGTCGTATTGTTGGAAGAGATATCTGTTTGATGTGGTGTTAACACAAGGCCCTATCTGCTCATTCAATCTTTAAAAAAAAAGTTCTTGGATTGTGGATGATGCTGGCAAGGCCTTATTAATTTCCATTCCCTAATTCCTCTCGGAAAGTGGTAGTGGCCCTGGCCTTGAAATGCTACAGTCCTTCTGGTGAATAGTTTGCAATGGTGGTGTTGAGTAAGCAATTGCAGGATTTTGTCTCATTAAGTACTGCATTTATGCCCAAATGGTGACTTAAATAAAAACTTGCCAGTAATGTTTTTGTTGTGATATAGAGACAGGAATAGAGCAGGGGAATGGGGCTGGGAAAATTCAGCCCTTTAAAGGTTCTGAAATTTTGAGGCTGTATTCCCACTGAGTTTTTGTTCATTGTTGTGTCACTTGCTTAGCTTATACCTCAAGCATGGCATTTCTCATTATTTTCCCCCCTGTATTCCCAGCAAGCAACCTCCCTGTAAAATTAACTCAACACAGGTCAGAAGTGTTCTTCATGACTTCACATTGAGGCCCATTCCCCATTTCCTTGCCACCGATTACCTGCAATCTCCCAGTCACCAATTACCGCAGCCACCATTCCTGCCCCCTTGCTTCTGCTTCCCAGCCCCATTGCTCTCCCTAGGCAGTCTGACTCTCTTCCTGGTTCAAGGTCCAACTTCTCATCCTTCCCAGGCCGATCTCCCACACTTCCTGGTCTGAGGCCAGTATTCACCCTCCCCAGATCGATCTCGCACTGATTCGTGGTTTGATTGCTCACCCTTTCCGGTCCACTGCCTGATCACTCACCCTTCCCACTCAACTAATGGGCATTGCAATGCCCCAGTCTGCAATGACATTTCACTGGCAGCTCTGCACAGCTCACCAGCTCCAAAGAAAAAGAGACCTCACGCTCAATATCGAGAATGCCTTGGGCCCCTCCATTCAGGTGCGTGGACTATGCCCTTAATCAAATTTGGGCAAGCATGAATATCTAGACCACATTTTTGAGAGTATAAAGGTCCAGGTTTGATAGTAGAGATAATAGTGAGGCTGGCAGTGCTAATCGTTATCAAAGAGTTAATTGGACACCAATGTGTGACGATCGCACATGTGCAGTTAAACATGGAGATCAGGAAGCTGCTGCCTGAGTTCTTCTGTTGCCCCACAAGTTTTGCTGCATATTATCTCTCCAAGAAATTCAGCACTGAAACACATAAAAGGCATGAGGTTGCAGTTAGGGCTTATCCATTCAAGTGTGATAAATCTTAATTACAGCCCAAAAACACTCTTTGGCACTAAACATTCACTTCTAAAATTGACTTTAAGTCTCATTCTTTCAGATTTTTATTATTGCCCGTGATTTAAAAAAAAAATCTATTTTTCTTCTTTCACTCTCATTCACCTCCATCTTAATCCTATTGTTCCATCCTTCTCTTTAGCTGGGATTTGATATTCCCAAAAGGGACCTGTCCACCACTGGAAAACCAGTGGAAACCCCACATCAATCAATTTTTGGAGGTCTGACAGAATTTTATGTCAATCAGGAACTTGTTTGGGCAATTTTGGGCCACCTGTTGAATTAAGCTCAGTGTGGCGGGGGTGGGGTCATCCTGCCCCCGAGAACAGCTGGCCAATTAGAGGCCAGCGGCTCTCCAGTACTGGTACTGCATGGGGGCCATTGCCAGGGAGAGAGGTAAGCGTGGGGGAGGGATGGAGGTAATAGGGAGGGGGCGCTGTTGTTGGGGAGAGAGAGGTGGATAGAATGAGCAGATGAGCAGGGCACATGTCTTCCTGCAGGCCCCACCCTAAACCTATTTTCCCAACCCCGGGTCCCTCGATTGGCCACAGAGTGCCTGAGTAGGAGGGGCCCTGCCTCCCACAGCAGGCTGCAGGCAAACATGAGATGGTTTGCTTTGTGGTTGTCCCAAATGGCAAGTTCCTCGCCAGCCATTGGTTTAATTCCAGCAGTGGGGAGATGAGGTCCTTAAGTGGGCACATAATAGCCTCAATTGGCTTCTGGGTGGGAAGGCCATCCTCCATTCTTCCCTCCTGGAGATCGGTCAGAGGGAGTTGGGAAGGCAGTGGGGTCTTCACCCCACACCCTCCCGCCCAATCATAAGGGCTCCCCCCGACCAACCGCCTCCAAACTTGCCTCTGGGTGAGGGAAGCTTTAAATTCCGCCCTTCATTTCATTTTGTGTAATTGACTTTGCAATGAATTAGCTATTCTAATTCACACTTTCAGACTCTGCGTGCCTCAGTAAAGATTCTTCAATCTGATCATGGAGACACAGCGCTGCCTGTCCTGTTCACACAGGTCCCAGATTCCCTGTAGAGGTTTTTGCACCATTTTAACCTTCTAGCTGCTGTCAATCACAGTGCAGAAGTCCACAGAAAATTTGGTCCTAGATGTAGTGAACGGTGGGCGAGAGCTGCTTGTTCACTGCTGACCACAAATGCATTACAATATAAAATCTATGCCAAAGTGCCACCTGATTTCTGTACAAGCTGTGCTGTGCTCTGCAGATTGGGATGTGTTTGATTCTGTAAGTTTGAACATGTGGATCAATTCTTTGGTCATCAAATAATTTTACCAGTGAGTTATGTTTTACTATAAAAGGTTAAATGCACAAAGTTTTCTCTCATTGTTTGTCCCATAATGTAAATGCCTGCTGTTAGTGCTACAGACAATCTTGGATTATGGCAAGAAAGGCATCCCAAAGGATTTATAGATGCCACATTAGCCTTATTGATTTGTCTGCCTTGTATGGTTTTTGGAGATCTGTATTGAATAAGTAAATGATGGCTGATCCATATGTAGAGTTAATAGAGGATTTAGTGCCGGGCTTGCACAATGTGTTTCATGTCAGTTTAATCTCTGAATTCACAGTCCATGTTACCAAACTATTCAGTTTCTATTGGCACTAAGATGTACGTCAGTCCCTCAACAATGCCTAAAGTCATTTTTAATTCCATTGCCAATTTATGCAGAAGGCTGCTCCACTCTAGTCACTTTTTCCGTAGCTTCCTTTAACTTTATTATTCCCCCAGTGTGGCCTGTTGCATTGACTGTACGCTGGTTCCTGCCCCGTGAATATATGGAAACTCACTCAGCTACACAATAACAGGAGAGCTCCCCATTCCATTACAATGCAGCAGTCTGAGATGCCGTGTATGTTATCGCAAGCCTGGCTACTTATATGCTTGGCAGCAGCAATATGGTTGCCCAGCAGCCTTCAGTATTGCAGATGGTACATTTTTAAATAATGATTCCTGATTTGAGGTGGTTTAAGAATTAAAGACTTATCAGTTTATTTGTTAACTTCCTAAAAAAAAAGCATACTGGGATCAGAATTCAATCTGTGTTCCCATTTTCCAGATATGAAACAAGCGCAACAATGAAAAGGTGCCAGCTACCCAAGTCCAATTTGTATTTGTGCCCAGAACGCAGATGAATTTGTCTTGAAATCTTTTTACGTGGCCTCAAGGAGTGCAGCAGTGATTTAAATATTAATAAGGTCACCCTGTGCCTGAATATGGACAAGTTTCCTAAATATGCTTGTGGAAGGAATGGATTCACTAGGGGTGGAATCGTCTCAGATTTGCACTAAGTGCGATAGTGGGCAGGAGAAAGGACATTTTACCCGCTGGCCGCAATGGCGGGTTTTCATGTTGTATCGTCCCAATCCTGCTTCATTAATTAGGCATTCCTGGGAATCATGCCGTGTCACTGGTGGGCCACCTTCTGATTCGCCAGCCCCGCTGTAAAGGCTGCCCCTGCACAGAGCTAACATTCTTCAAGGGATAGGAAGCTGCTGAGAACTGATAGCTGCTAAAGGGGGGAAACATGCTGCGCCTGGATTTGAGGACACCTCCCTGAAGCGCATACGAGACATAGTGGAGGCCCACTGCAATGTCCTCTACCCCTGCTCTGGCTGAAGACCAGCAAGAAAGGTCACCAATCCAGCATGGAAGGCAGTGACAGGGCCCTGCAAAAGGGGACAGTCATCCAGTGCAGGAAGTGGATGAATTGTCTAATTCGTTCTACCAGGATGAGTCACTCTTCTCATCACTCTCAACTCACACACTCACAAACCCATCACCCATCCACAGGGATCTCACCCCTCAAGGGACAACATCACTGACTCTCACACACACCCTCACACCTCCATCAGGCTCATATCCTCTCGAGCTCACATCCTCATCCCATCCATGGCTCCTCTCACCTCACAAACATTCCATGCAGTACTATGTACCCTGCTCACACTCTCTCCATCTGTTTTCATGCAAGAGAAGCTGGCCCACAACAGAAGGGAGAGGTCTCGGACGGTGGTGGGGGCGGAGTGGCCCACATTAGGCCCCTCACACACTTTGCAGAGCGTGCTATTGCGCTGACTGGTGAGAGCATGGACCGTGCTTGTGTTGACGGTGAGGTCGGTGGTGAACACCCATGTGAGGATCCTGCAACACGTCATCCCTCTCTCAACGCAACTGTGAGTGCTTTCTCTCCTGCTTTTGACTCTGCTGCCATGCATTAATTATCTCTACTTTGGTTCACAGGGAGCTCTGCCAAGCGACCAACACCCTCAGCCAGCCAATCCCTGAGCTCTATCCACATCCTCACCTCCAGCCAAGAGGACACCTGCTTTATGAAGAGCTGGGAATAAGCAGCCTGGAAGACCTGTCTCAATGCTGTCACTTACTCCACCAGTTTGGAGAGACACACCTCGGTGGGACCTAGATCTAGAGCAGGCTTGGGTTCACAATCTGGTGGTCACCACACAGGCACGTGTCTGCAGCAAGAGAAGGCAAATTCAGCCGAGGTCCCTGGCACTTGGAGGACTGCTGGGGAAGAGGCATCCGTGAGTTCAGAGTCAGATGATGAGCCTTTGGATTCGGCCTTCTAACTCATTGTGGAGAGTCAGCAAAAGGCAGGGGAACATCACACAGAGCTGTTGGAAGTCCTCAACAGGGTGGCACCTCTGAGTCAGAGCAGCACATCTGCCTACTCTCTGATGAAGTGGTGCCCATATATGCGCATATGGAGACCTTCATTGGAATGGCTGGCGAACGTCATGGAGAACCTGGTCCAGTAGGATGCAGAGGCATGCGCAGACCTGCACTCCAGCGTGGGAGCCATGTCTGAGTTCCTGAAGTTGCAACATGAGAGGTAAATGGGGCACCTTGACGTCCGTCAGCCTCAAGGCTGTCCAGAGGATGCATGGCTGAAGTCACCAGAGGCAACGGAGCCAACCATTGCACAGGCTGTCTCCACCCCTGCTGCAGATGTCAGGGCAGCACCTAGAAGAAGTGGTAGGCCTACAAAAGTTAAGAATTTCTGATCACAAATGGTTGCGTGGGTAAACACATTTTGTCATTCTATAATCTGAAAATATATTCACTTTCAACGAATAATGTGTAATGGTGTCTTTCAGCTTCATTTACAGGCTTTGTGAGTCTTCCCCCTGCATTGCCCCCTCACTAGCAGTTCAGCTGCACCCCGCCGGCCAAAAGTGATTCTGGAGGGAGAAGTGTGTGTGTGGCCGGGCCTTTCGGAGCTTAGTGCAAGCACTCTCCCACGCACATGGAGCCTTCCTCCATCATGTTCATCTCACTGTCCTGAGCATTTTCAATGCTGCCTGCTGGGGTCTCTTTCTGTTGTCCATCTGAGCTGACCTGCAACTCCACCCACCCACTGATCACACTCCCATGCAGCACCTGTTCCCGCTCAACACGAGGCTCCTTTCTCTTTTGAGTTTAGAAGCACGGTAGTTTTTAAGTATTTCTTCATCTCCCCCATCCTTTCTCCTCCCCCAGTCACCCATGTCCTTTCCCCAATCATTGTTGACCCCCCACTGGCATCATCTTCCACCTCCCCATCATCACCTACCAGCTAGAACCCTTTTCTTTCCAGGCTGTCCAGGTGAATGTGCACATTCCCTATCTTCCTGAGAATCCCACCCCCATCCGCATTGACCTCCCTGACCTCTTCCTTCCCACCCCAGGGTCTGTGTCTGCCTCCGAGTCCTCACCACCCACCCTTGCTGTCCCTTCTACCGCTGCATCTCACCCTCACCCTACCACTCTATTGGCTCACTCTGCCCCCTCTCATTCTCACCATTTCCTCCTCTTACCCTCATTTTACTCCCCTGGAGAGAGTCATCGACTCCACAGACCTCTCCCTTGCATGTTCATCTGGTACCCCCGCCTTACTCTTTCCTCCAGCCTTACTCCTTCCTCTACCCTCACCCCTTCCTCCATCCTTACTTCTTCCTCCCCCCAATTCCTTCCTCCCCCAGACTTCTTCCCCCCCAAACTCCTTCCTTCCCCCGAAGTACTTCCCCCCTCCGAACTCCTTCTTCTCTCCGAACTCCTCCCCTTGCGCCTTCCTTCCCCCTTACATGGAACTCCTCAGTTGCTGCATTATCCCCCATTACACCCTCCTCCTCCCATACTCCCTCCCCCCCTCCCAACCTCACCCCCAACATCATTATCCTCCCCTCAAAACCTTACACCCCCCGCCACCTCCCAGTACACCTTCCTCTCCCAATAAAACCTAGACCTTCCTCTCCACCCCTTTGATGATCGTCCATAGCAGACCATGGCCAAGTCTGTGACGTCCCGAAGTAGACCCCAGACATCAACGGTGACTTTCCACCTTCCATGAGCTGCTTTGTGGCGGACCTATGTCCATGAGAATCCACCCAGCAAGCGATGCACATGATCCTCCAGGGTCCTGTTGTCGGGATCCAGCATCTTCTACTTGTCAGATGTCTGCGATGTGAGTTAGGCCCTAATGGTAAGTCCCAGCTTCTGTATGTCACAATTGTCAAGATGTGTTCTGGGCCGGTGTGTCTTTCCACCAACGTGGGTGGCAAATTTGATGTGGGGAGATGATTTTGGCGAGCAGGGCTTATAATTAAATGCAGATGTGTTAAAACGATGTTCCCTATGTGCGACAATGGGAAACGCAGCCCACCATTGACGGGTGGAGCGGACGATCACAAACTGGTTTCACCACGGCCTGAAACTGATTTTTGGCCTTCCCGGCATATTGCCCGCTCACGCCCGCCATGAACGACCGACACAAACTGGGGTGGAAAATTCTGGCCTAGGTCTTAACGGCAAACAGCATGTTATTGCTTTAACAGTTGGGAAGCCTGATGCAGAAGTGTTCTTTAAAGAGACACTCATCTCCATTAGGGCAAATCGCTGCTTGCACTTGATCGGCTGTTGGAGATATTTGAGAGGTCATCAACTGCACTCACGTGACCCTCTTTGTTACTGTACAAGACCAAGTCTTCTACTACCACTGAAAGGGATTCCATTCCTTACAGGTGCAAATTGTCTGTGAATATAGGCAAGAGATTAGGCGATTCTATGCCTTGTAACCTTGAGGTATTTGAGATGCCTTTATCCTTCACCAGTGCTTAGTGCTTCCTATCTTCCATCCCAGACTATCAGGTGCCAGGTTAGCTGCTTGGGGAGGAAGGCTATTTCCTCAACACCTGCCTCATCTTTCCCGCAGGAACCTGGGCATAAATGCACAGTATGCAAAAGTTAAGAGCCAGTCAGAATCACAGAGCAGGCCAGCAGGCTTGAACAAAGGCTACAAATTAAGATCTGGAAATGTGGGTTAAATATAGCCCAGAACGAGGGTCAGGATTTGTCTTTGTGTGCGACATGTGGCACAAGTTTGCCTTGGAAAGGGGGCAGGCACTGGAGTTCCAAGGGAAGTTGAGATGGAATAAGAAGGGGAGAAACAGGAAGAAATCGAACAGGAAGCTGAGGCTGCAGAGGAGGAGTGAGACCTGCGGTGTTCCTTTCAAAATGGAACTGACTGCATCACTGGTGATACCAGCACAACAAAGATGCCGACCCCTTTTTGTGGCTGTTACTGCCCCAACAATGACAGGCAAAAACAGACAAAACTGACCCCTGTGTCTTTGTGAAAGAGCCCATTGTTGTATATGGTAGAACGCCTCTGAACTAAGTCTTTTTTATTCATTCATGGGATGTGGGCATCGCTGGCTGGGCCAGCATTTATTGCCCGTCCCGAGTTGCCTTGGGAAGGTGGTGAGTCAATGTGGTGTAGGTACACCCACAGTGTTGTTAGGAAGGGAGTTCCAGGATTTGACCCAGCGACAGTGAAGGAATGGCAATGTATTTCTAAGTCAGGATGGTGAGTGACTTGGAGGGGAACCTCCAGGTGATAGTGTTCCCATCTGTCTGCTGCCCTTGTCCTTCTAGATGGTAGTGGTCGTGGGTTTGGAAGGTGCTGCCGAAGGAGCAGCATGGGAGGTTAAATGGGAGAGAGTGGCTGCTGAGGTGACCTTTGAGGAAAATCCAAATATCACTTTGTTTTTCCCTAATTATTAATAGAAAAATTAATAATCTAACATTTGAAAAGTCTAACAGCACTTTAACCAGCAGACCTATCACTGTCTGTGGAGAGAACAGATGATATAATGCTTCCAGTGTTGACCAAATATTAATTTGTCAGTTCTTTGCAAAGTTGCTGGTGGACTTTTTGAGCACTTCCAGCATTTGTTTTTTTTTAATTTTGATTTCTAGCATCTGTGGCACTTTTTTGGGGGGCTAACCCAAATTCTTGCTGGAGTCTTTCTGAATTCGCAAATCTTAGAGGCTGTGTCAGCTCTTTTGAAGATGCTGGTCAACTTTTACAAATTTTCCATGGTATGGTATGAGGCAGCTTCTTAAGGAAATGATGTAAAGGAACTAGTGAAATATGTGAAGATTCACTGGGATGTTACAAAAGATGAGGGATTAAAGTTAAGAGGACACGCTTGAGAATTAGAACCTTTCTCATTATAGCTGAGAAGGAAACCCTGATGGATACTTTCAAGATTATGAAGGGTAATGATAGGGCATTATGAGGAATGTTGTGTAAACTTGGCCTGTATCCCCTTGAGGGTAAGGAATTGAGGGATGATCTAATGAACACATTTAAAATGTTAAAATGATTTGATAGGGTAGAAGCTATTTACTCTGGCGAGGGAATCAAGATTGAGGAGATGTAACAAGGTCAGAAGCAAGTGATTCAGGAGAAATCAGCTCGGGAGCAATTGTTCACACAAATGATAGCAGAAAATTGGAATTCTTTCCCCTCACCATCACCCCCCCCCCACACACACACACAAAGAAAATGCCATACATGCTGGAACAATTGGAGCTTTCAAGAATGTGATGGATAGGTTTTTGTTAGGTAGGGCTATCAAGGGATATTCAGTCAAGGCAGAAAAATGGAATTGAATTGTAGATCAGCCATGGTTCACTTGAGTGGTGGAGCAAGCTCAGGTGGCTGAATGGACTTTCCTCCTCCTAATGTTCCTATATTCCTAAATAATGATCATCTTCTTTTTCACTGGTAAGTGACAAGAAAAGAAGAGGGCATTACCACAGAAAGTATTAAGGGAGAGATCAGAAAGCATTTCTTTCACAGCAACTGGTTTGAATTTCTGTTCAATTTCCTTCATGGGAAGTGAGCATCACTGGCATTTCCTAATTGCCCTTGAGAAGGTGGTGGTGAGCTACCCTCTTGAACCGCTTCAGTCTACATGGTATGGGTATTGTTAGGGACTAGAAATAGTTTCAAGTAAGTTGTATTTGTATTTGTGGGCGTTAGGAACAAGATATCGCTTTAAATTTAATTTACACGTTTTTTTTATTTGTGTGTTAAGAAAAGTGAAATCTGGGTTTGGTTTCAGTTTAGAGTTTTTGTAAGGTGGAGCTGACAAGTCTTGGGGCCTATTTATACATGTGCATTTTTAATGACTCTTAAAATGAAGAGATGGGTTGCCAAGAGGTTAGTAGTTTAAGGAAGTTAAGAAACCGAAGTAGAAAAAAACTCTGCTGTTGTCTAGCAACAGGGGATCAGACAGAGACACACAAATATACAGGGAGAAACAAGAAAAGATGTTTTTAGTTTCACTTGGTATGTATATACCACAAAGTGAAGACAGAAAATGTCTAAGATTCTCTCTGGCTGGAAATGATGCCAGACTGTTAAGGAACTCATATGTATTGCTCTAAAGTTAAAGTAATAGTGAATTTAGAGTGGATTTTCTGGATATCTCAAGGGAGATACCAATTGTGGAAGGATTTCTCTACTGGAAAATAAACCTCTTTGCAGCCGAACCATCTCTACCCTTGGTGTGGAAATAATGGCTATTCACTGGAGGGTTGGGTCTGTAAGGGCATTGCCGGGACAAAAGGAATAGTGTGAGTTTGAATCACTATTTCCTTGGTGTCTGTGTTGAAATCTTTCTAAGCTTTTTGTTCTCTAGTGTATAGTATAGTTAATATTTCTTGTTTAATAAACATTTTATGTTTTGTTAAAATGTCAACAACAGACTTCTGTGAATCTGTTTCCATAAGTGCCATCCGCGATTTAAAAAAAATTTTTTAAAAATGGCCTATCAAGTCAGTTTCCATGCTGGTATCTGACTTGTCCAGTTAAAACATCTGCTGGGATCATAATAAAGTGGGGGCTCTTGCGGGATTAAAAATTCTTGAATCGAGGTGGGATCTGTGAATTCTTAAAGAAACAAGAACGTGGAGTTACCATGCATAGGAACAGGATTTTCTGTGAAGTAACACATGGGTTGGAATTTAAAAGTGGTTTTGACTATTTACAAGACTTCTCTGGAAGTAGAAGATGTAAGAGTGGATTATTTGAAATCTTTGACTAAGGCTACACTGAGAAAGTTAGCAGATAAATTGAATGTAGAAATAAAAGTAGGATTTCATAAGGATGATGTGCTTAAAGCAAATACCCAGCAAATAAATTTAAAAGGGGAGACCCCATGTCATTAATGTATCACAGCTAGAGTTAGCTAAGGTTCAATTGCAAATGAAAACACTTGAATTGGAGGGAAAAGAGAAAGAAAAAGAAATGGAAATGAAAAAGCTCACATTGGAAAAGGAAAAAAGAAATGGAAATGTGAAAGTTTGAGCCTGAGTTTCAAAGGGAGAAATAAATCAAACAATAAGCGAAAAGCTTAAAATAAAGGAAGAAAGAGGAGGGAGTGACTCAGAGGATTATTCTGATTCTACTGAGGAATTTGATTTAACTAAAAATCATCGTTCGGTGCCTAAATTTACAGAGGATGGAGTTGAAAGGTATTTCATCTCATTGGAAAAGATAGCTGTGAAGTTGAAGTAGCCAAAAGATGCTTGGACTTCAATGTTACAAGGTGTCCTGTCAGGTACAGCTATGAATATGTGCACTAGTTCATCAGATGAACAATCTGCAGACTATCAAGTAGTTAAAGAGGCAATACTCAACACTTATGAGATTGCGCTTGAACTTACCAATGAAAGTTTAGGATCATAAGAAAGATACCTAATCAGGCATTTGTAGAATTTTCAAGGGAAAAGGAAGTGCTGTGGGGTCAATGGTTTTGATCACTGAAATTTGAGAACATGAGGGAAATCGTGATTATGGAAGAATTCTGCATTCGCGTTCCTGTAACCATTAAAACTTACTTAGATGAGTCTCAAGTATCAAAGATCCGAGAAGTGGCAGTTTTGACTGATACTTATGATATCTCAGACAGTTACATGTGGGGAAGTGGTCATATGAAAATCAACAAGGAAAGTGGAGGAATGGAAAATTTGGTGATGAAAGGGCTACTAGTTCTAGAGAACAAACAGAAGGATGCTAAAATCGCAATGGAGATGGGCTAGAGCTTAAAAGTGATGTAAAGAAAAAATATGCTTACATTGTAATAAAACTGGACATACTAAAACTAATTGCTAGGAATTAAACAGGAGGTCTATTGCAGTAATAGGAATGCATAAGGAATCCTCAGAAAAAGTTGTATCAGGAAAGGAAATGGGTATTAAAACTGTCGAAGTGGTACAGGTGAAACATGCCTCTTCAGAATCTCCTAGGAAAGAGGGTGTGGTTCAGGATGGTCAAGAAAATCTTTCCTTGATTATTGTTAAAGAGTGTCATGCTACTGAAGGTTCTGGATATGTTATCTCAAAGGGAAATGCATTCTCTTACTTCTCCAACAAAATAAATAAACAGGTCATGGAAATGTTTAAAGATTTTGTTTATAGAGGAGGAGCATTCCATTATTCTTCTAATCAAGGAGGCGAATCAATGGAAATATAGAGAGACACTGGAGCAAGTCAGTCACTGATACTGGCTGATGGCACAATTTGTCTTCCATAAGGACTAATGAAGGAAAAAGTATTATTTGGAGGCATATATGGAAGTCATAAATTCATCCCATTGTATAGAGTTGGATTAAGGAGTGACTTAGTAAGTGGAGAAGTTGCAGTAGTACATCAAATCTCAATAGAAGGACTCAACTTTATCTTGGGGAATGACTTGGCTGGCTCAAAACTATTAGCCTCGCCAAGGGTGTTGGAACAACCAGTGGAAGTGAGAGAAACTGAGATGTTGCAGAAGGAACACACTGGATTGTTTCCTGACTGATTCTATTTTACTGTTTGCTATTAGGGATGCTCCTAATGAGTCCACAGGATTCAGTCCTTTTGAGCTAAGGACATGAGGTGAGAGGACCACTTAAACTAATCAAAGAAAAATTTATAAACCAAAGTTCAGAGACTATGCTTTTGACCTATGTAACAAATTTCTGAGAAAGATTAACTAAAGTGTGTGAATTCGCCAAAGAGCATTTGAAAATCGCTCAACAAACAATTAAAATTAGGACAGATAAAAATGCTAAAGCTCAAAATTTTGTTGCAGGAGACAAAGGGTGGAATTTTCCATGCCCGCTGGCATCAGGCATCATGGCGAGAATGAGCTGACAATTTGGTGGAAAGCCCGAGAATCGGTTTCATGACTTTGTGAAACCAGTTTGCTATTGTCTGCCTGTGGGTTCTTTCAGGGCTCCACAGGTGACCTATGTGGGATATCACAAGCCTGTACCCACAAATGCATCATGAGGTCTCACCATCTTTGCGAAGGCAGACCACTTTGTGCATTTCGCCAGGATCATGAAAGCCAGGAAGCAAGACCGATTTATGTAGGGTGCCATCACTTGATGCTTAGATTTCCATGGCAACAAGAGATCAACTATGTAAACCACAAGGGCTTCCACTAGCTGAATGTTCAGATGTTGTGCAACAACCACAAATGCAACCTGCCGATCTGTGCATGATTCCCAGGGAGTGTCCGTGACTCCTCCATTCTCAGATCCCTGACGTTTTTCAGGGTCCACAGAGGCTGCACGGTTGGTTCCTCGGGGACAAGGGCTACCCACAGAGGACATGTCTCATGACACCCATGCAACGGCCTCAGACTGCAGCAGAGCAAAGGTACAATGAGGCTCATGCTGCAACACGCACCTGGGTGGAGCAAACCATCGGGATGCTGAAAATGAGCTTCCAGTGCTTGGATCGGTCTGGTGGAGCCCTGCAATATAGTACACAGAGTGTGTCATGTATCGTTGTTGCCTGGCGCTGCAACTGGGAGAGGAGCTGATTGGGGAGGAGATAGAGAAGCTGGACATCTTCTCCGATGAGGATGAGATTGATAGAGATAAGGGTGAGGAGGTCCTCGAAGGCAATGATGACGGAGATGAGGCCATCGCACTAGCCAGAAGAGGCAAGAGTGCTCAGGAGGCCCTCATAGCTTCTAGGTTCATGGACGATGATGACAACATGCAGTGAGGGGACACCATAGATCCTCACATTGCATCTGTGAATGTTTGACTCCTGTCTGGCTGTCGGCAGTGCATAAGGCTGTGATAAGGCTCCTGTCATGGAGTTGCAGCAGAGGCCCTAATAGTCGCTTGATTGCAGCAGGGTGATGATGACCTAAGTGAGGACACTCCATAGATCTTCACATAGCCTTTGAGAATGTCTGACCCCTCTCTGGCTGAGGGCTTGTGCTCTTTGATCAACGTCATATCATGGAGACGCAGTCATGAAACTTTAAATGCACCTGAACCTTTGTCAGCCTTCAGCACCTGAGGCCTTCAGGAGTACAGTGTCACTGGTCACAGATGTCGACAAGATGGGAGCCAGCCCTACCCTAAAGGTGCTGAGAGCACTGAGAATGTACCTGGAAAGGCAGTCAGGGGAGGTGTGCATTTACAGTGGTAAAAGAAGTAGGGAATGAACTTAAAAAGTTCAGAGTGATTTGAGAATGAATCAGAAATCAAAAATGCTGAAGACGACCATCCAGAAATAAGATTGCATAATATGGAGGTGCTTAAAAATTTAGATGCAATATTGCGCTATCTTCCAGAAAACTGTCCAGGTGTCTCATGAAAACTATTACAAACTCATAGATCAATTTCTTTAAATAGGCCAGGGAAAGCGTCTTTGGCCATACATGATATTAATGGATGGGTTGTATCACTCATTAAACAACATCCTTACAGGCCCAATCCAGAGAAGTTAGCCCGAGCAAAGGAAGAGATCAAGTTCATGATGGAGCATGACAGCATTGAACTGAGTCACAGCAGCTGGAGCTCACAGATTGTACTGGTACCAAAACCAGATGAGTCCCATTAATTTTGTGTAGACTATTGCAATGTTAATATGGTCACAAAGGTGGATTCATATCCGATTTCATGACAGTACTGGGAAGATTGGATAGGCAAAGTTCATTACAAAAATTGACTTATTGAAGGGATATTGGCAAGTTCCATTGATTGTTACAGGATACTGGATGGGCTTTATCAATGTAAAGTCATGCCTTTCAGAATGAAGAATGCTCCAGCAACTTTTCAAAGATTAACCAACAAGATCACTGAAGGGCTACGCAACTGTGTTGTATATATTGATGATTTTTTTGTGTTCAGTCAAACTTGGGAAGAACATTTACAATGCTTGAATGAGTTGCTTGATCGATTACGAAAAGCCAATTTGGTCATAAACTTGGCAAAGAGTGAAATTGCCAAAGCAAGAGTGACTAATTTGGGCCGCACAGGGGAAAAGGCCAAGTAGCATTCCGAGAAGCAAAAATAAGGGCTATTGTGGATTTTCCAGTACCTAAGACAAAATGAGAGATTATAAGCATATAGGTATATAGGCATGAGTGGATTTGAGTGGAAGTTTCTTCTGAGTTTTAGCACTGTAGTGGCTTCTCTGACATGCTTGTTAAAGGGAGGCAAAAAAATTGAATGGACAGAGGAGCGTCAAAGTGTTTTGACTGCTTGAAAGCTGTACTGACTACTGCACCGGTTTTAGCAGCACCAAATTATGCTAAGCCATTTAAACTGGCTACTGATACCAGCGATGTGGGTGTTGGTGCAGT
Source organism: Carcharodon carcharias (assembly GCF_017639515.1). Classification (NCBI taxonomy): domain Eukaryota; kingdom Metazoa; phylum Chordata; class Chondrichthyes; order Lamniformes; family Lamnidae; genus Carcharodon; species Carcharodon carcharias. The sequence goes on along the minus strand of NC_054472.1, from coordinate 26,696,559 downwards.
TTTGCTACAGGAGGATGAGATGGGGATCAGACGGCCAGTCAATTACTTCTCTCATAGTTAAGTTTCTGTTGGAGGAAATACTCAGCTGTGGAAAGGGAGGCTTTGAGTTTAGTGTTGACTCTACAACATTCTGAAGTCCATGGGCAGAATTTTGCCCTTAATGGGCAGGCAGGCCCCACCGGCTCGGCGGCAGGTGGGCAGCCGATCGCTGCCGCCAAAACAGGCCCCGCCACCATTTTGAGTGGGTGGGCCAATTAAGGTCCGATGGGAAGCACTATGCCCTTCCTGTGCGGGGGTGGGGTGGGGGAGGGATTCCCCAACTGTCAAAGTGCGCACTTTTGCACATGCGCATGACAGAGCACACGTCTCCGTGAGACTAAGTGCTGCCTCAGGGAAAACGCTGAAAGTGTTATAAACTTAAAAAATAAAAAAATAAAAAAATTATTAACATGTCCCTCTAATGTGACAATGTCACACGAAATGGGACGTGTTAATAAATATCACATAACGTTTCTTAAAGATTTTTAAACAGACATGAAACCTCATCCCGCCGGTGGATGAGGTTTCATGTTTTTTTTCAGAAGCCCGCTGGGGCTCCTGGCCTGCCCGCCAGCTTTAAGGTTGGACAGGAAGGGCCATTAATTGGCTTAATTATCCTGTCAATGGCCTCAATTAGCTATTGACAGGTTGGCAGGTGGACAGCTGATTTCGCTGTCCGCCCGCCTTCCTGAATATTTAAATGGGGCTGGATGATGTCGGGGGTTCCACCCGAAGTCATCCCGTGTCATTTTCCTGTCGGTGAGCAGGCCCCGCCCCCAACTCACTTACGGAAATTTTCTGGCCCATGTATCTAATAACTCTACAAAGACTGTTGGTTATACTGACCATAATCCTTTAATCTTTTTAGCAAAGTTTCACATCAAAGAATCTGAGACTATTTTGGTGGAGTTTAATGACAACTTGAAATAATTCATGTAGAGGGAAGAGACAATATAATAGCAGATGCTTGATGAGAAAATATGGAGGAAGAAGAATGTCATGCTCAAAATGGACTTGTGTACAATATGATTCTTAAGGGAAATTCCTTGTATATTTGATGTAAATACATTGTTATTGCCAGAGTATAAGTAAAGTAGAGGTAGTGATAAGAGGAGATGGTAATAGGAAATGAAAATGCTTCTTAAATATACTTTCTCATTTTTTTCTGCGGGCAGGTGTTAGGAACTAGAGTTAATTTTAAGTAGATTATACTTGTATTTGTGCGAGTTAGGAACAAGATATAGCTTTAAGTTTAATTTATAACTTTTTTTATTTATATGTTAATAAAGGTGAAATCTGGGTTTGGTTTCGGTTTAGAGTTTTTGGAAGGCGGAGCTGACAAGTCTGGGGGCCTGTTTGTACACATGCATTTTTAATGAGGTTTTATGACTCTTAAAGTGAAGAGATGGTTCCCAAGGGGTTAGTAGTTTAGCTTAGTTTAAAACAAAAGAAAACAAAGTAGGAAAAAAGCTATGCTGTTGCCTAGCAACAGGGGATCGGAGCAAGACCCACAGAGATACAGGGAGAGACAAGAAAAGCAGTTTTTAGTTTCAGTTGCTATGTGTATACCACAGAATGAAGACCGAAAAGGTCTAAGATTCCCTCTAGCTGGAAATGATGCCAGGCTTTTAAGGAACTCATACGTATTTCTCTAAAGTTAATGTTGTAGTGAATTTAGTGTGAGTTTTCTGGATATCTCAAGGGAAATACCAGTTGTGGAAGGTCCTCTAGTGAATGTTCAGCAAGTCTACTGGAAACAAAACCTCTTTGCAACTGAACCAGCTGTACCCTTGGTGTGGAAATAGTGGTACCTCTTCACTGGAGTGTTGGGTCAGGAAAGGTATTGCTGGGATAAAAGGAGTAGTGTGAGTTTGAATCATTTCTTCCTCAGTGTCTGTGTTGAAATCGTTCTGAGCTTTTTGTTGCCTAGTGCAATATAGTTAATATTTCTTTTTTAATAAATGTTTTATATTTTTGTTAAAATGTTAACAATGGACTCCTGTGAATCTGTTTCAATAAGTACCCTCCATGGTTTAGTAAAAAAAAGTTAAAAGTATGATCTTTCAAGCCAGGTTCCATTCTGGGATCTGACTTGTCTGGTAATAACATCAGCTGGGATCATAACATTATGAATGTGGAATTCTCTACCACAAATCAATGTTGAAGCAGATATTAAATGAAACAATGGTTGTGAGAGAAGACGGTTAGACCAGATGGCTAATTTAGAGAAAAACACCAATACAGTTTGAAGGGCCAAAAGGTCTCTTTCTGTGCTTTTTTTGTTCTATAATCCAATTGTAGTGCTCAGAACAGAATTTATTGTAAATAATCTGAGAGGAGTGGGGCTGATGCTTCACAAGAAATTTTGAAATATGTTTTGTTTTGGGGGTGTGAGGAGAATCATGCAGTGCTCTGGCTGTGCACCTACATTCAGACTTGCAGGGAGCTGGGACTGCTCCTTTTTGGCAGGCGATGGCAGAATATGAGCAACAAAAATGAGATGGGAGGAAAAGTATGAAGGTATATTAAGAATTATTAAACCCAAGAACACTGACGCTTACTCCCAGAATGTCAGCAAGCACAAGTGGCTCATGTGCACTTGATCTTTTTGATTAATTCTGGTCTCTCTGATGATGTTGCCACATTACGTAAAGCGCAAATGATCTCATTCTCTGGTAAATAATTAAATACCTTCAATAATTTAAGCGTGCCATTACGTCTAAGGAATAAACTTCTTCAATTGTATCAGCCTGGTGTATTTGGAGTAACTGTTAATACTATAGTTTATTGTATGTATAGATTTTGCATAATACATTGAGCAAAATTAATAACTAAGGTTTTAAGAAGTATTTTGATTGCCATTATTGATTTCAATTGTGGTACCATTTAAAAAAAACATTAATTATCTTTTGTAACAAATTGAAAAAAATACCACGTCTATTAGCATGGTTACAGAAAACTCGAGACTTGCAATGGTATGATTCATAAATGAAAAACTTGGAAGTGTTTTAAATTAAAGAAAGGATTTTGCTGGATTAACACACCTTAATTTCATTCCATCATGATTTGCATTAATGCAAGAAGCAGTTTACAAAAGCTGGGTACAGTACTGCCCACAGTGTGATGTAAAGGAAGAGATAACCCAAGTATAGAGGGCGGTCTTGGACTTGACAGAGATGTGTGCAGAGGCAAGCATGGAGACAGCTCCTAGCTTTGACTTTATACTGTATATATGTACATAGTTATGAGTGGTTAATAAACAGTTACTGTTAAGGTATAAAAGACTCAGAACCTCTTCATGAGACCTACTGACCCACACACATCTTTTAACAATCTTTGCCACCTAAGAAGGACAAAGGCAGCAGAAGTATGGGAACACCACTACTTGAAAGTTCCCCTCTAAGCCACACACCGACCTGACTTGGAACTAGACTGCTGTTCCTTCAGTGTCGCTCAGTAAAAATCCTGGAGCTTCCTCCCTAGCAACACTGTGGATGTACATACACCAGATGGCCTGCAGTGGTTCAAGAAGGCGCCTCACCATCACCTTCACAAAGTCAGTTAGGGATGGGCAATAAATGCTGGCCGAGCCAGTGAGGCCCACATTCCATGAAAGAATAAACAAATTACCATAGAACTATAGAAAAGTTACGGCACAGAAAGAGGCCATTCAGCCCATTGTGTCTGCGCCAGACAAAAAATAAAATAAAACACTAGCCGTCCACTCTAATCCCACATTCCAGCACCTGGTCCATAGCCTTGCAGGTTACAGCACCTCAGGTGCAGATCCATGTTTCAATTAAATGACTTGAGGGTTTCTGCCTCCACCTCCAAACCAGGCAGTGAATTCCAAAAACCCACCACCCTCTGGTTGAAGAAGATTTTCCTTATGTCCCCTCTAATCCCTCTACCAATCACCTTAAATCTGCGTCCCCTGGCAATTGGACCTCTCTGCTATGGGAAACAGGTCTTTCCTATCTACTCTTTCCAAGCCCCTCATAATCTTGTACATCCCAATTAAGTCACCCCTCAGCCTGCTCTTTTCTAAGGAAAACAAACCAATCTTTCAAAAACTATCCAATCTTTCCTCATAGCTGCAATTTTCAAGACCTGGCAACATTCTTGTAAATGTCCTCTGTACTCTCTCCAGAGAAATTATGTCCTTCCAGTGATATGGCGACCAGAACTGTACACAAAATTCCAGCTGTGGCCTATCATTTTATACCATTCCAGCATTACATCCCTGTTTCTGTATTTTATACCTTGTCCAATAAAGAAAAGCATTCCATATGCTCTTTCCCACCTTTTCCACATGTCCTGCCACCTTCAGGGACCTGTGGACATGCACTCCAAGATCTCTCACTTCTTCTACCCCTCTTAATATCCTCCTGTTTATTGTTTATTCCCTTGCTTTGTTTGCCCTCCTCAAATACATTACCTGACACTTCTCTGGATTGAATTCCATTTGCCATTTTTCCACTCACTCAACCAAGTCATTGAAATCATTCTGGAGTTGACAGCTATCCTCTTCACAATCATCTACGTGGCCAACTTTTGTGTCATCTGCAAAATTCCCAATCATGCCACCCACATTTAAGTACAAATCTTTAATATATACAACAAAGAACAAGGGACCCAACACTGAGCCCTGTGGAATGCCAATGGAAACCACTTTCCATTCGCAAAAAACATCCATTGACCATTACTCTTTTGTAATAAACTTGGAGTGCAGGACTAGTTTCTTGTAAGAAACAGTAAACTTTATTTACAGACTCCAGCTGAGGATACATGCTTGTTCCAAGACCAAGGCTAAAAAGCTCCGCCCCAAGATTCCCCATGCTTAGGGCTGATTCATCTATACTGTCACATGATCCCCATAACAGTAAGAAATAGTTTAACTTGCAATCACTATGTTCCTCCCCCTTTAATTTTGTTTTACCCTTTTATTTACAAAAAACATCTTAACCCATATTTTATACAATTATATACAATTCATGCCATTATAAATTTAGTCTTTCAGGAGGTTTTCAGAATCGGGTGGAGTGACGCAACTCTACATCTGGAGGTTCTTCTATTGGATCGACTTGAACAGGAACTGCATCTTAAGGGACATCCCGAGACAATGGCAGTTCATAATTATTTACTTGAACAGAGACACCTGGTATGTCTATTCTTTGTCGATCTAGCACCTTGAGTGTTGAGATTTTGACTTCAATTTCAGGTAGGTTAATTGGCTGTTGGAGGGTTTCTTGATTTCTGAGGTGATCCTGTTTTCCACTTCTACTTGATCAGATAAAGGTCTTGTTTCAAAGACAATTGTATCAGGGACCTATCTCAGTCCAGTTACAAAATTTTGTATGAAAATGCTCTTCCACAATAAACTCTCAACTTTTACTGTGAATTTCATGATTCACTTTCTGATTACTCTGGTTTCTCAACACCTTCCCCTCTAAATTAGGGAATACAAGACACAACCTTGTACGAAGTTGGCACTTCATTAACAATTCTGAAGATGTTAAACCAGTGGTCACATGAGGAGTTGTGCAATGGTTAAACAGGAATCTTGAAATTCGTGTTTCCAACATTCCCTCTGACAGTTTCTTCATGCCTGTTTTAAAGGTTTGTACTGCTCTTTCTCCTTACGCATTGGATGAGGGATTATATGGTGCTGTTCAAGCATCTATAATCCCAGTTAGGTTCACAAATCTTTGGAATTCTGTACTAGTAAATGCAAAACCACTGTCTGACACAGTAACTTCAGGTAAACTACGAACACTGAAACTCTGGCACAGTTTTTCAATGGTTGCAGATGAAGTAGGTGATCTCATTTCAAACATGTCCATCCATTTGGAATGTGCGTCGATAATCACAAGAAACATGGTGCCTAGAATTGGACCTACATCGTCTATATGTAGTCTAACCCAGGGTCGACCAGGCCACCCCCATGGATGCAGTGGAGCTGAAATGGGCAATTTCTGGTGTTGCTGGCACTGGAGACAGTGTTTCACCATTCTTCTATATCACTGTCTGTACCTGGTCATCAGATATAACCTGGTGCGAGCATCTTCATTTTCAAAATGCCAGGACGCGCACTATGAAGTTCTTCTAATAATGGTTCTCTCCCTTGCACAGGGAAAATGACTCTTTCTCCCCATAACAAGATATCATCTTGACAACTCAGTTCGGATCAACGTACAAAGAATGGTTTTAATTCTTCAGGGACTTGTGCATTTGACCATCCTTGTAATGTTTGTGCATGGGCTCTTGCTAAAATTGGATCCCGATTTGTCCAATTCTTTATCTGTCTCTTGCAGACTGGTAAGGAGTCCAGGAGATTCAACACAATTACTACCTCTGGAGGCCTGGTATGTGTGTGATACTATTGGGCAAAAGGAGGCGACTGAGAGCGTCTGCATTTGCTTTATGCACGCCCGGACAGTGCAGAAAAGTGTACTCGTATGCCAACAAGATTAAAGCCCATCTTTGAATTTGAGCAGAGGCTATCGGTGGGATTGTCTTATCTTCACTAAATAATCCTAACTGGTTTGTGATCTGACACCATGTTGAAGTGTCGACTGTGCAAATATTGATGGAACTTTTTTACTCCAAATATGATAGACAAGCCCTCTTTTTCAATTTGAGAGTAACCTTTCTCAGCTGCAGAACGGGTTCTGGATACATATCCTACTGGCTGTTCAAATTTGATTTCTATTTTTTTCTTTTTGTGTTTGCCACATCATCTTTCATTGGCCAAATTTCTCTCCAGTGAAATTTTAACATGGTTCACTTCGAAGGTTGAGTTACCCATTTGCTTCTTGGAGAGTTCCATGACTTTTCCTTGTAAGGCCTTTTTTGTCTTAATCAACTGACTCTTCAATTCTTCTGTCTTTTTTTTGTATCTTTTGGCTTCCTCTTGGAACACCAAACACTGTTGGGATTTTTCTTCCAACGGTTTGTTCAGTTGGTTCAGAGTGGCACTGCATTCATTTAGCATCTTTTCATGAATTTCCCGTGGAACCAACTCTGACCTGAGGGATCCTTGCTTCCTGTGAAATTCCTTCAGTTTTTCTACCTCATTCTAAAAGACACCATTATATTCCCTTGTCAACTCAAGATTTCGTCTTGTCCTGACTTGAAACATTTCTGATCAATTTAGTTTGATTTCCTTCAACCAGTCATGGCCCAGATAGCTAGGTCCTTCTACTGTTATAACAATTATTGGTAGCTGAGCTGTCAGTTGTCTGTAGGATACAGGCACAGAGGTGATGCCTTTCACCTGTATTGCTTCTCCTGTATATGTTTTTAACTGAGCAGCGGCTTTCCCCAAACTCAATGGCTGGGTACCTTCTCTGAGGTATTTAAAGATGTGTTCTCCCACCACTGTGGTCGATGCTCCTGTGTCAAGCTCCATGAGCAAAGGCTTTCTGTTTACTTGAAGTGTAACAGTGATTGGTTCAGTTTTCCTGGCCTTCAGATAGTGTAGAGAATAAACATCAGCCTCAGTAACTTCTGGCTCATCGATATTGTGCACTTCATTTAACTTGACCTGATGCCTGAATGGCTGCCATGATCTAGTCCTGCACTGTTTAACAATATGCCCCTTTTTTGTGGCTGCAGCGGCATTTTACCTCTTTAAATCTACAGGCTTCGGGCGCATGATTTCCCCCACAATGGTAACACTTTAACTTCTGGGTTACTGGTGAGCTGCTTCCAGCATCTTTTTATTTTTCTAGTGGTAGGGACCATGTCCCGCTTTGCGGCTGCCTCCCTGAGCTTCGTGCCACACCTGGCGTAGGTTCTCGCCACATCAGCAGAACGGCGCCAAGTTGCACACTCTGCAAAGCCCCCGAATCCCTCTCAGCACTCTCCCTTGCTAATGTTATCTCCATGGTGCACTTCAGGTCTATCTCAAATTCAGCAAGAAAACGGCACTGAATGGCGTCGTCGTTCATGCCACAAACCAAACAATCTCGCAACATGTTGTTTAAAGTATCACCAAAGTCACAGTGCTCTGTTAACTGTATTAACTTTGCATGTATGTTGCTATCGACTCACTGACAGTCCTTACTCGAGAGTTAGGCTTGAATCTTTGCATGATTACTGAGGGTTTAGGCTGTAAATGTCTCTTCATGAGTTTGACTAGCTCAGTGAAGAATGTGGAATTTGGTGCATTCGGAGCCATCAAGCATCGGATTAGGTTGTAGATTTTACTCCTGCAGACACTTAGGAGAATTGTTTTCTGTTTCTCCTCCGCTGTTATTTCGTTAGCTGCAAAGTAGAACCCTAATCACTCAACATACTGACTCCAGTTCTCGACGGATGAGTTGTAATGGTCAATTCTGCCAAAGAGAGGCATTACTGGTGAGAATACTTCTTTTCTTACTGCCCTTAAGAAATTGAAATGCTCATAGTCGTGAGGTGAGGTGCTGCTTTGGTGTTATTTCTCTTCGTTGCCAATTGTAATAAGCTTGGAGTGCAGGACTAGTTTCCTGTAAGGAACAGTAAACTTTATTTACAGACTCCAGGTGAGGCTACATGCTTGTTGCAACACCAAGACTAAAAAGCTCGGTCCCTAAGATTCCCTGCGCTCAGGGCTGATTTGTCTATACTGTCACATGATCCCCATAACGGTAAGAAATGGTTTAACTTACAATTACTACACCTTTGTTTCCTGTTGCTGAGCCAATTTTGGATCCAACTTGCCACATTCCCCTGTACCCCATGGGCTTTTACTTTTCTGACAAGTCTACCATGTGGGACCTGGTTAAAAAGGCCTTACTAAAATCCATGTAGACAACATTCACTACTGTACCCTCATCAACCTTCCTTGTTGCTTCCTCAAAAAATTCAATTAAATTAATAAGACGTGATGTTCCCCTAACAAAACCATGCTGACTGTCTCTGATTAATCCGTTCCTTCCTATGTGGCGGTTTATCCTGTCTCTCAGAATTGATTTTCATTACCATTCCATCACTGAAGTCAGACTGCCCGGCCTATAATTATTTGGCATGCCCCTCGCACCCTTTTTAAGTAATGGTACAATGTCCACAGACCCTCCAATCCACCTGTACAGCAGATTTTTATTTCAGTTGAATTTTACAGCTATGGCCTTTTAAATGAATCATCTTTAGTGTAGCGCTTATCTGACTATATATAACTTACCTACCCCATCCTTTCCAATAAGCTTTGCTCCAGATGATCAGCACTATGAGCTTTTATGTATAAAAGGGCCTATCTTCACTTCAAAGGCAATATTTGAAACGCACTAAAATATTAATGTAACTTAAAGCAATCTGAAAACATTCAAACTAGCTCTGCTGGTTTTATTCTAGTCCACCATTCATTATTGGCTGTGACCAAAATAGTTTTATTAGGGCACATTTTCCACAACTGCTGCTCATATCCTACTGCTAGTTTTGAGTTTCTTGTAGCCTTGCCAATAGATTTGGTGTTTTCAATTTGTTCCATTTCACACAGACAAACTGTAAATAAAAACAAAACAATGTTGGAAAAACTCACAGGACTGGCTGCATGCATGGAGATACAAACAGAGCCAACAGGGCTGGCTTTTTGCTCTAGGGTTCAGATCCTAATGCCAGGCTGAATTCTGAGTCGGAAACCCGGAACTACCAGCAGCGGAATCCTGGAAGCGATTTTTGTGGAGGCAACCAATTAAGTGGGCATCTCTCGGAGCCCTGTCTAATTAAGCACAGAGAGCGGGTTCCTGAGGCTGGAGGGCCAATAGGAGGCCCTATAGGTCACTGAAAGAGACGGCGGCTCCAGATGGAAGCCTTTTAAAAAAATTTTTAAAGTACAAAGGAGCCACAGCTGCCATACTATCAACCCCTTCGCTCAAAGGCAAGCAGCTGCCGCTGTGGTCCTATGGTTGTTCAGGCTGCGGGGGTGCATTAATAATGGAATGCTGCCCTCACCCACCCAGCCATCTGATCTGTTGCCAGGAGATGGCCTCCATCCCTTGGCTGGGCTTCATCTTCAGTCGGCGGGCCACTCGCGGACTGGAAAATTCCTGCCGGCAGGTTGACTCACAAAGGCCTTTAAGGATGCCTAATTTGTTATTCAGTGCTTGCAAGCAGGGAGCCATTTCCATCCAAATTGTCATGTGCAAAAATGGCCTGGAGGTGTCGGGAAGGCAAAGGGGTCGGCAGGCTGGAGGTGGGAAGTTGCCTCCGGTCCCGCTCACCAGCCATTTGCAGATTTGGCCCAAGGTTTCAGGCCAGTGACCTTTCATTAAAACCTACTTTTTAAAACAGTTGGGCACTGCAACTGAAATCAATGTCAATCTATTTTTATTGCTCAAGGATTACTTAGAGTTATGGAACCATCTAGAGAGTTCAACAAATGTCCACATTTTCAAATTTGGACCTCCATGATAGCAGGCCCAGTCAGGGTGAATTATGCTAAACCATACCCCCTTACAAATGCCCCAAATTTAATATTGAGTTTCATGATAAAAAGAACTGCAGAGCCTAAAAGCGATGCTGTATTTTTGAGTACTGACAAAATCGTGCGTGGTTCAGCAAAGTTAGCCTGAGGTAGGCCAGGGGGACTGAAATGAAAGCAAAAATCACTCAGGAAATACTGAGCAGATGAGAAAGCATCTGTGGAGTGAGAAAGTTAGTTAATGTTTCAGGTAAGTGATTTTTAATCAGAACTAGAAGGGGCACTGTATTATATGTTCCCTCAAAAAAGTCATTTTTTTTTAAGAAGAGAAAGAACCACCACTGTCACCGTAACCCCCCCACCCCTCCCAATGCCCCACCATTCCCACAGTGACAATATTTTTCTGTTTTCCATAAAAGCTTCTCCCACTTCAGGCTGCTTGTAATGCACTAGCTGCAATGTCCTCCGTTTGCAACAGGGAAGTGGCCTTTCAGAGAACATCATCATGTCTGTTCCTTTATGGGTAGAGGATTAAACCACAGCTTCAAGCAGTTTCACCCTCCCAGCTGTGGCGAGGCAGACAAAGGGGGACCTCAGTGCCCCAACATCTAGCTTCAGAGCATGGCCGGATGTCAGGTCCCGCCTACTGGGGGGCGCTGGGTCCCCACCAGTGGATGTCGATGGCCCAGGAGGGCACCAGGCGGGGAACTCAGTTGGCCCCATTGACCCCCCCCCCCCCCCGCCTTCGGGAAGAGAAGAGATTCCCTTAGCAGGCTGGGGGGGGTGTGGAGCTTGGAGCGCAGAGCGTGGGCTGGAGAAGCTGGAGAGGCCAGAAGCCTGAGACAGAGAGAGTGAGAGAGAGAGAGAGAAAGGGAGAGAGAGAGAGAGAGATAGAGAGGAGAACGACGAGGAGTAGGAGCTGAAGACCAAAGCTGATGGTTGGAGTCACAGTGTCAAGAAGCCCCGGCTACGAACATGGCAGACTGAAACCTCTGACAGTGGCTGGAGCAATAGGAAGTGGCAGCGGCGTAGGTGAACAGCTGTGCAAGACCTAGGGGGGAACGTTCCCCCTGGTTGGTGGGGGGGGTGGGGTGGGGGGGGGACCCGATTGGCGCCCCGTTCTACATGGGCTGGCCCAGCGTGACATGCACCTGGAAGCACTGAGCCCTCCCTGTGCAGGCCGGGGTGGGGGTGGGGTTCCCTGAGTCAGCGCCTGTGCTCTTTCGTGCAGGCAGAAATCTCCCCAAGGCACCTCAGGTTGACTAGTTTAAGGCTTAAAAATTTAAATAAAGAAAAGAAAATATTTGAAGACATGTCCCCTCACGTGACAGTGTCACATGAACTGGGACATGTCAAGGAATTTTTATAAACATTTTTATTCAATTTATAAACACATCATGACACCTAATCCCACCTGTGGATGAGGTTCCATGAAAAATACGAAGGCCGCCTGGGCTTTTCGTCTGCTCCCTGCCAACCTTAACGTTGGACGGGCTGCTCAGTTTATTAGTTTAATTGATATTTAAGTGGCCTTGATAGCCCTTTGGCAGTTTGGCAGGCGTGTATGAGTTGGCTGTGCGCCCACCGAACTGAAAATCTAAGTGACGTGCGGTGATGCTGGGATGCCTGCCCGACATCACCGCGCGTCATTTCCTGTCGTGGCGAGTGGGCCCCGAAGATTCAGGCCCCTACCTGCCATGGGACCGTGTAATAAGCTTGGAGTACCGGGCAGGTTTCTTGTAGGGAACAGTAAACTTTAGTTCCAGAGCTCCTGCTGAAGCTGTTTGCTTGTACCGAGTCCAAGGGCGGAATTTTCTCACAATTGCACTAAGTGCGGTAGCGGGCGGGTAAAATGGACTCCTACCCGCCGATGAAAATGGCGGGTTTTCATACCTTGTCTTCCCGAGCCCACCTCATTATTTATGCATTCCCTGGAAACATCTATTTCCATGGTGGGCGGGCTCTCATCTGCCAGCTCGTCATCACCCCACTTTTGCATCAGGCCGGCTGCCATCTTTAAAAGGCAGCCGCCAGCACATCATTCATTGCCACCAGCTCACCACCGCTGCCCGGGAGACGTGGCCAGCAAAGGAAAAAAGACTGCAGCCCCCCTGCTTCAATGACGGGTCCCTTGACTGATTGCTGAATGCCCTGGAGGCCCACCGGGTTGTACTGTACCCCCGCTCTGGCCGCAGGATGGGCAGCAATGTCACCAACCCGGCTTGGGAGGCGGTGGTAGTGGTGGTCAGTGCGAGTGCCCTTCAGAGGAGGAGAGCCACCCAGTGCCGCAAAGGGATGAATGATCTCTTCCATTTCGACAGGGTTTTCATCACTCCCAACTCACCTACCCACAAACCCATCACACATCCACAGGGTCCTCACTCACTGCCAGTGCAAGGGACATCACCATTCACTCTCACACACACGGTCATTGTCCTCATCCCAACCACGACACCACTCACCACCCACACAGGCCAGGCATACTTATCATCTGGCCCGGCAGGCATCCTGATACACTCTCCCCATCTCTATACATGCAGGGCAAACTGGCTCACAACAGGAGGGAAAGGTCACAGACAGGTGGAGGGATGCCGGAGATCAAAGTTCTGACAGAATTTGAAAACAGAGCCATCCAGCTGGCCGGCGATGACCAGGACCAGTCCTGTACTGATGGTAAGGTCAGCGCTGTTCTACCAAGTGAGGATCCATCAGTGCAATATCCATCAGACAACCATGCTGTGAGTGATGTTTCCTGTTTTACAGGCCACTGTCATGCACTAATTATCTCCCCTTGCTTTTGCAGGCACATCTGGAAAGCAGCCAACAGAGTCCATGACCCAGGGCCTCCAATCAAGCACCAAAGAAACCTCTGAAGAGGAATCTGAAGGTACCCTTCCTGAAGTCCCATCACACGTTCACCCACACCCTCCAGCAGCACAGAGACACGCACCTCGGTGGGACCTAGCTTTAGAGTAGCCTCAGGATCACAATCTGTGAGCACATCACACTTTCTGATCCACAGCACGTGGAGGCAGGGACTTCCCAGGTCCCCAGCACTCAGAGGACTGCTGGAGGCCAGAACGTTGCTGAGTCCTAGTCAGATGACGAGCCTCTGGACACGGTCATGTCACAGTTGCTGGAGCTGCAAAGGCAAGCTCGGGAACATCAGGAAGGGATGTCCGCTGCACTCCTCAGATTTCAAGGCATGTTGGAGGAGTCCGTCCGTCTTCAGGCTGAGGTGATAGCACCAGCATTGCAACACACCGAGGTCAACACTGGCAGGATGGCAGCTGCCATGGAGACCTTGGTCCAGGACATCACTCCTGCACTGCTGCATAGGCTTAACTCCATCGCTGATGCCATATTTGGCCTCCAACAGTACGCAAGAGGGATATTGGGCAGCTCAATTTCACTCCAGCTTCCTCTTCTGCTCATGGAGTCAGCCTGGGGCCCTCTGGCACCCATAGAGAGGAGGATCAGCAGGTGCATGCTCCGGGGCCATCCACCCAGGTGATTCTGGGAGTGACAGGCCCATCCGAATCCTATCTTCCAGTGACCTCCACAGATCCAGCTTCACAGGTCGAGAAAGGTGCCACTGCCACCCAACAGGACCCCGAAAGCAGGCCAGGGCCCTCCAAGTCTGGGCCCTCCAGGGGACGCCTGGCAAAGTCATCACAGACAGGTTGTCACAGTCAGCAGGCTACCTCCACCTCCACTGTGATTTCCGGGGAGCACCAAGATGTAGCAGAAGGGTTAGGAAGTTTAGATAAACATAGTTGCACAGCCTGGCCATGGGTGTTAATCACTTGTATATATTGTTCACTATTGTCAATAAACTCCTAAGAATGTCACCCTGCCTGTGGCTCCTTGTTCTGATGAGCAGTGTTCTTGTCACTCAGATGTGAAACTTTCTGCCCAAGATAAAAGGCAGGTGTCTCAGTCCAGGGCCTCTTCCCTGTGCTTTGTGCAGCCTTCAGACCACAGTGATGATCCAGCCACACACTCCCTAAAAACATTACTGATGCCTGCACCTTGTCGGTGCTGGTCATTGCTACCAGAATGTAGTGGGCAAGCATCACAGAGTTCTCTCATTCTCTCAGTGTGCTCTCAGCACCTTTAAGGTGGGGCTGGCCCCCATCACACCAGCATCTGCAATCAGTGATGTTGTGCACCAGCTCCTGAAGGGCTGAGGTGTGGAAGATGGACACAGCATCAGATGCGTCTAAAGTTTCATGGCTGCGTCTCTTAGCTGGCCCTGATCATGGAGTGCAAGTGAGCTGCCCTCGGCCAGACAGGAGTCAGACATTCTCAGAGGCTGTGTGAAAATCTATGGAGTGTCCTCAGTGCATGTCGTCATCATCCTCCTGCGATCAAGCAACTATGAGGGCCTTCACTGTACTTCCATGACAGGAGCATTCTCTCAGAGGGTATTGGTGCTGCGATAAGCCAGACTGGAGTCAAACATTCACAACTGCACTGTGAGGATCTATGGGGATATCTCACTGCATGTCATCATCATCCTCCGCAAATCCGGCAGCTATGAGGGGCTCCTGAGCGCGCCTGCCTCATCTAGCCAGTGCAAGAGCCTCATGACAGTCTTGTCACCACTGAGAACTCCCTGACCCTCATCCCCGTCGGCATCCTCCTCATCAGAGGAGACATGCAGCTCCTCCATATCCTCCTCAGCCATCTTCTCAATCCATTGCAGTGCCAGGTTGTAAAGGGCGCAGCAGATGATGATGATGCGTGACACCCTCTGCGGACTGTATTGCAGGGCTCCACTAGACTGGTCCAGGCACTGGAAGCGCAACTTCAACATCCCGCTGGTCTGCTCCACCAAGTTGCGAGCTGCTGCATGAGCCTCATTATAGAGTCGCTCTGCTGCAGTCTGAGGCCGCCGCACGGGTGTCATCACCTGCAGCTTCTGTGGGTGGCCCTTGTTCCCCGAGGAGCCACCCCTGTAGCCTTTGTGGACCCTGGAAGACTGCAGGGATCTGCGAGTAACTAGGATGTAGGCGTCATGCACAGTCCCTGGAAACCGTGCGCATACCTGCAGCATGCGTTTCTGGTGGTCACAGACCAGCTGCACGTTCACCCTTATGGTTGATGAAGTCACTGAGTGTAGCGATGGAGACCTGAGTACCACATGAGTGCAGTCCATCGCACCCAGCACCTGTGGGAATCCTGAGATCAGGGCAAATCCAATGGCCTTCACATCCTGGCTGTCCCGGTCTCGGGCGAAATGCACAAAGTTGTGTGTGCAATGGAGAAGGTGGCATCTGTGACCTCATGGATGCACCTGTGGGTGGCAGATTGTGGAAACCCCACAGAGGTCACCTGTGGAGCTCTGAAAGAAGACACTGGCATAGAAATTGAGCACCACAGTCATTTTCACAGCCACTGGCAGTGGATACCCTCCATGTCCCGTTGGCACCAAGTCCTGCAGTAAGTGGCAGATGTGGTTCTTGGTCATCTGCAGGAATGGCAGGCGGCGTCTATAGACACTGGGTGTCGCTAGGCGCCGACCAGCCATGGCTCACTGTCACTCCTGGGCAGTGTGTGCGGGAGCCCCTGCTGTCCCTTCTTCATGAGGTTGCTGCTCCTGCCTTTGCGCAGCCAGATGCCTCAGTCACTCTCTCCTCCGTCTTCTACAGTCTCTGTAGGCCATCAGGCACACAGCTAGATCACCAGGACCCATGATCCTGGCGTGGTCCTCCTACAGCATGAAAGAGAGAGAGACGTGGTTAGCATGGGTGAACTTAGCCCCTTTCCTGGCCCTGTGTGACCACCTCTTAACGCTTCCCGGAGAGTGCTGGTCACCCCTCGGATGGCCAGAGATGAGTACGCTGCATGGCTGCCCTATCAACCTGCGACACAGGGAACAGTGGTCCTAACCAGGAGGCTGAGATTGCAAGGGGCTGTGAGCACCTCCAGCAGTGACTGTTACATGGCCAGTGTTGTCTGGGAGATTGTACACCATGTGCAGTTCAACTGCTCCGTGGTCCAATAAAATGGTGGCGGACTCGAAGTCTGAGCCGGGGGGAGGCAGTGGAGGGGGTATTGTATGGAGTGCTTGGTGGCCCTTTGGTGCCCCTGCATTGCTTGCAATGGCTAGGAACCTGACCCCAATCATATCACTGTGGCTGCACCTGATCTGTCTTAGTTGCAGAGGCATGGTCAGTTTATGCAGGTATCCTTACTGCATGGCCACTTCCCCTGCCCCCCACCTCGATTGCGTTACACGCAAGATGCAACACGAGGGCAGCACTTGACCACCCCCCACCCCCCCGCCCCTCCGCACCCTCAGCAGTCGCCTCCAAGGCTTGCCATCACATGCCCCCCCTGACACTCCGCCCACCACCCCCCCCATCAGTCATTGCCGAGGCTGGTCAGCACTTGCCCCCAGACACCCCCAACCCCCATCTTGTGTAACAATACTGCTCATACTCCGTAGGGAGATGTATCACAAGTGAGCATCAATTCCTTAGATGGATCACAGTGCACTAGCAGTCATGACAAGTGTAGAAGCTTCTTGACTGTTATGAAGGCTCCTTGCTGTGCTTTCCAGGACCATCTGTGGTTCTTCTTCAATAATAAGTGTAAAGGGGCTAACTCTGTAGATTGATTAGGCAAGAAGCAACCTTAATAATTTACCATGCCCAAAAAGACTTGAGCTCCATGACGTTGGTAGGGGAGGGCGCTTCCTTGATTGCCCTGACTTTCTCCTCTAAGGGATGCAACCCTGGGGCATCCACTCGATGACTCAGATTGTGACTTCAGTTGCTTGGAAAATGTATTTTTCAAGTAATTGAAGTACAAATGTACTGTTTCAAACGTACGCCAACCTCCAAAAATCTCTTCAGAACCTCTTCTAGATTGTCCAAATGTTCTGCTTCCATGGATCCTGTGATCAAGGCATCATCCAGGTACACTATAACTCCGGAAAGTCCTTGTAGTAGGCTTTCTTTGGTTCTTTGGAAAAGCACACAGGCAGAGTGTAGGTGTGTATATTGGTACAGGCCCTCGTGCGTGTTTATGGTGACATACCCTCTTGATGTGTTGTCCAGCTCTAGCTGTTGATATGCATGGTTCATGTCCAGTTTAGTGTAGGATCTTCCTCCTGTAAGTTTAGCATACAGATCTTCAACCGTTGGGATTGGGTATCTATCTAATTTCACAGCCTTGTTCACAGCCAATTTGTATTCTGTGCAGATGCAAATGTTTTGATCATAGGAATTATGAGTGCTGCCCATACTGAAAATTGGACAGGCTGGATTATCCCGCAACTCCTCTCACTTCCTCCAAATAAAAGGTGTGGCTATGGGTACCCGCATGGGCCCCAGCTATGCCTGTCTCTTTATGGGGTATGTGGAACATTCCTTGTTGCAGTCCTACTCCGGCCCCCTTCCACAACTCTTTCTCCGGTACATCGATGATTACTTCGGTGCCGCTTCATGCTCTCGTCGGGACTTGGAAAAATTTATTAATTTTGCTTCCAATCTCCACCCCTCCATCATTTTCACGTGGTCCATCTCTGACACTTCCCTTCCCTTCCTTGACCTCTCTGTCTCAATCTCTGGTGATAGACTGTCCACCAAAATCCATTACAAACCCACCGACTTCCACAGCTAACTCAACTACAGCTCCTCACACCCCGCTTCCTGTAAGGACTCCATCCCATTCTCTCAGTTCCTTCGCCTCCGTCACATCTGTTCCGATGATGCTACATTCAAAAACAGTTCCTCTGACATGTCCTCCTTCTTCCTTAACCGAGGTTTTCCACCCACGGTCATTGACAGGGCCCTCAACCGTGTCCGGCCCATCTCCCACGCATCCGCCCTCACGCCTTCCCCTCCCTCCCAGAAACATGTAGGGTCCCCCTTGTCCTCACTTATCACCCCACCAGCCTCCGCATTCAAAGGATCATCCTCCGCCATTTCCGCCAACTCCAGCATGATGCCACCACCAAACACATCTTCCCTTCACCCCCCTTATCGGCATTCCGTAGGGATCGCTCCCTCCGGGACACCCTGGTCCACTCCTCCATCACCCCCTACTCCTCAACCCCCTCCTATGGCACCACCCCATGCCCACGCAAAAGATGCAACACCTGCCCCTTCACTTCCTCTCTCCTCACCGTCCAAGGACCCAAACACTCCTTTCAAGTGAAGCAGCATTTCACTTGCATTTCCCCCAACTTAGTCTACTGCATTCGTTGCTCCCAATGTGGTCTCCTCTACATTGGAGAGACCAAACGTAAACTGGGTGACCGCTTTGCAGAACACTTGTGGTCTGTCCGCAAGAATGACCCAAACCTCCCTGTCGCTTGCCATTTTAACACTCCACCCTGCTCTCTTGCCCACATGTCTGTCCTTGGCTTGCTGCATTGTTCCAGTGAATCCCAACGCAAACTGGAGGAACAACACCTCATCTTCCGACTAGGGACTTTACAGCCTTCCGGACTGAATATTGAATTCAACAACTTTAGGTCGTGAGCTCCCTCCCCCATCCCCACCCCCTTTCTGTTTCCCCCTTCCCTTTTTTTTTCCAATAAATTATAAAGATTTTCCTTTTCCCACCTATTTCCATTATAAAAAAAAATAAAAAAAAATAAAAAAAAAACCCCCACTAGAGCTATACCTTGAGTGCCCTAACATCCATTCTTAATTAGCACATTCGTTTAAATAATATCACCAACTTTAACTTTACCACCTATGTGTTCTATTGTACTATTGTCGTTGACATCTTTTGATGATCTGCTTCTATCACTGCTTGTTTGTCCCTACAACCACACCCCCCCCCCACCTCTCTGTCTCTCTATCTCTCTGCCCCCCACAAACACACCTTATACCAGCTTATATTTCAACTCTTTCTTGGACTCAAACTCAAGTTCTGTCGAAGGGTCATGAGGACTCGAAACGTCAACTCTTTTCTTCTCCGCCGATGCTGCCAGACCTGCTGAGTTTTTCCAGGTAATTCTGTTTTTGTTTTGGATTATCCCTAACTTCTCCGAATGGCACAAGTCCGCATCAACCTCATTTAAGGTGTAGGGCACAGGTCTTGCCTCAGAAAACCAGGGTGTCGCTTCAGAATCTAAATATATTTTAATTTGTAGACCTTTTATTTTCCCCAGCTCATCTTGGAATACTCTGTCATACTTTTTTAACAACTGAGGAATTCCTCCTGTTCTGACTTGAAAAATTTCTGACCAGTTGGGTTTAATTTCTTCCAACCAATCATGGCCCAAAAGGCTAGGACCTTCTCGTGTTACAACAATTACTGGCAGCTGGGCTGTCTGTTGCCGGTAGGATACAGGTACAGAGGTGATGCCTTTCACCTGTATTGCTTCTCCTGTATATGTTTTTAGCCGAGCTGTGGTTTGCTCCAAACACAATGGCTGGGTACCTTCTCTGAGGCATTTAAAGATGTGTTCTCCCACCACTGTGGTGGATGTTCCTGTGTGAACCTCCATGACTAGAGGCTTTCCATTTACTTGAAGGATAACAGCGATTGGTTCAGTTTTCCTGGCCTGCAGATTGTTAGGGAACATATATCAGTCTCAGCAGCTTCTGGTTCATCTATATTTTGCACTTCTTTTAACTTGGCCTGCTGTCTGATTGGCTGTTTTAATCTAGCCCTGCACTATTTTACAACATGCCCTTTTTTGCGTCAGTAATGACATTCTGCCTCTTTAAATCTGCAGGTTTCTGGTACATGATTACCCCCACGTCGGTAATACTTTAATTTCTGGATTGCTGGTGAGTCATGTCCAGTATTTCATTTTGTTTTTTGAGCAGTAGGAACCATGTCCCGCTTCACTGTTGCCTCCCTGGTTTTGTGCTACACCTGGCGGTAGTTCTTCCCGCCCTAACTGCAGAATGGTGCCATCTTGCACACTCTGCAGAGCTTGTGAGTCCCTCTCAGCACTCTCCATTGCTAGCGCTATCTCCATGGTGCACTTCAGATCTATCCCAACTTTTGCAAACAAACGGCGCTGCAAACCAAACTATTTCGCAACATGTCGTCTAGAATATCACCAAAGTCACAATGCTCCATTAACTGTTTTAACTTTGCGATGTAGGCTGCGATCGACTCACCCTTAGTAAGGGGCCTTACTCGAGAGTTGAACTTGAATATTTGCATGATCACCGAAAGTTTAGGCTGAAAATGTGCCTTCACGAGGTCCACTAGCTTGGTAAAGGATCTGGAATTTGGTGCATTCGAAGTTGTCAGACTATGGATTAGGTTATACATTTTACTCCCACAAACACTTCTGAGAATTGACTTCTGTTTCTCCTCTGCCGTTATTTCATTCGCCACAAAGTAGAAACCCTTGTGCTCTATGTACTGACTCCAGTCCTTGATGGATGAGTTGTACATGTCAGTTCTGCCAAAGAGAGGAATTGCTAGTGAGTATGCTTTCCCTTTTTCCCTTAAGAATCAAAATATTCACATTTATAAGGCAAGGCGCTGCCTCGGCGCTATTTATTTTCATCGCCAATTGTAATAAACTTGGAGTACCAGGCAGGCTCCTTGTAAGAAACAGTAAAATTTATTTCCAAAGCTTCTGATGAAGCTACATGTTTGTACTGAGCCCAAGGCTGGAAAGTCCACCCCTAAGATTACCCACGCTTAGGGCTGTACAGCCACATGATACCAATAACAATATGAAAACTTTAACTTAAAATTACTACAGGCTTGAAATTCCTGCCTGAAATCAATGGACCTTTGGCTGGCCCATTAAGTTTTCCATCCCACAGGCAATGATTCCTGCCATGGGGGTGACTGGAAAATCCCAGCCCTGGGTGGACCTCCTAAATAGTGTCACTGAGTTTGAGAGGCCACTGGAAGAGGAAGATCCCCTTCTTGTCTGGGAGACAAGGTAATCTGGGTCATGTGGTTATGCGAACATAACATTAGGAGCTGCACCAACTGAATCTGCTTCCTGTGTCACGAGAGTATAATAATTCTCATAATATTATTGTGATTTATTGTAAAAATTGTTAACATTGGGGTTTGGATAGTTTCTTTGTGTGTGTTTGGGGGCGAGATTTAATTGAATTGGAGACAGCTGGTCTGGAGGCTTTGACTTATCAAAGGAAGCTAAGTTTGAAATGTTGAATACATAAACATGGCTGAAGTCTTAGAATGTGAGGTGAGGAGAATTTGTATTTTTAGATAAATCAGGGTAATTTGAATTCCAAAGAGATGGTAAGATGTTACACCAAGCCAGAGAAGCTAGGTCAAGCAATGTGTTTATTTTTCCCAAAGGTTACTGATAATATTAGCACCATGAAATTATTTATATTATGAAAAAGGTAAAGTTCCACAGACATATGGGAGCAATGGGATTTACATTAAAACGGAGAAACATGTATAAAAGAGAATGACATTATGTGCCAGAAGGGAAAGCATTGCAAGATCTACCAGAAGTGTGAAAAGCCTTCAGTATTCATGCATTAAGCCTGCTGTCCACAGAAACAGAAGCTGGGAAAAGCCACTTTGAATTCTACTGTCCAGGGTATTATGTTGACTTGCCCGGATCTGTATAAATCTATTTGTTTTTATTGTTGCCTTAAAGAGGGTGTAACTGGAAGCCAGGTTAATTAGAGGTTTTAGGAGTTATTGTAGCAGTAATTTGGACACCTATGTGTGTGCTTGAAATCCTTTCTTGTGTTAATAAATGTTTAATTTAATTTTCTAAAAATCTCTAAAGCCTTGGTGGATTTATTATTCGTGAATTCAGAGCATGCATCCCGAAATAAATACAAATTGCAAAACCGTTGTGACCGTGTGATCAAGCTTCCCTCATTGATTTGATCAGCCTGGCAAACATCACCTGCCACATCATAAGACCTGGCTGATTAGAGTTCCAGAGTTCAGCTCTCAATGATATCCTGATGCATCTAGAGCATCAGCCTTGAATATCCATTGTAAATAGTTCATCCAGCTAAGTTAAGCATTTCAATTAATATTTATCAAGATCTGATGCCAGTGGAATAAAAGATCCCTTTTTCGTAACTTTTGTGCAGTCCATGTGCTGGAACCTCACATTACAGTGCAACTGCAATATTAAGTAACAGGAAGTATTTTATTGGAAGAGTCAAAAACTATAGTAATAAAAACAGAAAGTGCTGGAAATACACAGCAGACCTATCAGCATTTGTGGCGAGAGAAACAGAGTTGACATTTAGGTTGATTAGTTTTATGACCTGAAATATTGAGCCTTGTTTTTAGGCACTGTTGGGGCCAGAATTGAAGGTGGGCTGGTGTGAAAAAGAGTGCCGCCAGTCAGCATGCCGGTTCCTGGTTTCATCTCACCCTGGGGGCATTTTCGTGGAGGCAGGAATGGGGTGGGGGTGGGGGTGGGGGGGTGCAGCAGGGCTACTGGCCTGCACACAGTGGGTAGCCAATAAAGCTTCTTAAGGGCCACTTAAGGCCAATTAAAAGAGGCCAGCTGAGATTTCCTAGGCGGCCTCCATGTTCCTGCAGGCAGCCGGGGCCAGTTTAACCAATCGGAGGCAGCCTCCTGGCGGCCAACCAGGGGGCCAAGTCTTCAGGCAAGCCTACTTCAGGGCCCTCCCCAGCTGCTTGCCTGTGTGCAACACCAGTCACAGGCTGCCCTGAAGAGGGGGTCCTCCCTCTAGCTGTGCTGGCCTGGCTATCTATTTTTTAATTTAAATGTTAGATAGATTAGATAGCCTGCTGTTGTTTTCACATGTGAAAGCCTCAGATTGATGCTCCAGCTTTGAGGGCCCTGACTGCCATCCTCAATTAGATGGCAAGCCCACTCTCTAGCCATTCGTCGGTCACCCTGCGGAAAATCGCAATGAGTGACCGTTTCCCACACAGTTTGGGCTTCTGTTCCCCATTTTAACTTGACAGCAAAGTTCAGAAGCCCACAGGGTAAGTCCTGCCTGTTATCTCTGTTTCTCTCTCCATAGATGCTGCCAGAGCTGCTGAGTATTTCCAGCATTTCCTGGTTTTATTTCAATTTCCAATCATGGCTGTCTAAACTGTAATGGATCAAACAATGCAAACTGCAGTCCAAGCAATTATAGGTGGGTATGATGGTTAATTTGTTAAAGAGGATTGAACTTGCACCATACTTCGCATTTAATAATTTTATCCTACAGACAAGTTGTTGGATTAGTTAGGAGGATTTTCAGCTGCTAGCTGTCTGTTTCTCAACTAAAAGATGGGCGATGGGAAAATTGAGGGAAATCCAGTGGACATCTTGAATATCCATGTGCCTTTTGTTTTTATTTATTCATGGGACTTGGGCATTGCTGGCTAGCCCAGCATTTATTGCCCATCATTAATTGCCCTTGAGAAAGTGGTGGTGAGCTGCCTTCTTGAAATGCTGTCGTCCATGTGGTGGAGGTACACCCGCAGTGCTGCTAAGGAGGGAGTTCCAGGATTTTGACCCAGCGACAGCGAAGGAACGGCAATATATTTCCAAATCGTGATGTTGAGTGACTTGGAGGGGAACTTCCAGGTGGTGGTATTCCCATGTGTCTACTGCCCTCGTCCTTCAAGATGGTAGCAGTTGAGGGTTTGGTAGCTGCTTTCTAAGGAGCCTTGGTGAATTCCTGCAGTGCATCTTGTAGATGGTACGCACTGCTGATACTGTGCGTCAGTGGTGGAGGGAGTGAATGTTTGTGGACAGGGTGCCAATCAAGTGGGCTGCTTTGTCCTGGATGGTCTCTAGTTTCTTCAGTGTTGTTGGAGCTGCACTCATCCAGACAAGAGGAGAATATTCCATCACACTCCTGGCTTGTGCCTTACAGGTGGTTGACTGCCTTTGGGGAGTCAGGATGTGAGTTACTCTCTGCAGCGTTCCTAGCCTCCTACTTGATCTTGTAGCCACAGTATTTATATGGCTAACAAGAACGAAAAATGCTGGAAAAACTCAGCAGGTCTGACAGCATCTGTGGAGAGAAAGACAGAGTTAACGTTTCAAGTCTATATGACTTCTTCAGAGCTGGCTTTTATATGGCTAGAATCTATCAGTTTCTGGTCAATGGTAACCCCCAATTTTCAAGTGGCTGTAAATTGTGAATAGTAGGGGGCTCAGTGATGGTAATGCCATTGAATGTCAAAGGGCGATGGTTAGATTCTCTCTTGTTGGAGATAGTCACTGCCTGGCACTTGTGTGGTGCAAATATTACTTGCCACTTGTTTGCCCAAGACTGGATATTGTCCAGGTCTTGCTGCATTTGGACACGAACTGCTTCGGTATCTGAGGAGTCATGAATGGTGCTGAAAATTCATCAGTCATCAGCGAACATCCCCACTTCTGACTTGATGATGGAAGGAAGGTCATTGTTGAAGCAGCTGAAGATGGTTGGGCCTAGGACACTACCCTGAGGAACTACTGCAGTGATGTCCTGGAGCTGAGATGATTGCCCTCCAATAACCAACCACAACTATCTTCCTTTGTGCTGGGTATGACTCCAACCAGTGGAGATTTTTTTCTCCTCATTCCCAATGACTCCAGTTTTGCTAGGGCTCCTTGATGCCAAACTCTTGTCAAACAAGGTTTTCAAATCCAGGCACTCTCACCTCACTTCGGGAGTTCAGTTCTTTTGTCCATGTTTGAAGCAAGGCTGTGATGAAGTCAGGAGCTGAGTGACCCTGGTGAACCCAAACTGGGCGTCAGTGAGCAGGTTATTGCTGAGCAAGTGCTGCTTGATAGCACTGCTGATGACCCCTTCTATCACCTTGCTGATCGAGAATAGACTGATGGTGCAGTAATTGGTCAGGTTGGATTTGTCCTGCTTTTTGTGTACAGTGTTGTAGCTATACTTGAATAGCTTGGCTAGGGCACGCCAAGCTCTGGAGCAGAAGTCTTCAGTACTGTTGCCGGAATATTGTCAGGGCCTTTGCAGTATCCAGTGCCTTCAGCTTTTTCTAGTTATCATGTGAAGTGAATCGAATTGGCTGAAGACTGATATCGGTGGAGGCCGAGATGTACTCGACACTTCTGGCTGAAGATTGTTGCAAACTGCAGCCTTATCTTTTGCACTGATGTGCTGGGCTTCCCCATCGCTGAGGATGGGGATATTTGTGGAGCCTCCTCCTCCAGTGATTTGTTTAATTATCCACCACCATTCACAACTGAACTTGGCAGGACAGCAGAACTTAGATCTGATCGGCTGGTTGTGGAATCGCTTGGCTCTGTCTATTCCTTGATACTTATGCTGCTGACACCGAAGTAGCCCTGTGTTGTTACTTAACCAGGTTGACACCTCATTTTTAGGTATATCTGGTGTTGCAAAGAGTGCTCTCCTCTACTGTTCATTCAACCAGGGTTGATCCCCTAGCTTGATGGTAATTGTAGAGCGGGGGATATGATGGGCCATGAGGTTACAGATTGTGGTTGAGTACAATTCTGCTGCTGCTGATGGCCCACAGCGCCTCATTGATGCCCAGTTTTGAGTTGCTAGGTCTGTTTGGAATCTTGGCCATTTAGCACGGTGGTAGTGGCATACAACACAATGGAGGATATCCTCAATGTAAAGACGGGACTTGGTCTCCACCACAACTGTGCGACGGTTGCCCCTGCCAATACAGTCATGGACAGATGCATCTACAGCAGGCAGGTTGGGAAGGATGAGGTCAAGTATGTTTTTCCTCTTGTTGGTTCCCTCACCACCTGCTGTAGACCCAGTGTGGTAGCTATGCCCTTTAGGGGCTAAAGTCCGCACCCAGAGTATATTCTGTGCCCTTGCCACCCTCAGTGCTTTCTCCAAGTGTTGTTCAACATGGAGAAGTACCAATTCATCAGCTTGGGATGGCAGGGGGCATGAGGGGTGGAGTTGGTGGTGTGGAACATGGTACTCAGCAGGTTTCCCTGCCCATGTTTGACCTGATGCCATGAGACTTCATGGGGTGCAGAGTCGATGTTGAGGGTTCCCAGGGCAACTCCCTCCCAACTGTATACCACTGTGCCGTCACCTCTGCTGATGTCTGGGACATTATCTGTAAGGTATTATTCCGTGAGGGTGACTATGTCAGGCTGTTGCTTGACTAGACTGCGAGACAGCTCTCCCAATTTTTACACAAACCCCCCAGATGTTAGTAAGGAGGATTTTGCAGGGTCAACAGGGCTGAGTTTGCCGTTGCCTTTTCTGGTGCCTAGGTTGATGCCAGGTGGTCTGTCCAGTTTCATTCTTTACTGACTTGTTTTTAGTAGTTTGATACAAATGAGTGGCTTGCTAAGCCATTAAGAGTCAACATTTAGGCCAGACCAGGTAAGGACACCAGATTTCATTCCCTAAAGGGCATTAGTGAATCAGATGGGTTTTTTTTATGACAATCAACATGGTTTCATGGTCACCATTTGACTTTTCATTTGTGATATTTTCATTGAATTCAAATTCCACCATTTGCCATGGTGGGATTTGATCCAGGTCCCCGGAGCATTACCCTAGGTCACTGGATTACTAGCCTAGTAACAATGCCACTACCCCACCACCTTCAATTTTCAGCCAGGCCTTCAAATACATGCCCAGCAGTGCCACCCTAAACAAGCCAGAGGCTGTTTCAATTCTGGTCCTGTGCCAATTGTCAGACACTAATTGTAACTTTAATGTACCAGTGAGCAGAGTTTACACCATCATCCCTTACTTACCAGGTGCTAAGTGGCCTAAAAGCAGTCTTAAATAGACTGCTGAAAGCCACTCAGAAAATGATAAGTTCTCAGTGTTTATTCCAAGATTTCTGTGCAGCCAACTCATGCTCCTCCTGCCTCCAAACTAATCTCCCAGCCCACTGTCACCAACCGACCTCTTCCCCCAATACCCCCACCCCCAGATCTGGTCCACTCCCTCCTTTGACCCACACACCCATATTTTGGCACATGTTGGTCCCTCATAAAACACAACCTGAATTGGAAAATAGGTCTGGTCTCTTTTCTGTGGACGTGGGCAGGCATCAAGGGCACACCACCAGATTTGTGCCAAATTTAGGTGAAGTTAAAAAAACAACCTCCTCACTGTATTCTTTGTATTTCATTTAGAGAACAGTATTGCCACCAGAAGACTCCACAGTCCAACACATCAGTGTGATTCAGATTGAAAAATTATAAATTCCATTATAAGTAGCTTTCTAACATATAATATAGACTTAACATATAATGAATAACCATGGAACAGATCATAACTCACTTGTAACTTTGTCATCAGCTTGGCCCACTGAGCAGATATGAATCAAATCCTGGAGATTTTAGTCTTCTGTTTTCTATTTATACCTCTCCTGAAGATAGGATCCAGGGATTAAAAATATTATTCAATCATTTTTACTGTTTAACAATTGAGTAACTGTTTGACTGGGGCTGTTTCCAATCCCTTCTCCCTAAGCAGTTTAATTTTCATATTGCAAAGACCTGTTGGATTTGGATTCTGAAATTGGTTTGTTTAAAAAGAAACATGAACAATTGCTCAGTGATTTTATCCAGCGAGCAGCTGACCCACAGAGACCAGGAAGGCCGCAGGCTCGATCCTTCATCTATGCTGAGTGCGATAATCTAACATGAGACTTGACAGAAACATTAAGGCAGCTATTGAACTTCATATGCAGCACAGTGACCTGAGTAGTATGGGTGTTAGCTAACATCTGGACTTGAAAAGAATTTCTTCCTTTTAGCTTCCAAGCTAAGTGAAGGTGGGGGGTATGGAGGTTGGGTAAAAATTGCAATAGCATTGCCACTCACCATCCTCCGGCCTAGCTTGCACTGTGCCCCGCTTTAACAGGTCTGCTTGGGTCGCCCTACAAGGCCATTGCTCCTGGCAGCTGATGACCTCAATGAGGTTTGGGACCTGATGATATCAATCAGCTTGTGGCCGTGTTTGACCTTGTGTTGTGAAGTCGGTGTCCGTGGTTTCAGCCTTACCTGGGGAAAACTGTTGCCAAGGGGTGCAGGCCCATAAGAGGGTAAGTCATTTTTTTTTAAAGGTTTGCTTGTGGACCAAGAAGAGCAAGGGCAGGATTTTCAGTTCAGCAGGCGCCCGTGATTAGCAGGCCCGGGAGCGGCCAGGGAACAGACCCCTGACCACGATCAGCCCCCAACCGCGATTTAACGCAGGCTGGCCAATTAACAACCAGCAGGCGAGAAGCGCGCGCTGAGAAGCTCAGCACTGCTGAGGTGGGGGCGGTAGGAGGGCGAGCGCTGAAGTCCACACAGGCGCGGGGGAGCACGGAATGAAAGCTCCTTGAAGGCAAGGAGCTGCCTCAGGGAGCTGAAGCATATTTAAATAAAAAAAGATTTTAAAATGCCCACTCATCAAAATCAGTCACCTGAACATTTGCAAGATGAAAATTCTGTCCAAACATTTTTATTTTTTTTTTCATTTAACAACCCACCCTCAGATGAGGTTTCTTGAGAAATGCAAAGGCCGCCCGGCCGATTTGCCCATCGGCCAATCGTAATGTTGGATGGGCAGCGAAAAATCTCTGCTAATTACAACTTTAATGGCCTTAATAGGCCTCTTCACTGTCGGAGGGTGTGCTTCTGACTCTCATGTGCACCGTCCGACCAAAATACCGCGCAAGTGCGCGATGACATCAGGACACTCGCCAAAGTCATCATGTGCTATTTCACGTTCAAGCAGGACAGGCGCGTGCCCACACGCCGAGTGAAAAATTCTGCCCCAGGAGTAAGGAAAGCCAGGGCATCCTCTGCATCTGGTATCCCCCCACAATCCTCTAACCTCATTTGCCTACTTCCTCCCTACCTGCCCGTGACCCACTTACCTCCCTGTTGGGGAGCATCCCCGCAGCTCCTTGGCTGTGGTGTCCTGCCGAACTCACCTTGTATCATTGATGGCTGGTTCGGGTGTGAGTCGGGCCTGGTACTTTTAAACAAGACCTAGGAGTTAAAATCTCCCTGGCCCTCATATCTCCAAATCAGGATGAGCCTGACACTCACCCTCGCAGCCGCTCGCAGTTGGCCCCTCTGCCTGATCAAAATCAGGATTTGTAGCCCTGAGATTTACTGGATTCAGCTGTCAAAAACTAGGAAACTGAAGGCAAAGATGAACTAAATCTAAAATGAAGTGGTGGCAGTGTGCTATAGTTCACTCATGAACTCTGAGTTGCAGTGACAACATGCAGTTTTAGGCTATGAATAGTAATGGCAGAGACTCCAATACTCTTTTCATCACATGGCTGACCAGGAATCTCTCCCGCTCTTATTATCTGCCATTGGTGCGTGTTGGACGGATTTGTAAGTAGATACTTAATCTCTTTGGCCATATTGTGTATGCATTCTCCTTGGCCATTAAATTCTAGTGTGGGATTTGAACACAGGGCTCCGGTTTCAGAGACAGGGGTGCTCCCAATTGCACTACAAGTAACGTGCATACCCATAAAGGTTGAGACATTTGTTTCATGAGCTTGTTGTGAAACATGGCTAATTCCAAAAGATAGAAATGGATGCAATGTTTCTGAATGTTCCTGAAGTATGGAATAGATAGGAAAAGAGCTGGTGTAGCTCTATATGTCTGAAACACCTAGGTTGCATGAAAATCTACCTTTTTACCCAATTTCAATGGATGGTTTTGCATATGGGGCAAAGGTTACAAAATTTTGACATTAAACAGGAAGGAAAATAAATTATTCTATGAATAGATAAGAACAGGAGTGTTGTATAAATGGATGAGTTGGTGAATGCAACAGACAATTACTTCATGATACAACAGTGCCAGGGAAGAAGCTCATATCTTGACTTGGTAATGTTAAATAGCCCAGATAGCATCCTGGTGGTAGACATGGTGGCATCCTATGTGATAGCACCCAGAATATGATTAAATTCAGTGCGATTTAACACTATGCAGGTAAGGAGGGTTTGTTTTTTAAATGACACTTCAGTTGAGGGTCAATGGATAATATTTTGAGACATGTTGCTGAGCGTGCAGGATAAATACAGAGTGAAGATTAAGAAATGTAATCCAAACAAGCAATAGATTAAAATGGCAATCCAAAGTGAAATAAAAAAAGGGGAAAAATAAACAAACTCTCTGAAGCCTGCAGGGAGAGCTGGAGGAAGCCCATAATCAGCAAAACACAAAAGATCACTGAAATATGTTAAGAGTGGTCAAAGGGCCAAAAAAGGAATCTGGTAATGAGCAGAGCTACTCATACTGAGCATTATAAGAAATTCTTTGAGCATTACAGCAGTCAGAGTGCTGTCAGAGAGAAGGCCAAATTCTTAACAGATATTAATGGGGCTAAAACTGTGTCTTTTAATATGTTAATAGATATGTGTGCAGGCAAAGGAAGATTGTTTCTTCATGCAGTCTCCAAGGAGCAGGAGTGTGCAGTTTAGTTTTACCAATTTATCTTGATCCATGACAGATTCTGTATGAGTTTGATAACTGTTGTGAACTACAATGCCTTTTTTAATGTACTGCTTAAACTCCGTGTAACGCTCATTTCAATGAAAGAAATAAATCTTAACATTGGTCGCAATCTTATCTGAGAAGCAGGGAGGGAACTGGAATGGGCGAAGACAATCCTGCAGTTAGGAAACACAAAAAAACGGGGCTCCCCTCAAATCCTGCAGAACTTAATGAAAGGACCCGATTACCATTTATTGTCTCTGTTCCCTGGCCTCATGCGGCTTGAGTGAGAGGCTATTGAGTGCGTAGGCCCTTTGGCACCAGCTGTATCGTGGGAACAGAGAGGAGGGGAGGAGAGATTGGAAAGGACAGATAAGGGATGAGGGGCAGGATTAGAGACCAGAGGAGAGATTGGAGGCAGGAGTTGGGGGGAAGACTGAGGTCTGGAACACTGGGGGGAGATCAGGATCAAGGCAAAATCAAGTTCAGAGCATGATAGTGATTAGAGGCTGCAGTAAGGATAAGATCAGGGTTCAGAGAGGGGAGCTGGTTTGGAGGAGGGAAATTGAAGACCTGTATCAGGGGAAGATTGGGGGTCAGCGAGGAGATTGGAAGGGTCAGAATAGGGAGATCAGAAGGGTTAGTGTGTGTGTGGAGTGCTTGGGGGAGGAGTTGGAGTTCAAAGGAGAAAAGAAAGATCAGCATCTGAGATGGGTGATTGGAAGGGTTAGAGAGGTGAGATCCGATGGTTTTGAGTGGGGAAGGTCCTGTTGCTGGGGTGGGAGTGGGGTGGGGGGTGGGGGGGGGGTGCGGTGGGTGAAGCAAGCAAATTGGAGCCAGCAGCTAAGTGGAAGGGCACTTAGCTCCTCAATATAGCCGTCCTTACCTACTGTTTATTTTAAGGTGATTGGCAATAGAATCAAAGGCAACTTGAGGAAAAACTTTTTTTTTATGCAGCATGTGGTTAGGATCTGGAATGCCCTGCCTGAGAATGTAGTGGAGACAGATTCAATCATGGCTTTCAAAACAGAATTGGATCATTATCTGGAGAGAAAAAAAAATTGCAGGGCTACAGGTAAAAGGAAGGGTTGCAGAACTAGCTGAGATGCTCTTGCAGAGAGTTGACATGGATATAACAGGCTGAATGACCTCCTCCTGTGCTGTAATCATTCTATGATAAAACCCGACTGGCCGTTAGATATGATCCTGCTCTCAATAAGTATACCTGTGACTCTGTATATTTACACAGGAGTTTCAAAACTTAAATGCTGTGGTGTGCCTAGTTGTGCTCAGGCATTACAGCTGATCCCCAGAAGTTAGTGGGATCAGGGAGTCAAGGACAAAGGGTGGAGGTTAGGAGATGTATCCTTTTGCAATGTTAGTATTCATCTGTGGGAAATCCAGACAGGGAGGTCCAGCTCTATTGTCCCTTACATCAAAAGTGTTATAGGCGGAATCCCTGACCTGACAATACCATCATTGAAACACTGGAGGCTATGAGCCCCTTGAAAATATTTCCAATAATTTTTTGAACTGACATTGGTTCCAAGGAGGCTTAAAGCATATACAAATTTTGGTCTCTACAGTCTTTTCCCTTCACTTCCTGAAGGCAGTGTCCTGGAACTAAGACCTCACCCTATATTTTTATGAAATATATATATATATATATATATATGTAAATACATATATATCAACATGGCTAGTTCCTAAGATTTTAAAAACTGGACAAAAACTTTAAAAAGGCTGAAGCAATGTCTGCCTGTAACACTGAATAATAGAAACTTTCTGGCTGTAGCCCTGAACAAGAGTTAATCTAGCAGTATCAAAGAAATTTGCATCTTGTTACCTCTAAAGAGATGCTAACGACTCTGTGAACTGCAGAGATCAAATGCAAAAGGAATTTTGCAAAGGTCATCTACATTTCCTAAGCCAGGCCTGGCCAACAGAATCTGCCGGTCTACTAGGACAAAGGATCCTGCACCTTTGCTTTCAAATCCTTAATGGTTGAAACATTAACAATGCCAAGAATGCAGACAAAGGAATATATATCCTTAGTCAAAGCCAAAGTGGACAGGTCAGAGTCATGTGACCTGTCCCCCCCCAAGCTGGAGGAACCTGTAACACTGTCTTGCTGTACTGCCAATGAGCCTGCCATTTTTCATCTAGTAAGTAGCAGCTCAGAAAAAGGGCTCTGTCCAGGTTTGAATACCTGGCTCCCATCTACACTGGGCAGAATTTTGCCCTCAGTTGGTGGGTGGGCCCCACCGGCTCGGTGGCGGGCGGCCAGCTGAACCCTGCAGCTGAAACGGGGCCCAGCGGCCTGCCCGACAGGAAGCGCTATGCGCCATGCGCTTCCTGTGCCGGGGTGGGGCGGGGGGGGTGTTTGTGGAGGGAATCCCCATCTGTCAAAGTGTGCACTGCTCCCTGAGGCAAAGTCCTGTCTCAGGGAGATTCGTGAGAGGTAAGTAAACTCTAAAAATAGATAAATGTTAAAATTATTAACATGTCCCCCTCATGTGACAATGTCACACAAGATGGGAAACGTTAATAATAAACACATAAAATTTATTAATTTTTTTACAAAACGGACATGAAACTTCATCCTGCCAATGGATGAAGTTTCATTAATAACCTGAAACCCACTGGGGCTCCTGGCCTGCCCACGAGCCTTAAGGTTGGTCGGGCAGGGTGTTTAATATTTTTCATTAGCCTGTTAATGGCCTTAATTGGCCATTGACAGGATGGCGTGGATATTTAAAGGGACCGAGATGACATCAGGGGTTCCTCCCGACATCATCCCGCATCATTTTCCCCTCGGCAAGCGGGCCCCACCCCCAAATCACCGAGGGGAAAATCCTGGCCAGTTTCTGTTGGAACCTCTGAACTTCTGTATCAGCGCCTACAAGACTGATTCATCTGCACATGCCTATCACATCATGGAAACCATCTCTGCTGGATAAGTGAATTATGCAGCATCACTCTTCAACCTGCCAACATCTGTGAAAGAATAAACCATTGTACTTTGATTCTGGACTCACGTGAAACAATAAGTCTTTATTCTATGGTTTTTGCACTGTGAACCTTTCTTTCTCTACCCCTCCCATTTTTATGGTATGAGTGAAAAAAGAGACCAAATTACGATCCCTCCTCTCATGTTTGAGTGTGTATGAATAAGCTACCTTTGAGTTCATCCTCTCTTGAGTTTGCTGTAGAGTTATTAACAGAAATTGAATCACACCAAAACTGAAGGATTGGGAAAATATGTCACTAGTTATAAAGTAGGGAGTCAAAATCAAAACACTTTTCTGCTTGGTGGTGTGAGGAGAAATCAGGGCTGTTTAAATTAAACACCCTCCTGTTTGTGACAGTATTGACTTGTGCAACAGTATAATCTGATACCTTTTAATGGGTTCCATTTACTTGAATTCTTTTTTTGCTTGACAGCCTTAAATTCCAGGGAATATCACCTGTCTTTGCTCAGGATTTATCTCTGACATTGGAATGAGCATTGCATTGGGTTTAAGCTACTGATATCATTAACCTAGACATTTCCCAAGCACCAGCTTTCTTACCTTAGAGTACAGGTACCCCCTCCCCCTGGCCTCACCACTGCTCCTGAAAATAAAAAGAGATGTCCCACAGCCAAACCAAGTCCGTCCTCCTATTTCCGCGCCAACATTCTTTCCACCTACTGCTTGGTACCTCAGTGCTGCTTCCCAGCTCTTTCTCTGAGGAAGATTGTATAGCCTGCTGCTTGTTAAGCTGTTGCCATCCCAGGCAAACACATTATGGAGATTTTCACAGGGGACTATCCAAAGAAAAACACCACAGCAATGTTACGTCCCAAATATTGGTAGCTATAAATTAACTTCAGCACTGATGATCCTCTGCCACAGCTTCCACTTTTACTGTTTAACATTCCAATCACAAGGATATCCAGACAAAAAAATCGCTCCTGCTTTTATGAGGCTTCCCTTTAAAATAAAGTTCATCTTCAAGACGCAGGATATAAGACTTCCTTCTCTCTTCATATCTGTGGTCAATACTGCAATCTCCCAAATGTATTTCCACAAGACTGGTGCATGCTTGCAGAATTAAAATGAGGCCTCGGAGGTAACTCAACTGCTCTCCTCCTGGTCTCCATGGGCAACCTTACTAGATCAGCTCTTCCTAGTTAACCCTTGTTGAAGATCGCCTGCTTCAAGGCTCTATCTACATTTCCAAGAACTACAAGACATTTTTATAACCCATTTTGACTGGGGTTGTAGCATATTGTCAATAAATGAAAAAATAAACTGTCTTTTCAGTAATTTAAGAAGTAAGTGGGTAGCACGTAAATCATCAATATATTTTGTTTCATCCTAGGATAAACAATAGTGAAATGAAGTTCAGGTGTTTCATAAACTCTATTATTAACATTGGAATTTGTAACTTATCCACATTATACTGAACTATGGGTATTGAGCTTATGCCACGTTCCTCCATCTGGAGCCACTTTCGCCTTCCACCTTCCTGATGCTATCTTAAGCTTCCTGCAGTAGGTTGTAACAAAATGTTGGTTTCAGACTGATTTATGCTTGGATAATCTTAAGCAAACATTGCAAACTGGCCCAACACTACAATAACTTCTATTTATATAACAGGGGAAAACATTCAAAGGCACTTCACGGAAGCAATATCAGAAATAAAGGGTTGAATTTTACCAGTCTTTAGGGATTGGCCAGCAGGAAGGCATCAGGTGGCATGCCTGTGGTCTTCGAGCCACCACACCATTCTGCCAGCTGCTGAAAGGTAGCAGAGTGGAGTCCAATTGAGCCATTTAAGTAGCCAATTAAGGGTTTCTTCCCGCTGACAATGGCATACCAGCTGCTTGGAGGTTCACCGCCACCTTGCAGGCTCTCAGCGAGCTCCAGCAGTAGGCCTTCTTTTTGGGCACTCTTTGGCCCATGAAGGGACTCCCCAGTGGCACTTTCTGCTCTCATGACCACAGCACTGTCTGCCCTCAGAGACCCTGCACCCTCATTGGGACTTGCCAGACCCACAGTACCCCCCTGACTCTACTTACCTGACTTTGAGAGCCTCTGATTGGGTCAGCAGCTCTTTGGCGAGATGGTTGGAGGACCACCATCCTTATCTGGGATGGTAGCTCTGGTGGCAGCTATTTAAATCAGCTGCAAATTTGACAATTTGAGTCAAAGAGGGAAACATTACAGAAGCTGATAAGTTTGGTCAAAGAAGTAATATTTTTTAAGTAGGGTCTTAAAGAAGGAGAGAGATGTGGTGAGGTAGAGAGGGTCAGGAAGGGAGTTCCAGAGCTTCGTGGTGAGCTGGATGAAGTGGGACACCTTATGCAGCATTGCATCTAAGGGGCTAGAATCCCAAAAGGCTGGAAGTTACAGTATTGTGTTCAGTTCTGGGAACCGCTTGTCAGGAGGAATGTATTAGACTTGGAGGATTGCAACACTGATTCACCAGAACCCTACTGGGACTAAAAGGGTTAAATGATGAGGACAGATTGCACAGGCTAGGCTTGTATTCCATTGAGTATAGAGGATTATGGGATTATTGAATTGAGGTGTGTAAACATAGAAACAAAAAATTTATGGCAAGAGAAAAGATATTCTTCCCATCATGTCTGTGCTGACCAGGAAAGCTATCAAGTCTTAACCTACTTTCCAGCTCTTGGTCTATAGTTCTTAGTGTTAGGACACTTCAAGTACGTAACCAAGTGTTTTTTTTTAAATGTGATGTGCATCTCTGTCTTTATCATCCTTTCAGGCAGTGGGTCCCAGACCTTCAGCACCTTCTGGGTGAAAGTATTTCTCCTTGACTCCCCTCTTATCCTTTTTTTAAATTGTTCATGGGATGTGGGTATCACTAGCTAGGCCAACGTTTAATGCCAAATCCTAATTGCCCTTGTTCACATTGCTGTGGGCCTGGAGTCACATGTAGGCCAGACCAGGTAAGGGTGGCAGTTTTTCTTCCCTAAAGGACATTAGTGAACCAGATGGGTTTTTATGACAATCAGCAATGGTTTTGTGGTCATCATCAGACTTTTAATTCCAGATTTTTATTGAATTCAAATCTCCCCCATCTGCCATAGTAGGATTCAAACCCAGGTCCCCAGAGCATTACCCTGGGTCTCTGGAATATTAACCCAGTGACAATGCCACTATGCCACCACCACCTCTTTACTGCTTCTACCAATTAAATCTATGCCCTCTGGTTACTGATCTCCCTGCTGCGGGACCTTCCTATCCATTGTAGTTAATAGCCTGTCATAATTTTATTCACCTCAATTAAATCTTCCCTGAGACTCCTCTGTTCCAAAGGAAAATAACCCCAGCCTATCCAATCTTTCCTCATAGCTAAAAACTTCCACTCCTTGCAATGTCCTTGTAAATGTCCCCTGTATCCTCTCTTCTGAGCTGAACTGTACACGGTAATTTAGTTATGGCCTAACTAGTGTTTGATATAGTTCTAGCATAATCTCCCTGCTCTTATACAGTATGCCTCAGCTAACAAAATAAACTATCCCATATGTCTTCTTAACCGTCTTATCTACCAGTCCTGTTACCTTTTTGGACATGTACTCCAAGTTCACTCCATCCTCTACACTGCTCAATATCCTACCATTCATTATGGTACCTTCTTACATTGTTTGTTCTCCCCAGATGCACTATCTCAGGCTTCTCTATATTAAATTCCATTTGCCACTTTTCTATGCACTTGACTAGGTGGTATCCTTCTGCAGTCTACAGCTTTCTTCATCACTATCAATCACATAGCTAATTTCCATGTCATTTTCAAACTTCTTAATCATGCTGCCTACATTTAAATTTAAATAATTGAATGAAATGCAAGGTACCAGATTCTGAGCCCAGCAGAACCCCACTGGAAACAGCTTTCCAGTCCATAAAATACTCATTAGCCATTGCCCCTTGTTTCCTGCCTCTAAGCCAACTTTTCACTTTCCCTTTGGCTCCATGAACTTCTAATTTTCTGACCAGTCAGCCATGTGGG
Organism: Carcharodon carcharias; assembly: GCF_017639515.1. Classification (NCBI taxonomy): domain Eukaryota; kingdom Metazoa; phylum Chordata; class Chondrichthyes; order Lamniformes; family Lamnidae; genus Carcharodon; species Carcharodon carcharias. The sequence goes on along the minus strand of NC_054472.1, from coordinate 26,658,753 downwards.
ACCTTGTCACAAGTCTTGCTAAAATTCTGTTACCCTCATAGATCCTCCTTGTTACATCCTCAAAAAAATCCAATCAAGTTAGTCAGAAATTACTTTCCCTTCATGAGGAGGTGGTGGCGGTGGCAATGTCACTGGGCTAGTAATCCAGAGGCTCAGGCTATTTCTCTGGGGGCATGAGTTCCAGCCCCATGCAGGTGGAAGTTAAATTCAATTAATAAAATCTGGATTTACAAGCTAGTTGTTAAAAACCCCACCTGGTTCACTAATGTCCCTTTAGGGAAGAAAATCTGCTGTCTGTACCTGGTCTGTGACTCCTGACCCATAGACTCTTAAATAGCCTAGCAAGCCACTCAATTGTATCAAACTGCTATGAAGCCTGAAATGAATGAAACTGGATGGACCAATTGGTATCAATCTAGGCACTGAAAATAACAACAGCACACCCAGCTCTGTCGACCCTAAAAGGTCCTCATTGCTAACATCTGAGGACTTGTGCCAAGAGTGGGACAGCTGTCACCCAGACTAGTCAAGCAATAGCCTGGGACAGTCATATTCAGGGAATCATACCTTACAACCAATGCCCCAGACACCACCATCAGCAGCCCTGGATATGTCCTGTCCCACCAGCAGAGGTGGCAGCACAGCGGTATACAACTGGGAGGGAGTTGCCCTGGATGTTCTCAACATTGACCCCAGGCCCCATGAAGTCTCATGGCAACAGTTCAAACTTGGGCAAGGAAACCTGCTGGTTACCAGCTGCCATCCCCCCTCAGCTGATGAATCAGTACTCCTCCATGTTGAACACCACTTAGAGAAGCACTGAGGGTGGCAAGGGCATAAAATATACTCTGAGTGGGGACTTCAATGTCGAGCACCAAGAGTGGTGCAGCAGCATCAATATTGGCCGAGTCCTAAAGGGTATAGCTGCTAGATGCATCTTCAGCAGGTGGCGAGGGAACGAACATAAGGGGAAAACATACTTGACCTCATCTGCCTACCACAGATGCATCTGTCCATGGTAGTATCGGTAGGAGTGACCACCACACAGTCATTATGGAGATGAAGTCCCGTCTCTCCACTGAAGATACCCTCCATTGTGTTGTGTGACACTACCACTATGCTAAATGGGATAGATTTTGAACCGATCTAGCAACTTAAAACTGGTCTTCCATGAGGCGCTGTGGGCCATCAGCAGTAGCAGAACTGTAAACAACCACAAGCTGTAACCTCATGGCCCAGCATATCCCCCATCCTAACATTACCATCAAGCCAGTGGATCAACCCTGGTTCAGTGAAGAGTGTAGGACGGCATGCCAGGAGCAGCACCAGGCATACCTAAAAATGAGGTGTCAGCCTGGTGAAGTAACAACATGGGCCTACTTGCTTGCCAAACAGTGGAAGAAGCATACGTTAGACAGATCTAAGCAATCCCATAACCAACCGATCAGATCTAAGCTCTGCAGTCTTGCCACATCCAGTCATGAATACCAGTGGACAATTAAACAACAAACTGGAGGAGGAGGTGCCACAAATATTCCCATCCTCAATGATGGAGGAGCCCAGCACATCAGTATAAAATAAAAGGTTGAAGCATTTGCAACCATCTACAGCCAGAAATGCCGAGTGGATGAACCATCTCAGTCTCCTCCAGAGGTCCCCAGCATCACAGATGCCAGTCTTCAGCCAATTCGATTCACTCCGTGTAATATCAAGAAATGGCTGAAGGCACTGTGTACCACAAGGCTATGGGCCCTGACGACATTCCAGCAATAGCACTGAAGACATATGCTCCAGAATTAGATGTGCTCTTACACATGCTAGCACAGCTAGCCCAGGTATGTCCTGCCCACAAAAACCAGGACAAATCCAACCAGGCCAATTACCACCCCATCAATCTACCCTCGATCATCAGCAAAACAATAGAAGGTGTTGTCGGAAGGTGCTATCAACTGTCACGTACTCAACAATAACTTGCTCATTGACGCTCAGTTGGGGTTCCACCAGGCCACTTAGCTCCTGGCCTCATTACAGCCTTGGTTCAAACATGGACAAAAGAACCGAACTCTAGAGGTGAGGTGAGAATGACTACCCTTGATATCAAGGCAGCATTTGATCTAGCATGGCATCAAGGAGCCCTAGCAAAACTGGGGTCAATGGGAATCAGCGGGAAAATTCTCCGCTGATTGGAGTCACACTTAGCACAAAGGAAGATGGGTTGTGGTTGTTGGAGGTCAATCATCTCAGCTCCAGGACACGACTGCAGGAGTTCCTCAGGATAGTGTCCTTGGCCCAGCCATCTTCAGCTGCTTCATTAATGACCTTCCTTCCATCATAAGGTCAGAAATCAGGATATTCACAGATGATTGCCAATGTTCAGCACCATTCGCAATTCCTCAGACACTGAATCAGTCTATGTCCAAATGCAGCAATGTCCAGGCTTGAACTGACAAGTGGCAAGTAACATTTGTGCCACACAAGTGCCAGGCAATGAACATTTCCAACCATCACCCCTTGATGTTCAATGGCATTACCATCACTGAATCCTCCACTATCAACGTCCTGGAGGTTACCATTGACCAGAAACTGAACTGGACTAGCCATATAAATACTGTGGCTACAAGAGCAGGTCAGAGGCTAGGAATCCTGTGATGAATAACTCTCCTCCTGCCTCCCCAAAACCTGTCCACCATCTACAAGGCACAAGATAGGAGTGTGATGGAATACTCCCCACTTGCCTGGGTGAGTGCAGCTCCCACAACACTCAAGAAGCTTGATACCATCCAGGACAAAGCAGCCCACTTGATTGGCACCAATTCCATGAACATTCACTCCCTCCACCATCAACACCCAGTAGCAGCAGTGTGTACCATCTACAAGATGCGTTGCAGGAATTCACCAAGGCTCCTTCAACAGCACCTTCCAAACTCACAACCATTACCAACCAGAATGACAAGGGCAGCAGATAGATGGGAACACCATCATATGATAGTTCCCCTCCAAATCACTCACCATCCTGACTTGGAAATATATCGCTGTTTCTTCACTGTTGCTGGGTCAAAATCCTGGAAATCCCTCCCTAACAGCACTGTGGGTGTACCTTGCATCAGCTCAAGAAGGTAGCTCACCAACACCTTCTCAAGGGCTACTAGGGATGGGAAAAAAATGCTGGCCCAGCCAATGAAGCCCACATCCCATGAATGATTAAAAAAAAACTCACCAAGTCTCCTTCGAGAGCACCTTCCAAACCCATGACCTCTACCACCCAGAAGGACAAGAACAGCTGATGTATAAGAACACCACCACCTGAAAGTTCCCCCAAGTCACACACCATTCTGACCTGAAACTATATTGTCATACCTTCACTGTGGCTGGGTCAATATCTTCCTTCCCTAAGAGCACTGTGGGTATTCTCACAGCACATGGACTGCAGCAGTTTACAAATGCAGCACACCACCATTTTCTCAAGGGCAATTAAGGATGGGCAATAAATGCTGGCCCAGCCAGCAAAACCCATATCCTGTGAGTAAATAAAAAAAATCCATGTTGACTGTCCTTGATTGATCGGTGCCACAGACTTTTTCCAATAATTTTCCCGCCTTGGAGGTTGGGCTGACTGGCCTGTCATTCCTCTGTCTATCTCCTTTTAAAGAACAGTAAAAATTTAGCAGTCCTCCAGCACCACTCCTATTGTCAGAAAGGGTTTGAAATGATGGTGAAAGCTTTCACTATTTCTTTTGTGCTTGTCTTAGCAGTCTGGGATGCATTTCACCTGGGCCTGGCAGTATAGAATATAGGGACTATATTTAATATTAATGCACTATAGGGTAAGAATTAGTGGAGACTTTGACCACTATTTTCCAATCTTCACTGTCTATGTATTGACTATGGTTAATATTCATGTTGCTAGAATCTATATACTGTATGATGCTGTCCATCATAGATACTCACAACATCAATATTAAATATAGTTCATACAAGGACATTTAAAGTGGTTAAAGGAGTTGATAGGATAAATAGAGAGGAAGGTGGTGAGAGATCCAGAACTTTAAAATTGGAGTTTAGTTGTTCAGGCATGATATCAGGAAGAATTCTTTCACACAAGCAATAGTAGAAATCTGAATTTTCCTTCCTGAAAAAGCTGTTGAAGCTGAAGGCAAATTGAAAATTCCATAACTGAGATTGATAGATTTTTGTATTATGCAGATTTTGTTCTGGGATCAAGGTGGGTAGCTGGTGTTAAGATCCAGATCAACCATGATGTAACTGAATGGCAGAACAGGCTACATGGGGCTGAATGATATATTCCAGTTCCTGTGTTTCTATCATTTGAAAAGTCTAAAAGCAAAATAAAAGGGATGGTGCAACTTCTTAAATCAATGAAAGAGTGAAGTTTAAGCCCATCAATAAAACAGATTATACAGAACTCTTTTCTTTGGATTGATCATTTGCTCGAGTAATCAAGTAGATGTTTTGTAATTTTTTCCTGGGAACCCTGCTGGAAAATTATCATACATAACAGCCAAAAAATGCTTTATGCCTGCTTAGGGACCAGAATGGTCACACATTCTGGCCTAGTGGAAGGGTAGAGTGCCTTGACTGTCACAGGCCTACCCTCTGACAGTGTATTGCATGAGGAACGGGGAGGGAGAGGTTCAGAAATGGGAGCTTCGTTTTAAAAAAAAATTTTCACAGGATGTGGTCGTCTCTGGATAGGCCAGCATTTATTGCCCATCCCTAACTGCCCTTGAGGAGGTGGTGGTGAGCTGCCTTCTTGAACTGCTGCAGGTCATGTAGTGTAGGTACGCCCACAGTGCTGTTAGGGAGGGAGTTCCAGGATTTTGAGCCAGTGACAGTGAAGGAACGGTGATAAAGTTCCAAGTCAGGATGGTGAACAGCTTGTAGGGGATCTTTCAGGTGGTGGTGTTCCCATGTTTCTGCTGCCCTTGTCCTTCTAGGTGGTAGAGGTTGCGGGTTTGGAAAGTGCTGTTTAATGAGCCTTGGCGACTTGCTGCAGTGCATGTCGTACATGGTAAATACTGCTGACGCTTTGCGTCAGTGATGGAGGGAGTGAATTTTGAAGGTGGTGGATGGGGTGCCAATCAACCAGGCTGCTTTGTTCTGGGTGGTGTCAAGTTTCTTGAGTGTTGTTAGCCTGCAGCTGTTTTCATGGCCAATGACATTGGAAACATTCTGGCAAAGAGCTCCAAAGCCTGAAGATCATACGAAAGACAAAAAAATAAAATAACTTGCCTGCAACTGGCATCTGCTGTCAGGGCTCTTCTGGGAACCTTGCAGGCTCTCTGGCCTTCAAAGGATGCTGGCACAAGACCAACTGCCAGCCTTTTGTGTTTAAACACACAGGGAAGTGAGGATGGAGGACAGAGAATGCCTCTCCCCCCAACCATCTCAGTACAAAAGTAAAGATAGGCCCATGTCTCCTGAAAATAAGACGTAGTGCCGCCCAGGAAAATCACCCCTCACCACACACTCCCCCTTCCAACCCCACAATCAGCAACTCTCTCCTGTCCCCTGCAGAAATCCTAAGGCAGTGTTGTGGAGGCAGAGATCTGACATCTGGTTCTATTACCTCTTTGTTGCTCCCGTGAGAAAGAAGTTTCCCCAATCACCTTTTTTCCAAGTGACATAGGCATAGCTTTATACAACCAAAAACATGACAGGAATTTACAAAAGCAATGAGGCAGAAGTTGTACTTCAAAACCAAATTATCGTTGAAGACAATGACAGTAAGAAACAAAACAAAAACCTATAACACACAGCCCCTGTGCAGCCCTGTTACTGGTTCGACAAGTGCTAGGTGCTTCCAAGACTGTCACTGACCTCATCTCCTCTGAAGATCTGCCCTCCACAGTGTCCGACCTCATAGTCTTCCATGCTCACATTGCCCGCTTCCATCTCCTGACAATGATCCCGAAAATAGAATTATCCTGAACAACCCATTGGTTCGGCTTGTTCTTGCCCGACTAAATTGACTTCTTCCTATCTTGACTCTATTCTTCCCCCACTTGTCCAGTATCTTCTGAGCTACATCAATGATTCTTCAAACGCCTTTCCATTAGCAATTTCCATTTTTTATTTTTGCCTATACCCGTCTTCTTTCTACCATGGAAATCCAATTCCTTGACACCTCCACCCACCACCAGGACAGCCCGATGACTCTTCATTTCTTCCTTGAACAGAAGCCCAACCAATCCTCATCCACCATGACCTTTCTCAACCTGGATGAATTTGTTTTCACATTGAACAACTGCTCCTTTAACTCACTTGCTCCAGATAAAAGGTATTACTATGGGAACCTGCATGGGTACCAGCTGTACCTGCCCTTTTGTGGGGTAAGTGGAACCTTCTTTGTCCCAATCCTTCTCTTGTCCCCTTTCCTGGCCTCTTTCCCCAATGCGTTGATGACTGTATTTGTAAAGCTTCCTGCTCGTGCTCCAAAATGGAAAATTTAGTTAACTTTGCTTCAAATTCCCACCCCTCTCTCACTTTCATGTGGTCTATTTCTTCCCTTCCCTTTCTCAGCTTCTCTGTCCCCGTTTCTGCGGGTTGGCTATTGGCCAATATTCACTATAACCCCATCTACTCCCATAGCTACCTCAATTAAAATTCATGCCCCCCACCCCACTTCCTGGAAGGACTCTATTCCATTCTCCCAGTTTCACTGTCTTCACCATCACCTTTTTTGACAGTGCCACCTTCCATGCCAGGCTATCTGATATGTCTCCCTTTTTGCTCAATAGAGGTTTCTCCTGTGCTGTCGTTGGCAGAACTCTCAACCATGTTCATCCCATTTCATGTATTTTTGCTTTCAGTCTCTCCCCTCCTTACCAGAACTGTAACAAACCTCTTCTCCCATTCCACTCCACCAGCCTATACATTTAATAGATCATCCTTTGCCATTTCTGTCACTTCCAGCATGATGCCATCACCAAACATCTTTCTCTCACCTTTCAGTATTCAGAAGGGACCATTCTCTTTGTGACATTCTGATCCATTCCTCTGTCACCCCCCCCAGCCCTCCATCCCCTTCCCCCCGCACTTTTCCAAGCTCATGCACCTGCCCTTTCATCTCCTTTGTTCTCATCCTCCAGGGTCCCAACAATTCCTTCCAAGTGAAAATGTGGTTTACTTGTACTTCTCTCAGTTTAGTATCCTGTGTTCGCTGCTCATGATAAGCTCTCCTCTGCATTTGGTAGACCAATTGCAGGTTGGGTGCTCGTCTTGTGGAACACCTCCATTCAGCCCCAAGAGTGACACTTAGCTTCTGGCTGCCTATAATTTTAATTCTTTGCCCTGCTCCCACTTTGACCTCTCTGTCCTTTACCTCCCACACTGTTCCAATGAAGCTCAATATAACCTTGATAAATAGAACCTTTCTATTAGGCAGTTAACAGCCTTATGGACTCAAGATTGCATTTAAAAATTTCAGACCATAGCCTCTGCTGCCATTTTGTTTATTCACCAGCTGTTGGTGATGATTCTATTACTTCCATTTAATTCTCTTTTGGACTCATTTTTGTTTTGCCATTTGTCCCATTACCATCTTCTTTCTGCCTTGCACCATCATTCCTTTTGTCATTTAATCACTCCTGCCTTCCCTTTTGTTATTTCCCCCCCCCTCCCCCTTTCTCTGCCTCTGTGCTTTCTTAAAACCTGTCAAATCTCTTACACCTTTACCAGTCCTGATGAAAGGTCACGACCTGAAACTTAACTCTGTTTCTCGTTCCACAGATGCTGCCTGACCTACTGAGTATTTCCAACATTTTCTGTTTTGATGCTAAGTGTTGAAGTGCCTTGGTCTCTGACAGGATAACAGTCTCCACGACAGTAATTCACCACACGGCATTAGATAGAGGAGTGGATTTTGCAATTGGCTGTGAGTCTGGTCAATAAGAAAGCGGTGTGGGATTTACGGCTACCTAACACATGCAGTGCTGTCATAATTTTGAGGCCAGCTTCCTTATAATATCATAAGGGAGCCCTAGGCTTCAGAAATGCCTCTTACTGTGAGGTTCCAGCTTTGAGTAGGGACTGTGCATGGTTTATAAGGGTGGGTGAAATGTTGCTTCTAATTCATGATGCACAGCACTGAGGGAGAATAATCGGAGGTACTGTGCATTCACTCGCAGTTCTCCCACTCTGAAATATACGAAATATTGACAGTGTTCTGGTGTGAAGAGGCACAGCACATTCTCCATCTAGCTCAAGCTCGGCGAATCTTCCAGCCTCTTTTCAAATTTGGTCTTTTCAGTCTGAATACAAGCTCCCAACCACATCCATTGCTGCTAATCCCACCACTCCACCCATGGAAAACATAACAGAAACAAATTCCAGGTCAGGAATTATCTGGACCTTCCGTTAGTACACCGCTGTAAACACATCTGACACTCAACTTAAACTGGAAATAAAAATAGGAAGAGATAGAAAATGTTTACTGTCACCTGTTTTACTCTATTACACCAGTTCAAAATGATCCCCTTGAAAGTACAATAAATGGTTACAATGAATGACCACAAGACAGCAGGGTGTCCTTTACTTGCACCAGCAGTGACGCAATGTGTTCCTTCATTCACATCCTTACATATATCAGCACACAAGAAGCCTCCCGGGTCCATCGTTGAATCCAGCAGTTATTATATATAAAGCATATGACATATGCCTGTGATCTGCCATTTTTCTGGATATGGGCAGAATGCTGATACTTCAGTTTTATTGCATGTCATAGTAACTTCATTTCTAATCAATGCAGTCTCTTTGAAGACACACCATCATCATAAAGATACAATTCTCATAGAGGCTGATAACTTTAAAAAAATTGAACTTCTAGTATTGGCTTATAGATGACATAATATTTCATGTTATAAGGCTTTTACTATAATAGCTTCACAGCACTATTAACTAAACATTATTTTTGTAGAAAACTTATACTTTAGACCACGGAGAAGAACTTTCCCCTTTTTCTTTTGACACAACCAAAAAACCAACTTCACAGGCTATGCTTTTCACTGTCCCTTATGTAGTCATTCAATTTTCCTAAATGCAGCCCAAAGGGATTCTTAGGGTCCTGAGGGTTTTCTTCCATTCCTTTTCTTTCCCAGCCTAGTAACTTTTAACCCCAGAACTATCTTTCTGGTGAGGGTTTTCCTGGCAATTTTCCCTTTAGCTCAAGCTAAGTGAATCTTCTAGCCTCGTTTCAAATCCAAAAAATTTGGTCTTTTCAATCTGAATGCGAGCTCCCAACTACATCCTGCACAATGAACTATAGAAGCTTTTGCCCTCTAGCTTCTCCCTCTCTCCTGGACCCTGGCAGACTGCCTGTGCCTGAGTGTTCAGGGATTTCTTAGAAACCCTTCCCCTCTCAAAGTCCATCCCAATGGCAACATAAATCACATTGGCCTTGTACCTATATCCAGGTAGAAATGTTGATCCTTGGGACCCAATCCTCTTTTATCTTGGAAGCAAATAGGTAGTTTAAAGCATAACCGTTTACAACTCGACATTCAAAACTCTCTTTGGAGACTGGCAGTCTAAACACTGTGAACACAAATGCTACTACCATTGTCACTAAGTGTGAACGCTTACACCTTCCTTCCAGCAGAACAACGTAAGCCTCCTAGGCCTGTTGTTAGGCAGACTTCAGAACAGGCCACATGATTTACTTTATTTTTATCCTTAAGTTAAAGAAACAAGCCGGGATTTTCTGGTCCCACCCACTGCGGGCGGGAATGGAAAATCCTGGCCACGGTGTCAAAACATGATAATCTTATAAACCCTCATATTTGTAACAATAGGCAGTGATAGTGACAGCCCAAATGCCCCTGGCCTCTCACTCCATATGGGGAAGAAGCTTGAGAAATCCCAGCCACTAGTTTATTGAGGGGAAGTGAGAGGCAGGAGTCATTGACATTTGTCACTCATTTAAATAACAGGGCTCTTTCTTGCTGTTATCAGCTTCATGTGAAGGAGATAAACTTTAATGGCTGAGCGAACAATACGTCTGAACTGCTTCACACATCTATGCAGTTCTGAATGGTTCTTATTTGCAATGTCCCAGTGGTAGCTTGAAACAGCCCCAAGGCATAAAGGTTGGCTGTAGCTCTGATCTTTTGAACTGCTGGCAGTGCCATACCTGTGGTGTTTTGGCTGCAAGCCTGCCAGCAGCATATGGCATAATTCTAAAATGGCTTCCCTTGCGAATTGTAGCCTCCACAGGCACTGCTTCCTAGACAAGTAGAGGGATGTATATTTTACAGTACCAGCAGGTGGATGCTGAGTACCTCAGGTGCAGGCCTAACCAACTTGGCATCTCTGAAAAAAAAAGCAGAAATATTGAGAAACCCTTTGTGTAACCATGCAGCAGGGGGAAATGAAGGCAGTGCACAGTTACAGTCACTAAGGCTCTCCAAAACGCAACACCCAAAAAATAATTACTAAAGCTGCAGCAATGACCTGACATGCTAGCTATCTTGCTATTATCCCCATAAGCTGATTTTCATATTGAGCTCCCGCAGCTAACAATGCTCAGTTAACTCAGGCAGGTAAAAAAAGGCAGCATAAAATCGCTGAAAGTGATGGGGCATTGGATTTACAACATCAGCGTGTCAATCAGAAGCAAGGGTATTCTTAAATGGAAAATTGCAATGAAGACAATGCTGTGTTTGGGAATCTCCACTTAACAAATGAAAATGGCAAATCCTGATTGGAAAATCTTGTCAGAGTGGCTCTTTCATCAATAACAGTGTAAGTGGGGCTTTTATGAAAGGAAAGGCACTCAGAGCACCAATTACTTACCGTGCCAATCACTTACACTTTCTATTTATTTAGCAGGCAAACTTTGGTTGTAGTATGACTCATTTCATCGCACATGCTCTCTGTGAAATGTTAGCTTTTGCATTACAGATGTTGGTGGCAGGCAACAAAAAGTATATTTGCATTTCCCAAAATCCTCATAAACAGAATGGAATTGAAAATAGCAGACAACCATAAAAATTACCAATTTTATTGGCTCATTATAAATAAAACCTTTCAGCAGTTCCATACTGTTTTGCATTTTTATAGCAGAAAAGAGAGAAATAACTTAATATTTGCTCATGGAACGTGGGCTTTCCCATCCCCAGTTGTTCTTGAGAAGGTGGCAACAAAAAGATTCACCTTCTTGAACCGCTGAAGTCCATGTTGGGTAGGTACATCCGTGGTTCTGTCAGGTAGTGAGTTCCACACAGGCTTAGAGGCCTTCCCTGCCAGCCTGGTTTCAGCTACTGCCTCCACGGTGGAAGCTTGGCTGTTGGGGCCTTTATGATTTAAAAAGGTTAGAGAGAGGGTGCCTCCATCTTGGAGCATCCTCTCCCTGACTTACCTGAAGGGCCAAGCTGGAGGGCATCCTTTTTGTCCTCCAATTTCAAGAATCTGCCTGTTGTCCATAATTGGATGGTGAGCCAGCCCTCTGGCCTTCAGTTGGCCCATTCGGGGAAAAGCACAGGTGAATGACTGCTCCAAACATAGCGCAGACTTCTGATCCACATTTGAGGTAGGGTCCTGAAGCACACAGAGAAATTCTGCTCTAGGCCTTGCTGCATATGGACATGAACTGCTTCAGCAAATGGACACAGACTGCTTCAGTACTTGGAGTGTTGTGAATGGAACTGAATACTTTGCAATCACCAGCGAACATCCCCACTTCTGACCTCTGGAGAGAAGATCACTGACGAAGAAGCTGAAGGTGTTTGGGCATAGGACACTAGCCCAAGGAACTCCTGCACCAATGACCTGGGACTGAGATAATTGGCCTCCAACAACCACAGCCATTTTCCTTCATGCTAGCTATGACTCCAACCAGTGGAGATTATCTCCCCTGATTCCCATTGACTTCAGTTTTGTTAGGGCTCCTTGATATCACACTCGGTCAAATGCTGCCTTGATGTCAAGGGCCATCACCCTTGCTTCACCTCTGAAATTCAGTTCTTTTGTCCATGTTTGGACCAAGGCTGTAAAGAGGTCAGGTCAGACCCCAAACTGAGCCCTGGTGAGCAGGTTATTGCTGAGTATGTGCCACTTGATAGCAGTATTATGACGCCTCCCATCACTCTGCTGCTAATTGAGAGTAGACTGTTGGGGTGGTTATTGGTTGGATTGGATTTGTCCTGCTTGGACATATACTTGGACAATTTTCCATATTGTTGAATAGACATCAATGTGTTGCTGTACTGGAACAGCTTGGCTAAGGGTGCTGCTAGTTTTGGAGAACAAGTCTTCAATACCACAGATGGGATGTTATTGGGGCCCAGTGTTGTACTCAGTGCACTCAGGTGTTTCTTGATATCACCTGGATTGAGTCAAATTGGCTGTAGACTGGCATCTGTGAAGGGGGAGTGGATCTTAGGAGGATGCGGGATGGGTCATCCACTTAGCGCCTCCGGCTGAAGATGATTGGAAATGGTTCAGCCTTGTCTTTTGCATTGGCATGCTGGGCTTTTCCATCGCTGAGGATGGGGATGTTCATGGATTCTTCTCTTCTGGTTAGCTGTTTAATTATCCATCACCATTCATGACTCACTGCAGAGCTTAGATCGTATCCGTTGGTTGTGGGTTCGCTTAGCTCTGTATATTGCATGCTGCTTCCACTATTTATCACACAAAAACTCCTGTGTTGTAGCTTCACCAGATTGGCGCCTCACTTTTAGATTTGCTGGGCTGAGAGGTTGCATTTTTATAGCACTTCGGATGACCTCAGATTGTGCCAAAGTGCTCCAGAGCCAATTAAGCATTTTTTTTGAAGTGTAGTCACTGTTGTAAACGCAAGTATTTTTGATTTTAGGAAAAATGCAAACATACAATATAGTATATGTTTGAAGGTACATTGACTAAATGCATTCATTTCTGCAGCTTGTGAAACATAGATCATGAAGTTGATTCCTAATACTAATTACCCCACTGTCAACTTGTATTTAACTCTTGATCACTGCTGGGAGTAAAACTAGGAGAGGTCTGGAGCATCAAAGTGATGTGCACCCAAAGCAGGTGCAAAGTCGGTGGCCTGAGCTTAGCGTGGCTTCGGGCCTCATTTAAATGTCACCGGAAAGTTGCGAGCACCAAAAACTGCTGGAACTCACTGTTCAGAGAAGACAGACTATTAGCCAACTCCTGCACTGAGTCAGATGGCTGGTCAGGTCATGAGGTGGTGGAAGCCAATCCCAGGGAGGGCCTCAGTCAGGTCAGTAACAAATCAAAGTGTTCCTATGGGCCTGGGAGGAGCACTTTCCTGGACCCACAAGAATAAAAGCTCAACATTTCCCATGGGCCTTTCTCCCTGAACAGCTTGCAACAGTCCCTTTAAGGACAGTTAGGCCACTCAATGCCTGGCACAACATAGGTGGAGCAGCACAGTGTGAACCCTGCCATTTCTGACTGAATGTTGCAATAAGGGTCCTACCACTATTCTTAGAAAGGCAATATTCTTGAATCATCCGCCCCCCCCCACCCCACAAAACATGAAAAGAAACAGACTGTTTGCCAAAAAAGAACAGATGGGGAGATCAGCAGGTGGAGGATTGTAACCATAAAGCTGTGTCTGAAAACTTCACGGGCTGCGCTACATGCTGCTGTTCTTTAACTCAGGCAGTCTAATAAAAATTACAACAATGCATACTCGGGAAAATCTTACAAATTCTCGCTCGCAACGTGGAGTCTACCTGCCAAGGCACATTAGTGGATGCAAAGCTACAAACGTATGAACATACGAACTAGGAACAGAAGTAGGCCACTCAGCACTTCAAGCCTGCTATTCAATAAGATCATGGCTGATCTGATTGTAACCTCCTGCCTAACCCTGATAACCTTTCACCCCCTTGTTAATCAGGAATCTATCTAGCTCTGTCTTAAGGATATTCAAAGACTCTGCATCCAATGTCTTTTGAGGAAGAGAGTCCCAAAGATTCACGATCCTCTGAGAAAAAATACTTTCTCCTCATCTCCATCTTAAATGAGTGACCCCTTATATTTAAACTATGACCACTAGATCCAGTTCTAGATTCTTCCACAAGAGGAAACATTCTCTCCACATCCACTCTGTCAAGATCTGTCAGGATCTTAAAGGTTTCAACCTAGTCCAAACTTTCCTCATAAGACAACCTGCCCATTCCTGGTATTAGCCTAGTAAACCCTCTCTCAACTTCCTTGAATGCATTTACATCTTTCCTTAAACAGGGAGACCGATACTGTACACAGTACTGCAGATGTGGTCTCACTAGCGCCCTGCACAACTGAAACACAAACTCCCTAATTTGTATTCAATTCCCCTCGCAATAAATTTTTCAGGGCCCATTGGTCTCCTGATATGAATTCGCAATAAGACACCCTTCGTATCACTCATTTTAATTGTGCTTGAACCCCTCCTATGCCCATTCAGGGAGCGCAATCTCATAAAATTACTTTTATTCCTTATTGTCTTCTCAGGTTTAAAAACTTTTTAAGTTCCATTTTTCTCTTTCTTCTTTTTCTTTATTTTGTAAGTGTCTTTTCCTGTTTCTTTGTGTTGTCCCAGTTTTGCACTAAGTGTGGTAGTGGGCGGGTAAAATGACGCATTAGCTGTTGGCCGCAATGGCCACTTTTCACGCTGTAACGGCCCAAACCTGCCACATTAATTACACATGCTCCGTAAACATGCCATTTCCATGGCAGGTGGGCTCTCATTCGCCTGCTACACCATCACCTCACCGCTTCACTACACTAGTGCCATATTTAAAGTGCAGTCATGCGCACATCTCTCTGTGCTTCCAGCCCACGACTGCAGCAAAGATGACACGGCTCTTGAAAAGCAAAAAGACTGAAGACCCCAGGTTCAATGAGGCATTCCTCGAGCGCCTTTCGGATGCAGTGGAGGGTCACCGTGATGTCCTCTAGCCCCGCTCTGGCCGCAGGATGAGCAACAACCTCATTAATCTGGCTTGGGAGGTGATGGCAGCAGTGGTCAGCACCATCGCCCTTCAGAAGAGGGTAACACCCAATACCAAAGAATGATCTCTCCTGTTCCACCAGGATAAGTCATCCCTCTCGTCACTCTCAACTCACACGCTCACAAACCCATCACACATCCATTGAGCCCTCATTCACTGCCAGTTCAAGGGACATCACCATTCATTGTCCTCATCCTATCCATGGGACCACTCACCACCCATATATGCCAGGCATACTTATCATCTGGCCTGGTAGGCATCTTGCTTACACACTCTCCATCTCTATTTATGCAGGACAAGCTGGCACACAACAAAAGGGAGGACTCTTACCAGTGGAGGAATGCCTGAAATGAAGGTCCTCACAAACTTTGAAAACAGAGCCATCCAGCTGGCTGGCGAGGATCTGGACCATTCCTGTGCTGACGATGAGGTCGGTGCTGTTCTACCAAGTGAGGATCCAGCAGCGCAACATCCATCTGACAACCACACTGTGAGTGATGTGTCCTCTTTCACAGGCCACTGCCATGCACTAATTATCTCCCCTTGCTTTCACAGGCACATTGGCCAAACAGCCAAAGGAGTCCATGATCCAGGGTGTCCAATCAAGTTCCGAAGAAAGCTCTGAAGAGGAATCTGAAGGCATCCTCTTTGAAGTTTCATCGCAACACTCACTCACACCCTGTACCAGTGCGGAGATACACACCTCAGTGGGACTTAGCTTTACAGTAGCCTCGGGATTGCAATCTGGTGAGCACATCACACTTTCTGATCCACAGCAGGTGGCACCAGGGATTTGGATAAAAGTAAAATACTGAGAATGCTGGAAATCTGAAATAAAAACAGAAAATGTTGGAAAAACTCAGCAGGCCTGACAGCATCTGTGGGGAGAGAAACAAAGTTAACGTTTTGTGCCTGTTTGACCCTTCTTCAGAGCTCTGCGAGTAGCCCTTGTCCCCGAGGAGACATCCCTGCAGCCTCTCTGGACCCTGGAAGACATCAGGGATCTGTGACGACTGAGGATGTAGGAATCATGCACACTCCCTTGACGTTGTGTGCAGACCTGCAGGATGCATTTGTGGTGGTCGCACACCAGCTGCACATTTAGCGAATGGAAGCCCTTGCAGTTGACATAGTTGATCACGTGTTGTGATGGAGATCTGAGCACCAGCTGAGTACAGTCGATGGCGCCCTGCACCTGTGGGAAACCTGAGATCTGGGCAAATCCAATCGCTCTTGCATCCTGGCTCTCCTGGTCTCAAGTGGAATGCACAAATTTGTGTGCCCTCACAAAGATGGCATCCATGACCTCATGGATGCATTTGTGGGTGGAGGCTTGTGATATCCCACAGAGGTCAGCTGTGGAACCCTGAAAGAAGCCACTGGCATAGAAATTCAGTGCTGCTGTCAGTGGATACCCTCCATGTCCCTGTGGTGCCAAATCCTGCAGCAGCTGGCAGATGTAACCGAACAGTTCCCCAGACATGCGCAGTCTTTGGCGACACTGGTTCTCGGTCACCTGCAGGAATGAAAGCGGCATCTATAGATCCTTGATCTAGCTAGGCACCAACCAGCGACTGCTCGCTGTGGCTCTTCAGTGGCATGTGTGGGCGCTTCAGCTGCCCCTTCTTCCAGAGGGTTCTGTTCCTCCCTCTGCGCAGCCAGGCACCTCAGTCACTTTCTTCTCCATCATCTTCAGTCTCAGCATGCCACGAAGCATACAGCTAGTTCACCAAGCTCTATGATCCTGATGTACTCCTCCTGCAGTATGAAACAGAGAGACACGTGGGTGAGCATGGATGTACTAAGAACTTCTCTTGGTTAAATCTGAAGGCCCCTTAACACATCCCGAAAAGCGCTGGCCCCCACTTGAATGGCCAGGGATTAGTGCGCTGCATGGCTGCCCGAAATCCTACCTTCCTCCACCCCACTCCACCTGACCAATTGGCGGCAGCTTGACCCATTGCACTGCATGCTGTGCTCTCAGCTCAGGTGCAGGCATTCTCCTAACCCATGCTGTGCACTCACCTCCGAGTTCCCTCAAAGTGCAGCCTGCCAGGTTCACACCTTTTATACGCTGTTGTACAATGTCGTTGACGAGGTTGGACGATTCAGCAGCAGGGGATGAGTCCAGCAGACTAGCCTTACAATGATATGCTGATATATTACAATGAGGTTCCCGACATCCAATGGTGGGAAACGCAATCCGCCATCAATGAACTGAGCGGACGATTACAAACTGGTTTCATGATGTCGTGAAACTGATTTTTGGCCTTCTCGCCATTTTGTCAAATCACGCCACTGAACACATCCAACGCCAGTGTGCACAGAAAATTCTGCCCTTTGGCTTTTTTTTCTACCTGATCCTTTTTGTTTAGATTTTCTTAATTGTCACCTCCTGCTTCCTTGAGCCCATCCAGCCCCAGTAGCCTTGAAACTCACACATGTGTGACATGTTATCAATTTTACCTGTTGTTGCAGCATGCAGGGCACATGTGCATTTTATATGCATCATGGGAGCAATGTTGTGGCTCAGTTGGTTGCATTCTAGCCTCGCGGGCAAAAGGTTTTGGTTTCCAGTCCCATTCCAGAGCCTGAGCGCAAGAATTTAGGCTGACACTCCAGTGCGGTGATGAGGCAGTGCTGCACTGTTGGAGATGCCTTCTTTTGGCTGAGATGTTAAACCAAAGCCCTGTCTGCCTGCTCAGGTGAATGTAAAAGATCCCATAACAAAATTTTGAAGAATAGTAGGGCAGTTAGCCCTGGCGACCTGGCCAATATTTTTCCTTCAATTGATATCACAAGATCAGACAATCTGGCCTTTATCACATTGTTGTTTGTGGGAACTTGTTTTGTGCAACTTGGCTGCTGAGTTTTCCACATGGCAACAGTAACTACACTTCAAAAGCACATAATTGGCTGTAAAGTGCTTTGAGATGTCCAGTGGTCATGAAAAGCACTATATAAATATACGTCTTTCTTTTTATTACTGAAATTGTGAATTTCACAAGCTTGCTGCAACTAGTCCCACTGGCATATTGGGCCCAGCATCAATCACTCCCTCCCTCCCTCTTGTCCCTAACAGCCACTCATTCTGCGTGAGTGCGTGTCCATGAGAGTGGAAAGCAAAAACAGTCAGCTTGAAATCCTCACATGGAAAATGCTGCCAGTCTCTCCAGCAAGGTGCACACACATTAAACAAATGTAGCAATGGCTAAAAGATGGTGGAAGATGATGAAACCCATATGCTTTGCTAACTATTCTTTCAGTATGTCCTGCCACCTTCAAGGATCTATGCACATGAACCCCAAGATCCCTCTGTCCCTGTCCACTCATTAGAACTGTGCTGTTAAGTCGATATTGCCTCTCCCTATCCCTTCTGCCAAAATTCATAATCTCACATTGTCTTTATTAAATTCCATCTGCCCTAACCATTCTGCTAGCATATCTATCTCCTATTGCAGTCAATTTGGATTGTCCTCACTGTTGGCCACACTTTCAAGTTTGGAATCAATGGCAAATTTTGAAACTTTATACTGTATTCCAATATCCAAGCCACTTACATATATCAAGAAAAAACTGGACCCAGCACTGACCCTTAGGGAACACTACTCTCCACTTAACCACTCTCCAATTTGAAAAACAACCATTGAACCTTTTTCGATTAAACAAAATAGATGACAGCCATTCTCTGGTTCATTCCCCAGGGAAATGCCTTGACCAATCAGAGTAAACCTGCCTGGTTTCAATTTAAACACAGCCTGGCAGTTAACTGTCAGTCATCAGTTAGATGGTGCATTCTCCATGGCAGCATCTCTGTCAATCAGTTTACCTGCAAACCCATCAGCACTCTCTTGTCACGAAGTATAAATTGTTGCTCCCTTTACATTTGGTATTCTTGTGAATTGTCCTGATGAGTGCAAGACAAAAAGCTTTGACAACATGAGTCTTTTTCAGCAATACTCATAGTGGTATTGTCACTGGACTAATAATCTATAAACCCAGAGTAATGCTCTTGGGACCCAGGTTCAACCCCCGCCATGGCAGATGGTGGACTTTGAATTTTAAAAAAATCTGGAATTAGAAGTCTAATGATGACCATGTCAATTGTTGTAAAAATCCACTGGGTTCACTAATGTGCTTTAAGGAAGGAAACCTGCCATCTTTATCTGGTCTGGCCTACATGTGACTCCAGACCCACATGTGGTTGACTCTTAAATGCCCTAGCAAGCCACTCAGTTGTATCAAACTGCTACAAAGTCTCAAAAAAGGAATGAAACTGAACAGACCACCCAGCATCGACCTAGGCACCGGAAACGACAACGGCAAACTCAGCCCTGTCAACCCTGCAAAGTCCTTTTTACCAACATCTGGGGCTAGTGCCAAAATTGGGAGAGCTGTCTCACAGACTAGGCAAGCAACAATTTGACATAGTCATCGTCATGGAATCATATCTTATAGATAATGTCCCAGACGCCACCATCACCATTCCAGGGTATGTCCTGTTCCACCAACACGACAGACCCAGCAGAGATGGTGGCACAGTGGTATACAGTTGTGATGGAGATGCCCTGGGAGTCCTCAAAATCGACTCTGGACCCCATGAAGTCTCATGGCATCAGGTCAAACATGTGCAAGGAAACCTCCTGCTGATTACCACATACCACCCCCTCTCAGCTGATGAATCACTGCTCCTCCATATTGAACACCACTTGGAGGAAGCACTGAGGGTGGAGTGGGAGCAGAATGTACTCTGGGTAAGGGACTTCAATGTCCATCACCAAGAGTGGCTCGGTAACGCCACCACTGACCGAGCTGGCCGAGTCCTAAAGGCCATAGCTGCTAGACTGGGTCTGCAGCAGGTGGTGAGGGAACCAACAAGAGGGAAAAACATACTTGACCTCATCTTCACTAACGTGCCTGCCGCAGGTGCATCTCTCCATGACAGAATCAGTAGGAGTGCCACTGCACCGTCATTGTGGAGATGAAGTCCCACCTTCACATTGAGGATACCCTCCATCGTGTTGTGTGGCACTACCATCGTGTTAAATGGGATAGAGTTCAAACCGATCTAGCAACTCAATACTGGGCAACCATGAGGCGCTGTGGGCCATCAACAGCAGCAGAATTGTACTCGAACAGAATCTGTAACCTCATGGCCCCGCAAACACCCACTCTACCATTACCATCAAGCCAGGGGATCAACGCTGGTTCAATGAAGAGTGCAGGAGGGCATGCCAGGAGTAGCACCAGGCATACCTAAAAATGAGGTTTCCACCTGGTGAAGCTATAACACAGGACAACTTCGTTGCCCAAACAGTGGGAGCAGCAAGTGATAGACAGACCTAAGTGATCCCACAACCAATGGATCAAATCTAAGCTCTGCAGTCCTGCCACATCCAGTCATGAATGGTGGTGGACAGTTAAACAACTCATTGGAGGACGAGTCTCCACAAATATCACCATCTTCAATGATGGGGTAGCCCATCACATTAGTGCGAAACATAAATTTGAAGTATTTGCAACAATCTTCAACCAAAAGTGACGAGCGGATGGTCCATCTCGTTCTCCTCCAGAGGTCCCCAACATCACAGATGCCAGTCTTCAGCCAGTTCAATTCACTCCACGTGATATCAAGAAATGGCTGCGGCACTGGATACTGCAAAGACAATGGGGCCTGACGATATTCCGACAATAGTACTAAAGGCTTGTGCTCCATAACTTGCTGCACCCCTAGCCAAGCTGTTCTAGTACAGCTACAAAGCTGGCATCTATGCGGCTTTGTGGAAAATTGGCCAGCTATACACAAAAAGCAGGACAAATCCAATCTGGCCAATTACCACCCCATCAGTCTACTCTTGATCATCAGCAAAGTAATAGAAGGGGTCATCAACAGTGCTATCAAGCGACACTTGCTTAGCAATAACCTGCTCACTGACACCCAGTTTGAGTTCCGCCAGCGTCACTCAGCTCCTGACCTCATTACAGCCTTGGTTCAAACATGGACAAAAGAGCCGAACTCCCAAGGTGAGGAGAGAGTGACTGCCCTTGACATCAAGGCCGCATTTGACCAAGTGTGGCATCAAGGAACATTGGAAAACTGGAGTTAATGGCAATCAGGGGAAAACTCTCCACTGGTTGGAGTCAGACCTAGCACAAAGGAAGATGGTTCTGGTTGTTGGAGGTCAGTCATCTCAGCTCCAGGACATCACTGCAGGAGTTCCTCAGGGTAGTGTCCTCGGCCCAACCATCTTCAGTTGCTTCATCAATGACCTTCCTTCCATCATTAGGTCAGAAGTTGGGATGTTGGCTGATGATTGCACAATGTTCAGCACCATTCATGGCTCCTCAGATACTCAAGCAGTCCATGTCCAAATGCAACAAGTCCTGGATAATATCCAGGCTTGGGCTGACAAGTCCAAGTAACATTTGTGCCACACAAGTTCCAGGCAATGATCATCTCCAACAAGAGAGAATCTAATCATCGCCCCTTGACTTTCAATGGCATTACCATCACTGAATCCCCCAATACCAACATCCTGAGGGTTACCATTGACCAGAAACTGAGCTGGACTAGCCATATAAATACTGTGGCTACAAGAGCAGGTCAGAAGCTAGGAATCCTTCAATGAGTAACTCACCTCCTGACTCCCCAAAGCCTGTCCACTATCTACAAGGCACAAATCAGGAACACTCCCGACTTGCCTGGATGAATGCAACCCCCACAACGCTCAAGAAGCTTGGCACCGTCCAAGACAAAGCAGCCCAATTGATTGGCACCACATCCACAAACATTCACTCCCTCCACCACTGATGCACAGTAGCAGCAAGGTGTAGTATCTACAAGATGCACTGCAGGAATTCATCAAGGCTCCTTCGATAGTACCTTCCAAACCCACGACCACGCCGTCTAGAAGGACAAGGGTAGCATATAGTTGGGAACACCACCGCCTAGAAGTTCCCCTCACTTAGAAATATATCACTGTTCCTTCACTGTTGCTGGGTCAAAGTCCTGGAACTTCCTTCCTAACAGCACTATGGGTCTACCTGCACCATGTGGACTGCAACAGTTCAAGAAGGCAGCTCACCACCACTTTCTCAAGGACAACTAGGAATGAGCAATAATTGCTGGCCCAGCCAGTGAAGCCCACATCCCATGAATGAATTTAAAAAAAGGATCAAGAACCTGACGATGACAATTTGGACGGGTCGCACCTGAACCGGAGTAAGACCAACATCCGAATGGGGAGGTTTGCTAGTGCTGTTGGGGAGAGTTTAAACTAACTTGGCAAGGGGGTGGGATCCTGAGAGGAGGTTCAGCACGGGGAGATGCACAGCCAAAATTAGAAGAGAGAGCAAGTAAATCTGGAAGGTATAGAAATTATAGGGAGATATTGGGCACAAGGGAGTTTGGCAAGGTTGCATGGTATTTATTTTAATGCAAGGTGTCTAATGAATAAAGGACTTGAGTTGAGGGCACAAATTAACACATGGAAATATGATGTAATTGCAGTCACAGAGACATGTTGAGAGAGGGGCAGGATTGGCAGCCTAATATTCCAGGATACTGGGTCATTAGGCGAGACAGGGGAGGCGGTAAAGGAGGAGAGGGTATCGCACTATTGATCAAGAAATCAATTACAGCATTAAGGCGGGATGACACCTTAGAAGACTCCTCAAATTAAGCCATATGGGTAGAACTGAAAAACAAAAAAGGAGCAATCACATTGCTGGGAGTGTACTATAGGCCCCCAAACAGTCAGAACGAAATAGAAGAGCAGGTATGTAGGCAAATTTCAGAGAAGTGTAAAGATAATAGGGTAGCAATAGTGGGGGATTTCAACTTCCCCAACTTTAACTGGGTTAGTCATAATGTGATAGGTTTAGAGGGAGTGGAATTCTTAAAATGCATCCAGGAGAGCTTTTCAAGCCAGTACCTAGAAAGTCCTACAAGGGAAGGGGCGGTTCTGGACTTAATTTTAGGGAATGAAGCCAAGCAAGTGGTAGAGATATCAGTGGGGAAGCATTTTGCAGATAGTGATCATAACTCAATTAGATTCAAGGTTGTTATGGAAAAGGACAAGGATGAGCCAGAAATCAGAGTTATAAGTTGGGCCAATTTTAAATAAAATCAGAAATGATTTGGCCAGAGTGTACTGGGAGCAGCTACTTTTAGGTAAATTTGCGTCAGAGCAATGGGACTCATTCAAGAAGGAAATAGGGAGAGTACAGGGCCAACATATTTCAGTAAAGATAAAGGGTGGGACCAACAAACCCAGGGAACCCTGGATATTGAGGGATATACCGGATTGGATAAAGAGAAAAAGGGAGGCTTATGGCAGATACCTAGGGCTCAAACAATGGAAGCCCTAGAGGAATATAGAATGTGTAGGGGGGAACTTAAAAAGGAAATTAGAACATCAAAAAGGGGGCATGAAAACATTAGCAGGTAAAATAAAGGAAAATAAGGAAAATCCAAAGTTATTTTACAAGTACATTACGAGTAAGAGGATAACTAGGGAAAGAGTAGGGCCCATTAAGGACCATAGTGGTAATTTGTGTGTGGAGCCGGAAGACGTAGATAGGGTTCTAAATGAATACTTTGTGTCGGTGTTCACAAGTGAGAGGGACAATGTGGGTATGGAAATATGAAGGACTGTCATATAATTAAATAAATTAGCATAGAAAGGGAGGAGGTTTTAAGTGGTCTGGCAGGTTTAAAAGTAGATAAGTCTCCAGGCCCGGATGAAATGTATCCCAGGCCGTTGAATGGGGCAAGGGAGGAGTTAGCAGGGGAGCTGGCAATAATTTTCAATATCTCTCTGGCCACAGGAAAGGTGCCAGAGGACTGGAAGACAGCCAATGTGGTACCGTTATTCAAGAAGGGAGGAAGGGATAAACCAGGGAACTACAAGCTAGTCAGTCAAACCTCAGTGGTGAGGAAACCGTTGGAAGCAATTCTGAGGGACAGAATTAATCTACGCTTGGAGAGGCAGGGATTAATCAAGGACAGTCAGCATGGTTTTGTTAAGGGGAGGTCATGTCTGACCAATTTGATTGAATTTTTTGAAGAGGTAGTCGATGAGGACAATGCATTTGATGTAGTCTACTTGCACTTCAGCAAGGCTTTTTATAAGGTCCCACATGGGAGACTGATAACGAAGGTAAGAGCCTATGGGATCCAAGGCAAATTGGATCCAGGATTGGCTGAGTGGCAGGAAGCAGAGAGTGATAGTCAACAGGTGTTTTTGTGACTGGATGCCTGTGTCCAGCGGGGTTCCACAGGGATCGGTGTTGGGTCCCTTGCTGTTTGTGGTATATATAAATGATTTAGACTTGAATGTAGGAGGGTTGAGCAGTAAGTTCACAGATGACACGAAAATTGGTGGGGTGGTAAATAATGAGGAGGATAGCCTTAGATTACTGGAGGATATAGACGGGCTGGTCAGGTGGGCTGATCAGTGGCAAATGGAATTTAATCCGGATAAGTGTGAGGTGATGCACTTGGGCAGGACAAACAAGGTACAGGTATACACGATGAATGGTAGGACCCTGGGGAGTACCGAGGATCAGAGGGACCTTGGTGTGCATGTCCATCGGTCCCTTAAGGTAGCGGGACAGGTAGATAAGGTGGTTAAGAAGGCATGTGGGATACTTGTCTTTATTAGCCAAGGCATAGAATATAAGAACAGGGAGGTTATGCTTGAACTGTATAAAATGCTGGTAAGGCCACGGCTAGAGTATTGCATGGAGTTCTGGAATCTGCATTATAGGAAGGATGTGATTACAATAGAGAGAGTGCAGAGGAGATTTACCAGGGTGTTGCCTGGGCTGGAGAGTTTTAGTTATGAGGAGAGATTGGATAGACTGGAGTTATTTTTTCTGGAGCAGAGGAGATTGAGGGGGCACATGATTGAGGTGTATAAAATTATGAGGGGCGTAGATAGGGTAGACAGGAAGGAACTTTTCCCCTTGGTGGAGGAATAAATAACTGGAGGGCATAGATTAAGGTAAGGGGCAGGAGGTTTGGAGGGGATCTAAGGAAGAATTTTTTCACCCAAGGGATGGTGGGAATCTAGAACTCACTGCCTAAAAGGGTAGTAGAGGCAGAAACCCTCATAACATTTAAGAAGTATTTGGATGTGCATTGGCCATGCCATGGCATACAAGGCTATGGGCCTAGTATTGGAAAATGGGATTAGAATAGTTAGGTACTTGTTTGACCGGCGCAGACTCAATGGGCCAAAGGGCTTTTCCTGTGCTTTTTACCTCTATGACTCTATGTCTCTAATTTAAGGTGATTGGCAAAATAACCAAAAGCAAATCTTTTTAAAACAGCAATTCATTAGGATCTGGAAAGCACTACCTGAGAGTGTGTTAGAGGCAGATTCAATGGTGTTAACTCTTTCTTCAGCTCCCTGTCTGAAGGGAGGCTCTTGGTGACCTTTCACCAAACCACAGCAAGTGCTTTTATTACAGGAAGGATAAGGAGGCCAGCCCCAAGTCAACCTCAGCCAGAATGAGAATTGAACCATATGCTGTTGGCATCAATCTGATCCACATATTAGCCATCCAGCCAACTGAGCCAAACAACTCCCACATTAGATAATTACCTGAAGAGAAAAAAATCTGCAGTGCTGCAGGGAAGCACTGAAGCATTAGATTTAGCTGAGTTACTCTTGCAGAGAGGTACCACAAACAGGACAGGCTGAAAGACCTCTGTCTATGTTGTAACCATTCTGTAATTTTATGATTACATCTCTTTTAACCCCTTCTCTGCTCAAATGAAAATAGCCCTAGCATTTCAAATCCCTTATCAACTTTGGTATCATCTTGGTGAATCTACTTTGCACCCTTTCTGTGGTTTCAATGATCTTTCAATAAGTGGGTATGCAAAATTTCACACAGTACTCTATGACCAAAGCAGCATTTTATATAAACTCTACTGACTTGTTTAATGGGTTTATCTCCCTGGGCTTGTAGTTTCACCCTAGGGATACCTAAGCTGGCCCCGCTGTGGTGGGGCCTGCCACGGGCGATGCGGTGAACCAGCCAAAAGCCCGTTGACTTTTGACGGGACTGGATGATCCCGGTGGTAGGCGGGGCCAGAAAATCCCACCCCTATAGTCGTTTGGTAGTACAGAGCTTGCATATTGCTGAAAAGACTCATGATGTCGAAGCTTTTCATCCTGCACTCATCAGGACAATTCACAAGAATACCAAATGTAAAGGGATCAACAATTTATACTTCATGACAAGAGAGCGCTGATTTGTTGGCATGTGGACTCTGATTGATACAGGAGCTGCCATAGAGAATGCACCATTCAACTGATGACTGACAGTTAAATGCTAAGCTTTGTTTAAATTGAAACCAGGCAGGTTGACTCTGATTGGTCAAGGCATTGCCCTGGGGAATGAATCAGAGAATGGCTGTCGTCTATTTTGTTTAGTTGAAACAGATGCAATGTGTGTACATGTTCTTTCTGTTGGCATGGAACAGGGCTCTGTGTAATAATATATGTAGCTTCTGGCAAGCATAAGTATACAACACTGTGAGCCTGACTGATAATCTTAATTTGGTTGTCTGCATAATTCTTACACTCAGGATTGTTTAGTAAGTGTTCAATCGCAGAATCACATCTAAGACGTGATTCCCTGGATCATTCCCTAGGGCAATGTCTGGACTAATCAGAATTAACCTGCCTGATTTCAATTTAAACAAAATTTGCAGTTAACTGTCAGTCATAAGTTAACTGGTGCATTCTCCATGGCAATGCCTCTACCATTCAGAGCCCACTTGCCAACCAATCAGCACGCTCTTGTCATGAAGTATAAATTGTTGGTCCTTCTACATTTGGTATTCTTGAAAATTGTCCTGATAAGTACAAGATGAGAAGTTTCAACAACATGTATTTTTTGCAGCAATACTAGGGATATCTGTTGATCAAATCCTTCAGTGTTTTTCCATCTAAAGCTATGTTTGAAACTTTGTTTGAAGGAAGTTGTAGGCATTGTTATCTAGTGCTTATATGGGTCTTCACAATCAAGGGTCTTCTGTCCCATCGTGCTTCCTTCTCAGGTATATATGAGCAGGTCAACAAATCTCATTGCAGTCCTTACCATAGGTTTGGTTCAAGGATTGAAAGATTTAATTCCACCAGTCCCGTTTGCTTTATACTTATGCTTAGCGACCAGCAATCCTGATGAAATCTCCTGCTCCATGAATAGGTCCAGATTGACTTTTCTGGAGTGTGATGCCTAAGGGGTGACCCTCATTTTTCATAGTGATGTGATGACCAACTGGTCAGATTAAAGGATCAGAAACTGTATCAGCTCTGAGGATGGTGGTTGATCTCAATCAGAGTTGGGTAGTTACTTCCCTGTGAAGAACCGGGATGATGTACTGGCATGAGCTGTCTAGGAGGTATAGACTGATGGAGTTATACAGCACAGGAAAAGGCCCTTCGGCTCATTATGTTCATGCCGCCCATCAAGCACCTGTCTACTCTAATCCCATTTTCCAGCACTTGGCCTGTAATCTTGTATGCTATGGCATTTCAAGTGCTCATCTAAATACTTCTTAAGTGTTGTGAGGGTTCCTCCTCCACCACCCCCTTAGGTGTTCCAGATTCCAACCACCCTCTGGGTGAAAAAACGTTTCCTCAAATCCCCTCTAAACCTCCTGCCTCTTACCTTAAATCTATGCCCCCTGGTTATTGACCCCTCCAATAAGGGAAAAATGTATTCCTATCTACCCTATCTATGCCCTTCATAATTTTGTATACTTCTGTCAAGTCCCCCTTCAGCCTTCTCTGCTCTAAGGAAAATAACCCTAGCCTATCCAGTCTCTCTTCATAGCTGGAACGCTTCGGCACAGGCAACATCCTGGTGAATCTCCTCTGTACCCTCTCCAGTGCAATCACATCCTTCCTATAATGTGGTGACCAGAACTGCCCACAGTACTCCAGCTGCGGCCTAATAGCGTTTTATACAGCTCCAATATAACCTCCCTATATTCTATGCCTCGGCTAATAAAGACAAGTATCCCATATGCCTTCTTAACCACCTTATCTCCCTGTGCTGCTGCCTTCAGGGATCTATGGACATGTACACCAAGGTCCCCTGATCCTCTGTACTTCCTAGGGTCCTACCATTCATTGTGAATTCTCTTGCCATGTTAGTCCTCCCAAAATGCATCACCACACACTTCCCAGGATTAAATTCCATTTCCCATGGCTCTGCCCATCTTACCAGCCCATCTATATTGTCCTGTAATCTAAGGCTTTCCTCCTCACTATTTATGACACCATTAATTTTCATGTCATCTGCAAACTTACTCCTATATTCCTCCTATATTCACGTCTAAATCATTAATGTACACTACAAATACCAAGAGTCCCAGCACTGATCTCTGCGACACACCACTCATCACAGGCTTCTAATTGCAAAAATAACCTTTGATCATCACCCTCTGCCTCCTGCCAATAAGCCAATTTTGGATCCAATTTGTCAAATTGCCCCGGATCCCATGGGCTCTTACCTTCTTGACCATTCTCCCATGTGGGACATTGTCAAAAGCCTTACTGCAGTTCATGTAGATCACATCAACTGCACTACCCTCATCTACATAACTAGTTACCTCCTCGAAAAATGCAATCAAATTTGTTAGACATGATCTCCCCCTGACAAAGACATTCTGACTATCCCTGATTAATCCCTGCCTCTCCAAGTGGAGGTTAATCCTGTCCCTCAGAATTTTTCCAATAGTTTCCCTACTACTGATGTTAGACTCACTGGCCTATAATTACTTGGTTTATCCCTACTACCCTCTTTGAACTATAGTACCATATTTGCTGTCCTCCAGTCCTCTGGCACCTCTCCTGTAGCCAGAGAGGATTTGAAAATTAATGACAATAATGATCTCCTCACTTGACTCACGTAGCAGCCTGAAGTACAGTTTATCTGGGCCTGGGGATTTATCCACTTTTAAGCCCACTAAAGCCGCTAATACGTCCTCCCTTTCAATGCTAATTTGTTCAAGTATATCACAGTCCCCCTCCCTGATTTCTACACCTACATTGTCCTTCTCCATAGTGAACACAGATGAAAAGTAATCATTCAAGACCTCACTTCTATCCTCCAGCTTCATGCACAGATTGCCACTTTGGTTCCTAATGGGTCCTACTCTTTCCCTGGTTATCCCCTTACCCCTTAATATATTTATAAAATTCTTTGGGATTTTCCTTCATCTTGCCCACCAGTGTTTTTAAATGCCCCATCTTCGCTCTCCTAATCATTTTTTTTATGTACGCCCTACACTTTCTATACACCTGTAGGGCTTCTGCTGTTTTCAGCCCTCTGTATCTGCCTTAAGCCTCCTTTTTTCCCTTCTCCAATCCTCTATATCCCTTGACATCCAGGGTTCCCTGGACTTGTTTGTCTTACCCTTCACCTTTACATGAACATGTTGGCCCTGAACTCTCATATTTCCTTTTTGAACGACTCCCACTGGTCTGATCCAGAATTTCCTGGAAGTAGCTGCTCCCAGTCCACTTTGGCCAGATTCTGCTTTATCATATTGAAATCAGCTTTCTCCCAATTCAGGACCTTAATTTCCGGTCCATCTTTGTCCTTTTCCATAACTACCTTAAATTTTACAGAGTTATGGTCAATATCCCCAAAATGGTCCCCCACTGACCCTTCTACCATTTGCCCAGCTTCATTCCCTAAGATTAGGTCCAGTATGGCCCCTTCTCTTGTAGGACGTTGTATATGCTGGCTCAAAAATCTCTCCTGAATGCACTTGAAGAATTCTGCCCCCTCTAAGCCTTTCACACTAAGACTATCCCAGTTAATATTGGAGAAGTTGAAATCCCCTACTATTATTACCCTATTATTTTTACACTTCTCTGAGATTTGCCTACATATCTACTTCTCTATTTCCCCCTGACTGTTTGGAGGCCTAAAGTACACTCCTAGCCAAGTGATTGTCCACTTTTTGTTTTTAAGTTCTGCCAATATGGCCTCATTTGAGGAACCTTCTTAGATACCATCCCTCCTTACTGCAGTAATTGACTCCTTGATCAATAGTGCAATTCCACCTCCTCTTTTACACCAACCCATGTTACACCTGAAGATTCTATACCATGAAATATTGATCTGCCAGTCCTGCCCTTTCCTCAACCATGTCTCTGTCATAACAACAATATCATATTCCCATGTGTTAATCAATGCCCTCAATTCAGCTGCATTATTTGTAAGGCTCCTTGCATTAAAATAAATGCAATCCAGTTTTGCATTATTCCCTTGTGCATTAACAGGTCCACATTTGCTCTGCCTTCCAGACTGACTTAGTTTCTCTTCTACATTTGGCTGTGCATCACCCCCAACTGTACCTCCACTCTGTATTCCAACCCCCTGCCAAATTAGTTTAAACCTCCACCAACAGCACTAGCAAACCTCCCTGCAAGGGTTTTGGTCCCATTCCAATTCAGGTGCAACCCGTCCGTCTTGTACAGGAAACAGAACCAGTGATCCAGGAAACTAAAGCCCTCCCTCCTGCAACACCTCTTCAGCCATGCATTCATCCTCTCTATCCTCTTATTCCTATACTCACTAGCACTTGGCACAAGGAGTAATCCAGAGATGACAACCTTTGAGGTCCTGCTTTTTAATCTGCTACCTAGCTCCCTAAATTCTTGTTGCAGGACCTCATCCCTCTTTCTACCTATATTGTTGGTACCAATGTGAACCATGACCTCTAACTGTTCACCTTCCCCCTTCAGAATGTCCTGCAGCCATTCTGTAACATCCTTGACCCTGGCACCAGGGAGGAAACACACCATCCTGGAGTCACATCTAAGGCCAAAGAAGTGCCTGTCTGCACCCATCACTATTGAGTCTCCTACCACTATTGCTCTGCATTCTTACTCCTTCCGCCTTGTGCAGCCAAGCCACCCACAGTGCTGTGAACTTGGCTCTGGCTGCACTCTCCAGAGGAACCTTCACCTTCACCATTTTCCAACACAGAAAAATGGTTCTTGAGTGAGATGCACTCTGGGGCTTTCCTGACTACCTGTCTGCCTCCCTTCTTCTGACTGGTGGTCATCCATTCCCTCTCTGACTGCAAATCCTTAAGCTGCAGAGTGACTACATCTAAAAACGTGCTATCCACATAACCCTCAGCCTCGCGGAGGCACCGCTGTGTCTCCAGCTAACGCTCAAGCTCCAAAACCCGTTGCTCAAGCTGGTCAAGCCGGTGGCATTTCCTGCATATGTGGTCATCCAGGCTGCACGGAGTGTCTAAGAATTCCCACATGCTGCAGGCCGTACAACACACGGGACTGGGCCACCTAGCCATACTTTTTGTTTATTTTTAATTAAAAGACTATTTCCTTAAATTTAAGCTCTGCTCTGCTGAGTGAAGTCTCGCTCTTTACAGCCCCGCTCTGCTCACTGGAGTCTCGCTCTTTACAGCCCCACTCTGCTCAGTGAAGTCTCGCTCTTTACAGCCCCGCTCTGCTCACTGGAGTCTCGCTCTTTACAGCCCCGCTCTGCTCACTGGAGTCTCGCTCTTTACAGCCCCGCTCTGCTCACTGGAGTCTCGCTCTTTACAGCCCCGCTCTGCTCACTGGAGTCTCGCTCTTTACAGCCCCGCTCTGCTCACTGGAGTCTCGCTCTTTACAGCCCCGCTCTGCTCACTGAAGTCTTGGTCTTTACAGCCCCGCTCTGCTCACTGAAGTCTTGCTCTTTAGAGCCCTGCTCTGCTCACTGGAGTCTTGCTCTTTAGAGCCCTGCTCTGCTCACTGGAGTCTCGCTCTTTACAGCCCCGCTCTGCTCACTGGCGTCTCGCTCTTTACAGCCCTGCTCTCGTGGCTGTTGGTTTTGAAATGTTTCCCACATTATGTGCAAATCTCTTGAACCTATGTTCAACATTAGCTCAAACTTTATTCTTCATCTTTCATATGTGAGGTGCTTTTGTTATGTGTACACATATAATTGACTTTACTGTAACATGTTGATATTTATATTATATTTACTCAAACATTCAATAAGAATATAAGAAGAAAGGCAGCAGCATGAATGTCATTGTGCATCAATGTTACAGTGAGCGTTGGCATACGGTATGAGGACTGACATCTGCTGCCTACACAAAAACGACCTGAACTGAATTAAAAAAACATTTTTTTAAAGAAAACAACACATATAAAGAATTGATTTCAAGCCAACAATTTAATTTCATAGCTCAAGTGAAATTGTAAACTACTTAAAACTTGCTATTGTGGTTGATAGCCTCTATGACCCTAATACCCTATGGCTGGTGATTTTATTTGGAGTCCTTGATGATGACCTTGTAATCATTCCCAGTGATGCATCATTCTTTACTTTACCTATGTAGGTTTGTATAGATGGGGCTGTGAAAACTGCTTTCTTTGTGCTGCAGAGGTTTAGAATGTTGGGTTTCATGTGTCCAATACTGCTCAAGATAAAGCTACCAGTACATGGCATCTCCATTGCCTGAACTGGAGGCAGCAATTTTAAGTCAAATTGGATCTGCTCCAATTTTTCACCCTCAAAATTGCTCTTCCATTCCTGAAGCCAGCTATTCGTGTCAGCTGATGACTTCATGAAAGCCAGCTGTAGGATTTCATCCAAGCAATGATTCTTCAAGAACAAGCTTGGACAGGAAGGGCTGGTGAGCAATCGTAGTCCAGCCCAGCCTTCTATTAATGTGACATCAACACATATTTCCAGCTTCTTCATTAGGCTGCAATAAAGAATGTGGTAATGTGATTCCATAGATTTTCATCCCCTTATTCCATCCAAGTAATGGGCTTTCCCTGGGTGCTGACCCCAGGAAAAGATTCTTTTCTAATTTCAATATGTTAAGACTAGTTGATCACCTGGAGCTTTGCAAGCAAGGAGTGAAGGCCAAGTGTAACTCCCAGATAAAGTGGGGTTAGAGATGGGGAATATTTGGATGAGGGTGCAATTCAGTCCTCATTTTAACCAAGCATTCTGCCCTCATTATCAATTCCCATGTCTTGAAATAGGAAGTAATTGTGTCACGTTGCAATTACATCTTCCAACCTCATGACTGTAGCCACTAGTGGCAGATTGTGATTACGGGCTGATAGATTTATGTGGGCAGTTTCTATTACAAAGGTGGGTGCAAGAATCTGCAGTGGAAAAAAGTGCACATAGACACAAGGAGCCAGATTCTGCTCGATGAGGGGATCCTGTGGCATGCCCCAATCAGTTAGGCATGTTTTTGCATATTTTGGTTTCTAAATTTCTTGCCCATAAAGTTTTCTGAAAGCACGAACTGATAATGTCGCAATGAGAGCAACAAGGCAACTCACACCTTGGTGAATAACTGGACAAAAATGTATTTCTTCCATCAATGAGGTTTAAGGATTGAGAAATAAACAGAGAAAGGATCAAGAAGGAGGATGCATTAGAGATGGTAAATTCAATGTCAAATCAGGAATGAAAAAAAAAGAGGGAAAAAGATTGAATTTAGGTAGAGAAAAAAGACACAGAAAGAGAAAGGTAAAATTTTCATCAGAATTTAAAATTTAACATGAATAAAGTCTATTAAAACAATTTAGAACCTGAAGGAATGAGCCTCCACATTTACAAGTCTTTCCTTTCCGGGCAGTCATTAACTGATAACTGATATGCATCTTTACTAGCACTAACTTTCTGCGAGGGGTTTAATGGGCAATTATTTTGCAAATCAGCAACTTCATGAAACTCAAAGGGAAATTAACGAGGAGATGCCTCTTTCACAAGGTTAATGGCAAAGGAAATTCGCCAACAGCTTGTGATGATTCATAATTCATGGCATGGATTTTCCTCGCTACAAGTTGTTAGCCAATGTGCTCATTTGTAACAGTGTGCATCATTCAGACACCATTATGTTTTAAACAAGATCTAGGCAAGGGTTTGTAAGATGCTTGAACTGGGGTCTTACTACCCTAGTAGGTAATCTGGGTATCAACAGCACAAAACCAGTCTTGGATGCAAATTCCAATTCAGGAATTCACTATTCATTACTCACTAAGTGACACTGCGTACTCGCAGTACCAGGTGCTTGGTGATCTCTTGTGCACAAGGTCACCCTTCAGGTGGTGAGCCCATCGGGCGAGGTCTCCGCACATCTTCCAGTGACTGACAAGGCCACTATCCTCCAACTGCAGTGCCGATGCCTTCTTGAACTCTGAGTTTTGCACCCTTTTTCTGACTCCAGCCACTTCCCCTTTGACATATAAGGCAAAACCCTAAAATGAGTCATCCGAGTGGCCTTCACCCCACTGGTGATTCATCTCATGACCACCTAGCATATGGCCATTTCCTGTTCACAATGTGGGGAGGGGGTGGTGGAGGGGTTAGGCTGGGGGCAACGTGGGCCCTTCAGAGCAGTAATGGATGTCCTTTGTTTAGGACACCTTAGCTCAGATAAGGCAGCAAGACAGCCACTTACATTTTCCAATGGGAGTCATTGTCTTTGAGGGCTGCTGCAGACAGAGGACAGAATTTTTCACTCCAGAGACTAAGTGCGTTGGCGGACAGAATTAACGGCAAGTTTCCTGCTGATTGGCAGGTCTGGAAATCGCGCCCGATCTGAAGCTTGGAAGATCAATAATTATGCATTGGTGAGCAGCTGTCCAAATCAGATGGTGAGACGCTAAGGATTCATCCGGACTGCTGTAACCTAACGTGCTCAAAAGTCCTGGCATCATTTATAAACTGCAGCCAAACATACACATTAATCTCTGCAGTCCAGCGGTGTGGATGACCAAGGTTGAGATTGCTCCAAACAAAAAGAAGGCAGTGCCAAGGATCAGGAATGACTCTTATTCATGGTGTGCACCAGCACCAGGGTGTCCTCTATCTGAGCAATGGTTCCAGGAGGTCCACTAACCACACCATGCCAGTCCGAGAGGCAGTTGTAAGGGAGGACAGCTCTGTGGGCACCCGCCTGAGAAATAGCGTCCAGTGCAGGAAGATGATGAATGATCTCATCTGCACCAACAGCGTAGATCATCATTCAGCTCATTCCAAACGCACATTTTCATAATGACATTATGCACTCAGACCATCACTCAGCTCGGGGATCTCACAAAATATTAACGGGGAAGATATCAGCATTGAAAGCCTCTTCACCAGCATCTCATCTATCTTCTTACACAAACACTATCCTCAGCCCTTACTGGGGAGGGCTCAGCACACACAGCAGGCATGCATGCTTCCCAACCTCAGCTCCATCCCTTCTCATCACAATCCATCCCTTTATCTTCATGCAGGCCAAGCTTGCACACAACATTCTGCACCACAACTGCCAGGCAATGACCTACAAGAGAGAATCTAACCATCTCCCCTTGACATTCAATGGCATTATCATCACTGAATCACCCATTATCAACATTCAGGTGGTTATCATTGACCAGAAACTGAACTGGACTAGTCATATCAATACCATGGCTACAAGAGCAGGTCAGAGGCTAGGAATCGTGAGACAAGTAACTCACCTCCTGTCTCCCTAAAGCCTGTCCACCATCTACAAGGCACAACTCAGAAGTGTGATGGAATACTCTCCACTTGCCTGGATGGGCGTAGCTCCAACAACATTTAAGAAGCTCAACACCATCCAGGACAAAGCAGCCCGATTGATTGGCACCCCATCCATAAATATTCATTCCCTCTACCACCAATGTACAGTGGCAGCGGTGTGTACCATCTACAGGATGCACTGCAGGGCCTAACCAAGGCTCCTTAGATAGCTCCTTCCAAACCCACGAATGCAACCAACAAAAAGGACAAGGGCAGCAGATGCATGGGAACACCACCACCTGGAAGTTCCCCTCCAAGCCACACACTATCCTGACTTGGAAATATATTACTGTTCCTTCACTGTCTCTGGGTTGAAATCCTGGAAGTCTCTCCCTAACAGCACTGTGGGTGTACCTATGCCACATGGACTGCAATGGTTCAAGAAGGCAGCTCACCACCATGTTCTCAAGGACAATTAGGAATGGACAATAAATGCTGGCCTAGCCAGTGATGCCCACATCCTGAGAATGAATAAAAGAAACAAGAATGAGGGATCTCAGGCTGGAGAAGGGGCGGCAGAGATCCTGGATCTCTCCAAGTTCAAGGAGGATGCCGCCGATTAGAAGGGCGAGGACAGAGATCGCTTCTGTCGGGGAAGGCAATATTGGCCTCTCCCAGCAAGCCAATATGGATAAGCTCTTCATGAGTTGATCGCATTCTGACATTCACAGTGAGTGACATTGCAATATTGTATTCAGCCCACTCATGAAATAAATCTATCTTCTCTCTCTTCCAGGCAGCAGCAGGTCCAGACAGACCAGTACAGGCAATGTAAGCCCCAGCCCCCAGGCCACCTCAGAGGCAGTTGCTGAGGAGCCATCTGAAGAAGTCTCGTCACAGCATTCACCTACACCCTCCACCAGAGCAGAGACACACACCCTGGTGGGTCATAGATCTAGATTAAATGTGGGGCCACATCCTGGAGAACACCTCACTGCCATGCCTCCATTGCAGTTGGAGGCTGTGACAGCCCAGGTCTCTGGCACTTGAAGGATTGCTGGAGTTCAAGTCAGATGATGAGCCTCTGGAAGCGGTAGTTGCAAATATGCTGGAGATGCAATGACAGGTGGCAGAACATCAAGTAGAGTTGCGAGTAGAGGCGGTCAACAGACTACAGTGAAGGATGGAGGAGTCCATCCACGTTCTGTCTCGTGTCGTGGCTCCGAGGTCTCCATGGGAAGGGTGGTGGTTGCCTTGGAGACTTTGATCCTGCAGATTCTGCTGGATTTGCACTTAGACCTTCACTCCATCATTTTAGGCACCGGTACAATCCATCAGTGGCTAGACAAGAGGGGGTGCTGGGCACCCTGACCCTTCCCCTCAAGGATTCAGACAGGGGCCCACGGGCACACACAGGGTGGAGGACCAGCAACTGGACACCCTGGGGTCAGGTGACTTTGAGAGTGTCCAATTGATCCAATTCCCTCTGTATGTGACCCCATGACCTCCAGCTGTACAGGCCAAGGATGGCGCACCTGCCTCGCAGCAGGAGACCCAAAGAAGGCTGGGGCCCTCCAGGCCTCTAACTTCCAGAGGATGCCCACCAAATTCATGAAAGAAAATAGGGCATAGCAGTTAGCAGGCTGCTTCCCACCTTTGCTGTGGATGTCAAGATCCACTAAGATGTAATGGTAGGATTCGAAAGATTAAGAAACCTTGGTATCATTTTCAGGTCACAGGTGTTCACTCATGGTACATATCATGCTGTTCATGTCAATGGTCTCGTTATTTGAATGCATTGTGCATATGCATCTATGTCACTTCTTATTGTGGGGGTGACCCAAGCTACCACTCCCTGATCACCTCCCTTTGTGAGCCTCACATTCATGTGATATCTAGTTGACTCATGTTAGTCACTCATTTGTTGTCTAATGTCAGGGAGATATGTCAACCTCTTTATTGAAAGTAACTGCAAATTGCATTAGGAAATTATACTTATTAAAAGACGGCATGGAGTTATGCATTCTCAATCACATTGGAGGGTCACTGCTTATGTTGTCTCAACATCCAATAGCTGTCTGCATCGTCTGTGCCAAAGCACAAGGCCAGCAGCAATGATGGTCTCTCCAGTCATGTGCACATCTCTGTGGCAGCAAGAAGTGTCTCATTCAGCAGTTCACTTGATGCAGGCTTTGTGCTGGTGTGTTGCCCTTCACTTCCCAGAGTGGTTACATACAGCTTTGGTTGCTGACCTTCCCAAAGATTAAGGCCTGATGAAACATGAGGGTTCAGGATCCAAGGCTCAGTGCAGACATTGGTTTTGATGTTAGCGGTGGTAAAGGCCTTTCAGGTCACTGGCATGCCACTAAAGGGCAGGAGAAATGAGTTTGGGCACCCTTGCATGCACTTTACTCCTCCTGGGCCCTTGTGCTATCAGTGTGCTACGGGCACGTCTTCCGTGCCTTGTGGCTTCGATTGCATCTTCACGTGGAAGGTCCCCACCATCGCCCTGTTCAGGTTCCTGCCCTTCCAGTTCTTCATCATCCGAGGAGTTGTCAGCCTCCTCCATGTCTCTCTCTGGCAAGTGATTTCCCTTTGAAGAATGAGGTTGTGCAGGGCGCTGCAGAATACAGTGATGTGGGATACCCTCTGCTGCAGAGCACTGCCTGAGCGGTCTAAGCATCTGAAGCGCACCTTCAGGATGCCAGTGGCCTACTCTATGATGGATCTTGTTGAACTATGCGCTGCGTTGTATCTTTCCTCCGAGGCACTTTGAGGATGATGCATGGGTGTCAAGATCCATCATTACAGTGGGTAGCCCTTATCAACAAACAGCCAGTCCCAGAAGTGCCATGGCCCTTTGAATATGCGAGGTACCTCGGAATGACTCAGGATGTATGAGGCATGGGAACTCGCAGGGTACCTGGCACAAACGTGCATGACGTGTTTCTGATGATCGCACTCCAGCTGAACATTCAGTGAATGGAACGTTTCCTCTTAATTAACATCAGGGGCTGCTGCCCTGGAGCTCTCAAAGCCACATGTGAACAATCGATTGCACCCTGCATTGTAGGGAAGCCTGAGACAGCTGTATATCCCAGAAATCTAGTAGCCTGGTTAGCTTCATCGAATGTGAACTTTACATAATGATGAGCCTTACTGTAAAGGGTATCTGTCACCTCTTTGACATATTTATGTGTTGAGGGCTGAGAGATGCCACATAGATCCCCTGTGGATTCTTGGAACGATCTACTGGCAAAAAAAATTGAGTGTGGAGGTGACCTTCAGGGGATGTCCTCTCAACCCCAATGTGGCAGATCTGAGCCACCACATCCCTTGACAATGCACAGTATTGTCTGTCACTCATCTCCAGATAGGAACGATGTGGTAGACCTTTGGTTGTGCAATTCACCTCTGTCAGATGGGTCTGACCTCCTCATCCTTTGGGTCTTGCTGGGGCTCCCCTGGAATTGGACCTCAGGCTCGGCCTCACCTTGAAGCTGTGCTAAGCAGCACCAGGCCCTTATTCTTCTCCTCAGTTGGATCACTGCCATCAAGAAGGCAGCATTGATTGCAGGCTCCATTATTCAACCTTCCTTCTCCCTTTAGACAGATAAATCCAGCAGATTAAAGAGTAATGGGCAACTATAGTAGAGCACGCAATTGCTAACAGGAAGCCACTGACATGCCTTAGAGCTACGTCTGCGCTACTCTCCCTGATCCAGCGTTCCAGCTGAGGCGCTACCTTGCAGATTTAGGTGACCAAGATGCAACACCTACTTGACATCTTAATCACAGAGAGGTTAAATGAGGCTTGAGCGCATCCAGGATATTTTCAACCTTGCCTAATGCACTCCTATTATGACCGGTCTGCCATACTGATTATGCCTAACCTGACCTTTTGGAATGATTGGGTGCCCATTAGCCCTGCCAATTGGGGAAAGCACATAAAAGACTTTTGTTGATCACTTTGCAGATATCCAGCAGCTGTGGTCCCTTCATTGCTGGCTGCATCTTCCATTCTCACATTCCTCACTGTTAATGCTCAAATTGATCAACTTCACTGTGAACCCAATGACTCCTGCAGTCTCACATTAAAGTGCTCCAAATGTCAATGGCTCCAATTGCACTTTCTCAATAAACTCTTCCTGAGTTCTATCAGCTCAGACTCCATTTCCATGTTGTTACTCTAAGCATTGTGAGGGTGCCCCCTGTAAGGGTCCCTGAGTCTAGCTATGGGCTCTTCCCAAGCTGCCTCAGCTTCCTCCCTTGAGATTCTTTTCCAGTTTTGATCTTAAACTGTGTCATAACTTTGAGGCTTCAAGATGGTGGTGCTGCATCTTTTACTTTGAGACCAGCTTTGACCTTCCCCTTGTCAGAGTTTGGGTCCCCCGATCTTCCTAGAACCAGGCGATGTGCAGGTAGACTTCCCTCCGGGGATTCTCCAGCCTCCCCCAGTAACCCTGGCTCCCATTGTCATCGTGGTGTTCATTCCTGCCCTCCCCCCTGAACACATCACTGTTAGTATCCCAATGCCCCCATGTGGACCTCACCCTTCCCCATCTTGAGGCTGTGTACACAGTCACATACAGAGGTACCCCCACCCCCAGGAGAGTTTCAAGTACCCCCCCCCCTTTATTATGTTTTCCCCATTGACTGGCTTCCCTGACCATGACCATCCCATCTGCAAACCAGCGCCAAGCAGACACCCCCATACCCACTGACTGTGAGACTATGACCACACCCTGCACACCAAGCTGTGCCTGATCCCCAGTGAGCATACAGGCCTTGCCCCTCCCTGGAGTGAGAACACAGCAAGCTTGCCATCCATAGCCCTGTAGTGCAGCCCACAAAGCCCCAGGACTGTCTTTACTCTCCCACCCCAGCCTCCTGGCATCAGTCCAGGGGCTATGGCTGTCCTTCACTCAGCTCTCCGGCTTCTTAATGAATGATCACGAGACTGTTTCCCTTCTCCCCTCACTCCATGAATCTCTGTGCAACCTTTCCCTCTTGTGCCACACTAACCCACCGCCCCCCCCACCACCTTTAGTACTCTAGAGCCTGCATACTTCCCTCCCCTTCATGCAAATCGAATCCCATCCACCACCTTGTGTGATTGCGTTCTACTGTTCCAGCTTCCCCAGCCCCATCCTCCCTCTGCTGCCATCATTTCCCTCCCACCTCCAACCCTACCAAGCCCCATTTACCCTCATGTCTCCATCATCTCCTCCCCCACATCCCCAACCCCCCTGGTTGCCATGCTGGTCTCTGATTTAGAGTGCAGCCCTACCTGAGACTTGTATTACACAATGCTGTCCTGCCGGAGGACATGGTGAGCAGCCCAGCTTAACACCCGTGGCAACCAGGGTGAACAGACCAGCTCAACGCCCGAGGCAGCTACCCTGAGCAGCCCCACCATACACCCCCACCAGTGTGGGCTAACAGTGGCATCGCTGAGGAACCGGAGCAGCGCTGTTGCAGGTAGCTTTGAATGTTCCAACCGCCTCGAAGTCATGGGTGAAGAGAAGGTGGACAGATGTATGCCAATTATATTTAGTCATGGTTTAGACTGGTCTAATTGCCTGCTGGCATGGCACATAATTGGGAGGAGGAACGTGAATCCGGCTAGTTGCGTTTTAATGAATATTCATGACATGCTAATGCATGGAAAGGGCATTCCCAATGTGGATCAGCAGGAAAGCCTACCTGCCATCATCCTGCCATGAAAGTGGTGAGGGGAGAATTCTGACTCGATTTCCATCAGCGGGAATCTGACTTTGGGCCTCATTCCCAATTTTCCACTCCCGCCCACTACGAAGCCCGCTGCTGGCGAGACCGGAAAATTCCACCCAGAGTGTTTGGGGGTGCAATCAGTCTGGTCCACCAGCTTAACGGCATGACCTGGCATGTCAGTGTGTGTGTATTCCTGTGTCCTTAGTTCCTTTTATTTATAAGCCCTATATGTGAGCCCCAATGATAATATCTCTGGTCAGAATTCCTCTCCCCTCATCCCAATCTCCTCTGTTCATCCAACTGATGAACTCTGCTCACAGGATCCACAGCACAGCCAGTTACATTCTTCTGCAGTTAAAAATATATAACATTGAATGAATTTAAAAACATTGAATTAATGAATTAATGGGAGCAATTCATGAGGTACATCTACAGTTCAAAACACAAAGCATCAAACCAATAAGAGCAATTCATGGGGTACATAACTTAAAAAAAAACAGCTGGATTGCCTTACAGGTTTTTAATACATTGTCAATATATATTTATTTTCTTTTCTAAGTATCATGAACAGCAGGAGCTGATTAGCAGGCCGCTGGGAAATTGCTTAGCCAATCTGCTGTTGTGTTGCAGAAAGAGAGGGGGTAATTTAACTTTTGCAAATCATCTAAAACAGGCGACACTGAATTTACTGACCAGTATATCGGCACCTTTCCCAATTTTCAATTCTATTGATTTCAGTGAAAAGGTATATGTACACCAAGTGCCTGATCTGTTAACATCAGTTTTACATTATCACCAAGAGTTACAATGAGCCCAGGGAGTTAAGGCACGTGTCAACTCAAGTGGCAAAAACTATGGAGATCTTCCCTCATTTCTTGTGGGTAAACTGCAGGCTCTTGCACTTGTGCTCTTCCTGAGCTTGATTATTAATTAATTCCCCTCTCTTCCCAGGTCACAGAGACACCTAGGTATCTAATTCCTAGATGTGCATACAGTCCAGTAATCCTAGAACCCATAGACATGCTGCTGGGTGGCAAGCTGTCGCTGTCTGCATCTTTGAAAATGTAGCAACCTTCTTAGTCATGTGATGAAAGCACTTTTCATCTCTGATATAAATTTGGCATCGGGGATCCATTAGCACTTGCATAGTGTCTTCCTAATTCCTAGAAGAAGCCTGCAGAATAAAAGCATTCACTTAATTTGTCAGGAATGCTGAATACAGATAAGTGTTCACCATTAGACAGACATCACTCGGGGGAAAAAACAGACTGATACACACATTTTTACCCAGTTAAGGCTGGGCAGTTTGTTCTTGACCAATCTTTTATTGAGGATGCTCCCTCCTCCTTTATCTACATGGCATCATTGACTGAAAGGTAAATATTAAAACCAGAGATATCTTTAAGCTAATAAATTTCTTAAAAAATATTGACTTGATACCTAAATTTAAGCTATCTTAGTTATGACAAAATACCAGAAGCGAAGTTGTGGTTGATAGCCCTCTAATCTCTCATTATGCGTGAACTTAAATGTTAGGCATTAACAGGGAGGGGTAGGGGGGAGTAGAAACCACAAACTGATCCTGTACTCAATTGATGCTCACACACACTATCAGCAAGGATCAGGATGTAATGGTCAAGCCTTGTTGATTCGTCACTTGCACAAATCAGCAGAGGTGCCCCTGAAGAAGCAGACAAGCAGGAGCCACAGCTTTCAGGAGAAAAGAAAATTCTTAAAGATAATGCAAACACTGCAGATATTGATGCAGATGCCTCTTAAAAGGAGGGAAGATACTAGCCAAGTGCAAACTTCTAGAGAGTCAGGGCATAATTTGCTGATGTTTGAAAAGTAACCAGGTTACCACAACATTAAGGGTGGAATTTTCTGTGCCCACTGGCATCGGGCGTCATGGTCAGTCTTAGTGGAAAATAAGGCAGGAAGGCCAGAAATCAGTTTTGGGACATCATGAAACCAGTTTCCAATTGTCCACTCTGCCCGTCGATGGCAGGCCACATTTCCCATCGCTGCACATCGGGAACTTCATTGTAAAACACCTGCATATCATTATAAGTCCAGTTCGCAGGAATCATCCCCCCATGCCGGATCACCTGAGCATTTCACAACAGCATTAATAAGGCATGCACCTGGCCAGCTGCACTTCGAGGGGAACTCAGAGGTGAGTGCACAGTAATGTTGCGCAGCGCTCGCAAGAGTCATCTGCTGGACCTCGAGGTTGAGGCACTGTGCGTTCAGGTGAGGGCACAGGCATGTCGCATTTTCCTGGCTGGCTCACAGTGCAGTGCCGGGCAAGGGCAGCATGGATTTGAGGTGAGTTGAGCGGGGGGCAAGGGCTGCTGTTATAAGACAGCCTTTTGGTAAAGCGGAGTTATTTAAAAATCCCAGAGGGAAACTTTAAACAACTGTCATAACCTATATTTTTAAGTGGTATGTTTGAGGTGTAACCCTAAATTCAGGAATCAGACCACCAGTTCTCGAGAGGTTTTATATTAAACTAAATGAAACATTTTATCAATTTATACAAGTTAAATATATACAGATGGCTGCAAATTACCACTATTATAACTTTTAACAAATTCCCAAACTACTCTGCTTTAAAGCAACAGCAACCCACAGATTTTAAAGCAGACACCAGGCAAAGCATTTTCACCTTATGAATTCAAAGTTAGGTTCTTTTCACTTTGGTCCCTGTGGAGACAGTTGTAGGTTTACAGCTACTTTGATCTTGCATTGCCTCTGCTCTGCACACACGAAAACTGCTGAAGTTATACCTTGCACAGCTCATTGAATGCAAATTCTCATTGTATCACCAGTCTCTTTAAGCCCAACTCTTCTGACAATAAAACCCCTTTCATAGTACCAATTTTATTAGCAATATATACATATTGCTTGGCCTCTGCTAGCTAGGTGCCAGATTTCACCTCACTTCTT
Organism: Carcharodon carcharias; assembly: GCF_017639515.1. Classification (NCBI taxonomy): domain Eukaryota; kingdom Metazoa; phylum Chordata; class Chondrichthyes; order Lamniformes; family Lamnidae; genus Carcharodon; species Carcharodon carcharias. The sequence continues at coordinate 26,614,549 of NC_054472.1, read as the reverse complement.
GAAAGCTCTATTCGAAAAATGCAAATGCACTCTACCCATCTTTGTTTACATCTCAAAACTACTACACATCAAAGCACCCAGACAGTGGCTTTAATCCAATTAAGACATGCCCAAAGACTAACCATCTATTTTAAAAGAAAAATATTTTCCATTAATATTATATACGTTAGTAGCTTCATAACACCGCTCTGTGGTGAGAGGTGGGGGTGGGGGGAGAGAAGCAGTCATGCATTAGGGAAATCTTGCATAAAGTGACAATTCCTCCGTAGCTGAGATGGGTCAGGTGCAGCCATATTGACATGTTTGGAATCGGGCCTCTAGCTTATCTGCCCACTCGAGCAATGCAGACGCCTGAAAGTGCCACCAAATGTTCCGGAGCTTTTGACCCCTCAGGCACAAACTGCAAACTAATGAGCACTTTAGTGGACAGCAGAACTGTTGGACAATTGAGCAGGTTGTACAATCTCCTTGCTAAAACTGGCTATGGAGCAGTCACTGGTGGAGGTACTACAGCCCCTTGCAATGTCATCATCCTGGTTTGGACTAGTCTCCCATGGTTAAAGCTAAAAGTGCAGCCTTGCAGTGCAGGTTAGGAGAATGCTTGTGCCTGACCTGAGAGCACAGCATGCAGTCCAGTGGACAAAACTGCTGCCAATTGGTCAGGTGGAGTGGGGTGAAGGTGAGTGGGGTTTCGGGCAGCCATGCTGTGACCTAAACTCTGGCCATCCAAGTGGTGGCCAGCACTCTCTGGGATGCATTAAGGGGCCTTCAGACTTAATCAAGACAGGTTCTTAGTACACTTATGCTAACTCACGCATCTCTCTCTGTCATCCTGCAGGAGGAGTACATCAAAAGCATGGATCCTGGCGACCTAGTTGTATGCCTCATGGCTTATAGGGAGCAGAGACAAAAGAGAAGGGAGTGAGGGAAGTGCCTTGCTGGGCGGTGGGAGGAGCAGCATCATCAGGAAGAAGGGGCGGCTGGGGCTTCCATGTATGTCGCTGAAGAGCCACAGCGAGCTGTCACTGGCCGACATCTAGCTGGACTCGGAGTCTATAGACAGTGCTTGTCATTCCTGTAGATAACTGAGAACCAGTCTCACTGAAGACTGCGCATGTCCAGGGAACTAGTTGGTCACATCTGCCACCTGCTACAGGATTTGGCGCCACAGGGACTTGGAGAGCAACCACTGCCAGTGGCCATGAGAGTGACTGCGGTGCTCAATTTTTATGCCAATGGCTCCTTTCACGGCTCCACTGGTGACCTCTGTGGGATATCAAAGCCACCATGCACAAATGCATCCATGAGGTCACAGACGCTATCTTTGCGAAGGCACACAACTTTGAGCAATACGTCTGGGATCAGGAAAGCCAGGGTGCAAGAGAGCTAGGATTTGCCCAGATCTCACGTTTTCCACAGGGACAAGGTGCCATTGACTGCACTCATGTGGTACTCACATCTCTGTGACAGAAAGTAGTTAACTACGTCAACTGCAAGGGCTTCCACTCGCTGAGTATTCAGCTGATGTGTGACGACCACAAGCACATCCTGCAGGTCTGCGTACAGTTCCCAGGGAATATCCAGGACTCCTACATTCTCAGTAGGTCTCAGATCCCTGACGTCTTCTAGGGCCACAGAGGCTGCAGGGTTAGCTCCTTGGGAACAAGGGCTACCCACAGGGTATGTGGCTGATGACACCTGGGCGGCAGCCTCAGACTGCAGCAGAGTGAATGTACAACGAGACTAATGCTGCAACTCGCACCTTGATGGAGCAAACCATCGGGATGCTGAAAATGAGGTTCTGGTGTCTGGACCAGTCTGGTGGAGGCCTGTTATACAGTCCACAGAGGGTGGCATGCATTGTCATCGCCTGCTGCACCCTTTACAACCTGGCGCTGCCACGGGGAGAGGGGCTGGCTGAGGAGATGGAGGAGATGGACGTCTCCTCTGATGAGGAGGACATTGACAGGGATGAGGGTGAGGAGGTCCTCAAAGGCAAGGATTACGGTAATTAGGCCCTCACACTGGCCAGGTGGGGCATGCGCCCTCAGGAGGCTCTCATAGCGACTAAATTTGTGGAGGATGATGACAACATGCAGTGAGGGGGTAACATAGATCCTGACATTGCATCTGTGAATGTTTGATTCCAGTCTGGTTGATGGCAGTGCACATACCCTCTGTGATAAGGCTCCTGTCATGGTGAGGCAGCAGATGTATATAGCACCTACATTCTAGGAGGATGATGACAATATGCAGTGGGGACACTCCATAGATCCTGACACAGCTTATATGAATGCCTGACTCCTGTTTGGCAGATGGCAGCTTACTTGAGCTCTGTGAACAGAATCATATCATGGAAATGCTCCAATGAAACTTTAACTTCTCCTGATCCTATGGCATCCCTCGTGAGCTGAACCCTTCAGGACCACACTGTCACCGGACACAGATGCTGATGAAATGGGGGGCCAGTCGCACCTCAAAGGTGCTGGTAGTACACAGAGAATGACAGAACTCTGTGCCGCCAGCCCAGGATATTCTGGCAGCAACGATAAGCCCCATTGAGGTGCAAGCATGACTGATGTGACCAGTTGCAGTGAAGGTACAACATCAGTGTGTTGGGAAGGTTGTACAAAGCACAGGGAAGAGGCCTTGGACTGAGACACCTGCCTTTATCTTGTGCTGGGACCAAGGTTTCACATCTGAGTGGCACAAACACTGTTCAGAACAATGAGCCATAGGCAAGGAGACATTCTTGGGAGTTTATTAGCAAAGTGAACATTATTTACAAATGATTAGCACCCGTGCAACTACATCTTAACCTTCCAATACATCTTGGTGCTCCTTGGACACCCACAGTGGAGGTGGATGCAGCCTGCTGACTGCTACACTCTGTCTGATGAACTTGAAGGGCATCCTCTGGAAGGCAGAGACCTGGAGGGCCCTGGCCTGCCTTCAGGGTCCTGCGGTGTGGCAGTGGAACTCTTCTTCGCCTGTGGAGATGGACTTGTTGGGGTCGCAGGGAGAGGGGATTCGGTTGGGCCGGACACTCCTGGAATCACCTGGGTAGATGGCCACGGGATATGTACATGCTGATCCTCCTGCCTATTAGTGCCTGAGAGCCCCTGTCTGGCTCCTTGAGGAAAGGGGAAAGCTAGAGTGAGGTCGAGCTGCCCTGCACCCGTTTCATATTGATACTGTTGGAGGCCAACTCAGCAATGGAGCTCAGCCTGTGCAGCAGTGCAGGACCGATGTCCCGGATCAAGGTTTCCATGGCAGCCGCCATATTACCAGTGTTGACTTTGGTGTGTTGGCCTGACGGTGCTATCACCTCAGCCTGAAGGCAGGCAGACTCCTCCATCATGCCTTACAATCTGAAGAGTACAGCGGACATCCCTTCCTGATGTTCCCGAGCTTTCCTTTGCAGCTCCAGCAACTGAGGTATGACTGAGTCCAAAGGCTCGGCGTCCGACTCGGACTCAGCAGATTTCCGGCATCCAGCAATCCTCTGTGTGTCGGAAATCTGAGAAATCTCTGCTGCCGCCTGCTGTGGATCAGACAGTGCAATGTGCTCACCAGATTGTGATCCCGAGTCTACTCTAAAGCTTGGTCTCACCGAGGTGTGTGTCTGCGCTGGTGGAGGGTGTGGGTGAGCACTGTGATGGGTATTCAATGCAGGTTTCAGCAGATTCCTCTTCTGAGGTATCTTCAGGGCTTGAGCGGAGGACCTGGGTCATGGACTCCGTTGGGTCTTTCCCCAGTGCGCCTGCGAAAGCAAGGAGAGATAATTAGAACATGGCACTGTCCTGTGAAAGAGGACACAGCGCTCAGCATGGTTGTCTGATGGATGTTGCACTGCTGGATACTCACTTGATCGAGCGCTGCCGACCTCACCCTCAGCACAGGAATGGTCCAGATCCTCAATGGCCAGTTGGATGGCTCTGTTTTCAAAGTCCGTGAGGACCTTGATTTCAGGCATTCCTCTGCCAGTCTGCGACCTCTCCCTTTTGTTGTGTGCCAGCTTGTCCTGCATGAATAGGGATGGAGGGAGTATAAGCAGGACAACTGCCAGACCAGATGATAAGTATGCCTGGCCTGTGTGAGTGGTGAGTGGTCCCATGGATGGGATGAGGACAATGACGGTGTGTGTGAGAGAGTGAATGGTGATGTCCCTTGAACTGGCAGTGAGTGAGATCCCTGGGGATGTGTGATGGGTTTATGACTGTGAGAGTAACGGTAATAGTGAATTATAATGGTGGAATGGAGGAGATCATTCATCCTCTTTCAGCACTGGATGGCTGTCCTCTTTTGCAGGGTGTTGGCACTGACTACCGTTGCCATCACCTCCCAAGTCGAATTGGTGATGTTTCGGCCTTCCTGAAGCCAGAGTGGAGGCAGAGGATATCACTGCGAGCCTCCATGATGTCCAAAAGGCATTCCAGGGATGAGTCACTGAATCGGAAGGCTGTAGTCTTCTTGCCTTTTGGGGCCATGTCTTCCGTGCAGCAGTCCTGGGCTGGGAGGAAGCACTGAGAAGTGTGCGCGTAGCTGCACTTTAAATATGGTGCCTGGCACGAGGAAGCAGTGAGGTGAGGGCAGTGAATGAGAGCCCACCTGCCATTGAAACGGTGTATCCTGGGAATACATGATTACTGAGGCAGGATTGGGATGATACGGCATAAAAGCCGCCATTGCGGTCAGTGGGTAAAGTATTCTTTATCCTGCCTCCTACCGCACTCATTGCAAATCTGGGATGATTCCGCCCTTAATAAATGGGAAAATAAGAAATGTTCAAGACAAGAAAGGACCATTCAGTCCACAGAACTTCCACAATGTTCAGCATCATTCTGGAGTCCTCAGATACTGAAGCAGTGCATGTCCATATGCAGCAAGACCTGGACAATATACAGGCTTCAGTTGATATTTGGCAAATACACCCGACAAGTGCCAGGCAATGACCATTTCCAACAAGACAGAATCTAACCATCTCCTCTTGTCATTCAATGGCATTACTCACTGAATCCCCCACTATCAACATCCTGGGGGGTTACCATTTACCAGAAACTGAACTGGACTAACCATATAAATACAATGGCTACAAGAGCAGGTTAGAGGCTAGGAATCATGCGGCAAATAACTGACCTCCTGACTCCCCAAAGCCTGTCCACACGGCACAAGTCAGGTGTGCTGGAATACTCTCCACTTGCCTGGATGAGTACAGCTCCAACAGCACTCAAGAAGCTCGAATTCATCCAAGGCAAAGCAGCCCGCTTGATTGGCACCCCATCCACCACCTTAAACATTCACTACCTCCACCAGCGACACCCACAGTGCCGTTAGGGAGTACAAGAAGCACTGCAACAACATGCCAAAGCTCCATTGACAGCAACTTAAAAAGTTGTTGCATGGGAACACCACCACCTGCAAGTTCCCTTCCAAAACACAGACCATCCTGACTTAGACCTATGGCCAGGATTTCCCAGTCCTGCCTTTGGCTGGCATCATCTTGGGTGCGAGGGGAAAATTTGGAGGGCTGTTGCCCTATAATGGCTCACCTAGTTTCCATGTCCCACCCGCAATGATGTCCGCCAGTGTCGGGGCTGGAAAATTCCACCCTAAATGACTGTTTCTTCACAGTCGCTGGGCCAAGATCTTGCAGCTCCCTTCCTAACAGCAATGTGGGTGTACCTACAACACATGGACTGCAGCAGTTCAAGGAGCCAGCTCACCACCACCTTCTCAAGAGCAATTAGGAATGGGCAATAAATGCTGGTCCAGCCAGCGATACTCATATCCTCTGTCAGAGTGAAAAAAGCACTAAAGCTTATACTCCTATTACTAAAAATCTCCCAGCCTAGCATCCAATTGTATTTTGATTGTCCTAAAATTTTCATCTCTATGAATCCACTGGGCATATTACCTCGCACATTTATTACCATATGAGTGAGCCACTTAATATCTAATATACTTCAACAAGATCTTCTCTGAGTTATCTTTTCTCCAGGCAGTACTGAGTGAGTTTTATTAAGCCTTTCTTTATATTTCATCTCTCAACACACACTTGGTTGTTATTTTAGCTACAAGAAGATAGAATGTTAGGATCGTGTGGGGGTTGGGGGGGGTGCATTAAAATATGAAAAATCAGAATTCTGACACCAACTTTCCTACTTGCAATTTTAATGGAGGTGGGACAGGGGGAGAGGGGAAAGGTGACAAACCTGCTGCAAGGAGGCAGGCTGGCACTTTAAATATTATAATGGGGTTCTGAGCCTTATTGTTAAGCAGCATTTTTAATTTAATGGTGGATGGCCAGGTTTCTCTGGGAACCTTGGGAAATCCAGCACCTGGATCCAGGCCAGGACTTAGAATGCCTGCCTGGGAAACTCTTTACAATCAGATCCCAACCCCACCATTCCTGATCCTTCCTATGTCCCCCTGACCACCCCCAGGAAGTCTCCGGCTTGCTCCCTTAGAGGACTTTGACCTCCTCCCAGGCCTCCAATCCCAATCCCAGCCTAGGACCTCATCAAGACCTTGCCCCAGAGGTCTCCGATTCGCTACTCCTCCCCCACAACAGAACTCTTCCTGGTCTCTGATCACCCAGCTCCCCTGCCACCCCAATCTTGGGATTGGCACACCCAACTTTGCCCTCAAACCTCAGGATTGGCACCCAACATATCAGTGCAGAATTGAGGCCTCTCCCACCCCCACCTCTAGTGGGGCAGGCCAAACCTGGTCTTACATCTTCCTCTGTGGTGCTCCCCATCCAATTGGAAGCCCAACCTATCAGGCCAATCAGGTTGTTTTCTGGACAGGGAGCCTTTTGGTGATGCCACATGCAGGTTGTGAAAGTAAAACTCTGCAGCATGCCGGGCATCCTCCTGCCCTGGGATTCTCACACTCGACTGAATCCTCTGCTCCTGATGGGTAAAATATAGCCCAAGGCATCATTTCTGCACCTTCCCCAATGCTTGCACAGTCTGTGTATGTATAGATTGCAAAGATGACAAGTGTGGTCTGGCCAGTGAATTTTACAGGCATTGCATAATCTCTCATGTTCCACTGTTCTAGCATTTACATACTGGCATTCAGTTATCATTTTTTAAAAAGTGGCTCAGCACATTATTTAGCCAGAGATGTCTTTTACTCCAAGGTCAGTTTCTAAACGGCCTGATTCTATCCATTCATTTTGCACACCCGTCATAGTTTGTTCAATTCATGACACACAACTTATTAGTTACTTATCACACAACTGCCATCAGTGTGGCCACTTCCACAAACTATTTGAATCACTCTGCAAATCTTTAGATGCATCTTGAGTTTCTGCTGAGCTGTTTATATTAACGTCATCTGAGAAATGAACTGTTGTTTTCAGAATCCAGATATTTTACATAAATAAGAAATAATGTAAGTCTGGGTACCAACCTGCAGGGCTGACACACAGACCTCCCCCCATCCTGACAAATCGCCTCTTACTAGCACTTCCTATCATTTACACAATGTTGTATCTAGTCTCATACTGTACCCAGAGTCTTTATGTGGAATTTAACTGAAAGACTCCTGAAAATACAAATAAATAATCTCCTACACAGAATTCCGTTATCTACCTCATCGGGAACATCCTCATAAAAAGTCAAAAAAATTTGTCATTCATCATCTGTGTCTCCTAAACCTATCCCCAAGTCCTTCTATCCTCAAACTAAGCTTTGTGCACAGTCCCTGTAAAACTAACGTGGCTATTTTAAACAAATTAAGGACATATTAAAATTTACTATTATAAGAAACTCCATAGTATAGACAGAAAACATGTAGAATCTCATTCGAAATGAAAGTAATCCAATAACTGAACATTTAAAAAATGTATTCACCGGATGTGAGTGTTGCTGACAAGGCCATCATTTATTACACATTCCTTAACTTCCCTTGTGAAGATGGGATGAGATGCCTTCTTGAACTGCTGCAGTGTGCGGTGAAAGAACTCCCACAGTGCTGTGAAATAGGGAGTTTCAGGATTTTGACCTAGCAATGATCAAGGTGTGATACATTTCCAAGTCTATAACTTGGAGCGGAATTTACAGTTTTTGTTCCCCTCCTGAAGCAGGCATGATATGGAAACATAGGCAAGTAGCTGCTGAGGCTGGAAAGTTAAAAGACCTGCCTCCATTTCCTAGGACATCAGCTCCAGAGCCCTCATCCCTCACCCTCTCACCCCCACCCACTCTCATACCCCCTCCACATTCCCATACACCCATTACATCCATCCTCCATATATATCCTCACTCCCATACCCCCATGACACCTCCATGCCAACAATACCCCCTTTATACCCCTATGCCCCATATATCCCCTCCGTATCACCATCCCCATATCCCTATGCCCCCTCACTCTTCCATGCCCAGTTACCCAGTATCCAATTGGTACAGAACTCATGAGCCCCATAATAACATTGGGAAGTCCTTTAGGAGCTTACAAGACTGCCAAAATCAACCATTTAAAACATCATCCTTTTAAGATGTCATAAAACTGTCAAAATAAACAGTTAGTCATTCAGAAACTGCTTCAGAAAACATTATCCTCTTTGGAACACATAAAACTGTCACTATATATAAACTCAAGATCCCATTGACAGCTCTGAATCCATTAGTAGGCTTGAAGCTCAGCCAAGCATTCATAACAAGATGTCATTGCACAATTGTGCCAGCAAAAGCTCTAGAGCTGAACACATTAAAGTCATTTATGTATTGCTGAAAAAAGAGACATGCTGTCATGCATGCATCAGGACAGACACAAGAACGCCAAATTTCAATGGGATCAAAAATTTATACTGCATGAGAAAAGGGTGCTGATTAGTTGGGAAGTCAAGACTGATTGTTTGAGGTTGCTCAGTGACAAAATCACCAGGGAGCTATTGCCCTCACTCTTTTGTTTTCAAATGTCATTTAAGTTATTCAAAAAGCTCAGTCATCTGTTCAAGCCCTGAAACAGTGAAACAGATGTCTGAGCTGTCAATCAATGAAAAGATGGAATCTCCGGGGATAATTGCCATAGTCAACCCTGAATCTCAATATTGTTTAATGTAGAAGAGCATTCTATGCAATGGATAATGTATTCTAATGCATCTGATGATTTTTCCACTTTTACAGTGCTGGTCAATTACTTTTTAAGAACAAAGCTCCATCATTGACCACTGCATTAAAAATATTTACAACTTATCATACAGCATTTTATTATGACATGTGAAGTTGGCACCTTTTGAACTTACCTGTCAAATGTTTTCCAACTCCAGAACAGGGTTCAACTATGGTTCAAGACACCTCTGAGCTGGTGTGAGCCTTCAAAAGCTGGGCTGACTCCATAATAGTTTCAGGGCTTCTGAAATGCCTACCTCCATAATATAGCCAGCAATGTTGGGATTGCTGGTTGTGGGCTTGCGACCCGTACCCTTATCCCATGCCACTGGAGAATGCCAGTGATGGGTATGGGGGCAGCAATCCTGTAATCGGGTCCCCCTGCCCTTTTCTAAAGCCTTCCCAACATGGATTGGCCCCAGGTGAGGATGGGAAAATCTGACCTCAGCTTCTGACCTGATATTATAGCCATAGTATTGAAATGGCTCAGCCTGTTAAGTTTCTGGCCAAGGGTGACCCCCCCCCCCCACCCACCCCCCAGGATGTTGATGGAGGGGAATGTAGCTATGGTAATGTTATTGAATGTCAAGAGGAAATGGTTAGATTCTCTCTTGTTGGAAGAGGTCACTGCCTGACATGTGTGCATCAAAAATGCTACTTACTACTTATCAACCCCAACTAATATTGTCCAGGTTTTGCTGCATGCAGGCATGGACTGCTTCATTATCTGAGGAGTTATGAATGGAACTGCACACAGCAATCAACAGAGAACTACTGCTGACCTTATGAGGAAGGGAAGATGAAGCAGCTGAAAAGGATTGATCTTAGTACACTGCCCTGAGGAACTCCTGTTGCAATGGCTTTTCACTGAGATGATTGGTCTCCAACAACCACAACCATTTTCCTTTGTGCTAGGTATGACCCCATTCAGTGGAGAGCTTTTCCTAATTCCCACTGGCTTCAATTTTGTTAGGGCTCCTAATGCCACACTTGGTCACATGCTGCCTTGATCTCAAGTGCAGTCACTCTTACCTCACCTCTGGGATTCATCTCTTTTGTCTATGTTTAAGCCAAGGCTGTAATGAGGTCTGGAACTGAGTGGTCCTGGCAGAAACCAAACTGAGCATCACTGAGCAGCTTATTGATGAGTAAGTGCCGCTTGATAGCATTGTCAACAAGCCCTTCCATCAAATTTCTGATGATTGAGTGTGGACTAATGTGGTGTTAATTGGTTGGATTGTCCTGCTTTTTGTGGACAGGTCATACCTGTGTAGTTTTCCACTTTATTGGTTGGATGCCAGTGTTATCACTGTACTGGAAAAGCTTGGCATTGCATTGGTGGGCCTAGAAGTTTGGCCACAGATTGCCTGTTTTTTGGGTGCTAAATGGCCTGTGAAACCTCCAACATGGCTGCAGGAAATGCCAGTCATTCCGAGCCAGAAAAATGCCACCCACCAGAAAAAGGAATCAACATGAAACAGGTGTGCGAGTAAATTAGTGTCTGCAAATAAAGGGCCAGATGTCTATTTGAGGTCCTCACTACAAGATTGATTTACCCTGAGGCAGAAAGTGCCAGCTGCCCTCAGAAAAACCACATCCAAACGTAGCCTAACAGATTTATAAGATTTATAAGGATAAATGCCAGTGGCTGATAGAGGTAATGGGTTAAATTTCCTGCCCATTCATAGTAAAAGGGCAGAAAATGTAGTCAGATAATTTTCTTTTTCTGGATCACTTATGCTTTTAATAATCATCAAATCGTTCTAAATATGGTGAGACCTCCATGCTCCAGATGTCTGCGTTCCTGATTATCTGCCAGAATTTTGATGGGGTAAAATCTCATTATTATCTTTTGTACACCCTGCTATCATCAATCACTTCATTATCTGACATACATCAATTTCATTGCCCAAGAAATAAAATAAATAAAAACTACATTACTTGTATTGTTTTTGTCTTTATTCTCATGTCTTATGTATTGCTGTATCAAATGCATAAGAACAAAATTTAGGAATTCTAACTTCTGCACCAAATTCCATTATACTATAAGGGTTTTTTCCATTAAGGCAGATAAGAGGTTCTGCACTTTTATGTATACATATGAAATGCATATTTCTGTAATATTCTGTACTTTCAATTTTAGAAAGCGATGCTTTTATAAATGAATTATTAGGACACTTCAAAAGGGTGAATTCTGAAACAGGGAAATTTGTGAAAGCATTTACTACTGTGCTTAAGTGATACATGCAACTAAATAAAACTGGTTTCAATAATACATGCACCCACATTGTGTGATATAAAGATGCAGCTATGAAAGGAACTTCCAAGAGAAAAAATGATTAACCTGTAGTAAACAGAAAAATTATTGCTGAGAAAAGACATATGCTGTCGAAACGTTTCGTCTTGCTCTCACCCATTATTATGAATCGCAAGAATACCAAGTTGTAGAGGGAACAACAAAAGAGAATAACAAAAAGGGAACAACAATGCCTCTACCAGTCAGAGTCTACTTACCAACCAATCAGCACTCTCTTCTCAATCAGCATAAATTGTTCCCTTTACAATTTGGTATATTTGTGAATTGTCCTGATGAGTGCAAGACAAAAAGCCTCAACAGCATGTGTCTTTTTTCAGCAATACTCCAGTTTAGTAATACCAGACAACTATTAGATAAATTATTATGGAAATGTTGACTAGTGTTCTAATTAAAGGCAGACTGATAAGTTGAAAAGAGAGATGGATTCTATTCTTTAGGCACAAAATTCTGCCCCAGGCACATCTTCAGTGCTCAAAAGCAAACTACTGCAGATGTGGGAAATCTGAAACAAAATCATAGAATTGTTACAGTGCAGAAGGAGGCCATTTGGCCCATCACGTCTGCATCGGCTCTCCGAATGAACATTATGACACAGTGCCATTCTCCTGCCTTTTCCTGTAACCCTGCACATTGATTCTATTTAAATAATCATCTAATGCCCTCTTGAATGCCTCAATTGAACATGCCACCACCACACTTCCAGGCAGTGCATTCCAGACCCGAACCGCGCGTTGTGTGAAAAAGTTTTTCTCATGTCACATTTGCTTCTTTTACAAATCACTAAATCTGTGCCCTATCATTCTCATTCCATTTATGAATGGGAACAGTTTCTCCTTATCTACTCTGTCTAGCTCCCTTCATGATTCTGAACACCTCTATCAAATCTCCTCTTAGCCTTCTCCTCTCCAAGGAGAAAAGTCCCAACTTCTCCAATTTATCTTCATAACTGAAGTTTCTCATTTCTGGAACCATTTTTGTAAATCTCTTCTGCACTCTCTCCAATGTGTTCACATTGTATCATTGCCCAGGACTGTACACAATACTCCAGCTGAGGTTTAACAAGTATCCTATACAAATTAAGCATAATCTCCTTGCTGTTGTACTCTATGCACCTATTAATAAAACCTAGGATACTGAATGCTTTATTAGCTGCTTTCTCCACCTGTCCTCTTACCTTTAATGACATATACGCATATACATCGAGATCCATCTGCTCCTGCACACCCTTTAGAGTTGTACCCCTTATTTTACATTGTCACTCCATGTTCTTCCTACCAAAATGAATTACTTCACACTTCTCTGCATTGAACTTCATCTGCCACCTATTTGCCAACCCCACCAACCATGTCCTGCACTGTCCTCCCCACAGGTTACAATGCTTCGTATTATCCAAAAACTTTGAAATTGTCACCTGCACACCAAGATCTAGATCATTAATATATACCAGGAAAAACAAGGGTCACAATACTGACCCCTGGGGAACTCCGCTACAAACCTTCCTCCAGTCCAAAAAATATCGATTGACCATTACCCTCTGCTTCGTATTACTCAGTTAATTTTGTATCCACATTGCTACTGTCCCTTTTATTCTGTGAGCTATAACTTTTCTCACAAGTCTGTTGTGCGACACCGTATCAAATACCTTTTGGAAGTCCATGTACACCACATCAAAAGCAATACCCTCATCAACCCTCACTGTTACTTCTTCAAAAAACTCCAGCAAGTTACTTAAAAATGATTTTCCCTTAGGAAATCTATGCTGCCTCTTCCTAACTAACCCACATTTTTCCATGTAACAATTAATTCTATCCTGAATAATTGATTCTAAATCATCCCCTACCACTGAAGTTAAATTGACTGGTCTGCAACTGCTGGGCTTATCCATACAACTTTTTTTGAACAAGGGCATAATGTTTGCCATTCTCCAGTCCTCTGGTACCTCTCCAAGTCTAGGGAAGACTGAAAGATTATGGCCAGTGGACCTGCAATTTCCTTTCTCACTTCCTTTATTATTCTTGGATGCATCCCATCTGGTCCCGGTGCCTTCTCAACTTTAAGTGCCAACAGTTTATCCAATACCTCCTCCTTATCAATTTTGAACCCTTTTAGTGTCTGAGTTTCCTCCTCTGTCACTGTGGCCTGGGTAGCATCTGCTTTCTTGGTAAAGACAGATGCAAAGTATTCATTTAACACCTCAGCCATGGCCCCTGCCTCCATGTGTAAATCCCCTTTTTGTCCCTAATCAGCCTTACTTCTCTCTTACCACCCTTTAACTATTTATGTGCCTATAGAGGACTCTGGGATTCCCCTTTATGTTGGTTGTCTACTGTCATAATCCTTCTTCGCTTCTCTTATTTGCTTCTTCATGTCTTTTCTAAACCTTCTGTATTCCTCTTGGCTCTCAATTGTATTTTCTACCTGACAACTGTCATTCACACACTTTTTCTTCTTTATCTTAATTTCTATCTCTTTTTTCATCCAGGGAGCTCTGGATTTGTCTATTGTACCTTTCAATTTTGAGGAAGTATACCTTCACTGCGCCCGAACCTTCTTTGAAGGTAACCCATTGTTCAGCTACAGCTTTTCCTGCAAACCTTTGGTTCCTGTCTATCCGGCTCAGTTCCATTCTTGCCCCATTGGAATTGGCTCCCCCCAGTTAATTATTCTTACTTTGGATTGCTTATTGTCTTTTCTACCATCATCCTAAACCTTATGATACAATGCTCACTGCCTCCTAAATGTTCCCCCACTGACACCTGATCTACTTGGCCCACCTCATTTCCAAGAACCAGCTCTAGTAGTGCCTCCTTTCTTGTTAGATTGGACACATAGTGCTGTAGGAAATTCTCATGAACACACTCGAGGGATTGTTGCTCCTCTCTGCCCTTTACACCAACCCTGTCCCAGTCTACATCTGAAGAACATCTACAACAGAAGAAATTTTTTAATCAAGAGGGTGGTGGGAATCTGGAACTCACTGCCTGAAAGGGTGGTAGAGGCAGAAACCCTCAAAACAGTTAAGAAGTATTTGAATGTGCACTTGCGATGCCATAGCATACAAGGCTAAGGACCTAGTGCTGGAAAATGGGATTAGAATAGTTAGGTACTGGTTTGACGGCGCAGACTCGATGGGCCAAAGGGTCTTCTTCTATGCTGTAGACCTCTATGGCTCTATGACTCTACATGCAGGTAATTAAAGTCCTCCATTATAACTACACGAAAATGTTTGCACCTCTCTGTAATTTCCCTGCAGGTTTGTTCCTCTATATCCTTCCCACTTGTTGGTGGCCTATAGACTACACCAAGCAATGTAATTGCACCCTTTTTGCCAAATTGATTCTGTCCTTGAACACTCTGGGACATCCTCCTTCCCCAGCACTGCAATAATCTCCTTTACCAATACTGCCACCCCATCTCCTTAGCTTCCTGCCCTATCTTTCCTGAACATCTTATACACAGGAATGTTTAACAGCCAGTCCTGCCCTTCCTTGAGTCAGGTCTCTGTTATCGCTAAACATCATAATTCCGCAAGGCAACCTGCGCCTGCAACTCATCAATCTTATTTACCGTACTCCCTACATTCACATATGTGCAGTATAATCCTGATTTAGACTTCATTACTTTCTCTCTTACTCCGACTCTGCCTATTAACTTACTATACTCTATGCTAGTGTTATCTGTCTCTCCCAGTATTTTGTGCACCTTGGTATTACTCTCTAATATTCTCTCCTGTTTTCCATACCTCTGCTGAGTTAGTTTAAAGCTCCCCCCAAGAGCACTAGCAAAAGTGCAACCTGTCCGGCTTGTACAAGTGCCATCTCCCCTAGGGCCTGTCCCAGGGATCTAAAGCCTTCACTCCTGCACCATCTTTCCAGCCACACATTATTATGCCTTATCTTCATATTTCTGTGCTCACTTGTATGTGGCACTGGGAGATATTTGGAGATTACTACTTTTGAGGTCCTGCTTGCTAATTTTCTACCTAGCTCCCTAAATTCTGTCTGCAGAACCATATCCATCTTCCTATCTAAGGCATTGGTACCAATGTGGACCACAATCTCTGGCTGCTCACCTTCCCCCAGGACAATGTCCTGCAGCCACTCGGTGAAATCCTTGACCCTGGCACCAGGGAGGCAACATACCCTCCAGGAGTCATGCCTACGGCCGCAGAATTGCCTGTCTGTTCCTCTAAGTAATGAGTCCCTTATCACTATTGTTCTTCCTTTCTTTTTCCTCCTGTCCTGAACAGCCGAGCTGCTTGTGGTACCACAAATTTGGCTCTGACTGCACTCCTCTGAGGAATCAATACCCTCAACAGTATTAGTGAGTGGGACCCCAGGGGACTCCTGCACTACCTGCCTGGTTCTCTTGGAGCGTCTGGCGGTCACCTATTCCCTTTCTACCTCCATGCTCCTAACCTGGGGTGTCACCACCTCTCTGAATGTGCTATCACATAGCTCTCAGCCTCATGGATGCGCCAGCCGCCGCTCAAGCTCTGAAACCTGGAGCTCAAGTTTTCTGCAGCTGGTAGCACTTCCTGCACTCTTGGTTGTTTAGGTCACCAGTAGTGCCCACGAGTTCCCATGGACCGAGCTGCCCTGCCACAACTTAACTTTACTTCCCTTATGTTAACTTTATTTTACTTTGATTTACTTGTGTTACTTCATGTTACTGAACCTGACTTCCCCCATTCCTAGTGTTTCTTACCCAAATCCAAATAGTTACTTCTTTAAATATAATATGCTTTTCTAATTTACAGCTATTTAAAGACACTCCCTAACATCAGTTTCTTACAAACCAATGAACTTATGGTTTTACTGTGATGTCACTTTCGATTTTTTTTTCAAACTTGGCTCTGAAGGTAAGGTTTACACCCAGGTCCATTTCTGCTCAGCTGCTCCTGTTCCTGACTTAGAATAATTCCTATGTATACTGCACCTTTCTCCCCCATGCACCGAATTCCCATGTGAACCTAATTTGCTACTCAGTCTCTGTTTAATTTTGGTGTAGCCACCCGTCTCCTCACGCGCCCCTTACTGACCGTGAGGTTTGAGAAGCCTATCTCCTTTATAGACCCTCTGATGAGTCACTAGTTAGCTTAGCTTCTGCTACAGTAATTAACACCACTTGAACCAACTGCTTTCAGGCGACTGACAGATAACTGCCACTCCAGGCAGTTCTCTGCTTAGCAAGTTAGCCTAACTTATTTATGTCAGATCTTGATTCTTAATCTGTAGTTAAACCTGAAAAGGATTCACCAGAACCTACCACGTGAGCCTAATTCGCTACTCATATGGTCTCCATCTTACTCCGGCATAGTTGCCTGTCTCCTAGTGCACCCTTTACTGCAAATGCTGGAAAAAACTCAGTAGGTCAGGCAGTAACTGTATAGAGAGAAAATGTTTACATTTCAGGTCAATGACAGTTTATCAGAACTGGAGGAAGTTAGAAATGTGATAGGTTTTAAAAAGTGGAAAGGGGGGAGGGTGGAAAAAACAAAAGGGGAGGTTGGTGATAGGGAGATGAGAAGAGAGAATAATTGACAAAAGAGTTGGCAATGCAAGGCCAAAGGGAGCAAGGTGGGGAATTAAATAGACAGATAACTGGAAGCTCAGGGTCAGGCTTGCAGACTCAACGGAGGTCACCCAATCTGTGTTTGATCTCCCTAGTGTATAGGAGACCACATCACGAATACCTAATACAGTATACTAAACTGAAAGATGTACACATAAATCTCTGGTTTCATCTGGAAGGAAAGTTTGGGATCTTGGTTGGTGATAGAAGAGATGAAAAGGCAGGTGTTGCATCTCCTGCCCTTGCATGGAAAGATGTCAGGGGAAAGGGGAGGGGGCATTAGGTGTGATTGAGAAGTGGACCAGAGTTTCATAATGCTGAAATGGGAGGGGAGGGAAAGGGAAAATTGTGTTTGGTGGTGACATCATGTTGGAGGCAGTGGGAATGTTGAATATGGAGGCTGATGGGGTGGGAGGTGATGGCAAAGGGTGCTGTATCATGGTTCTGGGAGGGGGGATGGGCTGAGAACAGAAGTGCAGGAAATAGTGCCAACACGGCCATAGGGTCTGTCAACCAGAGTGGTTGAGTGAAGAGAATCATTAGCTGAGGAAAAAGGAAGTCATATCAGGGTTGCTGCTATGGGAAGTTGCATCAGAACAGATGCAAAGGAGATGGAGAATCTTGGAAACTGGCATTGAGTCTTTACTGGAAGCAGAGGCTGAGGAAGCATATTCCAAGTAGCTGTGGAAGTCAGTGGACTTATGGTGAATATTCATTGATAACCTTTCCCCAGAAATGGAAACAGAAAAGTTGAGGAAGGGAAGGGAAGAGTCATAGATGGACCATGGGAAGTTGATGAGAGAAGAGTGGAAACTGGAAGCAAATCTGATGACGTTTTCCAGTTCAGGATGAGAGCAGGGAACAGCACTGATATAGTCATCGATGTACTGGAAAAAGAGATTATGGAGGGGGCCTGAGTAGGACTGGAAAAAGAAACATTCCTCACACCCCACAACAGACATGCCTAGTTAGGACCCATACAGGTTTTTAAGTCAACATATTTTATTTAGAGAAAGTGAATGCAATTAAAGGAGAAGCTCTTCAATGTGATCATGTTCAGCCAGGCACAGGAGGATTGTGGTGGATATACACTGGCTGGGTCTTTGTTAAAGGAAGAAGTTGATCTCACACACCCGTAACCTCCCTCGGTGCGCACACCCCCCTCAACCCCCCAAGCCCCCCAGCCCCACCACTCACTATCCTGGTGAGGAATGTAAGTGTAGAGAGACAGGAGATGGTTAGGGCCAGGAAGTTGAAAACTGTTAAAGTGACCAAGGGCTCTGGAAGAATCATGGATGTTGGTGCAAAGGTGCTGGACAAATGAGAGAAAAAAAGTATAGTCAGGAAAGGTAGGAAAAAATCAGTTCAATGGGGCAGGAACAGACTGAAACAATAAGTTTACCAGGGCAGTCTCGCTTGCAGAACTTGGGGAGGAGGTAGAATTGGGCTGTACAGGATTATGGGACTATGAGGTTGAAGGTTATGTATGGAACTCTCCAGACATGAGGTCCATGACAGTCCTGGAGATTATGGTTTGATGTTTGTTGGTGGGGCCATAGTCTAGGTGAGGTCAGAGGAAGTATTGGTCTGGGTTTCTACAGCAACAGTGAGTCCAACAATTTCAGACCTTAAAAAGTTTCTCTTTTTGTTTCCCTTTCTTTTACAAGTTTCCGTTCTCCTTTGTTTTTGCTTTTGAGTGGCGCCCTGCCATTCACACCTCCTCTAGACACATCTTTTGATTCTTTATTTGTCCCATTACCACTCCCTTTGACCATGCGTCACCAACTCTTTTGTTCCTTCATCTCTGTTGCCCTCCATCTCCATCCAATGTTTTATTGAACTGAATTTAACTTGACTACCCCCAGACATTCCCTCATTGCAGAGGTGACATGACTATAGCAAGCCAGATCAGACACTTTGATTGCATTTCAAAGCCCAAACATTCCCCTTTCCATAACGAACAACAGACAACCTGGCATGCACTATCATGTGTAACTGTGAATTACCCAAGTTACTCACTATACCACAACAGTTCTCATGCATGAACAAACTGCTTGTTATTCTCATCAGTCTCTGTACAACCATTGCACGTATAGTCGTTAAATCGTGCAGATCTCTTAATTGTATGCAAGCACATTGCCATTGGCTTTTTATCTGGATAATGTTCCTTCTTTGGGATGTGTCATTCCCGTGGCACTTGTTTTTGCCGTGGTAACTGTTGCTGTTGCTTCATTTCCATTGCTGGGGACTGGTGGACCTCTGGGAATGATGGTAGTTCTGTACTCTGTGCAGCTGGTGAGATCCCATCTTTCTGATCGGCCGCCTGCTGGGAAAGAACAGCTTCTCCAGTTGTTCACATATGCCTGCTATACCTTTGGTCATTCTCTTCCATCTTATATGATCAAGGTGACAACTGCTCTACACATGTCCCAAGTTGCCATGTTGGCTGACTCCTGTTGAGAACATTGAAGGTTTGGACCCTGATGGGCTCTCCAATGCTCAACTCTGGCAATGGTCTGGCAGGCTTGTTATAATGAAATCTGGCTTTCTGCTGTTCACTTTGATTTTTTCACTCACACCTGTTACTACTTTTGGCTTCAGTAGCTTCCTTGCTATTGAAAGAGTAGTTTGGGTGTGATATGACACTAGTCTTTGGACTGGACTACTTTCTATGCTTTCTATCAGTGTGTTTCTCCATTCAAGGATTGCCTTGTATACATCTGTGCTAGATTTGCTCAATTTCTTGATGGCAATTTTCACTGTCACTTCAGCCCTTCCATTTGACTGGGGATAGTGTGGACATGATGTATAGTGTTGAATTTCCCGATTCATTGTGAAGTGGCTGAAGTCTTCACCCATGAATTGAGGGCCATTGTTACTCATCACAATGTCTGGAACGCGGTAACGACTGAAGTGTGTTTTCAAGCATCCTACTATTTCTCAGTCGTCATTTAAGTTAGCTGGTCTAACTCCCAGTAATAGTAATAGTAGTCTACTGTGACAAGATAATCAGTTCCTGCTATAGTGATGAGGTCTACTCCCAGAATTATCCATAGTCTGTTGTAAGTCCGAGTCAACTTTTGGGACCTTTTGTTCTGATTAGTCACTTACCACTCTGGGTTTGAGCCATTTGGTACATGCAGTAGTAAGTTTATTAAGTAGAAACACAAGTAGTATAACAAAATGGTACTTAGCAAGGTAGTAGTTACACTCTGTTCTTCTGGACACCAGCTCCGACTCTACGGTTGATTGGGGCGCTCTCTCTTTCTCTGTTCTTGTTGCTGCTGTGTTTTTGTTCACTATAATCTGTCTTCTCTTCTCTTGGTTGTGTGTTAAGGGTCACAGGACTCTTCTTCTTACACCCTTTTTGAGTCCAGCCTTGTGCCATATTAGGTGACTGATTAGTTTACACTTGAGTAGGGTGAATCCTCATCTGAACCAACCTAATTAGTCTACTGTCATTTTATTATTGACCTGATTACTTTATTTCATTATTGTCCATGTTCCTCATGCATATGTTTTTGTTTATTAAGCAGGAAACCCTTTAGCTAACATAGTTAACATAAGTTTTTATCTTTGCTATTGTCTTATAGAGTTCAGCAGATGAAAATGCTTCTCCAAGCTACCAATCAGCTAAAGGTCAGAATACTTCCTGGCCTAAGCTTTTATAACAACTTGATATTTCTTTCCACTGTCCCTTATACACCAGAATCCTACATTATTCAAAAATTATGGCTAGCTTCTTGTCATTTTCAGAATTCATACTTCCATACTAATCTACATATTCTACACCTTGAGGGTGAAGTGAAGCTGTACACTCGATACATATAATTATATTACTATCCTACCAACACTCATGACAAACATTTTTCACACATCTGCATTTTAAGCTCCAATGTTTGGACTTCCAGTTTTCTCTTCCTTGGCCAGTGTTACCCAGGGTTCATTGGTGAAGAATACATCTTCAGCTTAGGTCCAATTGAAGTGTGAACCTTTTTATTGGCGGTTTCCTACATAGTCTCATAGGAATGCATAACTGTGTGCTCTGAATATTTCTGTCAGCCTGAGGTAGAGTATATACAGAATCTTCATATTTATTCCTAAAAGATGGAGATCAAGCATTTATTCTTTACCATTTTTAATTGATTTATGTGGAACCATTTCAGCTTTAGTTCCCCTTTTGGTCCATGAGAAATTTGCAACAAGTACACAGCAGGATAAATTTGTCCAGGAAACTATACGATCCCGACAATCTGATGTCAAATGAATGTTTCTTTGGTGTGAAATTCTGTATTAACACTCGGTCTCCTACCTCATACTCAAATGGTTTGACCCTTTTATCAAAATGTCTCTTGGCTTAGTTTCCCAATATTCCTGGCCACGAGCATATTAATTCCACCACATGATCAATTAATTCTTGTAACCATTTTTGACTACATGGTTGTAGGGAAGGGGTGTTTTCCCTCACAAAGTCAATTTTGTTTATTCATTCATGGGATGTGGGCATTGCTGGCTAGGCCAGCATTTATTGCCCATTCTTAATTGCCCTTGAGAAGGTGGTGGTGAGCTGCCTTCTTGAACCGCTGCAGTCCATGTGGTGTAGGTACACCCAGAGTGCTGCTAGGGAGGGAGTTCCAGGACTTCAACCCAGTGACAGTGAAGGAACGGCGATATATTTCCAAGTCAGGATGGTGAATGGCTTGGTGGGGAGATTCCAGTTGGTAGTCTTCCCAGTATCTGTTGCTCTTGTCCTTCTAGATGGTAGCAGTTGTGGGTTTGGAAGGTGCTGTCTGAGGAACCTTGGTGAGTTCCTGAAGTGCATCTTGTAGATGGTACACACTACTGCATTGGTGGTGGAGGGAGTGAATGGTCAATGATAAGCCCCAGGATGTTGATAGTGGGGGATTTAGTGTTGGTAATGCCATTGAATGACAAGGGGTGATGATTAGATTCTCTCTAGTTGGAGATGGTCTTTGCCTGGCACTTATGTGGCACTTGCTCCTGGTATCCTTATCTGCCTCCCAGTCATTGCCTGCTATGGACTTGCTCCTGTGGTCTTATGGGATGTCGATCTTATCGCCATTAAACAAAGGAGAAGCATGCTTGTCCACTGAGTGGGGAGATCTGTACACAGCTTGATTAGGCATCATCTTCAAGGTTTGATTACTCCTTTCCATAATTCCTAACAATTGTGGATGATGTGCAATATGTAGTTTCTGTCGAAATTAAAACAATTGTTGTAAGGCAGAGAAAGTATCCACTGTAAAGAGTGGTCTTTGGTCACTATCTAACTGTACATGTATTCCCCGCCTACAGAATACTTCACTCTATAGGGCACAAGCCACTCTCGTTGCCTTATTATCTCTTGTGGGGAATGCTTCAGTCCATTTTGTAAATTGACAACCAGGCCATATTCATAGTTATCCTGTGCTTTTGTGAGGGGGCCAGCAAAATCAATCTGCAAATGTGTCCAGGGTCTATCTGGCTTTGGTTGAAATCTCAGAAGTTCTTTGTTGGTGTTTGGTGGCAGGTTGGTCTGTAAACCTGGTCACATATTGCCCCACATACTCTTCTGTTCCAGGCCACCTTCCAGCCAGTTTCTGCAATGTAGCTGGCATGAAGTAATGACCAGCAGCAGAGTGTGAATGACATAATGCTAACATGTCTTCCCACAGTACAGGAGAGACAAAAATGACTGGGGTGCCTTCCCTGTTGAACCTCATCAATGATGCTTTATCCTCCTTGGGATGATGCTTAATAGTTGAATGGGCCGATGCCAGAGGTTGAGAAAGGGATCGACCTTGGTCGTGCCACTGATAACAGTGTCATACAGCAAAAAACTTGCGCTACAACTCTGAAAGGTCCAAGGTCTTAATCTTATGCTCTCTCTCTCTCTCACCCCTGCACGTGTGCACTCTCTCTCTCTCTCCCACACACTTGCTCTCTCTCTCTCTCAGTAGCTGCTACTGACTGGGAGGAAGCATTGGGAGACAGCCAGGGTGTTCCCTTGAGTGTGAGGTGAAGAGTCTTTTCTGTGGGCCATTGCTTTCCCAATATGGCAAGGGGTTGTCTGTTTCTTCAGTACATCCAATTACTTGGCCAATAGGGTTGAGTGGGCCAAAAGTTTTCTATCTGATGATGAGAAGCCATTCTTATGGTACAAGGGCAGAATGAAAATGCCGTTGCACATGTATCCACCAACAGTCCAAACATTGAATGGCTCACCTCTAGTGTTGTAGGCAGCTTGGATGACTGCTATTAATTCTGTTTGCTGGGCAAAGTAACCAGGACATGAAATCCCATTGACCTTATTTCAAGGATCGACGATTATGCACCCAGTTTTTGCCACTCCATCCACATGATACAAGGAGCCATCAAAATAAATGTTCATAATTGTGTATTGGGGAAGTTTCTCCCTAGGGATGATGATTCTATTTCCTTTGTACAAGGTGCCAACTTGGGCTGTCGCTTCATCTTGGTATGCCCAATATGATCTTGTGGCTATAGGTATGTGCTTGATGCTCTCAGGCCATCCCTTTATCACTATTTCTTGCACTATTTGGAGAATTGCATCTTGTTGGGAAGTTTGCTTGATTTGAGCAAGGTACTTGTCTGTCAGATTCAAAGTCTCTGCTGGGTTGGTGACTTCCAGATCATGCCAAGCTGCTGCCTCATGTTGAATCTGGAAGATTTCACATTCTGTTATAGCATCCTCAACTTTCTTCATGAGAAGCACTGCTCTCAACAGCATGACAGCGATGTACATCTGTTTACTTTATCAGTATGTCACATCCAGATACTATCTCTGTAAATGAAGTGGCATCCTTTGCAGATGCTTTGGAGCAGATAGTAATGGTTTGAGAAAAATGCTTTGAAGTGGCTTGTGGTCAGACTCCACTGTTATTTTGTCTCTCCCAAGCCAATATTGACGAAAATGCTCACAAGCAAAATCAATAGCCAGGCACTCTTTCTCAGTTTGTGCATAGTATCTTTCAGTTTGCGTTAATGCCCTGGATGCAAATGCAACTAGTTGAGATTGCTGCATTAGGGTTGCTCCCAGGCCTGTCTCGCTGGTGTCACACTGCAGAGTGACTTCATCATTGACATCCTGTACTTCAGCACTGGCATTGTCATCACTAGTTGTTTGATTTTAGTGAACACTGCTTCTTGTTCTGTTCCCCAGTACCACAACATATCCTTGGCAGTGAGCTTGTGTAATGGTCCACACTTTGATGAGAAATTAGGCAAAAAGTTTGATAAATAATTCACAAATCCAACAAATCATTGCAAAGCTTTCACATCTGTTGGTTGCTGCATCACTGCTATCGCTCTCATCTTGTCAGCAGCTGCACAAAGAGCTTTTGTTGTCAATATATGACCTATGTACTTGACTTCAGGCATCTTCAATTGCAATTTTTTTCTTGTGCAACTTCAGGTTCATCTGGCGAGCTCTCTCCATCAGTCACATTAAATTCTGATCATGGTCCACTGTGGCTCCTTCCATTGTGTCTCCACATCCATAGACTAATGGATTATCCATTCTGGCTTCCAATCCGGGAAGATCACTGACTATCTCATGTTGTCTGCATTAATACTCTGCTAGAGCCATGGATATATTGAACGGCACAACCATCTGTATCTCCCGAAGGGCACCCAGAATGTAATTAGAAAGCTGCTTCTTTCAATCTAATTTCACTTGTCAGTAACCAGCCTTTACACCTCAGGTAGTAAAGATCTTTGCCTTGGCAAGTTGTGGCAAAATTCCTTTGATGGTTGGCATGGGGTAGTGAGATCATTTCAGCACTCTTTTTAGATCCTTTGGGTCCAAGCTACCATGCTGCTAATCCAGTCTGTAAGAGTTGTCACTTTCTTGATTACACCCTTCTTTTCCAACTCCACTATCTTTTTTTTAAGGCTTGAATTGAGGGCAGCTGGATCTCTTCTCAGCAGATGCAGAATTGGTCTTAAACTCCCACCTACTTTGAAATGATATTCTCCAGGCAGACATCCAAACCCTGTTAAGACATCTTTGTGCTCCTCTAGGATCTGTTCAGCAGTCAGTAGTTCTGATGTGCTGTGACATGTTGTAATTCTCTGTTGGCAAATTCAGGGTTACCAATCCAAGCTTTCGACTTGCTCCAGCTCAGGTGAGTGGCTGTTTTGTATGTCTATGACCTGGATCTCCAGATCTTCATTCTTGCCATTGCATTGGCTCCCAGGCTAATCTGTCCTCTTGGTATGAGTATCGTGCCATCATATATCCTCAACCTTACTTTCAAGGGCTTCATTTTTGGATTGTCATGTAAAGCCACTTCACACAGGTCTGTGATGCTCTCTTTCTGTGGCCATCATTTTAATAGTCACAAACTATTTACCGCCTATAGACTTGACAGAACCAACCTGTTGAATGGTGTATACTGCTTCAGCAGACTCTTTGGGTGATATCTCTCTAGTGGCAATCTGTATAAGCTTGTTTTCTTTCTTTCTAGTCAAACACTTGTGTGCAAAATTATCTGGCTTCTTGCAATTAAAACATTGCTTTCCCCATTCTGGACAATCCTTCTTTCCCTTCTTATGATGTCTTCCGCAGAATTTGCATCCTGCCCTTTGTCCATGATTGTTCTGCTCTTTTGGCCTGGACTGTCTATCAGCGTAATGTTTCTCCTGGTCTCTTCTGCCAAAAGACGTGCTCTGACGTTTTACAACCTCTGCATTTCTGCACACGTCTATCGCTTTCTTGAGAGTAAGTGTTCCTCTCTCAGTAGGCTTTCTCTCACTGTCATATCTCTTATACTTAAGGCAGTTATATTTTTAATTAGATCATCTTTTAGTTGCCCAAATTCATGTGATTCTGCAAGCTGTGTTACTACAGTCACATACTTTTCAATGGACTCATTTTCACCTTGAGCTCTAATGTCGAACACATATTGTTCATAACTTACATTCACTGGGGGTTCAAAGCATGCCTACAAGGATTGCAAAATTTCTGTAGTCTGTTTATCCTGTTCATCAGATAGATTTAGGGTGGAATACAATTTGTAGCAGTCTCTCCCCAGCAGTGTTAAAAGTGTTGCTACTCATATTGACTCTGGCTTGTTAATTAAATTTATTGCAATCTTGTAGTTTTGCCATTGCAAGTGGAAAATTGCCATTTCATTTTAACAGGAGCTGGGAGTGCAAAATTTATAGCCATTTTTGCCTCACCCAATATTTTATTTGCTGCCTTCAGCTTGTGTTAGCTTTTCCTTGTCTGTTTTTTAGCAGCTTTTAGCAGGTTGAAACATTTCAGTGTTCCTCTTTCAGTAGCTGTGGCCTCTCTTCCAGCTTTTTAAAACTCAATCTTAGCCCCACTTCTGACACCATGTTATGAGATTAAAGACTACAGTCTTTCTAGTGTAATGTCGTTATTGAACTCATGGTAGAAGTCACATGACCATGGCAAGCCAGGTAGGATACTTAGTAAAGATTGCATTTCAAAACAGTTTGTTAATTTTCCATGCATGGTTTGAGAGTCAGCCTGAGGTGGTAGTTGTTTTCCTTATGCGTGCATTGAGTCCTGTTTCAAGAGCCAGATTGTCTGTCCCCATGGACCCAGTTTGCTTATCAGCATGGAGTCCTTTAGTGTGATCAAGTTTGGAGATGTGACACTCTGTCCCATAGCCTCAGTTTTCTTGATGCCTATAGTAAGGAAAAACAGGTTACAGGCACGGGAGAGACAATCCATGAGGCTTTGTAGCTAAGTTCCATGTGGATTACCCATGTTGCATCATCTGTGTCGAGAAGTTCCCTGATAGAGATGTGCGGTGTTTTGACTTTGCATTCAATCCGGACAGATTGTCGAGCTTGCTAAGTGACCCAGTAAATAAATACAGGGGGCAGAATTTTTCTCTCGTAGGGTGGGTGCGCGTCCGACCCGATTGAGAGTAAAATTGTGCACTCTGGCGATATTTCGCTTGGTGGGCATGCTCAAGAGGCGGCAGCGCACCCACCAATAACTAAGAGGCCTATTAAGGCCCTTAATCAATTAATTACATTTTTCGTTACCCATCCAACCATTCGGTTGGCAGGTGAGTGAAAAGGCCAAGCGGCCTTTACATTTTTTTATGAAACCTCATCCACGGGCGGGATGAGATTTCCAATAGGGATTAAAACTAAAAAAGTAAAAATGTTGAAATCTCATTTATAACATGTCCCTGCTCATGTGACATGTTTTTAACATTTTTAAAGCCTTTATTTATGTTTTTAAAAATCTTCAGCTCCCAGGTGCATGCGCAAACTTCCACGCTCGCCCTCCTCTCACCCCTGTCCCAGTGGCACTCAGCATTGCAGTGCGCGATTCATGCTGGCTGTCCATTAATTAGCTGGCCAGTGTGAAATCACGTTCGGGGCCCAATCACGGGCGGTGGTCAGTTTCGTAAGTGCTCCTGGGCCTGCCTGCTGTGCCCACCTGATGAGGTAAAAACCTTGCCCAGGGCGATCATAGATAAAATTCAGTAGGAGGCTGATAACTTAAGTAATATCCTTGGTGCTGAACGACTAACATTGCAACTCTATTAAGCAAAGCTCAACATGATGTTCCTTACTTATCTCACTTCTATGAGTACCAACCTCTTTTGAAATTAGGGATATATTCAGCTGCTCAGCCAGGCCACAAACAATGGCAAGGAGATAACGAAGGTTAAAAGAAAAGGCACCAAAAACTGATCAGTTGGCTTAAAATAAATTCCAAACTGGGTCAGTACGAACGATTTGCTAAAGCTCAAGCTAGTCTTTGTATAATCTGGAACAATTCAAAAATCTGCGTAGACTTTCAGTTCCCTTTGCTTCCCCTGTAAGTGTACTCATCTTCCAAATAGATATTTTATATGGTATTGTAAGGAACTCTCCTTTAATTAGTTAAATGATCCCTCGCAGTTCAGGATCAAGTGTGTTGTCTAAATGCAAGGTTATTACTCAGACACAAAAATACAGTAATTATTACAGTTACACAATAAACTCATAATACCAAGCCACACAATCACATTTGGACATATACTTCGATTTATCCACTGTTGCTGGGTCAACTCCCAATTAACACGATTGAGAAAACAACACTGTCTCAAAGATTTCAGTGATTCGAAGAAAAGGCACGCCACCACTTTCTCACAGTAATTATGGATGGGTAACATTCCCAACTTTGACAGCATCACCTAAATCCAGAAAACAAATTTATTTGAAAAAGTACATTACATAGCCAAACACGACAATTTTCATGTGCTGGGAACATCTCACAGAATAACAATGAGACAAATTTACAATAACCTACTCTTGGATGAGGAAATAATATTAATTAGGGCATGTGGTTTTAGAAATTCAGCTAATAAATCAGCCACACAGTGCCCATGCTTGAAACAGGTGTTAGGTCCTTTGCATATGCAAATAAGGGGCCTAACACTTCTTTAAGGCCTCTATTGCTAGAGTGGTTTACCCTGAGGCAACCAGTACCAGCATGCTACCAATAAGATAAGGTTTTAAAATCTATTTACTTAACTGTGGAATGGAGGAGAACAAATGCTTCTCTTCCCAACCTCCGATCACCACGCTACTTCCTGAAATGAGTGTGCTTGAAATTCTAGATCAAACGTTCTTCTAACTGCACATGGGATCTATAGCAACTCACTAAATTACTGGAACAGACAGGTTGTTAGTCTAACACTTCATCTGAAGGACAACATCTCCGAATATGTAGCCCTTGCCTCAGTATTGCACTGCAATGTCAGCGTAGATTTATATGCTCAGCCAACAGAGCATGTTAAATCTGCAGGTTACCTGATACTATTTTTTTATTAACATGCAACACCCCCAGAATTTATGCACATATCATATAATATAGCCTGTGTTACAATGGCATGACATTATGTAATTATGAAACAGCAACCTGGTTCTTCCTACCTCTAAGAACTGGTGCTCCTCCTTTTCCTTTCTGGCTTCACAGCCATTAAGAGAATGACAGTGATTGAGGGCCAAGAGAAATTTTCAGCCAGAAGATGTGTATTGAAACAGAAGCTGCTAATCACTGAAACTGCTTGCCGTGACCACTCAGTTAGGGAAGAAGAAAATACAGTACTTACATTTACATCATGCTGTTCATTGTTGCTCTTCCACAGCACTTTACAACCAATAAATTTATTTGAAATAACTCACATCTCAGGACGCAATGTGTACAAGATAGTGCTCATTTGATTTAAATCAATGCGGAGAGGGTTAAGCCTGTGGAACTCAACCTAATTACATGTGCTGTTGAGGATTCTTCCAGCCTGTTGCATCAGAAAGGTCTGTGGTCTGGACTACATCAAATGCCAATTTGCTTTTTTGCGTCTTAATAATTAGTTTTGTTTGTCATCAACAAATGACCCATTTGAAATGAATTTGGGTCAGCATTTGGGCTTTGCTGGGATAGTAGGTAGAAACCAAATAATTCTGTTAAAGTCACATGACTTTTGCATCATCAGGTCAATCAAAGTTAATGCAAGACCCTATATGAATATATCATCAACATTCGAGAAGCCATGCAGAGGAATTTATATGATCCCGTTGCAGTAATTCCTCTTTTCTGTTCAACAGAAAAAATTTACCCAAGTATATTTCAATGCAATCCAAAATGATTCAATTTGAGTTAAATAAGATTATCAATTGGATTCAACCCCCTTCATAATAAGATCATTTTTATCATTATAGAGCAGATTTAAATGATAATGGCAATCTATAATGTTGATTGAGAATGGTAATGAGAAACACAAACTTGAAATGGCTGTTGTACGTGGAATCAATTTTCTATTTGGAATGCCATACGGTGCAGCTGTTAGCACACTAGTGTACTGGAGTCACTAATCCTATGATCCAATCAGCTGGTGGTACTGCTATGATTTATAAAGCACATCAGACACGCTATTTTCCAAAGGTAAGTAGACAAAGCGAATGTCACAAGCAGGAATCCTTAGAAGCATAGCAGTTTTAAGTAGGGATCAGGATCATTGCCAGGAGAGAGTAAAAGTCTCTTGGTCTTAATTTCTCCCACTGTTTTTTGTTGGCATAACCATTTTCACCACTGCTGTCTTTAATTAACACATTCCACAAATGCATTTAAACTTACCACCCCCCCCTTTACCAAAGTATTGTATTTTGCAATCCATGTGTTGACAGAAATCAATTTGTAAAAATGACATAATTGAAAACCTATTTCATTTCACTCTCTGTAGCACTACATTTTCAATGTTACTATAGGTATAATGGGCACGACTTAAGTCCACAAGCCATTTACAAAGTGTGTTTAATTCTAATAAATACATTTGAAATTTAAAGTTAAAGAGCAAATTTCCCCATCTGCCTTCAGCTCCTTTCCATCCAGGCCTCTCACTTTTGGCTCTTCCCTTATTTTTTTTTTCATTTAGCTCCCTCTTTTCCTTTGCTTCTTTTTCTTGACATCATTGTCAGTCTTTTTTTCTGCCATCTTTTTCCTTCTATTCCCCATGGTACATTCTCTGTCATTCGACCTTTCTCTCTCTCTCTCTCTTGTTCCTTTGTGTTATGAATGCTGTCTTTAATTCGGTCATTCTGTGAGATAGCCAGGAACCTGACTGTGTGCTCAAACAGCTGCTGTATGTTTCAAACTCTGTGCTGGCATTGTGCCATGTTACTTTTAAACCCATTTATACTAAACATCCTAAAATAGTCATCAGAACTAGAAATATGTGGATAAAATGTCTATATGTCACATGCCTGGAGTACACATTACCCTGACGTGTGACAGTCAGTAGAATCCAATATAAATGTGTCTGGCATTTCTTATCAACTGGTGACTGTTTGATTATTGTCAGGACTCTATTCATCGTCATAAACATATCACTCAAAAAACGAGCAGCAAATGTAAGCCATCCATGCAAAAAGCTAAACTCTGAGGCCAGGACTTTTTGTGCCCACTGGCGTCGGGTGTATTCAGTGGCATGAGCAGACAATATGGCGAGAAGGCCAAAAATCGGTTTCACGACATTGTGAAACCAGCTTGCAATCGTACGCTCTGCCCACCGATGGTGGGCCGCGTTTCCCGTTGTTGGACATCAGGAACCTCATTGTAATGCATCAGCATTTCATTGTAATGCCAGCCAGCCAGGCTCATTCACCCCCAGCTGGATTGTCTGCCCATGTCGGCGTGATTACGTGTTTCACAACAGCATATAAAAGGCGTGCACTTGGCGGCTGCGCTATGAGGGGATCTCGGATGTGAGCACGCAGTAACGTTGTGGGCAGCTTGCCGGGGTTGCCTGTTGGACCTCAAGGTTGAGTCGCGTTGGGGTGGGGGGTGGGCAAGGGCTGCCCTGTGGCTGAGGCGACTTGGGTGGGGGTGCAGAACTGCCCTGCAGTTGAAGGGAGCGCACAAGCACATGCCGGGTGCCGGGTGCCGGATATGGGGGAGGGCGAGGGAAGCGGTCACACATTAGGGACATCTTGTATAAATTCCTCTGCAGCTGAGACAGTTCAGGCGCAGCCACATTGATATGATTGGAGTCAGGCCTCTAGCTTCTCTGCCCACTCAAGCAATGCAGAGGCATCAAAGAACCACCAAGTGCTCCAGAGCTTCTCATCCCCTGGGCACAGACTGCAAAGTAATGAGCGTTTTAGTGGACTGCAGAACAGTTGTTCGACTGAGCACATTGTACAATCTCCTTGCTAAAGTTGGCCACAGAGCAGTCACTGATCGAGGCACTCACAGCCCCTTGAAATGACAGCATCCTGGTTTGATCCAGTCTTCCCCTAACAGTGCAGCCTTGCAGTGTATGTTAGGAGAATGCCTGCCCCTACATGAGAGCACAGCATGCAGACCAATGTGCAAAGCTGCTGCCAATTGGTCAGGTAGAGTGGATGGGTGGGGTTTCGGGCAGCCATGCAGTGCACTAATGTCTGGCATCCAAGTGGTGGCCAGTACTCTCCGAGATGTATTGAGGGGCCTTCAGACTTAACCAAGACAGGTTCTTAGTACACCCAAGCTAACACACATGTCTCTCTCTTTCATCCAGCAGGAAGAGTACATCAGGATCATGGAGCCTGATGAACTAGCTGTATGCCTCATGGCATACAGAGAGTGAAGAGAATGGAGTAGAGAGTGACTGAGGTGCCTGGTTGTGCAGAGGGAGGAGCAGCACCCCCTGGAAGAAGGGGCAGCTGGAGCTCCAGTACACGCCACCGAAGAGCCACAGCGAGCCGACACTGGTTGGTACCTAGCTAGACCCAGGGTCTAAAGACACCTCCTTTCATTCCTGAAGTTGACCATGAACCAGTGTTGCTGAAGACTGCACATGTCTAGGGAACTGGTCGGTCACATCTGCCAGCTACTCAGGATTTGGCCCCACTGGGATATTGAGGGCATCCACTGCCAGTGGCCATGAAAGTGACAGCGGTGCTCAATTTCTATGCCAGTGGCTCTTTTCAGCGGTCCACAGGTGAGCTCTGTGGGATATCACAAGCCTCCAGCCGCAAATGCATCTATGAAGTCACGGGTGCCACCTTCTTGAGGGCACATAACTTTATGCATTTCGCCCAGGACCAAAAAAGCTAGGATGCAAGAGTGATTGGATTTGCCCAGATCTCGGGTTTCCCTTGCAATCGACTGCACTCACGTAGCATTCAAACCTCTGTTG
The DNA here is from genome assembly GCF_017639515.1 of Carcharodon carcharias. NCBI lineage: Eukaryota > Metazoa > Chordata > Chondrichthyes > Lamniformes > Lamnidae > Carcharodon > Carcharodon carcharias. The sequence goes on along the minus strand of NC_054472.1, from coordinate 26,581,859 downwards.
CAACACATGGTCAACTATGTCAACTGCAAGGGATTCCATTTGCTAAATGTGCAGCTGGTGTGCAATCACCACGAACGGTTTCCAAACAGTGTCCACAACTCCTACATTCTCAGTCGGTCACAGATCCCATTGTCCACAGAAGCTGCAGGGATCGATCCTCTGGGACAAGGGCTGCCCACAGAGGACATGGCTGTGCAGTGGGTTCAGATAGCAGGAACTCTAATCTTGGGGGAGCAGGCCAGCGGGACGCTGAAAATGAGGTTCCAGTGCCTGGACCGGTCAGGTGGAGCCCTGCGATATAGTTGACAGAGGGTGTTACGCATTGTCACCGTCTGCTGTGCCCTTCACAACCTGATGCTGCAATGGGGAGAGGAGCTGGCTGAGGAGGAGATGATGGAACTGGATGCCTCCCCAGTGAGAACATTGATGGGGTTGAGGCTGAGGAGAGCCTTGAAGGCAGCAATGATGGGGATGAGGCCTTCGCACTGGCCAAACAAGGCAGGTGTGCTTGGGAAGCCCTCACAGCTGCTAGATTTATGGATGATGATGACGACATGCAGTGAGGGGACACAGTAGATCCTCACATTGCATCAATGAATGTTTGACTCCAGTCTGGCTTATGGCAACACACATACCCTCTGTGATAATGCTGCTGTTATGGAGGTGCAATGGAGGCCCAAATAGTCGTTTGATTGCAAGAGGATGATGATGACATGCAGTGAGGACACTCCATAGATCTTCACATAGCCTCTGAGAATGTCTGACTTCTGTCTGGCTGAGGGCAGCTCAGTTGTGCTGTGATCAGGGTCATGTCATAGAGATGCAGCCGTGAAACTTAAAAAGAGTCTGATCCTTTGTCCGCCTTCAGCACCTGACCCCTTCAGGAGCACAGCGTCACTGGTCACAGATGCTGAAGATAGGAGGTCCAGTCCCACCTCAAAGGTGCTGAGAGCACACAGAGAGAATGATGGAACTCTGTGACGCCTACCCACGACATTCTGGCAGCAATGACAAGCACCATCGAGGTGTAGGCATGACTGCTGTGTCCAGGGAATGTGAGGCCGGGCCATCACTTTGGTCTGAAGGTTACACAGAGCACAGGGAAGAGGCCCTGGACTGAGACACCTGCCCTTATCTTGTGCAAAAATGTTTCACATCTGAATGACATGAACACTGCTCATCAGAAGTAGGAGCCATAGGCAGGGAGACATTCTTGGGAGTTTATTGACAATAGTGTACACTATATGCAAGTGATTAAATCCATACCTAGGCTGTGTTCTTATGCATGTTCTTATCTTTCTTAACCCGGCTGCTATGTCTTTGTGCTCCCCGGCCATCCACAGTGGAGGCAGAAGCAGCCTGCTTACAGCTGTCTGTGATGACATGGTGGGCGTGCTCTGGATGGCCGAGATCTGAAGGGCCCAGATCTGCTTTCAGGGTCCTGCGGTATGGCAGTGGCACCCTCCTTGGCCTGTGGAGCTGGAGCTGCTGAGGTCACAGGAACAGGGGATTCGTGTGGGCCAGACACACCTGGAGTCACCTGGATGGATGGCCTCGGGGTGTACACCTGCTGATCCTCCTCCTTATGGGTGACCAAGGCTGATTCCTTGAGGAGCAGGCATAGCCAGAGTGAGATTGAGCTGCCTTGCCCCTCCCTCTCATATACACACTGTTGGAGGCCAACTACGGTGTCAGCGATGGAGTTCAGCCCATGCAGCAGTGCAGGAGCAATGTCCTGGACCTAAGTCTCCATCCTACCAACCTACCAGTGTGACCTCGGTGCATTGGCATGCTGGCATTATCACCTCAGCCTGAAAGCGGACAGACTCCTCCCTTGTGACTTGCAATGTGAGGAGTGCGGCAGACATCCCTTCCTGATCACCCAAGTTTGCCTATTCAGCTCCATAAATTGTGACATGACCAAGTCCAGAGGCTCCGCACCTGTCTCGGATTCAGCAAATTTCTGGCTTCCAACAATCCTCCGAGTACCGGTCACCAGAGAAAGTCCCAGCCTCTACCTGCTGTGGATCAGACAGTGCGATGTGCTCACCAGATTGTGGCCCCGAGGCTACTCAAACTAGATCCCACCGAGGTGTGTGTCTCTGTGCTGGTGGAGGGTGTGGGTGAGCGCTGTGACAGGACTTCAAGGAGGGTGGCTCCAGATTCCTCTTCAGAGGTTTCTTCGGAGCTTGATTGGAGGCCCTGGGTCGTGGACTCCGTCGGTTGCTTCCCAGGTATGCCTGCAAAAACAAGGAGAGATAATTAGTGTGTGGCAGTGCCCTGTGAAAGAGGACACATTACTCACAACGTGGTTGTCTGATGGATGTTGCACTGCTGGATCCTCACTTGGTAGAGCAGCGCCGACCTCACCGTCAGCACAGGAACGGGCCAGATCCTCGCCGCTCAGCTGGATGGCTCTGTTTTCAAAGTCCATGTGGACCTTAATTTCAGGCATTCCTCCACCAGTCTCCAACGCTACCTCTTGTTGGGTGCCAGCTTGACCTGCATGAATGGAGATGGAGAGAGTGTAAGCAGGGCTCCCACCAGGCCAGATGATAAGTATAAAAACAAAACCACCACTGAACATCAAGCCATTGTTTCCAGGAGTGTCACTGACCTCATCTCCTCTGGGGATCTTCCTCCCACAGCTTCCAACCTGATAGTCGCCCAACCTCGGACGGCCCGCTTCTACCTCCTACCCAAACTTCACAAACAGAACTGTCCCGGTAGACCGATCGTGTCAGCTTGCTCCTGCCCCACAGAACTCATCTCTCGTTATCTTTTCTCCCTTCTCTCTCCCCTTGTCCAGTCCCTTCCCAACTACATCCGTGATTCTTCTGACACCTTACGTCACATCAACAATTTCGAGTTCCCTGGCCCCAACTGCTTCCTCCTCACCATGGACGTCCAATCCCTCTACACCTCCATCCCCCACCAGGATGGTCTGAGAGCCCTTAGCTTCTTCCTCGAACAGATGCCCGAACAATCCCCATCCACCACTACTCTACTCCGTCTGGCTGAACTTGTTCTCACACTGAACAATTTCTCCTTCAACTCCTCTCACTTCCTCCAAATAAAAGGTGTGGCTATGGGTACCTGCATGGGCCCCAGCTATGCCTGTCTCTTTATGGGGTATGTGGAACATTCCTTGTTCTAGTCCCACTCCGGCCCCCTTCCACAATTCTTTCTCCGGTACATCGATAATTACTTCGGTGCTGCTTCGTGCTCTCTTCGGGACTTGGAAAAATTTATTAATTTTGCTTCCAATCTCCACCCCTCCATCATTTTCACGTGGTCCATCTCTGACACTTCCCTTCCCTTCCTTGACCTCGCTGTCTCAATCTCTGGTGATAGACTGTCCACCAATATCCATTACAAGCCTACCGACTCCCACAGCTATCTCGACTACAGCTCCTCGCACCCCACTTCCTGTAAGGACTCCATCCCATTCTCTCAGTTCCTTCGCCTCCGTCGCATCTGTTCCGATGATGCTACCTTCAAAAACAGTTCCTTTGACATGTCCTCCTTCTTCCTTAACCGAGGTTTTCCACCCACGGTCGTTGACAGGGCCCTCAACCGTGTCCGGCCCATCTCCCGCGCATCCGCCCTCACGCCTTCTCCTCCCTCCCAGAAACATGATAGGGTCCCCCTTGTCCTCACTTATCACCCCACCAGCCTCCGCATTCAAAGGATCATCCTCCACCATTTCCGCCAACTCCAGCATGATGCCACTACCAAACACATCTTCACTTCACCCCCACTGTCGGCATTCCATAGGGATCGTTCCCTCCGGGACACCCTGGTCCACTCCTCCATCATCCCCTACTCCCCAACCCCCACCTATGGCACCACCCCATGCCCACGCAAAAGATGTAACATCTGCCCCTTCACTTCCTCTCCCCTCACTGTCCAAGGGCCCAAACACTCCTTTCAAGTAAAGCAACATTTCACTTGCATTTCCCCCAACTTAGTCTACTGCATTCGTTGCTCCCAATGCGGTCTCCTCTACGTTGGAAAGACCAAACGTAAACTGGGCGACCGCTTTGCAGAACACCTGCGGTCTGTCCACAAGAATGACCCAAACCTCCCTGTCGCTTGCCATTTCAATACTCCACCCTGCTCTCTTGCCCACATGTCTGTCCTTGGCTTGCTGCATTGTTCCAGTGAATCCCAACGCAAACTGGAGGAACAACACCTCATCTTCCGACTAGGGACTTTACAGCCTTCCGGACTGAATATTGAATTCAACAACTTTAGGTCTTGAGCTCCCTCCTCCATCCCCACCCCCCTTCTGTTTCTTCCCCCTTCCTTTTGTTTTTTTCCAATAAATTATATAGATTTTTCTTTTTCCCTCTTATTTCCATTATTTTTAAATATTTTTAAATCTCTTATGCTCCCCCACCCCCACTAGAGCTATACCTTGAGTGCCCTACCATCCATTCTTAATTAGCACATTCGTTTAGATAATATCAACAACGTCGACACCTATGTGTTTTTTGTTCTGCCGTCTGTGACATCTTTTGATGATCTGCTTCTATCACTGCTTTTGCCTACAACCACACCACCCCCCCTCCATTTCTGTCCTCCCCTCCTCCACCCCCCCACCCCCCCCCCACCCCCCACCACCTTAAACCAGCTTATATTTCAACCCTTCCTGGGATTCACCTAGTTCTGTTGAAGGGTCATGAGAACTCGAAACGTCAACTCTTTTCTTCTCCGCCGATGCTGCCAGACCTGCTGAGTTTTTCCAGGTAATTCTGTTTTTGTTTCAGATGATAAGTATGCCTGGCCTGTGTGGGGGTGAGTGGTCACATGGACAGGATGAGGACAATGACAGTGAGAGTGAGAGAGTCAATGGTGATGTCCCTTGAACTGGCAGTGAGTGAAGACCCTGTGGATGTGTGATGGGTTTGTGAATGCGTGAGTTAAGAGTGATGAGAAGAGTGACTTACCCTGGCAGAATGGAGGAGATCATTCATCCTCTTGCAGCACTGGATGGCTGTCCCCTTTTGAAGGGTGTTGGTGCTGGCCACCGCATCCACTGCCTCCCAAGCCGGATTAGTGAGGTTGCTATCCATCCTGTGGTCAGAGCGGTGATACTGGATATCACGGTGAGCCTCCACTGCGTCCAAAAGGCACTCGAGGGATGTGTCATTGAATCTGGGAGCTGCAGTCTTTTTGCTTTTCCAAGTCTTGTCAGTAGTAGTCGCCGGCTGGATGCACTGAGATGAGTGCGCATGACTGGACTTTAAATATGGGACCTAGCGTGCTGAAGTGGTGAAGTGATGCCGTGACGGGCGAATGAGAGCCCGCCTGCCATCGAAACGGATTATTTCCTGGGAATCCGTACTTAACGTGACGGGTTTGTGACAGTACTGCATGAAAAGCCGCCATTGCGACCGATGGGTAAAACATCGTTTTACCCGCCCGCTACGGCACTTCGTGCAAATCTGAGATGGTTTTGCCCAGATGTTTCAACAAGGAGACATAACATCTGGTGCTGCACTCTGAGCCATGTAGACTGGACAGGTCTTAGGTTCAGCCCACAGTCTCTGCAGAGTCAGATTGTCTTAGTCACAGTAAGAGCAATGACTATTTTAATTGGTATTAGCACCGGCTGGAAGGGAGACTGAAAAAAAATCAGCTGAGATGCTTTCTCCTGCTCACTCTCCATTGACCCCTACTGGAAAGTGTTGTGTGAATGGACAGGTTTAAGCTTGGTTCTGACGCTCCCCGTGGTAGATTCGCTTGCAGCACTCACCTCACTGGCTGACCTCACATATGAAAGAATAGCAAATGGCCAAAGTATTGGAGGGCTGTGGGTGCTCATGGTGCTTCAGGCGGCACCTGCAGTAAAGAGAAGAGGAAAGAATAAAATAAAAGAAACCAACAGCATTATCAATACTGCTCACAGGCTCTCTGTGTCCAGAATCTCAGCCTCATGTGCTAGGCACATACTGGGGGTCAGTGCGAAGGGGACAGAAAACGAGGTGAAGCCTGGTTCCACTGGAACTCCACCACTTGGAAAGGATGCAGGAATTTCTGGTGAAGGTGCAGGGGGGACATGAACGGATCTACTGCCACTACCTCCAATGTCAAGAGGCCATGGGCCTCAAATTTAAATTGAAGCAGAATTTAGTCCCAATTTATGCGACCGCCCTGTATTCATAAACTCTCAATTACTGCATAATCAGTCCAGGCATAAACACAATAAAATCAAGCTTCTCAATGTTCACAGGCTGATGAAACAGTCATGCTGTTGTTGGTTATGCATTGAACGGCAATTACATTGTAAAAAGTTGAAGGTTGTAAAAATAAATAATAATCTAAATATTAGAAGTCAGAAATATGACTTGCAAGAGGAAGATGCAGCTTTTTAAAGTGCAGGGTTCTTAAGGACTTGCAGAGTTTGACAGCTGAGTATTGTGTTACCATGGCTTCTGATACATTTCCTGCTGTTTGTTTGAATTCTTTTACAATTTTCTTCCACATAAGCGGATTGCATTTATTTATTTATGCATGTGTTTGAGGGGGGGAAATGTGGTCAAAATGTATATTGTTTATAACTTGTGCATAGGATTTGGCAGGTCTGGCTGGGCTTTAATATCTTTAGTAATTCAGTTAGCATTATAATTTGGGGTCCTGATCTGCATGAAACAACAAGTGCTGGTCCACACTGTCGATCATTACTGATGAGTAAAAGTGTGTTTTTGAAAGGGCTCAGCAGAACACTTAACAGTGAGCCTGAGAGGAATAATAATATGGTACATAATAATCATTTTGAGTGGAATCGTCCCAGATTTGCACTAAGTGTGGCAGCGGGCAGGAATAAATATAGCGAACATATCATCCATACTTCAGGAAAATGTGAGAGGTAGGGAGTTAGGTGTCATTCCATCGAAGACACATTTCGTGTGTGTGTCTGTGTGTCTGTGTGTGTGTATGTGTAAACATTTGCATTTTTAAATAAACCAGACTAGCTTGAGTTCAAAAGAGGAGGTGAAATGTTTCACTAAGCCAGGAGAAGTTAAGAAACAGTGTAAAATTGGTACCATGATAGGTTTTTATTATTCGAGAGGTAAAGTCCGAAGACATAGTGAAAAAATGGGAATTTGCATTCAAAGGGGAAATTATGCATAATAGAAGGCTGTGTGCAAGGGAAGGTATTCTAAGATCTAACAAGTGTGAAAAGCCTCCAGCCTCTATGCCAAAACTGATGTCTGCAAGAACTGAAGTTAAGAAAACTGACTTTGAATTTGATTGTTCAGGGCATCGTGTGACTTTGCCTGGGTCTTTTAAAATATATGGGCAGAACTTTGCCCTTGGTGGGGGTGCTCAGCAGTGGTGGGCAGGGGTGGTTGGGAAGCCAACTGCCGACTACCACCTGCAATTGGCACCACACCACGATTTCACGCTAGCAGGCCAATTAACGCCCACCCAGCATGGAACGCAAGCGGCAGCGCTCAGTGCTGCCTGTGTGGGTGGGAGGAGGAGAGTGAGTGGGCCTAGTGTGAACTTTGCACATGCACATGAAAGGATGCTTCAAGCTCCCTGAGTCATGGAGCTGCCTCAGAGAGATGAAGTGCCGTTTAAAGAAACTAGGGAAGAAAATAGAAATGTCATAAAACATGTCCATGTTTTTAATTAAAACGTAAATTTTTTATTTTATTTTTATTTGCTTTAGGAAAGCTCATCCCGCCCGTGGGTGAGTTTTCCTAAAATGTGCAAAGGCCGCTTGGCGTTTTTGCCTGCCCATCATCTGGGCAGCGTAAATTTGAATTTAATGACTTTTTAATGGCCTTAATAGGCCTTTTATTTGTCGGCAGGCAGGCTGCCGAATCTGCTGCGTGCCCACCGAAGAAATATCGCAGGACCATGCGATGACATTGGGACACATCGCCCGACATCATCGCATGCCATTTTATGTTTAGCCAGGTCAGGCGTGCACCCGCCCGCCAAGCTCAATATTCTGCCATATGTGTTTTTATTGTTAATCTCCTTAATGGACGTGTAACTGGAAGTTAGATTAATCAGGAGAGCTAGAAGTTATTATACAAGTAATTTGTAAACTAATGTATATGCTTAAAATCTTTTTTTTATTTAATAAAGGTAATTTTGTTTTTTGAGAAGCCTACAAGACTTGATGGCCTTTTTTTGCTGAATTCAAAGCGCGCTTCTCAAAAGTACAAATTGCAAATAGTTGTGGCAGCTACTTCAAGTTTCCCTTTGGGATTTGACTAGCTTGGCATTTACCATCCACCTACCATAATAGAGACGCACAGATCAATGGATTTCATGACACTCTGTACACCACTGATCACATCAACCCATTCTGAATCTTCACTTCTCCATGAGGTGTGACTGAAGCAAACCTTTCAATTGCTGCTTCTGCTCTGTAATGTGCCGGTGTTTCTCCAACTTGTATTCCAGTTCAATAGCCTGAGCTGGAGAGATTTGAAAGGTAGATAACTACTACAAATATGTTCACTCTATATCGTCTTGCTGTCCACGTACTTCCATATATTTCAGTCCAGACACGCAAGTAACACTATGACCTGGTTATTTCACCATGATGAAGAGGCTGAAAATTCCAAGCCCACCCCAAACCTGGCATTTGTCATCTTTGCAGGGGCAGGACTAGACTCAGGTTGGGTTTCACTCATGCGTGGTTCATGGAGGCAATTGGCCACTTAGATCACCAGCTGCCTCTGCTGAAGTGGGATTTTGGGAGAACAGGAGTATGGAATCCGGAGTGTGCAGATTAGAACAGGTAAGGGGGGTCTAAATGAACTTGGTGGATTCATTTGGATAGCCAGGGATTCCCTTTGGAGAGATAAGGTACTCATTTAGGGACACCTTTGGGACAGGAAAGGCACCCTTAGGGAGAAGTAAGGCACCCTTTGGGAGAGGTAAGGAACCCTTTGGGATTATTAAAAGTGAAGATGGTCATACACTTTTTACACACAGACTCATTAGCACTTCCAAGCTGTAAAAGAGGCATCCAACTGATGAAGAACTGTAAAAGAGCTGTCCAGCTGTCAAGAAGTGTTAAAGAGCTGCAAAGCTGTCAAGGAACTGTAAAAGAGCTTGCTAGCTGTCAAGGAATTGTCCTGTTGTCAAAGAATTGTCCAGCTGTCAAGGGACTGCATAAGAGCTGTTCAGTTGTCACAGCTGTCAAACCTGTCCAGGTCGCGTCAAAGCTGGCAAGGAATTGTCCAAGCATTCTGGGTGAATTGGCATGGAGGGGGCAATAGCAAAGTGTAGTTGGTGGCCAGTGTAGGTTGAGTTGGCACTAAGCTGGGGGAAATGTTAGTGGGTAGAGGGGCACTAAGTTGGCATATAGGGAATGGGGCCATGGGGGTGGGTAAAGTGGCATAGATTGGCATAGGTGGCCTAGGAGCTATGGTAGTGGTGGGTGGGGGGCATGGGTTGGCATAGTTTGATATGTATGGGGCATAGGAAGTGTATTGGAAAGTAAAGGGCGGGGCGGGGGGTGGTTTGAGGGGTAAGGGCTGCTTTGTGTTTTATTAGTATTTTTTACTTATTTAAACACAGTGCCGGGGCAAGAGGCAGGCCTTGCATGCAGCCTGCCTGCGTACCCGGCAGCCTATGCATTTGTTCTGGGTTTGCGCTCACTGACTTGTTTTTCAGCCCGTCCCACACTACCCCACCCACCTCCACATCCCTCGCCACCCCCACCCCACCCACCCAACCAACCATTTTTTAAGGGTGGGTTCGCTGAGCCCGGATTTGGCAAACTCGACCCAGGAACAAATATCTGGGTCAATATCTTAATCTAGGTTATTAATATATATTTTTTTTTAGATTGCTGAGAGTTTTTGTCTTTGCCTGGTATGGCCAGTTGTGGTTAAAAAAAATCCAGCTCTTCAGTGTACCTGGATCACTCACACAACCTTTTTCAGGGTTCGTTCCTTTTAGCTGTCTCACACACACAGCTTCACCAGGAGCCCCATGCGCCTGCTCTCTTTCTGCTGAAGAGACACCACGTTTTTAGAACACCACTTGTTCTGACCACAGGCTGAAATCCAGTCCCCCAATTAGCTTCTATTTCCCCAGCAACCTACCAGAAGCTCATTTCTCTGAAGTTGGATGTCACTGCCAGGAAATCCAATTCAGAAACTCCTACCCTGAGAAATCTGGACCTGGTCTCTGTTTCAGCTAGGGACAGTGTTAAAAAACATGCTTTGAAACCATTCCATCACAATATATGCACTAATGACGCTAACTCTACCTATTTTCCAACTTATCTTCATCCCTCCATGATCTCTTTGTTGTCAGACAGATCCACAATATTCATTTATGCATGAACCACTATTTTGTGCAGTTTAATATTGGGAAGATGGAAGCTGTTTCTTCAGCCCCTGCCACAAACCCCATTCTCTACCCACCAATTCCAAGTGCCTCCTTGGCCATTATCTTAAACTGAAACAGATTGTTCGCATTCCTGGCAACCCCAAGCTAACTTTATGACCCCCATATATTCTCCATCACAAAGGCCATCTATTTTTATCTCTGTAGCATTACCTGCTCCTCCTGCTGCCTTAGTCCATTTACTGTTCAAATCCTTATCAAATACTTTGTCATCAGAATTGTTCGTTACACTGCTTTTCTCACTAGGCTCCAAACCTCATACCTTCCGAAACAAACCCATTCTACTGTTCACATTGGAAAATCCCATTACAATTTTTTATATTGTTATCTCTTTACGTTAAAGTATAACCAAAAATTGTGGTTTAGTAAGGTGTTTGGATAGGAAATGTTCACGTACACAAGGGTGGTTAATTTCTCTCGCTCGCCCACAGTAACCTCAAAGGGAGAGCGGCAGAATCTCCAAACCATGTAAACATTCCTGCTATTCTCCAGGAGTTTCTGTAACACTTGTGCCAAGGCCTCAGCAAGGAAGTAGAAGGACCCCAGTGGAATTTGTCCTCCAAGATTTTGGGTATTCCTCTTCAGATAACAAGATAGTTTGGTTTTGCAAAGTTGAACCGGAACATGAATGTAACTGGACTTTGCTTCTTATGTGTACTACTTTTTCTCAAAGACTTAAACAGCAACAACTTGCATTTATATAGTACCTTTGATATATCAGAATGTTCCAAGTCACTTCACAAGTGCATTATTAATCAACCTTTGGCACTGAACTGCAAAGGAGATATGAGGACAGATGACAAAAAGCTGGGTCATAGAAATAGGGCCAGGATTTTACAGCTCCTCCCACCCGACAGGATATTATGGTCTTGCCAAACTGAATGGAGATTTAAATGGCTTGCCGCATCTGCTGGGGGCAGACATGCCACGGTGGGGCCATAAGATCCTGGCCTCGGTTCTAAGGAGCATCTTAAGGGAGGAGAGGTAGAGGAGCGAAAGGTCTAGAGAGGGGATTCTAGACTTTAGGGCCAAGCAGCTGAAGGCACCGCCATCAATGTTGGAGCGATTAAAATTGGGGATGGGCCAGAGGCCAGAATTAAAGGACTGCAAGTATCTCAAATGTGTGTTTGGCTAGGGGAAGTTCATAGATAATAAAAAATATTAGAGAATAAATAACAAAGAATACATGTAGTGGATAACCTTGGTTATGCATATAATCTGTAGAAACCCAAAGAGTTCTCTAACTGTTTGCCTACTCAGAGTATAATCAAAATATTTCATTCTGGGGGCCATTTGTCCAAGCTTTTGAGTATTGGGAAATAGTGAGTACATTCTTAACCAGAAAAGCATATTTGTAAAAAAAGTCCATTGGAATTTATTCTATTTTGTATTCTATCCTCAGCATTATTTTCTCCATTCCTCATTTACTGGGACCTTATCTACTTTTTCATCCTGTCTGCTTATCTTTCTGCTTATTATATTTGCCTCCAGAATCAGTCTGGATAATAGACTTTTATTGTTGCTTGGTATTATTCTAATGGAATCCAAATGTCTCTCAGAATGCTTACCATTTTTCTGCAGCTGACTTCTTTCTTCTTCTAATGCATTTTCTCAATTAATTTTATCCAGTTTCTCTCATAACAATAACAATTGACTCCTGATGCCTAGCACATTAAATTTAACATTCTTGTCAAACTAGACATTATTATGGGTGCTTCCATCTTAAAACTCTTCCAAGACTCAATTATTACATCTATTTTGTAACTAAATCTTAAATCTAATGTGTTTTCCTACACTTACTACATTGGGTTATTTGGTGAATCAAAACTAGCTCCTTGGCTAGCCCCAGTGATGACCCATGATCTGTTCACTTTAATTAATTAAAGAATCTAAGGAACCTACAATGATACATCAGTTTGAGTACAAAAATTGATCGATTGAAGTAAATTCCTAACCTAGGTCGCCTACTGCAGACATTTTAAATTTTGACAGGCAAGGTTTAAAATCTTGGCCACAAAAATGTGGCTCCAGAGCATCCGTAGAATTGGTGTTACACATGCAGGTTTTGATTCCAAAATGGCATCCTTGTGCCTGTGCACGCAGTTCCAGCTTGACTCACACCGGTTGCCACTTTGGTGAGGCTGATAGTGCGGGAATTAGGAGCATGCACCGGAAGTATATGGAATAGACAGACTGTGATGTCAGTCATTGTGTAATGCTGATTTGATAACAGAGTTGCCATTTTAGACCTCATTGCTGAAGCTAATGCCCTCTCTTAAACATGCTCAGCTAAACATGTGTTCCGCAGTAGGACAGAGCGCCCGCCATATCAATTTAAGAGATCATCACCCACTTTCAAGTCAGTTAACTAATTTCTACTGGCTCTTTTTGAGTTTGTGGCAGTTGTAGGAGTCTCTGGAGTTGTTTAAAGTTGGCTGACAGGGAGTGGAGAAAGCCCTGGATCAGACTTCAGAGATTCTGGTCAGACCACTGACTTCCTATCATGGCTGCTGTCGTAACCAGCCCCGGAGCAAAGGGAGATTGATCAGAGGCAGCATAGAGAAGGACAAGCTGCTTGTTGAGGGAGGGGAAGGGAGAGATGGGCCCTCATCAGGAGGCCTTATCGATTCAGGATCTTCCAAGAACATTGCTAAGTCTTTATGTCAGGATCCGTGCAGCCTGGAGCAGGCAATATTTGTAAGATTTCCCAGTTGCCCATCCACTGCTGTTTAAAGGAGGTCACAGATGCTCTTTATGCCAGCAAAGGGGTGAACATTGACTTCTCCCTGGCCAGAGAGAAGCAGCCAGAGCTCATGGCTCTGCCAGGATAGCAGGCTTCCTTGTGGTGTTCGGTGCCATCAAGTACACACTCATGGTTTTGTGGATGCCACATCTAAATGCTGAGGTGTGAGGTGGACTGCAACCACAAGGGACTCCACTCCCTGAAAGAGCAGTTGGTATGTGCCCAGACACAACACTTCATGCTGGTGAATGCCTGCTATGGCAGCAGCCATGAGGTCTTTATTATTTGCCAGTTCACTGTTCCCACAGGTTTTGAGCCACAATATCAAACCAGATGTTGGCTACTGTTTGACAAGGGCTATCCAATTAACACCTGGCTCATGGGTCCTGCGTACAACCCAACATCACATGGTTGCTGCCACATGAAGCATCATAGTGCAGACCATTGAGGTATTCAAGCAAATCATTCTGCTGCCAGGACTGCTCTAGTGGAGTCTTGCAGTACTTATTGGAGTGTGTGTCCTGATTTGTTGTGGTCTGCTGTATCCCCAACAACCTAGTAAACAAGGGCCCAAAACTTGTCACCAGGAATATAGCAGGGACAGGAGGAGATAGAGATGGAGGAAGGGAAGAGTCAACAAGCACATCCCCTTTTAGGCCAGGCCATTCATGATCAGCTCATCCAACTATGGCTTAATGGAAAAGAATCCTAAATCCCCATCCCACAAGAGTGACATCGCAAGACAGCACGAGAGAGCAGCGGAGAGATTAGAACTAGCACAAGCGCGGGGAAACTTCAAAAAGTGACATCAGCACAAAGGTGATAGCTGATTGGTCTGTAGTGGGTAAGTGTTCTTCTCTAGTTTTTTTCTCCAGTTTAATAGATTAAGCTAAGGGAAGGTAAGGGTTCTAGTTTTTTATTAAAAGTACATAAATAATTTAACTTTTTTTACTGTATTTAACTTAAAGTAAGAGTTTTTCTTCAACTAGAGGCATGGCTCAGACCCATGTTATGTACCGCCTGTAACATGTGGGAAGTCCTAGACACTCCTTGCGCTCTGACTGACCACGTGTGCAGGAAGTGCCACCACCTGCAGCTACCTGAGCTCCAAGGTTCGGAGCTTGAGCGGCAGCTGGAGGCGCTGAGGTGCATCCACGAGGCTGGGAGTTTGCTGGATAGCACGTTTTTAGACGTGGTCACTCCACAGCTTACAGAAGTGCAGACAAAGAGGGAATGGGTGACCATCAGTCAGAAGAAAGGTGTCAGGCAGGTAGTCAGGAAATTCCCAGGGTGCATCTCACTAGAGAACCATTTTTCTGTGTTGGAAAACGGTGAAAGTGACAGTTCCTCTGGGGAGTGCAGCCATGCTCATGGCACTGTGAGTGGCTCAGCTGCACAGAGGGGGAGGATAAAGAGGGGAAGAGCGTTGGTGGTAGGAGACTCGATAGTAAGGGGAACAAACAGGCCTTTCTATAGTCATAGACATAACTCCAGGATGGTATGTTGCCTCCCTGGTGCCAGGGTCAAAGATGTCACCTAACAGCTGCAGGAAATTCTAAAGGGGGGTGGGCAAACAGACAGAGATCTTGGTACATATTGGTACCAATGACATAGGTAGAAAGAGGGATGAGGTTCTGCAAGCAGAATTTATGGAGCAAGGAAGCAGATTAAAAAACAGGACCTCAAAGGTAATAATCTCTGGATTACTTCCAGTGCCACGCCAAAGTGAGTATAGACAGAGGAGGTTAGTCCAGATGAATGCGTGACTGATAGATGGTGCAGGAGCTTTAGATTTCTGGGACATTGGGACCGGTTCTCGGGGCAGTGGGACCTATACAAGGTGGATGGATTGCACCTGAGCCAGAATGGGACCAATATCCTTGTGGTGAGGTTTGCTGGTGCTGTTGGGGAGAGTTTAAACTAACTTGGCAGGGGGATACAATCCTGAGAGGAGCTCCAGCAGGGGGAGATGCACAGCCAAAATTAGAAGAGAGAGCAAGTGATTCTGGAAGGCATAGAAATTATAGGCCAGTTAAGGCACAAGGGAGTTTGGCAAGGTTGGATGGTATTAATTTTAATGCAAGGAGTCTGACGAATAAGGCACAAATTAACACAAGGAAGTGTTATGTCATTGCTGTCACAGACACATGGTTGAGAGATGGCAGGATTGACAGCTCAATATTCCAGGATATTGGGTCTTCAGGCGAGACAGGGAAGGAGGTAAAAGAGGAGAGGGTATCGCAATACTGATCAAGGAATCAATTACAGCATTAAGGAGGGATGTCATCTTAGAAGGCTCCTCAAATGAAGCCATATGGGTAGAACTGAAAAAACAAAAAAGGAGCAATCACATTGCTGGGAGTGTACTATAGGCCCCCAAGTAGTTGGAGAGAAATAGAAGAGCAGGTATGTAGGCAAATTTCAGAGAAGTGTAAAAATAATAGGGTAGTAATTGAGGGGGATTTCAACTTCGCCAACATTAACTGGGGTTAGTCATAGTGTAATAGGTTTAGAGGGAGCTGAATTCTTAAAATGCATCCAGGAGAGCTTTTGAAACCAATATGTAGAAGATCCGACAAGAGAGGGGGTGGTCCTGGACTTAATTTCAGGGAATGAAGCTGGGCAAGTGGTGGAGGTATAGTAGGGGAGCATTTTGCAAATAGTGATCATAAATCTGTTAGATTCAAGGTTGTTATGGAAAAGGACAAGGATGGGCCTGAGATCAGAGTTCTAAATTAGGGGAAGGCCGATTTTAATAAGATCAGCTATGATTTGGCCAGAGTGGACTGGGAGCGGCTACTTTTAGGTCAATCTGCATCAGAGCAGTTGGATTCTTTCAAGAAGGAAATAGGGAGAATACAGGGCCAACGTATTCCAGTAAAGACAAAGGGTGGGACCAACAAATCTAGGAAACCATGCATGTCAAGTAATATACAGGATTGGATAAAGCGAAAAAGGGAGGCTTGTGGCAGATACCAAGGGGTCAAAACAGCAGAAGCCCTAGAGGAGTATAGGATGTGTAGGGGGGATCTTAAAAAAGAAATTAGGAGAGCAAAAAGGGGACATGAAAAAACATTGGCAGGTAAAATAAAGGAAAATTCAAAGTTATTTTACAAGTACATTAAGAGTAAGAGGATAACTAGGGAAAGCATAGGGTCCATTAAGGACCATAGTGGTAATTTGTGTGGAGCCGGAAGATGTAGGTAGGGTTCTAAATGAATACTTTGTGTAAGTGTTCATAAGAGAGAGGGACAACTTGGGAATGGAAATCAGACAGAAGGACTTTGATATAATTAAATAAACTAGCATAGAAAGGGAGGAGGTTCTAAGTAGTCTGGCAGGCTTAAAAGTATATAAATCTCCAGGCCCAGATGAAATGTATCCCAGGCTGTTGAGTGAGGCAAGGGAAGAGATAGCAGGGGAGCTGGCAATAATTTTCAATACCTCTCTGGCCACAGGAGAGGTGCCAGAGGACTGGAAGACAGCCAATGTGGCACCATTATTCAAGAAGGGAGGAAGAGATAAATCAGGGAACTACAGGCCAGTCAGTCAAACCTCAGTGGTGGGGAAACTATTGGAAGCAATTCTGAGGGACAGAATTAATCTACACTTGGAGAGGCAGGGATTAATCAAGGACAGTCAGCATGGTTTTGTTAAGGGGAGGTCATGTCTGACCAATTTGATTGAATTTTTTGAAGAGGTGGCCCGATGAGGGCAATGTCTTTGATGGAGTCCACTTGGACTTCAGCAAGGCTTTTGACAAGGTCCCGCATGGGAGACTGATAACAAAGGTAAGAACCTATGGGATCCAAGGCAATTTGGCAAATTGGATCCAGAATTGGCTGAGTGGAAGGAAGCAGAGGGTGATGGTCGAGGGGTGTCTTTTGTGACTGGATGCCTGTATCCAGTGGGGTTCCACAGGGATTGGTGTTGGGTCCCTTGCTGTTTGTGGTACAAATAAACAATTTAGACTTGAATGTAGGAAGGCTGATCAGTAAGTTCACGGATGACACAAAAATTGGTGGGATGGTAAATAGTGAGGCTGATAGCCTTAGATTATAGGAGGATATAGATAGGCTGGTCAAATGGGCTAATCAGTGGCAAATGGAACTTAATCTGGATAAGTGTGAAGGTGATGCACTTGGGCAGGACAAACAAGGCATGGAATACACAATGAATGGTAGGACCCTGGGGAGTACTGGGGATCAGATGGACCATGGTGTGCATGTCCACCGGTCCCTTAAGGTAGCGGGACAGGGAGATAAAGGTGGTTAAAAAGGCATACGGGATACTTGCCTTTATTAGTCGAGGCATAGAATATAGGAGCAGTGAGGTTATGCTGGAATTGTATAATACACTGGTTAGGCCACAGCTAGAGTATTGCATGCAGTTTTGGAATTCGCATTATAGGAAGGATGTGATTGCACAGGGGAGATTTACCAGGATGTTGCCTGGGCTGGAGAGTTTTGTTTATGAGGAGAGATTGGATAGACTAGGGTTATTTTCCTTGGAGCAGAGGAGATTGAGGGGGCACATGATTGAGGTGTATAAAATTATTAGGGGCATAGATAGGGTAGACCGGAAGGAACTTTTCCCCTTGGTGGAGGGATCAATAACCAGGGGAGTATAGATTTAAGGTAAGGGGCAGGAGGTTTAGAGGGGATGGGAGGAAGAATTTTTTCACCCAGAGGGTGGTGGGAATCTGGAACTCACTGCCTGAAAGGGTGGTAGAGGCAGAAACCCTCATAACATTTAAGAAGTTTTTTTGCGATGCCATGGCATTCAAGGCTATGGGCCTAGTGCTGGAAAATGGGATTAGAATAGTTAGATACATGTTTGACTGGCGCAGACTCGATACGCTGAAGGGCCTTCTTCTGTGCTGTAGACCTCTATGACTCCTATAATAGTCCCTCTGTACCTGACCATCACAGCATCCTCTTGGCCACAGTGCTGAAATAAAAGCCACCACAAAATGCAAATTCCAAAGCAACTTCATCCAACAAACCAACCAATATTTCATACCAGAGGTCAACTAATCACCCCGATGCATTTCTTTCGTGGCTATCTTGCGGGTTATTTTGCCTTTCCTAGTGCTCCTGCGCTGTGCTACTCCAGTGGCTATAGCAGGGTTAGTGCAAGGCCGCTGACTTTCTTTGGGAGAGACTGCAGATGGCCTTGCAGGATGCTGTTGAGCAGCTTTGGGCCTAGAAGGCCTGTCTTCAGAGCTGCGCCTGTTTGGCATGGTGGCAGCAATCTGAGCTGACTGGCTGATAGGCAACAGCTAGGACACTGACAGAGTAGCCAGGTGGAAGGTAGAAAGCTGTAATCCTGGGAAAAGACAGCAGGTTCATGCTCCACAGAACAACTACCGCTCCCCTGAGGTGACACCTTAGCAATCCTAATAATCTGTTGAAGGGCAGGCAGGAACATTTCCTATGATTTCAGTGGTGCTGCTGGTCCACAGCCTGAGTCATGGCTACTTCAATGACTTCCAGCATTATCTCCACTTTGGAGGTGAGGATATGCAGCCTTGCCTGTGGTTAGGTTTTGCTGCCTGGTGATTAATGAGATAATAGGTTAGGCTTTTTTTTTCCATTACCATAAACGTTAATACCAATTGTTAATCATCCAGGGAAGTATAATGTGGAAATTGGATGCCAAGAGGTGACTTTGTATACCTGAACATTGCAAATGTGTTTGGGTGATGTTCTTGTCACAGTTAAATAGCTGTCAGTGCCTGTCAGTTGTGAAATGTGGGTGTAAGGTGCACAGCAATGCTAAATATGTGAGGATGAGGTAAGGTTATGTATGTGAGGTCTGAGTCATTTTTGATTAAAAAAAGACTGTTGCCAGCTGAGTGAAGGGGGATCATGAATGGAGCAGTGTGTGAAGCTTGTAGTTTATTTGTGTGGATGTGACCTTTGATAATAAACTGCATTTGGTGACTCCGCAACGGAGGGTGCAGTTCCTGCCCATGCACCGTTGCAGTGCTTGTATTAATGACAAAGCTCACATTCCTTAATATACCACATACTATATACTATGCTTAATCTCCAGTAGTAGTCTTTCTCCATCCCAAACCGAACCCAGGCCTGGGACACAGTGACCAGGAATTCAACCACCCTCACTCTGGGGCCATCCATACTGAACACAGAGCTGCTGCTACTGCAGAGACCAAGGGTGGGAACGACAGTCAGACCCTCACCAGACTGCCTCACTCCAGTACCCCCGATTCCCAGCCTCCCAGTGCCCACGCCGAGTTGGTGTTTACAATCTAGCCAGCGGCAACAGCCCAGTCACAGTGAAGTGGCGACAGATCCCCTGGTAATATCATATGCCCACCACTGAGGAAAACTGCACATGCGTGGGTGGATGCAATGTGAGGCATGCGCACATACTCACAATTTGTTTCAAGTTGGCATAAGGTGATGTAGTGGTGACGATACATTCATTGATCTTGACCATGCATACGAGGTCATTAAGCTACTTCCTCCACTGTATCCAGGTCCTCGGGGCTAGACTGCTGCCATTGACAGCGACAGCTATGTCCTCCCACTGTTTGGAGGACCTCCTGTGGACAGAGGACCTCTCTGCTCCTGTTCATCTCTTGCACCACGACCTCCAGTGCTGCTTCAGCGAACTTGCAGCATGCTTGCTGCTCTGTGGCATCATTTTCCCCTCTCCTTTTCATTCAGAGACAATCCCACTGCTGCAGGCGAAATGCACCTCCTCTTTCAGAGGTGCAGGATGACTTTTAGTAGCGCAAACTAATTTGAAGTGATGTTAACCTTGCACGGACTCAGGGCTGCCCTACTCTGGCATGCAGCTCATTTAGAGCTGGGCTGCGTGCCACTATAATTTAAACTAGCAGACAGCATGAAGCCTGCGTGCTGCCTGCACTGCAGCATAAGGGTTAATCACACAACAAGATCCCCGTGCCTGTTTTTAGGCCTTATCCAACTCCTCCTCCTTTGAGTTGTAATGACACCAGTAAAACATGGCCTGTTCAAACATGGTAGAATGGTAGAAAGAAATGAAGTCATCTGAACAACTGTTAATTACCACTCAAAGAAACAAACATATACAAAAGTAAAAGCAAAATCCTAGTGGCCTTAACTCCGGGAGAAGGGGTGGGTGGCGGGTGGTCATTTTTTGACGCTGTTTGGCTGAAGGAGAGGGCCCCTCTGCTCTGGTGGCAATGGCTGCCTCCATGGCAACAGCACTGCCTGACCTCAGCAAACACCCCACCCACCCCCAACCCCCACCAACCACGCCCCCCCACCCGCCTCCACCTCACCGGGGCCTGCCTGACTGGCCTTAGAGCCCCAGGCCCCACTTATCTGACTTTGAACATGCATGGCCTTTGATGTGCTGGCATCGTTTAGGTGCAGTCCCAGCACTGGCCACCGCACCCAGTGGCGCTGCTGAGATTACCCTCTGTTTGGGCCAGGCTGCTGTCCGGAATTGCCAACTGGTAAAATGCAGCCCTGGGTCCCGCTGCCCAACAAGGTGGGGTCACCCCCGATTTTCGGCCCAAGTAGCAGGACCCCTTCTGCTTCCGTAAAATTGTCTCTGTCTCCTCAGATGCTGCCAGGCCTACTGAGTAATTCCAGCATTTTCTGTTTTTAGTTCAGATTCCCAGCACCTGGAAGATTTTACTCTGGTGTTAGGCCGAGGTTTCTCGGCCCCATTGGGCATTTTGGTGGGCAGCGGGGGGAACAATATGGCGAGGAGGCACGTAATCGGTTTTACGCCATTGTGAAACCAATTTGCGGTCGTCTGCTCCACTCCTCAATGGTGGCCGCGTTTCCTACCACCGCACTTCAGGAATGTCATTTTAATACATTTACATCTAATTATAAGCCCTGCTCGCTGGAATCATCACCACCCCACAACCCCCACCCCCACCTCCACCCCCCAACGTGACACTGGATCATCTGCGCACGTCGACAGGATTGCACACCAACATGTTTCACAACAGTACACAAGCAATGTGCACCTGGCGAGCTGCACTTTACTTGGGACTTCAAGGTTTGTTTGCCTACCTTGCTTCGGGTAGCACTCAAGGTCATCAGCGCCAGGCTTTGCAGACAGCACCACATGACTTTTAGGGTGGCTCACAGGCAGGTCTCTACCTACCAGACCAGCTATAAGGTGGGGGGTGGCTTTTCAATGGCTGCAGAGCTAGGGCTTGCTTAGGGAAAGGGGAGACGTGGCCTCAGGCAAGGGAAATGGCTTCAGGGTGAGGGCTGTACTGGGGTATGTGTGGGGGCAGATGTTGATCTGTGCAAGTGGCCTCAAGATGGTGAGGCTGAGCAGGCAGTCTCCAGAGGAGATAAGGCCAGATGGAGATGTGAGAGTATGTGTGAGAAAGTGAATGATGAATGTCCCTTGAACTGGCAGTGAGTGAGATGCCAGTGAATGTGTGATGGACTTGTGAGTGTGTGATTTTAGAGTGATGAGGTGGTTGCATTACCTTGGTGGCACCAATGAGATCGTTCATCCTCTTGCTGCACTGGATGGCTGACCTCTTGTGTGCAGCATTGGCACTGACAACCGCTGCCACTGCCTCCAAAGCCAGAGTGGTGAGACTGTTGGGCCTCCTGCGGCCAGAGCAGGGGTAGAGGACACCTTGGCAGGCCTCCACGATGTCCAAAAGACATCCCAAGTGTGCATCACTGAACCAGGGGCTGCACTCTTCCTGGTTTTTGGGGCCATGTATTCACCAGAGCAGTCCTGGGCACTCTGCATGAGGAAGCAGTGAGGTAACGGCATGAAGGGCAAATCGGAGGCTGCCTGCCAGTGAGATGGTTTGTTTCCTGTGGCTGCATAATTCATGAGGTGGAATGGGATGATGCGGCACAAAAACCCGCGTTGCAGCTGGCCAGTAAACAACATTTTTCCCCCCCTCTACGGCACTTTGTGCAAATCTGAGATGATTCTGCCCTTAGACTTTATGCATAAGGTTTTGCAGATCATTTAAATAGGCACAACATGAACAGTAGGAAGCAAAAACAAAAATTGCTGGAAAAACTCAGCAAGTCTGACAGCATCTGAGGAGAGAAAGACAGAGTTAACTTTTTGAGTCTGTAAGACTCTTCTTCAGAACATCAGGTTTTCCAGCAATTTTTGTTTTTGTTTCAGATTTCCAGCATCCGCAGTATTTGCTTTTATGAACAGTAGGAAGTTTTGTCTCTCGGGGATGAAGCTTCAGGTTGTTTATTTCAGTTTATTCATAAGCAAGAAGATCATGTTATGGGAGGCAAAGCATGGATTTCTCAGAAAAAAAATACAAATTACATCTAAAAAGACAAAATAAAGGGATGCTAGATGTGCTACACCTAATAGCATCCACAAGTGTTTTAGTGGCAAGGATAACATATCAATGAGGCAAGTGGACCCTCCTGTAAGTATTCCTGTAAATGTGAACAATAATAGAAGGGTGATTGTGGGTGCAAACAGAGATTAGTGGTGTGTAGATCAGGAGATCATTTTGGTGGAAGCCAAAATTATTGCAAGCCAGATTCCTACATGCTACCCTATCTTTCACTAAACTGATTAGATCTAATTTAATTGATTACAGTAGAAGGGCATCGGGACATCCTGGAAACAATTTTGCCAATATTTTGTGATTAACACTGAAGTCGATAACGCAATTTCCAGCACTCATTGTGTGGCTGCCCATCAGGGACAAGTGAATCACACAGGTCCTGAACCACACAGTGTAATGGTCCAGATTTCACAGTCAGTGATAAAGCGAAAGTGCTCACCACTGACCTCAAAAACAGCTGCCAACAAAGACCTACTGATCCCATCAGGCGTAGTTTGAATTTTAGCTTTTCTGGGCCAGTAAGGTTGCTTAGCTGTAGTTATGAAATAAGCATGCCATTAAAAACAATCGGGGCCTGGTTTTCTTTCTGGGGTAAAGAAACAAGTTTGGGATTGTTTCCATGTTTCCTAAAGGGGGATGTGGCCACAGCCATCCACAGGGGTGGATATTAATTGGCTGGAGAATGGGTTGAGTGGCCAATTAGCAGCCCTAGGGGCAGGAATGAAAGCAAAATGAAAGAGACCCAGCCAGCTTAAACCTTTCACGTGGATGCCATTTCATGAAACGATTGTTCCATCACTGAGGGAGCAGGAGAGGCAGAGGTTTAGAATTCAGGGCAGGGCTGCTGTTACTTCGCTGATGTCGGCCTGAGGTCCTCTTTGGGGCAGTGAGTGAGAGGAGGGGGGTCCTCTTTCCAGAGGGTTCAGGAGAAGGCCACCTTCCCAGACAAAGCAGGCCTGGAGAGATGTGGCTGAGATTATGAGCAGGCAGTATATGGTCAGGAGGAACTGGTCCAGGCCCTCATGAGCAGCCTCTCGAGTATATTCAACCTCGAGCAGACAGCTGAGGAGCCTGAGGGCACATGCTGCTCCTGGAAAATGGGAGGAGTGTAAGCCCAGGGTAATTACTGGTCCCTCAGCAAGGCTCAAAACCCTGATGCTGTTGTGGACCTGACAGCACTGATATATGCAGCTTCCTGCTGGCATTGGCCATAGACCAGCAATGCCTCATCTCTCTCTTTCTTTTGCCCTTGCAGGGGAATTAGGCTCAAAATGCAAGTGAAAGGGCCCGGGTAAGACCATTGACACAATGGACAAGGGAGCTATGGCGGTCACTATGCTAGCCACGAGCAAATCAGGGAAGGCGAGATGGGATCCCCTGGTGGAGAGAGGGAATCAAAACTTGAATGTGTAGATTAAGGGGGTGCATTGCACAGTAGCCAGTCTGGCAGCATGCCAATGAATATGCTGCATTGGGAAACCTCAGCTCTGCTGAGGCTTCTGCTCTCCAAGGCTAGTTCACATGGTCTCTTCTTGTGTCTGCTGCAGCTTCAGACATCAAGGCAAAAGGGTAAATTCCTGTGTCTGCACAGGGCCAAGTGCTGCCAGAAGACATGGCCAGATAAGGACTGTAACACCTTACAAGCCGACTCTTCACAAATACAGTCACCTCGATGGGTCCTCGCATGCACATGGATAAGGTGACACTGCGTGAGGAGTACGTCACAAGTGAGCAGGAGGAGGTGAGAGAGGAAGAGCCAGCTGTGGGCAATCCCTCTCAGCTAGATACGGATGTAGGGCCTCAGGAGTCACAGGAAAGGTGACTACATAGACCAGCAGCAACAGTTGTGCTCTGATATATCAAAGTTCCCTGAGGCAGTGCATGGTCATGGGCTGAGAATGGAGAAGTCCATTCAGTTCATGCCACACTATGTAGCCTTGACCAGTCAGTGGTGCTGATGGCTGATGGTTCAGAGATGCTTGGAGCAAACGTCAATGCTCCCAGCTGGTGCTCCCTCCAAAAATGGAGTGCCAGTCAAAGGCTTACGCTGTCACTGAGGAGGATGAGGATGCCCCACCGCCTCACAGTGCATCATGACCATCATCATCAGCCTCCACTGCCCCTCTGACCGAGGGTCCATCTGTGTAGCAAGGCCCTATGATGAAGGCCACCCCTGAATTGATGCTGGTGCAGCAGCCTCCGGAAGTGCCCCCGCTGGCACCTCCACGACAAGGACAGCTGCCATGTGCGTCTCAGCCACAGGCAGAGAGAAGTGAGCAGGCTGCCTCCACCTCATCCAAAGCAACAAGGGTAGAGCCGCATAGAAGCGGCCAAGAGCAGAGGCCACTGCATTGGGCTAAGCACTGAAGGAGTCACTGGTGTTTGTTTCAATTGTAACTGAACACTTTTCCTATTTTTTAACACTAAGTAAATATTGACACATAAAACTGAGGCCCAAATTTTTTGGATGGTGGCATCTAGCTTCCTGCCATCTGAAGATTCGGTGGGGAACACACCCTCACAGACATTTCACACTCGAATGAGCATTAAGTGGCTGCAGACGGGACTACCATCCTTCATTTGCCTGGATGAGCGCTACTTCAACAACACTCAAGAAACTGGACACCATCCGGGACAAAACAGCCACTTGACTGGCACCCCTTCCACAAGCATTCACTCCTTTCACCACTGACACACAGTGGCAGCAATAAATGACACAGTATAGTTTTTTTTTCAATAATTTAAAATTAAATTACTCACAAATGAAGAACTAGACACTTATTAAAAATGCAATTTTTTTGTAAACCAATTTTCAATAATAAAACTTTAGCAGGTTACCATACTGGAGGTTAGTCTTGTCAATCTCCTTATTATCCAACTACCCTTCCCAGAGGTGACCCTGTAGACACTGCTAGGAGGTCAGCTTTCATTACCCATCTCTGCGTCCCCCTCCAGAATGTCTATTCATTTGGGAACAAGACCCTGCCATTGATGAGCTTATTGTGGATGTATACCCTACAGGGGTAAGAACATGCATGTTCTTAACCACAGGTTAAGTATTGCAGTTAGGCACCACCTTGTCCAGCAAGAGAGAGGGAAGTGTTTCAGTGATTGTTGTGCAGTGTGTCTGAGTGATGTGGCTGTCATAGTTTAACAGCTGGCAGTGTGTGCAAGCTGTGAGGTGTGACTGTGAGGCTTGCAGCAGTGCTAAGTGTGTGAGGGTGAGGTGAAGTTATGAAAATTAACTGTGGGTCATGGTTGATAAAGATTTTTGGTAGCTGAGTCATTGGGTGTGGATAATTGAGCAGTGTGAGATGCAGTTAAAGGACATTGCATTTGAAGAGTCATTTACCAACCTGGACCACCCTTGTGAAGTCATTGAGCTTCTTGCAGTACAGCATCTAGTTCCTCTGGGCTATACTCCTAGCATTGTCCACACAGCTGTCTGCTTCCACTGCCTTCTGAGAGTTTGCCTGGGGCCTCCTGGCTCTCGGTGGCTGGATGACATCTCTCTTCCTCTGAGCTTCATCGATCAGGGACTTCAATACGTTCGGAAACCTTGGAGCCCGTTATCTTCCATGTTGCGCCATAATCCACGCTTCTTCTCGCTCACACACGCTTCTGCAACCAGTTCCAGCACATGTTCTAGCCAAAATGCCCCTCCCTTTTAAGTGGTGCAGACTGGCTTTAACCTTTCATAGTTTTGCAGCTCTCTGCTCGAGTGTGCTGCCACTTAACAATGCAATTAGCTCTGACTGTGTGCTACTATCATTTAAAAGGCAGACAGGACAAAGTCTTTGTGTTGCTTGCATCCAAGCATCCAAACCCCACACCTTTTTTCTGGTCTTATCAGATTTTGCGGCCTAAATAAGTCAGAATCAATGCCTGTGCTAAAACCTAACTCATTGGATGGAACTTGCCCTTGATGGCCATCCTCTAACATGTAATGAGAGGATTTGTGTGAATATATCTTTCTTCTGGATACTAGTGACATTGTGAACACGGGGACAGAGTTCCTGTTGAATGACTTGCTAGAAATAATGAGTGGAAGAAAGCTTTGTTAGTCTTTTCTTTCCCATCCCTAACACCCAGCAACCAAAGGAAATCTCCCTCCCCATGCCCCTGTAGGTGAGGGGAGAATTAGGCTCAATGGTAATGTCCCCCTCAGTCAAATGCACACTTGGCAATCATGAGCATCGCTCCTTTGGCAAGGTGGCAGCATGGGCAGATAGATCCAGGAGCGCAGTATGGGAAGGGGGGAGGAGTACAGGGTGGGGTGTGGGGTGGGGAGCATAAAAACTGGAAATAAAATTTAAGAACACTTATATTTTCAGTTATATAATCCAGTGATTTTTCTGGTATTGCGTGTAGATAAAGAAAATTATTTTGAAGTAAACAACTGTTTCTGTTCTTCATCTACAATCTCAAGATTTTTCAGTTGAGGTTCAAAGCTTCATGAATCTTTTGCCAGAATCTTGCAATGGCCAAACTGTGTAAAGACAGAAAGCGAGAACTTACATGTACATAATGCCTTTCATAACCTCAGGAGGTCTCTCAGCATTTTACAGCCCTTGAACTACTTTTGAAGTCTGGCCATTCTTGTCATTGCAGCCAAATTGTGGTGCAAAGTAAGGTCCCACAAACAGCAGAGGTATCAGGTATTTTGTTTTAATGATCTCGGTTGAAGGATAAATATTGGCCAGGTCACCCAAGGAGAACACCTCTGCTTTTCTATGGCGTGTGGGCTCGGTGGGAGTGGGTGGGAGCAGTCGCGGAGACAACTGCCGCCCGCGATCAGCTCTGCGCCGCCATTTTACGCAGACCGGCCAATTGAGGCCCATCCAGTGGAATACGCGAGCCATAGCACTCTGCGCTACGCTACCTGTGCGTGCAGTGAGGGGGTGGGGGGGGGGGGGGGGGTGGTGGGTCGGGGGCGGGGGGGGGGGGGGGTGGTGGTAGAGTCGGGGCCAGTGCTCTTTCTTGAAAGAGAGCTTCAATCTCCCTGAAGCACGAAGCTGCCTCAGGGAGATTGAATCGATATCGAAATAATTAAATAAATGGTTTAAAAATTTATTTAAACATGTCCCCTTATGTGACTGTGTCACATGAGATGGGACATGTTTTGATATTTAGGAAATTTTTAAAATTTATTTAATAAAAGCTTTAGGAAACCTCATTCCGCTCGTGGACGAGGTCTCCTAAGAAACGCAAAGGCCACCTGGCCTTTTCGCCTGCCCGCCAACCTTAAGGTTGGACGGGCAGCGTTACTAATGACATGAATTACTTTCTTAAGGGTCTTAATAGGCCATTTACGTATCAGCGGGCGTGCAGCTAACTCCGGTGTGCAATCGCCGATCGAAACGTCACGGGACTGCGCGATGACATCAGGACGCACGCCCAACATCATCACGTGTCATTTTATGCATCAGCATGTTGGATCCGCCCCTGCACGCCGACTGAAAAATCCTGCTCTATGAATGGTGCTATGGGATACTTTACATATTCAGAGGTTCTCAATTTAACATCTCATCTGAAGGCAGCACCTCCAACAGTGCAGTACAACCCCCTGACTCAGAAGTGAGAACATTGTCGCTGAGCCGCGCCTGATAAAATCTGTTCCGAATCTGTGAGCCCCAAAGATGAATCATATTGGACTTGCAACACTAACTCTGTTTCACTCCCCACAGATGCTGCCAGACCTGCTGTGTTTGTCCGGCACTTTCTGGTTTTTTTTTCTGACACAAGCTGTGAGTTATTAATGAAATAAAGCTAGCAAAGATTTTCTCTGATTGGTCTTTCTGGCAATCTCCTGCCTGATCATGCAGGCGCCTAGAAATCAGACATAGTAAAGTTTACTCATTAAAATGCCACTTAGGTTGTGCATGGGAAATGGATGAATTGGCAGCACTTCATTCACGAAAAAATGGAATATATCTTCGGGAACAAGACTAGATGAAGCAAGAAAATGAACACTTGTGAATGAATTATAAAGCTGCATTCTAACTGAAGGTTTCAAAAGCCACTGTAAAGCAAAATTCAAATGATCTTTGTGCTTATCCTTGTTTTTGGCAGATGTGCAGATCTTCTGTGGCATTACGTGTGGTGAATCAGAGGTGTTGTACCAAGTTATATTGCCAGACTTATTCTAATTGGGGTTTGCCCGTTAACTGCCCTTGAACACGGAAGCACTGGGAAGGGCGTCTTGGGTTTTGCAGTGATTTGTTGGAGAGAGGGACTCCCAGGAGTTAAGCATGCTGTGAGTGATGTGCATGGTCCAGGAATTTTTAAAAATATACAGTGCAGAAGGAGGACATTTTGCCCATCATATCTGTGTTAGCTCTTTGAAAGAGTGATCCAATTACTCTCGCTGCCCTGCTCCATAACCTTGCAAGTTGTTTCACTTCAAGGGGATATTCAATTCTCTTTTGA
The DNA here is from genome assembly GCF_017639515.1 of Carcharodon carcharias. Classification (NCBI taxonomy): domain Eukaryota; kingdom Metazoa; phylum Chordata; class Chondrichthyes; order Lamniformes; family Lamnidae; genus Carcharodon; species Carcharodon carcharias. The sequence continues at coordinate 26,552,964 of NC_054472.1, read as the reverse complement.
AAGTTATTATTGAATCTACTTCCGCCACCTTTTCAGGTTGTGCATTGCAAATCGTAACAATAGTACATGGAGAATTATAGTCTGGATGCACACTTTCCTATGTATGTGCCAGGGACACGGAAGTGTGAAGAGCGTCCCACTAATGTGTGCCAGCATATACATTTTAACAAACCTATATTTCCATTAATGAAAAGATCTCACCCTCATAAATGCTTAAAAGTGCTGTTTCCAAATATCTTTTTATATATGTGCGATTACTAAGTGGAGCCCAACGCTCAATTTCAAAATGCATCGAAAAAGTCCCACAAACTCATTAAATAGATAAAAATCCATTAACTTTTAACTCCAACACCAGACATACCTGTAGGTGGAGCTGTGTTCGAGTTTCTCAACATTGAATATTTCAGAACATTAGCTATTAAAATAACACCAGTGTATTGTGAGAGGTTCAGGCCAGTTGCTATAGTTGGCTTAATCTAGTTGCTGCTAACAGCTATTTTTTCATAGTCAGTTAAATCAGGTATCAGGTATGTGCAAAACAATTTCCCATGAAGCTCCCCTTGTTCAGCTCCTGACCTTACTCCCGTATTCCCGTTGACCATCCCCTGTCACAACCTCCAACACGCTGTCGTCCTCTTTCAGCTGTTCAAAGCTGAATTGCCTTCCCTTGGGACCTTGCCCTGAGCACTTCTGTGATGAACGACTGGACCTCTGCCTATCTGCCTGCACTGAATGCCCAGTGACAGCTTTCCACTATCTTTGCTTTCCCATTCAGTGAGAGGTAATCAATAGCCCATTATGTAATGCTTCAGCCACGAACGAATCAGATGGATGAGGTAGAGGATGACGAATATTCCGAAGGAAAGAACGGCCCATAACTTCCGCAATTCCCAGCGCCGGATTTGGGGGGGTATCCCAAATATGTGCTGGGGAATCTCTCTGGGAAGTTTCCAGGTAAAGTTTTGCATGTCAGTTACCCAGAGGTGCACACTTCCTCTGGACAATTGCGCTGTGCTGGGAACCATCCAAAAATGCAGTTTAAATCGCAAACTTCGGATGGTTCCGCTGGGGTTATACCAATAGTTACCCAGAAGATGTTAGAAGAATTAAAACCTCTGAGTAATTATTGTAAAGACCCGGGCTGAATCCACACCCTCAGCCCCCGCACAAGACTCCCCATCCCCCACCTCCCCCAACCTCCAACACCTCCCACCCCTCTCCCCCGCCAACCTCGTACCCTCCTCTACAGCTGTACAGATCTTCACAGGAGCTGAACAAGCTTAATTCTTTCAAGCAAGAGCAGCCAGCAGGCCAACATTTCCCCAAAGTACAAAGAAGAAGAGAAAGAAAATAAAAGAGAAGAGAAGAGAAGGAAAATTTCTGTTCATCACCTTTATAATGCAGCCCATAAGCAGACATCTCTGTCTAAGGAGTTCGGTGCTTTCCAAGAAGATGATTCTGGAAAGCATATGTCCTATACATCCTCAAAGTGAGGTAAGAACACAGCCAGAGATTGACGCCACTAGTGCAAGAGACTGTGAGCTGGAGGTGTAGGAGAATGTATGTGTGATAGTCTGGGGATAAAGACTCAGGGAGATGTAGAGAAAAGGCTTTACTCTGATGATAGCTAGTGAGCATGTGTGTAAGGTGCTCTGTCACAGTGATGTCACTCACTGAGAGGAGATGAGTGTGAAGCATCTTAGAGAGTAGTTCCAGCTTTGACTTGGTCTTACTTAACCTTCGTAAATAGTTAGTATGTAAATAAATGTTTTTGAACAAAAGACTATTGCCTAGAATAAGAAGCCAATGAATCCCAAGCTAATCCCACACTAACAGAATAAGGTGAGAAACTAGACTGAAGCCGAAAGGGCCAGGGCAGAGCAGCTTTAGCAGTGTTTCAGCTTGGTGGGCAAAGGGAATGGTGTAAGCAGATGCAGCTGAATGGATGGTCTCAGTCTTAACAATAAAGAAGCCCATGAGCTCCTCACATTTGTCAGTGAGAGTGAAGCAGGCAGGGAAGATGGGCTTAAAATGATGGATGATATTTGAGAAAAGAACCTGAGGCATATGCCACACAACAGGATGATCAAGGAAAAGGAGAAAGTGAGGCTAAGTGATACTTTGATGTGGCCCAGCCAGATATGATGACCAACTGTATATGAATCAGATGCGCAAGTTTGTCCCTGTTATACTTGAGGGAGTAAAATGGCAGGCATACCATAGGAATGACCATGAGTTTTTTCTGGAGACAAGAGTAATTCTAGTTTTGCAGTTTTCCTATTCAAAAAATGAGGCATCAGATGACTGCTCCATGATGCATAAATTGTAGAGTAAAGGGTTACTGATTATGTTAATGAGACAATAATGGTTATGACGGTGTAAGCATGGCAGCAAGGGTTAGACGACCAAAAGGCTCCAAGAGAACAAGATGCAGAGTAGTCCATGTCCAGTAAACCATATGCTTATCATGAGGTCTTTGTAAATAGTTCTTAATAAATAGTTTCAAGGTAAACTATATACCAATCTCAAGTCACTCGTAGAATAAGCAAAACCTCATCAAGACAGGCTAACAACTCAAAACATAAGTTCCGTATTGATTTCAAGAATCTGGTATTCACCTAGTGGGCATTTTACTCACTGGAGTGAGGACGGTAGAAGATCTTATGATTCATCTTAGGCTTTGGCTTGACTGATCATGTCTGTATCTCTATTTGGTTACGGTCCATTCAACCGAAGATGCTGAGAAATCGTGTAAGAGCCAAAAACATTTGCCTTGTTGCTGATTGATTCAGGGATTCCTGAAAGAAATAGATGACTTGCCAGCTATCACAAGCAACGCATCAGTCATAAATGGAAAGGACATGGATGTGGCATTGTGACTAATGGCACTTGCAGCGCTCGCAACAGATCCTTATGATTGTTGCTGTCAATCTCCCAGCCACAGACAGAGGAGTCAGAGTCACTGAAGCCCCCTCCAAACTGGGTGCAATCAATTCTGCAGCTTGGCCATTATTTCTTCAGCAAGCCCAAGTTGTCATAATCTCTGTTGTTCTGACACTTGCAGGTAATTGATTCAGCATCTGAAGACCCTTTGCTTGAGATAACACTGGCTTGTGGCCCTCCTCCTCCTTCTTCATGTCATCTTTTGACAAGCCCATTGCTGCAACGATGCTAGCTAGGCATTTCATTATGCAAGGATCAAAATGTTCAGTTTGCTCCTTTGTTGATGTTAAACTCTGATAAAAGCAGGCCTATTTTGAACTTGGAGCTGGCCTTTTTACCACAGCCCAAAATTACATACATCGCTTTAGTTGTTTCAATATTCCCCCTAATAACTGCTTTAATTTGATGTTTTTACAACTAGCTCTTCATCTAAACCACATGTAAACAGCTATGATTTAAGAGGGAAAGAAGGAAGCACTCACATTTCTATTTTACGAGCGCCCGATGTCTCAAATGCTATGTAGCCAATGGAGTACTTTTGAGTGTGGTCACTACTGTAATGTTACGTCAACAATCTGTAAATATACTTGTAATTCATACAAAGTCAGTATAATGTAAAGGAAAGATAATTTTGTTTCTTAATATTACTGTCTGATACTTTAAAGCAGGCATATGGGGGCTGTGTAGTGTGTCAATGTGTGTGCGTGCCTGGTTTAATTAAGCTGCAGACAGTCAGACTGCAAGGTTTGAATCATCAATAGGGTTTAGGTGTAAAACAGGCATTTGAAATAGAGATGGGTAAGCTAGGATGAAGTCTCAGCAGCTACAGCGTGAATGGAATTTGCGTGTTTGGATAAGTTGAGGGGTTGTTTGATTTTCAACGCGTCATGATAAGATGTTTATAACCGACAAGATAAATAGGGCAAAGTTATTAAGTTTATTTTTCCTGTAAGTGTTGGCCATAATAACAATGTGAAAGATTTTTATAATTTGGGAAAAGTAACAACCAATGGAATTTACAGATCAAAAGGGAGGAAATATATTTAAAGAAAGATGGAAAGCTGTACAAGGTGTGGCCATTTGAGATCTTGGAAGGTGCACTGTGTGAAACAGACATGGAAAAAAGCCTCTAGCCACACTGGAGATGTTTGCTGTTCCAGTAATCAAGGTTTTGTTAAAAGCCTTTGGAATTCCATTGTCGAGTGAAAGGGAGAAAGAAGCTGGGAAATACCCTCTTACAGCAACACTTGGTGCTTGTGGATGTTTTATAGATTAAGAATCTATTTTGGACTGTTGCCTGGAAGGGGTGTATAGTCGGAAGTCTAGTTACATAGAAATCCTGTGAGAACTGTTATAAAACCTAACGTAACTGTGTAACTGTAGTCTTATGTGTTCAAGTTTTCTTTTATTTTGTTAATAAATGTTTAAATTTAATCTTAAAAATCTCAAAAGGTGGTAGTGAACTTGTTACTTCTGACTTCAGTGTACAAAACTTCTCATAATAAATATAAATTACAAAATCGTTGTGATAGCCCAGCCAAGTTCCCCTCTGGGATTTAGCCAGCCGGGCAATTACCACCTGCCATATCATATCAATAAAAATTCCAGGTGCTTAAAGAATGTTTGCAGAGAGAGGTCATTGTTTATTTATTTATTAGGTTTTTGTCTGACTGCAGCATGCTTGACATTGTCAATGGCAATTAAAAAAGGAGAAAACATTATTTCATTTGCAGCACGTTAGTGAATTTGGATGGGCTTGGTCCTTCTCTTCGGGGCAGAGGCCTGGTAGGGTGAAACCTCAACACAACCTTCCAAAGCTTCTCCAAACACAGGCCTTTTTCCTAAGTTAGGAAAATTTCAGAGGCATAGCAGGCTCCTCTGGTGGGATTCATTCCCACCAAGAGGAAATCGCCAATCCCAGAGAGCAAATTCCTTGTGTTGCTGCAGTTGGGTCAGTGGTTACCCAATGGAAAGGGAATTAAAGGTGGGCAATTAAAGTGGGAAAAGTGCCTGAAGGTGGCTACGACCATTGCCTTGATTCCTCAGCAAAGACTAAGGCTTACAAATGAAATGTAAGCGGGGATAGATGTGGATGAAGAGCAAGGCCCTCTCCTTCCTTTGAGGGGCTCAGGCCAGTACCCCTTCTGGTACATAGAGCAGCAGTAAGTAGGGAGGAAACCAGGAAAATCTTCCAGGGGCCTGGGATCTGCAAACATAGCAACCCCTACCCCCTTCGCCCAAGGTTGGTAGGAGCGGGGAGGGAAATTTGGTCGGGCTTAATAGGCCTTACTATATGAATTTTCCCTTAAATTCCATTGCTATCCCATCTCATTTCAGGAGAATCTTGTCTGACTATGTTTAGATATGATTGTTCTTAGCACATTCAGACATTTCAATAGTAATAACAAACACCTTGATCTGAGGTATCCATTTGACAGACTGAACAAATGCATCTGCGCAACCCCTAATGTCAAAACATATGAATAACAAATGTTTACAACAGCTTGACAGACTTTGGCGACTGCTTAGTGTATTTTCAAGTAACATCAATGGAAATCAGTGTTCTTTAAGGTTCAGTGAATGTGCATTTTGTTTTGCTGTTTTTCAAAGTGTATTGACTGAACTATCTTTTCCCATTCTTAGTGTGCAATTCTTTAAGTGGCACAGTACAATAGAACTTTGGTGTACCGCGCGCACTGAATTCGGGGTCCCAAACAAAGGGAAGACCTCTTGGTGCTACTTTCACACCATTCTTGCAATTCAAGGGACATAGCAGCTGCTTGGTCTCTTGATCTTGGGTGATATTTGATGTGGGGATATTCAGGAAAAGAAAAAGAGAAATAAAAATGATTGAAAATAAGGCACACTTATAGGCAAATTATCCACATCCATTTTCTCTTGAAAGTTCTTGTGATGTTTCCATAACAAGACTCAGAATTGAATGTTAGGTGAGGTGGAGGTCCTACCAATCATTTCGGTCGAGAATCCATGGGAACCCTGGAGAAACGGTTTTTGCTTTTGCAACTTTGTCGGCAGCATTTTTCTAAAGTAGCAGCCAAGCCTGCAACTTTGGGTGTCATGTATACGAAAGTTGGTCTGAGGTTGCAAACTCTTTATTTCTGTGTGGAAAGGTTGGTAGAAGTGGCATTGAGAACAGTTAATGCAATGGTAGGGGGTAGGGTGAGGGGTGGCAGGTCCACTGAGGAATAACACCAGTTGCAGATTAATGCGGTTGGCATTCCATTTCTGCTAGCTCCTTGCCATTGTTGGAATCATCAAATTTGGGAAGTCTCCATATACTAACCCTGTCACATAGCAAAGTTGTGCAGAACACAAGAGGCTCTCTGAAGACTACACTGCAGAGACACCTCATACCTGTCCCAGCAGCTAGTATGTTTGAACCATCCAGTGGTATATTATTGGTCGAATGGTCCCTTGACTTTGTTATGACTCCATTCAGCAGGCAAGCACAGATGATACAGGAGGGTCGTGAGTCAGGTACACAGAGACTAGCGCTCTATCTAGCAACAGGCCTCTGAGATGCTGACATGGCTCAAGTAGTGGGAGCATAGTGGACTAAATAGCATCTATTCAACTTGACCACTACTAGGAAACTCTACATTTAGTACTGGCAGTGATCACTCACCAGCTTAGCATTGATGGACTGGTAGCCTTTCCTATTCATGAAGGCTGCTGGCTGATTGGGAGGTGCCCACATAGCTACAAGGATGCAGCCTGAATGTGAAGGTAGCCTGTTAATCCAGGTAAGTCTACAACCCTTTGCTACTGACTGTTGGCATCAATGGACAATGTAATAAAATGTCGTTCTTGGCATCAGTGATCTTCTTGATGCAGGCATGGATTAAAGATTGATTTTTGTGAATAATGTCAATTGCTACAGCATGAATTGAGCATCAGGTGAAAAGTTTAATGAAGGCAGTGGGTTGCAAATCCTGTTGTAAGATACTGTACAGGCCTAGGAACTCACTGGACAAGTGCGATCTCCTGATGTACTGCTGATAATTGAAGGTAACATACCTTGGACCTAAGAACCTTATGGGTTGGATAAGTTAAAGGAAACCTCCTTATATGCGATTCTGTTATGATCCTATTAGAGACCGTTAACGTTTAAAGAGAAATCCAAACACCCAGGTTAGTGCCCCTTAAAACATTGGTTTCAATTGTAATTTTAAATGTGTACTACTCAGTAAGACTGGTCAGGTCCAGCACTATTACCAATTTACACATTGGAATGGCATAGGGGCCCTATTGACATCAAAGGATCCTGATTTACACGGTTTAATAAAGCTTCTGTCTGCTTCAGTCAGGCACATCAGCTGCCTTTACATAATAACATAAGATAAAGGAGCAGGAGTTGGCCATTCAGCCCATCAACCAAGCCTGCTCAACCATTCAATAAGATATAGGCTGATTTGATCATGACCTCAACTTCACTCTCCTGCCTGCCTCCCATAGGCCTTGACTCCCTTGTAGATCAACAATCTCAACCTTGAGTATATTCAATGACCCAGCTTCCACTGGTCTCTGGAGTAGAGAATGCCAAAGAGAGAAGAAATTCCTCCTCATCTCCACCTTAAAAGGAAGACCCGTTATTCTGAAACTATGCCCCTTGGTTCTAGATTCCCCCGTGGGGAAAAACATCCTCTAACCCTGTCAAATCTCCACAGAATCTTATATGTTTCAATAAAATCACTTCTTATTCTTCTAAACTTCAACGAGTATAGGCCTAACATGCCAACGTTTCTTCATTAGTCAACCTCTTCATCCCAAGAATCAACTGAGTGAACCTCCTCAAGCATGTGCCCCTGCAGATAAGGAAACCAAAATTATACACAGTGCTCACAGTGGTCTTCCCAATACCCTGTATGGTTGTAGCAAGACTTCCCTTGGTTTATACACCAACCACCTTATAATAAAGGCTGACATTCCATTTGCCTTTCTAATTACTTGCTGTACCGCATGTTAAAATTTTATGATTTATGTATGAGGACAACCAAATCCCTCAGACCACAATGTTCTGCAGCCTGTCTCTATTTAAATAATACCCTGATTTTCTATTCTTCCTGCAAAGTAATAACCTCACATTTTCCCATGTTATACCCCATCTGCCAATTTGTTTTTGCTTGTTCACTTAACCTATATTCCTTTGCAGACTGTGTCCTCCTCTCAGCTTGCTTTCCTGTCTTTGTATAATTAGCTAATTTGATCATAATACACTATGTCCTTTCAACCAAGTCATTAATATGCATTGTATTATTCCCTGATGCACCCCACTAATTATAGTTTGCCGATCTGAAAATTACCCAGTTATCCCGACCCTGTTTCCTGTTTGTTAGCTCTATCCATGCTAACATATTACCTCCAATGCCATGAGCTCTCATCTTGTCTTCTTTGTGGCACTTTTTTGAATGCCTTTTGGAAATCCAAAAACATTACACCCACTGGTTCCCCTTTATCCACCCTGCTTGCTATATCCTCAAAGAACTCTAATAAATTTGTCAAATATGATTTCCCTTTTAGAAAACCAAACTCACTCTGTTTGATTGTATCATAATTTTCTAAATGTCCTGCTATAACTTCCTTAGTAATGGATTCCAGCAGTTTTCCAATGGCAGATGTTAGGCGAATTTGCCTAATTCCCTGTTTTCTGTCTCCCCCTTTCTTGAATAGAGGTGTTACAAATAGGGTTTTCCAATGCGCTGGAACCTTTTCAGAATCTAGAGAATTTTAAAAAGATTACAACCAATGCATGTACTATATCTGCAGCTTCTTCTCTTGTGACCCTAGGATGCAGACCATCAGGTCCAGGGGACTTGTCAACCTTCAGTCCCATTAGTTTTATTTGTGTTTCTCTAGTGTTAGTGATTGTTTTAAATTCCTCTTTCCCTTTTGTTCCCTGATTGTCTACAAATCTTGCGATGCTTTTTGGGTTTTCCACAGTTAAGACAAACACAAAATATTTGTTCAAAGCTTCTGCCATTTCCTTGTTTCCCATTACTAATTCCTCAGTTCATCCTTTAAGAGACTAATGTTTCCAATTGCTGCTCTCATAATTTGTGTATGCTAGTGGAAGCACTTACTGTCTGTTTTCATATTTCCTCCTAATTGACTCTAATTTCTTCCTCTATTATTTTTTAGTCATCCTTTGCTGGTCTCTAAAATTTTCCCAATCTAATTCCCACTAACCTGGATTTCTTGGCAGCATTCTTCTCAGTCTACTTTAGCCAACTCTGTCTTCATACTTTTGTAATTGCCTTTATTTAGGCTTAAGGCACTAGTTTCAGATGCAAGTTTCTCATCCTCCAACTGAATGTAAATTCTATTAATTTATGATCACTCTTCCCTGGAGCATACTTTACTATGATATCACTAATTAATCCTGTTTAATTACACATTACCAGGTCTAACATAGACTGTTGCCTGGTTAATTCCACAATATATTCTTTTAGGAAACTGTCCTGAATACACCCTGTGAACTCATCTTCAAGGCCTCCTTTGCCAATTTATCCTCCTTTTCCTTTCTTCCTTTTCTTTTGGAATGTCAGTTGCCTTTGAATGTTCAGTTTCCACCTTGGTCCTTAAAAATTACCTCTGTAATGGCTAACTTATCATACCCATTTACTCCTATCTGTGCTATAAATTCATCAATCTTGGTACAAATGCTTCATGCATTCAAAGAGCCTTTAATCCTGTCTTTTTACCATTTTCCCTACTATGACCCTATTTACTGGTGCACTCTTATGGTTGTATGCCCCATCTCTTCCTGTCAGACTTGGATTATCATTACCCTTATTGCTACCCTGCACTATTGTCTTGTCCTCTCTCATTAACTTTCTAATTCTCCCTTCATGTGGTTCCCCGCCCCCCCACCCCCACTATTTACTTTAAAGCTCTCTCTACTGGCCTAGTTATTTAAGTTACCAGGTCCCTTTATGGTTCAAGTGAAGCCCATTCCAATGGAACAGCTCCCTCTTTCCCAGTACAGGTGCCAGTGCCCCATGAATCAAAACCATTGCTTCTACACCAATCTTTGAGCCATGCATTCAACTCTCTCATCTTATTTGCCCTATGCCAATTTGCTCAGGGCTCAGACAGTATTCCAAAAAATTAGCTTTATGGTTCTGTTATTCACTTTAGCTCCTAACTGCTGATACTCACTTAGCAGAGCCTCTTTCTTAGTCCTAACTGTGTCATTAGTACCACGTGGACCACAACAACTGGAAATTTCCCTTCCAACTCCATGTTTCTCTCTAGCCCTAAGCAGATGTCCCCTCTGTCACAGGACAGGAACACAGCCTTTGGGACTCTCACTCTCAGCTGGAGAGCACAATATCTGTATCCCCCTGACAAAACAGTCCCCTATTAACACTGAATTCATTTTTACTCCCCAAAATTGAATGGCCCCCATACCATGATGCCATGCTCATTTTGTTCATCCTCCCTGCAGTCACAGTCTCCTGTCCCTGACCACAAACCAAGTCTGAAGTACTTAACCTAAGGCATGTGACCACCTCCTGGAATAAAGTGTCTAGGTAACTTTCATCACCTCTGATGAATCACAGTGTAGAAGCTCGGACTTCAGAGCATCATCTCTAAGCTGAAGTTCCTCGAGCTGTGGACACTTACTACAAATGTAGTTGTTGTGGATCACACTGGTGTCCACCAATGTCAACATGCTACAGCTGCAACACATCACCTGCCCTGTCATATCTATTGCCTTTTTAAAAATTAATTAAGGTCTCAAGTTTTGAAATAGCACTCAACAATTATTTGTAGGTATTTAAGTATTTTAAGAGGCTAAGCTATTTATTAAGGCTACAGGCAAATTGGATACAGGCAGGATTGGGGGAGGATGGGATGATAAGTGTAGCACACTGATTTTAGGGCTACCACCCTCTGCTCAGTGGATAGAGTAAGTTAAAACTAGTCCTTTGGATCTATCTTGAATCTTACTAATAATCTTGTGTACAGGACAAGAGAGGTTTAAAAATTAAATGAAAAAATGTGTATTTTGAAGAGGCAGATGATAAAATTCCTTTTATGAATATAGGTTGGAAAAATAGTCAATGAATATATGGGGCAGAATTTTGCGTGCCCACAGGCGTCAGGTGAGTTTGGTGGTATGTGCGGACAATGCGGTGAGAAGGCCAAACTTCGGTTTCATGATGTTGTGAAACCAGTTCACAATCGTATGTTCTGCCCATCGATGGTGGGCTGTGTTTCCCACCATTGGACGTCAGGAACCTCATTGTAATACATCACTATATCATTATAAACCAAGCTCGTCACAATCATCTCCCCATGCTGGATCATCCGAGCACGTTGGCATCATTGCACGGTTGCTGCCCTGTGGTTAAAGCGAGTTGGGGGGCAGTGCAAGGGCCACCCTGCATTGAAGGTAGTACACAAGCATGTGCGGGGTGTGTGGGGGGAGGGAAATGGTCATGCATTAGGGAAACCTTGTATAAAATGACTATTCCTCTGTAGCTGAGACAGTTCAGATGCAGCCACATTGACATGCTTGCAGTCAGGCCTCTAGCTTATCTGCCCACTCAAGCAATGCAGAGGCATGAAATTGCCGCCAAGCGCTCCTGAATTTTTCGTCCATTGGACACACATTGCAAGCTAATGAGCATTTTAGTGGACTGCAGAACAGTTCGATGACAGTCTCCTTGCTAAAGCTGATCATGGAGCAGTCACTGGTGAAGATGCTCACAGCCCCTTGCAATGTCATCATTCAAGTTTGGATCAGTCTGCCCCATGGTTCAAGCTAACAGTGCAGTCTTGCAGTGCGGGTTAGGAGAATGCCTGTGCCTGAGCTGAGAGCACAGATTGCAGTCCAGTGGGCAAAGCTGCCACCAATTGGTCAGGTGGAGTGGGGCAGAGTTGGTGGGGTCTCAGCAGCTGAACAGCGCTAAACTCTGACTATCCATGTGATGGCCAGCACTCTCCGGGAGGCATTAAGAGGCCTTCAGACGGAACCAAGAGAGGTTCTTAGAACATCTAAGTCAACCCATGCATCTCTCTCTTTCATCCTGCAGGAATACAACATCAGGAACATGGATCCTGGTGACCTAGCTGTATGCCCCATGGCTTACAGTGAGTAGAGATGGTGGAGAAGAGACCAATGGCGGCACCTTGGTGGGCAGAGGTAAGAGCAGCACCCTCAGGAAGAAGGGTCTATGGACGCTGCCTTTCATTCCTGCAGATGATTGAGAATCAGTGTCACAGAAGACAGTGCATGCCTAGGGGACTGGTCAGTCACATCTGCCACTGGCTGCAGGATTTGGCACCATGGGGGCATGGAGGGCATCCACTGCCAGTGTCCATGAAAGTGATAGCAGCACTTAATTTTTATGCCAGTGGCCTCTTTCAGGGCTCCACAGGTGATCTCTGTGGGATATTACAAGCCTCCATCCTCAAATGCATCCATGAGGTCAAGGAGGCACGCAGCCTTGTGCATTTCACCCTAGACCAGGAAAGCCAGGATGCAAGAGTGATTGGATTTGCTCAGATCTCAGGTTTCCCATAGGTGCAGCCATCTGGTGCTCTGATCTCCATCGCAACACGCAATCAACTATATCAACCGCAAGGGCTTCCACTCGCTGAATGTGCAGCTGGTGTGCGACCACCACAAACACATCATGCAGGCCTGTGCACGATTCCCAGGGAGTGTCCACGACTCCTACGTTCTGAGTTGGTCTCAGATCTCTGACATATTCTAGGGTCCACAGAGGCTGCAGGGATGGGCCTTGGGGACAAGGGCTACCTGCAGCGCCATGGCTGATGACACCCATGAGGCAGTCTTAGGCTGCAGCAGAATGACGGCATAATGAGGCTCTTGCTGCAACTCGCAACTTAGTAGAGAAAACCATCAGGATGCTGAAAATGAGGTTCCGGTGCCTAGACCAGTCTGGTGAAGCTCTGCGATATAGTCCACAGATGGTGTCATGCATCATCCTCACCTGCTGTGCCCTTTACAACCAAGCACTGCTGGCTGGAGAGGAGCTGGCTGAAGAGGAGATGGAGGAGCTGGCCGTCTCCTCTGATGAGGAGGATGTCGATGGGGATGAGGTCCTCGAAGGCGACAATGATGCTGATGAGGCCCTCGCACTGACCAAGCGAGTCAGGTGTGCTTGGGAGGCCCTCAAAGCTGCTAGATTTGTTGAAGATGATGATGACAACATGCAGTGAGGAGACACCACAAGTCATCACATCTGTGAACATTTGAATCCAGTCTGGGTAATGGCAGCACACATACCCTCTGTGATAATGCTCCTATCATGGTGACACAGCAGAGGCCCTAATAGTTGCTTTATTCCAGGAGGATGATAACTTCATGCATTGAGGACACTCCATAGATCTTCACATAGACTCTGAGAATGTCTGGCTCCTGTCTGACTCCTGTCTGGCTGAGGGCAGCTCGCTTGCACTCTGTGCTCAGGGTCATAGCTTTAAATGCATCTGATCCTTTGTCCTCCTTCAGCACCTGACCTGTTCAGAAGCACAACATCACTGGTCAGAAATGCTGACGAGATGGAGGCCAGCTTCACCTCAAAGGTACTAAGAACATACAGAGAGAATGGGAGAACTTTGTGACACCTGCCCATGACATTCTGGCAGCAATGACAAGTAACATCGAGGTGCAAGTAGCAGTAACATGTCCAGGGAGTGTGAGGCAGGAGCATAACTTTGGTCTGAAGGCCGCACAGAGCACAGGGAAGAGTCCCTAGATTGAGACACCTGCCTTTATCTTGTGCATGAACCAAGGCTTCACATCTGAGTGACATGAACACTGCTCATCAGAACAAGGAGCCATAGGCAGGGAGTTTATTGACAATCGTGAACATTATGTACAAGTGACTAACATCCATGCCCATGCTTTGCAACTACATCTTCTTAACTATATGTTAATTGTTGTAGGCCGCACTCCCTTTTCAGTTATTTAAAAAATATTTTACTGATGTTTTGTTTGCGTTTCAGTTCCACGCTCCTGATCTATGGGCACCCGGTAGAGAGGGGGTCGGGAAGGAGGAGGACCTTCTCGTGAACCTGCTCCTGGGCCTGGCCAAGTTAGCTATTAACAAATCCAGGCAGTGGGCGATTGAGTGGGTTGTCCAACCCGATTATCTGCCCCTCTTCCGCGGCTATGTTCACGGCCGGGTGTTCCTAGAGAGGGAGCACGTGGTGTATGCCGGCACTGTCGAGCCTTCCATGCTTGGTGTGCACCGCGGGGGCTGGGGCGTTTTATTGACCCCCTTAATCACATTTTGGTTTAATGCTTGCAAGCTTCCTTTAAATTTTGTCTTTGTTTTTGCAGTTTCCCTTTAAGGGACTACTTTTTACTTTGTCCTTGATTTTATTAATTTAGTTTATTTGGTTGACTCAAAAAAAGTTACATCTTCTTAACTTTCCTAAACCTTCTTAGTCTTGGTGCACCCCGGTCATCCACAGTGGAGGTGGAGGCAGCCTGCTGACTGCTACTCCCTGTTTGCCTTGGTGGGCATCTCTGGAGGGCAGAGACCTGGAGGGCCCTTGCCTGCTTTCGGGGACCTGCTGTGTGGCGATTGCATCCTTCTCAGCCTGGAGCTGCTGGGGTCACAGGAAGAGGGGATTCAGATGGGCCGGAGATTCCCCGAGTCACCTGGGCGCCCTGGGTGAGCGCCTGTTGAACCTCCTCGCTATGGGTGCCTGAGGGTCCCTGACTGACTCCTTGAGGCGAAGGTGTAGCTAGAGTGAGATTGAGCTGCCCCACATCCCTCTCACATACATACTGTTGGAAGCCAATTTTGGTGTCAGCGATGGAGTTCAGCCTGCGCAGCAGTGCAGGAATGATGTCCTGGACCAAGGTATCTTTGGCAGCTGCAATCATACTGGTGTTGACCTCAGTGCGTTGCCATGCTGGTGCTATCACCTCCGCCTAAAGCCAGACAGACTGCTTTGCAATCTGAGGAGTGCAACGGACATCCCTTCCTGATGTTACAGAACTTGCCTTTGCAGCTCCAGCAACTAACATTTGACCAGAGACTCATCATCTGACTTGGACTCGGCAAATTTCTGGCCTCAGTTCCTCTGAGTTCCAGAAACCTGGGAAGTCCTTGCCACTGCCTGCTGTGGATCAGACAGTGCAATGTGCTCACCAGACTGTGAACCCAAGGCTACTCTAAAGCTAGGTCCAACCGACGTGTGTGTCCCTGTGTTGGTGGAGGGTGTGGGCGAGCGCTGTGACAGGACTTCAATGAGGGTGCCTTCAAATTCTTCTTCCAAGTTGTCTTCAGGGCTTGATTGGAGGCCCTGGGTCATGGACTCCATCGACTGTTTCCCCAATATGCCTGTGAAAGCCAGGAGCGATAATTAGTGCATGGTAGAGGACTGTAGAACAGGACACATCACTCACAGCATGGTTGTCTGATGGATGTTGCACTGCTGGATCCTCACTTGGTCGAGCACTGCCAACCTCATTGTCAGCACTGGTATGGTCCAGATCATTGCCGGCCAGCTGGCTGACTCTATTTTCACAGTCCATGAGGACCTTGACTTCAGGCATTCCTCCTTTGGTCTGCGAGCTCTCCCTGTTGTATGCCAGCTTGTCCTGCATGAATAAAGATGGAGAGAGCATAAGCAGGTTGTCTGCCAGGCCTATTGATAAGTATGCCTGGCATGTGTGGGTGGTGAGTGTTCCCTTAGACAGGATGAGGACAATGAAGGCGTGCGTGAGAGAGTGAATGGTGATGTCTCTTGAACTGGCAGTGAGTGAGATCCCTGTGGATTGTGCGAGTTGAGAGTGATTTACCCTTGCAGGAGGGAAGAGATCACTCATCTTTTTTCGGCACTGGGTTGTTGTCCTCTTTTGCAGGGCGTTGATGCTGCCTACTGCTGCCACCACCTCCCATGCTGGATTGGTCATGTTGCTGCCCCTCCTGTATCCAGAACAGGATAAAGAACATTGTGGTGGCCCTCCACTGTGTCCAAAAGGCACTTGAGGGACGCTTCATAAAACGGGGTGGGGGTCTGCAATCTTCTTGCTTTTCAGGGCCATGTCTTCTTTGTAGCAGTCCTGGGCTGGAAGCACTGAGAGTTGTGCATGCGGTTATATTTTAAATATGGCGCCCGGCATGGTTAAGCGGCGAGGTGATGGTGTGGTGGGCGAATGGGAGCCCGCCTGCCACCGAAACAGCGTGTTTCCCAGGAATGCATTATTAATGAGGGGGGATTGGGATGATATGGCGTGAAAAGCCGCCATTGCAGCCGGCGGGTAAAACATCCTTTCTCCCACCCAGTACCGCACTTAGTGCGAATCTGGGACAATTTCTGCCATGGTCTGTACACCCTGTGTATTGTACAGATAGGACCATATACTGCAGAAGAATAGTTATTGCTTCATTTTCACAGTTCAAGGCGAGAGTTTGCACTGAAGCAATGAAATCTATCTGAAGTCATGGATAAAATCTTTGTAATTAATTACAAGGCAAGTTTTAAGGAGCCAAATATTCAAGAAGGTAGACATTCATGATAGCGCCTTTACTGTTCCAGCCATCTATGGTGCGCAATTGGTCATGGTTGATAATAGTGATACAAGGGAAAACACAAACAATGGAAGTTTTGATCATTTACCTGTGGGTTTCTTGCACGGGTATTGTTGAACTCAACTCTGGAGTTGAGTCCATGATAGGTTTGAAGGTTTGGAAATTTTAAGACTAATGACTTGAGTTACAACGTAAACCTACTTAAGAGTGACATTTTAAATCCCTTAGTTTTAATTGTTATTGATGAACACCATGATGGGATTTATGTGAGGCTGGATTTACAACTATAAATGCAGTGTTTAATTTTGCACAGACTCTGCAGTAATAGTGAAAATCTAACCCTGAATGAATTAGGTTGGACCTGGCAATCCTTGGAATAGTCGGGCGCCAATCAATTTCTCCCCCATTACTTATTTTATGTCCTGCCGCTCAGTCCTCATTTGTCAGTGCAGCACTAAAACTAGAAATTAAATTATAAATTTAAAACAGGCTGAAATGTGCTTCACAATGCTGACAAATACTACTTATCTGTACCTTTATATCAAATTAAAAAGACTGTTTAGTGTTTTGAACAGAAAAACTGTTGAGAGCCATATTAAGCTAGGAGTTACATGCATGTTAAAGCAGCTTTTGAAATTCTGTCCAACCATTAGCATAAGCTTGAGTTTTTTCTTCAGCGCTGCTGGCTTAAACATTCTAGTTAATGTAAAAACAGAAAAAGTGAGAAAAACACAGCAAGTCAGGCAGCGTCTTTGAAGAAAGCAACAGAGTTAATATTTCAAGTAACAAAAGCAGAATATTGCAGATGACAGAAATCTGAAATGAAAACAGAAAATGCTGGAAGTACTCAGCAGGTCAGGGAGCATCTGTAGAGAGTGAAACAGTTTTGGTAAATGATTTTACATCAGAACTAGAAAAATAAAGTGATCTAGCAGGTTTTAAGCAAGTACAGAGTCAGGGGGCTGGGTTTTCAAAGTAGGGTCGGGAAACTGACATCCGGATGAAGTCCTGACCTGAACCTGCATCTCAACTGTGTCAGTCTTGTGTTATGATATGGCAGGTGGCATTTGCCAGGCTGACCAAATCCCAAAGTCCAAGCTATTACAATGATTTTGCAATTTGTATTTATTACGAGAAGGTTAGTACACTGAAGTCAGAAGTAAAGAGTCCACTATCACCTTTTGAGATTTTAAAGATTAAATTTAAACATTTATTAACAAGAGAAAAGAATGCTTAAACACAGATGACTGCAGTCACATAGTTACATTTAGTCTTATAACAGTTCCTACAAAATTTCTGCTTAACTAGACTCCCAACTACACATCCCTTTCAGGCAACAGTCCAAATAGATTCTTAATGTATAAAACATCCAGCAATATTACCATAAGCACCTACTGTTGCTATAAGGGTGGTACTTCACAGCTTCTTTCTCCCTTTCACTCGACAATAGAATTCCAAAGCTTCTAACAAAATCTTGCACTCAGCAAGCACTTCTCTGGGGTGCCTGGAGGCTGCTTCTTCACACATCTATTTTACACAGTCAAGATCTCACATGACCACTCCCATACAGCTTTCCATCTTTCTTTAAATATGTTTTCTCTATTTTGATCTGTAAATCCCATTGTTTCACCCTTTCTTTGGAAGTTCCTTTTCCAAGAATTTAAAAATCTTCCATGTTGTCCTTATGGCCAGCACTTTTGGGAAAAATAAACTTAATAACTTTGCCTTATTTGTCTTGCCAGTTGATGAAAGGGGCCGTACAGGAAAAATGAAGGCCCGGTGATAGCACAGGTGCAATAGGTCCATTTAAAAAGTTTCCACACTAAGTCAAATAAATTTAATTTGGTCTAACAATGAACCTGACAGTTGTGCGCTAACTTGCAGCAGGTTGCTCGGGTTCACTAAAATAAAGTTTAAAAATTCCATTCTGCACCAGACAGCCCCCTTAATAAGCTCCTTAAGGAACTTAATAGGCCATTAATTGGAGGTGAGTGGATTCCTCGTACACTCCTTCCTGCCAACTCTTTGAAAATTGAGTGTTGTTCTGGAGCAAGAGGGTTCCAGTGCCGGCCTCTGGGAATGCAATTTCCAAATTGTGTCCACACTCCCTCCAGACCCCAGTTAGGAATCCCAGTCTCGGGGTTGCACATGCTTAGAAAAGCACCTCATTTTCAAAGAGCTACTTTAGAGCCTTCAAAACCCAACATTACATTTGACAATGTCAGGGCATAGCCACTGCTCCTGTTTTTTTCTGACAGCAGCTATTGGTAATGAATTCTCCTATTACCATTTACTAGTGTCCTGGACCTATCTTTCATTTCTTAGCTTGTCCCATTGCCATGCCCTTTAACCTTGCATTGTCATCCCTTCTGTCATTTAATCTCTCTTGCCTCCCCACCCCCCCAATATCATGGGCCTCCTTTTCAGTTCTTTCCTCTCTTACCCCTTTTCTCTGTATCTGTACTTGCTTCATACCTGTTATTCAAACTTCTTCCCCATTCTGATCAACCTGAAACACTAACTTTATCCCTCTCTCTCTCTCCATAGATGTGGTCTGACCTGCTGACTATTTCCAGCATTTTCTGTTCCTATTTCAGATTTCCAGTATTCACAACATTTGGCATGTGTAAACATTCCAGCTCATGTAATGTTATTCTTTGCCTGTATAATCTAAAGGCAATTACTTCTGCGCTGACTACAAACAGCACCAGGATCAATGAGGAGGAGTATTTTATTCTGTGAATTATTATTTCCTGACTTAAACTCTGCAAAATATTCTACAAATCTAAAAGCAGCCTGCTGCAACTAGTAAATGGCCAGTTTCAACTGATTACAACCTTGATGCCACTTCTGAGCAATATCAAACAATATCAAGCAAGATTTAGTTTGTCTTTTTCCCTCTCCTTCACCGCATAGATGCAAACAGTTCAGCATTCTTGTTCTTAAGTGTTTTCCTTAGATAGAAATTAAAAAGGAAAATTATTTATCACCATAGTTTTCTTGCTAATTTTTCAATGCAAGATCACTATCGTTTGTGATGAATACTGGTTACTGTGTCAATCAATCACACCATATTTTGACGAAATAATCAGCATTTCCCTCTCCCTTTTGCATCTTACCTGATTTCTATTTTTTTTCATAGTTGACAGATCATGCCTACATCTTGCTGACTAATAGTAATGCAATTTTACGTTCACTCCTACGTCTTTTAGCTCCTTGCTTATCATGTCCACATTTAAGTCACTTTGCTTCGAAAATATCGTTTTAAAATTCAGAGTGAACCAAACATTGTGATCTAGTTTTTTTTAAATAAATTAGAGAAGGGAACTTTGCTTTTTACAGCAAAATAGCACCAATCCTCCTGTTCTAACTATCAGCAGGTATACATGTGTTATTACTGAGGTCTCACACAGCATTAAACTAATTGTATTGCAATATCAAATTTCCATTTTGAAATTAGCTGGCTGCTTTCCCAAGTGTATGAAAGCTTCACTTAAAATATGTTTAAATTTTGTGATGTACTACTAATATTAAACCCATGTTTTTTTTCTCATTTTCTTGTATCAAAATATCAAATTTAATATAAAATAAACTCATTAGCTTGTGAAAATTATGTATCAGTTAGAATACAATGATTGATGGAAGTCAACATAAAAAATATAATGCATTACAATTCAATAAGATTTGATTACAGAGGTAGGAAAACATCAAGGAAGTTAAGGTTACATCAAGTGATTACAGCAAATTGCAGTGATTTGATTAATGTCATTTAAACTTGGAAACACATTTCCAACATTGAAACATATTCCATCCTACGTTATTCTACATAAAAAGTACAAATGGGAGTTGAGGCTTTGTTTTCCTGGTAGATGGGTACATGGTAGCTAACAACGGAATGCACGCCTTCGCAATCAAATCATGTCACTGGTACTAAAGTGCTATTGTGTCATGTGAGTTGGACTCCACCAGTATCTGCTTCCCTCCTTTACAAACTGCGCATTCCTCACACTCAGCAACTTCAATTAATTACTATTCTCACATAAACAACTGGCCATTGATTGCAAGAATCACTGAAGATGCAAAAATACTTCTTTTAAAAATCAACCGTGGTTCAGTCCAAATGTTAAGCAGTAAAAATCTATTCAAGTTTCTTACTGTGTTTTGTTTAAATGAAAGACCGACAATGAGGCTTCTGTAGATTGGTTAACTGCCCTACTATGAGTCATTTACAGTGGGAGGAAAACGGTGTAAAAATAAAACGAGATGCAATCATTGAAAAGGGGGAAACTTGGAAATGAATCACTTTTAGAAATATGAAGAAACAGGGGTCAGAAATAAAAGCTGCGCAACAGAACAAGTAACCAAGGAAGCCATATCATTTCTCAATTCATGAATAGCATAATGGAAATAATGGAAGTGGCTATAGCAACGGCATGGAAAAGGATTTCACTTTATGACTCAATGATTCGTCACTTCATAAAAATGAAACTATTGATGATAGCATGCGATAAAAATCTAAAGTCCTGACCATGGTTAGTCTCTCCTCCCCTACAATTACCACTATTCTGTGTGATTCAATCTCTTTCCCTCTCAATCCATATTTCACAATACTATTCAGTTTTCTCACATCCATAATTACCACTGTGCTGCTCAATCCTCTCTGAACAGTTTGTTCCACTTAGACTGATTTACAGAATGAAGGGGCAGAACCGCAAAAATAAGTCAGCTCAAGACAAGTGGTTAAGAAAACATTCACCTGCTATCCCACTGTCACCTCAACTGCACTTCCTCACACCTCACCTCCCATAAATGATTCTATTCCATTCTTCCAGTTTCTCCGTCTCCATCACATCATCTCTGATGATGTAACTTTCTGTATAAGCACTTCCTTTTCCTTCAGGCAAAGACTCATCTGCCACTGTGGTTGACAGGGCCGTGTCTGTCCCATTTCCACACTCTTGCTCTCACCCCCTTCCCTCTGGACCTCACCTTGCACCCCACCACTGATCATCCTCTGCCATTTCCGCCACCTCCAGCATGATGCCATCAAACACGTCTTTCCCCACTCCTCCTTCTCTTTAAGAAATTGAAAGGAACTGTTGCCTCTGCGACATCCCGGCCCAGTCCTCAATCATCCACTTTTTCCCTCCCCTTTCCATGAAAGCTCAGGAGACTCAACATCTGCCCTCTTATTTCCTTCCTTCTCACCATCCAAGACCTCCAAGCACTCCTTCCAAGTGAACATTGATTTCTTTCAATTTAATCTACTGTATTTGCTGCTCACAGTGTGACCTGCTCTACACCGGGGCGACCAAACGTATATTAGCTGACTGCTTTGTGAACACTTCTGTTCAGTCCACAAGCATAACTCAAAGCTTCAGGTTGCCTGTCATTTTAGTTCTATACTTTGCTCCCACTCTGACCTCTCTGGGCAGAATCATCCCAGATTTGCACTAATTGTGGTAGTGAGCGGGAAAAAGAACGTTTGCGGCTGGATTTGCATGCTGTACTGTTCCAATCCCGCCTCACTAATCATGCATTTCCAGGAAACATGCCATTTCGATGGCTCCAATTCACCCGCCAGGCCATCAACTTCCTCGCGCCGGGCATCATATTTAAAGTGCAGCCGTGCACACACCTCTCAGTGCTCCCAGCCCAGTACAAATGCAATGAAGACATGGACCAAAAGGCAAGAAGACTACAGCCCCCAGATTCAGTGACTCATTCCTAGGACGGCTTCTGGACACTGTTGGAGCCTGCAGTGATGTCCTCTACCTCCACACTGGCTGCGGGAGGCCCATCAGTATCACCACTCCGGCTTGGGAGGTGGTGGCAGTGGTGGTCAGTGCCAACGCTGCACACAAGATGTTCACCATCCAGTGCAGAAAGAGGATGAATGATCTCATCTGTGTCACCAGGGTGAAGGGTTCTCAAAATTCTGACATTTTTCATATCATCAACAAGGATACGACTTTTGGACCTGAAACCAGATGAGAGGGGACAGAATATGCATTCTTCCCTTTAAAACAATCAACTTGAAACTAGAGCCCATCAAAATCTTGCATAAATAATCGCTACTAACTCCGGGAGCAGGAAGACGACAATCAATGCAATTATGAAGGGTCATGCGGACTCGAAACGTCAACTCTTTTCTTCTCCGCTGATGCTGCCAGACCTGCTGAGTTTTTCCAGGTAATTCTGTTTTTGTTTTGGATTTCCAGCATCCGCAGTTTTTTGTTTTTATAACATCATGCGAGCCCATTAAGAACAATGAGACAACAATCACCTGGGGAAGCCCACCAAAATCAAACAAAGACCTAACCTTGATTTGGATTGAGATAAATTTTTAAAAAAACAGTATAACTGGCCCAGCAGATCTGAAGTGAGCAGTTTTTGGGAGACACAGAAGGGTGAGCAGTTTTGAAAGCTGACACAGGGCAGTGAGCAGTTGGGAGCAGTTGAAGCCGAGTTTAAGCAGGGAGCTGAGCCAAGCAGAGGAAGGAGATCTGGAGGTTTGCAGGCCCGCAGGCAACATCACGGTGAGGGGCACAGGGTGGCAGGCTCAACCGAAAACAACAAGGCCGCAACCACAGCCCTGCACGAAGATCGACCACCCACAACTGCGTCCTCCACTCAACTGAAGAACCTTCGCAGATTCCACAGATCAGAACCACATGGGGACGGCAGGCCCCAGAGGACACAAAGAGCGTACCCCAAAACTGCAACCGGCTTATCTGGCTGGATTTCGAACTGTCAAGGAACCCTGGTTGGTGAGCATGATCCCTGATCTCTCCTAGTTCAATTTAGTTAGGTTTTGGGGGTGGGACAATGGTAAGGGGATTAGTAGCGTGATTTTTTCCTCATTATGCTGTGTGTTCCCCATTCTTAACTAAGTGTACTTTGTAAGTCTGTATAAGCTCTGTGTAATCCTAATTTTATAAATTCATTTGTGACTTCAATAAACACAGTCATTTTTTCTTGCACAAAAACCAGTTGTCTGCTGCACTTTGTCACAACCCCCAAATAAGTCCAAGGTCTAGAACCCAGGGAATGGGAGCGATTCGAACCGCTCAGAAGTCAGAGGTGAAGCTGACATACACACCACCCCCTACAAGGTTAAGGCAACTATCTCATCACTCTAAACTCACACAATCACAAGCACACACATTCACTGGCATCTCACTCACTGCCAAGTCAAGGGACATCACCACTCATTCTCTCACACATACCCTCACATCTCCATCTGGCCTCATCTCCCCTGGAGGCTGCCTCCTCAGCCCTCACCCTCTTGAGGCCACTTGCACAGATCAACTTGTGTCCCCACACATCCTGGGATACCCACCTTCCCAGTAATGGCCTAGCCCTGCAGCCTCTTCTCTTGCCTGAGGCCACTTCTCCCCCTTCCCCAAGCAAGTCCTAGCCCTGCAGCCATTGAAAAGCCACCTCTGGTAACTAGAGACCTGCCCGTGAGCTTCCTTTAAAGTGACGTGGTGCTGCCTGTGAAGCCTGGCGCTGATGACTGTGAGTGCTGCCCGAAGCAAGGTCAGCAAAGCAGATTCAAAATCCCAAGTGAAGTGCAGCTCACCAAGAGTATGTCGCTTATGTTCATTTGTGAAACACTTCGGTGTGCAATTACACTGACATGCTCAGGTGATCTGGTGCGGGAGCTTCCAGAGAGTTGGTCTTATAATGCTATTCAGATATATTACAGTAAATTCCTGACATGTAGCAGTGAGAAATGTGGGCCGCCATTGACAGACGGAGCGGGTGATTGCAAACTGGTTTCATGATATTGTAAAACTGATTTTTGACCTTCCTGCCATATTGTCCATTCACACCCAAATTCTGCCCCCTGTCCTTGGACTTGTGTAGTGTCCCAATGAAGCTCAACGCAAGCTCGAGGAACAGCACCTCCTCTTTCGATTAGGTACTTTACAGTCTTCCAGACTCAATATTGTGTTCAACAATTTCAGACTATAATCTCTGCCCCGGTTTTGTTTCCTTTTTGCAAGTTTTGATCTTACTCCCATGCTTATCTATTGCTTTTGCTTTTGGTCAGCAGCTATTCATCATTCTGTCATTCACACCTCATTTAGACGCATCTTTTGAATTTTTTCTTGTTCTATTACCACACCCTTTGGCCTTACAGAATCAATCCTTTTATTACTTAAGAAAAACAGAATTACCCGGAAAAGCTCAGCAGGTCTGGCAGCATCGGCAGAGAAGAATTATTACTTTATCTCTCCTGTATTCTGATCTATCCACAGACCTTTGCTTTAGTTCTTTTTCCCACTCTCCTCTCCCCTTAAGATCTGTTACATACCTAAATTTTCCCAGTTCTGATGAAAAGTCTTCGACCTGAAACATTAACTGCTTTCCTCCTCACAGATGCTGAGTATTTCCAGCATGTTCTGCTTTTTTTTAAACCACTTGTTTAAGATTCTCCAACTGGCAGAAACAGGCTCTCAGCATCCATCTGTCGAACCCTCCTTAAAAACTTTGAATGTTTCAATGAGATTCCCTCTCACTCTTCTGAACTGCAAAGAACATAGGTTTATTCTACTCCATCTCTCCTCATAGGACAGGTCTCCCACCCCAGGAATCAATCTAGGGAACCTTTGTTGCACCCCTTCTAAGGCAAGTGTACGCTTCTTTAGGTATAAGGAGAATAAAGCTTTCATGTATGGAATGCAACACTTCAGAGATGATGCCACTGAGTTTATTTCTTCCAGTTTTGCTTGATTACCTTTGGGATCAGGCGTAACTTTAGAATTTTGTCAACGTGCAGTCTTTTGGCCATGATTGATCACCTCTTTCAGAAGATTGAATGGGTTGAGCAATTGCTGCAACAGGGAAAATTGTACATGGTTTATGGAAAAAGGAGATTGATGGGTTGAGTAGATTTTCACCTTCCATCCTCTCTTGGGCTGTAATTTCCTGGTTGTTCACAGAAAAGGGCTAAGAACCTTTTTCAAATGATTTACAATCCATTAACAAAATGGGCGTGTACAGATTTTTAAATTTTATAGAGACCACGTCGCTAGCTGGTGTGGCAAAATAGAGGCCAACTAGAACCCTTTAATACTTTTCAAACAACTGCCATGGCATTTCTGACTGAAAGATGGTCAAAAATCCAGCTGTAAAATATACAATAAGGAAGATTACTGATAAAGGTGTAGAATTTAAGTGTTCGCTTACTTCTCTGTCAAGATCTTTGATGTATTGTCAGTTTGTATGCTGAATATTAGGCTCAGGTTCAGCATCTCTAACCATTCCCAAAAGCAGACCATAGATATATTTTTCCTATGATTTGAAGTCTATTATTTAAGCAAAGGATAATGAAATCCCTAGAATCAAGCAGAGAATCCTTAACACTCTGCCACAATATCAGGTGCTAATAAATGATTCTCCTCATTTTTGGATTGATTATATACATTCTAACAGACCAAGATCCAGACCATTAACTAACAGGCTGTTTATTTTAATGTCAAATAGAATAGATGAATAGTATTCAGAAACAAAGTTTTTTTTAACATTATAATACTTTGCTACATCAACAGCAATAACAATGTTTCTCTTGCATTGTATTTCAGAATTAACTAGATCCCTGAAAATGGTTCTTCAGTTTTGGCATGGCTCAACCCGTAGTTGACCTAAACCCAGATTGCTTACAGAAGACAGTAACTTTTGGAGTAAATCTATGCAGAGGAATATTGTTCTAAAACCATTGGAGGTATGCTGATACACAAGCCCATTTACCAAAATTTGCATATCCCTTAATTAAATTCAATAGTTATCGACTGATTGACAAGGGCATTAAATGTTGCCTGTCGTTGAAATATCTGAGATTATTGGAATTTAATGTTTCACTCATTCAGCCATTGAATGCACTAATGGACAGGTACGAGCCAAAGAATTTGCATTTTCTGAACATTAGCACCTTTAAATTGCCTTCTGTTTCAACCAAGGAACCAAGACTAAAATGAATATTAAATCAACCCTTGCTTGGTGAAATGAACATTTCTGTATCTTTCAGCGGAAGGTAAAAAACGCCTGTGTGTATTGTTACTAATAATAAGGGAACATGATACAGGGGGACATGTAAAGACCGTTAAATCCATTCCAACCAAATATGTGCATGCCAAGAACACCAGAAACCCACCCCTTATTCACACACTCCATTGGAAGAGGGGACAGAAAATCTGAGACAATTAGCAATAGCCTGCTCCCTGACACTCAGTTTGAGTTCCACGTGGGCCAATCAGTCCGCTCACTCATTACAGCCTTGGTTCAAACATGGACAAAAGAGCTGAACTCCACAGGTGAGATGAGAGTGACTGTCCTTGACATCTAGGCAGAATTTGACCGAGTGTGGCATTAGGGAGTTCTAGCAAAACTGGGGTCAATGGGAATCAGGAGATGACCTCTCTATTGGTTGGATTCATATCTAGCTGAAAGAAAAAAAGTTGTGGATATTGAAGGTCAGTCATCTCAGCCCCAGGACATCACTGCAGGCTTTCCTCAGGGCAGTGTATGTTGTAAAGGTTGTTTGGTGTCTCATGGAGAAATCTGGAGGCTTGAATGGTTGGACATAAATCGTTTATTGGTAACCCATAGCTATGTACATGCATGGGTGCTGCCTCCATGCTGGATCCTTGCAGACTCTACTACACAGCCCACTATCGTATGACTCCCTACATCATACCTTGGGTAGTGCTGTTCTCTAGTCCCACATTAACCCTTGCTCTGCCGAATATCCCTATACTACAATGGCATGCTGCTATCTCTTAAAGGCATATCACAACGGTGTCCTAGGCCCAAACATCTTCAACTGCTTCATCAATGACCATCCCTCCATCATAAGTTCAGAAGTGGGGATGTTCGCTGATGCACAATGTTCAGCACCATTCGCAATCCCTCAAATACTAAAGCTGTCTGTGACCATATGCAGGAGGACCTGGACAACATTCAGGCTTGGACTGATATGTGCCACATGTTATGGCACAGCCGATGGTAAATGCTGAGCCGCTCAAATCACAAAGGGAAACTTGAAACAATGTTTTGCAATTTGTATAAATTTTTGAGATGCATGCCTTGAATTCAGTACCTGGGAGATAGACCAATGCTTTTGGACGGCAATGTCTTCAGTTGTGTAGGTCCTGAAGCCTGGAATGTTCAGCCTAAACTTGTATTCCACTTCTCTACCTCCTTTAAGTCACTTCTTAAAAGCTTGATCAAAGAGATGGGTTTTGACGACCTGTCCTAATAACTGATTACATGGCTCGGTGTCAAATTTTGTTTGATAAAGCTTCTGTGAAGCTCCTTAGAATGTTTTTCTACATGTATGTGCTATATAAATGCAGGCCGCTGTTATGGTTGTTGGTTAAGTCACAGCAGCTTTTGTGAATTAAAGCTTCACCCCGGTTTCTGATGAAGGCTTATGGGATATAAACCCTTCTGTACATTGAACAATTCTGTCATTTTTAATACTGAATGGGATCAAAGACCTTCTTTATAAACCAAGGCATATAGGGTCATAAAGGATCAAGTCCATCTTCTCGAAGTGAACATAGAAAAATATTATACAGATGGAAGAATACGAGTGCATCTTGTGAAAGTTCAGCAAAGCAGCATGTTATGGCACAATCAATGGTAAATGCTGAGTTGCTCAAATCCCAAAGGGAAACTTGAAACAACCGCCACAACTGTTTTGCAATTTGTATAAATTTCGTGATGCATGCCCTGAATTCAGTAGTAATAAGATCACCGAGGTTTTTTTACAAAACTAAATTAAACCTTTATTAATAGAAGAAATAATTTTAAATACACGCATAAATCTACAAATTACTCGATGATAATTTCTAAATGCCCTAGTTAATTTCACTGCCAGTTACACTTTCGTTAAGGCAACCGTAAGACACATAGATATTAAAAGGCCCAGGCAAAGAAACAAGATACCCTGAACAATCCAATTCAAAGTGAGTTTTCTTAACTTCAGTTCTTTGTAGACAGCAACTTGAGGCATAGATGCTGAAGGCTTTTCATACTTGTTAGATCATAGAATGCCTTCCCTTACACACAACCTTTGCTCCTTAATACATATTTTCCTCTTTGAGTGCAAATTCCCATTGTTTCACCATGTCTTTGGACTTTACCTTTCTAATAATAAACATCTCTCACAGTACCAATTTTACCAGTAATCTTTGGGAAAAATAAACACACTGTTTCTTAACTTCCTCTGGCTAGGTGAAACATTTCATCCCTTACTTTGAATCAATTTAACCTGTTTTTTTTTTTAATAATGCAAAGGTCCCCTTTACACCTATGTTTACCTACTTAATACTTCAATTCTAGCTTATCTTCTGACACATGAAAGCCTTCAGATCAACTGCCTTTAATTCAATTAAGTCCCACACACAGACAGACATAACCCCATAGAGAAGACCCCACTATTACCCTACTTCACAATAAATTCCAATAACATAATGAGAATTATTATATCTACTTGATACCACATAAGTGCCAGGCAATGACCATTTCCAAAAAAGAGAATAAAACCATCTCCCCTTGACATTCTATGGCATTACCATTGCTGAATCCCCCACTATCAACATCCTGGGAGTTATCATTGACCAGAAACTAAACTGGACAAGCCATATAAATACTGCAGCTACAAGAGCAGAACAGGTCAGAGACTGGGAATTCAGCAGAGAGTAACTCACCACCTGACTCCCCAAAGCCTGTCCGCTATCTACAAGTCAGGAATGTGATGGAATTCTCTTTACTTGTCCAGATGAGTGCAGCTGAGAGGGCCCAAGAAGCTCAACAATGTCCAAAACAAAGCAGTCTGCTTGAATTGCATCTCATCCACCATCTTAAAAATTCATTCCCTCCACAAATACACAGTGGCAGCAGTGTGTACCCTCTGCAAGATGCACAGTAGCCACTTGCCAAGGCTCCTTCGACAGCACCTTCCAAACCCATGTCATCAACTACCCAGAAGGCCAAGGTCATGGGAAGACCACCTTCTGCAAATTCCCCTCCAAGCTACACACCATCCTGACTTGAAACCAAATTGCCATTCCTTCACTGTCACTGATTCAAAATCCTGGAACTCCCTTCCTAACAGCATTATGGATGTATCTACACACCATATGGGCTGCAGATCAAGAAGATGACTCAGTGCTACCTTCTCAAGGGCAATTAGGGATGGGCAATAAATGCTGGCCTAGCCAGCAATGCCCACATCCCATGAATGAATAAAAAGAAATTAGGGGAAACATCTGGGAATTTACTCTACCCCCACAGACAACCAAGCAAGATCCAGGAACTTACAGCAACTCATATCAATAATACCACTTATCTTTCACCTACCTTCTTTAATTGAAGAGATTTTCCATGCTTAGGAATTTGTCTAGTACCATTTTGAAGGTTGGCAGGAACCCAAATTCTGGTTTTCTACCACATATCTGATAAGCAGCTTCGGAGCTTGATGATTGTTTGTGAAAACAAATAATTCCTGGCATCTAACATAACTTTTCTTTTGTATTTTGCATTCATGTCCTATAGCTGTCTTATCTCTATCTAGCTCAAATTGCCTACCTACAGAAAACAAAATCTGTTACCTTCATTATTGAGAATTTCCAATCATATTGGTCCTGTTCTCCAATGTGTACTAGGCAGCTTCAGTCCATTTACTTGATCTATATGTTTCTAGCTCCCACATATATTTTTGGATCATCAGCAAAATTGAGAATATTTTTGTTAATGCTTTCATCAAAATCATTAATGAAGATATTGAAGAGCAATGGTTCCCAACTTGCATCTAGTTTAAATTTTGCATAGCAGTCCCACATAATAAGATTGAACCTAATAGCCTTCTGGATGGCACTTTATTGAAAGCTTTCTAGAAATCAAAATACACAACTTCAGCTGGGCTACCATCATCCACCAGCCTCCTTATCTCTTTGAAAAATTGGTCCAGGTTAGCGAGGGAGGCCCTTGGGTTTCTAAAGCTATGTCAGGACCATTTAATAGCTGTGAATCGCTCCCAGCGATCATACAACATATCATTAATAATATCTTCCAACATCTTCCCTGCAACTGAAATCAAACTAACTGGGCTATAATTCCCAGAATTTGATTTTTTAATATTGGACTTCCTGCCAGCCCACTCAAATATCCCAGCCCATTTAGTACCTCAACCGTATGTTGGCCCTCAATCATAAATAGCTTTGCTTAACCTCTTCAAAGAACCTAATCACCTTCTGACTTACTAAACACATCTGTCACTGCTAAACCTATTCACAATTATCTTGTCTACTGCTCTTTTAACCTTTCCAAAGTAGCTCTAGTTAACCTCAGCTGCATCCTATACAAGAAGTGCAAATCAATAATTTAATATAGGTGATAATTTTTTATTTTAGCCTTTAACAAGTGAAAATTATATTGCCTACACCATTCACGAGAATGCTCACCTCTTCTTTGGCCCTCAAACAGCCTTTGTAGAACAGTTAATGCTGTGAAACATGGCAGTTCCCAACCAACAATAGAATCATTAACCAAATAAGTTTACACTAGTTCTCTGATTTATCTGATTATAATACCAACTTGCTTTTTTGGAACCAGATGGTAGATGGCATAAGTCAGAAGAAAATACAATTCAATCATTTACGGGCTGTACCTTCATTAATTTCAAACCCTCAGATGAATGACAGTGCAAATTAGTACCCATTTCCCCAAAGGGGGTTCTAATTATAGTGCTGCTGCATGTCATGCAGATGAGGCTCTAAACTCTTTATTGTGAATAAAGGGACAAAGGTTTATTTTAATATTTGTTCATGGGATGTCAGCATTGCTGGCAAGGCCAGCATTTATTGCCCAACCCAGAATTACCTTTGAGAAAGTAGTAATGAGCTCCCTTCTTGAACCACTGCAGTCCATGTGGCGTAGGTACACCTATAGTGCTGTCAGGAAGAGAGTTCCAGGTTTTTTATCCCATGTTATGAACACTTTAATCACAGAAAATGGTTCATCTTCAAGGACTTAGGACATTCTGGAAGAATTTGTGTTTCAAAAGACACTGTCCCTTAAAGGGTTAATGCAGGATTCTCTGATTGCTATTCCTGGATAAAAAACATCCTTTTACAAGAAAGGGAATTAAGCAGTTGTAAAAAATAACTCTTGACTCAGGTGAACTGTGTACAAAGAGGGTCACATGGGTTTTATGGCTTTGAAAAATAAACCATGCCTGGAAGACTGCGTTTTAACAGTGAGTTTTGGTTTTGCTTTAGGAAGAAAAGGAACAACTGCTTGAGAAGGAAGACAGCTGCCTTTTGCAGTCTAGAACCGGTCCACAGCCAGAAGTGAATATAAATTGCTCTGAAGGTAACTCGGACACCATTTCAAGAACTTCACCATCTATCCTTTGCCTTTGAACCATTGACTTTTAACCTTTGGCCAACTTCCACTCTTTCTATTTCACTGGGGGGATATGTGTGTGTGCGTGTGCGCATGCATGTGCGAGAGAGAGAGAGACTTAGGGTACCTCAAGAGTAATTGGTATACTTTCATATTCCATACTGTATATTGATAAGCCTTGCATTTCTATTTGACAAGGCAGGTTTTATACTAAACTAATAAATTTGTTGTGTATTGAAAGAAGCCTGGTTAAAGTCTCTTTCATTCTGAGTACCATTAGTGAAGATAAACATCTGGCCATTTTGGTGAGTAAATTAAACTTTTAAACTAATAGTATGACCTGTGGAGTAGTGGGGCTAGGTCAATTGCGCACTCCTCCCATCCTGGTTGTAACACCGGGAACATTGAAGGAACAGCGATATCGTTCCAAGTCAGGATGGTGTGTGACTTGGAGGGGAAGTTGCAGGTGCTGGTGTTCCCATACATCTGGGTCCATCTAGGTGGTAGAGGTACTGGGTTTGGAAAGTGCTGTTGAAAGATGAGTTGCTGCAGTGCATCTTGTAGATGGTGTACACTGCTGCCATTTTGATGAAGGGAGAGCATGTTTAATATGGTGGTTGGGTTGCTGACCACGTGGGCTGTTTTGTACTGGGTGATGCCGAACTTTTTAATTGTTGGAGCTGCATTCAACTAGGCAAATGAGAGTATTCTGTCATACACCTAACTTGTGTATTGTTGATGGTAGAAAGGCTTTGGGGAGTCAGGAGGTGAGTTACACACTCATTGCAAAATTCCCAGTCTCTGACCTGCTCTTGTAGCCACAATATTGTTCAATTAAGTTTACTGTCAATGGAGACCCACAGGATATTGATTATGGGGGTTCAGTGACGGTAATGCCATTGAATGTCTAGGGGAGATTGTTCGATTCTCTCTTCTAATTCTTCATTGCCTAGCACTCCTGTAGCACAAATGTTACTTGCCACTTAAGCAAGTAACCTGAATGTGGTTCAGGTCATGCTACATGCAGGTAAGGATTGCTTCAGTATCTGAGAAATCACAAATGGTACTGACCACTGTGCAATCGTCAGGGAACATCCCCACTTCTGACCTTATGATGAAGCAGCTGAAGATGGTTGGGACTAGGACACTACCCTGAGGAACTCCTGTAGTGATATCTCACGGCTGAAATGATTGGTCTCCAACAACCAGAACAATATTCCTTTGCACTAGGTATGTTTGGAGTTATATTAAGGCTCCAATTTTGTCTGTTTTGCTATTATTGTTAAAATTATGTGGCTCAGCTAAGCCTATATCCTGTTTTAGAATTCTACTTTGTAGAGTTTTCTGTATTCTGAATGATGGGTAAAGATTATTATTATCATCAAATAAGGTCACCAGTGGGGAAAGGATAAAAAAGAGCTGTATGTTATCCCAGAATGAGGCCAATAACACAATTATCAAGCATTAAAATCCCATTGTTAGAATATATTATTAAAATGGTTTAAAACTAAATCATCATTATTTAGCTCCAGGTACTTTAGCAAGAGGATAGGTGTTGATGGTAAGAAGGGGCAGTTGAGTCCTGTTTATGTGTGTGAACAAGATAATTTGGAGGCTAAGAATCAGAGAATGCTGAAATTTCAAAAATATGATAACATACAAGTCAAGAGAATAAGGCACCCTGATAAGAGAGACAGTTGATAAAATAAAAACATACCACCGTAACTCATAGCATTGAAAAACTGCTAAGGCATCTAACACACAAGGTCATGAGAAACTGCATCACAAAATGTTTTCCTGTTCAGCATTCTCAATACTAATTGAGGAGTCTTTCTTGGAAAGAGCACGAATATATAAACAAACTGCATGAATGAACATTGCCTGCAAAATCTGTGTCCCTAGTGCCAGTATTTTTGGTGCCAAGGGTGTTGTTTTAAATACAAAATGGCACCTGTGCCCTGCGCCCATGTTTCCTGTATGACCCACACGAATGTCATTTTGGTGAGGGAGTTAGAACAGGCACTAGGAATGTGCACCGGATGTATGTAGAGTAGGCAGATTGTAACATCAGTCAGTGTGTAATGCTGGTTTATTGTCAGTGGTGCCATTTTCAAAATCAACACTCCAGCTAACAACCTCTTTCAACCTTGCACAAATAAACATGCATTCAGCAGCAACAGAGCTACTTAGGAAGGTCCTCAACTCCTTTCAGGTTAGCTGCTGATTGCTTCCAGTCATGAACAATGCAGTTGCCACCTCCATTGGCCTGCAGCAGGACAGGGAGAATAAGCAGAGGTAGCATTGAACAGGACAAGCTTCTCAAAGAGGGAGGAGGAAGAGATGGGGGAGGGGTTTAGTGCAGGGAGTGAGTGAGTGCCTGGCGTGAAATACTCATGCTGCAAGATAGCAAGAGGAGAACAAAATAGGACAGAGTGTTTGGAAAGGGCTAGGAATCTAACTTCAAGCACATCAGATAAAGGGACGACAATGAGAAAGGGGATGGGAAATACAGGACTGAAGGTGTTGTATCTGAATGCACGCAGTATACAAAATGAGGTAAATGAGCTCGTGGCGCAATTCAAATTGGCAGGTATGATGTGGTGGGCATCATGGAGACATGGCTGCTAGGGGATCAGGACTGGGAGCTAAATAGGCAAGGATATACATCCTATCGAAAAGATAGGCAGATTGGCAGAGGGGGTGGGGTTGCTTTGTTAGTAAGAAATGAAATTAAATCGATAGCAAGAAATGACGTAGGGTCAGATGATGTAGAATCTGTGTGGGTAGAGTTGAGGAACTGCAAAGGTAAAAAAACCATAATGTGATTTATGTACAGACCTCCGAACAGTAGTCAGGATGTGGGGCACAAGATACACCAGGAGATAGAAAAGGCGTGTGAGAAAGACAAGGTTACAGTGATCATGGGGGATTTCAATATGCAGGTAGACTGGGAAAATCAGGTTGGTAGTGGATCCCAAGAAAAGGAATTTGTGGAATATCTACGAGATGGCTTTTTGGAGCAGCTTGTGGTGGAGCCCACTAGGGAACAGGCAATTCTAGATTTAGTGATGTGTAATGAGGCAGATTTGATAAGGAAGCCTAAGGTGAAGGAACTCTTAGGAGGAAGTGACCATAATATGATAGAATTTACCCTGCAATTTGAGAGGAAAAAACTGGAATCAGATGTAACGGTATTACAGTTGAATAAAGGCAACGACAGAGGCATGAGGGAGGAGCTGGCCAGAATTGACTGGGAGATGAACCTAGCAGGAAAGACAGTGGAACAGCAATGGCAGGAGTTTCTGGGAGTAATTTGGGAGACACAGCAAAAATTCATCCCTAGGAAGAAGAAGCATACTAAAGGGAGGACAAGGCAACCATGGCTGACAAGGGAAGTCAGGGACAGCATAAAAGCTAAAGAGAAAGCATACAATGCAGCGAAGAGCAGTGGGAAACCAGGGGATTGGGAAGCCTACAAAGACCAACAGAGGACAACTAAAAAAGAAATAAGGAGGGAAAAGATTAAATATGAGGGTGAACTAGCCAGTAATATAAAAGAAGATTGCAGGAGTTTTTTAGATATATAAAGGGTAAGAGAGAGGCAAAAGTGGACATTGGGCCATTGGAAAATGACGCTGGAGAAGTAGTAGTGGGGAACAAAGAAATAGCGGAGGAACTGAATAGGTACTTTGTGCCAGTCTTCACGGTAGAAGACACGAGTAACATCCCCAAAGTTCAAGAGAGTCGGGGGGGCAGAGGTGAGTATGGTAGCCCATTACCAAGGAGAAGATGCTAGGAAAACTGAAAGGTCTGAAGGTGGATAAATCACCTGGACCAGATGGATTACACCCCAGAGTTCTGAAGGAGATAGCTGAAGAGATAGTGGAGGCATTAGCGATGATCTTTCAGGTATCACTCGAGTCAGGGAGGTTTCCAAAGGACTGGAAAATCACTAATGTAACCCCCGTTTAAGAAGGGAGTGAGGCAAAAGACAGGAAATTAAAGGCCGACTAGCCTATGGTCATTGGTAAGATTTTAGAGTCCATTATTAAGAAAGATTTCAGAATACTTGGAAGTGCATGGTAAAATAGGGCAAAGTCAGCATGGTTTCATCAAGGGGAGGTCATGCCTGACAAATCTGTTAGAATTCTTTGAGGAGGTAACGAGTAGGTTAGACAAAGGAGAGCCAATGGATGTTATCTACTTGGACTTCCAGAAGGCCTTTGACAAGGTGCCACATAGGAGGCTGCTCAGTAAGATAAGAGCCCATGGTGTTAGAGGCAAGGTACTAGCATGGATAGAAGATTGGCTGTCTGGCAGGAGGCAGAGAGTGGGGATAAGGGGGTCCTTCTCAGGATGGTGGCCGGTGACTAGTGGAGTTCTGCAGGGGTCAGTGATGGGACCACAACTTTTCACTTTATACATTAATGATCTAGATGAAGGAACTGAGGGCGTCCTGGCTAAGTTTACAGATGATTCAAAGATAGGTGGAGGGACAGGTAGTGTGAGGAGGCAGGGAGGTTGCAGAAGGATTTGGAGGTGGGGAGGCTGCAGAAGGATTTCGACAAGTTAGGAGAATAGGCAAAGAAGTGGCACATGTAATACAACGTGGGGAAGTGTGAGGTCATGCACTTTGGTAGGAAGAATAGAGGCATAGACTATTTTCTAAATAGGATGAGAATTCAGAAATATAGTGTGCAAAGGGACTTGGGAGTCCAGGTCCAGGATTCTCTTAAGGTTAACTTGTAGGTTGAGTCGGTAGTTAGGAAGGGAAATGCAATGTTGACATTTATTTTGAGAGGACTAGAATATAAAAGCAGGGATATGCTGCTGAGGCTTTATAAGGCTCTGGTCAGACCACATTTAGAATATTGTGAGCAATTTTGGGCCCCGTAACTCAGGAAGGATGTTCTGGCCCTGGAGAGGGTCCAGAGGAGGTTCACGAGAACGATACCAGGAATGAAAGGCTTAACATATGAGGAACGTTTGAGGACTCTGGGTCTATACTCGATGGAGTTTAGAAGGATGAGGGGGGATCTGATTGAAACTTACAGAATACTGAAAGGCCTGGATAGAGTGGATGTGGGGAAGATGTTTCCATTAGTAGGAGAGACTAGGACCCGAGGGCACAACCTCAGAGTAAAGGGAAGACTTTTTAGAACAGAGATGAGGAGAAACTTCTTTAGCCAGAGAGTGGTGAATCTATGGAATTCATTGCCACAGAAGACTGTGGAGGCCAGGTCATTGAGTGTATTTAAAACCGAGATAGATAGGTTCTTGATTGGTAAGGGGATCAAAGGTTACGGGGAGAAGGCGGGAGAATGGGGTTGAGAAACTTATCAGCCATGATTGAATGGCAGAGCAGACTCGATGGGCTAAAGTGCCTAATTTCTGCTCCTATGTCTTATGGTCTTATGGCTACCCCACCAGACAGAGAAGGTGGATGGAGGTGGCTGCCCAGGTGAGCAGGCATGATGTGGTGTGCCGCACATGGATCCAGTGTCAGAAACAGTTCATTAATCTGCGCTCCACAAGGGCGAGTACCAACTTGGCATGGAATTGAGTCTTGCAAGGTGGCTGTAAGTCAAGGCGTTCAGGGGTGTGAGATGCATAGTGCCAAATGGCACATATCCCTGTGCTTGCCAAGGGTGGGAGATATTGCCACTCACCTTGTGTATATAGAAGGGTAAGGAGTGCCAATCTGATGGGCACCTCAAGCTGGCTCTCCAGGGGGATGGGTCGTGAGACAGGAATGGTGTTGCAGGTACAGGATGGAATAATGAATGCACTTGTTTATGTTCAGGGGAAGAGAAACCATAATGCACTGGAGTGCACACGAGTGGGTGGTGGGGTGCACAACATCCTGATTCTGTCCAGGTTGGAGGTGGAAGCCCTGGACATGGAATGTGTGAGGAGTAAGGTCCACAGGTCTCAGCGAGGCAGGGATCTTGGAGGACAGTAAGAGTGCAGTGAGCTGATGAGAGATTGGGGGACTGTGCAAGAAGGGCAGGGTCGTGACATCTCCAGGCAGAAGTTCAAATCCAGAGTACCCATCACTTGGCACTTACAGCGCCTCAGCAAGGCACGTGTCCAGTTTGGCAAGAAACCGTCATGCTTGCACAGACACTTAGTGATGATGTTCTTAACTGACATGTTCTGTTTCTCTCTCAGAAGCGCCATCCTCATGACGCACTGCTGACCCCGAGGAACCCCCTTGACACTTGAGGAGGAATCACTGAGCGGTGCACCCACATCACAATGCTTTCTGCACCAAGCACCAGGGCAGATACAGGCACGCTGGTGGGCTATAGTGCGTCGGCTCCATTTGTACTGCACTGTGGTGAGGGCACATCACAGTCACATGAGGAGCTGGTGGAGGCAGAGAGCCCACAGAGCATCGGCAGTTGGAGGATTGCTGGAGACCAGGACCATGCTGAGTCTGAGGCAGATGGTGAGCCCTTGGAGTCGTCCATTGGGCACCTGATGCTGGATGTCCACCAGGATGTGCCGGAAGATCTGGCAGAGATCCCTAAGGGCCTGCATGCCATAGTATCTGTCATGGAGAAGTCCATGTGGAGCATGGACACTGAGTGCACAGCCTTCTCCATTGAGAGAGTGGCGACTCTCATGGAGAGGCAGCTCCAGGAACAGAATCAGGGGCCCCTGGTGTTGCACTCAGACCCATACACTGGCTGTGACCTCAGAAGGTCACTGCTAGTGTGAGAGATGGATGAGGAACCTAGTTTCTCTACTAGGTGCCTGTCCATCAATGGTGAGCAGGGAAGTCTAGACATACCTCATGCTGGCAGACAAACTGCCTGCCATCCCTGTGGGCTCCTCTCACAGCACTCTGGACAAGGGCAGCAGCTCCTCTGCCAGTGACTGTGCCATCTTCTGAGGCCATGACGACTGAGGCATGCCCAGCCATGTTGCTGATCGCACGCTCCCAGGCAGAGCCTGCTCAGGCCCTGCCAGGCAGAGGACAACCGCCAAAGGTCATCATTGCTGACAGGACAGCAGAGTCAGCAATCTGCCTCGACGGCCACTGCCAACCAGGAGGGGGCACCAAGATGCATCACTCGCAAGCATAAGTTTAAGGCACCATGAGCACAGGATGGGGTTTTCATGAGGGACATGCGTTCATTTCATCAGCGCTATGTATTGTTTTTGTGTGACATTGGCAACCATTTTATGTTCTGTTCCCTGTTTGCAACTCTGGTAAAGATATAAATCTAGATTTTGTTTCTATGCCCTGAGTGTCCTTCATGTTTTCCATAGGTGCAGGACTCATCAGTGCCTCATGACAGACGGCAGGGGCAGCAAACTATTACAGAGGATGTGAGGTGACATTGGGGTCATGGCCTTGCCTCCTCAGATATGTGTGTGATGGAGGCGGTGCCCTTACACCGAGATGGAAGTCAAGACCTGGCAGCCGAGCTGAAGGAGGGTTGCATCAAGGGCTCCCTGGTGTCCCTGCCTCCCTGAAGGTTAATCAATTCTGCATCCTTGCCCTCAGCCTGTGCCTGCCCAGGTTCCTCATCAGATCCATCTGTAGAGTCTTCCTCTGAGGCGTGTGGAGCTGCCTTTGTATCTTCAACCTTGAATGGGTCCCACCTTGCCAGTGACAGATTGTGCAGAGCACAGCAGACCACGATGATAAGTGACATGCGCTCTGGAGAATATTGCACTGCACCCCCTGATCAGTCCAGGCAGGGGAAACTCATCTTCAGTAGCCCTATTGTCCTCTCAATCACCGCCCTTTTGGAGACATGACTCCTATTGTACCTGTCTTTCACCTCTGTGCTTGGCGTCATGAACCACCTTTTCAATGGATACCCCTGCCACCCAGCACCAACTATCCAGCAAGCTGGAGCCATGAACAGCCTTGGCACCTGGGAGTATCACAGGATGTATGCATCAAAGGAGCTGCTAGGGTACTTTGCAAAGATTTACAGAATCTGGGTCTGGTGATCACATACTATTTGCACATTCATGGAATGATAACCCTTTCTATTCACAAAGGCACCTAGCTGACCCACTGGCACCTTAATGGCCACATGAGTGCAGTCTATTGCACCCTGGATGCAGGGGGACCCAGCAATAGCTGCAAAACCTCTGGCTCGCTCAGCCTGGCTGGATTGGTCTGCCTGGTAATGAATGAATGTGAGGACGCATCTGAACAGAGCATCAGTTACGAGCTTGACACACCTATTCACAGCTGATTGGGACACTCCACACAGATCTCCCACTGACCCCTGGAAAGATCCAGATGCAAAACAATTGAGGGCTACTGTGACCTTCAGTGCCACTGGCAGTGGGTGCCCAGCCACACAGATGGAGGTGATCTCTGACCCAATCACCTGGCATATTGATGTCACAGTGTCCCTAGAGAGGCGGAGCCTCCTGAGGCACTGCACCTCAGACATGTTGAGGTAGCTGGATTGCTGCCTGGACACTCTGGCAGCAGTAAAGTGGCATCTTCTGTGATCCTATCCGCCTTACTGTCCTCGCTGGCTCTGCACCCCCTGTGCCTGTGCCTCTCCTCCCACAGGTCTCTCCCTGTGATGCTGCCTGCAGACACCCGGCCTCCTGTCCCTTCTGGCCCTCTGTTGCTCCACAGAGGAGGCCCCCACAGTGGGCGGGCAACATAAAATTCAAGTCAATGGCCCTTTAATTGCCTCAAGCGGCTGATTAGTTGTCGGTGGGCACGGTGCTGATCCCCGCACATTCTCGCCGATCGTACTATCGCGTGATGTCACTACAGGCAATTTAACGCTCTTCTACAGTTGGCCACGTGCCTGAAACAAGCATGTAAAATTCTGGGCCATGAAGTTTGCACGCTGCTCACCTCAGAACAAATGGGCCTGGGTTAATTATGCATCACGTGCCTGGGGCCTGATCCAACTATTGCCCCTTTGTCAGTATAGAGTAGAGTTAAAAACGTTCTTTCATTTAACGCAGGAGAAAATTTTAATTGAACGGTGTCATTGTCACCGTTTGTTGGGTGGGATATTGGGCAGAATTTTCCCATCCCCATGTGGGCCGGCTGGGAGGCGCCAGGAAAATAGGCGGAAGCCATGTTGAGATGGCTCCACGACTCATCCCTGCTACTGGGGAGCTGTCCAGTAGGCAAGGTGACAGATCGGCTGACCAATCGGTAAAGGCGGGCAGCCAAAGATTATTAAGGACACACGTAGGGATGATTTCTTTTCCCCACGCTTGTCAGCAATTTTTTTGCGGCTGAGCAGGCCCAAACCGCATGTGGAAACCGCCAGCCTCCTGGAGACAGTCTCCCAGTGGCAGTCCGGGGGCCCCTGGAGCTGGTCGACCCATTCCCCAAAGAGGGGCCCCAAAACGCCATCTGGACGAGCTCCCCCTTGATTTGGAGGAGCCTGCCTGTTTGACCCCTCTGAACCTTTGCTCTTAGCTTAACTCTCCCAGGTCACCTCCATGCTGAGGCAGCCCCGCCATTCCTCTGATTGGCCCGGCAGCATCAGAAGCCTGCTTGCCATCCTTAGTAGCGCCCCTGTCTGTCTCCCAGCACATGCGCACTGGGGAACCCCATTTGGTTCCGACATCGCAGTCCAGAATCCTGCAGCAATATCCAGTTAAATAAATGTAAGTTAAATAGAGAAGGGTAGGAGCTATTTCCCATCACCAGCATCCCTCACAATAAGAACAAAATCTGAACCGCAGGTCATTTAAAATGTTACTCAATGAAGATAATTTGATAACCGCATAATTATAATAACACAAAAAAATTTGATGGTAATGCAGGTAACTCCAAGGCCAAACTTAGATAAAATTCTTAGAATCATAAGTAATTCTTTTAAGATGTTACCAAGCAAGAATAACTCTTCATTGATCTTTATCTTTAGATTCATCACAGATGCACAGTAAATCTATTCTCAGTCACGTTTATTACTAATGTATTTTCAGAGTCAAGCATAATCATGGCAAATATTAACTTAGCCTTCTTGAATTGTGCTTAACTGCATCTTGAATTTCCATTTGATGCATCAACAAGTACTTTTTACAAAATCATGTAAGTATTCCATTTCCAATTTTAACTGAATAGGAAATTTTTACCTATATTTCAAAGAGTCACATGATTTGGCTTTTGCTCAGAAATGGAATTTAAAAAGTAGGATATGCTCCTGTTGTGGTTGGCATTTTAACCTGTCTTCCATCACACTCAGATCACTAACCCGGGACAAAATGGCATCAGGAATAATAGCCAATGGACAATTTGTGCCAATGTAGAAGGATGACCTGAGCAATGAGACAGGTGTGGAGAGATAACACATCATTTTAAATGAATCAAGAGCCTGCCTGTTGTGCATTTGTCAGTTTGTTGTATAATTTACATACCTAATTTACCGTGGAGCAATGCAGAGATGATACTACTTATAAGTCTACAACAGGCTTATTTACAGTGCTTCAAAATATCTTATCAATCACAGGATTTCTACACATATGTTCACAGCTCTGGCTTCTCATGTTTTTCTGGAAGCTTCCACTTACTTTAACTCTCAGAAGCTACACCCAGGCTTAATCAATCAATAACAGTAAACATAGATCAGTCAACAGACCTAATAAAATCAACACAGATAAACCATTGAATATGACACAGTTTCCCTCTTTTAACTGAAGACCTTATATTAAAAAACAACATACATTGAGTTATTTTTTAGAGTGCAACTGGCCTGTTTTCTCTAAGTATAGAAATAATCTTTGACATATAAAAGGTCTCTGAGGCCTATTATTAGATCTAGGAATGAGGTTGTGGTTCTGTGATCAACTTGATTATATGAACCTGCAAGTTGTGCTAATGAAGACAATCTGACCACCTGTAGATATGTAGTGGTCGATGACCTAATCCTGATGTAGTTAACAATGTAGTCAGCACTTGGTGATAGTTGCAGGGAGTGAACATTCTACCATAGTGTGCCAGTGTTCACAAGTGTAGATGTACACTGTTGTTTCCTTTTCTCCAGTAGAGTCTTTGCATTCAGTTTCCATTGACTGGCATGGCGCATAAGCAATTGGTTGTTCACTTCCTTCAATATACAATGGCAGAGCAGCCCAATTACATTTCCTGGCATACCTGTTGTGACATACATTTCATGTGGGTTGAAATGCATGAGAACTAGTGATTGTGCTATCTTTGCCTTTAGCGTTTCAAAGACTATTTACTGTACATTCCCACTATGCTTCTTTATCAGTAGCATCCAAAGGGGTTCCTTGATCATGCTGTATTTAGGAACAAAGTTGTGACAGAGTTGGTAATACAGAGGAGTGATGCAAACTCTCTTACAACAGATGGGGTTGGAAGTGTATGAACGGCTTTGACATTGTTGTGTACAGGCTTTACTCCAGCTGCTGTCACTCTGTACCCTACAAAGTCAATCTCAGGTGCGGTGAATGTGCATTTGTCTTTATTGAGCATTAAGTTGTGTTTTGTGAGTTGAGTGAGCATCATTGATCAACCTGGACCACAATGGACAACGACATCATCAAGTAAGTTGAGCATCCCCTCAACATCTGACAAGTTTGAGGAAACAATCTTCTGGAATGTACTAGTTTTGAACTTAGTCCATGGGGCATTCTGCGGCACTGAAACACGCCTTCATGAATAACGAAAACCATGAGAAATCGGCCTTGTTCCGATAGAGGTATCTGAAGATAGCTCTGTTGCATATCAAGCTTTGTGAAGACTGGAGTCATGAAATTATGCTGATATTTCTTGGATTAGTAGGAGGTGGATACTTGACTGGAACAATAGCTTTGTTGACTGCCTTAAGGCTGACACATTGTCTAAATTTGCCATTTTTTTCATTGTGCAATGAGCAGGTTCAATATCCAAAGCAATGAGTCAATTTGCTTAATGGTACTATCTGCTTCTAGTCATTTCAGCTCTTGCGACACTTCAGCACGGAGTGTAAATGGCAGCCATATCAAATTTTATGAAACTGGCGGAATTGATGTGTCAGCATGAGAAACATGACAATCTCCTTAATCTCGCCAAATCTGGTAAATAAGGTGGAATACTGGAGTGTATAGTCTGCGTAAGTCTTCACGGTAATGTGTGCTTTGGTGAGGTCTTTGAATACAAGCCTATTGAAAATGTTTACTCCCATAAGACTTCTGCCTAGCTACATAGAAAGAGACCCTGTATAGGGTGATGGTGATAAAGTGTACTGGAGCTGTGATTGCTCCCAAGACCTGAATAATTGAGTTGACAGGGAGCCTGTCACAGAAGTGAGGAAAGTTGTGAAAAATACCAGTTGTAGGGTTTGTCACTCAAAATATATAATTTCACATCAACATCGATGACAAGCGACACTGAGATACCTGAGATTTTAACTGAGCATTCCTTAAAATGACATGGGCCTTCCTGTCCCGCCATCTGAAGAGTCGGCGGGGTACACATCGCTGCCGACTCTGCCGGTGGGACTTCCACCTCTCATTCATGGGGAAGTACCGCCTTCGGGAGCTGCTGGTCAATCCGATTGGCCAGCAGCTCTCCAGCCCCTGCAGAGACAGGA
The DNA here is from genome assembly GCF_017639515.1 of Carcharodon carcharias. Lineage (NCBI taxonomy): Eukaryota > Metazoa > Chordata > Chondrichthyes > Lamniformes > Lamnidae > Carcharodon > Carcharodon carcharias. Next base: position 26,508,506 of record NC_054472.1, on the reverse strand, counting down.
GCTGCAGTGGACAGGAGAGGACGTGCATGAAGATACCTGAGCCTAAATCCTGGGACTGGATGGAAAGGTAAGTTTTTGGGATCCTAGGGCAAGGAGGGTAGGGAAGGTTGGGGGTGGGGGGTGCAAAGCGAATGATTAGGGTGTCAGGGGAGAGGCTGGGGTGGGGGAAGGGAGGTCCAGCAGTCACCAGGCCTTAAGTGGGGTGGGGGGGCACCTGATGTTAGAAGGGAGCTTCTGATAGAGGTGTGCCCCCCCTCCCCATCCCCCATTTCTCCACTCCCCCCTCTTCCCCCATCCCCTTCTCCCTGCCTCACACCTTCTCCCCCTCTCCCCCATCCCTCTGTGAATCGATGAACACATCCACAATTTTGGCACAGTTTTGAAGGTATCTGACTGTGATGGGGCACATGTTGCTGAGACTGCTGGAATCTCTTTGTCCATAACCAATGTGCTTGAGCTGATTGGGCCAGTGTGTCTGCAACCTTGAGTCTAAGGGTGCAATTCTCTTTAACCTCTTTGAATCTAACATGGCTGATTTGATTTGGACAGACAAGGTTGTGACTTTTTCCAAGGTTAACTCATCATCCTCCATGAGGAGACATCCCCTAATTCATCGAATTGAAGTCTTTTCAATTACTTGGTCACAAATTATATCACTGGTCAGTGGGTCTGTCCAAATCAAATGTAGAGGCCAATTGCTGTAACATTGCCAACTATTGTTTAATAGGCTCAGCATTTCCCTGGCATAACTATGGAATGCATATCATTCAATCAGCACATTTTTCTTTCCCTGAAGTATTTTCTGAGAACACTTACCACTGCATCAAGCTTGGACGTATCTTCTGTGAGCTGCTCAAATATTCGCTGGTCTTCTGCTCTTAGGCAATGTATGAGTATCTCCTTCTTGTGGATTGCTGCTACATCTGGACTATCCATCCCCTCTTAACAAGTAAATAGGTCTTGAGCCTCGAAATCCGTCAATCCCATGACATCAGAGGATCTTCCGGCGAGGAATGAAATAGTTGTGGAGCTGGTAAAGTTAACTTTTCTCAACCATCCTTGTCACCAATTTTGTTGTGTATTCACCAATTTATGGTACACTTTATATATCTGATTTACCTCAGATCAATGCAGAGTTGCCACTAGTTCTAAGTCGGCAACAGGTTTATTTACAGTGCTTTAAAATATCTCAGCAATCACAGGATTTCCACCACACATGTCCATTGTTCTGGCTTCTCAGGTCTTTCTAGAAGCTTCTCTTTACTTTAGCCATCAGAGGCTGCTTAATCAATCAAGAACAGTGAACATAGATCAGTCAACAGACTAATATAATCAAACACAGGTCAATTAAACTGTTAAACGTTACACTACCTATTCATATATTTCTCTGGATTCTCTACAGACCATACGGATTAGGCCCAGCCAAAGACCCAAGTTGGTAGTATGTGTTAGGGTTAACAATACATGTTTCTGAAGTTTTAAATTTATCTGTATCTGTCATATCTGAAAGAGAGAATTAAAAGAATAACAGAAAGGTTAGCTTAATTGAAGAAAATTCAGGAAAGAATTATTCATATTTGGAGGGAGAATCCAGAATAAAAAAATAAATAAGTTATTTAGGCAGAACGTTTTAGCAACACTTTGTACTCTTGTATAGATGCATTACAAAGAAGGAAAGACAAAAGTAATTTTACTTTGTTCTGAAATTTTATCAATGTTGATCCCCCATAAATTGATGGAGCAATCTGCTTATTTGGTATTGTGAGTAAGAACAACTCAGTTCAATCTCTTTCTCAAGCATCAAAAGGAATTTTAATGTTTATAACTTCTGTTCAAACAATGGTATTTAATAATACTGATCATGAAGAAATTGTAAAAGGAACTGTGAGACAGAGGCCAGAATTTTCAGGATGGTGAGTGGGGTGCAGGGCCTGCTCGCCGACACGTAAAATGACATGCGGTGATGTCGGGGGGCGGGCGTCCCAATGTCACTGCACGTCATTTAGATTTTCATTTCAGCGGTTCACGCAGCCGACTTGGCTGTGCATGCACCAAACTGTCAAAGGCCCATTAAAGCCATTAAACTTTCAATTAAACTAATAAACTGAACTGCCCATCCAACCTTAAGGTTGGCGGGCAGGCGAAGAGCCCAGGCAGCCTTCCCATTTTTCGTGGAACCTCATCCACGGGCGGGATGATGTTTCATGAAGGTTTTTAAAGTTTAATAAAAATTGAATAAAAATTTTTGTAAAAAATCATTGGCATGTCTCAGTGTTAAATTTTTTTTTTCTCTATTAAAATTTTCAACAATCAAACTAATCTCCCTGAGACAGCTGTGTGCCTCAGGGAGATTTCTACGCTCTTTCGCACGCATGCATGTCAGGCTGGGCGGGCCTTAATTGGCCCGCCCACGTAAAATGGTGGCGCGCAGTCGATCGTGGTCGGCGATCGGCTACACACCCGCACACGTCCAATCCCCCCAACGGGGAGAAAATTCTCCCCCTGGTTCCTTGGTGCCTTTCCCCTCCTCACTGTGACACTATAACATTGCCTTTTTAAAAAAATTTGGACAGGAGCAAACAACATTGTTTCTGGAACATTTGGCTGGCTGGATGGAACCAACTCATCTCCCAAATCAGACAACTGATATTTTAGATCTGTAAATGCCATTGGGTCTCATCAACAAATTTAAACAGCCAAAAAGAGCTGGAATTAAGACACTTGCCTAATTTTTCCCTTGCCTAAAAATTATGGAGCTATTTTTGGATGCACAAAATTCTGATGTGCATCCACTTTGTGTAAAAGGACATGAAAACATATCTGAGTGAAAAGCTTTTCAGTTAGCACATTGTTCAGTCTGGTACCTGGAGGGTAGAGTTGTAGCCTTGAAACTCAGCTGTGAAGGTAAGTAATGAATATATTAGTAATGTGTCTGAACAAACCCATACTCCTATCTACACCAACCAACAACCGATGCACTCCATGGAGTGCATTTAATTAAATGCATTTAATGCATTGGGTTCAGGCAGATCTGGATTAGACAATTAACTTTATTATCAAACAAACCACAACTATTTTAAATGGAATGCATTGAATCTATTGAAAAAGATATTTTGTGATTGATTCCCACCATAAAAAGACATTAAGCTTTACAGTTAAGTCTAAACGGGACAAACAAATGGTGAATCGATATTGAAAAGCTCGAAGAGTATAGTCCCTCAAAAAGGTTTGAACCTACTCATCTCCATTAACTACTTCAACGTTCTACAATTCATATACCAACCCAATGATTGAACACTGTTGACCTATGTAGCAGACAGAAAACCTCCATTTTCTTACTGAACTTAGTATCAAAGCAATGTAAAACCATGGACTGAAGAAATGTGGCCTATTCTGATCCATAGTCCATTATTTAAAACACTCAATACATTTAAAATGTTCAAATTCTCTACCTCGCTTTCCTCCTTTAAGACATTCCTTAAAATCTACCTCTTAGATCAAGCTTTTGATCATCTGACCTACCATCTCCTTATGTGGCCCGGTGTTATATTTTGTTTTATGATGCTGTTATAAAGCACCTTGGGATGTTTTATTACATTAAAGGCACTCTATAAATATAAGTTGTTGTATTGTCACTAGGCTGTAGCTCCTGCATAAGACTTTCAGCTAAATGATGTACAATTGGTACAATAATATATTTCATCCTGATTTACATAATTCTATCTTGTAAACAAATTAGAAAGAATTACCACTTACATACTTTGTTCATTAATCTATAAGTTCCCTCTCATGCCAGGAGCAGGGAATGCTAGCAGTGATTGATAGGATTCCTCTGACATCAATATGGTTGTTCATACCATTGCTCCCTCTGTGGAACTCTGAATTTTTGATTGCCTCAAACCTTGTTCCATGCATGAAGAAATTCAAATGCAGAGGTAACTAACCATCACTTACTGAGGCAGAATTGGTGGAGAAAACTAGAGGCCATGAGAAATGTGTGGCTTTACCTTTGGAATTCCAGTACAACATTTCCCAGTCCTTCTGCACTCATTGTGATCAAAAGAATCAAATTTCATGACCTATTTACTCTCATTTCAGCTGATCTCTGTTGTGCCTCCAAACACCAATTTGCTGGGACAAAAAAAAAGCTCTGGCCCAAACTGGCTCTACCACCAATGGTCGATACTAACAAACATCAATCAGGAAAATTAGAATGCGCCGGTCTAATGCTCCATCTCAATGTGATTCATAGAAATTTCCTGTATCAGTTTAATTCGCTTCTCTCTAGCCACCTACGTCTGCACATTCAAAAAAGAATTTAATTTCATAAATTAACACAATGACATTCTTATTGACCATCAATTAATAACTCATAAGTGACATTTTAATTTTTTTTGTTATTAAAACAACACATTAGCCTTAATTGATTAATCAATTCACTACCTGTCAAGCTCATTACTTTTTATGATAAAAGCTCACTCAAGTTTACAATGCAGTGTCTGTCAGGTCTGCTGCCTTGGTTCAAGTGCTGTCACCAACTTTTTCATCTTTATTGCTTGTCAGGAAGATATAATAATTTTCATAATGTTATTGGAGTTTATTATAATGTAGAGTAATAGTGTGGTCTATTTCTATAGGTCTATGTCTGTGTGTGTGTGAAACTTAATTGAATTAAAGGCAGCTGGTCGGAAGGCTTTGATGTAACAGAAGATAGGCTCAGTTTGAAATGTTAAGTAGGTAAACATAGGCGTAAAGGGAATATTTGCATTTTTAAATAAACCAGATTAGATTGATTTCAAAAGAGGGAGTGAAATATTACACCTAGTCAGGAGAAGGAGTGTGTTTATTTTTCCTAAAAATTACTGGTAAAATTGGCACTATGATAGATTTTATTATTAGAGAGGTAAAAGTCCAAAGACATGGTGAAACAATGGGAATTTCCATTCAAAGGGGAAAAAATGTTTAAAGGAGCGGAGGTTGTATATAAGGGAAGACATTCTAAGATCTAACAAGTGTGAAAAGCCTTCAGCATCTAAGCCTCAAGCTGTTGTCTACAAAGAACTGAAGTTAAGAAAATTCACTTTGAATTCAACTGTTTCAGGGTATTGCGTGTTACTTTGCCTGGGTCTTTTAAAATCTATGTGCCTGACCGTTGCCTTCATGAAAATGTAACTGGGAGTAAGATTAACTAGGGGATTTAGAAGTCATCATGGTAGTAATTTGTAGATTTATGCGTGTACTTAAAATTATTTCTTCTATTAATAAAGGTTTAATTTAGTTTTGTAAAAACCTATTAGACTTGGTGATCTTATGACTACTGAATTCAGGGCATGCTTGGCGAAATTTATCCAAATTGCAAAACAGTTGTGGCAGTTGTTTCAAGTTTCCCTTTGGGATTTGAGCAACTCAACATTTACCATTGATTGTGCCATAACATGCTGCTTTCCTGAATTTTCACAAGATGCACTCATATTCTTCCTTCAGTATAATATTTTTCTATGTTCACTTTGAGAAGATGGACCTGATCCTTTATGACCCTATATGCCTTGGTTTATAAAGAAGGTCTTTGATCCCATTCAGTATTAAAAATGACAGAATTGTTCAATGTACAGAAGGGTTTGTATCCCATAAGCCTTCATCAGAAACCTGGGTTTTTCCACAGGTGCAGGGTGCCATCAATTGCACTCATGTGGCACTCAGATCTCCATCGCAACACATGGTCAACTATGTCAACCACAAGGGATTCCATTCGCTGAATGTGTGGCTGGTGTACGACCAACACAAATGCATCCTGCAGGTCTGCGCACGGTTCCCAGGGAATGTGCACGACTCCTACATTCTCAGTTGGTTACAGGTCCCTGAAGTTTTCCAGGGTCCACAGAAGCTGCAGGGTTGGCTCTTCAGGGACAAGGGCTACCCACAGAGGCCATGGTCGATGACACCCAGTGGCAGCCTCTGACTGCAGCAAAGCAAAGGTACAATGAGACTCATGCTGCAACTCACCTTGATGGAGCAAATCCTTGGGATGCTGAAAATGAGGTTCTGTGCCTTGACCGGTCTGGTGGAGCCCTGGCCAGATGAGGCAGACGCGCTCAGGAGGCCTTCATAGCTGCTAGATTTGTGGAGGATGATGACGACATGCAATGAGGAGAACCCATAGATCCTCACATCGCATCTATGAACATTTGACTCCAATCTGGCTTATGGCAACACACATATCCCCTGTAATAATACTCCTGTCATGGAGATGCAGTGGAGACCCTAATAGTCACTTGATTGTAGGAGGACGATGACGACATGCGGTGTGGACACTCCATAGAGCTTCATATACCCTCTGAGAACGCCTGACTCCTGTCTGTCCGAGTGCAGCTAGCTTGAGCTCTGTGATCAGAATCAAATCATGGAGAAGCAGCCATGAAAGCATCTGATCCTTTGTCCGCCTTCAGCAGCAGACCCCTTCAGAAGCACAGGACACTGGTCACAGATGATGAAGAGATGGGAGCCAGCCCCATCTTAAAGATGCTGAGAGCACACAGAGAGAATAACGGAACTCTGTGACGCCTGCTCACAACATTCTGGCAGCAACAACAAGCACTGGCGAGGTGCAGGCATCAGTAATGCATCCAGGGAGTTTGAGACCGGACCGCCACTTTGGTCTGAAGGCTGCACAAAGCATAGGGAAGAGGCCCTGGACTGAGACACCTGCCTTTATCTTGGGCAGAAAGGTTTCACATCTGAGTGACATGAACACTGCTCATCAGAACAAGGAGCCATAGGCAGGGAGACATTCTTGGGAGTTTATTGACAATAGTGAACAATATGTGCAAGGCACCTGTACCCTGGCTGTGCAACTACTACATCTTCTTAACTTTCCTAACACTGCCCCAACGTCTTTGTGCTCCCCGGTCTTCCACAGCAGAGGTGGAGGCAGCCTGCTGACTGCTATGCCCTGACACTGATGACCTTGAAGGGCACCCTTTGGAGGGCCGAGCCCTCGTGGTCCCAGACCTGCTTTTGGGGTCCTGCTGTGAGGCAGTGGCACCCTCCTCGGCCTGTGGAGCTAGAGCTGCTGAGGTAACAGGAAGAGGGGGTTCGGATGGGCCGGACCCTCCCAGAGTCACCTGGATGAATGGCCCCAGGGGATACACCTGCTGATCCTACTCCCTATGGGTGTCCAAGGGCCCCTGGCTGATTCCTTGAGGAGAAGGGATAGCTGGAGTGAGACTGAGCTGTCCCGCACCCATCTCGTGTACACTGTTAGAGGTCAGCTATGGCATCAGGGATGGAGTTGAGCCCAGGCAGCAATGCAGGAGCGATGTCCTGGACCAAGGTCTCCATGGCGGCCGCCATATGACCAGTTTTGACCTCGATGCATTGCAATGCCAGTGCTATCACCACAGCCTGAAGACAGACGGACTCCTCCATTGTGCTTTGCAATCTCAGGAGTGCAACGACCATCCCTTCCTGAAGTTCCCGAGCTTGCCTTTGCAGGTCCAGAAACTGTGACATGACTGAGTTCAGAGGCTTGGACTCAGCAAATTTCTGGCTTCCAGTAGTCTTCCAACTGCTGGACACCTGGGAAGTCCCTGTCACAGCTGCCCGCTGCAGATCAGACAGTGCAATGTGCTCACCAGATTGTGACTCTGAGGCCAGGTCCGTCGAGGTGAGTGTCTCCATGCTGGTGGAGGGTGTGGGTGAGTGCTGTGACCTTCAATGCTGTAAGATTCTATAATTCTGTGTATACACCTTGATTATTCTGTTTTTGGGTACAAACACAGTTATCCGAATCTGTGTGTCTATCCTAGTTTAAGGCTATCTTTTTGGTGAATTCTGTTCATTGAAGCCAGTTTATATTCTATCATTCATTTATTTTCACCTTAATTCTCTGGTCTGTTGCTCTTTGAATTCCCAATCCCATGGGAACGCTCCACATGAATGTTTCAGACTTATTCACTTAGCCAACAAAGATTAGGGCAGCATTAAGTGATCAGAATGCATTGCCATGTCCTTGTAGTGACATTGTCTTCCAAAAATCTTTACTGTCGAGAGAGAAGTTTGTCAAGTGTACTCTGATGGTGGAAGCAATCAGTTGTTGAACACCTCTTCTAAGAGTTGCCCCTCTGACTGCCCTGGCTGTTGGAAACAACAGCTCAACTGACTGGGCATCACTTATTGGCTCTGGCACCTACTGCTCAGGAATCTCTGGTGCCAGAAGTTCCAGGTAGGTCCAACTTAACCTTTCCTGCAAGGCCAAAATTATTTTTGGCACTGTCTCCATTGGTACTGCCCCATGACCTGTCCAGGCACCTGAAGAACCCCCAAAGGCCCTCTGCACCACTCATCTGATAGTTGCATGCACAAAACTCTACCTCTCTGCTCTGTCCTGCATCACTCAGCATGGTGTCAGCACCCATGATATGAGGATGTAGGCCTTGACTCCAAGATTCAAAGAACTAATCGCCTATTCTTGCCATATAGCTGGGCGATGGCAGAATGGTGAAGGGTGAAGATGTTGTGGCAGTGGCCTGCACGTTGTGTGTTGGCCTGCGGTGTATATAGTTGGGCGTCACGGACAATCTGGACATTAAGTAAGTTGAAGCTTGATAAAAGTCACAGCGGCCTAAGTTGGCACTTAGGTCCTGTCAATTGTCCTTTGCTCCATGTGAAAGCCAGGGAACCTGCAGAACTGTAGAGCCCTGACACTTCTCTCCTCATGCAACACGCCTCATGATGATATTTGGTGAAGGGCAGTTGGCACCTGGCCACTGCATAATCCTAGCGTTCCCTGGCTGGTGTTATATAAATTCCCCAGAGTTGACTAGAAAGATCCAGAGTCACAGATGTTTAGGACTGTGATGACCTTCAACGCGATGGACAATGTTTTTGGGAAGTAATCAGTGGCTACAGATCAATTTTTTTTATTCTTATGGATATGAATATGGACGTTGATGGCAAGCTCAGTATTCGTTGCCCATCCTTAATTGACCCTTGAACTGAGTGGCTTGCTCGGCCATCTCAGAAGGCATTTAAGAGTCAACCACATTGCTGTGGGTCTGGAGTCACATGTAGGCCAGACCAGGTAAGGATGGCAGATTTCCTTCCCTAAAGGGTACTATTGAACCAGATGGGTTTTCCCAACAATTGATAATAATTTCATCACCATTACTGAGATAAGTTTTCAATTCCAGATTTTTAGTAATTGAATTTAAATTCCACCAGCTGCCATGATGGGATTTGATCTCGTCCCCAGAGCATTAGCCTGGGCCTCCAGTTTGCTAGTCCAGTGACATTACCTCTGTGCCACTATCTCCCTATAAATAGTTGAATATCACAAAGATGGAAAATGCCTTTCTTTGTGAGACACAAACACCGGACATGTGGCTCATCTGACAAGTCCTAGAATGACATGCACTGCCTGTACATTGTCTGGGGCAGTAATAGCGAGTGGCACACTGTCTCCTCGTAGGGTGACTCCCAATACTGGACAGCTTTGGAATCCATTGGTCCAAAGTGACCAGTTCGTCCTAAGCATGCTACCACGCCGCATGTCACCTTTCAAATTACTCATGTACTGTATCCCAAAATAATAATTTCTGAAAGAAATCTAATTTGTATTTTTTTTATTTTTTCATGAGATGTGGGTTTCGCTGGCTGGGCCAGCATTTATTGCCCATCCCTGTTGCCCTTGAGAAGGTGGCGGTGAGCTGCCTTCTTGAACTGCTGCAATATGCATGCTAATAGCGTCCCAAGAGCTACTTTGTTCAAGTAAAAAGACATTAGACAAAATGGGACTAAGAATGTTCATGTTCTTTTATGAGAGTTTGAAACGACGCAGGGGAAATTTTCATACCTGTGCAGTATTTGTGCATTTAAACGCTCAGCAGAAATTTGAGTTCTGACTGTTAAATCAACTTTGAACCTAATTGCCAATAATTAACATTTAACACCATGATTTAGTCACTAACAATAATTATTACCACCTAAATAATCAGTAATTAAATCATTAATTAATGGATGTCACAGAATAAATTAGAGCCAATTAAAATCTTGCACTAGCATTATACATGAATGTTATTAAGGATGCATTTAACCAGTGTTAAATAGCACTTGTACAAGCATGTTGATAATTAGCATCAATGTCTATCTGCACTGCATTTGAGTAGTAAACAGTGATAGAGGAAAAGGAGAAAGAAGGGGTAGAAGGGAAGGATGAGGTACTGCTTCATTCCAGTAAATATACCAGAATTAGATAAATTATCTCTGTCTATCAGATCGACAATGATCAGGAGATTTTGACTCAGTAGGCAAGATTTCATCGACTTATGACAAACGTTACAAATAGATTTACAATCATCTTTTATCATCTTAATCACTTTACCAATAGCCGTGGAGTTCATTGCCACCATTAATATCCTCTTTACAGATGGCATGAAGAGATTATACACAACTCCGACAATATAAGAAAAGGTCACAAAGTGCAGAGTATGTTGTTTACTGTACAATATGGCCAGTGCAGTTTGGCTGTGGAATTACCTAAGGAAAATTGTAGTTACAGTTTTCTGAACTGACCATGGAAATAGTCGGAATATTGTGGTGTGAACTTTATACTGGCCTGAGTTGTACATGGTGAGCTTTGATGAAAAGAATTGAAAAGTAGGGAACCTGTATCAAACCTTGGTTAGACCACACCTAGGGTACTGCGGGCAGTTCTGGTAGACCTCATTATCCAGACATCTTGGTGAACTTTGCAGTTAGGCTGAATTATTTTCATTTGCACACATTTACAATGATGGACCAGTTAGTTGGCATTTCCTCCTTAGCTTCTGGTGAGCGTTACATGACATTTTAAAAGTCGATTCATTTATATTTGAAGCTGTGCAATTCCATTAGTGTGCCTATATGTTGCATGTTTGCCCCATATGTATTGTGGATTTCTCCATGTTGACCGTATATAATCTACGTACGTAAAATATAGCCTACGACTAAATGTACCCCGGATTGAAGAAGTAGTACTGATGAATGGCTGGTTAGGAAAATGTTGAGTTGCAGGAATAGAGAAGGCCTTTCACTTGGACCAACAACTAACCCTGATGGACTTCCATCAGTGCACAGATTTCAATTTTTCTCAATCCTGCCGGCTCAACGCCTTCAGAGGCACCATCCTTTTGTATAATTTGTTTATAGGATGTAGGCCACACTGGCCTATGTTGTCCTCTCAAGTTGCTCTTGAGAAGGTGGTGGTGAGCTGCCTTCTTAAACCACTGTAGTCCATGTGGTGTAGGTACACCCACAGTGCTGTTAGGAAGGGAGCTCCAGGATTTTGACCCAGCGACGGTGAATGAAAGATGATATAGTTCCAAGTCAGAATGTTTTGGGGTTGGAGGGAAACTTGCAGGTGGGGCTGTTCCCATGTGTCTGCTGTCCTTGTCCTTCTAGGTGGTAGAAGTCATACACCTTGTGCTATTGATATGACTACTAACTGGATACTTCTGTGCAGGACTCTTCGTAATCCTTGCTGACCTGCATGAGTGAAACATTGACACCCAGAGTTTCCGTTCAATTATCTTGGTTTTCTCTTGCAATTTGGCTGAACCAGCACAAACGATCCTGGAATTTAAAGCATAATTTGCATTCAGCACAACTTACGCTCGTGAAATCTTTTGCTCTGATTTTAAAATTATTGAGCTGAAGCAGGCCTGGCCCATAAATCTGGCCACACTCCAGAGTAAGTTCATACACATCGGAAATTTCGCTGATTGTGCCTGTTTGCAGGTCTTCAACGAGAGTCCAAAAAGTAAACTGGTTCTTTTGGGCACAAGGACTATATAAGGAATGTTTCAAAGGCTATTGAACGTAATTTTATTTTTAATTTATTAAGGAAATGACTAATGTACCCCAATATAACTAGAAAAGAGCTCGATATACCCTTTAAAAGTAAATTTCAGTCATGTAAAATTGGCTTACTCAGAGATAGTTGTAGTAACTGTAGCTTTAAGGACTGTACTGACTTTAGTTTTAAGGCTACTTGTACTGTGTAGTATCACATGACAGTGTGAATGGAATCAGCCCGAAATGCAGGGAACCTTAGGGGTGGAGTTTGTGTCTAGTTTTGGTTCTTGATGGAAGCATGCAACTGCTGCTGAAGCCCTATAAATAAAGTTCATTATCTCTTTGAGAAACCTGCCTGGAAAACCAAGTCCATAACAACAGGCGACGAGGGTGAATTGATTCCGGTGCTGTCTCTCGCCCAGTGAATGTGAGTATCTTGTTTTAAACAGAAGAAAGGGAAAATATACTCCCTGTGATTGTAGTGGAAGATGAAGGGCCAAGCCTTCTAGGTCGTGACTGGCTAAAAGAAATTAAACTAAATTGATGTGAAATTTTCCAGCTGAGAGCTGGAGGACTGCCAAAGCTGCTAAAGAAATATGACAAGGTCTTTTGAGAGGAACTGGGGAAAATCAAGGGTCTGCAGGCTAAGATCTATGTTGCCTTATGCCCTGAGAGAGAATGTTGACACCAAATTAAACCATTTAGAGAAGCTGGGTATTATTCAGACAGTTCAATTTTCAGAATGGGCAGCACCCACAGTCCTTGTCTTGAAAGTGGATCAGACCATCCGTATCCATGGGGATTACAAGTTAACAGTAAACAAAGCTGCCAAGTAGGACAAGTACCCTATCCCCAAGATCGAGGACCTGTTTGTCAAATTAGCAGGAGGGAGAACTTACAATAAATTAAATATGAGTCGCGCACATCAGCAGCTGGAACTGGATAATACATCCAGAGGATTTGTAACCATAAACACACACACAGAGTTGTATCAAATACGTGCATCTGCCTTTCACTGTTTCTTCGACCTGCGCAATTTTCCAGAGGACAATGGAGAGCTTGCTGTAAGGACTACCTCAATTCATGGTTTACCTGGACGACGTCCTAATAACTGGCTTAACACTTGCCTAACTTGGAAAAATTCTTAAAATGATTCTTGGAAGCAGGTGTGAGCATGAAAAAAGGAAAAGCGTACCTTTCAGGCATGTAAAGTCATTTACTTGGGCCAACGGGTGGATGACCAAGGGCTGCACCCAGTAGAAGAGAAAGTTAAAGTTAAGGAGGCACCCTCACCTACAAATGTCTCAGAGCTCAAGTCATTCTTGGATATGGTAAATTATTATGGTCGATTCCTTCCCAACTTATCAACAGTCTTAGCCCCTTTACACTCAATATTAAAGAAAAACCAACATTGGTCTTGGAAGTCACCTCAAGAAGAACCCTTCATGAAAGTTAAACAGCTCTTTCACCCTTTGAACTTGTTAGTACACTACAACCCGACAAAGAATTGGTGCTAACTAGCAATGCCTCCCCCTATGGCGTGGGAGCAGTACTATCTCACAAGATGGATGATGGTTCAGAAAGACCACTAGGCTACATATCCAGAACTTTCTCTCCGGCCGAGAAGGGTTATTCACAAATCAAGAAAGAAGGATTATCGATTATTTTAGGAGTTGAAAAATTCCATCAGCATGTACATGACCAACACTTCACTATAGTATCTGATCACAAACTGCTCTTGGGTCTGTTTAGCAAAGGAAAAAGCTTTCCCTCCCGTAGCTTCCACAAGAATTCAAATATGGGCTTTGATATTATCAGCTTATGAATATACTTTTATGCACAGACCAGGGATTCATATCGCCAATGCAGGTGCCCTAAGTCACCTTCCTTTGCAGGGGAGCATTGAACATACACCAACTCCCCAAGAGATCATATGATCGATGAATTTCTTGGATTCTTCACCAGTCTGCGTTAGACAAATAAGAAACTGGATGAACCGTGATCCAGCCTTGTCTAGAGTGTGAGACTAAGTAGTGAAAGGATGGCCCCAAAGAATTGAAGCCATTCTTCACTCAAAGGAATTAACTGAGTAGTCAGGATGGTATCCTATTAAGGGGTGCATGAGTTATTGTTCCTTCACAAGGAAGAGAACCATTCTTAACTGAGTTGCATACCGTGCACCCTGGAATTTCCAAAATGAAAATACTTGCAAGGAGTTATACCTGGTGGCCAGGTATAGAGAGTGATATAGAAAAAATGGTTAAACACTGACTCCAGTGCCAGCAACTACAGAAGTTTCCTGTTGCAGCCGCACTGCACCCATGGGAATGGCCTGGTCAACCCTGGGTGAGACTGCTTATAGATCATGTAGGTCCATTTCTAGGCACGATGGACAGAATTTTCTGCCTGTCGGGAGGGTAGAGCAGGAGTGGCCACGGGCAGGCACGTACCCGATTGGCACCCACGATCGGGTCCTCGCTGCCATTTTACGCAGGTGGGCAAATTAAGGCCCGCCCAGCACATTTCTGACTCCCGTGAATAGCAGGAGTGTGTGGGCTGCGGCGGGCGTGCACAGACCACCAGGTCCAATGGAAATCCAGCAGTCTGTTTAAAGGAAGGCCTAGCAGCCTCCTGTAGGCTGCTCACAATGGCCACTTCCAGGTCACACCGCAGGGGGTTGGCTGAGCAGGGCACCCTGGAGGGAAAGGCAAAGGAGCAGGACAGACTGCAGAGTCTGCCACAGGAGCAGGCCAGGCTGCAGGGTAGGACCAGCGGGGACCAATGCGCCCCTCGCTTTTCTGTCGACTGCCTTGCTGCCCTCCTTGGGGAGGTAGCAGCACAGCTGGAGGTGTTGATCCTCCAGGATGGGAGGAGGAGCACCACCACCCCCCCACCCCCCCCGGCCCCCGACGAAACGTGCCTGGGAGGAGGTGAGCTCCCGTGATGTGGTGCGGTGCACCTGGATCCAGTGCCGTAAGCGCTTCAACGATTTGTTGTGCTCTGGAAGGGTGAGTACCATGTTGGCATTGGGCATTTAACCCAGCAGGTAGCCTTAGCCTTTGAGGGCCACCCCCCAAAGTCTTACTGTCGTGACTGCATTGAATCATGTTGGGCATTTCTCATTTGCTGGGTGGGTAAGCAGATAGTGCACATGCTTAGATCAGCCTGAGTGGCTCATGAGGAGATGAGTTCTCCCCCGCGCCATGTGTTGCTTTTAGTCGCACATGACTAGTCTGTGGGCAATCTGCAGGAGATGCAGCTAGGCACATACTCAGAACTCCAACACATGTCCTATTCATGGTGATGAGATTGTGGAAGGGGAGCCTCAAGATGTCATGGCCAAGAGTCATCTGCTACCCTCGATGCTGCACGTAGTTGTGCCTCCTTGCTATGGGAGCAAATACCGTGTGTCTCCTAAAGTGATGTAAGCTGAATGTGTCCAAGGTGGCCGTTGGTGTGGGCTGGGAGCAGGCTTACTATCTTTGTGTGACTGATCAGCAGTAACGGGGAGAGGAGACACTGGAGGCCTGATATGGGCCACTGGGTTGGGGTGCGGCGTGCGTGTGCAGAGTCCATGTGCAAATTGTCTGAATGAATGGTGTTCTCTGTTTTTCAGGAGAAGAATGCTCATAACGTGTCTGAGCATTCGAGGGCTGGAGGCGGCCCAGCCCAGCTTCTGATGTTAAGCCGCTTCGAACAAGAGGCCCTGGAGCTTGAGAGGCGCCATCCACCCAGGTCAACTGGTGTCGGTGAGGCTGGGGTGGAACGGCCAAGTATTTGAGGCCAACAGTGAGAACCGCTATGTCCTCCCAACATCCATAGCACTGACGATTGTTTAATTTGTTATTGTTGCAACATTGCTCGGTCACAGACTGATAGAGTCAGAGGCATGGATCCTAGAAAAGGGTCATTCGCCCCTTCGAGGATGCGTGCATCAGACACGTTCCAAAGTTGCCATATCACATTTCCCAGCACTGTGCCCATAGCCTTGTATGCCATGGCATTGCAACTGCACATCCAAATCCTTATTATATGTTAGGAGGGTTTCTGTGTCCACCACCCTTTCAGGCAGTGCGTTCCACATTCCCAACACTGTGTGTGCAAAAGTTGCTCAACACATCACCTGTCAACCTCATGCCCCTTAGCTTAAATCAATGTCACCTGGTTACTCATCCCTCCACCAAAGGGAAAAGTTCCTGTCTGTCGACCCTATCTATGCCCCTCATAATGTTATAAACCTCAATAATGTCACCCTTCAACCTCCTCTGCTCCAGGGGAGATAACCTCAGTTTATGCTTTGTCTCCCCATAAGTCAAACTCTCCAGCCCAACCAGCATCCTGGTCAACGACCTCTGCATTCTATCCACTCCAATCACATCCCTCCTGTGAAGCACATTTCACAACTACATGCAGAACTATAGCTGTGGCCTAGGCAGCGTTTTCTGCACTTGGAACATGACCTCCCTGTTCCGATATTCTGTTCCTCGGCTAATAAAGACAAGTACGGCATTTACCTTCGTAAGCACCTTATGTACCTGTCCCGCTACCTTAACGGGCCTGTCGACATGCACAGCAAGGTCCCTCTGATCCTCCTTACTTGCCAGGGTCCTACCATTCCTCGTGTATTCCCGTGCCTTGTTTGTCCTGCCCGAGTGCATCACCTCACACTTATCCACATAACATTCTATTTAGCATTCCTTAGACCATCTGACCAGCCCATCTGTATCTGCCTGTAATGTAAGGGTATGATCCTCACTATTTAGCACCCCACCAATTTTCGTCTCCATAGTTTCTGGAAGGTTGAACGCATAATGAGCTGGGGGAAAGGGATGAAGTGTGTCACTGTGTGCATGCTAACTGATCCACTGAACTTGCTGTTCATTTCAGCATCATCAGAGTAGGGCCGCCAGAAGGAACTACAGATGCCCCTCTCACACCTGAGGGCCCTCAACTGTCACCTGCGTCACACCATTTCTGTGAGGCAGGCACCAGTGCAGATACTAGCACCTTGGTGGGCATTGCAACATCGGCTAGTGTCCCAGGACACAGTGGAGGGGACATTTCACATTCGCTGGAGGAGCTGGCAGAGACAGAGAGTGCCAATGGTGCCAGCAGTCGGAGGACTGCAGGGGACCAGGCACATGCTCAGTCGGTGCCTGATGATGTGCCTCTGGAGTCGTCCACGACGCAGCAGCTGCGGGAAATGCGGCCGGGTGTGCGAGAGTATCTGGGAGTGATACATGAGACTATGCTTCGCTTAGCGTCCATGATGGAGGAGTCCACGCGGAGCATCGCTGATGCAATGAGCCTCATGGCAGAACATCATACTTCCTCCATGGAGATAGAGGCGACTCTCATGGAGAGGCACCTCCAGGAGAACATCCACGGTGAGCAGGGAGGTCCAGCGCGACCTCACGTCAGCTCAGCAGCTGCCTGTTGTATCTGTGGCTCCTCTCACAGTGCTCCGGGTGACGCCCCTCTCCCAGTACCACTTCATCGGGTGAGGCTGCGATGACTGGGGTGATGCCTGCTGTGGACCTGGCAGCTCCCTCCCAGGCGGGCCCAGCACAGGCTCCACAGGCCAGAGGACGACCGTCAAGGTCATCAAGGCCAACAGGACAGCAGAGTCAGCAGGCTGTCTCAGATGCCACTCTGAGCGATGCGGTGGCACCAAGATGTAGCACCCGCAAACATAAGGCATAATGCACCTTAGGCACACCACAGGCTTCTCACTGGTGCTTTTGTGTTGACCCTAGATTAGATCCTTCATTATTTGTTTCTGCTTGGTTAATGTTTTGTTTTGAATTTGTGAGAACTTCTGATGGTGAAAATTAAAACCAGATGTGTTACCATGGCTGAGGGTGGCTCCTTTGTTCTGCATTTGTATGTTTTAGATACATGTCATGAGTGTTTGATTCAACATTGAAGTTTATGTCCAAAGCCTTTAGTTGCAGCTGATGACCTGGCAGATTTAGCACTTAGGTGCCGAGTATGGAAGCACCAGGCAAGGCTGGTCCTCCAGATCCATTTGTGTGGAGCTAGCTGAAGGTTCATTAGATTAAAGCCTCTCAGGTGTCCCTGCCTCCTTGGTGTAGTCCAGGTCAGCGTTTAGCCCCTCAGCATTTCCCTGTGCTTCCTCATCCTCAGAATCAGCGCTGGGCTCATCGTGTGCAGCTGCATCCACTATGTCAACTTCTTCGTCGTCCACTGTGTCATCCCTTTCCAGCGCAAGTTTGTGGAGAGCGCAGCATGCTACCACTATCACCGGTGGGTACTGGAGTGCACCTCCTGATTGGTCCAGGCATCGGAAGCGCATCTTGAGAAGACCAATGGCTCACTCCACCACAGCCCTTGTGGAGCCGTGGCTCCTATTGTACCGCTGCTCAGCTTCTGATATCGGATGGTGGAAAGATGTCATGAGCCAGCTTCTGAGGGGATAGCCTTCGCCACCCAGCAACCATCCATCAAGCCGGGCTGGAGCACTGAAGAGACCCGGCACCTAGGAGTGTCTGAGGATGGAGGTGTCGTGGGAGCTGCCTGGGTATCTTGCACAAACTTGCAGAATCTGCATCCTGTGGTCACACACTATCTGCACGTTCATGGAGTGGAAGCCCTTCCTGTTGAAGAAGGCACCGGGCTCACCCGCTGGCACCTTGATTGCCACATGTGTGCAGTCTATTGCACCCTGGACGTGAGGGAAGCCAGCAATTGCCACGAAGCCTCTGGCTCTCTATGTCTGGCTTGCCTGGTCCCAATGGAAATGGATGAAGATCAATGCATGCCGGAACAGAGCATCTGTGACCTGCCTGACACAAGTGTGGATAGCTGATTGGGAGACACCACAAAGATCATCCATCAAGCCCTGGAAGGAACCGGAGGCATAGAAGTTGAGGGCAACTGTGACCTTCAGAGCCACTGGCATGGGGTGTCCGCCCATACAGTTAGGAGAGATCTCAGGGCCAATCATCTAACAGATGTAGTTGACTGTCTCCCTTGACAGTCAGAGCCTCCTTCGGCACTGCTTCGCAGCCTGTATACCCTGGCAGCAGGATAGTGGGGTTTTCTGTGGCCCCTTCCACCTTGGTCCATCTCTTGGCCCTGCGCCCCTTGTGCCTGCGCCTGTCCTCCCAAAGGTGGTTCCCCTGGAGGCTGATTGTCCAGTCCTGGCCTCCTCCTTATTCTAGCCCTCCCTTCCTCCTCAGAGGAGCTGCCTCCAATGGAGATGTCAGAACCCATACCCAGGCTAAAGGGAGGCCTCCGGAAAGCTGCAAGCCCGATAAAGATTCCTGACTGCAGAGTGCTGACCTGAAGGTTCAAAATACACAGAAAGCTGCTGGAATTCATTCTGAACTGTTGCAGATCACACGGGCAAGTTTAAAAAACTTTCTGCAATGAAGACTCACAGACCAGATTGACGACCCCACTGAGTCCTCTTATCCCGCCCGTAGATGAGTTTCATTAAAAAGTCTATTACCTGCCTGCCCGTTGCGTAAAGACAACTCCACATCATCCATCGTCTAAAGGACTGGCTGAGAGAGCAGTAAAAACTTTTCAAGTTGGGATGAAAAAGTTATCAGGAGGATCATTAGAGACTAAACTTTCACGTTTCCTGTTTCACTATAGAACGAACCCCCACACTACTACAGGTTCAACATCTCCAGAATTACTTACGAAATGCTGCCTTTGTATGAGATTAAGCCTGGTATTTCCCAATTTGGAGGGGAAGGCAGAGAATAATCAAGGGAATCAAAGGTGACTCATGATTTGTGTGGTCATGAGCAAGAATTTACTGTCGGTGGAACAGTATTTGTACAAAACTTCAGTGGGGATCAAGTTGGTTACCTAACATAATAGTTTCTGTGACTGGACCATTGGAGGGCCAATTCACCCCAAAACACATGGATCATTTGAGAAGAAGGGAGATACCCCAACAAATCAATGTTCCAACGGTAACCATTATAGAACCTGTGGTCCCCGTTATGATTGATCAACCAAAGATTGACATAACAGGTGTCTCTGTCAGAGGGGATAACACTGAACTGCCTGGGCCTAAGGAGGTACCTGATGTTGCTGCGGTTCCAGAAAATAAAGGTTCAGTAAGAGATTCTAAAGTCGTGGATCTATAACGTTCCACCCGGTTCAGGAAACTACATGAGAAACTGAACATATGATTTCATAACCCGTGTACATATTTGTAATATCATGAATGTACTTGTTCTTATAGATACAAATTGTAAAAAAAAAAATTAAAGGGGGAGGACTGTGGTAACTGTAGCTTTGAGGAACATAGTGACTGTAGCTTTAAGACTTATTGTACTGTGTAGTATCATGTGACAGTGTGAACGAATCATCCAGAAACATGGGGAACCTTAGAGGTGGAGTTTATGTCTACTTGTGGTTCTTAATGGAAGCATGTAAATGCTGCTGAAGCCCTGTAAATAAAGTTCACTGTCTCTTATGAGAAACCTGTCTGGGAAATCAAGTCTATAACTGTAGTGGATTGACACAGTTTAAACATATTTATTTTTTGCGGGAAACCTATTTTCAGCTGTTTTCAACAAACTTCACCAAGCTACTACTTTTAAATATACGCAGAGAATTCTTTAAAGTAAAATTTTAAAAATTAATTACATTTTAAAACTCTCCCAGATTGCGTCAGTGGTGGATTTTGCAGTCAATGATATGCAAATGAGTTAGAATGGAAAATCTGGGGTGGGGGTGGTGTTGGGTGGGAAACACCTTTCAAAATGGGTGAAAGTTTGGCTGCCCGAATTGGCAATTGCACCAAAAGTGGAAACTCTCCAACATTGACATGCAAAAGGCTCCGTCATGGTTGCCTGTAACTGTGTCCCAAGTCAGGCGAAGCTGGTCATGAGTGCATCTTGACTTTCAACCCTAATGTCTTCATAGTAACCATGGCTGCATTCCTTAGAAAGCTCCTGATGTAGCCATAGGCATTGTAACTGAGGCTATCAATGCATATGAACCTGGTATTGTCGCATGCTCATGTAGTCTGTAGTGCAGCTAAACAGTGCTACAAGTTATCACCCCTGTGGGAAATAGCATTACATATCATATGATAGACATTTTGGTAAAGAAGGCAACCATTTGGCTTATTAGGCTTGTGCTAACTCCCTACAAGAATTATTTATTCTAATCACACTTCCTTTTGTTTTTTGGTGCCATTTAATCATTTTCCTCTTCAGTTATCCTAATGTCTGCAATCCTTCATATGACTTCTTCAGAGCTCTGAATAAGAGTCATACAGACTCAAAACATTAATTCTGTTTCTCTCTCCACAGATTCTGCCAGACCTGCTGAGTTTTTCCATCATTTTCTGTTTTTAATTTCATGTTTCCAGCATCCTCAGTATTTTGCTTTTATCTGCAATCCTTTCTTAGTTTTGAATTCTACCAAACCACCTAGACCACTTTCCAATGTTGTGCGTAAGTGGATAAGTGATTATTCAATATCATGTGATATATGAATCCAAGATCCATACAGTAACAATTTGCATTTACACAATTACTTTAATGGAGAGAACATCCAAGGTGCATAATAAGACAGACTATTGCTGAAAAAGTACATTTTGTCAAAGCTTTTCATCTTGCATTCATCAGGACAATTGCAAGAAAACACCAATGTCAGGGGAAGCAACAACTTTATACTATATGAGAATAGAGTGTTGATTGGTTGGCAAGTAGACTGATTGCCAGCCTATCAGCATTTTCTTCTCATATAGTATAAAGTTGTTGTTTCTATAATACTGGTATTCTTGCAATTGTGCTGATGAGTGCAAGACAAAAAGCTTTGACAAAATACCGTTTTTCAGCAATACTCAACTTCTGTACTACCAAATGACTACAGAACTGGACATTGAGACAAAGAAGGAGATATTAGAACTGGTAACTAAAAAATTGAGAGGGCACTTTAGAGTGAGTTGGTAACTGAATGAGCTGGAAACAGTCTTTTAAAATGACAATACAGCCAGATCAGAAATTCAGTGAAAATTGCAGTTTTTATCCAATTGTAATGTAGCTTAGTTTTTAACTAAAATGGATTGCAAGTTCTTTTTATGAAAGTTTATTTTATGCAAGGTCAGTTAAATGTAAGTCGGTCAGGGTCCAGATGTTAATTAGGTAGTGTGTAGCTGGGAAATTACTGACCAGTAGAAAATGGTTTGAGTCTGAAAGGTATTTAAAGCTTAAATACCTACAAGAGTACAGCAGAGGGAGCTGATAATATAATTAGCAGGGAACCAGAGTGAGGATTTTAAAAAATGGGAGTTCCTGGTGGACACCGTGGGGACTGGGGTGTATTATTGACCCCCCTTAATCTCATTTTGATTTAATGCCTGTAAGCTTCCTTTAAACTTTGTCTTTGGTTTTGCAGTTCCCTAATTTAGGGGCTGTGTTTGTTTTGTCCCTGATTTTGTGAATTTAGTTTATTTGGTTGACTCTAAAAGAGTTAAAAATGGGAGTTTGGTGAGAGTGGGAATTAACTGCAAAGAAGGAAAGAGGTGCTAAATAAGATATTGAAGGAACAAAGCCTAGGGATCAGACTTTATTGAATAAACAATGATGTCTGAATGATACATACCATTATTAATGTGCTAATTGGTCAGCAACTTGTAGCAAAGAAGGGATACCCTGAGAATTGTGAACCACCACAAGTTGCTGCACAATTTATGCCACTCCATAGCTACCTTTTCAAAAAAAGGCATCTTGTATTTAACACTGTTAGGAAGTAGAGACAGTTTAAGAAAGAGGTGTTAGGAATGAGTTTTAGCTTTAAAGTTTAAGTTTGATTTGTATTTCTGTATCTTTGTGTTAAGAAAATGTCAAGCTGCGTTTTAGTTTCAGTTTAAAAGGTGCCTGCATGTCTAATGAGAGTTTACGACTAACAGAAGTTAAGCAAACACAAGAGTAGAAAAACTGGACTGTTGCCTAGCAACAGGGATCCAGAGAGACAGGCCCCTTTCACAGATACACACACACACACACACACACACACACACACAAACAAAACTAGAAACAGCAGTTTAATTTTGAAGACAGCTGCCAAGCAGAAGCAACTTAGAACGAGTAGATAGCCAGTTCCAAGCTAAAGTTGGTTGAAAGTATCTGCTAGAGAAAGACTGGAGCAAAGGGGACAGATAGCCAGTTCCAAGCTAAAGAAGAAAGTCCCCAAATCCAGGGGAGTGGAACAAGAGAAAGTCCCAAGAGTTAAGAAGAATGAGAGCGGATCTCATCAAAACATATAAAATTCTGACAAGTCTGCATATACTGGATGTAGGGATGATGTTTCCTCTGGCTGGTGTCGGGTGGGGGGGTCTAGAACAAGGGGTCACAATCTCAGGATGCGGGGTAGGCCATTTAGGGCTGAGATGAGGAGAAACTTCTTCACTCAGGTGGTGAACCTGTGGAATTCTCTACCACAGAGGACTGTGGAGGCCAAGTCACTGAATATATTTGAGAAGGAAATAGATTTCTAGACTCTAAAGGCAAGAAGGGGTATGGGGAGAGAGAGCGAGTATGGCATTGAGGTAGAGGGTCAGCCATGATCATTTTGAATGGTGGAGCAAGCTGAAAGGGCCGAATGACCTACCCCTGCTTCTATTTTTTATGTTTCTATGTCTATGTTTCTATGACCTGCTAGTCAAAGAAAGGACAGGAATCCAGAAAAGGTCCCATCCTGTGAAAGTAAGGGACAAAGAGAAAGGCTTCAAGCTTTAAGTGATAAAGGCTTGGAAAAGTCAGAAGGCCCAAAGAGACAACTGAATATCTATAACTCTTTGCTATGGGCACAAGAAGAAGTGGTACTGTTGACAGCTGATTCAGTGAGAGAGAGTGCTTGAAGGCAAGCTTGAATGCACATGGTGACCCATGGGAGAGGAACATCAGAAGGAGAGTCTGAAACCCTGAAGGTAACCCTTGTGGAAGGTGCCTGAGAGAATGAGTTGGTGTGGGAGAAGATTCCAAGGTGAGTTCTTGGAAAGTAGAGATTGGAAATCCTCATGTGAAAGACGGATTTCAGTGAGACCATTAGGCTCACTGTCTAACAACTATTCTGGGGAAGTTGATGAGAGATCCATTGCATCTGGCTGAGGTGGCATATGTCACTTGGTTTCAGAGTGTGGTGTGCCAGGCCACAGGTTGCCTATTTGTTTACATAGACTGTGTACTTACTGTGGACCTTAGGGTATAAGATAGTTTTGTAACTTGTGCTATCCTTACAAATCTGTATGTATCTGTAAAGGTATAGTTGTGGATGAAGGAGTGTTGTAATATAGTTCACTTTTTCTTGTTTAATAAATGTTTTACTCTTTTGTTAAAAGTTCATCAGCTGACTGTTCCGTAGCCCCTCTCCATGTATCTAAACAAACAAATAAAAGTTAGGATCTTATCAGGCTGGATTCCACTCCAGGATCAGGCTTGTCCAGCAGTAACATTAGCTGGGGATCATAACAACACTCCCATTGTTTTCATGAAGTTGCTGCCTTTGCATATTAATTATTTAATTAAAGGTAAGCCTAGTAATTAACGCCCTAAGTACCCCTCCAAGAATATGATAATTATTAATGACTACTAGTCAATCTCTCTTACCCAGAAAGTGAACAATTATAATTGTGGGTTTCCATTCCTTCCGGTTTTGAATTGTTTCAAGGAGATTTTAAAATATCATTTTTAAAATTATGTTTTTCTTTTCCATTCTGTCTCTTTTCTCTCCCTCTCTCAATCCCATCTCTCTTTCTCTCTGGACCTGATTTGATTCTCTAATTTACCATCCTTTTCAGTCCTTCCAGTGTTTATTTCTTCATCCTTAAATCTTGCTGGGTAAGGAGATACACTGTTTGTCCTATTATTCACCAAGTCCTTGAAGTCCTATTGCTGTTGCCACAGATTTTCAGCTCACATTTCCAGCAACATTGTGGACAAAAATTTTAAAATGTCAACTGTATGAGTAAATCTGACAAATGGGGTGGGCTCCAGAAAAATCTGCCCAATGGTATTCAATTATGTACTCACATTTTAATTTTTAACTGTATCATGGATAAAGGGGCTACTAAACTCAAACAATAGAAATTAATATAACGTGAGATAAGGCAAACTATCAGCTTTAAGTAATAAAAATCAAATAAACATAAACTGATGATAATAAGAGAAAAAAAAACAGCCTAATTAAACTACACAGGCTCATGGAAAGTAACCAAAAGAAATCAGATTAAATCTGTCTGACAACTGAACATTGATTTTAAAGGTGAATCAGTTCTGTCTGGAAATAGAGAAAGAAAGACAGAGAGAAAGAAAGAATAAAGAAAGAATGAGCGAACAGATGACAGCACAGGCAATGTGTCATGACTGCAGAGTGCAGGAATTTGTGGATACTAAGACTGTCTCAGATGAACAATCCTGTGGGAAATCTCTTGCTTTTGATTTCCTCTGGCTCAGAACCGTTCAGCTGGAACATGAATTAGAAACAATTTGAGACATAAGAGTCGGTGGGGTGGGGGGTGGGGGTGTGGGGGGTGGGGGTGGGGGGGGTGGGGGGGGGCGGGGGGGCGGCGGTGGTGCTGTGGGAGGTGGGGATATCTGGATTTGTTTACTCCTGAACACAGCCGTACCACATACACGCATAAAGGAAGCCAAGTGCATGGCTGGCAGTTGGCAGGGTAAAAGGAACCTTGGTGGAAACAGGAAAGCAGGAACCACCACAATCTGGTCCTGTCCAACCGATAGAATATAGTAGCTACATTTGGGGATAAGGAAGACATCTGCGGACAGCATTACCAGAAGGCTAACTAAGCCACCCATGGAGCTAAAATCAGTCTGAGGGGGAGGAACAGCAGAATGGAAAGATTTTAGTTATAATGGATTTGATTTAGAGGATAGAGAGTATCTTGTGAAGTCATGGTGGAGAGTTCAAGTGGGTGTATTGCCTCACCAGCAAGGGATATCTCAAAGGATCTTGGTAAGGACAAAGAACCAATCGATGTGATCTATGTCAGGACCAATGATATGGGACAGAATGGGGAAAGGGCCCTACTAAGTGAGTATTAGGAGCTGGGAGGTAATTAGAAAGCAGACCCTTGAGAGTAGTACTGTTCAAATTACTACTTGAGCCATCAACTAATTGGAATAGAAACACACAAGCCAAAAAGGTAATGTGTGGCTGAAAACGTGCTGTGGGAGGGAGTGTCTATTTCATGGGACACTGACACCAGTATTGGAAGAGAAGGGAGTTGTACCATTGGGAAGGGCTGACCTGAACCAGGCTGGAACGAAGGTCCTAGCTAGCTGAAAGGCTAAATATTGCTGGAGAAAGGACTTTATATGAATAAAAGAGAAGGGGAGGTCGAGGTGGAAATAATAATAACCCAAATATGTTACGAAATGGGACCAGAGCAAATGTCAGAGAAAGAAAGAGATAATAATGGGGTAAAGTTTCCATTTTGGGTGCAATCAGCAATCTGGGTGCAAGTTGCATTGAAAATTGTATTAGTTTTCTCAAGTGCTGGAATATTGCCATTGGCGTGTGGGGGCGGGTCCGACATGCTGACGTTCGAAGCGACGCCCGATGTCATCATGCATCATTTTGATGTTTTGTTCGGCGGGCGTGTGCTGGAGGCAGCTGCGTGCCCACCGAACTGTCAACAGCCTATTAAGGCCGTCAAAAAACCAATTCAAGTTGTTTGCAACTCTGCCCATCCACTCTTAAGATTGGCGGGTAGGCAAGGAGCCCAAGCAGCCTTCGCATTTTTTACGAAACCTCATCCACAAGTGGGATAAGGTTTCCTAAAGCTTTTATTAATTAAATGAAAACATTTTCCTAAAAATAAAAACATGTCCCAGCTCATGTGACACTGTCACAGTGTTATAGGATATAATTGTTTACTTTATTTCCCATACATTGAAAATTATTCCCTGATAATATTTAAGAGCAGTAGTCTGGTACAGTTTTATTAATGCAATTAAAAATGGGCTTGTCAAAAGAATTAGCATTTTTAATAAGCGTCTAAACCATTCCCTGTGAGTAACTTAACTTTAAATTATTGAAAATAACTTGGTAACACAATATAAACCCATTTTCTAGGGCTGAATTATCCGGTTGGCGAGTTGGCTCAGCCACCAGGTCCAACGGCGACCTGGGGGCCTGTATAAAGGAAGGCCCTGGCAGCCTCGGAAAGGCTGCTCGCAATGGCTGGGTGAAGGGCTGTGCAGAGGGTCAATGAAGTTCATGCAGTCCAGAGGGTAGGCCACTGGGGCAAGCCAGGCCAGATGGTAGACCATCGGGACAGGCCAGGCTGGAGGGTAGGACAGGGAGCCAGTGTGCCCCTTGTTTTTCAGATGACTGCCTTGTTGCCCTCCTCGAGGAGGTGGCAGCACGGCAGGAGGTGCTGGACCCCAGGACGGGAAGAGGATAAAGCCTAACACCTTTGTGTGAGTGTTCGGCAGCAGTGGGGTGAGGACGCTCTGGAGCCCTGATATATCCCACTCTGGTTGGGGTGGGCCATGCGCAAAGAGAGCCCATGTGCAATTTGCATTAATCAATGCTCTTCTCTCATTTTCAGGAGAAGAATGCTCATAATGCAGCAGAGCATGTGAGGACTGGCGACGGCCAGGCGCAGATCACCATTCTTAGCCACTTTGAACAGGAGACCTTGGATTTGAAGAGGCGCCATGCACCCAGGTCCACTGGTATCGGTGACGCTGGGGTGCCACGGTCAGGTATTTATGCCCAACTGTGAGGTCAGCATTGTCCTCTCAACAGCTGTGGCAATGCTGAATGTTAATTGATTTAATTTTGCCACATGGCTTGACCATTGCTTATGGAAAGATAAGCGCATAATGATCCGGGGAACAGGGATGCACTTTGACACTATCTCCATGTTAACTGATCCAATGTCCTTGTCCCTCCTTCCAGCATCATTGGCACAGGACTGGGAGAAGGAACAGCAGAGGCCCCCTCTCACACCTGAACGGCCTGAAATCTCACCAGTGTCACATCATCTCTGTCAGGCAGGCACCAGCGCAGATACTAGCACCTCGGTGGGAATTTGAACATCAGCTAGTGTCCCGGGCACAGCGGTGAGGGCACTTCACAGTCACTGAAACAGCTGGCAGAGACAGAGAGTGCCCATGGTGCCAGCAGTTGGGGGACTGCAGGGGACCAGGCACATGCTCAGTTGGTGCCTGATGATGTGCCTCTGGAGTCATCCGCAACGCAGCAGGTGCAGGAAATGCGGCCGGGTGTGCGGGAGCATCTGGGGGAGATACATGAGGCTATGCTTGGCTTGGTGTCCGTGGTGGAGGAATCTACGCGGACAATCGCCAAAGCAATGAGCCACATGTCCGAGCGCCATGCGTCCTCCATGAAGAGAGCGGCAACTCTTGTGGAGAGGCTCCTCCAGGAGATCCATCCGGCTTCCTGGGGGTGCGCTTTGACCAGCAAGCCTTCATATTGGCATTGACCTCAGCTGGTCATTGCCAGTGTGGGAGATGGTGCGGGCGTAAAGTTTCCCAGTTCGGTGCCCATCCATCCACGGTGAGCAGAGAGGTCCAAAGTGACCTCACATCAGCGCAGCAGCTATCTGTCTTTTCTGCAGGCTCCTCTCAGGGTGCTCCAAATGAGGGGGCAGCTCTTCCGCCCCTCTCCCAGTGACTGTAGTCTCTGGTGAGGCTGCGATGACTGGGGAGGTGCCAGCTGTGGAACTGGCAGCTCCCTCCAAGGCAGGGCCAGCACAGGCTCCACTGGCCAGAGGACAACCACCAAGGTCACCGAGGCCAACAGGACAGCAGATTCAGTCGGCTCAGATGCCACTCCAAGCGACGGGGCAGCACCAAGACACAGCACCCAGAAGCAAAGACATAAGGCACCATAGGCACACCACGGGTTTTTCACTGGTGCTTTTGTGTTGGCCGGAGATGAGGTCCTTATGATTTGTTCTGGTTTGAAACACTATGGTCTTTTTTTTGCATAAGTTTTTGCTTGACATGTTAAATTCAGATAAGTCTCCATGGCTGAGGGTGCCTCTTTTCTTCTGCATGTGAATAGTTTCCAAAAATGTAAATGAGTGCTTTGTTGAACATTCAGCTTTATTAACAAGGCCCTTAGTTACTGTTCCTAACCTGACAGATTTTGCACTTAGGTGTCGAGTATGGAGCCGACAGCCCAGGCTTGTCCTGGAGGTCTATCTGCATTGTGCTAGCTGAAGGTTCATTGGATTAAAGCCTCCCAGGTGTCCCTGCCTCCCTGCAGTAGACCTGGGTCAGTGTCTACCCCCTGAACTTTTCCCTGTGCATGCTCATTCTCGGACTCACTGCTGGGCTCATCGTGTGTAGCTGCAGCCACTGTGTCAACGTCTTCATCGTCCACTGATTCCCCCCTTTCCAGTGCAAGATTGTGGAGAGCGCAGCATACAACCACTATCAGCGACACACGATCTGGGGGATACTGGAGTGCGCCCCCTGAGCAGTCCAGGCATCGGGAGTGCATCTTGAGAAGACCGATGGTTCTCTCCACCACAGCCTTTGTGGAGGCGTGGCTTCTATTGTACCACTGCTCAGCTTCTGTTCTTGGATGGTGGAGAGGCATCATAAGCCACTTTCTGAGGGGATAGCCCTTGTCTCCCAGCAGCCATCTATCCAGCTGGGCTGAAGCACTGAAGAGCCCCGGTACCTGAGAGTGTCTGAGGATGTAGGCGTCATGGAAGCTGCCTGGGTACCTTGCATAGACTTGTAGAATCAGCATCCTGTGATCACACACTATCTGTACATTCATGGAGTGGAAGCCCTTCCTGTTGACAAAGGCACCGGGCTCATCTGCTGGCGCCTTGATGGCCACATACATGCAGTCGATTGCACCCTGGACACGGGGGAAGCCAGCAATGGCCGCGAAGCCTCTGGCTCGCTCTGTCTGGCTTGCCTGGTCACAGCAGTAGTGGATGAAGGTCAACGCACGGCTGAACAGAGCACCTGTAACCTGCTTGACACAACTGTGGACAGCTGATTGGGAGACACCGCAAATATCACCCACCGGCCCCTGGAAGGAGACAGGGGCATAGAAGTTGAGGGCAACTGTGACCTTTAGAGCCACTGGCATGGGGTGTCCACCCACAGAGTTAGGGGAGATCTCAGGCCCAATCTTCTGACAGATATAGTTGACTGTCTCCTTTGAAAGACGGAGCCTCCTTCGGCACTGCACCTCCATCATATTAAGGTACTGCTTCGCCGCCTGTATACCCTGGCAGCAGGATAGTGGCGTCTTCTGTGGCCCCTTCCACCTTGGTCCACCTCTTGGCCCTGCGCCTCTTGTGCCTGCATCTGTCCTCCCAAAGGTGGCTCCCCTGGAGGCTGAATGTGCACTCCTGGTCTCCTCCCCATTTTAGCTCTCCCTTCGTCCTCAGAGGAGCTGCAGTGGGCAGTTCAGCTCCCATTCCCAGGCTAAGGGAAGGCTTCCTGAAACCTACAGACCCAGAAAAGATCCCTCACTGCAGAGAGCTGACAAAGCAGCTGGTATGTGTTTTGAAGTACTGCAGAACACACAGGCAAGTTTCAATAACTTTGAAAAATAAATACTTGACTGTGCACAATCGCAACCCCAGTGAGCCCTCTTATCCCGCCCATGGGTGAGGTTTATACAAATGTGTCCTACCCGCCTGCCCGTTGCGCCCGGTCCACCATGACCCGAAGATTGTACGGGCGCCGAAAATTCAGCGTCAATTGGTGAGTCAGGGATCTTAAGTGGCCCTTTAGTTAATGATGGGCGTGCATCGGACATCATCGCGCGCCCGCCCAATGAAATATCGCGATGGCGCACAGTGACATCGGGATGCTCGCCTGATGTCACCGCGCATCATTTTACCCGCAGACGTGTGGGGCCGCCCCCTCACACAAACAGGAAAATTCTGCCCCTCGTTTCATTGGTTTACAGTAATCAACGCCTAAATAAATCAACTAAATATTTTTAATGCTTAAAAACCTTTAAAATATGCCTATTGAAAACAAGCCACAGAAATAGTGTTTATAATTGGTGATCTTCTAAACTTAGATCTCGGTCCTTCAAAAGTGTAATCAATCAGCATGGGCTGAGAAAGAGAGGCAGGCAGGCAATGTTATAGAGGTGAAAGTAGGCACATTTTTATAACGAACAAAGCTCAGGGTTGAATAGAATGCTGATATTGGTTCAGACCAATGTTCCCTCTAATTTTCTTATAATGTGCACAGCCCCTTTGTTGTATCACACTGTCCCTTTAAGATTGGCATGCAGGCTGCGCATATGCATATGTTAAAGGGATCTCTTCTTTTGTGTGGTCTGTCTGTTTCACGTGCA
Organism: Carcharodon carcharias; assembly: GCF_017639515.1. Lineage (NCBI taxonomy): Eukaryota > Metazoa > Chordata > Chondrichthyes > Lamniformes > Lamnidae > Carcharodon > Carcharodon carcharias. Next base: position 26,477,345 of record NC_054472.1, on the reverse strand, counting down.
GTAAATTCGGGACCTGCTCTACAGCTGCACGCCCATCTGTGAGAGAATGTTGACTCAGACTGAAGCAATGACAGGGGAAGGGAGAAAAGTAGCAACAGTCCAGAGTTTGCAGCAGGGATCAAAGACAATAGCTTCAGTCTTCCCAATGTTCTAACTGTACAAAATCATAGTTCATCGAAACATGGAAATGAGATTATCAGGCTGACCATGACTCCCTATAAAACTTCAAGCTGTGGTTTGCAGAAGTGTCACTAACCTCATCTCCTCTGAAGATCTTCAATCTTCCCTCCATAGCCTCCAAGCTCACAGTCCCCCAAGCCCGAACAGCCCGCTTCCATCTCCTTCCCAAAATCCACCAACAGGACTGTCCTGATCGATCCATTGTTTCAGCCTGTTCATGCCTCATTTCTTCCTATTTGTTTCGATTTTTCTCCCCTTGTCCAGTGTCTTCCCACCTACTGACCCCCCCCAATATCATTTCAACAATTTCAAGGTTCCAGTTTCGTGGTCCTACCTGGTTCCTCTTCACTACGAATATTCAATCTCTGGATACTTCCACCTCTCACCAGGATGGTCTGAGACCTCTTTGCTTCTTCCTTCAGTGGAGGCTCACACAGTCCCCATCCACCACCACCCTCCTCCACCTGGTTGAATTTCTTCTCACTCTGAATGTTTCCCCCTTCATCACCACTCACTATTCGCTTCCTCCAAATTAAAGGCGTTGCTATAACTACCCATGGATCCTAGCAATGTGTGCCTTTTTGTGAAATATGTGGAACATTCACTATTCCAGGCCTACTCAGGCCCTCTGCCTCATATCCTTTCTGGTACATTGATGACTCCATTGGTGCTATTTCCTGCTCTTGCCCAGAACTGGAAAGTTTCATTGACTTTGGGCAGAATTTTCCAGTCAGTGTGCGTGGGCGGGCCCCACAGGCCGACGCGTAAAATGACGCACGATGACGTCAGGCGTGCGTGCGTCCCAGTGTCTTCGTGCACCGTCGCGATATTTCATTTGGCGGGCGGGCGCCAGAGTCAGCTGCGCACCCACCAAAATGTTAAGGGCCTATTAAGACCACTAAGAAATTAATTGAAGCACTTGTGAACGCTGCCCATCCAACTTTAATGTTGGCGGGCAGGTGAAAAGCCCAAGCAGCCTTTACGCTTTTCAGGAAACCTCATCCATGAGCAAGATGAGGTTTCCTGAAGCTTTTTTTAAATAAATAAATAACTTTTCAGAAATATAAAAACTTTCCCAACTCATGTGAAACATGTTCAAATAAAATTTTAAATCATTTGTTCATTCCTTTTAATATCTATTCAATCTCCCTGAGGCAGCTCCGTGCTCTTTCGCGCTCTGCATAAAAGAGCGCTGGCCTCGACTCTCTCTCCTCCCCCCAACCGCACAGGTAGTGCTGACCGCTACCGGTCACGTATATTATGCTGGGCGGGCCTTAATTGGCCCACCCTTGTAAAATGGTGGCGTGGAGCCAATTGCAGGCGGCGATTGTCCCTGTGCCTGCACCCACCCAACCCGCCCACCAAATAAAAAATCCTGCCCTTTGTTTCCAATTTCCAACCTTCTGTCACCTTCACCTGATCTATCCTTTCTCTTCCTTGAATTCTCTGTTTCCATTTCTAGGGGTAGGCTATCAATTAATATTTACTATTAGCCCATGTACTCCCACAACTACCTTGACTATGCTTCCTCACACTCTGCTTCCTGTAAAAACTCTATTTCATTCTCCCAGTTTCTCCTCTTCCGCTGCATCTGTCCAGAAGATGCAACCTTCCATACTCTAATATATCTGCTTTTACCTTCAACTGAGGACTCCGGCCAAGCATGGTTAATGGGGCCCTCCACCTTGCCTGATTTATTTCATGCACTTCTGTTCCTCTTCCTCCCAGAACCATGATAGGGCTTCCCTTGTCCTCACTTTCCACCCCACCAGCCTCCACATTCAATGATCATCCTCTGCCATTTCTGTCCATTGGGATGCCACCACCAAACGCATCTTCCCTTTTCAGCATTCCGAAAGTACCGTTCCCCAAGCCAATCCACTCCTCAGTCATCCCTATCAGCCCCTCTAATCCCGTAGTATGTTTCCAGGCAAGACAGGAGATTCAACACCTGCTCTTTTACATCCTCTCAACTCACCATCCAAGGCCCTAAATACCCCTTTCAAGTGAAGTGGCAATTTACCTATGTTTCTTTCAGCTTGATATACTGTATTTGCTGCTTACAACGTGGCCTCTTCTACACTGGGGAGACCAAACGCAGACTGGATAACCATTTTGCAGAACACCTACAATCAGTCTGCAAGCATGACCCTGAACTTCCTGTCACTTGTCGTTTCAATTGCCCACCTTGCTCCCACTCTGACCTTTCTGTCCTCAGCCTGCTGCTCCAATGAAGCTGAACACAATCTCAAGAAACAGCACCTCATCTTTCAACTTGGCACTCTACAGTCTTCTGGAGTCAGCATTTTAGATCATAACCTCTGCCCCCATTTTATTCTCTTCTTGTGGTTCAGTTTTTCTAATTTCTTTCTCATTTGCTTGGCTGCTATCCAGGCACTCAGACCTCATCTGGACATATCTTTTATTTCTTTACTTCACCCATCACCACATAACCTTTTGTCTTTTAATCCCTCCTGCCTCCCCCACTCCCCATCAAAGACCTCCCTTTTTGTCCTTCCACCCCTCCTCCTCCATCCCCCTATTTTGCCTTGTTTGAAACTTATTACATTTTTATCTTTCCGCAGTTCTGATGAAGAATCATCGCTGATCTGAAATGTTAGCTCTGTCTCTCTCTCCACAAATGCTGCCTGAGTATTTCCAGCATTTGCTATTTTTTTATTTTAGATTTCCGGCATCTGCAACATTTTGCTTTTGTGTTTGCGTGGAAGAGTTCCCTCTCCTGCTTTGCCCTTTGTTCAGCAAGCAGTTGCCGTTTGGCCTATCTTTTGGTAATTAAAGCATCTGGCATTTCTATACGGACATGCTTGTGCAATATGGTCGTCATTACAGCAATGACAAATCATGAAACCCTTAAACAGCACTGTTTTCTTCAGGTGTCTCCCCCCTTTAAACTTGGAAGAAGCATTCTGACAGTGCACAGAAACTATACTAGTCACTTGAATAGGACCAAATTCTTGAGCATTCTTTGCCGGTATCTCTATGACAAGTATAATCTTACAAGTTAGCTCAAATGTAAGATCTTCTGTGTTTGGTAACTTTGACTGGGTTCTTTCATCACCAATCCACATATAAAAAAACCGATTCATATTGCATAGTCTAAGAATGTACAAGGTCATAATGTTTAAATTATTCAGTACCACAATGTACTCACCAACTGTTTCACAAACTTTCTGCTTTCTGGCTCCAAATTTGTAGCTTTCTGCTATGTGAAGTGAGTTGGGATCAACATGTTCCTCCATCTTGGTGATAATTATTTGAATGGCACATCTTTTGCCTTGTTAGGAGCTTGAAGGTTTGTTAGCATGCCATAAACTTCAGTTGTGACCATCTCCAACAAGACAGAATCTAACCATCGCCCCTTGACATTCAATGGCATTGTCATCATTGAGTCCCCCACTATCATCTTCCTGGGGTTACCATTTACCAGAAACAGAACTGGACTAGCCATATAAATACTGTGACTACAAGAGTAGGTCAGAGACTAGGAATTCTATAGTGAGTAACTCACCTCCTGACTCCCCAAGCCTATCCATCACGTACAAGGTGCAAGTCAGGAGTGTGATGGAATACTTCCCACTTGCCTGGATGAATGTAGCTCCCACAACACTCAAGAAGCTTGACACCATCCAAGACAAAGCAGCTCGCTTGATTGGCACCACATCCACAAATATTCACTCCCTCTGTCACCGACACACAGTAGCAGCAGTGTGTACCATCTGCAAGATGCACCGTAGGAATTCAACAAGGTTCCTTCGACAGCACCTTCCAAACCCACGGCCACCACCATCTAGAAGGGCAAGGGCGGCAGATAGATGGGAACACCACCACCTGGAAGTTCCCCTCCAAATCACTTACCATCCTGACTTGGAAATATATTGCCATTCCTTCACTGTCACTGGGTCAAAATCCTGGAACTTCCTTCCTAGCGGCACTGTGGGTGTCCGCACACCATATGGACTGCAGTGGTTCAAGAAGGCAGCTCACCACCATCTTCTCAAGGGCAACGAGGGATGGGCAATAAATGCAGGCCCAGCCAGCGAAGCCCCCTTCCTGCAAATGAATTTAAAAAATAAGATTTTCAATTTAATAAGTAATTCAAGTTAATGTGAATCTACATTCAGACTATAGAGTGGCGTTGTGTGTTAGATCACTAGTAGGCAGTGCCATGGAGAAGGGTGCACAAGTTCAGTTCCCTCATTCTGCTGACTATCCAAACATTACTTTTGCACATGGAGGCGTAGGAGAAAGGCCATATATCTCCCTGCAGAATGGAAGGGAAAATAGGACAGGGTGAGTTAGCAATAGGCCCCTCCCATGCATCTGACAGCCAACTAGGCGGAGAAAAGAACAGAATGTAGAAAGGAGATTCACCCATCTGCTGTAATGAGACCACAACAAGGGAAAGGAGTACATTTTCCATGTTGGGCATCGAGTTTGTGGGATTGATGAGCTGCAAATATTGTGCTTGACCTGGAAATGTCAGAATTCTGAAACAAAAACAGAAAATATTGACAGTATAGAGCACACCTGATCCATTAATCCAGCGATCTATCTTCTGGCTAGGTGTTGAATGTTGCTGTTGCACAAAATGTGAGAGAACGTCCTTCATATGTTATGATAGCTTGTAAAATATGGCAATGGTGCCATAAGGTGATTACCTGTCTGTTTAGGGCAGGATTGCATTGCTTATCCATCTGAAGTGGCCAAATAGGGGAGCTTTCATGCATGCTGTAGCTGTTAGAGAAGAAGGGATTTTTTTTTAAAAAAACAGCTAAATGTTTTCTGGAAAGCCACTAGAAGACAGACTGTAACATTTTCAAGAGCTCAGCAGGACAGGAAAAGGGTAGGAAACATTTCATCCTCACCCGGTCTGGCCTACATGTGACCTCAGATCCACAGTAATGTGATTGATTCTTAACTGCCCTCTGAAATGGCCTAGCAAGCCACTCAGTTAAAGGGCAATTAGGGATGGGCAACATATGCCGGCCTTGCGAGTGATGCCACATTGCATGAAATATTTTTTTTAAAAAAGAGAGGTCTTACAATGCAAACTTGATTGCAATTCGGGAAGCACCAAGATATCTAAATGCAAATTCCAAAAGGCTATGCCTATTGGTTAAGTCAAGTTAAAATTTATGCTGGAGGTTATTTTAAAATGGCTGATGTGGAGGTACAAGATGAAAGAAGCATGGCAGGGAGATCAGTGGGCACCAGAAATAGACTGCCAACACTTGCCATTATACCACCAGCCATATTTCGGTACAACTGTCTCCACAAGTTTCAAGTCAGTACAAAGCCAATTGAAGAGGGATGCCATCTGCTACAGATGCTCCTACAGTAACATAACGATAGTACTGCCGGTGGCAGTAAAGATGAGCACCATCTTGGACTTTGTTGTCTCTGCTTCATTCCAGGCTAGACCAACTTCACCACACGACCATAATTCCCAAAGAATGGGAGGTCCATTAATGGCAACATTGATTCTTACTTTTGCTTTGCCACTGCTAGTTGCTCACCTTTATCTGTCTCCTATGAATGATCTGGTTCCAACTCTGCAGCTTCACAATGTAACTAAGTTGAACAGTGACTCAGTGGTAGCGCTCTTGCCGAGTCAGAAGTTTGTGGATTCAAGTGTCATGAGATTTAAGCATAAAAATCTAGGCTGACACTCCAATACAGGACTGAGGGAATGCTTTGCCACCAGAGTTGCTGGTTTTCAAAGGAAATGTTAAATCCACTCTACTATCTCATGTGGTTTTCAAAGATCCCATGGCACTATTCAAAGGAGAGCAGGGGAGTTCTCCTGGTGCTCTGGGCAATATTGATCCCCCCAAAACACCACTAAAATTGATTATCTGGTCACAAACACATTGCTGTCTATGGGAGCTTGTTGTGTGCAGATTGGTTGCTGTGTTTCCTACATTATAACACTTCATAAAATACCTCATTTGCTGCCCAGGTCATCCTTTTACAAATGTAAATCTTCCTTTCTTACCCTATAACATGAGTGAGAGCAAAATATTTCTTTGAAAGATTTTTCACAGGAGCATTTTTGATGGCGGACTTTAATCCTAGAGTTTTGAAAGTGCTATTTGGCATTGTTGAGCTTTGACCTTTTCATCCATTGTTTTTTCTTCCTGCCCTTGCTTGGCTGGAATATTTTGTTGGGAAGATTTTTTATTGTTTCCTTCTTTCTGCGCTTTTGGAGCAGGAAGACATTGGTAAAAGATGGGATATAGGGATGGCTTTCTTGCAGCAGAGGTCACACATGTTCTTCCTTTCCTGCATATGTGTGCAGTCCCAGGGAGGCACCCCCAGCCTGTTTTCACCATCAGTGGCTTTGGATCAGTGCAGAACTTTACACCTCTCTGACCAAAATTCACAAGCACCAGCTATTGTGTGACATGGGTGAGCTGAGTAGCAAGCAAATCACAAAACTACACTGGCTCTCATTAGCATGGTATTAATATAGTTGTAATATTTAAATTAAATGTGTGCACAGCTGTGGGTGAGGAGGCTTTTCTGGCTGGCCTTAAAAGCTGCAAAAGATGACCTAATGGCTCAGAAGGTTATATAAATTTACAAAAAAATTAATACAAAAACAAAAACTTCAGATGCTGGAAATCTGAAATAAAAACAGAAAATGCTGGAAATACTCAGCTGGTCTACCCAGGCCTACCACTGACCTCATTTCTTCTGGAGATCTTCCCTCCATTTCAACTTCATAGTTCCTCCAATCCTCAACTGGTCGCTTCTACCTCCTTCCCAAGATCCACAAACAGGACTGTCCTGGTAGACCCATCATTTTGGGCATTTCCTGTCCCAATGAACTGATTTCCTTCTATTTCAACTTTATTTATTCTCCCCTTGCCTAGTTTTTCCCCACCTACATCCGTGACTCTTCTGATGCTCTCTGTCACTTTAACAGTTTCAAATTTACTGACACTAACCAGCTCTTCCTCACAATGAACATCCAATCTTCCTACAACTCTATCCTTCCCCAGGATGACTTAGGGCTCTCTTCTTCTCTTTGAATGGAGGCCCAACCAGTTTTCATCTACCACCACCCTCTTCCACCTGGCTGAATTTATTCTCACATTGAAGACATTCTCCTTTCACTCATCTCACATTCTCTAAATTAAAGGTGATGCAATGGGTACCCATGTGGGTCCTAGCTATGCCTGCCTTTTTGTGGGATATGTGAAACATTCCTTGTTCCAGTCCTACTCGGGCCCCCTCTCTCAACTCTTTCTATTACAATGTTGATTGTGTCAGTGCTATTTCTGGAGTGCGATCTGAATGGGGAGTTTGGTGAGTTGAGGGAATTTTTAATCTCTTCCTAAAAATCTAATATTGTTTGTATTTAACATTCAACATTTAACTGAAAGCACTGCTTACATTCTAAATCTCATCCAGAAACCTAAGAAAGGAGATAGAAGCTATCCACTGGGCAGCAGCTGTAGTTGGTTAACTAAGGACATTAGCTTGAACTGGTTTATCTGTGCTTGCGGCTCAGCTGGTCTCTTTAGTTTCAGAACATATATACAGGCATCTCAGAGTGACCAGAATGGAGTGCTGGGAGTTTGATGAGTTGAGGGAGTTAGGAGGAGGAGGTTCTCCTTTTCTTTTTCTAACTTTTTCATCCTCTAGGAATAGGTTCTTACTCTACTACAGGAGAAGAAGTTAGTTGGTGATTCTGTTTGGTGAGTAGCTGGTAAGTGATTAAGGTCAATTCTATTCCTAAAGGTTTAAAATAGTACAGTTACTTGTGGTAAGGTTAATAAAATACATAAAGGGAAAATAAGTAATTGATTAAAATAATTAAGTAAATAATTAAAACATGTTAAGGATGGCAGGACAGGTGATGTGTCTCAGCTGCAGCATATAGCAGTTCCTGGATGCCATTTTGATCCAGGGAAAACACATCTGCAGTAAGTGTTTGCGGCTCAGGAGCTTCGGCTCAGGATTCACAACATCTGCTCAGAGCTGAAGAGGAACTTGCATTGGGATGGGGAGGGTCCACTTGTCGTTATCCATGTAGGTACCAATGATGTAGGTAGGATGAGGAAGGAGGTTCTGCATAGCTAGTATGAGGAGGTAGGTACCAAATGAAGAAGCAGAACCTCCAAGGTAATAATCTGTATTATTACCTGAGCCACGTGCAAATTGGCATAGGGCAAACAAGATTAGACAAATTAATGCATGGCTCAAAGACTGGTGTGGGAGAAGTGGGTTCCAGTTCATGTGGCATTGGCAGCAGTACTGGGGAAAGATGGGGCTGTATCTACATGGATTATGATAACCGAATCATCCGGTCCCAATTTAAGTTCTTCTCTAGCCCTGAGCAGAGGTCCCGAACCATAACACATATAGGAAAAGGTGGAAGGGTGGCTCTGTTAATTAATGATAGTAGCACAGTAGAGAGGGATGATCTAAGTTCAGGAAACTAGGATGTAGAAGTCGCTTGGGTAGACGTGAGAAATGATAAAGGCAAGAAGTCACTTGTGAGAGTGGTGCATAGGCCCCCTAACAGTAACTTCACGGTAGGATAGAGTATAAAGGAAGAGATAATGGGAACTTGTCAGAAAAGTACAATGATAATCATGGGGGATTTTAATCTACATATAGACTGGAAAAATCAGATAGTCACAGGTAGCCTAGATGAAGAGTTCATAGAATGTTTTCAGGATGGTTTCTAAGAACAGCATACCAAAGAGAAGGCTACACTAGGCACGGTATTGTGCAGTGAGATAGGATTAATTGATAACTGCATAGCGAAGGTGCCCCTAGGTAGCAGCAGTCATAATATAATTGAATTTTACATTCAGTTTAAGGAAGAGAATAGTGGGTCCAAGGCTGGTATTTTAAACTTAAATAAGGGAAATTATGAGGACATGAGAGCTAGCTAAAGTGAACTGGCAAATTAGGCTAAGGGATACGGCAATAGAGATACAATGGCAGAGATGTAAGGGGATATTTCAGAATACACAAAATAGATACATTCCAATAAGAAAGGAAAATTCCAAGGGGAGGACCCGCCATCCGTGGTTAACTAAAAGGTTAAAGATAGTTTCAAACTTAAAGAAAAAACATATAATTGTGCAAAGATGGGTGGCAGGTCAGAAGATTGGAGAGATATGAAGAAAAACAGCAAAGAATGTCTAAAAGATTGATGAGGGAAAAATCAGAGGATGAGAGAAATATAAAAACAGATAGTAAGAGTTTCTACAGAAATTTAAAAAAGAATTAACAAAGTGAGTGCTGGCCCTATAGAAAGTGAGTCAAGGGAACTAATAAGGGAAAATAAGGAGATGGCAGATGAATTAAACAGGCATGATGCATCAGTCTTCATGATAGAGGATACAAATAACATTCCAGAAATAGCAGTAAATCAGTAAATGGAAGGGAAGAAGGAACTCAAGAAAATTACAATCACTGGTCAAATGGTATTGAGCAAATTGTTGGAGCTGCAGGCTGGCAGGTCCCTGGGTCCTGATTGGCTGCTATCCCTTAAAAGAAGGGGCTAGTTAGATAGTTGGTGCATTGATTCTAATTTTCCAAAATTCCCTAGATTTGGGGAAGGTTCCATTAGATTGGAAAATAGCAAATGTAACTCCTTCATTCAAAGCAGGCAAGTACAGGCCAGTTAGATTAACATCTGTCTTAGGGAAAATGTTAGAAGCTACGAGTAAGGACATTTATAGCAGGGCACTTGGAAAAAATCAAGGTAATCAGATGAAAGGGAAATCATGTTTAACCAATTTATTGGAATTACTTGAAGAATTAACATGTGCTGTGGATAAAGGGGAAGTGGGGGATGTACTGCACTTACATTTCAGAAGGCAAGTTGCCACACCAAAGGTTATTCCAGAAAATAAAAGTTCTTGGTGTAGGAGGTAACATACTGGCATGGAAAGAAGATTGGCCAGTTAACAGGAAACAGAATATGCATAAATGGGTCAATTTCTGGTTAACAAGATGTAACGAGTGTGCCACAGGGATTAGTGCTGGGGCCGCAACTTTTCACAATTTATATAAATGACTTAGATGAAGGGATTGATGGTATGGTGGCCAACTTTGCTGATGACACAAAGATAGGTAGGAAAGTAAGTTGTGAAGAGAACAGGAGACTACAAAGGGATATAGATAGGTTAAGTGAGTGGACAAAGATCTGACAAATGAAGTATATGGTGGAAAAATATGAAATTGTCCATTTTGGCAGATAGAATAAAAGAGAAGCTTATTATCTAAATGGTGAGAGATTGCAGAGCTCTGAGGTTCAGAGGGATCTGGGTGTCCTAGTGCATGAATCACAAAAGACAGGTACAGCAAGAAATTAGAAAAGCTAATAGAATGTTATCATTTATTGCGAGAGGAATTGAATACAAAAGTATGGAGGTTATACTTCAGTTATACAGGGCATTGGTGAGACCACATGTGGAGTATTGTATACAGTATTGGTCTACTTATTTAAGGAAGGATGTAAATGCATTGGAAGCAGTTCAGAAAAGGTTTATTCGGCTAATACCTGGAACAAGCAGGTTGTCTTATGAGAAAAGGTTGGACAGATAGACTTGTATCCGCTAGAGTTTAGAACAGTAAGAGGAAACTTGATTGAAATACATAAGATCCTGAGGGAAGAATGTTTCTCCTTCTGGGACAATTTAAAGCCAAGGCTATTGGACATAGGCAGGGATGTGGAGTGGAGTTTACAATTAGATCAGCCATGATCTTATTGAATGGCGGAGCAGACTCAAGGGGCCAAGCAGCCTACACCTGCTCCTAATTCATATGTTTGTGTATAAGTTTGTTCCTGCTCTTACCCTGAATTAGAAAATGTCATCAACATTGCTTCCAATTTCTACCCTTCTCGTGCCTTCACATGATCCATCTCCGACTCTTCCAATCTTTTCCTTGATTTCTTTGTCTCTATTTCTGGATATAGGCTATCAACAAATATTCATTGTAACTCCACTGACTCCCACAGCTATCTCTGTTGTGTTTGTATAATGATATAAAAAGCACCAATCACTCATAAGGGATTGTATAAACATGTTGTGGGTTCATTTATTTAAACTAGGCACGTAAGAACATATACATGGATTGAAAGCTTGACGACATCAGCGACAAGGCAATTTGTGCTGTATTCTGTTCCGGGCTAAAGTGAAACTGAGGCTGGATCACATGACATGCTTCCCCTCTAGTGGTGGCATGCTGCTGTTCCTTAAAGGCATATTACAAAAATCTCAATTGCATTTCCTCACACTCTGGTTTCTCTCAGGTCTCCAATCCATTGTCCCAATTTCTCTGTCGCTGCTGCAACTGTTCTGATGATGCAACCTTCCACACAAGTGTTTTCCTTTTCCCTCAACCGAGGACTAACCCCCATAATATAGGTGTAAGGGTACTCATCATTAATTGGCCACTTAAAAGCCTCAATGGCCCATGGGCGGGTGGGCCTCTCAATGCCTCCCCTGCTGCTGCTACAATTGCAACAGCGGTGGGCGGTGGGGCAGGTGGGCACCAGAAACAATGCCGATGGCATGGCACCCAACTTTACGGCCCTCTTTGCCTGCCAACCCGTCTGCATGGGGGGCCGTAAAATCCAGCCCAGGGCTTCATGTCAGTAACCTTTCATCGGAACCGAAATACCTTTAGATCACTTCTGCCCCCAACATTATGGACCGATGTGATTTTGTGCTTCCGTGTGATCTGTGTGGCTCCACGATTCCTTCATAAACATACTAATATAAGTTTGTCCATTATTTTATTTTCATGCAGATGGTGAATGCCTTTAATAGTTTTGTGCACTTTTCCATCAATTGAAAATCACTGAGGCAGATTTCCCACCCAGCAAGAAAGACTTCACCAGATGTTCGAGTTTCATGGCGTGGAACAAAACTCCTGCACTTCACCAGTCACAGAAACACTGTGTTACAGTGGATAATCTGCAATATTCCCACTGAGGCTTTAAGAGACTCCTAAACCTAAGCAATGAAAGCTTGCGGTGCTATGCAATATGCACACTGATGAAAACAGATAAACTCTAAGGCGGATCTTTAATCGAGATGTTCAGATCAAAACCCTGAAAAGCCTTTTCCTATTACCGTGGTATCTGCAAGGATTGCATAATTCAGATTGTGGGTTTGTTTGGTCTACGTAAGATGTCTGGTTCTTACTTGCATTTACAGGTTCACACAAGGTCGCCAATGTCATTGTATAATGGAAGATGCCAATTTTGAGTTGACTATGGTTAGAATGTAATTTCCTTCTGACGAGGAAATGAAGGATTTAAGATGAGCCTTAATCGTATTACTGACATCTAAAAGTAACGGGCAAGTTAGTGGGGGAAATAGTCTGTCTAAAGAATATAATGACATTTTCCATAATTTCGTCTTGGTGATTTATTTGAACTGTTACATATTTATCTATATTTCTCAGTAAAATTAGTATTGATTTTGAGACTACCTATAAATAAACAAAAAATGATTCAAGTTCCACCAAAGATTCAGTTTTCTCTCTGGCCTGTGGTGAAATGCATAGTAAAGAACAATCACAGAAAAATTAAAAGGTAAACTCAGTCACTGTTTCACTATTTTGATTGATAATGGGTCTGACTATATTATAAACAAATGTTTGTAAATTATGTGTTTCATTCCCTCTTTTCATGCCAGTGAACCAGTGGCACAAACTTTTTTTGAGACATAGGCCGGAATTTTCCAGCCACATTGGCTTCAAGTATTATGGTGGGCAGGGGGGAGATGGGCAGAATATGGTTGGAAGGCCAAAAATCAGTTTTTTATGTTGTCGTAAAACCAGTTTGCAACTGTCTTCTCTGTCCATCAATGGCGGGCTGTGTTTCCCACCGCCGCTCATCGGAAACGTTGTTTTAATATATTTGCATCTAATTATAAGCCCTGCTCATCGGACTATCCCCCCACGTCAAATTTATCACCCACGTCAGTGTGACTTCAGAACAACGTGCTTCACGATTGCTTTGAAAAGGGGTGTACCTGGTGAGCTGAACTTCGAGGAGAACTCAGAGGTGAGTGCACACAACCTTGCGCAGTGCTCACGAGCTTCACCTGCAGGGCATCAGGGAAGAGGTGCCGGGCAGCCATTGGGGGCACAGGCAAGTCCCTTTTTTCCCGGCTGGCTTTCAGTGTGGTGCCGGGGCAAGGGCTCCAGTGCGGATCAGGCCAGGGGTTGGGGGGTTTGGGGAGTTGGAGGGGGGTGCAAGGCAGCACAGGCTGAAGGAAATACATAAGCAAATGCCGGGTGGGGCAAGACTAAAAGAAATACTCAAATACATGCTGGTGGGGTTGGGGGAGGGGGTGCGAGGGTAGCGGCTATGCACTTTGAAAAGTTCGTCAAAAGTGAGCATTCTTCTGCAGCAAGACCATTCAGCAGCAGGTCCATTGACACGCTTGGAGTGCATCCTCTGAAGCTTTCCTGCCCTCTCAAGCAAAGCAAAAGCATGAAAGTTTCACCAAATGCTCCAGAACTCAGAAAGTTTGTCACAAGTGTAAGGCAACTAATGTGCTTTTAATGAGTAGCATCTGTCTTTACTCTTGGGTTAATGTGAATTTTGCTGAAACACAGTAATTATAGCATTGCTGAAGTGTAAAGACTGCGTTGCACTGATTGGGAACCGATTGTGGCGTGGACTTGTGTGCAAAGGGGCAGAGGGGTGAAAGACGAAACATCAACATCGGAGAGACAATCATGACTGAGTGGGCATGAATAACAGTTTCAAGGAAATTGTCACATACCTGCTCAAAGAATGCTGAGATCAAGGGAAATGTGCAGTCACTGGAACCTGGCTTGTGGCTCAGTTAAAGGGGTATGAGGCAGACATGAAGGCACCGCTGAGCTAAGAGGGGCAAAAGGCAATCAGCTTTGGAAAAAGAGCCCACAGAGACATCGGAACTGCAGTCAGGAAGAGTGACCTGGTCAGTCACTGGAAGACGCACCAGAGAAATTGTCAGCGGACCCAAGATGAGTTCCAGCACGCGGGGACACTAAGCAATCGATGAGCCGTTGATTATTGTGACATATTACAAATTGTTTTAGTTGGAAGAAATGAAGGGATTGCCACATATGATGTCGACCACACTCATCATGTCTGTCATTATTACATTGTCATCATTATTTAAAGTATGGGGCATGACCCTGGTAAACTGGGGATCCTACACCAGCTATTTGTCAGAATGGAAGAGAAAGAGGGAAATAACTCATATATATTGCCTTTCAGTATCTCAGGATGTCCCAATTACTTTTGAAGCATATACATTTTGTACATTTTGTAGACAATTTGATGCACAGCGAGATTCTATGAGCAACAATGAGATAAGTGAACAGTTGATTTGCTCTGCTGATTTTGTTTGAGAAGAAAATGGTGTTCATGAGAGCACAACTCCCTTGTCCTTCTACCACTTAAAGCCAGCCTGCCCTACTTAAAGTCCCAGTGCATTCTGGCTACAGCAGGGCCTGCAGGTGGTGGAAGAGGAGTTAAAACGCAGGAAGAACCTTGAAAAATGGTGCAACAGGCAGGACCCTTTGCCCCGAGGTTCTCTGATGCATCACTGGAGGACATGGTGTGGGAGGAGCACAGGAGGAGAGAGTTTCCCTTCCCTCAGGGTCTAGGAGGCCCTCCAGACAGATACTAAGAAAGCAGCGGGAGCAGACAACTAGTGCAGCCAATGCCAGCAGTTTGGCCCCGTGAACCTTAATACATTGCCTCAAGAGGCTTCCTGACTTTGCAGGAATGGTCAAAGTCAGTGAATGCATCTTCATATGCCACTTCTGACCACTAGTCTCAGACATTGCTCCACTCACTATTCCCCCCTCATCCGAACACCAACAATCACTATCAACCATGACTCATATCTCACGTTCCTAACCTCACCTCACTTTCACACACATACCACCGCTTCAAACGGCAGACTTACATCCCACAGCTTGCACACACTGCTAACTAGAGAACTATGGGCAGGTGTATTATCCAAAAATATTGTATAAAAGTCACAAGGGCAGAGTTGGGGGTGAGGGAAGGGGGGAAGCAAGAGGTGCATGGTTATAGTCTCCATCTGTAGCCTATAAATGAAGAAGAAACACTGTTACTCGCTCTGACACTCGCAACTCAGGTACTGGCACTACACGTTCTTTAGTCAGTGGCACCAGGGCAGGATCAGCACGTGGTCACTGAGAATGAGTGGGCTGCAGCCAGGCCAAGGGGTAAGGATCTTAAGGCTGTCAGGTCCCCCGGGGGTGAGGTCACACATGAGTTCTGCTGCATGAGGACATGAGTGAGGATTTGGACGGGTATACCAGAAAGGCAGGGTTGCCAGAAAGCCTGTTGTCATGGTCAAGGAACACGGAGGAAGTCCACACTGACAGCACCACCGTCACACGGGGCATGGACCTCATCCCTTCCAACATTGGAGTGTTTATGATAGCATTTGAGAACCTAACCATGATGCAGTTTTTGTGGGCCAATGCCTTAGCTTCCACTGCAGAGAAAGCAGAAGCCACCCAAAGTCTGAGTGCTGCAGTGAAAGCTCAGCCTGAAATCACACAGGCTCAGCTTTTTGCCAAGCAGGCTCAGACTACTGCCATCTTGACTGCGGATACGATTGCTCAGAGGGGCTTGCAGGGTCTTACTGCAATCCAGCTATCTGCCCTTCAAGAGACTATAGGATTGCTGAAGTGCTGCCTGGGAAAGTGAGAAGTGTGGAACCAAAACCTGCTGTTCTGTCTCAGGATGACAGTTCTTGTACTCCCATCACTGCCGCTCCATCACTGCCCTTGCTGTTGCCTGCCAGCCAGCCAATCCAGGCTGTTGTTACCCAGGCCAATGTGGTGCAGTTTGAAGCCAGGCCTTCTAGGCTCTGAGTTGCTACAGGGGATCCTGTAAGGCCATATACAGTCACCCCCATTGAAAGTCCACCTGCCACGCTGCAGCCATTGGAATAGCACTATATAGGGGCGTTAAGACAGGCGAAGGCATCTGCAAGACGGGGACTAAGGGAATGCACAAGGGTAAAGAGTTATGTTTTGTGTGGAACATTAGATGCTTCATTGGATATAATTGGTATGGAATGGTGTTTTGTAAGGGGCTTTTATTCCAAGAGGATGCTGTAATGGTCCATAACTGAGGGATAGTGAGTTGTGAAATTGTTGCTCAATGGGGATCTGGGGGTTGTATTCACAGGAACCAGAGTCAAACAGGATGCTCATCAGAAAGGGAATGCCCCAACTGACTCCTACCTTCATCCTTTTCCTTTTCCACTTCCTCCTCTTCCTCTTCCCCACCTTTCACCTCCTCTTTCTTCTCCTCCTCATGAGATGATCATGGAATCCCTCCCAGAAGGAAAAACAATTCAGACCAGTATTCTTATTTCCCAGTTTTTGCTAGTGTTCCATTTGAAGGTATACAAAACCATTTTGGACCAGGACACTTATTTCCCAGTTTTTACTGTTTTTGCCTTCTGGGCTGGTGGCAAGGAATGTGCCCCCATGATCGTCAGGTTGTGGAGGATGCAGCAGATTGCCACAAATTGGGACACACACTCTGGCGGGAACTGAAGGGCTCTTCCAGAGCAGCCAGGGGAGCAGAATCATTGCTTCAGCATCCCAGTCGCTTGCTCCATGATGCTTGGCACGGCAGCATGGCTCTCCTTGTACGTAAGGAGGCTTCCTATGGTTGAGTTGCGGAGGGGAGTTATGCGCCAGTTGTAGAGTGGTCAGCTTTGTTGCCCAGCAGCCAACCCCTGATTTGATGTGGTTGTAAGATTGATCCAACAAGCACCGACACAAAATGGATGCATCATAACTGAGGCCAGGTGCGTGGGCATTCACCAGCATGACATGCTGAGCATGGTCACAAAGTGCAGGGAGTGGCAATCTTTGCAGTTGTGGTGCATCTCACCACTGATATGCAGGGCTGCAATACCACGTGTGTGGGAGCTGATGGCAGCCTGTACGGTGGGGAAGCCTGTTGTCCGGGCAAAGCCACATGAGCGCTCCAGCTGAGTTAGAGAGAACATAATGATATATCCTCTCCTGAAGAAAATAAGCTTCCATGACCCCTGTGATGCAGCAATGGGCAAGCAAACGTGGAGATGTTAGATATGCCACATATTCTAGCCTGGAAAGACTCCACCTAAAGAAATTCAGGGCCACAGCCACCTTCAGAACCTGTGGCAGTGCCATCCTTGCCCTGTTCTGAGGCTGCAGGTGTGGTTGCAAGAGGTGGCAGAGTTCTGTGAACACCTCCTTCACAAATCACAGCCACGCACAAAATGTTGCTGGCTAAGGTGGAGGTAAGAAAAGTCAAGAAGCTTGACACCATCTAGGACAAAGCAGCCCACTTGTTTGGCACCCCATCCACAAACATTTACTCCCTCCACCACCGACGAACAGTGGCAGCATCGTGTACCATCTACAAGATGCATTTCAGGAACTCAGCAAGGCTCCTTAGGCAGCACCTTCCAAACCCATGAGCACTACCATCTAGAAGGACAAGGGGAGCAGATGCATGGGAACACCACCACATGGAAGTTCCCTACCAAGCCACAGACCATCCTGACTTGGAAATACCTCGACATTCCTTCACTGTCACTGGGTCAAAATCCTGGATCTCCCTCCCTAACAGCACTGTACTTACACCACATAGACTGCAACAGTTCAAGAAGGCAGCTCACCACATCCTTCTCAAGGGCAATTAAGGATGGGCAATACATGCTTGCCTAGCCAGCGACTCCCATATCCCAGAAGACCCTAGCTCAGTGGCCTGTAACCTGTGGCTCCAGTGCCACATGCAGCTGCTTAGTGACTCATTGTGGCCCCAAATTTTTTTCCAGTTGAATCACATTATCAAGAAAAAAAGCCTAAAAAAAATTAAGCCAAAAAAAGTAAGAGCCACATTTTTATGGTGGAATAATTTTACACTTTCAAACAATTGTTTTAACAGGAATCATCAGTGTGCTCTAAATAGACCTATTTGAGTGGTATAGCTGGATCATGCTTATAAAATATACCTGTGGTTCAAGGAACAGGTGCTATGGTTAGGACCATCATTGTTTCCAATATAGAAGATACAATAAATTTTTCTGAATTTGCCATTTGAATTTGCTACTTAATCATGAGTATCAATGGGCCCAAAAATTGTTTTAATTCTAGGCATCTCCAGTTAAAAGTTTATTTTAAAGACGACTTAACTGAGAATTATAGTAAAAAAAATCCACTCATTGCAAGATTCGTCTTAAAAACATAAGCAGCATTTTTCCAGTTTAATATATAAATTTCTTATTAACTTTTTATTCAGAGTGCAAATGTGCTGTTCTTCCATTAAGTGAATATGGTTCACCATTTTTACATTTTCCTTTTGACCATGCTTATACATAATTTATGCAAATTGAATTATAAAACCTGAACTTGCACATTCTGGAGATATAAGAAAGATAAAAAAGATACAAAAAATGTCAAAAAAGCTCGATAATTCAGAGTTAGATATATTTTAATTGTGATTTTTTTCTATTTTTACATAAATTCAATACATGTATTTGGTTTATAAATATATGCAAATTTTGCACTCTACCAGAGACATTTGGCAATTTGTCAAGTAGTTGATTTAGAAATGCCGAATGCTCATCTTGCAGCTCCTAATAGTTTTTATTTTAAGATAAGAGAGATTGCCGACCTCAGCTCTAGATGGATAAGGCCTCCTGCTGAAAGCCCTTCTCCCCCCCCCCACCCTCCCTTGCGAGCAGTTTGTCCTCTTATTTTCTGCCACTGCACCATCTCCTTCTCCTGCGGCAGCCTAAGCGGAACTGCTATTACAGCCTGCAAGAGGGGGAGCAAACCACATGCCCAAATCCTTTACAGTCACAACTAACACCTCCTCCATGGGCAACATCATTCACTGAAGACCTCATCAACCACAACCAATATCTCGGATCGCCCAGAACTTCCACAGACTCATATCAGCAACTGACTTGTCAGTTGTTGATAATCCCTTTGAAAAGTGCCGGGGATGGGTGGGGAATGGGGCGTCCTTCATGGCGCTGAACCTATGTTCAACCAGCTGTGCCTTCTTAAGAGGGAGTGTTAAATAGGCAGAGATGTTCCAAATGGCAGTGCTAACATTAAATCAGAGTTAGACACTGACTGACGTCGTGAACTGCCTACTCTGCATATTTTAACTTCACCTTCGTAACGCTCACGCTAACGACCTCACCAAGAAGGTCACGCCGGAAAGTGAGTGGAAGTGGTACAGACGCCATTTTGGCACGAAAATGACATCCATAATGCTGAAACTACCAGGCACTACATAGTCAAATTTAGTGGCCTCTGCATTTAATGCTGCTCAGTTACCAATTTTCTATAAATTCACCTGCTATTGCTATGAACGTGATTCTATGAAAACAAAAGTCTTTTAATTCAGAGATTTTCAAAGGAATTATAAGCACTCTGCTCAATGCCAAAATGTTGTATTTTCCAATTCTGGGTTTAGTTTTTTACTTCTGATTTCTGATCTATTTTTCAAAGTAAGTAATCCATTGAAGTCGATGATCAAACCTTGTTATTCAATGGCTTCTTTAGAACCACATGATTGTAATTAAAAACTGCACTTCACATCTGTAACTTTTCACACTGTTCTGTGCCTTTATGACAATTTAGCATCAATTGCAGGGAATTTAATGGAATCTGTCATCAGGTATTGACTGACTGAGCCTTTGAACAAAGTCTGAGCTGATCATATAGAGTCAACTTGGATTAATGAAGGGTTGGTCATGTCTGACTAACTTAGCTTAATTTCTGGAAGAGTTTGCTAAAAAGGTGGAGGAGACAGTTCATGGATGTTGTCGATATGGTCTTTCAGAAGGGATAACAAATGCAAATAAATTATTCATAAAAAATAAGAGTGTATGGAAATAGAGTTAACCAGAGGATGTGGACTGACATTCAATTGAGAGGTAGGAGGCAGGGATAAAGGGAATGGCAGATTGGCAGAATGTGACAGGTATTGTTGCTGGTGATCTGTAATGGAGTTTGAGCTTTCCACCATTTACATCAATAACTTGAGCGAAGTGATAGAGAATTGTATATACAAGTTGCAAATGATACTAAGGCAGGGAGTTTCAATTCTGGGGATGGGAAACCAGCCGCCAGTTCAGTTCCAGGTCCTGACCCCACATGGACCGACACAACTACCCAGGTTGTTAAATAATGGCAGGGATTAGGCTGACCATCCAATCAGAGATGGCTGTTGGGTTCCCAATCCTGGACGGCCAATGGGAGATCCACTGACCAAGGTGGGAACTGACAATGTAAACATGGAGAGAGAATGAGAAGGCCAGGTAAGTTTATTTTTATTTTTTTAAAGGCTACAACAGCCTAGCCATGATCCTGTGGCTCAGCAGCCTTAATGTGTCTGGAGAGGGGAGAGGAGAGTTCCTTGTGTGATCCACCACCCCTGCCTCCAGCTCCTGCCCTGAGCCCACCATGTTGGCCAGGATATAGTCCAATGTGGACTGCCCACATTGCTGATGGAAATTCCAGTTGGCGTGGAAAGAGGCATTTAGCTGCAATTACCAATAATTAGCCTTAATCATCTGTTGGGCACCTCCTGGGGGCGGGTTAGTTATCCCGACCCAAGCCACCTGGCTCAGGATCACTATCATGGCGGGGAACAAACACCGGAGGCCGGAGCACAACATTATGTGCCTGCCCACCCCCGAACCAGAGTCCAACCCATTAAAAAACCCCAGCCTAAGTGAGGAGGAAGAGCAAGTTATGTGGATGGGAGCATGAGATTACAAAGGGACGTAGACAGAGTAAGTGGGCAGACAAAGCTACAGGAGCTGTTCCATATAGAGAAAGGTGTGTGAAGTCATTCACTTTGGATCCAAGAAAGAGAAACAGAATATCTTATACTAAACGATGAGAGACTGGAAACTGGAGGAGTAAAGGGATTTAAGGACACAAATTACTAAAAGCTAATGCACCAGTACAAAAAGTAATCAGAAAGACTAATTACTTTCTGGTAAGCCTTTAGCCTTTGTCTTTACAGGATTATGTTTTGAGGGCAAGTTGCCTAAACTTGGATCATAGTTCCTTGAGTTTAAAAGGATGATGGGTGATCTAATTGAGTGTCATGAAGCTATTAATGTATATAATATTTTGGAAAACATTTTTGTTTCAAAATAGAGGTTTAGTCTATGGGTGTGTCTTAATTGGATTAAAGCCAGCTAGTCTGGGTGCTTTGATGTACTAGCTTGAGATGTAAACAGAGAGATAGCATGCATTTGCATTTTTTGAATAGAGCATTCAAGAAGTGGGGTGAAAACTTGATGCCTTTCTAACAGATACCAAGTAATATGTTTATATTAGTAATAAAATTGGTACTATGAAAGGGGTTTCATTGTTAAAAGGTAAAGTTTAAAGAGACTGATGATACAATGAGAATTTGAATTCAATCAGTGCTGGTAGGTATAATTTCAGTAGTTTTCGGGTGTGCAGGGCAGAGGCAATGTAAGATCAAAAGGCAGCTGTAAGCCTCCAGCTGGCTCCACAATGGAAAGAACCTCATTTTGAATTTGTAAAGTGAAAATGCTTTGCTTGGTTGTGGGTTAAGTCTATGGGTTGCTGTTGCCTTAATGGAGATTAGTTTGGGAATTTGTTAAAAGTTATGATAGTAATTTGTAGCCATATGTATATATTTTAACTTATGTAATTAATAAAATGTTTCATTTAGTTTAATATAAAATCTTGAGAACTAGTGGTCTGATTTCTGAGGTTAGAGTTGTATCTCAAACATAACACTTAAAATTATAGGTTATGACAGTTGTTTAAAGTTTCCCTCTGGGATTTTTAAATAACCCAGCTTTACCAACTGCATCGATCATAACATTGAGGTGTTCAAAATGACAAAACAGACCAGAACAGAAAAGTTTTTTTCTGGTGCTGGAACCTGGAAGCAAAGGACACAACCTTAAAATTCAGGAAATCAGGGCAGACCCCCATACAAAGGATAATGAAAATCTGACATTGTCTCCCCGCAAAACTGTGAATGCTGAAATTTTCAAGGCTGAGTTTGATAGGTATATACTAGGTAAGGGTTTTGAGTTCTATGACTCAAGCATGAGCAAATGGAGACAATGGGCAGAATCGTCCCAGATTTGCACTAAGTGAGGTAGTGGGCAGTTAAAAACAACATTTTACCCGTCGGCCGTGATGGCGGGTTTTCTAGTGGTACCATCCCAAACCTGCCTCATTATTTATGCGCTCCCGGGAAACACGCCATTTCCATGGTGGGCGGGCTCTCATTCGCCTGCCCGCCATCACCCTGCTGCTGCATCACGCCGGGCACCATATTTGAAGTCCAGCTGCAAGCACACATCCCAGTGCTTCCAGACCACCACTGCTGCACGGAAGACATGGCCCTGAACCAAAGAAGACTGCAGCCCCCAGGCTCAGTGACATATCCCACAAGTGCCTTTCGGGTGCTGTTGAGGCCCGCTGGGATATCATCGACCCCCGCTCCGGCCAGAGGATGGGCAGCAACAGCACTAACTTGGCTTGGGAGGCAGTGGCAGCAGTGGTCAGTGCCAATACCCTTCAAAAGAGGACAACAACCCAATGCCACAAGAGGATGAACAATCTCCTCCGTTCAGCCAGGGTAAGCCACTCTTCTCATCACTCTAAACATACACTCACAAACCCATCACACATCCACAGGGCCCTCACTCACTGCTGGTTCAAGGGACATCACCATTCACTCTCTCACATGCATCTTCATTGTCCTCAGCCCATCCATGGGAATGCTCACCACCCACACATGCCAGGCATACTTATCATCTGGCCTGGCAGGTGTCCTGCTTACACTCTCTCCTTCTCTATTCATGTAGGACAAGCCGGCACACAACAAAGGGAGAGGTCACAGACAGGAGGGGAATGCCTAAAATCATGGTCCTCACGGACTTTAAAAGCTGAGCCATCCAGCTGGCTTGCGAGGACCTGGACCATTCCTGTGCTGATGGTGAGGTCGGCGGTGCTCTACCAAGTGAGGGTTCAGCCGTGCAATATCCATCAGACAACCACACTGTGAGTGATGAGTCCTGTTTCACAGGCCACTGCCATGCACTAATTATCTCCCCTTGCTTGCACAGGCACATCTACCAAACAGCCAACAGAGTCCATGACCCAGGGCCTCCAATCAAGCCCCAAAGAAACTTCAGAAGAGGAATCTAACCCTCCCTGAAGTCCTGTCACAGCGCTCACCCACACCCTCCACCAGCGCTGAGACACCGGGATCACAATCTGGTGAGGACATTGCACCATCTGATCCACTATAGGTGGCAGCAGGGACATCCCAGGTGTCCGGCAACCGGAGGACTGCTAAAGACCAGAAATTTGCTGAGTCCGAGTCAGACGACGAGCCTCTGTACTCGGTCATGACACAGTTGATGGAGCTACAAACACAAGCTAGGGAATTTCAGGAAGGGATGTCCACTGCACTCCTCCAATTGCAAGGCGTGATGGAGGAGTCCATCTGCCTTCAGTCTGAGATGATAGTGCTGGCCAACAAATGCACCAAGATCAACACTGGTAGGATGGCGGCCGCCATGGAGACTTCGCTCCTGCACGGGATCAACTCCATTGCTGATGCTATTATTGGCCTCCAACAGTGTGCGCACAAGAGGGGTGGGGGGGCAGCTTGATTTCACTCCAGCTGCCCCTTCTCCTCAAGCACTCAGCCTGGGACCCCTGGGCACCCATTGGGAGGAGGATCAGAAGGTGCACACCTGGGCCCATCCATCCAAGTGACTCCGAGTGAGTCCGGCCCAGTTGACTCCCCTCTTCCTCTGACCTCAGCAACTCCAGCTCCATTGGCCGAGGAGGGTGCCACTGCTACACAGCAGGACCCCAAAAGCAGGCCGGGGCCTGACAGGTCTTGGCCCTCCAGAGGACTCCCACCAAGGTCTTCACAGACAGGGCGTCACAGTCAGCAGGCTGCCTCCACCTCCGCTGTGGATGTCTGGGGGACACCAAGACATAGCGACAGGGTTAGGACATTTAAGGAGAATTAGTTGCACAGCCTGGGCATGGGTGTTAATCACTTGTACATACTGTTCACTATTGTCAAAAAACTCCCAAGAATGTCTCCTTGCCTGTGGCTCCTTGTTCTGAGGAGCAGTGTTCATGTCACTCAGGTGTGAACCTTTCTACACAAGATAAAGGCAGGTGTCTCAGTCCAGGGCCTCTTCCCTGTGCCCTGTGCAGCCTTCAGACAAAAGTGATGGTCCAGCCTCACACTCCCTAGAAACATTACTGGTCTCTGCACCTCGGCAGTGCTGGTCATTGCTGCCAGAATGTAGTGGGCTGGCATCACAGAGTTCTCTCATTCCCTCTATGTGCTCTCAGCACTTTTAAGGAGGGGTAGGCCCCCATTTCTTTAGCATCAGTGACCACTGATGCTGTTCTCCTGAAGGGGTCAGATGCTGACCGCAGACAAAGAATCAGATGCTTCTAAAGTTTCATGGTTGTGTCTCTATGATAAGACCCTGATCACAGAGTGCAAGCGGTCTGCTTTCAGCCAGACCAGAGTCAGACATTCTCAGAGGCTATGTGAAAATTTATGGAGTGTCCTCACTGCATGTTGTCATCATCCTCCTGCAATTGAGCAACTATTAGAGCCACCATTGTATCTCCATGACAGAAGCCTTCTCACAGAGGGTATTCATGTGCCATAAATCAGACTGGAGTCAAACATTCATAGATGCAATGTGAGGATCTATGGGGTCATCTCACTGCATGTCGTCATCAACTTCCACAAATCTAGCAGCTATTAGGGCCTCCCGAGCACGCCAGCCTCGTCTAGCCAGTGCAAGGGCCTCATACCCGTCATCGTCACTTCCCCTGCACAGTCAGGAGCCTCAGTCACTCTCTCCTCTGTTGTCTTCATGCTCTGTAGGCCATCAGGCATACAGCTAGTTCACCAGACTCCATGCAGAATGAAACAGGCAGGTGGTTAGCATGGGTGTACTTAGAACCTGTCCTGGTTAAGTGTGATGGCCCCTTAATGCTTCCTGGAGAGTGACGGCCACCGCTTGGATGGCCAGGGATTAACGGGCTGCAAGGCTGCCCTGTTAGCTTGAACCATAAGGGTCCAAACCAGGATGCTGACATTGCAAGGGGCTGTGAGCACCTCCACAAGTGACTGCTCCATGGACAGCTTTAGCAAAGAGATTGTACAATGTGTGCAGTCATCCAACTGTTCTACAGTCCTCTAAAGTACTCATTAATTTGCAGCCTATGCCAGGGGTGGGGTTGGGGTTGGGGGGGGGGGGTGGCGCTGTTGGGCGGGTAGGGAGAAGCTCTGGAGCATTTGATGACACTTTGATGCCTCTGCGCTATTTGAGTGGGCAGAGAAGCTAAGAGCCTGACTCCAATCAAAACAACGTGGCTGTGCCTGAACTGTCTCAGATGCAGCGGAATGGTCACTTTATACGGGTTTCCCGAATGCATGGCCGCTTCCCTCACCCACCCAGACCCCCCCCACACCCCGAATTTTTGTGCGCTATATTCAACAGCAGGGCTGTACTTGCCCCACCCTTCCCCCCGAGTCGCTGCTACCCGTCGCCTCAACGGCAGGTCTGCCCTTGCATGCCCCCTCACGCACCCCTCCCCTCCCCACCAGCCACCAGTGGCCTCATCAGCAGGGCTCCCCTTAACTCCGACTCCCGATACCCCTGAAGCTTGGGGCAGAATTTTTCCCTCGTCAGGGATGACAACGCACCCGACCTGAGCGAGAATAAAATATTGCGCGATGACGTCAGGCAAAAGTTCTGACACCGTCGCGCAATCTCCCGATCTTCTGCACGGCGGGTGTGTGGGTGTTGGAGCAGCGCCTGCCATTCATTAACAGGCTACTTAAGGCCATTAACAATGCAATTATCTGAGATTTTTCATTGCCCGTCTGATTTACTGCTCATCACACGGGCAAACAGGCAGGCAGCCAGCTGACATTTCCTCAAACCTCATCCAAGGGCAGGATAAAAAAGGTCAGCAGCATTGCCAGTGTAAGTAGTGAGCAGTTTTGGAGATAGTTTCCAGCTGGTTGCTTATTGGTACTTAGCAGCTTCATCTCTGTTCGAAGCTTCATTCTTAGCATTTCCAGGCCTCATTGCTGTCTGTCAGGCCCCTGGAGGATTCAGACCTTTCCAGGTATCGCACAGCTTTCTTTTACCCTGGTAATGTGGATTGTGCTCTCCGCTGGGAATATCTCCCCTGAGGAGGCAGAGAGGGGCAGAAGGGCGAGGAGGCCAGGTGTCCCAATGCGGCCTCCAGGGGAGGGATCTGTGGAAGGACAGGTGCAGGCACAAGGGGTGCAGGGCCAGCAGGTAGTCCAAGGTGGAAGGGGCCACAGAAGACACCACTATCCTGTTGCCAGGGAACACAGGCTGCGATGCAACTACCTCAATATGTCTGAAGTGCAATGCCGAAGGAGGTTCCGTCTCTCAAGGGAGATCGTCACCTCCATTTGCCAGATGATTGGGCCTGAGATTAGCTCCAATTGTGTAGGTGGACACACCATGCCAATGGCTCTTGAAATGTCCCTCAACTTCTATGCCTCCGGCTCTTTCCAGGGCTCAGTGGGGGATCTGTGTGGAGCGTCCCAATCAGCTGTCCACAATTGAGTCAAGCTGGTGACAGAAGCTCTGTTCAGATGGGTACTGACCTTTATTCTTTACCGTATGGACGAGGCCAACCAGGCTGAGCGAGCCAGAGGCTTTGCAGTGACCGTTGGGTTCCCCTGCATCCAGGGTGCCATCGACTGCGTACATGTGGCCATCAGAGCACCAGCAGGTCAGCTGGGTGCCTTCGTCAACAGGAAGCGATTCCACTCCATGAACGTGCAGATGGTGTGTGATCACAGGATGCAGATTCTGCAAGTCTGTACAAAGTACCCTGGCAGCTCCCATGATGCCTACATCCTCAGCCAAGGCTCTTCAGTGCTCGAGGCAGACTGGATGGATGGCTGGTGGGTGACAAGGGCTACCTGTTGAAGAGGTGGCTCATGACGCCTCTCTGCCACCCAAGAACAGAGGCAGAGAAGCATTACAATAGGAGTCATGCCTCCACAGGGCGGTGGTACAGAGGACCATTGGTCTTCTCAAAATGCAATGCCAATGCCTGGGTCATTCAGGGAAAGCACTACAATACCCCCAGAGCGGGTATCACTGATAGTGGTTGCATTCTACGTTCTCCACAATCCGGCACTGGCAAGGGGGACCCATTCCATTGGAGGAAGGGGACCTTGCCTCAGCTACACAGACCACAGATGATGAGTCCAGTGGTGAGTCCAAAGATGAGCATGGTGAGGAGAATGCCGAGGACATGGAGCATGCAGACCTTGGTAACCTCCAGGGAGGCAGAGACACCAGGGATGCCTTGATCCAACGCTCCTTCAGCTAGGCTGTCAAGGATCAGCTTCAAATGCATACCAGGGCTGCCTCCTCTATCCTGGATGTCTGAAAGGACCCTTTCATTTGAACACAAAGAACTTTCACTACCTGTGCAATAAAGTTCAGAACTACTTACGTCCAGCACTGGTGTACTCTGCACCAATAAAATAAAAAGGTGAAGCATATTCAGGCCATGATGACAAAACCAAAATTATATCATTTTGACAAGTACACACAACTTACTTTAACCTCTCTGGTCTTAAGTCCTGGGCCAGTATACACTGACTAATTGTAAATGAACATAAAATCACTCGTGACCTGTCCCTCTTGTGTTCATGGTGCCTTTAACTTATGCTTACAAATGCTACATGTGGATACTCCCCCCTCACTGGCACCGGCATTGGAGACAGCCTGCTGGCTCTGCCGTCTTGCTGGCCTTGATGACCCTGATGGTTGTCCTCTGGCCAGTGGAGCCTGTGCTGGTCTCCTCTGGGAGGGAGCAGCCAGTGCCTTGGCTGGCATCTCCCCAGTCATTGCAGCCTCATCAGATGCCATGGTCATTGTTGAAGAGACGGAGGCGCTGTTGCCATCATCTAGAGCACCCTGAAAGGAGCCTGCAAAGATGACAGGCAGGTCATGCGCTAACGTAAGGTCCCTGTGGACCTCCTTGCTCACCATTGATGCTCAGGCACCTAGCTGGGATACTGGGCACCTCAACCATCTCCCACACAGACACTGACCAACTGAGATCAGTGCCTGTGTGAGGGCTTGCAGATCTGAGTGCAACCCCAGGAACCCTTCATTCTGTCCCTGGAGCTGCCTCTCCATGAGAGTTGCCGCTCTCTTAATAGAGGAGGCAGTGCGCTCGCCCCTGACAGTCAACGTAGTGCTCATGCTCTGCATGGACTCGTCTATCACGGAGACCATGGCATGCATTCCCTCATGGATTTCCACCAGATTCCCCCGCATATCTTGCTGGCCATCCAGCATCTGCTGCCTAATGGACGACTCCAGAAGCTCATCATCAGCCTTCGACTGAGCATCGTCCTGGTTTCCAGCAGTCCTCCGACTGCCGGTGTCCTGGACACTCTCTGCCTCCGACTGCAACTCAAGTGAGTGTGAAGTGCCCTCACCAATGTGCACAGAGATATTAGCCCCCGATCTAATGCCCTTTGAGGTGCTGGTATCTGCACTGGTGCCTGCTTCAGAAAGCGGGTGTGACACAAGTGAAAATGACACCTGGTGGTCCTCCGGTGTCAGGGGGGCCCTTAGGGTCTGCAGATCAGACACTTGCTGGAAAACCTAAAAGAGAGAAGAAGGACATTCCATTAGTTAAAGTCATCACACTGCCACAGTGCATGCCAGGCACCCTGGTGAGACAGTTGAGATCTGCATCATGGTGCTATCGTCTTTCAATGATCAATGGGGATTCCAGGATTCCAGGTTCGAGGCTCACATCAATGAGGAGACTGCACCAGAATGGCTGCACAATGCAAAAGTCTCACCTCTGTGCACTGCACTTTTACCTTCATCTGGCACCTCACCTCTTCAGGCACAGTTGCACAGGGAGCCTGCCAGCTCTCCAGCTCAAGGGAACCTTGCTCGAACCAGGAGAGCAGCAGCAGGTTGGATGGGTCTCCAACTATACGTGCCCTCTCAACTTGGTTATGGCTCATCTTCTCCTGAAAGGACAGAGAAGCATTGATTAGTCCACTCTCTACCTGCAGCGCCATTTCAGCACAGCCAACCCCAGCTGAGGAACACCTCGCAGGGTATATCCGAGTCATGGCCCTCGAGCTACAAGGCACTCAGTTCAAGCAGCCAGGGCTCACCCCTTTGGCCAGCTCCGGCGTCATTGACAGTTGGCACTCAGACTCTAGCACCCATGTCTACAGGGTGACAGCCACGCCTTAACACTTCTGCACACTGACCCATGCCAACATGGTATTCACCCTTCCTGAGTACAGCAGGTCATTGGAGCACTTCCAGCACTGCACCTGTGTGTGCTGCACCATGTCATGGCTGCTCACCCAGGCTTCCACCTCCTTCTATACCCTCTTGGTGAGGTGCTGTGGGCTCCTCCTCCCATCTCTGGGGACAAGAGTGATCTTCCTGGCAGCCACCTCCTCCAGGAGGGTGGCGAGACACTCATCGGAGAAGTGGGGGTCTGAGTGCCAACTTGACCAGCCCTCCCACCTGGCATTTGCTGCCACACTTGAATGCATCATCCAACAGCAGCCAGACGTCCTTCCCTTGCAGCCTCTATGGGCCTGCCTGGGCCTTCTTTATACTAGCTGCTGGGTCCAATGGCGACCCGGCGGCTAACAGGCCCCTGCACCCTCTTGGCCCCTCCTGGCCAGCAATGAGCCGCGTTTCACGCTAGGTGGGCCTTAATTGGCCCGCCAGTGTGAAATTGCGATTGGAGCCCAATCGCGGGCACGGCCAGTTTCGCAGCCGCTCCTGGGCCCGCCCACCGTGCTGGCCCGACGAGGGTGAAAATCAGCCCCTGAAGTCCAACAGGCGGGTGCGGCACAACGTTACCTCTATGTTCCCCTCAAAGTGCAGCCCGCCAAATGCACGCCTTTTATGTGCTGTTGTGAAACACGTCGACGTGCTTTCCCGCCGACGGGGATGGATGATCCAGCTGAGGGGAACGATGAGGACTGGCTGTCCTGACAATGATATGCAGGTGTATTACAACGAGGTTCTTGAGGTCTGATGACGGGAAATGTGGCCCGCTGTTGGCAGGCTGAGCCGACGGTCGCAAACTGGTTTCCCACCATCGTAAAACCGATCGCACCACATTGTCCACCAATGGCGCCTGACATGGAAAATTCTGCCTCATGGTACAGATCATCCCTCATCTAATTAAATAGCAGTACAGGCTTGAAGGACCAAATGACCTACTCTTATTCCTATGTTGCTGTATATAATAAAACAACAGAAGTAAAATCCCAAGAGCAAGGTTTGCTTTTGGTTCAATCCTCAGTTTGTCACAGAAACTGCAGCAAAATGCAAACAGATATTTGACAAACACGCCTATGTACTAACAAGTCAAATATATTCATGCGATATTCTGATGCCATGTTTTATTTCATCGCATCTTCACAGTGATGAGGTTCCAGCATTTAGAAGTTTTGGAAGAAATTATTTTGAAAATTCACATTAGTTCATGCTTTTCTGTTTCAATCTTTCTTATTACCGACCTTGAGTTTGATTCAAATCACTTTTATGACTACAAATCCTTGCGATTCAATCTGAGATAGCAAAGAGAATCAGGCTTCCTGGAATGACTTACTCATTTTGTACATCATCCTCAATGACACAATGAGACCATGATATCGAACAACAAGACATTCAAATTAGTTTTGGACTAGCAAGATAGAAACTCCTGCCACCCTTGATTGCTTTTGAAAATATCAGATAGTCACAGAAGTATCAGGTTCAGAAGTGATTTAGTTTCCTCTTACTGAATCTACTTTTTCTGTAGGAAATGTATTTGAGCCTTCCCCAAATAAACCTTATTCATGAAAGTTAATCACTGCACATCCTCTCCTCCCCATAAATCATTGCCAGGGTAAGCCTAGGCTATTGGATGCTGTGTGCACGAGGCTGAGCCTCCCTTTAACGTGTTACCTTTCCAACACAGAAAGAACAAAAAGTACGCAGAAACATGTTGTTGCAAATTTGAAGCATGAGGCATAGAATGTAAGAAACATGAAAACATTAAGAGAAGGGCACTGGTTCTGAGAAGAGTTTAAGTGCGTTATTAATTAATTTGCACCTTCCAACAATTCTTAAAAGTCACTTCATAATTACAAATTGTATAAGTCGGGACATTTCTTGAAAAGATATGAATTATGAAGGGGAAAACAAAGGCTGTAAGCTTTGAAAATGAAATTTCTGTGAGCTTTGCTGCGAGGTCATTATTAACAGTGAAATCTATTAGTGAAGCTTGATTCAGCTTTTAAAATGAAAATGCTTCATGCCTGCATCAATTTCCAGCAAGCATAGCTTTTAACCTTTTGGGCATCAATTTACTCTCAGTGCACGGTTAGCATTAAACTGGGAATACATTTTTTGCCATTTTATTTTTAAGCATGCTCACAGGCATCTCCAACTTTATTCCATGTGCATCTGAGAAACTTAGATCTGTATGGTGCAATAATAAATATAATTAAATGGTTGATTAGAAATCTCTACGAATACTGTTGAACTAGCTAAGCAATCACGCAAGCTGTAGAAGTAATATGCTGTGGGCTAATCCCATTTCTGTGAGAAATTGAGGTATACAGCACTGAAGGCATTAAGCAAGATTTAGAAATTACGATCTACAGATTGCTATCGATTGTTTGAGGGCAGGAAGAAATGGTCTCTACAGAAGTAGTTGCCTTCCTGCCATCACTCAGCCTCCTCAATCCGAGGCCTCGGTGGTCTAGTACCAGCAGCAGCCGCTGCCCCCCCACCGGTGGCGTTGCTGAGTACAGAATAGCTGCCAGCCAGTAGGAGGCTGGCAGCTCTTGGAAGGCAGGACTTATGGCCCCACGGTCCCTGAACCGGGGGAAGGCCTGCTGCTGGCCTGATAAGTGTTGAGTAGCACCAGATCCGGTGGGCCTTGCTGAAAAAAGATGATGAGGGAGTCATGCCGGTTCTCCAGCCAGTGGCTAAGAGCCTCCCGCCCACATCGCCTCCCCGCCCTACAAGATTCCACCCTCCTTATCTATTTTCATTACTTTAAATTTTACTTTACCACAGAAATCACAAATATGCTATTAGAATGGATAATGGCAACCAGTGCCCTCTACTTTCTTTTCCAATCCGCGTCATTGTTCTTTCCTTGAAGTTTAAGGATGACCTTGAAAGAAATTGTGTTCATATTGTGTCTTTTGCATCCTTAGGATGTCCCATTATGTTTTGTAGTAAATTAGTTACTTTCTCAATGTGGTGTCTGTTAAGTTGGCAAATGTGTTGGCCAATTTGCTCTCAAACAAGTCCAACAAACATCAAGTAAACAAATGACCAGATAAACAATTTAGGTGTCATGGAGAAAACTCCACTGGTCTGCTTCAACTAATGCCAGGGCAACTTTCATGTCTACTTTAATAAGCAGATGGAGACTATTTTAAATTGTCACTCAAAAGATGACACCTCTATCTACAGAGTTCTGTCAGTACTGCACTGAAGTAAAAGCCGGGACTGATGTAAGTCATGGAGTAGTGCTTGAACCATGAACTTCAGGCTCAGAGGAGAGAAAGCTACTAACTGAGTTAAATTCAGTTAGTATTAGATTGTTCCAGCCATAATTAGATTGTTTTCTTTTCTTAGAAAACAAAACATCACTAACATTATTACTGACCAATCATCATTTCACAGAATCATAGATAAGTCCATTTGATCTCCTGCTGTTGAACAACCCAACACAGCATTGAGTTACACTATAATGAACATCTGGCTGGAAGAAGATTATCTTGCAGTAATACTCTCTTAATAGCATGTCTTCAGAGTATAATAATACATAAATAATGTTATGTCCTATCATTTAAAGATTCACACACTCTTCGTGGGAATATGGGACTACGACAAAGTTCTTAACAAACACAGTTTATGTTCTAGAATTACTAGCAATTAATGTGCTTGCATCTGTTGACTGACATTACATTTTTATATTTAACATCCCGTGACAAAGTCAAACTGTGCTACATCTTTGGATGCCATAGAACACTAAAACCTAGAACAGCTGCTTTATTACAAATTCAAGCACAACTACTTTCCTTTGAGGGCCACCATCTCCATGCTGCCCCTTGTTGGATACACAATTGGGCAGGGATTTCAGGGCAATGTTCAAATCAAATCAAAATGTCAGGACTACGCAACAGTGATAGTCAACACCTGTTATTCACGTTATCTAGGGGCTAAAATACTAAGGGTCACATCCTGACATAAGGCGAAATGGCCTCTTTCTGTGCTGGACCTGTATGATTGCATGTTGAACAATTAGATGCTGTAAGCTGAGAACTCAAGCCCAATGAGTCCCAATAATTCTGTCTCTGCAGAGGAAACCAAATAAAATATCTACTTGTTAAAAGAGTTGGCCTGTATCAAGCCTTCACAGCACATTATATATTTAAGATCAGAAGTAATTACCTTTAGCCCATGATAACACAGGATCAGTTGTACAAATGATGCATATTAGCATCAACTTATAGCAGCCGAACAATCTATGCTGTGAATGGCCAAGGCACCAGGAGCGCTGTTGGGCATTACAAATAGTGGGGGAATGTCAAGTTTTAAATAAGCTAGTATCTGGTGAGCTACATGTTTTGTGATCATTTCAATAATGGAATAAATAGACAGCAGGGTCTATTGGTGTGTTATTTTAAAATACATACACACATTTTGCAGGATCCTGCTCCATGGGCTTGAAGCTGCAATCACATTTTCTTTGATGCAGGGAATGAATTATTTGGTGGAAGCAGTAATAAGGCCTGACTCATCTCAAGACAGTCTATCTATTATACAAGTCTTAGCAATAGCTTCCTGACATCACTCTTCAGAGACAAAAGAAATTCAGAAAACTAATGTTGGAATGACTTCCTCTCCCTTTATTACCATTATGAGGTAAGGGAGCTGAAGCAACATGGGTAGCACAATGGTTTATAAAATAGCCTTTCACCCCATGACATATTATCAAATTCAGCTCAGACTGATAGGCCGAACATTTACACAGGCTGATGCCTGTAAATGTCTGCCATGAAATTAATTTGGGCAAGTCTTCACCCAGTTCCTATCAGGTTTGGGTCCACAGCTCAACATTGCTCCTAATTTGAGCTAAATTGGGAACCTCAGTCAGATTTCACAAGATAGCTAGCATAGTAAATTGAAAAATGGTCACACCAGTGCACTGCAACATGAAGGTTGCTGTTGAAACACATGCTTGTGCTTATTGTTAAAACAAAGCAGATGGAGTTTTATTCTGTATCTATTCGTGCAACATCAGGCCTCAACATGCTTAACCCAGATAACATGTACCCAAATTAAAAAGTGTTCCATTGCCTAGCATTAACTTTGATTAAGTAAAAAAATAAATTATAAATGACATGGTGGAAAACTCAGAGCATTTTGTGCTGGACATAAAAGATGCAGAGCTGGCGGCATTATGTGGTAATTATGGTTCTATGTAATATAGAGTATACCTTTAAGAAGGATGTTATAAAGGAAGATCACATGATTTTATGTAACCAATAGAGGAGTGGCGCCGGCTACCTCTGTAGTCAGTAGTATGGAGACAGGGTTTGAGTTGAAAGCATGCAAGTTTAGCTGTTGAGTACCTTTGTAAATAAACAGAATGTGTTCCACCTAAGAACTGTCTGCTGATCGACTCTGTCTATTATACCAACTCGGCCATCCCACAATAAGAGTGCAACCCGGATCTGTAAGCTCCAACAAACTGGTGGCCAGGATCCAACACAGTACTCATCACAACATTGCTGCAGATTTAGACTCAGACTTGCAACAATGAGACTTTGAACCCAAGTCATGAGTGATATCCAAACTTGTCCAACTGAGCCAAATGGATTTTGTCAGGCCTGCCCCACATCATGCTGCACAGTTAAAAAAAACAGACAATGGAAGAGAAAACGAGCACAAACAATTCTCAGTACTGCAGGTCTGGCAGCATTTACAGAGAGAAGGATAGAGTTAATGGGCTGGATTTAATGGGTCTTGGCTACAGGCTGGAGAGCAGGAGGGAGCCCTGTGTCACCCAATAGGTCCCCCTCAGGCACTTGACAGGCCAGTGGCAGGATACCAGGAGTGGAAGACCAGCCTACCGAGAGTTGCCAGCCAATCAGAGTCTGGCAGCTCTTCTGTACTCAGCAGCGTCACCAGAGAAGGCGGTGGTTGCTCCCAGTACTACACCATCCCAAGATTTGGATCGAGGAGGGACCCAGGCACACATAAGTGATGGCAAGTTGGGGGGGATCGTGGGGGAGGGGAGATAAGGAAGGTTAGCAGCAAGGGCACGGAAGTGGCTTTTATTGGATCCCCTCCCCCTTCCTAATGATGAGTCCCTACCTTTGAACAAGGGACCCCCCCCCTCCCCCCAGCAAACAGGAAGCCTGCGTGCAAGCATGCCATGGTTTGCTTGGCATACTTCCTGCATGGCAAGCCCCCACCGGCCGCTGGATTAATAAATGCGACAGCAGGAAGGGGCCTTTAAGTGGACAATAATTGACCATTTAAGGGCATTGATTGGTGGCCTTCCCGCCCTAGACTTAATTGCAGTGAAGGTGATATTGGATAAAATGCCCACCAAACACAACTCCACAGATGCTGCCAGACCTGCTGAGTATTTCGAGCATTTTCTGTTTTTATTTCAGATTTCCAGCATCAGCAGTTTTCTGCTTTTCGACAAACAATTTTCATCTGCCCAATTCCTGAAATACCGAGCCTTTCCTGCGACCAAAATTGTTTTCCTTTCACAGCTGAAAATACAGATCTGTTCAATGGGAGGCAGACATGGGAGTCCCAAATGTCAGTAAAAAATATAAATTAACCTCTTAGAGAACCAACAATATAAAACTTCATAAGGTTCACTGTTATTCTTGGTTACAGTAGTGAACAGATGAAAAGGGCACTGAGTAGGGCTCATACTTCCTGTGCTAACATTATTACAATTGTACAGCTCTTCCTTGAGGCTTTTGACTACCTGTAACTACGAAGCAGAAAAAATAAATTATTTTATTTAGAGTTTCCAACTCACTGAGGAGGTTTCAGGCCAATCCACATCCAACAACCTGCTCCAAAAACTCTGTTCACATTTTGTTTGCTGTGACAAAATGTGGTAACTTTCTAAAACAATCAGCAACATTCTAATTAAAACAGTCCACAGCATTCTAAAAAAAACTCAGATCACCTTATCTCCTAGTGCTATTGGATCCTTTAAAAAAAACTCCAGGATTTGGACCTGGATCTTCACCAAAAACTGATAAGTTCCTCCTTGGGCTATACCCTATCTGTGCACTATGTTTTGTTGAAATCTGCCCAACAGCTTTTGAGATATAATTACCTGGAAAAACTCAGCAGGTCTGGCAGCATCGGCGGAGAAGAAAAGAGTTGACGTTTCGAGTCCTCATGACCCTTCGACAGAACTTGAGTGAATCCAAGAAAGGGGTGAAATATAAGCTGGTTTAAGGTGTGTGTGGGGGGGGCGGGGTTTGGGTGGGGGGAGAGAAGTGGAGGGGGTTGGTGTGGTTGTAGGGACAAACAAGCAGTAATAGAAGCAGATCATCAAAAGATGTCACAGACAACAGAACAAAAGAACACATAGGTGTTAAAGTTGGTGATATTATCTAAACGAATGTGCTAATTAAGAATGGATGGTAGGGCACTCAAGGTATAGCTCTAGTGGGGGTGGGGGGAGCATAAAAGATTTAAAAATATTTAAAAATAATGGAAATAGATGGGAAAAGAAAAATCTATATAATTCATTGGAAAAAACAAAAGGAAGGGGGAAGAAACAGAAAGGGGGTGGGGATGGAGGAGGGAGCTCAAGACCTAAAGTTGTTGAATTCAATATTCAGTCCGGAAGGCTGTAAAGTGCCTAGTCGGAAGATGAGGTGTTCATCATCTTCCGACTAGGCACTTTACAGCCTTGTTTGTCCCTACAACCACACCAACCCCCTCGAAACATCAACTCTTTTCTTCTCCACCGATGCTGCCAGACCTGCTGAGTTTTTCCAGGTAATTCTGTTTTTGTTTTGGATTTCCAGCATCCGCAGTTTTTTTAGCTTTTGAGATATATTGTTTATAGACAAAAAGGCTAACAAACAGGGGAGAAAACATTACCTATGCTCACCTTCAGTGGCAGAGGTAATAAAACCTCAGGATATATGGGCTTGATTTTTAGGCTGGAAATGGAAGCAGGCAGGTGCCAGAAATAGAGCAGCAGGCCTGCATTTCTGTTCCCTAGCTCCATTCCAACCCCAGCCATTTTTGTGGAGACAGAATGGGGGAGGAGTGGGGAGTGGGTAGGGCTATCTGGCAGGTAACTAACATGGCTCATTAAGGGGCACTTAAAGCCATTTAAAGGAGCCTGACTGAGATTTGTTAGTCAGCCTCCAGGTTCCCAAAAATGGCAGGGGGCAATTCAGCTGCCTGGAGGTAGCCTCTCAGTGGTAGAACAGCAGGCCAGTGCCTAGAGGCCCTGCCTGCCTGGGTGCAGCAGCAGCTGCAACCCATCCTGTGGAAGGGTTTAACTCCCCCTTCCACACCCAGCACAGCGGGGGCCTCCCTATAAAGGCCATTTGTAATTTAAGCTTCAAAATAGTGGAGGGAGGCCACCACCATTTTGAAGCACCCTCTCTCTTCACATACATTCCAATGCAGTCTGCTGCTGATTTCAAGCAAGAAGCAGAGTCACCGTTTGGTCATTCATTGGCCACTCTGGGAAAATTGCAATGACCGACTATTTCCTGTCTAGTGTAGCTATCTGAACCATATTTCTGCCTGGTGGCAGGGTTCAGAAACCCACAGGGAAAACCCTATCGATGGAAACAGTTTCCTTGGGTTTTGCACTGGGGATCACTCAGTTTCCAGGCCTAGGGAATAGGATGGAAACCTATTATGTTAGGTCTCTATTCCCTTTATGTTATTCAAAGATTTGAGGCACTTTTCAAGGGCGGATCGAGTGTTTGCACTTATAAAATGCACAGGCATAGCATTTTCATTTTAATGAGACATAGATAGGTAGGAAAGCAAATTGTGAAGAGGATACAAAGAACCTGCAAAAGGATATAGGTAAGTTAAGTGAGTGGGAAAAAAATTGGCAGATGGAGTATAATGTCAGAAAATGTGAATTTATCCACTTTGGCAGGAAGAATATTGAAACGGAGAGAGGCTGCAGAACGCAGTGGTACAGAGGGATCTGGGTGTCCTTGTACATGAATCACAAAAAGTTAGCATGCAGGTAATGGCAAGTAATTAGGAAGGCAATTGGAATGTTGGCATTTATTGCAAGGGGGATGGAGTATATAAGTAGGGAAGTCTTTCTACCAACTGTACCGGGGATTGGCAAGACCACACCTAGAGTACTGTGTACAGTTTTAGTCTCCTTAGTGAAGGAGGGATATAATTGCACCTGAAGCAGTTCAGCGAAGGTTTACTCAGCTGATCCCTGGGATGAAAGGGTCATCTGATAAGGAAAGTTGCAACAGGTTGGGCTGATACTTGTTGCAGTTTAGAAGAATGAGTTGTGATCCTACTGAAACATTTAAGATTCTAGGCGGAATCGTCTGTGCCCACTGGCATCAGCTGTGCTCAGCGGCATGAGTGGACAATACAGTGAGAGGGGCAAAAATTGGCTTCACGACATCATGAAACTAGTTTGCAATCATCCGCTCAGCCCATTGAGGGCGGGCCACATTTCCCCTATCGAATGTTGGGAACCTCATTAAACCATCATTATAAGGCCAGCACGCTGGAATCATCCCCCCTCTCTGCAGGATCCACATGACAATGTGTTTCACAACTGCAAATATAAGGCATGCACTTGGTGGGCTGCACTTTGAGAGGAACTCGGAGATGAGTGCACAGTAACATTGGGCCGCCTGTTGGACTTCAAGGTTGAGGCGTGTTGGAGGCGTGGGGACAAAGGTCTTCTCTGCAGTTGAAGGTAGTGCACAAGCACGTGCAGGGTGAGGGGGAGGGAAGCAGCCACACCTTAGGGAAACATTGTATAAAGTGACCATTCCTCCGCAGCGAAGACTGTTCAGACACAGCCACATTGATATGCTTGGAGTTGGGCCTCTAGCTTATTTGCCCACTCAAGCAACGCAGAGGCATGCATGTGCTACCAAGTGCTCAAGACGTTTTCATCCCCTGAGCACAGACTGCAAACTAATGAGTATTTTAGTGGACTGCAGAACAGCTGGAAGACTGGGCACATTAGCAAGGAGGTTGTACAAAGCTGGCCGGGGAGCAGTCGCTATTCAAGGTGCTCACAGCCCCTTAGGGACATGGAAGGCATCCATTGCTGGTGGCCACGTAAGTGACCACTAGCAATGTATTTCTATGCCAGTGGCTGCTTTCAGGGCTCCACAGGTGAGCTCTGTGGGATATCACAAGCCTCCACCCACAAATGCATCCATGAGGTCATGGATGCCATCTTCGCAAAGGCATTTCGCCCGGGATCAGAAAAGCCAGGATGCAAGAGTGCTGGGATTTGCGCAGACTTCAGGTTTCCCACAGGTGCAGGGTGTGATTGACTGCATCCACGTGGCACTCAAATACCCTCAAAACAAGGGGTCAACTATGTCAACCGCAAGGGCTTCCACTCGCTGAATGTGCAGCTGATGTGCAACCACCACAAACGCATCCTGCAGGTCTGTGCGCTGTTTCCAGGGAGTGTCCACAACTCCTACATTCTCAGTCGGGCACAGACCCCTGACGTCTTCCAGGGCCCACAGAGGCTGCAGGGATGGCTGCTCGGGGACAAGGGCTACCCACAGAGGATATGGCTGATGACGCTACATTGAGGCTCATACTGCAACTCCCACCTTGGTGGAGCAAATCATCGGGATGCTGAAAATGAGGTTCCAGTGCCTGGACCGATTTGGTGGAGCCCTGCAATGCAGTCCGCAGAGGGTGTCACGCATCATCGTTGTCTGCTGCGCCCTTTACAGCCTGGTGCTGCAATGAGGAGAGGAGCTGGCTGACAAGGAGATGCAGGTGCTGGAGGTTGAGGGGAATGAAGGTGGGAAGGTCCTCGAAGGTGACGATGATGGTGAAGATGCCGCCTGGCAGGCCCGCTTGGGGTTCTCTCATAGCTGCTAGATTTGTGGAGGATGTTGACAACCTGCAGTGAGGAGACACTATAAGATCCTCACATTGCATCAATGAATATTTGACTCCAGTCTGGCTTATGGCAGTGCACATACCCTCTGTGACAATGCTCCTGTCATGGAGACGCAGTAGAGGCCCTAATAGTTGTTTGATTACAGGAGACTGATGATGACATGATGCAGTGAGGACACTCCATATATCTTCACATTGCCTCTGAGAATGTCTGACTTGTGCTCTGTGATCAGGGTCATATCATAGAGACGTAGCCATGAAACTTTAAAAGTATCTGATCCTTTGTCCACCTTCAGCACCTGACCCCTTCAGGAGCACAGCATCACTGGTTACACATGCTGAAGAGATGGGGAGCCAGCCCCACCTTAAAGATGCTGAGAGCACACAGAGAGAATGACAGAACTCTGTGACACCTGCCCACAACATTCTGGGAGCAATGACAAGCACCATCGAGGTGCAGGCATCAGTAATATGACAGGGATTGTCAGGCCGGACTATCACTTTGACCTGAAGGCTGTATAAAGTACGGGGAAGAGACCCTGGACTGAGACACCTGCCTTTACCTTGTACAGAAAAGTTTCACATCTGAGTGACACAAACACTGCTCATCAGAACAAGGAGCCATGGGCGTTTATTGACAATAGTCAAACCACACCTTTGTAAACCTCCTAACCCTGTCGCTATGTCTTGGTGCTCTCCGGACATTTTCAGAGGAGGTGGAGGCAGCCTGCTGACTGCTATGCCCTGTCTGTGATGACCTTGATGGGCATCCTCTGGAGGGCCGAGACCTGTACGGCCCTGACCTGCTTTTGGGGTCCTGTTGTGTGGCAGTGGCACCCTCCATGGCTTGTGGAGCTGGAGCTGCCGAGGTCACAGGAATAGGGGATTCAAACAGGTTGGTGTTTAGAATTTCACCTGGTCTTTCCTTGGATTGGTGGCAGGTAGCAAGGCAAAAGAGATCTATTCAGGGAAGTGTTACCTTACTCTTCCATGGTCTCTGCCAGAAGGTCTAGAGGCCTTCTTATTTCGAATAGCAGTCAGAATACCCCTGGATCATTGGTCTGTTGTAATATAGCTTTAAGGGATAGCAGCATGCCATCACTAAAAGGGAAGTGTGGCGTGTGATTCAGGCTCAGTTTCACTTTGACCTGTGAGCAGAGCATAGCACACACAGCTCTGCTGCTGATGTCTTCAAGCTATCTATAAATGTATACATGTTCTCATGTGCACAGTTTAATTGAACGAGCGCATAACATGTTTACATTATAAAAACATGACAAGGTCAGCAGCTGGACCCGTGTTCCCACATCCGTTTTCAGGCGCAGGGCTTTGTGCCACAGGGCAACCTACGCTAGGACTGCAACTGGGCCACTCAAATGACCTGACCTAATAAATTCAGGCATGACCCAATTAGAACCAGCATGGCACAGCTGGTTACCAGCAGGGTAGCAGGTCCAGGTTCAAGTCCTGCCACTGGTCTACCACTGGAGGCTTGGCATGTGTACGTGTGCCTGAGTAGCTGCTCCCACTGATACGACTAATGTTCTAACTTTGCTCTACTAAGTTAATGGTAAACTGAGTGTGATCTGAATTTACAGTTTTGCATGGTCATTGAACATTAAAATTGCTTATTTCCATGTAACATTTGTAATAGGACATATATATAAATGCCAGGTGTTGTAGGATGTCTTAATTAGTCATACATCTGAATATTTATACTTGGAGACCATTGCACTGCTCTGCCCCGCTGCTTGGATATTTTTCTATTTTCCTGTTCCATTCCCCTGTGATCCTCCTAAGTAATAACGGAACCATATTATCTCCTATATCATCACCCTATGATGAACTATGTCCCAACACCACAAGTTTCATCCAAAGGGCTGCCTCACCATCTTACGACTATGTTGAACCATGGGGCAGAATTTTTTGTTCTGCAGGCAGGGTTGGGCCCGGCTTGAACAGGAGTGAAATTGTGTGCGAGAACATTGGCCGATTGTCCCGACTTCAACGCACACACGCTCACGATATTTTGATTGGGGAGGCGTGTGCGAGAGTTGGCAGCGCACCCGCTGACAATTAACAAGCCCACTAAGACCCTTAAGTAGTTAATTAAGCTGAAATTTTTTACTGCCTGCTCAACCAATCGGTTGGCAGGCCGGCGAATATGCCAGGTGGCCTTTGCATTTTCACCAAAAACTCATCCACGGGCGGGATAAGGTTTTTAACACTCGCTGAAAAAAAACAATAAAAAAATTTTAACATTCTTTTTTCCATGTCCCTCTTCATGTGACTGAGTCACATGTGGGGACATGTTTATCTCATATGTAATAAGTTTATTTTTCTATTTAAGATCCGTCAGCTCCCTGAGGCAGCTCATTGCCCATTAACTGGCCCGTCAGAGTGAAATTGCAGTCGGAGCCCGATCGCGGGCAGTGGTCAGCTTCGCGGCCATTCCTGGGACCACCCACCGCGCCCACCTGCCAAGGGGAAAATCTTCCCCATGATGTGCGATACTAAGGGCGGAATTTTAGCGCCAGCGGGATTTTACAGTCCCGCCGAAGTCAATGGAATTTTGAATGGCTCGCTGCATTTTATGGCCCCACCCCCAATGCAAGGCGGCTGTAACTTTCCTCCCTAGAAAACGAGGCATTCACCAAGAAAAGAGTTAAAAACCCTTTTCTTAAAGTAACAGACAAGGATGTTTGAAAGAAATGCTTTCGCACATTTGGGTTTACTATCACAGAGCAAAATTTCAACCCAGTTGTCACAAGCAGAGCCTTAATGACCAAAGAGCTTAAAAAAGGAATCCACCTTTACCCTATCAGCTAATCTTTTTTATATTTTGGAAGGTAATGAATCTGCCTGAAAACAATATATTTTTAAGATTGCCTGAATTCTGAAAGTAAAGCTATTGAAATCCAGTCAAAAATAATGTGTCCCAGTTCCACCTAGCTTGGATTTCATAGCATAAGACAAAGGATGCTGGAAGAATGATTTTGCCCTGGGCTATTGATTCTCACTATTTAAATAAGGCTCACAGCATTGAATGATTGATTGCTCAACACACAACCACTGTGCTAAACTATTTCCCCTTCCCTTTGCAAAGCCTGATTTGACTTTTTGAATGATTCAAGGCAAAATTATTTCTTGCACAAATGATTAGCATTTTGTGAGAACCTCACAGCTCCCACCCTGACTGCCCACCCCACCCTACCCACCCCAAGAAACCAGCACTTTAATTTCCTTTGAAATTTGCTTTGCAAATTCTTGGTACCAAGAGTGCAAATTCCACCATGCTCAGTGAGAGTAGCAATTAGTCAGACATCACAGGGCA
The DNA here is from genome assembly GCF_017639515.1 of Carcharodon carcharias. NCBI lineage: Eukaryota > Metazoa > Chordata > Chondrichthyes > Lamniformes > Lamnidae > Carcharodon > Carcharodon carcharias. The sequence continues at coordinate 26,433,485 of NC_054472.1, read as the reverse complement.
ACATAGAACTTACTTGCTCTAATGATTATGACTCTTCCTGACCCATGCGCAGTAGTCTCTCCCTGATTATGTTTCTGTCCGATATAACATAACAATTACATGTTTATAACCTCTTATCAGGGCCAACTCTCTCACAGCTTCTCAGCACATTCACTACTTAGAATTGGAAGCATCTTTATGGAGGTAAACGCAAGACTCACTGAAAACCATCACCATCTCATTACACAACATGATGAATGATGAATCCATTTACTGGTTGGGACAGAAATATTGGTCACGACATTGGGAGAAATCCTTGTTTTCCAATTGCATCATATAATTACACTCTACAGTCATTATGTGCATGGTCATTGTGATCTCATGGACTGGTTTCTTACAAAGGATTGCATTCGGCACAACCAGCCCATCTCAATGTTTATGCTCCACTCAAGCCTCCTCCCATCTTTTCTCATCTCAACCTACCATCATAACCAGCTATTCCCTTCTCCCTCAAATACTCGTCTAGCTTCCCCTTAAACTATTCCCCTTACTATTCACTTCAACCGCTCCTTCTGGTAGCATGTTTCATGTTCTTCCCACTCTTTGGGTAAAGAAGTACCTCCTGAGTACCCTACTGGATTTATTGGTGACTATCCATTATTGGTGGCCTCTAGTTATGCTCTTCCCCTCAAGAGGATACAGTTTCTCTCTGTCCACCCGACAAAACCTTTCAATCAGCTGAAGTGGTCATTTTCCTCTAGTTTTTCATCCCTCCCGAATCCCTGGCTGTGAAGGGTACAGGTATAATGTTGCTGGCATTATGGCTGTGAGGGAGATTTGATGCACCAGCTCTTCCTTTCCTGCCTGTTGTTTTTCAATGTTAATTGTGCCATTAGGTGTTTAACAACCCCTTGAACAGATAGATGGGGGGTTCACCATTTAGTATCTTATCTGGGCAATAGAACATCCAACAATGCAGCACTCCTTCTGCACTGCACTGGAGGATCAGCCTAGAGTATGAGCTCAAACATACGTGTACACATTGATCTAAACAATACTGCAGGGGGCTCAATATCTTGGTTAACATTTTCTATGTGCTCAGTAACTATAGGACATGCTAGTTCTGTTATTTTAATCAAGCTAATATGCTTAAATATTAAACACTGAGTGTTTCATAATAAGCACCATATTACTGTCTCTATCGTTATATGGATGTTGTTACTCTATATTTAAAAAGCTTTAGATTTGTATTAATACAAAATTGTGCATGGTTCTGGAGACCATGGCTTTGGAGGCCTGTGGGAACAGGAGTCCATCAGGCATTAGCATTTACAGTAATAGCAGTTGGTAAGTCAGGCCATTTTACAGTGCTCCTGAAGGTGAGGATACTGTTCTGAAGTTGTGGCTTATTGCTCGTTTGCAATGAATTTCATTTTCCATCTGGCCACAGCTGACCCGTAAGCATTTGACGTGGGCAGTGAGTGGCCAAAGTATACAAAGAGTCCCATACTTTAGCACTGACCCATTTTCCTAACAACTATTTCATTTGATAGTTCTTCAGGAGCAGAACACTCATTCTCACAAATCCTTCATGGATTGGATAATGTGATCTTGATAGCTGAAGGCTTATGGTGCCATATGTACAATGGGTGCACACATTTTTTTTTAAAAAAGAGAGCCCTACCCCCACCTGAAACATTTCGTACTGGATAGAAACATAGATATTTCAAAACAGTTCAGCTCAATTTACTTTAGGCTGTCAGTTCAGTCAAGCACTCACCCATATTATGTTCTTAATCCAGGCCTTTGAGGTTTCTAATCTCACCCACACTTGGCTGTTGAACTATCGTGGGTAAGCTTCAGTTCTTCACTGTTAGGCATTCTAGTTGAAGTATTTTACATGAGTGGTGAAACGCATGGATTCCCGGTCTGTTCAGCATCACCTCATCACAGCATTAGCGAGGAGCTTGGAGAAGGGGAAAAGAAATTAGCCAGGATTTCTGAGCATTATTGAAAATGTGCACCTGGACATGTGTGTCTAGTCTTTCACTCAGTGCAGTAAGGAGGTAATCGAGCATGGCTGTGATACCTTCTGAGTTTAAATAGCCTGTCACTGGGCTGAAACACACATAAGGGGAGGGGAGGGGGGAGGGCTGATTTTATGAAGCCAGAAGTGGGAGACATGGTGTGTGAGGCGAGTGAATTAGGCGAGATATGAAATTTTGATTTCCCGATGGTGGATTGAGATGCAGAGATGATGTTGACGGCTTGCTTGCAGCATGTCAGGCCTCACGTTGTCCTGTAGTGGGCTAGTCATACATTTTCATTCCAAAGGTAAATGTAGGTAAAGCCTTCTTTTAATAAAACCCTGCCTTCAAGATAAAATCAGCGCTGCATGAGAATATCGTGGCACTCGGTTCACGTTTGTGTAACGGTGACTTTGTGCAGTTGTATCTGAGGTCAACGGTTTTCCTTGTTGAGCTTTATGGCACAAGGAGAGTGGCAGATTGCATGGTGCTCAGGAATGACAAGGGTGAGTCAGTGGTGGGGATGGAGGAGGTGTGGAGGTGGGGGCTGGGGACATGGAGGAGTGATGTGGGAAGGCCCTGGTGTCCTGGGTATGGTGGGGGGGAATGCTGATCCTTGGGACAATGAGGCAAGCCAGGTAAATTAGGGGCCTAAAGGGCAGTGACAGTACTGTCTGCATGTGGGTCCATCTCAAGGTGTTGGCTGGCAGACTCCTTATGGGGCTTTGAATTCACCTATGACATTTCAATTACCCCCATTGAGAGTGATATCAGACAATGTCCTTTACAATGGATAGAAGGGAATTTTTCCACATACATAGGTAGATGTTCCGTAGGGAAGAACTTTCGGCTTGGCGTGACACTGGGCAGGTCTTAATTAGCCCACCCATGTAAAATGGCAGTGCAGACCCGAACGGGGGCGCTAATCAGGAGCATGCCCAACCGTGCTCGCTCCTGCACAACCCTCCCCTGACGGGGGAAAAATTCTCTCCATAATGTGGATAAATATGATATGTTGTTTTTCAAAATGATAGAATTATACTTTGGAACTTAGAATGCATCATTATAATAAAGGCAAGTGACTTGTTCCAATGCAATACCTCATGAAAAGTCCCAAACTTTCACTTTCATCTTTCCCTAACTCTATTCACCGGCACTACCACCACCACTTTAATTTTAATTAGTTGACATTTTAGTGCCTCTCCAACTGATTGTTCTAACAATTGATGATGCCTGACTTACTTTCCCGCAAGTTAACTCAAATCTTAATTTTAAACTGCGCCAGTGAGCTGACTGATTGCCAACTCTCTGGCCAGCTGCTACAGTAAATAGTTGGAAACTTCCTTCAGTGTTTGTCAGGCTGGGGGAGGCAAAGATTAATCATTAAAAGTGTTTGTAAGGGGAACAACTGGCTGGCATTACGAGAAAAATAATTTCTGCGACCACCTGAGACTTAAACCATTTTCCCTTTGTTTCATCAAACTATTTGCTGTGATTGTGGTCAGTGGTGGCTTTGCTAATAGACAAAGATTTGAAAAACATAAATGACCCTGAATTTCCTTGATGTCAATTATGCTGGCATTATGGCATAGAATTACGCTGCTCACCAGCACTGCAAGTTACATGCAAATATTTTGGGTAAGTTAGCATATGGACGTGTGTTACTCCTGAGGTTATTCACATGTAAAATGAGTGTAAGTAGCCATAAACCCAGGGTACTTGACTACAATAATGGTGTAGCTGGTTAAAAGCACTCCAATCTAACTCATTGTGTGGTAAGCCCAGGGATTGGGTGAAATTCATGTTTAACACTCCACCCACTATTACTCTATTGACTGCAGGTGGGATATAAAACCTTGTTGCTGCTAATCCTGCCACTCTTTCGATGGGTGGATTAGATTAACATTGCAGCCTGGCCCAATCCGTGACCCACCTCCCCCATGTCCCAGTTTTCAGCACAACCCTGAGAGTGTTTTCTCTCCTATTTCTGCTCAAATCTTGTTGCAGGATCTGTAATCCACAGCTTCATTCTATGTTGGCAGCAGGATGGCTTAACAGGCTGGAGCACTGGGCATGCAGGAAGTAGAAAAGAAGAAGAACATTGAGCATCTCGGAGGAGGGCACAAGGCTTCTTTATACAAGGTGGAGGAGATGAAACAGCCTCTTGGAACAGTGCTCCTCTAAGCTTGGAAGCGCAGTCAACCATGCTCACAAGAGGCAAGTGGTACTGGCACACAGGAGCACAGAAAGAAAACAATGATCTCACCAGAACTGGCAAGGTAAGACATCTTCTTTCCTCCTTTCCCATCCTGGGCACCATCACAGTGTTCACCCTCATCTTTGAGGAGTGAACCGAAAACATTTGTTTTGCAACAGAGTACAAAATGAAGCATCTGCAGCTATTCATTCATTTTTCAAGAATAATGGATTTGTTCTCATACACTTACCCATAATAACATCAAGTGATTATGAAGGAGCTGGGGAACTCTTCCAGTTTGAACCTGCAAGCAAAACAGCTGAAAAGCATGATAATGTTCATTTCTGCTACTAACATGACAACCTCTTCATACATACTGTACTCCATTAACTTGTTAGTGACATGCCTACACACCTCTCCATAAACACAAAAACTGCCTTGTGCAATTCCAAAATGTGTTCCCATTCTAAGAATTACACACCCCACATCTCTAATTTAATTTTTTCTACCATATGCTGCACACTTCTTCACCTTTCTTTCCTTTCTTTCCTTTCTTTCCTTTCTTTCCAGATACATACACACACACACGCGTACACATACATGCACTTGCAGGAGAAGCTCACCCATAATGCGAGGTACTGGAGGGGGAAATCCCGACATATATTCCATCAACACCCCCATGAGTAGAAAGACATGGTCTCTGTGGGGACACATGCTGCCATAACTGTGCTGGAGAACAAGGCCTGTGTCCTCTTGCTGGGTCAGCTGTTGAGTAACGCAGATCCTATAATGTTGCCCTAACTGCACACGTTCACACAATCCTCCATCATCTTGTTTCCTTCATCCAAAGGGGTGAGTATCATTCCTTTTTAAGCCCTTCTATCCTTTATTGCAGATCTACTAAACCAAGGAGTGAAGGAGAAAGAGGACCCATAAGCCAATTCTTCAACCAAATTCAAGCCCAATTCATTCCAAACAAATTCACCCGAACAACTTAGACTTTGGAATCAAGAGCACAATTGCTAAATTTGTGGATGACAACAAATTAGCTGTTGGGGGAATGATCAATATTGAGGAGAGCTGCAACAAATTACAAGGAGACTTTAATAAACCTGCAGAAAGTGCATATAATTAGCATATGAATTTCAACATAGCTAAGTTTGAGGAATTACTTGGAAAATAAGAATTTAAATGAGACAAAAGAGCAAAAGAACAAATCATTAAACATAGTAGCACTAGTTAATATGGCAATTAAAAAAGCAAACCAAGCACCGGGGTTTACTTCTGCAGAGATAGAATTGAAAAGTAGAGAAGGGATGCTATACTTGTATTGAACCTTGCTTACATCACACTTGGAGTAGTGTACAGTTCTTGCCGCCATATTATAAAAAGGATATAAAGGCACCGGAGAGGGTGCAATAAGATTTTCAAAGATGATACTGAAACTTTGGGGTTATATTCATCAGGAACATTGGAACATAGGACTTAGGAGCAGGAGTAGGCCATTCAGCCTTTTGAACCTGCTCTGCCGTTCAATAAGATCATGGCTGATCTGGTTGTGGTCTCAACACCCCAGTAACAAATATTAATATATAAATGATAAACAAAACACAGCAGGAGTGAACAGGTTGGATACCTTTTCTTTTGAAAAGATAAGGCTGAGTGGTGTCCTAAGCATCTTTAAAATTGCGAAAGTTTTTGATAAAGTGGACACAAATAGGGTATTTCTACTTGTTAGGAAGAACAAAACTTAAGGCCTTTAGAATGAGATAGTCACCCAAACATCAAATAGGGAATTCAGAAGATGAATCTTTATCCAGAGAGTGATGAAAATATGGAACACACTAGCACAGGGAGTGGTTAAGGTGAATAATAGTGATGTACTTGAGAGAAAGCTAAATAAGCAAAAGAGAGACAAAGGAATAGAAGGTAATGCTGATAGTGTAAGATGAGACAGGCTGGGAGGAGGCTTGAGTAGAGCATAAATACTGGCATGGAATGGCTGGGCTGAATGGCCTTCCTCTGTGCTACATATTCAATGTCATTCTATGAAAAGGAAGAGGGGGGCCAAGGGCAGTGATAATGGGGAGAGCTAAACCATCATCTGGCCCAAACATAATTCCAAATTACCAACTGTATCACTGACTTCCTACTTCCAGTTGACTTCACCCAGGGATAGCTGGATACTGATCATGAGGAATTTCCAGCCAGGACTGGTGGCTGAGGATGTTCTACCTTCCCTGTGGAGATGGAGGAGCAGGCTGCCGATAACTTCAGAGTGGTGGGATTCAAAATGTAAAGGCATTCACCTCAAAATAAGAGTCTTTGAGGACATCAAACCTTCATGCAGCTCCGAGGCCAGTCCCTCAGGATAAGCAGCAACTGGCAGCTACTGACTGTCGGGTTTATTCATCCTTTCATGAAAACCTTGGTAACACGATAATTTTACTGAAAGCTCGTGCGTCTGTATTTAATAAGCTCTTTTTAAGGGGTGTAATTAAAAGTATCCTTCACTTTAGAATAAGTGTAATGTTATCACTTTAACCATGTGATTGCTTAACTGTATTAAACCACCATTGCCAATAGAAATTTTTGACTAGCCACAGATGTTATGGTGATACTTTATTTACCAACTGTTAGAATATTTTAATATGGTTAAAATATTAAGAGTCAAATGTCATGTCTCGTGGCTCAATTAGTGTAAGACATTTTTACCAGAGGGAGAATCTCAGTGGGTGGGCTGCTGATCGAGTCTTGAGTTTGTGTGTGTGTGTGTGAACAAGGACAGTTTATAATCAGAAAGACTACAGTGCAGATTTACCAAAATAATACCAAGACTTGGATGGTTAAATTGAGGATAGGTTCCATAAACTTGGCTTGTATGCCCTTGAATTTCAAACGCTGGTGGATTGTAATGTTGGCCATTCTCCCCTCAGACCCTCCCTCTGTGCATGACAAATTGAAATATCCTCGTGACATGCTGGCTTTTGAAATACTTACTGAGCTTATATTGTTTGGGAACAGTGAGTACTTGTAGTTGCAAGAACCAGACAGTTACAGATAACAGATGCTTAACAACAGGGTATATTCAGGGACAAGGCTTCTACTGTATATTTTCAGGATTTTTAAAATCCTCAGGATGGTCAAAAGTCCACAGATGGACAGCAGTCTATGGAGTCAGGAATGATCATCTTGACTCTCGGAAGCAGGTTGCATCAATTACTTGTCATTTACTTGATTACCATTAAATGTAATAAGAAGACAGTTGTATTATAACACTTAAAATTCATTTACGGGATGTGGGCGTCGCTGGCTGGGCCAGCATTTATTATCTATCCCTAATTGCCCTTAAGAAGGGGGTGGTGAGTTGCCTTCTCGAACCACTGCAGTCCATGTGATGTAGGTACACCCACAGTGCTGTTAGGGAGGTAGTTACAGGATTTTGACCCAGCGACAAGTAGGAACAGTGATATATTCCCAAGTTAGGATGGTGAGTGGCTTGGAGGGGATCTTCCAGGTGGTGGTGTTCCCATGCATCTGCTGCCCTTGGGTTTGTAAGGTGCTGCCTAAGGAACTTCTGCAGAACATCTTGTAAATGATACACACTACTGCAACTGTACATCAGTGGTGGAAGGAGTGAATGTTTGTGGTGGGGTCCCAATCAAGTGGACTGCTTTGTCCTGGATGGTGTCAATCTTCCTGAGTGTTGTTGGAGCTGCACTCATCCAGGCAAGTGGAGAGTGTTTCATCCTGATCTGTGCCTTGTAGATGGTGAGCAGGCTTTGGGGAGTCAGGAGGTGAGTTACTCACCACAGGATTCCTAGCCTCTGACCTGCTCTCATAGTCACAGTATTTATCTGGCTAGTCCAGTTCAGTTTCTGGCTAATGGTAACCCCCAGGATGTTGATAGTGGGGGATTCAGCAATGGTAATGCCATTGAATGTCAAGGGGTGATGCTTAGATTCTCTCTTGTTGGAGACAATCATTGCCTGGCACTTATGTGGTGCGAATGTTACTTGCCACTTGTCTGCCCAAGCTTGGATATTGACCAGGTCTTTCTGCAGTTGGTCATGGACTGCTTTAGTCTCTGAAGAGTCGCGAATGGTGCTGAACATTGTGCAACCATCAGCAAACATCCTCACTTCTGACCTTATGATGGAAGGAAGGTCATTGATGAAGCAGCTGAAGATTGTTTGGCCTAGGATGCTACCCTGAGGAACTCCTGTAGTGAGGCCTTGACCACCAACAACCACAACCATCTTGCTTTGTGCTAGGTATGATTCCAACTAGTGGAGAGTTTTCCCCTGATTCCCATTGACTCCAATTTTGCTAGGGTTCCTTGATGCCACATTCAGTCAAATTCTGCCTTGATGTCAAGGACAGTCACTCTCACCTCACTTCTGTAGTTCAGCTGCTTTGTCCATGTTTGAACCAAGGCTGTAATGCAGTTAGAAGCTGCGTGGCCCTGGCGGAACCTAAAATGAGTGTCAGCAAGCAGGTTTTTGCTAAGCAAGTGCCACTTGATAGCACTGTTGATAATCCCTTCCACATTTTCCTGATGGACAATAGACTGATGGGGCAATAACTGGGTGTGTTGTGTTTGTCTTGCTTTTGTGTACAGGACATACCAGGACAATTTTCCACATAGCTGGGTACATGCCAGTGTTGTAGCTGTACTGGAACAGCTTGGCTAGGGGCACGGCAAGTTCTGGAGCACAAGTCTTCAGTAGTATTGTCGGAATGTTGTCAGAGCCCATAGCCTTTGCAGTATCCAGTGCCTTCAGCCATTTCTTGATACCACATGGAGTGAATCAAATTGGCTGAAGACTGGCATCTGTGAGCTGGGGACCTCGGGGAAGCCGAGATGGATCATCCGCTTGGCGCTTCTGGCTGAAGATTGTTGCGAATGCTTCAGCCTTATCTTTTGCACTAATGTGCTGAGATCCCCCATCATTGAGGATGGGGATATTTGTGGAGCCGCCTCCTCCAGTGAGTTGTTTAATTGTCCACCACCATATACCGACTGGATGTGGTAGGACTGCAGAGCTTAGATCTGATCCATTGGTTGTGGAATCACTTAGCTCTGTCTATCGCTTGCTGCTTATGCTGTTTGGCCTGCATGTAGTCCTGTGTTATAGCTTCACCAGATTGACACCTCATTTTTAGGTATGTCTGGTGCAGCTCCTGACATGCCATCCTGCGCTCTTCATTGAACCAGGGTTGATCCCCTGGCTTGATTGTAATGGTAGAGTGGGGGCTTTGCCGGGCCATGAGGTTACTGATTGTGGTTGAGCACAATTCTGCTGCTGTTGATGGCCCACAGCGCCTCATGGATGCCCAGTCTTGAGTTGCTAGATTGTTCGACATCTATCCTGTTTGGCACAGTGGTAGTGCCACACGACAGGATGGAGGGTATCCTCATTGTGAAAATGGGACTTTGTCAAAATATATGAAAGCATATTGTTGACTAAACCACTCAGGCCTGAATCATGCAGAGTTTATGTTGAAGGACAAGCAACTCTTTGTTTTGATAGTAGCCATAGAAACCATAGCCTTCCTGTCACTCAAATTCATTGACAATAATTGGCTAACATAACATAACTAACACCAAAAACATTCCAATATACACTTCATAGAAGAACGTCTTTTGGTTTGCATGGAATCAAATATTGTCCCTTGGTATTCTTTCCAATAAAACATTATGCAATGGGATTGAGGCAGTAGTAGTGACTTGAATGCCTGGTTTTATTTGCTATTGACTTCAATGGCATAAGTTTGATTAGGCTGCTTGTTATTCACTTTGTTCTGCATATCCCAACCTAATTAATTGCAGAGCTTTCTAGACAATTAACTACTAACAAAAAATGCAGATCATCAGAAAACTTCAAAGTTGAACAGTTTAAACAGCATCTCCCTGTAGTTTAGAAAATGAGAAACCATTTGATCTTTTAACCAATGAATAAATATTTAAAACAACTTCATAATGTTAGAGTAGCAACACCATTATTAATAGCATTGCCATCCTGAGTAAAGTTCTAAACAATCAGAATTGGAAGTAACAAAATTAGTTTACAAAGTATTAACATTACAGAAACAGGCCACTCAATCAAATGGACTGGTGTTTACGCTCCACAGTCATTTATTTGCACAGCCATGCTTAATTCTATTACCTTAATAATAATCAAACCCACCTGACAAACTTTCAATTAATCTCTAATATGATGATATATAGTTCCCTCTACTAATTCCACATTCAGTTCTTCAATACACAAACTGGAGCAGTAAATATTGCTACATTAACTTTGATCAGATCTTACTGATGTTGCTGTAACCTGAAATTGGTGTAAGGATCAATTTTTAAATCAGGATACAGTGCATGGGATCGTAGGTGTTATGAATCAGGTTCTGCTTGGGCGTTTGTCTGAATTATTGTGTGAATTATAACATGCTGTGACTCCTGCTTGACTTGGATAGTGATGGGACAAGGACAATCAGGAAAACTGAAGGTGTAGAAGTAATCTGTTTTTAATTCTTTTCTGCATATATCTGATCAGGCTACATACCCAGCTAATTTGTTCTGCCTGTACCGACCAAGTTCACAGAAATCTCCAGCTATGCAGCAAGTGATAAATACTTGGACAGTTAGTAAAACATCAAGTGCTGAACAATTTAAAATGTTTGTCATATTTCAAGATTTTTTTGACCCTTTTTTTCAACAAAAATGACTTTCCAACTGAATTACTAAAATGGGCTCAGATGTTTAAAGTTCAGTTATTTGTTTCAGTCACTGAAACAAAGGGAAGAATTTTCCTTGTCAGCGAGCGGGGGCGGGGCCCACTCGCTGACGCATAAAATGACGTGCGGTGATGTGCGGCGAGTGTCCTGATGTCACCTAGCAGCATTTAGATTTTCAGTTCGGCGGGTGCGCAGCTGCTCGCCCGCCGAACTGTCAAAGACCTATTAAGTCCATTTAAACAGCAGTTAAACAAATTTAATTGAGCTGCCCATCCAACCTTAAGGTTGGGGGGGTGCAGGTGAAGAGCCCAGGCGACCTTTGCATTTTTCATGAAACCTCATCCACGGGTGGGTTGAGGTTTCATGAAATGTTTTAAAATCTAATTAAAATTTAATACTTATACTCTTTGACATGTCCCAGCTCATGTGATAGCGTCACATGAGGGGACATGTTTTAAAAGTGTTAAAAAACCTTTATTTAAAACTTTAACACTGAAACAAATCTCCTTGAGGCACCTCTGTGCCTTGGGGAGATCTCTGCGCTCTTTGGCGCGCATGAGCTTGAGAGCATAGGGAACCTCTCAGGGAATCTCCCCTGCCCACTCAGAGTGCTCAGCACTTGTGGGCGAGCATCACGATAGGCAGGCCTTAAAACGGCGGCGCGTCCCCAATCGGGGGTGCCGATCAGGTTTGCGCCCGCCCGCCCCCGCACAACGCCCCGATAGGGAGAAATTTCTGGCCAAAGAGAATATATGTAACCTTTCAATAACTTTGCCCCTCTGTAACTCTGTAATCACCTTCAGCCCCACTAACCAAAACCCAACACCCCGCCCCCCCCACCGCCCAACCTCCCTAGATTACCTATCCTTCTGATCTATAACCACTGACTCGATCTGTTTGTCCCGCCTTTGGCAATGTTTCCAGCTATCTTGACTGCAGCTTTGAAACTCCGTCCTTTGGCCCCTCCACTGTCCCAGCTCCATTTCATCCTCGCAGAACTTCCTTTAAAATCAAACTTTTGACCAAACTTTTTAGTCACCGTTGCCAATGTCTTTCTCTTTGCCTCAGTTCAGATGATCTTCCGAAAGAATGGCCGGAAAGGCTAGTGAAGCCCTTTCTAAAGCTAGTGCTAAGTACCCCGTGACTCGTGTAAGCCAGATCTGTTAAACTGGATTAGAAACAAGTGTGCTTAGCATAAACCATCAATCTGTTAATTCACTGTAAAGCAGATTAATGATTTGTATCTAGCCTTAAGTCAAGAAGGCGTTTTCCATATATTTACTGAAAGATTGGAGAAATGCAAATCTGAGCACATGCCAAAGACGTGAGTGGTTAAATTTAGGGCGGGGCTATATCAGGTGGGCCTTGGAGGCTGTGACCCGAGGTTGAGGGATGGCTCGGGAAAGCTGAATCCGTACCATGGGATCATTTATAAATTTGGGAGGAAAGATGGGGCCACATTTTCATCCAAAAGACAGCATATCTGACAATGCAACACTCACTCAGTACTGCATTGGACCATCAGCCTGGATTTTTGTGCTTGACTTGTGTGGGACTTGAACCCACATCTTTCTCATTCAGGTGAGAGTGCTATAAACTGAAGCATGGCTGGCAAATCACAAAATGTTAAATTAGCACATGTTACTGCAATAATGTCAAAAATCAACAAGTTAAACAAGGATAAATATAAAAAGGAATTATCCACACTTTCGACAGAATCTTCTGGGCCTGCCTGTAACAGGAAGCTTGGCGAGTGGGGGAACTTAGTTTGGCATGAGGCCAAAAATCAGTTTCCTAACAGTGTTATGAACTTCTGGAATTCTGCCCTTGACAATGTCGGGAAACCCTTTTGCATGTATTAGCATCTCGTGCATGCTCATTAAAGGGCTAGCTTGCCATAAGCTCCCCCTCCAAATTTAGTGCCCCGCTAATGGCCAGTTAGAATGTTCACATTTAGGGCTGCATATAAATGGCATGAACATGGAGAGATAGACTTCTTCCATGATTGACGGGGAATTGCTGCTGCAGTGTCGTCTTCAGCGAGTGCCTGTAAATGCCAGCCTATGCTTGAGACCAGGTGCTGTCAGTGCAAGTTCCGCGGATGACGACCAAGAAAGGGAGGAAGGGTTAGCAGGGAAGGGTGGAACAGTGGCTGGGCAAATAGTGCAGGCTCTCTCTTTGTGCCCTTTAAATATGTCGCCCGCACCTTCGACCCCATGTGGTAATGGTGGGGGTGGTGACTTCCTGCCCACCCACACTGCGAGACTCATTAAGCTCCATGCGCAGGACCATTCCCCTCACTCCACCCCAGCGGAAATCACTCTTACTTCTGTTCCCGCCTTAGAACTTAGATTCCAGAATGGAAGATTCTGGCCTTTTATTCGGCTTGCCCTAGTATTCTTTAATTGCTGTTTTACTTTGTTTCTCATTATCGAAATCCATTGTATGTATATTGATTTATTTTAATCTGGTTTCCTGTTAGCTGAAAACCAGCTCTAAAGATTGCATTTTCAATAATTCAAGGCTCAGTTGGCTAACAACCAGCATTATCATCTTGTTGCTGAATTTTGTAATGTCAGACAAGAAACGCTACTTAAATATAAGAACATAAAACTGCGAATGCTGGAAATCCAAAACAAAAACAGAATTACCTGGAAAAACTCAGCAGGTCTGGCAGCACCGGCGGAGAAGAAAAGAGTTGACATTTCGAGTCCTCATGACCCTTCAACAGAACTGAGTAAAATTAGGAGAGGGGTGAAATATAAGCTGGCTTAAGGTGGTGGGGGGAGAGAAATGGGGAGGGGGTGGTGTGGTTGCAGGGACAAGCAAGCAGTGATAGGAGCAGATAATCAAAAGATGTCACAGACAAAAGAACAAAGAGGTGTTGAATGTGGTGATATTATCTAAACGAATGTGCTAATTAAGAATGGATGGCAGGGCACACAAGGTACAGCTCTAGTGGGGGTGGGGTGGAAAGACTAACAGGGCATAAAAGGTATAGATTTAAAAATAATGGAAATAGGTGGGAAAAGAAAAATCTATATAAATTATTGGAAAAAACAAAAGGAAGGGGAAAGAAATGGAAGGGGGGTGGGGATGGAGGAGAGGGTTCAAGATCTGAAGTTGTTGAATTCAATATTCAGTCCGGAAGGCTGTAAAGTGCCTAGTCAGAAGATGAGGTGCTATTCCTCCAGTTTGCATTGAGCTTCACTGGAACAATGCAGCAAGCCAAGGACAGACATGTGGGCAAGAGAGCAGGGTGGAGTGTTAAAATGGCAAGCGACAGGGAGGTTTGGGTCTTCCTTGCGGACAGACCGCAGGTGTTCTGGAAAGCGGTCGCCCAGTTTACGTTTGGTCTCTCCAATGTAGAGGAGATCGCATTGGGAGCAATAAATGCAGTAGACTAAGTTAGGGGAAATGCAAGTGAAATGCTGCTTCACTTGAAAGGAGTGTTTGGGCCCTTGGACGGTGAGGAGAGAGGAAGTGAAGGGGCAGGTATTGTATCTTTTGCCTGGGCATGGGGCGGTGCCATAGGTGGGGGTTGAGGAGTAGGGGGTGATGGAGGAGTGGACCAGGGTGTCCCGGAGGGAACGATCCCTACGGAATGCCATTGCGGGGGTGAAGGGAAGATGTGTTTGGTGGTAGCATCATGCTGGAGTTGGCAGAAATGGCGGAGGATGATCCTTTGAATGCGGAGGCTGGTGGAGTGATAAGTGAGGTCAAGGGGGACCCTATACTGCTTGGTGAGTTACCTTGCCACGAGCTCCATCATTCCAATTGCCTCTCGAGGGACTAACTCACAGGTCACACTCCAAGTGTTAAGTTGATCTCTTTGCCCAGAAGGTTTGACTTGAAGGCTACAAGAAAGAAAAGAAAGCCACTCTTCTTTCTCACTTGTTAGTCAGGATACCAGAGAGGCTATTTATTATATTTCATCACCATGGGATGAATTTCCCCCCATCGGGGGGGTTGTGTGGGAGCGAGCATGAACCTGATCGGTGCCTCCAATCGGGTCCGCACCGCCATTTTACGTGGCCTTATTTGGCCCGCCCAGCGTGACACTTGCCCGGAAGTTCTGAGCGCTCCCTGTGTGGCCGGGAGGAGGGAATTCCCTGATTCGGGGCCTATCTCAGGGAGATCAGTTTGATGTTTGAAAATTGAAATGAAGGGGAAAAAAAACTTTATCACATGAGGGGACATGTTTTAAGTGTCACATGATCTGAGACATGTCAATGAATTTTTAAAATAAGTTTTATTGAATTTTAAAACACTTCTCGAAACCTCAACCCGCACGTGGATGAGGTTTCATGAAAAATGCGGAGGCCGCCTGGGCTCTTCGCCTGTCCGCCAATCTTAAGGTTGGATGGGCAGCTCATTGAACTGTTTTTTAATTAGTTTTTAACAGGCCTTAATAGGCCTTTGATAGTTTGGCGGGTGCACAGCCGAGTCGGGGGCTTGCCCGCCGAACTGGAAATCGAAATGGTGCGTGGTAACATTGGAACACACGCCTGATGTCACCACGCATCATTTTACGCATTGGCGAGAGAGGGCATGGCTCGCTTGCCGACTGGAAAATTCTTCCCCTTGGCTGTGATTCTGGTAGTTCCTGGAATGACTACAACAACAATATTTTTAACAATCATCATTTCACTTGTTGTTCGAGAAGCTTCTTCCCTTACCTTTCAGTTACTGAAAATAATGTACTCCTTAACAATTGCTGATCAGACGTGAATCCTTTGCAATTTCCTACAGTTGAATGTAAGAATACTCTCATTTCATATTCTTCATATTTCCAAGCATTAATAATTGCTGGGCATAAAGATGTTTGCATGGAATATATGATGTTACATTGGCCAACATGTTTGACATATTCTCCACATATTAATGTCTTTACCTTTGGAAGCAATAGCTTACTAAGAAAGGTAATGTAATTTTGAGACTCCCATAATTGAGATGGAGTCCATTGAGTATTGTTGTATAAGTATTCTACTACTTAATTAATATTGATGCCTATGCTTGTTGCAACAATTTATGATTTCCAGAAGACAAAGTACAAAATTGATCTTTTATTATGAAGGATTATGATTAATAATGAACTTCAAGATTATTTGCATTCTAACCACTGATCAATTGAGCTTGGAAACTATTTAATAAATATGGTGATTGCCAATTTCCTTGGAGTTCATTGGTCTGATGTCTTTCATTGACAAAACTGCGAACCAACATGGTACAAACATAAGAAAATGATGGACAGAAAAAGATTGGTCTATCAGGCTTGTCCCATTCTCATGATGCCTAAAACATCATTACTATTCACTCTCTAACCACACCCAATTCCATCCCTAGTAACCATATGATCTTCTGGGAGGGACAAAAAGTTAGAAATGAAAACCAGGGCCAAATTGGGGAGGGGTGGGTATTGGGGAACCTGGAAAATTCCTCTGACTCCCTTCAGGTGTTCAAAGCAGATGACCACATTGACCATAATTACGGAATTCATAAAATCACTTTTTATTGGATGAGATCCCTGCCCCGGGTAAGAATGGTTCAATTCCCTTTTGACGGTATGCAGAGAGGAAACACACTGCGCACAGGTTGACAACACATTCCAGAGGCTTACTTCTCTGTGGAAAAAGAACTCCTTAACGTCTAGCCTCTTGCACAATTTAAATGCATGACCTAGTCCTCCCCAAAGTGGTAAATTGAAATAATCTATCAGGTCAGCTGTAAATCTAATCTGCTCTAAAGTAAATAGACCCAGCTCTTTGAGCCTCAGTAACTGAGGTTATTTTAGCTGGGAATCATTCCTGTGGCTTTCCTTTCAACCTTTGTCGCAATGACTCTATTAACAATCAAGTAAAGGCACCAAAACGTGACACAATAGATGCAGTCTAATAAAGGACCTGCATAAGGTTAAAAATGTATCCTTTGACTTGTATTGAATGGTCCTCTAATATTCTCTTTGTTTTAGTTATGGCTTCAATTGGTCATGAACTTTGAGAAATCTCTGCATAATCCCACCTAGATCTCTTCTTTTCTCAGCCATTCTTCCATATTGTTCCCTGTAAAAGTTAAGTATGTTCTCTATTGGTCCTGCCTAATCCATCAAACTGCATTTGCCTAGATCTGACAGAACTGAACTACCAAATCAGTTTTCACACAAAATCTTACAAACTCCACCAATGGGAATAAGCAGGGCAGTTTTGGCCCCACCCCCGCCAGAGCATAGGGAGGACCTCTATCCAGGTAAGTGTCACAATATTCCCTTGCTTCTCTTTGTACTCCACAACCAAAGGAAGGATGATAGTGGTTGGTATCTGGCACGTCTAAATTGTAATCCACTGGGATTCTGTGAATAATGTTGTGAGAGATCCGCTAAAAGATATTTAACAACAATAAAGCTGCAGAACTGTATTAAGCAGTGATGGTGATCGGATTGCCTACATCTACAGTCACAGTGAGCTTTAGAAGTAGACAGGCTGATTTTGTGGATTCTGCCCTTATATCTTTAGCTGTCAGAACTCATTTTACAGGAAGTGTGAGATTTCTGTTGAACAAGAGACAGAGTTACAGAAGATCAAATCGTCTCCTCCTGGGGTATTGGACAGACAGGCTCTCACATTGAGTCTAGTCAGTCCAGAAATCAATATGGCACTGGCAGCAGAGCTGCATTTAATCACAAGAGATATATTACCACATGATAAATTAGGTGTTTAAGGCTTATCAAGAAACTACATTAATTATTTATGTGATACATACATTATTTATTCTGCGAATGGTCAGTGATGAACTGGTGTGGTTAGAAAATAAAGCAATTGGTTGTGAGTTGGGGTTGGGGGGTTGCTGTTGGAGAGCCGGCTTGTACTGGCAGTGTGGATGCACTGGCAATACACTCTGGTTAAAAAAAGACCAATGTTCTTACCTCCCAGTTCTCTCACAGCATATTCCTGATTTTGGGCAAGCCAGAATGAACAAGCACGGGCAAGACATGCCACAGTGATTCAAGTTCGATTAACATAGGCTGGGATTTTCCAGCCCCATCCCAGTGGGTTTCCCTATGGCAGATGCAGCAAGCCATTTAAACTCCATTGAGGGGCTGGAAAACCCCACTCATACTATCAAGGATCTCACAGCAGACTGCTTACAAGTGCAATCAGGCAGCATAATAAATTGTAATTGTTTCTCTAGACTCCTTTCTATGGAAAAGTATTTTTTAATGTATTTAAGTGTGGCAATCTGGTACATTTTATTAATAAACCCAAAAATGGGTCTATCAGCAAAAGTTTGTATTTTTAATAAAGATGCCTAGTCCTCTACCTGTGAGTAATCTACTTTAAAATCAGTGGAGGACCTAAAAACAATATATATTGAAACTTTTACTTGCTGTACACTAACCAAAGTCCAAGTGACTTAATATGTTTTAATATGAAAATACTTTTCAAATGTGCTTACTGGAGCCTATGCTCCTAAGAGCTTGAATAAAATTTGCAGAGCCTCCAGCACAATCTTACATTCATCGGCTGGCATTTTCTGGCCCCATCATGGCAGGACCCACTGTGGGAGCTTGCAAAACAAATGGAAACAAACAGGAACTCTACCACATGCTTTGTGAAGTCATGTCTACCCTATCAGCTGTGTCTAGGTGCGTTTATTTGAACTTTCTAGCTAGTATTGTATTGCTTACGCTCTTTTCCAATATTTCTCACTAATCGACCACCCTATAAGTTCTCCCACATTTTTCCTAATAATTTCATACTGTTGATTCACCTCTTAGCCTTCATTATAAACAGAGACCTTTCTCTTTGTTGGATCCTTTCTTTAGTTGAACTAATGGATCAGGGTTGCACACTTGTTTCAGGATGGCTGAGTTGGTACCATAGACAGAGTAGATCAGCAGACAGTCCATATGTAGAACACAAAGAGGTGACTTTGGAAGTTTTCTCCACACATTGGATGCTTGACAAATGCTTTGGAGGTTTGATCTATCACATCAGAATGGATGCTGTTAATGCTGCCTTGGATTGGCTTTCAGATGAGGAGCAATATGCCCAGCAGCAGCATCAACATCAGCAGCCTACTGGTCACAGGCCTTTAGCTACATACCAGTAAGGGAACCAGCAGAGAGGGAAAGAGAGAAAGAGTCAACCATCAGAGAGGTGCAACTCACAGGAGACCCTTTCCGCAAAACAGGCTTTACAAGCAGAGGCTGTCTCCTTGATGTGTCTGAACGCCAGCAACTGAGGAGATTCAGAATGTCACATCAGGTGGTGGAAGACATCTGCAACCTTGCTTCCTGCTGGAACTGGTGGCTATGCATTGCCAGCAGATGACAAAGTTGCCCTCAACTTTCTTTCCTCTGGATCCTTCCAGGGCTTTGTTGCAGACACGCAGGATTTCCCTGTTGACAGTCCACAAATGCATGGGATTTGTGACCAATTGGTTATTCCCCAGAGCCAGCAATTATGTTATCTTTGCCTGTGATGCTGCCGTTCAGAACGAGTGGATGCTCGGGTTGGCAGCTCTGACTGATTTCCCGTAAGTGCATGGTGTCATCGATTGCAAACATGTGGCAATTCAGGCATCTCAAGACAACCAGAGGAATTTGTCAACTGTATAGGCTTGCAAAACAAAAACAGAATTACCTGGAAAAACTCAGCAGGTCTGGCAGCATCGGCAGAGAAGAAAAGAGTTGACGTTTCGAGTCCTCATGACCCTTCGACAGAACTTGAGTTCGAGTCCTCTACCTCGCGGAGGCTGAGCGTCAACTCGCAGACACTTCCTCCTACCTCTCCCTGGACCATGACACCACCACTGAACATCAAGCCATTGTTTCCAGGACTGTCACTGACCTCATCTCCTCTGGGGATCTCCCTCCCACAGCTTCCAACCTGATAGTCGCCCAACTTCGGACGGCCCGCTTCTATCTCCTACCCAAAATCCACAAACAGAATTGCCCCGGTAGACCGATCGTCTCAGCTTGCTCCTGCCCCACAGAACTCATTTCTCGTTATCTTGACTCCCTTCTCTCTCTCCCCTTGTCCAGTCCCTTCCCACCTACATCCGTGATTCCTCTGACACCTTACGTCACATCAACAATTTCCAGTTCCCTGGCCCCAACCGCTTCCTCTTCACCATGGACGTCCAATCCCTCTACACCTCCATCCCCCACCAGGATGGTCTGAGGGCCCTTAGCTTCTTCCTCGAACAGAGGCCGAACAATCCCCACCCACCACTATTCTCCTCCATCTGGCTGAACTTGTTCTCACGCTGAACAATTCCTCCTTCAACTCCTCTCACTTCCTCCAAATAAAAGGTGTGGCTATGGGTACCCGCATGGGCCCCAGCTATGCCTGTCTCTTTATGGGGTATGTGGAACATTCCTTGTTGCAGTCCTACTCTGGCCCCCTTCCACAACTCTTTCTCCGGTACATCGATGATTACTTCGGTGCCGCTTCATGCTCTCGTCGGGACTTGGAAAAATTTATTAATTTTGCTTCCAATCTCCACCCCTCCATCATTTTCACGTGGTCCATCTCTGACACTTCCCTTCCCTTCCTTGACCTCTCTGTCTCAATCTCTGGTGACAGACTGTCCACCAATATCCATTACAAACCCACTGACTCCCACAGCTATCTCGACTACAGTTCCTCACACCCCGCTTCCTGTAAGGACTCCATCCCATTCTCTCAGTTTCTTCGCCTCCGTCGCATCTGTTCCGATGATGCTACATTCAAAAACAGTTCCTCTGACATGTCCTCCTTCTTCCTTAACCGAGGTTTTCCACCCATGGTCGTTGACAGGGCCCTCAACCGTGTCCGGCCCATCTCCCGCGCATCCGGCCTCACGCCTTCTCCTCCCTCCCAGAAACATGATAGGGTCCCCCTTGTCCTCACTTATCACCCCACCAGCCTCCGCATTCAAAGGATCATCCTCCGCCATTTCCGCCAACTCCAGCATGATGCCACCACCAAACACATCTTCCCTTCACCCCCCCCTTATCGGCATTCCGTAGGGATTGCTCCCTCCGGGACACCCTGGTCCACTCCTCCATCACCCCCTACTCCTCAACCCCCTCCTATGGCACCACCCCATGCCCACGCAAAAGATCCAACACCTGCCCCTTCACTTTCTCTTTCCTCACCGTCCAAGGACCCAAACACTCCTTTCAAGTGAAGTAGCATTTCACTTGCATTTCCCCCAACTTAGTCTACTGCATTCGTTGCTCCCAATGTGGTCTCCTCTACATTGGAGAGACCAAACATAAACTGGGCGACCGCTTTGCAGAACACCTGCGGTCTGTCCGCAAGAATGACCCAAACCTCCCTGTCGCTTGCCATTTTAACACTCCACCCTGCTCTCTTGCCCACATGTCTGTCCTTGGCTTGCTGCATTGTTCCAGTGAAGCCCAACGCAAACTGGAGGAACAACACCTCATCTTCCGACTAGGGACTTTACAGCCTTCCGGACTGAATATTGAATTCAACAACTTTAGGTCGTAAGCTCCCTCCCCCACCCCCACCCCCTTTCTGTTTCCCCCTTCCCTTATTTTTTTCCAATAAATTATAAAGATTTTCCTTTTCCCACCTATTTCCATTATATAAAAAAACCCCCCACTAGAGCTATACCTTGAGTGCCCTACCATCCATTCTTAATTAGCACATTCGTTTAGATAATATCACCAACTTTAATTTTAACACCTATGTGTTCTATTGTACTATTGTTGTTGACATCTTTTGATGATCTGCTTCTATCACTGCTTGTTTGTCCCTACAACCACACCCCCCCCCCACCTCTCTGTCTCTCTATCTCTCCGCCCCCCACACACACACCTTAAACCAGCTTATATTTCAGCTCTTTCCTGGACTCGAACTCAAGTTCTGTCGAAGGGTCATGAGGACTCGAAACGTCAACTCTTTTCTTCTCCGCCGATGCTGCCAGACCTGCTGAGTTTTTCCAGGTAATTCTGTTTTTGTTTTGGATTTCCAGCATCCGCAGTTTTTTTGTTTTTATTTATGTATAGGCTTGCACTCCATCAACGTGCAGCTGGTGTGTAACCACAACAAGATCTTCATGCCAATGTGTGCAAGATTCCAGAGTGGTTGCCATGATGCTTTTCCCCTGCAGCAGTCCAAGCTCCTATATATCTTCAGACCTGGGAAGCAGGCTTAAAGTGCGGCTGCTAGGTGGCAAGGGATCCCTATTTCAAACATAGTTCATGACACCAATCAGAAACCCCAAATTGAGAAAACCAACAGTGCCATAATGAATGCCATATCACCACCAAATGTGTGATTAGACATGCCATCAGTATGCTGAAGATGGGCTTCAGCAGATCTGGACATGCCCTACTGAATGCACCAGCCAGGGTCTC
Organism: Carcharodon carcharias; assembly: GCF_017639515.1. Lineage (NCBI taxonomy): Eukaryota > Metazoa > Chordata > Chondrichthyes > Lamniformes > Lamnidae > Carcharodon > Carcharodon carcharias. The sequence continues at coordinate 26,411,176 of NC_054472.1, read as the reverse complement.
CAGAACAGTCATGGTTGCTGCACTCTGCACAACATTGTACAGCATCAAGGCTTGGACCCACAGGAGGAACAAGGTGAAGAGCACAGATCCTCCTTGTATGGTTCAGTGGTGCCTTGATGAATGCAAAGCTTTTTGGTTGCACCAAGCACCCATGTCATCAGGAAATGCAACAAACAATCTTCTCACTTCTCCCCAACAGTGCCATTGCCCCCACCCTCCCCTGTTTATCCCCATCAATTCAACTCTTGCTGATCATCATCAAATAAATTACAAAATGATTCACAGTCCAGTACCCAAGAATAGGCAAGATGGGAAAGTGGTGAAGAATAACATTCATATAAGCTAAAGAAACGATATAAACTCATCGACACAACATTCATAAAGGAAGCCATGTGGATACCCTTATGCAACTAAAAAGTCTTACTCTTCCTATCTCTGCTACTCTTACATGATGTAACCCCTGTGGCTTCAGCAGTGGTGGAGGAAGGCTGCACAGAGCTCTGCTCTGGCTGCTGAGATGCTCCTGGCCAACACCCTCTCCATTTTGGACTCCATGAGGGCTCTGATAAAGATAGCTCTACCTTTACCTCTGCAGCGAGCAGCCCCAACCATTTGGGCATGAGATAACATGTGAGGTACTGACTGAAATGTGGGATAGGCAGTGGTGGGGTGGGGTGCATTGGGGGACGGTGGGTGCGATAGATGAGAAGTGGAAGCAGTTTGAGTGGAATCCCCACATCAACATCCCCTTTTGCCATCATTCCTCTCATGGCCCAGCCACATTTCACTGGTGCCAATGTGCTGGTGAGCACTTCACTGGAAGGCCATGGCTAAGGTATCTGTCAAATTATTTAAGGTATACATGTTGGCATTCGAGTCTGCATGACTGTGGTCAAAGTGTGCATGGGCTTATTTGATTGAAGATGTTGATATTCCAGGGTGTTGGCCACTTTATTAACCACTCTAGCATTTATCTTGGTTCATCCCTCCTTCAAAAAATAAATTTCTCATGGTTGTCCTGATCTATAGGTCAATTTTTCTGACATTACATCACTAAAATGTTGTGCTATATAATTATATTCTGTTATGTTTGGTAAGGCCTATTGTATTCCATGTTTCCTTAATGTAATGTTATTATTTAAAGCTGTTTTTGAACTGCAACAAGAAGCATGTACTCTTTTGTACTGCCAGACAACAATCCACAAATTAGTAAACGTGTTGACAACGATCCATGAAGCTGTTGACAAAGAAAAGCTTTTTCATTGTAAAGAAAAAGATAACACAGGAGAAGCTGTGAATTTAATTAAAGAAATCTTGAGAAAGTCATCATAACTGTGATATATTAGAACCTATGGAAAAAAAGATAAGGCTGTCCAAGTTGGCAGAACTCTGCAATAAACAAATGGGGAAGAAGTAGGTCTAACCATTAAATTAGACAGCAGCCAAGATCCCGGCCTTCTGAACGCAGTAACCTTCAAAGTTCAAGACTTAGCCTAAGGGGAGAAGATCACCAAAGAAAGAAATAAACCTGCATTTTAGATTTTTTTAATTCATTCTTGGAATTTGGGCAAGGATGACATTTGTTGCCAATTGGTAGCTGCCCTGAGAAAGTGATGGCTGGCTATCTTCTTAAACCATTGCAGTTTGGGTGGTATCTCCTGTTGCAGTTTGATACAACTAGGCCACTTCTGCGGGTAACTAATTCACAGTCAGCACAACCAAATTATTTTACAGACAACTTTGTTGCTAAATTTAGAAGGTCATTCAAAGAAAGCATTTAATTTCAGTGTGATTGTAGAATTGCACCCAATCAATGAAACCTTTTCATTAACCCATTCCATTTTTGATCTAATTGATTTCACAGATCTATAGACCCTTCCTAACCCTCATCAACTCTGATGTTGTAAATCAGATGAACAATGATGGGCAGGAAAAGACCTTCTGATCTATCCAGCTTGTCCCACGCAATTGTGATCTCTTGTGTTTTACGGTATATAGATTTTGAGTGCTATCCAAAATCCATTTAATCTCGTGGGAGAGGTGAAAAGATCCAAGTAAATTAAGGGGAACAATTTGGAAAATTCCCCTCCAATTCCTTCAGGCAAATAAAACTAGCCATGGACTTTAATCTGGCCAAGATTAATTTTTACTATGAAATTGATTTAGTGAATCAGCATTTACAGCATGAGTCATCGGTCCCCAGCTTCACTATACCCTGAGGAAAGAAGAACCTCCAAATATCTAAATTAGCTCTGATCTTACATGGCTTGAGATGAGACAACACGATCCTCCCTAACTAATTTAGTTGAAAAAAAAACTTCCACACAATCTATTCCCATCACTTTACAAACCTCAGTTTACATGTAGACTCCCAACTAACCCAAACTTTAACCAAAGATATTTGTTCTCATTTATGGCTAATCATACCCTACAAAAACATTAGTGTCGGGGAAGAGATGGATAACTTAGGGTCACTTTTTAAAGTCAAAAATCATCAGCATTGTGGCAGTGTACCTCTAAATTAATTTCCTTCAATGTATTATAAATCTCAGTCAAATCACCCCAAAGTCTATCCCTCTCTAAAGTGTAGATTCCCAGCTCGTTGAGCCTTTCTACGTAACTAAGACATTTTCAACTAAGTATTGGCCTTGTGACCCTCTTCTGCATTCTTTCCAAAGCCTTAATGTCACCCACCATGGCACAGACCAAAATGGACACCAGATTCTGTCTGATACCTAACCAAGGTCCAGTACAGGGCAAACTAATATACTAAATTATCACTTTCTATATCTGACAGGACCCCCTGCTTTTGGCATACTTTCTTACCATTTAAATATTAAGTCAGCACTGTGTTGCCAGCTATATATATTCCTGTGGCAGGATTTTTTGGATGGCAGAGTTTCCTGCCCTGCCACCCAAAGAGTCAGCAGGGAGTGCTCCAAGGAGCGTTAATTGGCTGGAGACAGGATTACCACCCCTCACTCAGGAGGAACTCCTGTTTCAGAGAGCTGCAGCCAATCTGATTGGTGGGAGCTCTGCAGTCCCAGCAGCAACAGTAGCACAGTGGCCAGGACTGGGATTATAATCAATTCCTAGATTCTAAATCCCAAAGTCCAGGGCCAGGTAAGTGTGGGTGCTCTCATGGTAGGGAGGGGAGATGAAGCCTGAAAGGGGCAGGGGTGGGTGTGGAGGTCTTGATGGCCAGATTGGGAAGGGAGGGAGGTGGGGGAGGAAGGAGGGCCTGCAGGAAGAAGACCTTGTTGGGCGATTGCCCATTGTGGAAAGGAGGTTGTTGAAGGAGGTGGCCCCCACACCCACCCCCCCGCCCCCCACCCCCCCCAACCAGCCCCCCACCGAGGCTTGAACTCCAGCCAGCCCAAAAATTGAGGCCGGTGAGAAATGAACTTAAGTGCTCATTAAGTGCCCACTTAAGGGCCTCAACTGAAGCAAGAGCTGGCTGTCTGGTCTAGGCCTCGGCTGTCCCAATATAAATTATGGACAGGTCGGGTAAGCGGGAAGGCAGTGGGAAGGCCATCCGGGGAATTTTACGGGTCTGTAAACCTACTGGCGGGGCAGCATAAAATTCAGCCCGTGGAGATTTCATTCCATGACTTTCCACCTCAAAATGCCGTCCCCATGTCCATGCCTCTGCCCAGTCAAACAGCCTCTTTTCTCACCTCCAATATTTTTCATGGCCCATAACTTCTGTGGAGTGGTAATCATTGTCAGATTGCCACTCTGCTCCTACTTACTGATGTGGAAATGAAGCCGTTCCTTTCTTTTCTCACCCAACCTTCTGACTCAGGCCAGGTAAGAACGGTATAATGCAGCAGTTCCTGAGGCCTTGTGTTGACACCAGGAGAGTCATACAAACATACAAAATAAGAACAGAAGTAAGCCATTCAACCATTCAAACCTGATCCATCATTCAATAAGGTCGTGGCTGATCCATTTGTGTTTTGAATTCCACATTCCCATCTACTCCCAATAACCTTTGATCCCATTGACTAACAAGAATCTATCTACCTCTGCCATAAAAATATTCAATGACCCCACTTCCACCACCTTCTGAGCTAGCAAGTTCCAAAGCCACATGACGCTGAGAGAAAAAAAAAAATCCTCATCTCCATCCTGTAAGGGTGACCGCTAATTTTAAAACAGCAATCCCTAGTTCTGGACTCACCCACAAGAGGAAACATCCTTTATACGTCCATCTTATCAACACCATTCAGGATCTTGTATACTTCAATCAAGTCATCCCTCACTCTTCTAAACTCCAGTGGAAACAAGCCCAGTCTGTCCAACTTTTCCTCATAAGACAACCCACTGATTCCTGGTATCAATCTAGTAAACCTCCTCTGAACCAGCCCCAATTCCTTTACATCCTTCCTTAAATAAGGAGACCAAAACTGCACACACTGTCCCATATAACTGAAGCATAGCATCCTTACCTTTATGTTTAATTCATCTTGTAATAAAGGATAGCATTCCATTAGCCACCTTAATTACTTGTATGTGCATACTAACTTTTTGCAACTCATGCACTGGAACACCTAAATCCCTCTGCAACTTGGAATTCAGCAATCATTCTCCATTTAAGTAATACTTTTTTTTATTCTTCCTGCCAATGTGAACAACTTCACACTTTCCCACATTATACTCCATCTGCCAGATTTTTGCATACACACTCAACCCATCTACATCTGTCGGCAACCTCATTATGTCCTCTTCACAACATACTTTCCTACCTATCTTTGTGTCCTCTGCAAATTTAGCTACCATGCCTTCGCTCCCCTAATCTAAGTCATTGATATAAATTGTAAAAAGTTGAGGCCACAGCACAGACCCATGCAGGACTCCATTCATTACCTCCTGTGAATTAGGAAAAGACCCATTTATGCATACTCTCTGTTTTGTGCCAGCCAACCAATCTTCTATCCATGTTAATATGTTACCCCCCTACACCATGAGCTTTTATTTTCTGCAATAATCTGAGATGTGGCACCTCATCAAATGCCTTCTAGAAATCCAAGTACAGCATGTCTATAGGCTCCCTTTATGCACGGTGCATGTTAATTATTCAAAGAGGTCCAATAAATTGGTTAACCATGATTTCCCTTTCATAAAGCCATGCTGACTTTTCTGATTACCTTGAGTTTCTCTAATGGCCCAGCTATAACCTCCTTAACGATCAATTCTAACATCTTCCTCACAACAGATGTCAAGCTAACCTGCCTATAGTTTCCTGTTTTTTGCCTCCCTCCCTTCTTGAATGGAGGGGTTATATTTGTTACTTTCCATTCTAATGGAACCTTTCCAGAATCTAGTGAATTTTGGAAAATTAACACCAACGCATCTATTACCTCATTAGCCACCTCTGTTAAGACCCTAGGATGAACTCCATAAGGACCCGAAGACTTGTCAGCCCGTAGCTCCATCAGTTTGCTCAGTGCTGCTTCCCAGTGATTGCAATTTCACCAAGTTCCTCTCTCTCTTCCACCTCCTGATTTACAGCTACTACTGGAATGTTTTTTGTATCCTCTATAGTGATGACAGAAGCAAAATATTTGTTAATTTCATCTGCCATTTCCTTATCATCTACTATTAACACCCCATATGATCCCCAGCTGAGATTAACCCTGGACAAGCCTGATCCCAGGGCGGAACCCAGCTTAATAGATCCTAACTTTCATTTTCGCTACAACCACACCAACCCCCTCCACCTCTCTGTCTCTCTATCTCTCCGCCCCCCACACACACACCTTAAACCAGCTTATATTTCAGCTCTTTCCTGGACTCGAACTCAAGTTCTGTCGAAGGGTCATGAGGACTCGAAACGTCAACTCTTTTCTTCTCCGCCGATGCTGCCGGACCTGCTGAGTTTTTCCAGGTAATTCTGTTTTTGTTCCTAACTTTCATTTGTTTATTTAGATACATGGAGAGCAGCTACTGAACAGAGTCACGGGAATCAGCTGATGAACTTCTTACAAAAGAATAAAACATTTATTCAACAAGAAAAGATGAACCATATAACAATACTCCTTCATCCACAACTATGCCTTTACAGATATATACAGATTTGTAAGGATAGCACAAAGTACAAAAGCTAACTTATACTCAACTGTCCACAGTACATACCACACATACCACACCCCAAACCAAGGGACAGATGCCACCCAACCAGGTGCTATGGATCTCTCCTCAACTCCCCCCAGACGCTTGTCACACCATGAGTCAACCGGTCTCACTGCACTCTGTCTTTCACACCAGGGTTTCCAATCTCCACGCTCCAAGACCTTGCTTTGGAATCTTCTCCCAAACCGACATTTTCTCTCACCTCCAGGGTTTTGAACTCTCCTTCCGATGTTCCTCTCTCCTGGGTCACACATGCATCCAAGCTGTCTTCCACACATTCTCTCTTATGGATTCATCTGTCAACATGCCCATACACTGCTTCACATGTCCATAGCAAAGAGTTACATACCTTCAGCTGTCTCGTTGGACTTTTTTGCCTCTTGCAAGCTGTTCTCGCTTTAAATCTGCTTTCTGCAGCTTTTGTCTCTTTAATCTGAAGCTTGGAGCCCTTCTCTCTGTCCCACACCCTTAACTTCACTCAACAGGGCTTTGCCGGGCTCCTGTCCAGCACTGTTGATCAAGGATGGCATTGGTGCAATAGTTAGAGATGACCTTGGTTCAGGAGGTCAGGACGTAGAATCAGTTTGGGTGGAAATGAGGAATAGTAGGGGTAAGAAGTCACTAGTGGGAGTGGTCTACAGACCCTCCTAACAGCAACCACAATGTAGGACAAAGTATTTTATTCAATTGCTCAGTTAATAATCCAGAGATTATTACCTTTGAGGTTCTGCTTCTTAATTTAGTACCTAGATCCTCATATTGACTATGCAGAGCCTCTTTTCTTGTTCTGTCTATGTTGTTGGTAACTACACGAACCACGGCGGCTACATGGATCCATGCCCTCCCACTGCAAGTTCCTCTCCAGCCCTGAGCAGATGTCCTGAACCCAGTCACCAGGCAATCAACACAGCCTTCTGGACTCTCCATCTTTGCTGCAAAGAATGGTGTCAATCCTTCTCACTATACTATCCCTTACTACCACTACATTCCTGTTTGGTCTCCCTGCTTGAATGACTTCCTGTACCACGGTGCCATCACCAGCCAGCTCACCCACCTTGCAGACCTCGCTTTCATCCACACATTGTGAGCACCTGAAACCTTTTTGACAACTGCAAAGTTTGAGGTTCCACCACTACTGCCTGCTCAGTCCCATTACCTGCCTCACTCCTGGTCACATCCTGCTGTACCTCTCTACTGACCAAAACAGGGGACGCTATTCTAAAGGGCATGACCATCTTTTGGAACAAAGTGTCCATGTGTTTCTTCCCCTCCTTTATGTTGCGCAGTGTCTCAGAGGTAAGGAAGACATGCCCTCTTTGTTAAGGCACTAGCTGCAGTAAAACAGCCACTTTGAGAAGCCAGGGAGAAGATAAGTTTGTAAGGTAAGTTGGTAGGATTGGGGGTGGAGTGGGGATGGGGGACATTTGGGTGGTCAGTTGAGGGGCTCTGGGGGTCAGGTGGTCAGTGGGGGTTGATCAGTGAGGAGTGGTGAGTGGGGGGTCAGGTGGTCATGGGGTGGTCAGCCGGGCTTATGGGGAGGGTAACTGGGGAGGGGGGAGCATTTGGGGGTCCTGTGGGGTTTCAGAGGAGTGGGGGAGTCTTGTGGGGTGTTTAGGGGGTAGTCAGGGGTTCCTGTGGGGATTTGGGGTGTAAGGGGAGGTCTGTGTAGGTTGGGAGTGTAGCTGGGGAGTGGGGCATTAGTTGGGTGTGGGGGGTGTGTTCAGTGAGTCCGATTGGGGGTTGGGGTGGGGTAGGTAGAGTCTGGTGGGGGGGAATCTGGTGGGCAGAGTCAGTACTCTGATGAGCCAGATGTTAGAAGTGGTTTTAATTCTGCTAACCTTTTCTGAGTAGCTATTACTGTAAGACAGTCGGAACTATCCAAAGTTGGCGATTTATGTCATACTTACAGATTGTTCCCATTGTAGGGCCATTTCACATCAGAAGTTTGAACTTCCCGGGCTACTGCCATGAAATCCTTAGATGGGGATTCCAGGAGGAGTCACTAGCACATCTTTGGGATGACCAGTTACAATGCCAGAGTTATGGGCCAATGTTAATACATAGAAATGTTCAAAGAAAATGAAAAAAAAACTACACCTTTTTTCTAACCTCCATGTGAATTTTCTCCTGGATTACTTGTTGGCAACTCAAATCCAGCAAAATTATTTAATTCTTCTTCCTCAGACTCTAGGCATCAATAGCAAGGCCAACATTTAATGCCCATTTTTGTTGCCTTGACAATGATTTGTTCCAATTGAATGACATACTAATCCATTTCTGAGAACAGTTAAGAGTTAATTATGTTGGTGTAGGATTGCAGTCACATATGGGCAGACTGGGTAAGAATTATAGATTTTCTTCACTAATAAACCATAGTCCAGCATCTTCATGGTCCCTTTGAATTTTGATTTGAATTCATGTTCTCTGGATTATTAGTCCAAGACTCTGGATTACTAGTCTAATCATATAACCATTACTGTACTCCCTAGTGTATGTGCTAAAGCATCTGATATATTAACATTTCAGAATAGTGTCTAGCCAGCAAAGGAGATTGAAAATCACGTACACCAACATCAGAAAATGATTGTCTGCAGCAAGGAAGCCTGAAAGGGGCAGGGAGTGGGATGTTCTGGGGATCTTTTGGCTAGATGGGGGAGGTGCCTGGATTTGAGGCTGGAGCTTTGTGCAGTCCAGAGGAGGAATTCTGATCATCAGTTGAGTTAAACTTCCATGTACATCATGAGACTCCAATTTGAATCTATTCATGAGGATCTTAGCAGAGTCCATTAGGAGCCTTCATCCACTGCCAAAAATAACGAGGCTAAAAACTGCAGGTTGGTATGAAAGAAGTGGGAAATGGAGTCCTCGCATTTTAACTGCTCCTGCACCCCTTTACAATTACCCTGGACATAACAGTAAGTTAATTAATACAGAAAAATATACAGAAACATACAGAACATCTGAGGCACAATGTTGACAGTGTACTGCGTTTCTCTCTGCATACAGACCTGATCGAGACACTCATCTGTAAACCCATGCTTTACATGGCTAGCAGCAACGTCTCTGCTGCACCCTTCAGATTCAATGGGAGGAGCAAAATCAACACCGATTGACTATAGCCGCTCTGTGCTCATGGTCAAAAACTGGCTTCGCCATGAGGTCCTGGTCTCCCAACTCTTAAGTAGGCAACTTTCCAGGGGAGGACAAAGAAACCCCTTCAAAGACACTCTGAAGCTCTCCTTAAAGCATGAGTGGCGTTGCCCTTAATGACTGACAGGAGCTTGCTCAGAATGGGAATTACTTGCCCATCAAGCTGCATCACACTTCGAGTCCCATTGCCTTAATGATGAGGCAGAGTGATGGTAAACAAGAAGAAAAAGGAAGAAAATCCTGCATTTCAGACTCCAATACCTTAAGCCCAATGACCTGTGGGTTGAAACTCAGCCTGCTCAATCATATGAAGGCCTATGGGTGAATCCTGAAACCCTGGGTGGACGTCATCCTTAAATCAAGGGGCAGCCGACAACAACAACAGGACTAGTTTTTTAAGTTATGACTTGACTGCTCCAGCATGAAATCATCCCAAATCCTGGTTCCAGGGCCTGAATTTTACCTTTCGGCGGGCGCATGCGATTGGTGGGCCCAGTAGTGGCCGGGAAATGGACCACTGACTACAATCAGCCCTGACCGCGATTTCACGCTGGCTGGCCAATTAACGGCCGGCCAGAGAGAAGCACGTGCTGAAAAGCTCAGCGCTGCCAGAGCGGGGGCAGGAGGAGTGGAGCGGGCAATGACATCACTGCGGGCTTGAGTGAGCGCTGCGAGAGAGCTCCCTGAAGGCAGACAGCTGCCTCGGGGAGCTGCAGACCTTCAAATGATTAAATGAAGGCTTAAAAAACTGCAAAAAAAAAAATGTCCATGCATCACAATTAAGCACTTGAAAATATACCTCATATAAATGCTGTTTTTATTTTATTTCATAACGGAGATTTCACCCCACCCTTGAATGAAGTTTAATGAAAAATGCAAAGGCCGCCTGTCCGATTCACTCGTCCGCCAATGGATGGGCCACGTAAAAGTGGAGGCAATTGCGCTGTTAATGGGTTTAATCGCCCTCTTAATTGTCGGCTGGTGTGCTTCCGACTTTTGTGTGTGCCCACCGGGCGAAGTATAGCAGAAGTGCGCGATGGCATCGGGACGCTCGTCCGACATCATCTCGTGCGACTTTATGCCCGAGCGGGTGGGGCACGCGCCTGCCCACGGGACATAAAACTCTGTCCCAGATCTTCATAAACTATTGTTTGTTAGTTTATTAGAGGACACCTATCTCTCAAAGAGAAAAATAAACTGGGAATTGGGAGATGCAAGCAGAAGGATAAAGAATGTTTAATAGAAGCCATATGCAAATAAAATGCTGAATGGTCCAAGGAGGAATTGTCTGGGATTAGTTGAGCAGTGATTTATAGCTGTCACAGCCATAATTTTTTATCTTGTTATGGTACTTAACTACAATTATTGCTGATGCAATTATGCACGATCATTAATGGCTTCACAGTCACAAAGCATCAAATAGTAGATCTAAATATCAGACCTTAGTAACTTATTGATAACTGAATCTAATGTCTTCATCCCCACAAAATTTTCAGACCTGATGATGTTTGGGGAAGTTTTGTATAAATATTATTTAAAACTTTAAGCATCAAAAATGGGATAAGAGTTTAATTTGCAGTGAGGCTGAATGTTCTGTGCCCCAGATTTCTGTGTTCCTCTGAAAAATGAAGCATCTTTCCTGACGTAATTTTAAATGACTATATAATTATTGCCCTGCCGTAAAGGAAGCTGTAAAGTGCTGAAATTGTTTTTATGTTTGTGCTTCTAAAGGTATAAATAATGAGATGGGAGTCCAGCCCAATTTAAAAAGTATTTGAAAGCAAAATAAAATACAATAAAGTCCCGCCATTTGAAGGGGTGAATGTTCCCGCGAAACCACCCAAACGGTGAAATCGTGAACAACAAACATACTTCACAATGGGAATCAGTTAGGTAGGTTCCAGCCATCCTAAAAATTTACATGTACAAAGGATTGAGGGCAATAAAAATAATGTTCTAAATAAATTTAAAGAGAAATTTACTGGAGAAATTGTTTAATAAAACAGTAAAGCAAGAACAATGTAAAATTTGTCTCACTTAACAGTGCTTTACTTGAGAGTGGAGGTGACCTGTGATCAGGTATTAAACTGCAGTGACAAGGAATACCCATGTGCAAACAACAGCAGACGATGGATGTGCAGTGCACATGTTCTACTTTTTTTAAACCTTTTAAAACCACAGATAAGCGAATATTTGGGCCTGCAATGGATGATCTAGTGTATATACGAACATACGAACAAGGAGCAGAAGTAGGCTATTCAGCCCCCCGAGCCTGCTCCTTTATTCAATAAGATCATGCCTGATCTTATAGGTTATTGGGGATAGGCGGGCTGCAGATTCGAGGTTACTATCACCCCCTTGTTTACCAAGAATCTATCCAACTCTGCCTTAAAAATATTCAAAGTCTCTGCTTCCATAGCTTTCCCTGGAAGTAAGTTCCAAAGACCCATGAGCCTCTGAGAGAAAGAAATTTGCCTCATCTCTGTTTTAAATGGGCAATCCCTTATTTTTAAACAGTGGCCTCTATTCTAGACTCTCCCACAAAAGGAAACATCCTTTCCACATCCACCCTGTCAAGACCCCTCAGGATCTTATATATTCCAATCAAGTCGCCACTTAATCTTCTAAACTCCAGCGTGTACAAGCCTAGTCTGTCCAACCTTTCCTCATAAGACAACCTGTACATTCCAGGTATTAGTCTGGTAAACTTTCTCTGAACTGCTTCTAACGCATTTACATCCTTTCTTAAATAAGGTGACCAATACTGTACTCAGTACTCCAGATGCGACATCATTACTGCTCTGTATAACTGAAGCATAACTTCCCTACTTTGTATCCAATTCCTCTCACAATAAATGATAACATTCTCTTAGCTTTCCTAATTACCTGCTGTACCTGCAAACTAGCCTTTTGCGATTCATGCAGTAAAAAACCCAGATTCCTCTGCATCTCAGAGCTCTGCAATCTCTCACCAGTTAGATAATATTATTCTTTTATTCTTCCTGCCAAATTGGACAATTTTACATTTTTCTACATTATACTCTATTTGCCAGATCTTTGCCCATCACTTCACCTATCTATATCTTTTCGTAGCCTCCTTATGTCCTCTTCATAATTTACTTTCCTACCTATCTTTGTGTCACCAGCAAATTTGGTAACCATCCCATCCGTCCCTTCATCTAAGTCATTTATATAAATTGCGAAGAGTTGAGGTCCTAGTACTGATCCCTGTGGCACACTATTCATTACATCTTGCCAACCTGAAAAAGACCCATTTATGCTTACTTTCTGCTTCCTGTTGCCAGCCAATCTTCTATCTAAACCCCCATACCACGAGCTTTTATCTTACACAATAACCTCTTAAGCACTTTATTAAATACCTTCTGGAAATCTAAGTACAGTATATCCACATGTTCCCCTATATCCACAGCACATGTTACTTCCTCAAAGAACTTTAATAAGTTGGGTAAACATGATTTGCCTTTCACAAAACCATGTTGACTCTGCCTGATTACCTTGAACTTATCCACGTGCCCTGACATAACATCTTTAAGAGCTTCTTATATTTTCCCTATGACAGACATTAAGCTAACTGGCCTGTAGTTTCCTGCTTTGTCTCCCTCTCTTTTTGAATAGCCGAATTACATTTGCTATCTTCCAATCTCTACGGACGTTCCCCGAATCTGGGGAGTTTTGGAAAATTAAAATCAATGCATCAACTATCTCACACGCAACTTCTTTTAAGACCTCAGGATGAAACCCATCAGGACCCAGCACTTGTCAGTCTGCAGCTCTAACAATTTATTCAGTACCACTTCTCTGGTGATTGTAATTTTCCTGAGTTCCTCCCTTTCTTCCATTTCCTGATTTATAACAGCTTCTGGGATGTTACTTGTATCCTCTATAATGAAGACTGATGCAAAATACATGTTCAATTCATCTGCCATCTGCTTGTTTTCCATTATCAATTTTCTAGACTCACTTTCTATAGGACCAATGCTCACTTTGTTAAATCATTTCTTATTAAACATTTATAGAAACTCTTACTATCTGTTTTTATATTCCTGGCTAGCTTTCTCTCATACTCTATTTTTTCTCTCATTAATCTTTCAGTCATTCTTTGCTGTTCCTTATATTCTGTCCAATCTTCTGACCTTCCAGCTGTCTTTGCACAATTATATACTTTTTGATACTTTGATAGTTTGATACTATCTTTAACCTTTCTAGTTAACCACGGATGGTGTGTCTGTCCCTTGGACTTGTTCTTACTTGTTAGAATGTATCTATTCTATGTATTCTGAAATATCCCTTTGAATATTTGCCACTGCATCTCTATTGACCTATCCCTTAAACTAATTTGCAATTCACTTTAGCCGACTCTGCTTTAATGCCCTAATAATTGCCCTTGTTTAAGTTTAAAAACCTGGTCTGGGACCCACTGGTCTCTCCCTCAAAATGGATGTAAAATTGAATCAAATAATGGTCGTTGCTACCTAGGGGGGCCTTCACAATGGGATCATTAATTAGTCCCATCTCATTGCACGATACCAGGTCTAGTATAAAAGCAATATACTGTGAATGCTGGAAATCTGAAACAAAAACAAGAAATGCTGGAAAAAAACTCAGTAGGTCTAACAGCATCTGTGGAGAGAAAAACAGAGTTAATGTTTTGAATCTGCTCTGAAGAAGAGTCATACAGACTTGAAATGTTAACTCTGTTTTTCTCTCCACAGATGCTGTTAGACTAGATCTAGTATAGCCTGCTTTCTGGTTGGCTTTTGTGTGGATAAGCGAATTCGCGAAAAGAGGAAGTCCTGAATGATGGAGCTTTATTGCATTTAAAGCAATTAATTCTTTTGTTCTTAAAGCTTTTGCAATTGCAACCTCCAAAGTAATGATTGGTTCCCCTCATGAAATAACTTCTCAACCAGCATCTGGACCCTTAGTTTCAATTAAATCCTTAGTCTAATTTCACTATAAAACAAATCAGGGTTATTAATCTATCTTTGCCATTCTAGTGTGCTTCTGACTTGAGGAGCTGACAATATCCTATCTCATATTAGCTTACTGATTTGACATCTCTTATTGTGTCCTTCATTTAAATTAGTCATCACTAGCCTCTTCTTGGTGTTATGGCACAGCTGATGTTAAATGCTGAGCTGCTCAAATCTCAAAGGGAAACTTGAAACAACTGTCACAACTGTTTTGCAATTTGTATAAATTTCGAGATGCATGCCTTGAATTCAATAGTAATAAGACCACCAAGTCTTATAGGTTTCTTACAAAACTAAACTAAGCCTTTATTAATAGAGGAAATTATTTTAAGTACACACATAGATCTACAAATTACTACCATGATAACTTCTAAATTCCCTAGTTAACCTAACTCCCAGTTATATCTTTGTTAAGGTAACAATAAGATACATAGATTTTAAAAGACCCAGGCAAAGAAACATGATATCTTGTACAATCCAGTTCAAAGTGAGTTTTCTTAACTTCAGTTCCTTGTAGGCAGCAGCTTGAGGCGTAGATGCTGGAGGCTTTTTCACACTTGTTTTAGATCTTAGAATGCCTTCTCTTGCACACAGGCTTCTCTCCTTTTTCCATATTTTCCCCTTTGAATGCAAATTCCCATTGTTTTACAATGTCTTTGGACTTTAACTTTCTCATAATAAAAGTCTCTCAAAGTACCAATTTTACCAGTAATCTTTGGGAAAAATAAACACACTGGGCAGAATTTTGCCCTTGGCATGCAGGATTGGCGGGGTCAGGTGGGAACAGCTGGGAAGCCGACCACCACCCATGATTGGCAGCACACTGCAATTTTACTCAGGCACGCCAATTAAGACTGGCCCAGGGTAAGACACAGCCGCAGAATGAGCGCAAAAGGGCGGGTGCTCAATGTCCGCCAGGTCCAATGGCGACTGGATGGCCAATTCAAATGCGTCCTCGGCAGCTCTTGGAAGGCTGCCACCGAAGGACATGGAAGTTGTGATGGACAGCATTGTGGGCGGACACGGCAGGTCGGTGAGGCAGTCAGTCCTGCGTTTCTCAGATGAGTGGCTCAGTGCCCTCCTGGAGGAGGTGGCAGTGAGAAGAGAAACACTTGTCCCCAGGGACAGGAGGAAGAGGCCCCTCCACCTCACCAAAAAGGCCTGGGAGCATGTAGCATCCAGGGTTAGCAGCCACAATGAGGTGAGGTGTACATGGGTGCAGTGCCGGAAGCGCTTCAAAGATCTCCTGTGATCGGGTAGGTTGAGTGCCATGTTAGCATGGACCACTTTGCAGAGCAGCTAAGAGCTGCCCATCCCCCCGTGGACCTCATTGGTGTTAGAGTGTGAGTGGCAAATGTCAATGAGGCAGCATCTGGGCAATGGGGTGAGTCCTGGCTGCTTGGAATGAATGTCTTGCCGCTCCAGCAACACAAGTCGGCTGAGCCCTGTGAGGTGTTCCTCAGGTGAGGTTGGCCAGGCTACAATGGCGCTGCAGGTACAGGGTGGACTAATCAATGCTCCTCTATCCTTTCAGGAGAAAACATCCCATCACAATGCAGAGAGGTTGTGTACTGGCGGGGGACTGCCACACCTACTAATCCTCAGTCATTATGAGCAGGAGGCCCTGGAGCTGGAGAAGTGCCCTGCATCCAGGTCACACGGCCGCAGTGAGGTTGGGGTACCACAGGGAGGTAAGAGTGCTGTGCACGGAGGTTAGAATGTCGGTAATTGCAACCATTCCACTGCAATATCTGATGTGATGTGAGCCTCAAACCTGGAATCCCCATTGATAATGGAAAGATGAGGGCACCCTGATGCACCCTGATCTCTGTCCCATGAGGCTGCCAGGCATGCATAGTAACAGTGTGACAAGTTCAACTAATGACATGTCCTTGTTCTTCCTTTCAGGCTCACCACCAACCCTTCGGGATGAGAGCCTGAAGACACACCCCTAACCCCTGAGGACAACACTGATCAGAACGCATCACACCTGCATCACACCCGCTCACGCAAGCAGGCACCAACGCAGAAACCAGCACCTTGTTGGGCATTAGATCAATGACTACTATCACATTGTGCACATTGGTGAGGGCACTTCACACTCGCTTGAGATGCAGGCAGGGGTAGAGGGTGCCCAGGGTGCCGGCAGTCGGAGGACAGCTGGGGACCAGGACAATGCTCAGTCAATGTCTGATGATGTGCCTCTGGAGTTTTCCATCAGGCAGCAGACGTTAGACATCCAGCAGGGTGTGCAGGAAGACCTGGCGGAGATACATGAGGGAATGTGTGCCATTGTCTCCAGTGTGGCGAAGTCCTTGTGGAGCGTGAAAAATGAGTTGGCCCTCATGGCCGAGCGCAATGCCTCCTCCTCCATGGAGACAATGTTAACTCTCATGGAGTGACTCCTCCAGGAACTGAATCAGGGGATGTGTTCGGACCTGCAAGCCCTCACACCGGCAATGACCTTAAGTGGTCAGTGTCAGTGTGGGAGAGGGATTAGGCACCCAGTATCCCAGCAAGATGCCCGACCACCAATGGTGAGCAGGGAGGTCCAGAGCGTCCTCACGTTGGTGCACGAGCTGCTTGTCGTCTCTGAGGGCTCCTGTCAAGGCGCTCTGGATGAGGGCAGCAGCTCCTCTGCCCCTCTGCCAGTGAACATGGTATCGGATGAGGCTGCGGTGACTGGGAGATGCCAGCCATGGCACTGGCCATTCCCTCCCAGGCGGGGCCAACACAGGCTCCACTGGCCAGAGGACGCCCGCCAAAGCCATCAAGGCGAATAGGACAGCAGAGTGAGCAGGCTGTCTCCAATGCCGGTTCCAGTGAGGGGGGAACACCTAGACGTAGCACCCGCAAGCGAAAACATAAATCACCTTAATCACAACATGGCCTAATCACGGGTGATATTTGTTTCCATTTTTTCCGTTCAGTGTTTAGCAGTGTGATGGAAAACACCTATCAATGTTAATTTGTAGAATGTATGCCAGGCACCATTTTATCTCCCTTTTTATCCCCCCTTTTATGCCATTTTCTATCCTTTTTTTCCCACTGCACCGCCCCCTCACCCCACCCCATCCCCTACAGGGCTGGCTGTCACTTGTTCCATGTTGTTCTTTCACACAATGCTACCCTTGTTCTGCTACAATCACATTCTGCTTTCTTACCTTTATGCTACTATCAGCACCTTTTTTAGCACTAATCTGGCCCGTGTGGGTGGTGATTGGTCCCATGGACGGGATGAGGGCAATGAAGGTGTGTATGAGAGAGTGAATGGTGACGTCCATTGAGCTGGCAGCCAGTGAGGGCTTTGTGTGATCGCTTTGTGAGTGTGTGAGTTGAGAGTGATGAGAAGAGTGATTTACCCTGGCAGAATGAAGGAGATCATTCATCATCTTGCGGCACTGTTTGGCTGTCCTCTTCTGAAGGGCGCTGGCACTGAGCCAACACCTCCCAAGATGGATTGGTCACATTGCTACCTATCCTGGTACACGACATCCCAGTGGGCCTCCACGGCATCCAGCAGTCGCTCGTGGGACCCGTCATTGAAGTGTGGAGCTGTGGTCTTTTCTCCTATGCTGGTCATCTCTTCCATGCAGCAGCAGTGAGCTGGACGCAATGAGCGCTGTGCTTGTAGCTGGACTGTGAACATGGCACCTGGCGTGATGCAGTGGCAGGGTGATGGTCGGCGGGCAAATGAGAGCCTGTCCACCATGGAAACAGCGTGTTTCCTGTTAGTGCATAAATAAAGAGGCGGGTTTGGGATGATACGGCCTGAAAACCTGCCATCGCAGCTGGCGGGTAAAACATCATTTTACCCACCTGCTACTGTGCTTACTGCAAATCTGGGAAAATTCCCCCCTTCATCCATTCTTCCACAATTTTCTTTGCTGTAATATTTCTCAAAGGTATTGCTTCAGGAAACCTGGTAGACACATCCATTATTGTCAGTTAGTTCTGAACTCCACTTTTAATCTTAGGGAGGAGTTCTACACAATCAATCATGACCCTTTTAAAAAGTTCTTCAAATGTTGGAATGGGAATTAAAGGTGCCGGCTTAATCACTGCTTGTGGTTTTCCTATCACCTGACATATGTAACATGTTCTGCAAAATTTGACTACATCCCTATGCATCAGGGCCAAGAAAATGTTTTTGTATTTTCTCCTGTGTCTTTCTAATTCCTAAATATCCCCCCATTGGAATTTCATGAGCAATCCTCAGAATTTCATTTCTATATGCAAATGATATTAGAATCTGATGCACCTCCCTCCAGTTTTCATTTGCTGAAGCATGATAAGGCCTCCATTTCATCATTAAGACATTACTCTTAAGGTAATAACATTCTGGGATAAATTTTGCCTCCGTTTCTGAGCAAGCTGTTTGATATAACTGGTTTATTTGCAAATCATTTTTCTGTAACTCCATTAGCTGCCTTGAGTTAAACACTTTAGCTGCATTGTCTTCCAGTCTTTCTTCCTGAACAACCTTATCAAACATAGTGTCAGCTAATTGGATTTCCACACCTTCTCCATGCCATTGAACTTCCTTTATCCTTCTCTCTTGCCTGGAATTCCAGTTCCAACTTCTTTTCTTCTCCTTCCTTTCCACTTGCTCCATTTGAAATGTCCTTTCTCTTTCCCTATCTTTTTCTTTCTCTGTCCTTCCTTTTTCTGCTGCCTCTGGCTCAAGTTTTTAAATTTCCTTTGCTTTTTCAAGTTCAATCTTCTTCATTCCTAACTGAAGTCTTACTACCTCCAGCTGTGACTCACCAGTGTCAGGTATCACTTCCAACTTTAAGCGTTGTGCTAATCCTTCAATTATATCTGCTTTCTTTATCCCTGCAGGTAATCCCAACTGTAACTTCTCCGCCAATTCCATTAATTTAATTTTACTTACCTTTTGTAAACCAGCCAAAGTTATAACCTCAACTCCCAAACAAGTCTTAGCAACTGCCAAAGCCATCTTGCAGTCTCACCACTTTAAAAACAAAACCCACACCAATTCCTGAATTCAAAGTACTTCTCATACTCATAACCTTAAGATTCACCAACTCCAAACCAATCAAGGAATTTCAAATATATCCTGCAAAGAGCCCCCAACTTTGTTATGACACAGCCAATGGTAAATGCTAAGCTGCTCAGGTCCCAAAGGGAAACTTGAAACAACTGCCACAACTGTTTTGCAATTTGTATAAATTTCAAGATGCATGCCTTGAATTCAGTAGTAATAAAACCACCAAATCTTATAGGTTTCTTATGAAACTAAATCAAACCTTTATTAATAGAAGAAATGATTTTAAGTACGTGCATAGATCTACAAATTACTACTATGATAACTTCTAAATCCCCTAGTTAATCTAACTCTGTTATGCTTTTGTTAAGGCAACAGTAAGACACATAGATTTTAAAAGATCCAGGCAAAGAAACACGATACCCTGAACCATCCAATTCAAAATGAATTCTCTTAACTTCAGTTACTTGTAGACAGCAGTTTGAGACATAGACGCTGGAGGCTTTTTCTCTCTTGTTTTAGATCTTAGAATTCCTTTCCTTGCACAAAGTCTTCTCTCCTTTATCCATATTTTCCCATTTGAATGCAAATTCCCATTGTTTCAGGCATAAAGCCTAAAAATCTCTCATAGTACCAATTTTACCAGTAATCTTTGGGAAAAATAAACGCACTGTTTCTTCACTTCTCCTGGTTAGGTGTAACATTTCACCCCTTCCATTGAAATCAATCTAGTCTGGTCTATTTAAAAATGCAAATGTTCCCTTTATAGCTATGTTTACCTACTTAACATTTCAAACCTAATATATCTCCTGTTACATCAGAGCCTTCAGACCAGCTGCCTTTAATTCAATTAAGTCACACATAGACATAGACACAGACCCCACTATTACTCTACAATAAATTCCAATAACATTATGAAAATTATTATATCTTCCTGACATTGGAATCTGATTTCTCAAAGCATATCCTCGTGTCTCCCTCTCTGGTTTATCCTTTCTTGTTTTCTTCACTCTCTGTGCTGTGTCCAGGTCATGACTGCTCTACAATCTATCAATCTTTCCCTATTCTCAGCCTTTCCTGTTCTATCCTTAAGTACCTTTTATTTTCTATAAAGATAGGGTCTAATGAAGTCAGGTAGGTCGAGGCCTGTATGGCTTAAACACCAGCTGTAAACTGGTTGGTTTCTTCAGTCCTGCACGATATATAGAGCAAATTAGGACATCTTCCAAGGTAAGGATCATGAACATGACTACTGTTATCTGTCCCTGTAACCCTACTCAGCCTGCTCTGTATAGAGGGAGCTGATTCAGCAATTTTTAAAAAAAATTTTGCTCTGACTGCCCATTAGGACAAAGTATGGGATGTGAAATTAATTATCCTCAATGTATTTCTCGTATTCCCTTGAAAGTCATCAATCCCAGGAGCTTGAGGAGATAATGCTTATTAAATTTAGTTTATTACACTAAATTTAGATATGCTGGATCAATTACTTAGACCAAACACTTTCCCTCTAATCTACCTGTGGAAGGTTTTGAACAAATTTGTTTAGAAACAAGAGCAAAACAAATATGCCTTTATCTATTGCTAACTGAGAGTTCATGTTGGCTTTAGATTTGCTTGGACATTGGGTGATAGCCCCCACCATAAGAGGGGGTGGGTGGACTATGGAGATGTTTGGAGTGTGTTCCAATCTTCTAGGATTCCATTCAGCAGAGGCTGAAATCAAAAGTAACGTTACCGTGATTTAACAAAGCAACCAGCACAAATGCCTTAATCCAGTACAACAGGGGAATGGTTGTCTGTCATGTTATATATAAAAATACAAGTTTCCAGTCTTGCATCAACCCTAACTTACTGCATGAACTAACTTGAACACATCAGTCTGTCAAACAAGACCCATGATACACCAGCTGAATTCAGAGTACCATCATGATTTATCTGATAATGTCTCTTTTCATTGTCAATTGCCCTCTATTGCATCTCTCTACATGCAATGTTCACGTGTATATAAACACTTTATTATCATTTTCATGTCACTGCGGTCAGGCACAAATATCCTGAGTTACATCAATGTGGGTTGTGAAAATCTCACACAAAGGAGCAGTAGCAGTCACTTTACATTCTGCAGGCATTTTATTACCAAATTTCATCTTGAATGTTACTTTCTGGGAAATTACATTGGGAGCACAGCCCTTGTTATTGGTCCTACATGTTCATTGTGCAATTTTTTTTCTCTTTCTTCTACTGACAAATTGAAATAGCATTCCGCTGGAGTCAGCATTTCTTTGAATTGATTTGTGGTTTCTTGAACTGGCAAATATACAGGTGCTATGAGAATCCAAGAGCTCTTATTATGAGAAATATGCAGGTACCGCTTAGCATAATTAAAGACAACTTTATATTGCATACCTGGTGACTCTGCAGGTTGCAGAGCACCACCCCACTTTTCCTTTCGTGCCCTTGGCTAGAATTTTAACACTTAGACCTTCTTGCAGTGGGGGAATCTGGTTGCAAGTTGAAAACCCCAAAGTTGCTACGACGGGTTTTGCTCTGGTTGTTTAACTCAACTATAGCATTAGCATCCCAATTCTTGGTTTCTCAACCGGAATGGGTGAGTGTGGTGATGACCTGCACCAGATAGCTAAAGGCTCTCAATTTAAAGGATCTTCAGCAGGAATATGAATGCATCCACTAGAGAAGTGTCAGAAAAGAGAGACCAAGTACAATGATTAATGCGCCATGTGGGAAGGCTGCCTCCCAGTTTCCTGCTGCATTCCTGGAGGTCATGCTGTGGGTTGGATTGGCCTGCAGAGAAATATTCTTCGGTGAGGATGGGAAGAAGAGGCCAGTCTCTGGAGCCTAGCAGGCTTAGCTAGAAGTGGCTCAGGAGATGAGCAGCTGGAGTGTGATACCTTGCACATGGATACAATGATGAAAGAGGCTAATGAACTGGGGAAAAAAGGCAAGAGGCACCCCACGTTCAAATGGCAACACCTACACTCCGACTTCCCCAGCTTTCTGCTCCAGTACTCCTTGGGCATATCACCATGCCCCTCCACTCATTGCTCTCTTGAGGCACCTCCTCACACCTATATGAAAAGCCACCCTGGCACCCTCATCTTATTGCCATCACACCCATCTCTCACAGTCACACTCCTCAAATGTTGTCCTTCCCCCTCTAAACACAGCCCATTTCTCACACTCACTCTTTGCTTTCTCTTTCTTGTCAGAGAAGAGAGCACACAACTCCAGAGAGAGGCAGAGATCTGAGCTAGGTTGGTTCTTCAGTAGTTGCCATTCTGACCGCTGTGGAAGAGGAACCCTTGGGGGTTGGTAGGGCAGTGGAGTGCATGACCATTGAATATGGCTAGATGAGGGTTTCTCTGATGATAGAATTTGATATTACACAGCCACAGGGCACACAGCACTCACACATCTTGAATTAATGCGAATGGGAACTGAAATATGGTCATCTGCGCAATGATAACTTTGAACCCCTCCTCTCTGCCACTTTTGATTCAGGTTCTCCAAGGGTGGGACAGGATCAGAAGCTGGAGGTCAACGTGTCTGAGGAGGAGGCTAACACACCCACCCTCCGCTAACCCAGATAAGCTCACCTTGGAGGTGAGGCAGGTAGCTATGTTGTCACATGGTGAGCCACAGACCACAAGTGAGCAGACACAGGTACTGGAGAGAGGGGCAGCATGTAGGGAGTCCCTGTCAAAGGGTGCAGAACACATCAAACTCTGCTCAGCTGGATACAGATGCTGAGCCTCAGGGGTCACTTATGAAGAGCATTATTCTGAAGCAGCAGCCAAAGGCCATGTGCAGCACTGGAGAGAGATTGGAGGAGCTCATCTCTACCACTTGTGATGATGTATCAGGCATTTACACTGATGTTCCCTACCATAGAAAAAGTGGACCTCCTGCACGGAGAATGAGCTGCGACAGACCACTGAGTGCAAGCTGGCCATGAAAAATTACCTGCAAACTCAGCCCATAAAGCAGCAAACCAACATGACTGAATTGAAAAATACAGCAGAACCTGAAGCTGCTGATACCAATATCTATTCACTATATAATGTCATTGCTGTAAAAACCAAACCTATCATTGTCACAATCCAAGTGAATGGGAAGCCACTAATAATGGAGGCAGATACAGGAGCCTCCACCACGTGGTTGGATAGCACACATTTAAATACTTAAATAAAGGTGCCCAGCCACTGAATCTAGAGTGGACAACCGCTAAATTGAAGAAAAACACTGGGTGGTCTATACAGGTAAAGGGCATCGCCAGAGTCCCAGTCAAAAATGTCCAAAATAGCAGAAATGTCCTCAAGTGTTGGAAATTACCTTTAAAACAGTTAAAGCACACTCAGAGCAGGTTCTGTGAACAAAAGCCCTTCACCAATGCAAGGAAGTGGCTGTGTTGTTATGGTATTTAAATACTTTCTAACTTCCCAATTTCACAGCCCCATCAATCCCTGCCATGCTCTCGCCTTGTAGGCCCTGGCAAGTTTAAGATAGCTTGGCAAACCTGTGTGTCAACAGTTAAAGCCAGGATATAGGGCTAGATTTTCATTCATGTGTCATTTCAGTTTGATCATTAACCCACCAGCCCTACAGGGGTTTCTCGTGCACCTCCAAAAGCACTTCGGTTAAATCCGGACATGAGTGGGATCATGTCAGGTATCCCACCGCCAGCATTTTTCACCACATGTATTCATCACCCATTCCCTTTGCAGGTTAAAAATCACCCTTAACATCGAGTGAGATTATTTTATGGATTGACCGTATAATATTTGCTCGGAAGAGAACAGTTGTTAACTTAAGAAATTCTTAGAAGAGCTGGTAGGCCTTGACATTTCAGGTAGCGAATTCTGCCTGTAGTCTGGAGGAATTACAGGAACAGGTGAAAGAGATAATTATAAATAGTGAAGGATGGGTAGGATCTCACTGCTGGACTGCTTTGATTGACAGGACATCTGGTGTAACTTAGAAAAACACCTCTTTTTTCAGTTTCAATAGGGTTTTTTTTTATTAGAACTGAACCCATTATGAATATTTGGCTGAGTTTCAAAAATCCAGAACAGCTATTTCATCCCGACTGTATAGACATTTTGCTTTACAGTTTTAAGATGCTATTAAAGGACTAGTGTCTTTAATGTGGTTAATGAATTAGATTTTTGTTTGTTTTTTTTAAATAATGCATTGACTATTTAAGGAGATTTAATTTTTTGGAATGGGCTTTTTTGATAGAGAGTTTTTTTCAGTCTGATGCGTTTCAGTGAGATTAGATTTTTCAAAGTTTTTTTTTACTGTTTATTTCAAATACATCCTGATGCCTGTCCACATTGGATGCTGGCTGAGTGGATGAGCAGTATAATTGTGGGACATGGAGGCAGCATGGGGATGTGAGGTGGAATTCGAGTGTGAGCAGAAAGGAAGGGCAGGCAGAGTGGATGGAGGTGGTGAGGGTTTGAAGATCTGACATTCCTCATATTAAAAATGGAGGTGAGCATTCTATCCTACTGGCCTGGCCATCCACCATCTCAGTTGCCGCCTTGGGCCTGCTTCCAGGGGTGGCAGGCTGGACTCCATTCAACCCCTCTCCACACAGACACGAAAATGCAGTGGGCGGGTTTCGAAGGAGATAGGTCTTCCTGGCCGGTGAGTTTCCGAACTCAACCTACCCACCTCAATGAAAATATGGCCCTAAGTCTCTTTTCTGAGCCTATGTTTGACTAATGTAGAAAATAAGGGAAACAATAGCTGTCCTTGGCAAGTATGGCAAAAATATTGTCCTTTTCTAACACATTTCAAATTAGTACAAGCTGACGATATATTGGTCTTCCAAGGCATCAGTAGTGGACCTGTACTACTAAGCATTAGGCCATTTGTGAAAGGCAGAATTTATTTTCACTGCTCCTTTTCATTTTGTAATTGAAAACTACATGAGCTGCACAATGAGGCAAAAGAGCTGAGGTGCAATAAATTAGTGTAATGAAAACTTCTGTTTCTGCTTTTTATATTAAGTTGTGTAACAATGGAGTAAAGCTGAAGATGACGCTAAACAGAGCAGATGGAGAATTCCTTTAATTCATTCTTCCTCCAGGAAAGATGAGGTAATTTCCCCTTATACAATCCTGATGGGAAAAGCACTGTCCTGGGAACGCTTATGTTTAGTCTCACACGATTAAGGCTTTTGTTTTCTTTTTACTTATTAGTAACTTGTGGGTTTGAATGGTGGTTGGAAATTATGGCCAGAATCTTCAGTCCGGCATGCGGGGGCGGGCCCCACATGCTAACGCATAAAATGACGAGCGGTGATGTCGGGCGTGGGTCCTGACGTCATTGCACGTCATTGCACGTCATTCTGATCTTCAGTTCGGCAGGCACACACCAAACTGTCAAACGCCTGGTAAGGCCATTAATAACCTAATTAAAGCAATTATCAGGGCTGGCCTTCCAACCTTATGGTTGTCGGGCAGGCGAAGAGCCCAGGCGGCCTTTGCATTTCTCATGAAACCTCATCCACGGGCGGAATGAGGTTTCATGAAGGATTTATAACTTAAATAAAAATTTTTATTAAAATTCATAAACACTGTCACATGAGGGGACATGTCTGAATAATTTTAACTTTTTATTTTTTACATCTTTGGCACTGAACTTAATCTCCCTGAGGCAAAGAGCTGCCTCAGGGAGATTTTTGCACTCTTTCATGCGCATGCACAAAAGAACGCAGGCCCCAACTCTCCATCCTCCCCCCACCCGCACTGGTAGTGCTGAGTGCTTCCGGGTGTGCGTCATGCTGGGCAGGGCCTTAATTGGCCCGCCCATGTAAAATGGCAGTACGCAGCCAATCACAGGCAGCGATCGGCTCCGCGCCCGCTCCCGATTGGCCCACCCGACAGGGAGAAATTTCTCCCCTGTGAAATGGTTAAGTTGTTCATTCTAGGGTGCTTTAAGGTTTGGTGTATCAGTGTATGATTTAGCTGGCTACTGTTGCAATGCAAGATATGTAATTTGTGCTTATTGTCTGACACTCCCTGTGCTATACAGAGAGAGTGCTGCACTGTCGAAGCTGCTGCCTTTCAGTTGGGATTTCAAACTAAGGCCCCCATCTGCCTGTTCGGGTGGATAGAAAAGAACCCATTGCACTCTTCAGAAGAAGAGTAGAGGAGTTACTCCCAGGGTCCTGGCCAATATTTATCCCTTAATCAACATCACAAAAGCAGGCCACCTGGTCATCATCACATTGCTGTTTGCAGGAGCCTGCTGTGCAGACATTGGCTGCTGTGTTTTCTACATTACTACAGTGACTACACTTCAAGTAGTTCATTGGCTGCAAAACACTTTGAGAGTCCAGTGGTCTTGAAAAGTGCTATATAAATGCAAGTCTTTTTCTTTTTTTAAATCAATTCCTTGGGAAATAAGGCAGTTTCAGACAAGGATATGGGACATCAAAGGCAATATGATTAGATACATATTTAATGACAACAGATTAGCCATCTGCCTATCTCATTTCTGAGGGTCTTGTTCATGATAACTGTTAGAAAAACATAATGGATAATCCAGGACAGAATGCATATAAAGATTTTAAAGGTCTATAAAGATCTTGAACTTTCCATCACAATTTCTAGAGGAAGAAAAGCAGAAAAGGTTCAGTGAATATTACCTCCCTACACAGAGAAAAAGTCGGGTTTTTGTTTTGTTTCTTTGTATGACTTTGGCTTGGCGACATTGAATGTGTTGTTAACTTTCAAATTATCCATCATGTGGAAAGTTCTGATCTGTGATAGCATGTGTGTGTTTAGTATGGTTGTTCCACTAGTAACATTCTTGCCTATATTGCACATTCCTGGAACACTGCTGCTGCACAATTCAGTGATTCATTTGTCATTGCCTTGGCCATCTTCAAAGTCCTTGACAAGGCTGCATATTTAAGTGAATCACCAACATATCATCTTTCACCAATGCTTTCTTTATGGTTATCTAGTTTATCTTCAAATCAGTCATTCCATGGTGCAAAGTTGTGGCTTATCCAGACACTTTTTCAGTCAACTCAGTTACTCTCCAGGATTTATTTTCCTTCTCCTACCTGTTCCTTTTCTCTTATCAATGACCCTTTCCACTTATCATCCAGCTCCATTGCTGATGACTCAACTCAACATTCATCAACTTGATTCAAATTGCCAAAGACCTCTATTACTGAAACATTACGTCCAGACTGCCTTCATGCGATTAGATGATCAAAGGAACAGGAGTGGGCCATTCAGCCCCTCACACCTGTTCTGCCTTCAGTTAGATTATGACTGATCTGCACTGTAACTCCATTTATCCGCCTTGCTTCCGTAGCCCTTAAGACACTTACCTAATAAATATATATTGATTTGTTTTGAAATTTACAACTGACCTGGCCTCAACAGATTTTTAGGAGCAAAATTTACAGATTTACATTATCCTTTGTGTAAAGAAATACCTCCTGGTGTTACCTCTAGCTCTAACTTTAAGGTTATGCCTCCATATCCTAAACTCCAGAGGAAGTAGTACTCTGAATATAGTCATCATAACAGAAAGTCCGCCAATGGGCCTGAAAGTGAGGGGAAAACCTTGGCGTTCTTCGGGACCCGTGGCTGTATCTTACCAGAGGTAGCAAATGAATCAACTGCCGCTAGGGCAGAAGTCTCAATTAAGAATGGCCACCTGCTCTCAGGATCTGCCAGCCAATCAGAGGACCAGCAGCATCAGCAGCACCACCAGGAGTGGTGGGGGTGGGGTTGGTGAGGGCAGGTAGCACCATGACCATGGTGCGGACGATTGGGGGGCAGTCATTACCATAGGGATGGCCATAACTGCCGGGAGTGGGCCAAAGAGTGCTCGGATCCCCCCATGGCAGTCTCCCCATGTGGCACAGGAATAAAATGCCAGCAGCGCCGGAAGAGGCCCTGAATTGGTCACTTAAGTGACCCAATTGGCCTCTGGGAGGGAAGTCTGTCTGCTACCTCACCCACCATTTGCAAGATGCTCAGGGGAATACAAGCCTATGTAACCTTTTCCTCACAGCTTAACTCTATTAGCCCTGGTATCATTCTAGTAAATCTGTGCTGCCCCCCCTCTGCCCCTCCCCCACAACCTCCCACCCCTCCCCCACACACCCCCCTCCCCTCACACAAACCCTTCCCCCAAAGCCCCAGCCCCCATCCATACCGCCATCCACCTTCCATCCCTTCTCCCATCTCCCTCCAAGGCAAGTATAATCTGAGCTGCGGTGCCCAGAGTTGAATGCAGTTCCCCAGATATGGTCCAACCAGTGCTTTATATAATCGTAGGCTAACCTCCAGCTCCTTTGTTATTCCAACTTTCTTAAGATGAAAGCTAACATTCTATTTGGCTTATTAATTATTTTTCCCACTTATGAAAGTGATTTCTGTGCGTGAATTCCTAAACCTCTGTTCTCCTCCAAGCTCCTAGCTTTTTGTTATTTAGAAAATATTCTGATATTTCTTTGTTAGGTCCCAAGACTTCATATTTCTTCACACTAAACTCCATCTGCCACATTTTGTCCACAACCATAACCTAACAGTGTATCTTTGCATCTATATTTAGCTATTGTACCTAACTTGATGTCATCAGAAATCCTGGGTATAAGGCTCTCTATTCAGTGATAAATATAATACAAGTCTGAGGTCTCAGTATAGACCCCTCTGGGACACCATTAATCAAATTCTGCCAGCTGGAGTTATACAACATTACAACAGTAACCACACTTCAAAAGAACTAAATCGGCTGTAAAGCATTTTGGAAAATCACATGGTCAAGAAAGGCACTATATAAATGCAAGGCTTTCTTAGGACCCATTATCTGTGCTCTTTGTTTCTAACTTCGAACCAATGCCCTGCCTATTTCAATAGGTTGCTTCCAATTCCACTCAATGTCATTTGTGTTAACAGCCACTTGTGTGGAACCTTATTGAATGCATAGTGGAAGCCCATATAAATAAATTTCATAGAAATTCACTTATCTACCACATTAGTGACTTAGCTTTTACAAATCCATACTGATTCTCTATGATCAGGACATGTTTGTCCAAGTGTGGAGTCAACTAGTCCTTAATGACAAAATTGATCAACATCCACACAATAACAGTGAAAAGCTTGGGGGAATTTTACAGCCCCCTGGCAGTGTACTTGAAGCCAAGGGAGCACGTAAAATAAAACAGGTGGCAGCCCACTGCCTTCCTATGCAACCCTGAGCTGTCCCCCTTAATAGAGTGGGCAGGTAAGGCATCAGCCAGTCCCCCAGCACTTAGGCCAACTCAGGCCCTTAAATTGCAGTGTCTGTCTCCGCTGCCATAATACAGTGGGTGGGGAAGGTGGAAGGAAATTGGCCAGCCGCTACTTTGGGCACCCTGGGCCTAACCGCCTCCTCTTCACCATGGACATCCAATCGCTTTCTACTTCCATCCGCCACCAGGATGGTCTGAGGACTCTCTGCTTCTTTCTTGAACAGAGGCCTGAATAATCCCCATCCACCACCACTCTCCTCCGTCTGGCTGAACTTGTTTTCTCACTGCACAATTTCTCCTTTAATTGTCTCATTTCCTCCAAGTAAAAGGTGTGGCTATGGGTACCTGCATAGGCCCCAGTTATGCCTGTCTCTTTATGGGGTATGTGGAACATTCTTTACTCCAGCCCTGCTCAGGACCCCTCCCACAACTCTTTTATTGGTATATTGATGACTGTTTCAGTGCCGCTTCATGCTCTCGCCTGGACCTGGAAAATTTATCAATTTTGCTGCCAATTTCCACCCGTCCGTCACCTTCACATTGTCCACCTCCGACACTTCCCTTCCCTTCCTTGACCTCTCTGTCTCAATTTCTGGTGATAGACTGTCCGCCAATATTCATTACAAGCCCACCGACTCCCACAGCTACCTCGACTACAGTTCCTCACACCCCACTTCCTGTAAAGGCTCCATCCCATTCTCTCAGTTCCTTCGCCCCCATCACATCTGTTCTGATGATGCCACTTGCCAAAACAGTGCTTCTGACATAGAACCATAGAACCATAGAACACTACAGCACAGAAAACAGGCCATTCAGCCCTTCTAGTCTGTGCCGAAATATTATTCCGCTAGTCCCATTGACCTGCACCTAATCCATAACCCTCCAGACCTCTCCCATCCATGTATCTATCCAATTTATTCTTAAAACTTAAGAGTGAGCCCGCATTTACCACGTCAGATGGTAGCTCGTTCCACACTCTCACCACTCTCTGAGTGAAGAAGTTCCCCCTAATGTTCCCCCTAAACCTTTCCCCTTTCACCATAAATCCATGACCTCTCATGTTTATTTCTCCTAATCTAAGTGGAAAAAGCCTACTCGCATTTACTCTGTCTATACCCGTCATAATTTTATAAACTTCTATCATATCTCCCCTCATTCTTCTACGTTCCAAGGAATAAAGTCCTAACCTATTTAATCTTTCCCTGTAACTCAACTCCTTAAGACCCAGCAACATCCTAGTAAATCTTCTCTGCACTCTCTCAATTTTACTGATATCTTTCCTGTAGTTAGGCGACCAGAACTGCACACAATACTCCAAAGTTGGCCTCACCAATGTCTTATACAACTTCACCATAACATCCCAACTCCTATACTCAATACTTTGATTTATGAAGGCCAGTATGCCAAAAGCTTTCTTTACAACCTTGTCTACCTGTGACGCCACTTTCAGCGAACTATGTATCTGATCTCCCAGATCCCTTTTTTCCTCTGCACTCCTCAGTGCCCTATCATTTACTGTGTATGTCTTACCTTGGTTTGACCTTCCAAAATGTAACACCTCACACTTTCCCACGGTAAATTCTATCTGCCATTTTCTGGCCCATTTTTCCAGTTGGTCCAGATCTCTCTGCAAGCTTTGAAAGCCTTCCTCGCTGTCCACAACGCTTCCAATCTTAGTGTCATCAGCAAACTTGCTGATCCAATTCACCATATTATCATCCAAATCATTGATGTAGACAACAAACAACAATGGTCCCAGCACAGATCCCAGAGGCACACCACTAGTCACAGACCTCCAGTCTGAGAAGCAATCATCCACTACCACTCTCTGTCTTCTCACATACAGCCAATTTCGAATCCAATTTACAACCTCTCCATGGATACCAAGTGTCTGAATCTTCTGAACTAACCTCCCATGTGGGACCTTGTCAAAGGCCTTACTAAAGTCCATGTAGACAACATCCACAGCCTTTCCTTCATCTACTTTCTTGGTAACCTCCTCGAAAAACTCTACAAGGTTCGTTAAACACGACCTACCATACACAAAGCCATGCTGACTATCCTTAATCAGCCCTGGGCTGTCCAAATAATTATATATCCGATCTCTCAGAATGCCTTCCAATAACTTACCTCCTAATGATGTCAGGTTCACTGGCCTGTAATTACCTGGTTTACTTTTGGAGCCTTTTTGAAACAACATGTCTTCCTTCTTCCTTAACCGAGGTTTTCCACCCACAGTTGTTGACAGGGCCCTCAACCACCTCTGCCCACACACCTTCCTCTCCCTCCCAGGACCATGATAGGGTCCCCCTTGTCCTAACTTTTCACCCCACCAGCCATCGCATTCAAAGGATCATCCTCCACCATTTATGCCAACTCCGACATGATCCCACCACCAAACACATCTTCCCTTCACCCCACCCTTGTCAGCATTCCATAGGGACCGTTCCCTCTGGAACACCCTGGTCCACTCTTCCATCACCTCCAACACCTCAACCCCCTCCCACGGCACCTTCCCATGCAATCATAGAAGGTGTCATGCAACACCTGCTCCTTTACTTCCCCTCTCCTCACCATCCAAGGGCCCAAACACTCCTTTCAACTGAAGCAATGCTTCACTTGCACCTCCTTCAATTTGGTCTACTGCATTAACTGCTCCCAATGCAGTCTCCCCTACACTGGAGTGACCAAACACAGACTGGATGACCACTTTGCAGAACACCTTTGGTCTGTCCGCAAGCATGACTCAGACCTCCTGTCGCTTGCCATTTCAACATCCCAACCTGCTCTCATGCCCACATGCCCATCCTTGGCTTGCTGCAATGTTCCAGTGAAGCTCAACGCAAACTGGAGGAACAGCACCTCATCTTCCGACTAGGCACTTTACAGCCTTCCGGACTGAATATTGAGTTCAACAACTTCAGACCATGAACTCCCTTCTCCGCCTCCTTTTTGAAACCCTCCTTTTTCTCTTATTTATTTATATTTTTATCTTTTATTTATTTCCCCCCACAAATTTTCATTTTAATTATTTTTTATATTTATTTCCATCTTTATTCATTGTTTTATCCCCAACTTTTCACCTTTTCGATCTTTTTCCCACCACGATCCCCTCCTTCCACCCCACGCCCCCTAGAGCCATCTGTCACTTTCCAGAGTGCTCACCCTGGTCCTGCCAATACCACATTCTGCGTTCCACTCTTAATGTCACCATTAGTACCTCCTTTAGCCAGTACCACCACTATTAACAACCCTTTGACCTTTTGTTTATGACATCTTTTGCAATCTCTCCTTTGCCTCCACCTATCACTGGCCTTCTATCCAGCTTCACCTGTTCCACCCCCCTTAAACAGTATATATTTCACCACATTTCTACTGCCCTTTAGCTCTGAAGAAGAGTCATATGGACCCGAAACGTTAACCCTGTCTTTCTCTCCACAGCTGCTGTCAGACCTGCCGAGTTTCCCAGCAATTTTTGTTTTTGTTTCAGATTTCCAGCATCTGCAATATTTTGCCTTAATGCTACTTTCCCAACCTTGTGATAAAAAGCAAGATGGGAGGAGGGTACCTCCTTTGAGGCGTCCCCTCTGTGCACCAGAGGCACACCACCAAGATGGAATTATACTGCAGTTTGGTGTCAATATGAAGTAGAAACTGACTTGCAGCAGTGCTAAAATTTCAATATCAACACATTCATGTCAGAAAGAATTGTAAGAGAATGCTGTTGGAATTTTTAATGTGAAAGTGGTGCTACTTGGGATGAAACTGCGTTCCTGTGAAGCATCTTTGAATATTTTACTCCTTTAAAAGTTTTATACAAATACAAGTTGTTGTTGTTGCTGAAAAGTTCGATTCAGATCGAGTGAAAGAGGGAGTGGGGCTGTGAATATTCTATAACATTCTGAACATGTCAGTCTGTTCTGGTGGCATTTCCATTTTGTATGTTAAGAGAAGCTTCATAAATTTCTTCCAGGCTGACTGTGGCATTAGGTGCAGCCCCACCATCCTGTCAGCTTATGGTGAATTTAAGGACTGGGGATAAGCCTGTACCTCCCAGCAATGGATATGAGACTATAAAGAATATTACTATCTGTGAAAGCAGTGAAATCCATGAATGCCAAGTGTGTCAAGAATGCGTCACACTCTTTAGTACAACAACTAACATTACTGATTAGCTGTTTCTCTCTTTCTCTCAAAGTAAAATGAGTAATGCTAGTTAGTAACATTGCGAGTAGTAAGAATCTGGGCCAGAACCTTCGCATTGGTGAGCGGGAGCGGGCCCCGCTCGCCAATGTGTAAAATGACGCGCGGTGACTTCAGGCATGTGTCGCGACATCACCACGCGTTATTCAATCTTCAGTTCGGTGGGCGCGCACCGGAGTTGGCTGCACGCCCGCCAAACTGTCAAAGGCCTATTAAGGCCATATAGGTACCAATTAGAATAATTAATTGAGCTGCTCGTCCAACCTTAAGCCCAGGCGGCTTTTGCATTTTACCATGAAACCCCATCCACAGGCGGATCATTTTTAATAACATTCATAGACATGTCCCAGCTCATTGGACACTGTCACATGAGGAGACATGTCTTGAAATTTTTTTTCCCATTATTTGAATTTTTAAAAATCAAACTAATCTCCCTGAGGCAGCTCTGTGCCTCAGGAGGGCACAGAAGAGTGCAGGCCCCAGCTTAGCCTACACACCCCGCCCGCACAGGGAGCGCTCAGCGCTTCCAGGTGCGCGTCACGCTGGGCGGGCTTTAATTGCCCCACCCACGTAAAATGGCAAAGCGCAGACAATCACGGGCGGTAATCAGCTGCACGCCCACCCGCGCCTGTTCCCGCCCAATCTGCCCAACGGGGAGAATATTCTTCCTGGGGAGTTCTCCACCACAATGAGTAGTTGAGGCAGCTCGTGTGGATGCATTTAAAGGGAAGTTAAATAAATAAATGAGGAAGAAAGGAATAGAGGGATATGCAAGCAGGATAGAGGAAAAGAAGTTGGTGAAGGCTCAGGTGGAGTAACACCAGCCTTCCAGACTTAATATTGAGTTCAACAATTTCAGATCATGAACTTTCACCTCCATCCCCACCCCCTTTCTGATTCCCCTTTTCCCAATAATTTATAATGTTTTTGCAACTATATTTTTTTCTTTTCCCTCCTATTTTTAAATTTATTTCCATCTATTGTTTCATCTCCACCTTTTAGCCCATTTCAATCCCTTCCCCCCACCCTACCCGCACTAGGGCTATCTGCCACTAGTTTGCTTCCCTTAATGTCCCCATTAGCACATCCTTTAGATAATATCAGCACCGTCAACACCCCTTTGTCCTTTTGTCTGTCTCTTCTTGGCCTCCACCTATCACTGGCCCCCTATCCAGCTCTACCTTTCCCACCAGCTTCTACCAGCTTATATTTTATCTCATTTCTATATGTCTTAGTTCTAACAAAGGGTCATACAGACTAGAAACGTCAACTGTATCCCTCTCCGCAGATGCTGTCAGACCTGCTGAGTTTTTCCAGCTATTTTTGTTTTTGTACCAGTGTAGACTAGTTGGGCCAAATGGCCTGTTTCTCTGTGTTGTAAATTCTATATAATACAATTCAAAGAAAGTTGTTACTTCCTGTATGGTGATACAGTTCTGATGAAGGCATTTTCCGGCCCTCCGGTGGTGGGTTGCCCCAGTGGGTACGACAGGCCATTCAAACTTCCATTCGCTTCTGCAGGACCTTGTGTGGGATTTTCCGGCACCTCTTTACAGATGCTGACTCACCTGTTGTGTATTTCCATGTCTATCCTTTTGCTCAAGATACCTCTATCTGAAGAACATTACTAATTTTTCAGACTTCTTTTGCCAAGGGATGAATCAGTACTTGCATTCCAGATTATCAATCCGAATTTATTTCCCATTTCTTCACAAATTCACTTTGAGGCAAAAACCTTTCTTGTGATCCTGTGTTCCTACAATATCTGGGCGTGAATTTTACAATCCCCCGCCAGTGGGTTTTTTGGCGGGTGGGGTTGAGCATGAAATTTCAGGGATGGGATTCCCTCTGGGTTCCTGCCTGCCCTGACCACAAAGTGATTTTATGATGGGGCAGGCAAAGCCTCAGATGGGACGGCTGCCCTTAGGTCAGTTGGCACTTGTAGAGAGAAGAGAGAGGATTTGGCTTTTCAGATGTGTATCATTTATCAACGTCATGATGAAGGGGACACAGCAAAAATAGCATAACTTGCCTTTTGCCTTTACAGGTGCCGATTAGCCTGCTGTGTATTTCTAGAATGTTCTGTTTTTATTCCAGATTTTGCAACGCTTGCAGTTCTTCCATTTTATTTTCAGATGCACTTAAATGCCTTTTGAAGGGTTTAAGGGTGTGCCAAAGTAGCATTACACTGGGTCTTCACCACCGGCACTGTAATCTGGCAGAGTGGATTGCCCTGCTGTTGTTGAAATCATTAGAATGAGAATCAAGTGGATTTTATGACAGGTGACTGGCCTCTACCAAAATACTTACCCAGGCAGTGAAGGTGAAAATTTACCTCAATATGTTCAGACCCAATAAAATATTCCATTTCATTTATGATGAATATTTATGAACGGATTATTAAGTTACTCAAGAATAGTAGTGACTGGATGGATTACCTTGTCTTGGAAATTGGGCGATTTTAAGACACCAATGAAACCTAATGTTGTACAACAGACCATTAGACCAATGGTTATCGGAAACTTTGGAGAGTTTCTGGTTAGACAGCGTCTCAGGGAGCTCTGGAGCCATTAGAAATCCTTTGTAGAGTACAAAACCTATTCCAGCTTTAATATTAACAGTGGGGTTGGCAATATGTAAATTATTTTGAAATTCTTGAACCAGGGAGGAAGTGTGAATTAAAAGTCCTATAAAAAATAGGGTAAGCTACTGTACTCTCTCCAGTGGCTGCTTATTAATTGGTTTTAATAAAGTTATTTTATAATTTATAGCCTGAAACATCTACTTCAATTCTTCTGCCATCCTGTAGTCTAAGATTGTGAAAGATCTTGCGTTTATACACAGTAGGCTAACCACATCAGCAATCTGGGCAGTGCAAGAGTACCAGGTATTGTATGTGTAAGGTTACTGTTTGATTGGCTCGCTACAGGAATTATCCTTGCTATGTGGATGAGAAAAGTAGTGCAGGAAAATAAAAACGCCATGCAAATGCAACAAAAAGGAAAATCAACATTCATTTCTGTTTTAGTGGGATGCAAGGAGTTAATTATTCATTGTAGTTATCTTGGGGAAAAACAACAATCATCAAATTATTTTACTTTCCCATAACTCTCCTTTAAGTTCCCCATACTCAGCCATTTTCCACCCTAAATATTATCAGAGATTAGACCTAAAGGGTTATTTTGCCAATGAGCTCTGCTGATGTGGAGCCTCACCC
This sequence comes from Carcharodon carcharias, assembly GCF_017639515.1. Lineage (NCBI taxonomy): Eukaryota > Metazoa > Chordata > Chondrichthyes > Lamniformes > Lamnidae > Carcharodon > Carcharodon carcharias. Next base: position 26,374,181 of record NC_054472.1, on the reverse strand, counting down.
TTCGAGAATGCATGTCAGGAAATTGTGGATGTGTTCCCCACAACATTTGCTGCACACATTATTTAGTAGACCCTTCAGCATGAGTATTAGTTTCGATTACAGTGTGTAGTAAATCTTCCTACCCTTTCTCTCAAAAGCACATCTCTTTCATACCTGCGTGGTTTTCCTATTTAGCTGCAGGTTTTATATTGGTTTTACAGCAGTCCAACTGCAGGGTTACTTGTGATATTACATTTTTTTTAACAGTAAGTGACTTTGCAGTTGTCAAGTTAAGCCACTGACTGATGTTCTTACATGTGACTGCATAATTATCATTCAAGGCTCCCTAGTCTGCAATCTTGAGCAGCATTAGCTCTATTCCAGACCTGAAAATGACACCTGGAACGAGCTTACGCAAGTAACTCATTGTAATCATAGCTTTCATTCAATCTAATAAACCTCAGTCAGATTAATGGAAGGAACTAAAACAGGGTTAGAATAATTATATTAAAATCATTGGTCCTGAAATTGCAGAAGCCCGGAGGGCAATTTTGCTCTGGACTTCCTGTCTGGAAATTTGGGCAGAACCTGGATCAGCCAGAGTTCATTTTTTCCTGGGACAAGTTGAAAATCCCCAGCACTTTCAAAGGCGGTCTCATCGTGAACTGCATCTTATGACATACTTATCCCATTTACGCCCTTAGCAAAGCTGATTGCTTGTGGGTCATGGGAACCTGGACTTGTTCAGTTGGGAATTCGGAAATCCTAGGGCGACATTACAATGTAATTGATCACAGACTGATGAAATTCATCGGCCAAGCTGCTAGCAATGCTTTTAAGTAGGTTTGTTTTTGAAGCCCAGTGGGTCCACTGATGCAATGTCAAGCTGTCAAAGGTTCCCTTGCTGGTCCTGGGGACAGCTCTGCTTCTCCTGGTCCACATGGAGTGCTGAAAGAGGCACTTAACTCGTGGAGCTGGCAATTCCCACTGCTGTTACACTGCTGAGTTTCCCCACTCCAGGAAATTCTTGCAGCACTGAAATTTCCGATCAATTTAAATATGCGAATTAAACATCCTGCCTCTCCTCTGTGGTATATTTGGTCACCCCAGTATCGACCACTGTAAAAAGGTGGCGGACACATGCAAGGAGCATTGGAATTGTGATCCGGATATTGAATTTTTTTTGCCAATCCCTCTATCCCTGTTTCCCGCCCACCAAACCTCTCCTGCTTGTTTTGACTGGGGAAAGGTTCAAGATCAAGCCTCATCTAAATCAAGCGAAAATCTTTAACCAAAACAATGATCTTCTAATTAACATAAATAAGGAACAAAATCAATGGAGATTTGGTACATTGTGCATACAGTCATATATTCACATTAAAGCAGTTAAAATCAATATAATCATTTCACTGTGACAAAGTTCTTTGATTTAGCATGTGAAAAGGAGCAAGGCAATACCATTAACTTTCTCTAACACTTTTCCAACACTCTAGTTAAGAAGGATAAACTCTGAAAAATCTCCTATCAAGGTGATATCAATCTGACAGTGGATATGGCAGAGAAATCTTTTATCATTAAGTCCTCCCAGTTTCGGAAAGTGAGGAGTCTCCCAGGAAAGGTCAGCTGGCATCAAGTAGGATAAATTGAGCTGTGGGGGATCTGCTAACTAAGTGTATTAAAATCCCTTCTCTGTCTGTTAGGTTCTGTGGAAAGATCACTGAAGCATGATATTGTCTTACTGTTGTAGGTGATATCTTCTGCGTTGCTGCTGGTAGACATTTCTTCTTTATCTCTTTTGCACAGAGACTGCACTAATATATCTTCAGGCTGGCGTACAGACCTACTGGTTTCAACACCATTGGACCATATGTTTCCAATATCACAAAAAAAACCTGTCACCTCTAGGGCATTCTAGCAACTGAGTTTTCTCCATAAGAATTTAATCACAATATTGTCCTCTGCACCCTTCAGCAATTCAAATGGCTAATCTTAACAGCAAGCTAATCACCTTTTGCTTTCTCTGTCCCCCTTAGCTTGTGGCCAAATAGTAAGTTGCAGTTAATCTTCCACTTGGTTGATTCCATTTGAAGCCTGTGACCCTTGTAGGTAATAGCAAATAGTCTGGAGCAGCCCACTTATATTCATCTTTTATTGATGTTGTTGCCTATCACAGAAAAATTGCAAAATGATTATAACATTTTTCATTCTAGTACAATCTGTTTTCTGTTCACCTTAATATCGGTTGTGTCAACAAATCTAAACTTTAGCTAATAATCATAATTGCCATCGCATGAAGCCCATCTCCTGGTATTCCGTTTCTTTGAATTCATTCTGACCTGTAAGACTAAACACTGTGGCTACCTCAAGATCATAATCATGCTTTTCCTTTGTGTTTCATTCTGACTTTTTCTATGTCCACACAAAAATGAATAAGAACAAGGGCCAGCAAAGGGAACTTATCATATGTTAATAGTTTTCAAATGTATTCATGCAAGAAAACATCATCACCTCTGCTCCCTACATGTTATTCTAGTGTAACAGTGAAATGAATTCCTAATTCACCCATGGTCAAATCATTCAGCGCACAAATCAGACCCTTTACAACCTTAGATAGAAAATAGGCCTGTCTCAGTTAAAGAAGTCCCGAGTATTATAAGAAATCTTTCAATCTGTATATATTGATATGGACGGGGGGGAGATGTGGGATAATTTCTTCCTTTTTCCCACCTCTAGATTGACTGCAACAAGATGTATTTTAGAGGAGTGTTTTAAACCTCTTGAGCAATGCGACTTTTAAGAGCAGACATGAAACAGGCATTCTGATAAGTTTAAAACAAAATAAAGAATAAAAGTTTATATCTCACAATACCCAAAAATGTATGCAACAAACATCCACTCCTTAGTCACACATAAGTAAAGGTGATTTCCAGAAATCTAACATGCACTTAGATTAATTAAAGTCCCAAAAGTCAGCATTACTCTGTTTCTTGAAGAAGGTCACTGAAAGCTTTGCAGGCTTTGAAATTCTCTTTCTGTTGTTGGGGGAAGAAAAAATGAAGGTCAGACAAACTTACAGCATTAGCAGGTTTCTGACTTTTCAGTCAAAGTTATGGTCAAGCTTCTTTAGTGAAGAAATATAATCTTTCAGGTAAAACAAATTAGCCCCTCTTCTACTGCACATTTTTCTCTTGTGCTGGGTGATATGGATTCCCTCTGGTCTTCATATTGCATACTAGACATCTCTGGGCTGTCCTTAGAATAAATAAGATATTTGCTACCTCAAGCCAGTTTCTTTCATGTGACAACAGTATTGATGTTTTCCATGGTCCACACATAATCAGTTGAAGACAAATGTAATTGTCACACAATGGGGAAAGAATGACACAATTTGCACCTTCTCTTGATAAAGTGGTCTCTTCACACCCCTCTTTGCATTTGAGTTTCTGTAAATATCCAGAGAAAAGTACCTCTAAATTCCACAAGTGATTTTGCATCCTGATGTCTTTTCAATGGAAGGTCCTCCACAAAGACATTTACATTTTAATGGCTTTCTAGAGGCATGGTCAGACATGAGTTAATCCTTGTCTGTGTCGAAACCACAAAAGAAGTCATCTGACATCCCGGAACCTATTTTAAGGTAACTTGTCCATATCTTATGCTCCTTTTAAAAAGTTAAGTATCCACCTTCCTAATAAATCTTATGGGCATATGATGCGACCATAACAATATATGTTATATATATATATATATATATAGATAGTAAAAAATAATATTCCTTACTCCAAAACAGAAAATGCTGGCCTCGTAGAAAGCTGCCCATAAGGATCTGGCTTTCTCTGTGGCATAGATTTCACCTTTCTCACAATATAAGTTTCATGCCAGGGTCAGCTATAGGGATCACTGGCATCCTGGCTGATTGGCTCTGGTGTTCGCCCAACTTATGGGTGTTTCAGTGAAGATCCTCAACCTCAGGCCTACTGCAGTTCCAACATTGGCCACTGCTCCCGATGGTGCTGCTGTTACAGAAGAGCTGCCAACCTCTGATTGGCTGGCAACTCTAGGGCGTAGAACATTCTTCCTGTAGGACCCAAGAACCTTGACACCAGGCAACAGACTGCCTGATTGGGATTAATTCCCTTTGGGACTCTCGAAAATGGCTGCAGTGGGATTGCTATCAGCTCTCCAGCTGGTGCAAAGGCCCACTGCCTCGCCCATTAAATTCTACCCATTTGTAGGGGACAGTAGAGGGTTGGTGTGTGGGGGTTGGGAGGGGGGGGGCGGTTGATGGTGGAGCGGGGGGTTGCACTCAGGAATGCAATGAGCATGGGAATTTAAATCAATGATCTCCCAACCTGCTAGAGACAGCAGTCAGTGGAGGAATCCCTGATTCTAGGAAACTCCAAGCCATTCAGGAAGGTTGGCAAAGTTGCATATACCATTCCTATCCCTATTGCTCTGATTTTTGAAGAAAGCTGAGAAGAATAAATGGAGTATGCCTGGCAGGTGTTGCTATACCTGCTTGCCCGGATCCTCACAGCAGAAGCTACAGGTAGAAATAAACAAACCTCCATCTGTTACTTTGGAAATGTGTTCTTGCATTTAGCCTCTTTCTACATCTCCCTAAACTCTCCAAAGATATACCATCACCTACAAGATTTAAAGTTTCAATGGACTCACAAAGCTCATGATGTTTCAATCAGGTAAAACCTTCTCCCAACACTTTTTTTAAAAAAAATCTCTGCACTTATAACATCTTAACTAAAGCTAGATTCTTAAAAATCCCACCTTTTCCTGCCACCCCCATGGTGCCTCTTTGGTAGCTGTGTATTACATAGACACCCTTAATTCTAGTTTATCTTTCTTTTGGTTTCCACCTCAGCTGGCTGCTGCATGAATACTGATATCTTAGAATTGAGATAGCTGTCTCCTCCCTTAAGATGAATCCTAAAATAGACTTACTGTGAGATGTGTTGTTTCTGTTCCAGTTTGCAGACCCAGGTCCTGTACTTACTGCCAGGTGTGCAATTATTAGAAGGGTGATGGGCATGTTTTCATGAGCGATGGCATCATTATCTGTGCCTATTCCAGCATACTGCTGCTACTGGGCAATGTCTCAACATGGCCACTCATTGCCATGATAACAGATTTAAAGGCTTCAGCAAGAACAGTGAAATGCTCTCTCAAGATTTTCAGTGAACAATCTCCAAGACACATCGAAGCTAAAAGGGATTGCCCAATCCACTTTGGAATCCATGCCCCTATCACAGCAATTTGGACAACAGTGTGAAGTTTCCACCATGGAAACATCCCCTACAGAAGCCCTTGGAGTTGGACAGCATGTTGCAAAACCATCATAAAAGGCAGTACCCATGCAAACTTCTACCTGAGCTGACTGCTATCTATAGCATCAGCTTGGCCCAGCCCCAATGACAACATCTTGCTTTGAAAAAAAAACAGCTTCCAAAAGATCCAGATTCCCCAGCTCATCAGCTGAGCAGAGATAGCAAATTCAACCTCTTCTGTAATGGTCTTTGTATGATCCAATGCACTCCCCTCAGTCTCTAAATCCCATCAGAATTGATGTATTTGAGGAGCTGCTGTTTGGGAGGAAAGGAGGCGTGACAGAGGCTTTCTTTACCTTTATCTTAGGGGATGTGCAACCCTGAAAAGTTTGCACTAATTGCCCCATCACCAGTTGCCTTGAGAAGGTGGTGATGCACTTCAGCATGAATCATCATATGCTTTGTATTGATGCTACTTCCAATGGTGGTGTTAGATAGGAAATTCCAGGCTTTTGACCCAGTGACAATGAAGGAAGGGTAACCTCTGTGCATTCAGGATGGTGTTTAACTTGCAGGCGATGGTGTTCTCGGAATGATGTTGGTGCTCTTGTCCTTCCTGATGACTGAGCTTGCAGGGAAAGGGAGGTGTTGTCAAAGCAACTTTGTTGAGTTGCAGCAATGCATCCAATAAATTGTCCATTCTGCGACCATAGCACACTTTAACAACATCTTGAAGACCATGGATATGAAATTTTAATATTAATGCAATGTTCGGTGCGGCTATACTTTTCTTTCCTTTGGTGACAGGTAGACCAGAAACCTTGGTTTATTTTGCATTGCTTGCCCTCTCTTGAAAGGCACTTACTTGCCTTGTGGAATTATCCAATAACGGGTAAGACATCAAATTTAGGGCACGTCTGTGCCACTGAGTCAAGATCACTGAGAATGAGGATGAAACGATTTGATACTGGGTTCTTCATATCAACAAGGGAGTTTTATTTATTTCTCTGGGCAGGATTTTAACCTAAGTGCAAGGACAGCATTTTTCCCCATGAGACACCAAGTTCCCATTTGAAAAGTTGATACTTGCAAGAACATTGGAGAGACTGTATCTTGCGCATTGTGTAATAAAGTCACGATTGTATTCTGTTTTTTACTGAAAATACATTTTCAGCACCTTAATTGGATAAGCACTGTGGGAGTAGGAAAACAAATGTAAAATTGTCAACACTGTTAAACAACTCAAACACAGTACAGAAAATAGAAATTAATTTATTCTTCAACACCTACATCGTTGGGTATGATATCCACTGCAGTTCCTGGCAGAGCAATAATTTCCATAATTTCTGAATATTTTATGGAGAAGTTGTTTTCTTCAGAACAAACAGAAATATATCGTAGAGATTTCTAAATTATGTTTAGATCCTCAAGAGATAAACTGACCAGATTAAAGTTAAAACATAGTTGGATAAAATTTTGTCTGAGTACACTCTGAATATGTAGCAAACAAAAAAGAAAGGCCTGCACTTATATAGCGCCTTTCACGACCTCAGGATGTCACAAGGCGCTTCATAGCCAATTAATAACTTTTGAAGGGTAATCACTGATATAATGTAGAAAACGCAGCAGCCAGCTTGTGCACAACAAGTTCCCACAACAGTAATGTGATAATGTTCCTTCACTGTCGCTGGGTCACAATCCTGGAGTTCCCTCCGGAACAGCACTGTGGGCGTACCTACACCATATGGGCTGCAGCGGTTCAAGAAGGCGGCTCACTAACTCCTCAAGAGGGATAGGCAATAAATGCTGGCCTAACCAGCGACACCCACATCCCGTGAAAGAATAAAAAAAAACAAGATAATCTGTTTTATTTATAATGTTGACTGAGGGATTAAAAATTGACCTGGACACCTGGCTTGTATTCAAAACCTTCTGAATCAGAAGCAAGATTACAAGCGACCGAGCCACAGCCCGAGAATCAATGGAAACTGGTCCTCGGGTCTCATCAACATGCTCAGGCCAGTTATTGAAGTTTGTCTCACCTCCACAGTTGGCTCTCCTGAGGGTAGGCAACAATGTCAGGAAGCTGGCTCGCTGCCAGCAGCCCTTGGCTAAGTCCCTGGTTGTGGGGAAGGGAGGGGGTGTGATGGTTGCATGGCGGTATTAGAATGGGTCCTTTGGCAGGTATTGGGCCCCTAAATAACATTTTGAGGTAGCATTTGACATGCATTGTGCCCCTTTTGCACCCAGAAAATGGGCTGAACACATACTAAACATAAACAAAAACACCTGGAAAAACTCAGCAGGTCTGACAGCATCCGCAGAGAGGAACACAGTTAACATTTCAAATCCGCATGACTCTTCATCAGAACTAAGGAAAAATAGAAAAGAGGTGAAATATAAGCTGGTTTAAGGTGGGGTGGGACAAGCAGAGCTGGATAGAGGGCCAGTGATAGGTGGAGATTGCCAAAAGATGTCATAGACAAAAGGACAAAGAGGTGATGAACACATACTAATTGTGACGCTGTAAGTCAGCAATGGATCCTGACTTAAAATATCTAATTATAACCCATTAGCTTCCATTAGAATGGGTAGAATGGCACACTGTTGTTCCCACAACCGTCCTGTACAAGGTTCAATCATGACTTTCTATGGGGGATTTGACAATTATCTGAAGAGAAAACATTTCCAGGACTACAGGGAAGGAGCAAGGGAGTGAAACTAGCTGAGTTGTTCTTGCAGAGAGCTGGCATAGCACAAGGGGCCGAATGGCCTCCTTCCATACTGTAACCATTCTATGATTTAAAGAACACTTTTGTTGGTCCCCCTCTTCTTCTCCAAAGCACAGAAAAAAGTTTCTTCCATGGGGAAATCAGAACGCCATTCCTTTTCAAATCTGGATTCTCTGAACTTAGGCCTGTTTTTGAGGCAAATCTAATCATAAAATATGCTGTTGCATATGCACTAGGAATTCAATAAGAATTAACGCTGCTAGTGATTTTTTTTTTTGGAGTTTGAATGTTAACATTTTCTCTGATGAACAGTGAAAACAACTTTTCTAAACCTTTAAGGGCACAGCTTAGTTAATTCCAAGGCAAGATTCAGAAAGCTCTTACATCTCCTTCTCGATACAAGTACCAGAAGACAAATGCTTTGTAGTTCGCTACATATATCAGAAATGCATTTATTTTAAATAAGCTATAAAGCCCTACTTACCTCTATTCAGCAGAATTACCTTGTTTCCCTGCACTCTGACACACAAAGCAAAACTATGCATTTTTTTTGTGGAAACATCAATAATGTGGTCTCTGCTGCCAGAGAAACTCAATATACTGGAATGCAAATCCAAGTAGTTGCTTAAAGGAAGCTGTTTATTTGAAGTCTCAAAAATGGTTGTTCTCAAATTCTGCATCATGCACTTAAGAAGAACAAAGTCTTGAGTTTGGCCATATGTCCATGTTTGCTGAGTTGGACAGTGAATTCTACAATCTTTATGTTCAGAGAATAAGGATACACTTGAGGGGGTTGGCAGAGGGGTGGCGTTTCCTCAAGCAAGTTCCCTGTGTAAAATTGATCTTCAGAAAATATCTCTAAACAAATCCTTTCCCACAAGCTTTCCGACACAGAACTGCAAAGTATTTGTCTTCTGTACTTGCACCAAGAAGGAGATGCAAGACCTTTCTGAATTTTGTCTTGGAATTAACTAGGATGTGCTATTAAAGGGTCAGAAAAGTTGTTTTCCCTTTTCATTTCTGACACGGTGGGGTCCACATTTCACATCCAAACATCGGCAAGCTGCCCCCCAATAACACGCTGGATCCCAACTCAGCCAAAGGGGTGACAACTTTTGGCTCAGGGAGGCTCTACACTTGGCTCTGGCCATTTGCCGTCACTTGTGTTGCAGGAAGTGGACAGAGGTGTTCCCCCTTACTAAAAGAGCACGATACTCCCAGAAATGGCACAGATCTGGCACAACCTGGGAGTCAGAGTTACAGCAAAAGATTGATGAAACATGTGATCAAATGCTTCTCATTCAGCTAACTGTAGGAATCATAAAAAGAATAAGCTTGGACAGGCTCAACCCAATTCTCAGCAAGCATAAAAGCAAAGGGGAAAAAGACATAAGCCTAATGTGGCACTCATTGGCTTCCCATTCACCTAAGCTCAGAAGGATGTTGAGAGTGGGAAATAATAAGATTCACAATGGTACAATAGGTGGATGCTCTTCTGAAGTTGATGTACATTTGCAGCAGATCAAAGAGAAATTTACCACATGTCCAAAGCACATAATAATTGACCTGAGGTTGTGTGATTGTGTGATATTGAAACTAGTGATGGGAGTCACTGCATTGGAGTGCTGCTTTGGGCTGCATTAGAGTGCTTCAGTTGGAGTTTGGTGAGAGAGGAACCTTTAAGGTTAATTTCAATCTAAAGTCTAATCTTTCTTTAATTCAGCAACTAACTAAAAGTTGCTCTTTGGGTTGGGAGAAGGTGAATTTTAGCACAGCTTTAAAACAGGGGTCATACAGGCTCTGCTTGCAGCTGCACCTAGTAAATTAGTTAACTGGCTTAAACAATTTTTCAGACACTAGATTCAGACAGCATAAAGCAAACCATCAACAGTGCTGCTTTGGTCTGCATTAGAGTGCTTCAGTTGGAGTTTGGTGAGAGATGGAGTTTAGTGAAGAGGGAAGGAGGTGATGCTTTTATTTCTACCTTTCCACAGTAAGAAGAGCCGCGGCCTTGGTAAGCAGGACCTGGAAGGTATTTCTTCTGTCCTTAATATTCTCTAAACTGGAGGAAATAAAAGTAAAGGGAGTAATGTAAGGGTAAGTCATGGCAGGGCAGCTCGGCCAAGTGGAATGGTCCTCCTGCACAAATTAGGAAGTCAGGGACACTTTCAGTGTCCAGGACAACCAGGTGTGCAGGAAGTGTCTCCAGCTGCAGCTACTCAAAATCCATGTTTCAGAGCTGAGGCTGCGCCTGTAGTCACTGTGGAGCATCCGCAAGGATGAGATCTTCATGGATAGCACATACAGTGAGGTTGTCACACTGCAGGTAAAGAGTGTACAGGCAGATAGTGAATTGGTGACTGTCAGACAGAATAAAAGCACTAGGTAGGTAGTACAGGAGTCCCTTGAGTCCATCATCCTCTTGTTTTGGTGTGGCAGATGATGTGTGCCAGGCAGATCAAACCCACGAGGGAAACTTGATCGTGGTATTGCAATGGTTTTACAATTTGTATTTATTTTGAGATGTGTGCACTGAATTTGGAAGTAGTAAATCCACCAAGGCTTTTAGAAATTTTTTCCAAAACTAAATTAAAATATTTGTTAACAAAAGGAAAGATTTCAAGCACATACATAGGGCTACAAAATGACTAGTATAATAACTCCTAAAATTCCGAATTAACCTGACTCCCAGTTACACCCTCTTTAATGCAATGGTCCAAAAATACATTTTTAGATTTTAAACAGTTCCAGCAAATTAACACAATACCCTGGACAGGGGAATAACAAATGACTTTTCTCCATTTGCAGTTTCTGCGGATAGCAGGCTTGTGCACAAATGCTGGAGGCTTCACTAAGGCTATTTCACACACTTCTGTTAGATTTCACAATGCGTTCCTCTGACACATAGCCTCATTTTCCTTTAGATACATTTTTTCTCTTAATATGTATATTCTATTGTCTCATAAGTCTTTGGGCAGAATTTTGCCCTTGGTGGGTGTGCGGGCCCCACCAGCTCGGCAGCTTGTGGACAACCAACCCCCGCCACCAAAACGGGGCCTGCTGCCATTTTGAGTGGGCAAGCCAATTAAGGCCCGTCCAGTGGCCTTACCGACAGGAAGCGCTATGCTTCCCTAAATCGCAGACAGGAAAATTCAGGCCTTTGAAACTGAATCTCTATCGTAACATAAAAACTTTCATGTTGCTACTATTTATTGCCTCGGGAAAAACAAACACATCCTTAGCATGCTTGTCTGGCTATTTGTAAACAGATTGAGATTCCTCTGAAATCCAAATCCCCTTTCACCTATCTAAAAATGCTAACTCCCTTCACACCTTACATGTTAAGACCCCAACCATGTTTACCTACTTAGCATTTTAAAAAGACCTCTGCACCTTAATTCTTTTGATCAATTCAACTTGCAGTCTGCTTGGCTACAAAATGTAATTAAATCACACAGAGAAAAATATAAACCCCCAAAAACTTACTTTACAATAAGTCACAATAATTTTATGAAAATTGTTGTACTTTGATGACACTCTCCAACAGATTTTCCAATTTGGTTACTGCTGGGGGAAATGGTTTCTTAGGGGAATGCAGCAAGAACCAAGTCCATGGCACCATGAGTGGCTCAGCTGCACAGAGTGGGGAAAAAGAGTGGGAAAGCAATAGTGATAGGGGGTTCTATCGTAAGGGGGACAGGTAGGTGTTTCTGTGGCCACAGGTGTGACACCAGGGTGGTACGTTGCCTCCCTGGTGCCAGGGTCAAGGATGTCACTGTGCGGCTGCAGGACATTCTGAAGGCGGAGGGTGAACAGTCAGAGGTTGTGGTCCATAATGGTACCAATGACATAGGTAAAAAGAGGGATGAGGACCTAAAGCAAAATATATCGAGCTAGGAAATAAATTAAAAAGCAGGACCTCAAAGGTAGTAATCTTAGGATTACGCATAGTGACACGTGCTAGTGAGACCAGGAATAGGCGAATAGACCAGATGAATACATGGCTGGAGAGATGGTATAGGAGGGTGGGATTTAGATTCCTGTGGCACTAGGATCGATTCTGGGTAAGATGGGACCTGTACAAGGTGGATGGGTTGCACCCCAGCTCGAGACCAATATCCTGGCAGGGGTATTCATTAGTGCTGTGGGGCAGAGGATTGGCAGGGGGATGGGAACCTGAGTGGGGAGACACAAGAGAGGAATACAAAGATAGGAATGGAAGACAGAAAAGTAGAAAGCAAAAGTGGAAGGCAGAGGAATCAAGGGCTAGCAGCAAATAGGGCCATAGTACAAAAGAAATGTGTAAAAATGTTAAAAAGACAAGTCTAAAGGCACAGAGCATTTGCAATAAGGTGGATGAATTAACAGTGCAAATAGATGTAAACAGCCATAATATGATTGTGATTATGGAGACATGGCTGCAGGGTACCCAAGGCTGGGAACTGAATATCTAAGGGTACTCAATATTTGGGACGGACAGGCGAAAAGGAAAAGGTAGCTTTGTTAGTTAAGGATGAAATCAATGCCATAGTGAGAGAGGATATTGGCTCAGGAAATCAAATGTAGGGTGGAGCTAAGAAGCAACAAGTATCAGAAAACATTAGTGGGAGTTGTTTGTAGGCCTCCAAACAGTAGTGATAAGGTAGGGGACGGCATTAAACAGGAACTTAGAGATGCATGTAACAAGGGTGCTTCAGTAATCATGGGTCACTTTAATTTACATATAGACTGGGCAAACCAAATTAGCAGTAATACTGTGGTGGAGGAATTCCTGGTGCATGTACAAGATGGTTTTTTAGACCAGTACATCGAGGAACCGACTAGGGAACAGGCTATCCCAGATTTGGTATTGTGCAACAATAAGGGTTTAATTAACAATCTTGTTGTGCGGGGTCCTTTAGGGAACAGTGATCGTAACATGTTAGAATTCATCATTAAGATGGAAAGTGAAGGAGTCTGATCTGAAACTGGGGTCCTAAATCTTAACAAAACAAACTAAAAAGGTATGAGGCATGAGTTGACTAAGATAGATTTGGGAACTCCATTAAAAGGCATGACAGTGGATAGATAATGGCTAATATTTAGGGAATGAATGTATGAATTGCAACAGTTATACATTCCTTTCTGGAGGAAAGGTGGCCCAACCATGGCTAGCAAAATAAATTAAGGCTAGTATTAGGTCCAAAGAGGAGTCATATAACTCCTTGTAACTTCATATAAAGTTGCTAGAAAAAGTAGCAAGCCTGAGGATTGGGAACAGTTTAGAATTCAGCAAAGGAGGACCAAGAGATGTATTAAGAGGGGAAAAATAGAGTATAAGAGTAAACTTACAAGGAACATAAAAGAGGACTGTAAAAGCTTCTGTAAGTGTGTAAAAAGAAAAAGATTAATGAAGACAAATGTAGGTCCCTTACCTCCTGAAACGGGAGTATTTATAATAGAGAATAAGGAAATGGCATAGCAATTAAACAACTGCTTTAGTTCTGTCTTCATGGAGGAGGACACAAATAACTTCCCAGAAATATTAGGGAACCAAGGGTCTAGTGAGAAGGAGGAATTGCAGGAAATTAGTATTATTAGTATTGCTTGGGACCCAGCTATTCACAATATGTATCAGTGATTTGGATGAGGGAATCAAATGTAATATTTCCAAGTTTGCTGACGTCATGAAACTTGGTGGGAATGTACGCAACGAGGAGGGTGTTAAGAGGCTTCAAGGCGACTTATACAGGTTACGTGAATGGGCAAATACATTGCAGATGCAGCATAACATGAAATAAGTGTGAAGTTATCCACTTTGGTCAGAAAAACAGAATGGCAGAGTATTATTTAAATGGTGATAGATTGGGAAATGTTGATGTACAAAGAGACCTGGGTGTCGTTGTACACCAATCACTGAAAATAAGCATGCAGGTGTAGCAAGCAGTTACGAATGGTATGTTGAGATTCATTGCAAGAAGATTTCAGTATAGGAGTAAGGATGTCTTACTGCAGCTATACAGGGCCTTGGTGAGACCACACCTGGAGTATTGTGCGCAGTTTTGCTCTCCTTATCTAAGAAAGGATATACTTGCCATAGAGGGAATGCAGCAGAGGTTCGCCAGACTGATTCCTGGGATGGCAGGTTTGCTGTATGAGGAGAGGTTGGGCCGACTAGACCTGTACTCACTGGAGTTTAGAAGAATGAGAGGGGATCTCATTGAAACATATAAAATTCTGACAGGGATGGACAGACTGGATGCAGGGATGATATTTCATCTGGCTGGGGGGATCTAGAACAAGGGGTCACAGTCTCAGGATACGGGGTAGACCATTTAGGACTGAGCTGAGGAAAAACTTCTTCACTTAGAGGGTGGTGAACCTGTTGAATTCTCTACCACAGAGGGTTCTGGGGGCCAAGTCACTGAATATATTTAATAAGGAAGTAGTTAGGTTTCTGGATTTTAAAGGCATCAAGGGGTATGAGGAGAGAGCGGGAGTACATTGTTGAGATAGGGAATCAGTCATGATCATATTAAATGGTGGAGCAGACTCGAAGGGATGAATGACCTCCTCCTGCTCCTATTTTCTATGTTTCTACAGAAGCCGACAAATATTCTATTCCCCAGTGATGTATTAAATGTGATGAAGGAGAAGGAATTATTGAGAATGGTGGGGAAGAGAGTTAAATGAGTACTGGCAGTTACTGAGAAGGCTGGAGAGGTGAATAGCTGTACTCATTCCTAATCCTCTTCTGAGGTTGTTGAATCTCTCCCTAAACTGGAGCCAGGTCCTGGTGATGATGTCCTGACTCTGACCATTTCCACTGCCAGTGCCCTGGCCCGCTGCATACTAGTCCTCAGGATGCCTCTGCAAGTGCAGGGGACAGTACCTACCTACTTGACTTACTCCCTTCACCAGGAGCTTCAAGGAGGGAACTGGGTGCAGCCCTCCAATTCAATTCTCCATGTAGTGGTACAACATCTGTTATGTCCTATTCAAAATAATCACAATTTTAGACACAGAAATTGGCCCTGAGGTCAATTGAATTTCTTGCAGCTGTGGAATGTGAATTGCTCAGTCCACTGAATGTAGTGTCCTAATGAGTTATGGCATTCTGGATATACATATATACATGCGCATAACAATATAGTTCCTAACTATTTATGAATAATATAACAACGTGACAACATTGAAATCTGAAAGCAGGATATGAAATCTTGCTTTAAAGGCACCTGGAAGCATTCCTCAGAAACGGCGAAGAAGAAATGGACAGGCTAACCATCTCTTAATGCCATCGGCTAGGCAGCCAATCAAGCAAATGTAACATGGCCTGAAATTAAAATTGCTCAGGCCCCTTGCTGCCTATCTAGTACTGACTCATTCCTCAGTCATGTCCATCTGATTCACAGCCCAAGTTAAAATCAGGACTTTAGTGCAGCTGAGCTCTGGGTGCAAATGATGACTGGAGATGGGCATTGTTAATAAGAATATCAGTGAAGAAACCTTTTGATGCTGTTTTCAGTTTGACTAAACTTTTTAACAAGCTAATGTTGTGAATGCACAAACCTGGCTATCATTCGCAATCTTGCATGTACGTGTGGTGCAAACTGATGTTTTCTGCCTTTTTTTCACACATTGCATACAATCTCAAAACAAACTCATTTTGTTGATAACTCATGGGTAAGGAGGGGTGTACGCTGAATGCAAAGCATTGAGCAACGATTTATTCGAATCGCGCTCCGCTGTTCATGAATTATTTGTCACAGCCTCACAGCCAGCTCTCTGCAACAGCAAGTGCCATGCTAATGACCCTGCTGCTAACCCGGCAATGTGAAATCAAAAGTCCCATTGACACGCTTAAAATAAACGTAATCTCACAACTCCAGGTAATTCAGGCCATGCTTACTGGGGTACCTGTAAGTGTTATAGTTAAATATTAGAGCAGCAGGTACAGAGTACATGAGTAACAATTCCTTAGTGTTCCAAGTCTCAGCTTTGTAAGGCTAAATTATAATTCAGCTTACTACACTGCAATAATTTCTTTCCAACATACTGTAATGCAAAATCTGACTGATTTATTTTTCCCTCCATTGTCAGCAAGCTTGCCCAGCACAGTGGTTGATTTGACTTACAATTTTAGAACTATGTCCATGTGGATGCCTCTTTGGAAAATGCAATAATTCAGTTTCTTGCCAGTTCAGTTATCCTTTTGCATGTGAGATGATCAACTTTCAAGACTGCGGTGAACCTTAGTGCTTCCAGTTCTTTATTCTGCCTACATTATCTTCAAATTGTTGCCCCTCCATTTCTTTCCTAACCACAGCTGCGGCTCTTTCTGTTACCATGGTCAGCTCATGATGGCAACACAGTCTATTGGCCAATGATGTATGATTAAGAGATGAGGAAAGTTAAACCCTGATTTTAATTCTGGGTTCAGATCGGGCAGGCAGGAAGCCATCTTGGTGATGCAAGTCTGAACCCCAAACTCTTGCAAGTACAAACCCGTTTCCATCTGTTTCAGATGAAGTTACATTGTTTCATGGTTTGCCATTGTGAGATTTGAACTCTTGATCTTGGGGTTACAAACCCGGTACCATAACCACTTGGCTATTTAGGCCAAGCCCTGAACCCCAAGTTGGCAGCTTTAACTCTTGGGCTTCATTTCCATTTGATTGGCATTCTCATTCTATCTTGCTTCTCCTCCAGCTCTCATCACATGCATGCTATGCACAAACCCTACATCTCCACCTACAGGACAGGGGAAAAGAAGCCAATGCTGCTATAGTGCTCAATTGTTTAATTGTTCTAAGTTTGATTGTGTGCAAAGCTAGAAGTTAGCTGCTAGAAGCATGAGAGAGAAGGCATCTTAAAGAACTGTGAATAAATTCCTGTTACACACTAATCAGCAGGTATGCCATCCCTGCATAGCTCTGACAGTCTATAGATTACACTGAGCAATGTAATTGAACCTTTTTAGTTCCTTAGCTCCAGTCAAATTGATTCTGTCCTTGAATCTTCTAGGACATCCTCTTTCTCCAGCACTGCAATGCTTTCCTTAACCAATTCAGCCACCCCCTCCCTTTTCTTCCCATCCTATCTTTTCTGACCACCTTGTACCCAGGAATATTTAACCCCCAGTCCTGTCCTTCTTTGAACCAGGTCTCTGTTATTGCCACAACATCATATTTCCATATGGCAATCTGTGCTTGCAGCTCCCCAATCATATTTACTATATTCCGTGCATTCACATAAATGCACAGTAACCTGATTTAGACTTCATGAATTTTTCCCTTACTCTGACCCTGCCTATTAACTTATTATTCACTATACTAGTGCTATCTGTCTCTCCCAGTACTTTGTGCATGTTGGTATTTCTCTCTAATACTCTATCCTGGTCCTCACACCTCTGCTGAGTTAGTTTAAAGCCCTCCCAGCAGCACTAGCAAAACAGCCTGCAAGGAACTCAGCCCCAGTTCTGTTCAGGCGCTACCTGTCTGGCTTGTACAGGTGCCATCTTCCCCAGAGTGAGTTTCACTGTCCCAGGAATCTGAAGCCCTCCCTCCTGCACCACCTTTCTAGCCACGTATTCATCTGCCTTTTCCTCCTATTTTTGTACTCACTTGCATGTGGCATTGGGAGTAATCTGGAGATTACTACATTTGAGATCCTGCTTGCTAAATTTTTGACCTAGCTCCCTAAATTCTGATCGCAGGACCACATCCCCCTTGCTATCTAAGTCATTGATACCAATGTGAACTGGGACTTCTGCCTGTTCACCCTCTCCCAGAAGAGGGAGCCGCTCAGTGACACGCCTGACCCTGGTACCAGGGAGGCAACGTCCCATCCTGGAGTCACATCTACGGCCGCAGAAACACCTGTCTCTTCCCCTAACTAATGAGTAGACTATCATTATTGGTCATTTTTACTTCTTCCTCCCTTACTGTACAGCTGAACCACTCATGGTGTCACAAACTTGTCTCCTCTAAGGAACCAACACCCTCACCAGTATGGGAAACCTATTCACGAATGGGACCCCAGGGGACTCCTGAACTACCTGCCTGGTTCTCTTGAGTTGCCTGGCATTCACCTATTACCTTTCTGCTTGCAAGCTCCTAGTCTACGGTGTGACCACCTCGCTGAACATGCTATCCATGTAGCTCTCTCAATCGCACTTACACCACAGTGACTCCATTCACCACTTGAGCTCTGAAACCCAGAGCTCAAGTTTCTGCAGCTGGCAGCACTTCCTGCACATGTGGTCATGTAGGACATCAGCAGTGTCTATGACTTCCCACATATTACAGGGCACGCATTCCAGATGACTGAGCTACGTGCGGGAAGTATGTCACAACAGATGCATCAGGAAATGCAATAGAAGTTGTACTCTCACAGCACATTGAAGGAAGTGAATGACTAATCACTTATGCATCACACTCATTGTCGAAAACTGAATGCAAATACTGTACTGGAAAGTGGGAAGCACCAGTCTGCATCTATGCTTGTGAACATTGGCAAATCTATTTATAGAGCTGAAAGTTCATCTTCCGCATCGATCACCAAGCACCAACTGCATTGTTAGGCACATCAGGATCTGGTCATTGATGTCTATGTATCTATAGATGGTCAGATTGTCTTCGTTAGAATAACTTCAAGGTTGACTATTTTGCGGGTTCATGCCTTCGGGCTGATCACGCAGAGCCACAACCTTAAATTTGTCGATCTCAGCATAGTCAGAGACCTTTCTATCTCAAAGACTATTTCTGTGTAGAGAAAACTATTTAGAGAAAATGGACAAGCTGAACTCTAAGAAATGGCTTGATGTACATACATTTGTTGTTTAGTATGATTTAGTTTAAAATAGGGCTTTACTTTTACAAGGGGAAAAAGATGTGGTGTTCAATTGTCAATTGTTCTATGTTTGATTATGTGTATCTGTTTACTACTCATGCTCACTGTGCTTGATTAGTTAAGCCTGAATGTGGACTCAGAGATAAGCAAACAAAGCTGGAAGGTACTAGAGGTATGAGAGAGCAGACATTTTAAAGCACTGTGAATAAATTCCTCTTGCACACGTATATTTTGGTATGTCAACTCTGCATAGCCCCAAGATATAAAATATACAACAGTTGTGCTGTCACTCAAGTAGATCAAGAAGCCCCAGAGATTAGTGGTACAGACAGAACCATGAGCATTCGGAAAAGTGAGGCTGGTGGCTTATCCCTGCAGAGTCTTTGCATATTACTTATAATTCTTTGTTTATCTCAGCCATTTTTCACAACTTTGAGCTGTCTCCTGAAGGCTCTGTCGCCTGTTCATGTTCAACTTCGTAGTGCTATCCTAACTTTTATTTCTTCTCTCATAGTTTCTGAACAGCAGGAAGCTGCAGAAGAAGATACCTCAAGAAGAACCATCATGCATTCTATCCCTCCCTCCCAAATACCATCACAGACAAGCACTCAGCATGTGTCTGACAGTGAAGTAAAGGGTCTGCACATGGTAAAACATTCAGAATGAGTGAGGAGCAGTAGGCGAAGGCGGCAGAGAAAACTCTCCAGAGGACAAGGTCGTCTCCCAGCCCTGCCTAGCAGGACAGGGATAAGGACTTCAGGGAGAACAGCCATGGAAAGGAAACTGCTTCCCTCTCACAGACAGATATATGAGCTATTAGAAACTTGTCAAGAAGTTTCAGCAGCATGTTTGAAAGGATGGGTGAGTCAGTTCCCAGCCTGTGCAATGTATCTCATGTGGTATCACCATGTGTACCCTCCACCATAAGCATATGCCTGGCACCCAAATACCAAAAATCCTCAACAAAATCCAGGAGAAAATTTAACATTCAACAAGAGAACAATTACAGGTGCAACTTTATTCCTGTCTCCAGGCTCCAATGATGCCAGTGTGGAAGGACTTCGGAAGAAGATCAAATCTGTGATCCGAGAGACATGCACCCGGATCACTGGGTTTGAATCTCACAGGCACCAAGACTGGTTCAACGAGAATGGCAAAGGAATATGCAAAATTCTCGATCGGACAATCCAAGCTTTCTTTACACGTCAAAGTCACCCTACATCACAACAGAAAAGAGAAGAATACTGACTACTCAAATCCAAAGCTCAGAGACTGTTACATGTTATCAAGAATGAATGGTGGGTAAAGAAAGCATATGAAATACAACACTACACAGACTTGCATGGCATGCACTGCTTCTTTCAGGCCACCAGGTCCATCTATGGACCAAAAAACAAATGGCGCCCTCCCCGCTCTGAGCTGATGACAGCAATACTCAAAGACAATGCCACTGTCTGAGGCTGTTGGTTGGAGCCCTATTAGAACCTTCTCAATTGGGAGTCAATCGTATCAGACAAAACAATCAAAAAATTCTACAATAGCTTGAGAGATCAAATTTGGGTATGCTGCCAACACTTGCAGAGATACAAAGGGCTACCCAACAGATGAAGGTGTGAGGTCCAGACAACATTTGAGATCTATAAAGCTGGTGGTCATGAAATATCACGCAAACTCTCAGAACTTTTCACAAAAATGTAGGAAGGAGAGGTACTACCTCCCGACTTCCATAATGCCATCGTTGTTTCACTTTTCAACAAGGGTGATAAATCAATTTGTGAAACTATAGAGGCAAAGTCCTTCTGTCCACTGTGGGGAAAATACTCACCCTAATCCTCCTGAACCGCCTCCTATCCACCAACAAAGACATCCTTCCAGAGATCCAATGTGGTTTCCAGCCATCCTGGGGAACCAGAGATATGTCTTTCGACAAATACAAGAAAAGTGTCTGGAACAATGCAAAGAGCTCTATATGGCCTTTGCTGAACTGTCAAAGGCCTTTGACTCCATTAACCATGAAGCCCTATGGTACGTGCTCCAGAGACTTGGATGGCCAGCAAAATTTGTTACTATTCTGCATCCCTGCATGCTGTTATGACAGCAACCATCATTTTCAATGGTTTGGAGACCAAGCCCTTTCATACCTAGATGGGCATTAAGCAAGGCTTTGTGATTGCACCAACTCTCTTCACCATCTGCCTCAGCCAGGTCATGGGACTCATTCGGCAATAACTTCCACAAGGGGTCATGATTAAGCTTCAACCCAACAGGAAGCATTTCAACCTCAACAGGCTGAGAGCCAAGATTAAGATGACTCTCCAGTATATCCATGCCTTACAATATACCAATGACCGGGTAATCGTGGCCCACACCGTAAGCGACATTCAGGCCACCTTCAACTTTTTCAACTCCACATTCAAAAAGGTTGGTCTCTCACTCAACATTAACAAGATCTAAATCCTTCACAGCCCTCCCCCAGACACGCACCTACATCACCAGCTATTGTCATTGATGGGGAAGCTTTAGAAGTCATTGAACACTTCCCGTATCTGGGCAACTACCTTTCTCAAAAGGTCACCATCAAAGTGGAGATCTATCATGGAATTAGCTGTGCCAGTGCAGCCTTCCAAAAATTGCACAATTGGATCTTCAACAACAAAGATCTCCATAAGAGGATAAAGGCTATAGTTTACAATGCTGTTGTTGTCACTGCCCTTCTATATGGCAGTGAGACTTGGGTCGCCTACCAAAGGCACCAAAGTGTCTCCACAGAATATTCAAAGTCAAGTGGGAAAACAGGCAAACAAACTCCAGCATTCTCACTAAAGCCAATTTTTCCAGCATCACAGCTATGATCGTGCAGTATCAGTTCCGCTGATCCGGACACTGCATCCACATGCCAAAATAATGGGCTTCTGAAGCAGATACTTCACAACTTAAGGATGGCACCAGGTCTCAAGGAGGATCTAGAAAATGTTTGAAGGACACCGTGAAGGTCTCATTGAAAAGGGGACAAGCAGACATTACTGTGTGGGAGGAACTTATCGATAAAACATTGATGATCTGCTTAATACAGCGTTTTCTGCAAACTGGGGGATGTTGGAAATGTCCTCTTTAATAGACTGGAAGTGGCCAGTTGCAAAGAGGTTAAGGGCTATGGTGACTCTGGGCTGGATTTTACCACGAGCTTTGGGACCCAAACATTGCGGCAAAAAGTGGATCCTGAACCTGCACCCAGCAGTCGGACTGGCTCAGCAATTTTATTGCAATCGGCCTCCGAATTAGCTGCTTGCGTGTCTGTCAGCCGATTGAGGATGATGCAGACACCTGATGCTGCCCGGCCAATCAGAGGGCTGATACCTCTGAACTCTCAGAAGCCCCACTGACAGACACGGTGCTGCTGAGGCAGGTCAGAGATCTTGTGGCACTCTGGGTAAGTTAATTAAAAATGAAAAAGGTCAGGGGGCTGAGGTTTGGAGGGGAAATCTCTCTGAGGGTATTGTTTCGCCCACAGGAGCTCTTCCCTGCCAATGGCCCTCTTTGGGCCATGGTGCCTTTGGCTCAGAACACCCGTCCCAGGCTACCCCTCCATGAAAATGGTGATCTCCTGACACCAGGGGGGAGGGGGGATGGCGGTTACAACTCCAGCAACATGTCAGTGCCCCCCTACCCCTCGCTTAATGGTCCTTAACAGGGCCTTTAACTACGGAAATTATCTGCCCACCTCCTTATTGTGGACAGCCAATCCACATCCAAACCCGACTCCTGCCCACCACTGGGAAACATCCCCAGTTTCAGAATAGTGGAGGGAGATGCTCCGATGCAGCTCCCGCCTTTGGCACCGGCAATTCACACACTCCTCCACCGCACCCCGCTCCCCCCCCCCCACACCCATCGGCCTCCTTGCCTCAATTCCTGCCATCCAGGGGCGATAAAAATTTAGTCCTTTGAAAGCAATTGATAAAGCATGGCCACCTGCTCCAGCAGGTAGGAGGTGCTGTTGCTGGAGTTTGTAAAGGTCTGCTACAGCTAATGGAAAAAAGCACAGCCTCATGATATATTAGTCTTCTTATGTGTCCAAGAAAATTGACCTTTGACCTGTACACAAACTATGGACCAGGCCTCGTTTGATCCACTGTCTTAGCTGCTGCTGGGTGCGATGTTGCTGCTCCTGGTCCCCTTCCTCCAACTATTGCCCCATTCAAATGAAACTGGTCATAATAGCACCCATAATGAACAGCAAAAGATTACTGAGGCCATTGTAGGCAAAAATTGTAAAAAAAAAAAGTGATCCAGAAGCTGGAAACTCTGCTGGCAATCCAAACAGCACAATGGCGCTAAAATCCTGTGAACCAATAATCTACAGGTGAGTTCCCTTTAAATACTGTTAATAGGCTGAGTGCTGGCTGGGACTTGCATTGGGCTCCTAATTGTGCCATGGGACCCTGATTTACATGTATTCATAAGGCTCCTACCTGCCTCTGGTGGGCAACTTGACTGAGTCTGAAAACTAAGCAGTTGAAATGGTGGCCGCAGGAATGCATCATGAACAGTGTATGCTCTGCAGTGAGTTCAATTGCCTGCCCTCCCTATTCCTGCTGCCCAATTTCAAATATCTCCTTGACAATAGCCAAATGTTTAAAAAATAACTGCGCAACAGCAATAAAATTAAACAATGAATTCACACATATATACAGGTGAAGGGCATCTTACCTGTGTACTTTTCACCTGACTGCCCTTGTATTTTCCTGCAGAATATTTAACACTACCCAATCATTCTTATAGTTCACTCTGAGTGTGAGATTAATGAAACTAATTATAATGCTTTCCAGTAAGATGGAATGACCAATCAACACAACTGAGCTTCCACTTTTTTTTTAATCTGTAACACTGCCAAAAATGGTCAATTTATTTTAACGAAACGGATACTTGCTCTGGCTTGAGTTACAATCATTAAGCAGCATGGATTACAGTGTAGCTTGTATCAGTCTAGCAACTTTCTATAATACATTAAAATGGAGAGCATAAAGAAAATGTACACTAATTAAAGTGTGCTGAACCGCACATACTTAAACCTGGGTACAGATGTGTCCATCCACTGCATACATGGTATTCATTTGCTAATCCAACAGATTTCAATAACAAATTTTGATGAAGTAGATAGGTGTCTGAATAACAGGAGTTTACATCCAGGGACTGATAACCCAACCCTACACCTCTTATTTCTTATGTTCTTATAGGAATTGAGGCCTGGGGCAGATCAGCCATGATCTTATTGAATGGTGGGGCAGGCTTGAGGGGCCGAATGGCCTACTCCTGCTCCTATTTCTTATGTTCTAACTGTGGGAAAAATGGCAAGAGTTTCTGTGCAGGCACTGGACCATGCCAAAGGGCAAAGGCATCCTCTAGATTGCAAAGTGTAAGGAGGTCACGAACCTTTTTTGTCACTAGCACTGGAAACCATTTGTTCAATTGCCTCTGCTCCTTACCCCTCATTTCTCTTGCCTGCCAAGCTAAACCTCTCCCCAGATTAATTTTGCCCCAGCTCAGAATCCCTGAAACATCTAGTTTCTCTGCCCCCTGCTTTCTCCAAGCTTGTTTTATGCATGAGTCCCACTGTCTGCTCCCTTCAGCCCATTGCCACCAAGCTGTTGATCACCCCGTTTGGTTTTCAGACACCTCTGTGAGTTGACATTGTAAATAGCCCCTCTCTAGGTGCTACATCTCTCTTTTAAACTATTATCAGTACCCTCCATCAGAAAAAAACCTTGATTTCTGTATCGTTCCACACTATCATCCCCTCTCTAACTTCCCTGGCCTTTCCAAAGTGCTTGAAGACGCTGTTGCCTCCTAAGTTCATGCCTATTTTCCCATAATTCCATGTTGAGTCCCTCCAAACTGGTTGTCACTTCTCCCACAGTACAGAAATGGCCCTAACTCCAAACTGGTTCTCCCACAGTACAGAAATGGCCCCAAATGAAGTCATAAATGACATCCTCTGGTGATTGTGACCAATGTCCATCAACACTTCCCCTTCCTCCTTGACCTCTCGCCAGTCTTTGGTGTGACCAACCACACCATCCTGTTCTCATATCTTTCCACCATAGTCCAACTATGCTTAACTGCATTCTTATCTGGTTTCATTCTGAATATCTCTACTCATTTCCAGAGCATCTGTAGCAATGACTTTCTTACCCCTTCATTCTTATATCTGGAGTCCTCCTCGGGTCCATTGTTGGTCCCTTTCTCTTCCTCTTGTGCTGCCTCTTAATGGCATCATCCATAAGTTAGAGGGTCAGCTTCCAAGTGTATGCTGATGACACCCAGCTCCACCTCTCTAAATCTCTTAACTGCTTCTGAGTTGTCAGGCTGCTTGTCAAACATCCAGTCTCGGATAAGCTGAAATTCTGACCAGTTAAGAATTGGAAAGACTGAAATCATCACCTGTGATGCCTCGTCACTAATTCCATGTCCTTTCCACAATTCCATCCTTCTCCTTGGCTATTGTCCCAGGCAGTTTGCAACACAGGTATCTAATTTGCCGCTGAGCTGAACTTCCAATCCCATATCTCCTTCATCATAAAGAGCACCTTGGTTTCATTGTCTACATCAGCCCATCTGCTGTAGAAACCGACATCTGTCCTTCATCACCTCCAGCTTTGGCTGTTGCATTGCTCTGCTAGCTGGCCTCCTGCCCTCCATCCTCCATAAACTTCAGCTCATATAAACTCTGCCACCTGTATTCTGTTCCACTCACCCATCACTTCTGTTCTCTTTGACTTACATTGGCTCCTAGCTCCCAGCCTGAAAGTTCAAATTCACTTCTTTATATTTATGTAATTTCATGATCTTGGCTCCTGTAACTTCCTTCAGCCTTACAAATTGCCCCCCACCGCTCACCCCCACCCCCGCAAAAAAAACTCTGTTCTTCGAACTCCAGCCCATTGTTCCATCATTGGTGATTGAGCCTTCAGCTGCATAAATCCAATGCTCTGCAATTCCACCCCCCCCCCACCCCAGCCCCTCTACCATCCCCTCTGCCTCTCCATCTTCCTCTTCTCCTTTAAGATCCTCATTTAAATCCTTTTTTTGCCATCCTTCCCTTTAATTCCTTCTGTTACTGATTTCTGATTTTCAGGTCTGTCTCTGTGAAGCCCCTCACCTTTCTACAATTATATAGTCCTTTTTTTTTTGTAAGTCCTGGTGATGCTGGTGGTGGAGTATGAATTTGCCAGATCTGGCCTTGTGTGTTTGGTGGATGGGGAATAGCTAATACAGAAGGTCTTAATTTCATTCAAGAGGATAGCTATGCATCCAAGGGCCAAGTGTCAGGAGTGCCTCCTTCGAGAGGAAGACTCTGCATGTGCTGATGGAGGAAGTGGGCCAGAGGAAGGTGGCAAATTCTGGAGCCGAAAGGAATCCTCCAAACCACATCATTGAGCAGCAAACATGGAAGGAGGTGGCCAACAGAGTCAATGCAGTTTATCACATCCATGGGCCATGCAAGCAAACAAGGAATTCTTCGGATTAAGAAAGGGTATCAAGGTAGTGTTCAATAAAGATTGCCAACTCAAATAAAAGGAGTGACTTCTCTACATGTCCACCAATCAAAAACAAAGCTAAAGGACTATGGGGATGAGGAAGAGGTTAAATTGGTTATAAACTGTGCTGGCAAAGAGCTGAAATAGATATGAAATCTAGTATGCTGTAAATCCCACAGCTTGGCATCATATCAGCAATGTACCATGAAAAACTGGCCTCATCCTCCTATCATATCTCCACTAACATACCATGTCAGTAAAGATGTGGCAGGCAATTGCAACTAACAGAGAAAAGATTCTTATCCATTAACGTTCCAGAGAATATCTTCATTTTAAAATTCCCATCTTCGTTTTCTAATCCCTCCAAGCCCTTGTCTATCTCCTCCAGACTCCCGACCCTCCAAGCTATCTGTTCTCCTCTAATTCTGCCCTCTTGAACATACTTGATTTTTAATTGCTCCATCATTGGTGGCCATGCCTTCAGTTCTGGGCCCTAAGCTCTGGAACACTCTCCCTACACTTCTCCACCTCTCTACCTCAATTTTATCCTTTAAGACATTCCTTAAAACCTAACTCTTTGAGCAAGTTTTCGGTCATCTGACCTAATATATTGTTAAGTGGCCAAGTGGCATAATTTGTTTTATTAAGCTCATGTGAAGTACCTTGGAACATTTTATTACATTAATGGCGCTATTTAAATAGAAATTGTTGTTGTATTAATTGTTCTGTGTATTTGCTACCAAGTCCATTTAGCACCTCAAGTTTTTTCCCATCTAATG
Organism: Carcharodon carcharias; assembly: GCF_017639515.1. Lineage (NCBI taxonomy): Eukaryota > Metazoa > Chordata > Chondrichthyes > Lamniformes > Lamnidae > Carcharodon > Carcharodon carcharias. Next base: position 26,347,041 of record NC_054472.1, on the reverse strand, counting down.
GGGTCATTGCTTTACACAAGCTTTAATGTAGCTTGGGTGTTTGGGTGCACCTTGTGTTATGTCCAAATACTGAACATGTCTGCTTGACTGGTGTTGAAGGGAAAGGCCACCATAACTGTGGAGTGAGAAATCACGCCGTATCACCTCTTCCACCATGAGGACATTGCCGTACAAATCATAGGGGTGGAGGCCATTAAGAGAAAGGGAGAACTCAGTGGCTTTGTGCCATGTGTTCTTCGGCCACGTTTTGTTTGCCCTTCAAGCTCACTCACTTTGTAACATGCTGATACCTCTTCTCAGCAGCAAGGCATGTTGGCCTCATTAATGTATGCAGATTTCACATTTCATGTTAACCAATGTTTCTTTGTCCTGTGCAGAGGCCTCAAAAGATGATAACCCTCCCAAATAGCTGGCACTATACACGAGCATCAACCTATCACTACATAGTCTGTAAGCATCAGATCACTCAAGAGGAATCAGGCAGAGGTTGGGGTTTAGACCCTGCTGAATCAACATGCATCAGTGAGGAGAAGCTAGCGGATGTAACAGCAGACAAGAGGAAGGGCTGGGGCACCTGCTGGAAGCCCCATGGATTCACACTTTACATGGACTGCACGCAGAGTTGAACATATTAATCAGCAGAAGCATTCATGCAGTTATTTGAGAATCTTCAGGTTGCCTATAGGAGCAGCAAAGAATATCCAGCAGTGTAGTTCCTGTTTCTACAGGAACGTGCGAAGGCTGGGGATACTTGCAGAGCCTCATGCAACAAGCAACAATTTAAGGAACATTCTCAGCCATGTCTGTGAGGATAGAGAGACCAATTCATCAGCTATTTTTCCAGCCAATGCTGTTTCTGCCACTATTGAGATCTTGTTCTCTGATTTGCAGGAGGGTCTCATTTCTGGCTCACTAAAGGTGAAGGGATTGGTTTGATGACAGGCTTTACGCTCCTTAATAGGATCAATCCCCAAGCAGGTTCCTCAGCATCTGCAAAGGGCGCCCAGCAGTTGGAGTGTAGGAGTGAGGGACTGGATGATTTGCTTATCAGGGCATTGACCCATCCAGCAAAGCAATGGTTGGCCTCAGAGGAACCATAAGGGAGGCAGAGAAGGAACAAGACCAGCCAGCTAGCACCAAGCCATCTCAGGAACCTGCAGAAAGAAGGGCTGTTTCTACAGCTTAGTCACCATCTTTGCCGCTCCATTGAGATGGCACTTAGAAGGTACACAGGACTCAGAACTAGTCCACACATAGTTATAATCCACACTCCGGCCAAGTGCAAACCCTGGAGAACTAAACATTAAAGCAGAGACACAATGGCTGGGATTTTCCGGCCCTGCCATGGTGGGATCTGCCACGGGGGATGCAGCGGACCATTGACTTTAGGCAGGACTGGAAGATCTCTGCAGCGGCTGGGACTGGAAAATCCTGGCCAATGTTTGTGACAGGGAAATAAACTGCTGATCCATCCTTTACAAAATCCCATTTAGAATTATATTCTAACTTTACAGCTGAGAGTCATGCATGCAGATGACAAGGTGGACAGTAAACTGACTGGTTCTCTATAGCGTGAAAGCCCGGGATAGTTCAACCCCTGGTTGTCTCATCTCTGAATGGGTGCCGGTCACCTGCCTGAACCTGGTGGGAAGCGTTAACTGGCTTTTAGCAGGAGTAGGATTTTGGGTGACAATAGGCCACTGTTGGGGATCCCAAAGAATGGATCCCAGCTCTCAGGCATGTGGTTGGGTTGGGACGGGTGGGGATGCATGGGGGGGGGGGTGGTGGGTATCAGGACCGCTTTGCCATTGGCAGAGGGTGGTGGAAGCTGGAGGCAGACAACATCCAAGATTTCCTTTTGTTGCCTGGAGGAAACTAGAAATACAAGAAACTGAAAAAAAGATAAGCTTCCTTGGCCTCTTCTGTCCCTGGCTCCTTTTGTCATCAGGTTGAGCTAGTAGAGGAGGTGAAATGACCTCCAGTTAAATTGCAGTCAGGTTCCAATGCCCAGTCAGCATATTTAAATAAAGACTCCAGTGTCTGCCAGTGAGCATCCCGCTCACTTGCCCAGAACAGCAGGCTAATACCAGAACCCAAAACAAGGCGATAGGATTGGTGCAGGCAGCTGTACCAACCATTTTAACTGCCCACTCGCCAAATTTCTACCAGACAGACAAGGTTAAAGTTAGTCCTTTATATTCAGCAAGGACATGTGGGTCTTGCAAACGGTGGAATACAAGTTGGTATGGTAAGTAAAGGATGTTGAAAATAGGTAAAACAGATAGTTAATGCCTGGAGGGATACAACTCGAACAACACTCAAATGTTTGGCACCATCCAGGACTAAGCCGTCCACTTGATTAGCATCCCATTCACCACCTTAAACATTCACTCCCTCCACTGACACACAGCAGCAGCAGTGTATAACATCAACAAGATGCACTGCAGCAACTCACCAGGAGTCCTTCGACAGCACCTTCCAAACCTACTACCTCTACCTAGACAAGGGAACATCACCACTTGCAAGTTCCCCTGCAAGCCTCTCATCATCCTGAGTTAGAACTATATCACAGTTCCTTTACTGTCGCTGGGTCAAAAGCCTCAAACTCCCTACGTAACAGCACTCTACCTAAACCACATGGACTGCAGCGGTTCAAGAAGGCGGCTCACCACCACCCCCTCAAGGGCAACTAGGGGTGGACAATAAATGCTGGCCTTGAGAAATGCTCACATCCCGTGGAAGAATAAAACAAATGTGGTTACTATATTATGCAAAAGACCATAGGACTGTGAATTAGCCCTTAACTTTCATATAGGTCTGTGATAGTAAGAGCAAAACATGCAGCTTCTAAGTGAAATTCCTGTAGATGAAAATAAAAGGAAAATACTGTGGATGCTGGAAATAAAAACAGAAAATGCTGGAAAAAACTGGAAGAGTCATGTTGGACTTGAAACATTAACAACCTGACCTGCTGAGTTTTTCCACTATATTCTGTTTTTAATTAAGATACCAGTTTTCTTGGCTGTATATCCGCGTTTCCCACCTCCTCTCCCTCCTGCTCCTTTGACTGGTGACGGGTATCACAGAGGCTAATGACTTTAGTGATTTTCTCCAGACAACTTCAAGGCAGCAGAATCTGACTCGGCTTACCAACTGTGTTTCCAGCAAATTCATGTGGAACACGAATCTCTTATTTCCTGCCGACTTTACTGCAGGGAGTCTTCGCAGGTATCAACGGGCAGTTCTCCAGGGAGTGCGTCTATCCCTCTAGCAGCCCGTTGGGCCAATCTGCAAAATGAAAGCATCATGCCTACTGAAAATACAACTGCATTCTGCTGTTTCTGTAGTATGACAACTGTACGGCGATGGAACTAAAGACTCTTCAATTTAAATGTGTGATAGGGTTTTCCTTGGGTTGTCATTGCCACATGTGCCTTTCATGATACATCAATGCATCTGAAATATCACCAATATTGGTTTGAATAGATTCAAGCACAAAACAAGTTGAATTCTATGGTGACTTTCAGAGCAACATGATTATCCTTGTACAGCTCCAATACAATGTTAGAGCGTCCTTTGTCAAGTGGAAATGGTGAAGACAGGAGACATGGCAAAGGAGCTGTTACTTGAAACATGGCTCCTGGACCCATTCCAAGTCGGCACCAGATGGTCCAGGTGCAGGCACAATTGTCTTTCCTCATTCTGCTGAGCATCCTTTCCCTCCCCTTAATCCATCGTAGCATTGGCAGGCCTGATGGAATGTCCACACTCTATAGGATGCTTAGAGCGGGGGATTGGGGGTGGTGGCAGTGCTGTTAACAAAAATGCTGTGGATTTGGGGTGGCAGTGCTGTTAACAAAAGTACTGTGGATTGAAGCTTTTGTAGAAGGAACCAGGCTGTTGCAAAAATTCAGCGACAAGCAGCATAAAAAGCTACAAGATCAGAGACAGTTGAAATGGGGGTGAGTGAGGTTTGTGCGCTTAAGGGAAAATTATGCCATCAGCTGGGGTGCTGGTTTGCCAGCAGCCAAACCACTCCTGGGTCTTTTTCCTGATGTAGGCTCGGGGCTGGAAGGGCTGAAAGCCACAAGCAGTAGGTAGCCAATTCACTGGAATTGAAGACCTATTAAGGCCTATTGTCAGAGACTGATGGGAATTTTCCAGTCATTCTGCAGGCCCCTAGAGGTATCAAGACTAGGCCAGCTAGCTGAAGGTGGCCACCTGGTGCCAGGCCTGGTTAAGGGCTAAAGGGCAACATTCCAAGCAAGCTTTAAGATCTTCTCCACCTGCGGGCACAGCTGCAGCCACAGGCCGCCATGTGGAAGGGAAACCCCTCTACAACTGTGGCCCGGCTGCTGGGGGCACATTGAAATTCAAATGTTTAAAAAGTTGGAGAGCGGTGGCTCAATCAAAATGGTGGGGCCCTCTCTATCAGCTGCTGTTCCTTCCGAGCTGACCTTTGACCCTCCAACTTTTAGAGCCCACCCATTGTCCTTAATTGGATGTGAGGCCATCCTCTGGCCACTAATTGGCCAATTCTGGGAAAATCACTGCCAGGTAACTGTTTCCCATACCCTGTGGGGCCATGACCCAACCCAAAATCCTGATAAGAAAGAAAATCCAAACTTGCAATAAAAAATTTATTACTATTGCAACTGAAGGTATAGCCTCTCCTGCTGTCTAATAGGGGTCATGTCATGTTCTTGGAGGCTCCAATATATGACCCCTAAGCGCAGGCAATATGGGGGGGTGGGGCTTCCTGAGGTGAGTCCTGATCGAGCATGTAGCACCTGAAATGCTCTCTATAATAAAGTTTATCTGTTTCTTGTTGAAACCTGTCCACTCTTTCAAGTCACTACAATATCCTAATGTTAAGATCAGAATGTAATTGCTAAACAACATGGAAATGGATGAGCTCCTTGTTTTAAACAGGTGGAATGGCAAAAAGAGTGAGGATCCAGGAGAATTCCTTGTGGCAATAATTCAAACTTGAGAGGACAGTGGTGCCGACACTCAGCCCTACCTGTTTGACTTGACAATGCATAAGCTTTCTGGGTGAGGCTGTTATAAGTGCCATTATTAAGGAATAGGGTGTATAGGTTGATAAAGACAAAGGGTGAGTTAGCTTTGTGAACTGGGGCTGCATCATGAAGCAGTTATATGCATGATTCCTCATACAGTGCGTTCCTGATCTAAATCAGCTGCAGGGGTAGATGCTGACAGGAAGCCAGACACTTTCTTACAGGAATTGAGGGTAAATAGGGCCTGCACTCACAACCAGTCACACAGCAGCAGTGAAAAAGGACAGAATTTACCCCTTAAAGTGTAAGGGACAACTGACTGTTTCCAATGAGCAAAGGAAAGAATCACAGTTTACCCCTCATGTCTCTAGTATTAGAATTTTCAGACCAGTTGGCATTGAGTTAACTGTACACCTCTAATATCTATGAATAAAAAGGTATATGACTTTATGGTTCAAAATATATTGTCATATTCCACACCAGTGATGGATTGTAGAACCCAATGTTTCAAATAATTATAATTTCTTTCTGCTGAAAAGCAACTTAAATCTCTGATGGATCTAAGAGCTTTGATTTAATTCATCCCAAATGTTTTGCCATTTCATTTCATTCTTTTCCTTGACAGAAGCTGTTTGTTTGGTGTTTGACCCTGAAGAGAAGTCATTTATTTTCTCTTTTGCCAGTTTTCCTGTTTTCACAGTGGTTACACTCGATCCGTCATCTTATTTCACTTCGAGTTCCAGGTCATCTTCTTCACTGATTGCTTCCGCAGAGTCGTCAGGGTTATACACTGAGCTTCGCTTCATTCCAAACAGTGAACTTGTCTGCTGTCTTCTTAACCTATGTAAAAAGGATTAAAATCACTACAATATTTTGGTTTAATCTTCCAAGTAGTAGCTTTATTGTGTCAACCAGGTGAAAATCTTTTGCTGAGATAGTGGAATCCACAGTTTGCCCAATACATAGTGCACACCCTGTCCCCCATAGAGACATACCTCACTTACTTAACCTCTGCTTAAGCTCTCTGGACTTATCAGAGCCTAGGATGAGGAACTTGAAGTGTGCATATTAACATTGATGGAATTTAACCAGGTAAAACCACACAGCTTGCAGTATATAGTAGTTTAGCGACCGAATCTATCCCTCCCCTAGCCACAGTTTGAGGCCAAACCAGACTGTCTGAACCTTGGAATCCTATTTGACCCTAAGTGGAGCTTCTGACCCCATATTTACTAATTCACCAAGGCAGTCTATTTCCACCTCCAAATAATCCCTGTCTTCGCCCCTGCCACACCTCACCTACTGCTGAAACCCTCCTACATTCCTTTGTTATGGCTACACTCAAATATTCCAATGTTCTCCTGGCCAGCCTGCCACCTTGCAACCCCTGTAACCTTGAGCTCATCCAAAACTGTACTACCTGTATCCTAATTTGCATCAAGCCCCATTCACCCATCACCCCTACAGTGGGCTGGCAACACCTCGATTTAAAAGTACTAATCCTCCTTTTCAAATCCCTCCTGGTCTTGCTCTCCCTATCTCCGTAAGCTTTTCCATCTCTACAACTTTCCAATATCTCTGCACTCCTCCAATTCTGGCCTCTTACGCATCCCTAACTTTCTTTATTCCACCAATTGGCGATTGTGCCTTCAGCTAACTAAGCTCTAAGCCCTGAGCTCTGGAAGTTCCTCCCTAAACCTCTCCACCTATCTACCTCACTTTCCTCCTTTAAGATGCTCTTCCAAAACCTACCACTTTCACCCGGTTGCCTAAACACCTCCTATGGGGTTTGGTCTCAAACTTTGCTTGATAATTGCTCCTGTAGACTCCCTTGGAATGTTTTACAACATTGAAAGTTCTATATAAACGCAAGTTATTGGTGTTGCTGCAGAATTGCCACTTGCTAAGATATTAAAGCAGAAAAAGATTAATGCAAATTATATTCACATTTAAACAAAATAGTTATGGCAATTACATTGTTTGATATCATCCAAACACTTTACACATTCATAATATCATGTTCCTCCATCCATTATTTTAACAGAGAGATTAACTCTTTGATCCTAAATGGTTTGGCATGGTTTTATGGATTGGAGCCACAATTTTTCATATGATTTTATTCTTCACTTATTTACAAACCATCAAACCTATTCATCTTTGATGAAAATAAACAATCAAAGTTGTCTAATTAAAGGAATAGCTTCAGAATGACATTCCTTATATCTGTTGTGCATGTTGAAACTGTTGTCCACCATGTAGTCAATTTTATTTTTCTCCATTGATTATGTCTCTCCTTTGTGTTTTCTCCTTTCTGATTAGTTATTTTCTACTTCTGTTATACTTACCAAACGTATTCCATAAAACATTTTTCTCCCAATTAAACCAAACAACCTACCCAATCACATCTGAGAAGAACAATTCTGAGCCACCCAACTAAATATCCTTAAAGTTTGTAAAAACAAAAAGATTTGCATTTATATAGCACCTTTCACAATATCAGGATGTCTCAAAGCGCTTTACAGCCAATAAAGTATATTTCAGAAGGCAATGTTGTGATGTAGAAATTGTACAATAACCACATAACAAGTTCAATTATTCTTAAAAATACTTCAATTTACTGATCCCATGATCACCTTCTATACTATAACTCTCAGAAACCACAGTGTAACCCAGTTTCCATTACAATACATGGATAAAACCTATAATTTTATTTTGTGCATGTTGTGTTATAACCAAGAAATCAGGTTACAACTTAATTTATTCCATTTGTTACAAACCATGGGATATCTAGGCTTCCACTTCTCGTCTCCCAAACTTCAAACTTTACATTTTGTGTTCTTTCCCACCCTCAAGCCTTTTACAGCAACATGAATAAAATCAAGCTGCAATTCTCTTTTCAATATCTCAACCAGATTTTTATGCAATGTGCTCAAATTTGAATGTGATTCAGCTATTTACTATTTACTTGAGGTGGCTGAATCAAACTAATATATTACTGCTTCCAATGATCTTACCTAAATTGATCCTTAAACCTGAAAAGTTTTCCAAATGAAAAAGACTTGAATTTACGTCGGACTGGGTTATATCTTTCAGAAAACTCTCAAAATTAATTCACAGACAATGAATTACAATGAAAGTCACAGACTGTAGTTAGGTAGGACAACAGTGAAAGCTTCCAAACAGCAATGGGATGAATGAGTAGTTAACAAATACAGTATCTGTCCATTTTATACACAATCAGTGCTTCACAATTAGCATGTTTTTCCACATTCGCTGACAAAAACTATTGCATGATTTAAATTTCTGTGCTGCTGCCATGTCGCTCCATAATACATCTTTTCCTCTGCATGTGCATAACTGCATCAGGAGGTTCCAGTTCTTGTAGATTAGCAGTCAATAGGAGGCATGTAGGTAAACAGATGTTATTTTGAAAACAACCAAGGAATAACCAACCTCTGAATTAAATTAATTTCAAACTATTTGGATTTGTGAAGAAGATAATATAAAAATACTAGTACAATTGTTTGCACTCTACTTTGTAAAAACTGGCCTCCGCAAATGTTAAAAAAGAAAAGTTATTTGACAATTCAGATTTAAACTACACAGGGAGCTCACTGACATGACGTGTGGATTCATAGAAAATCCATATCAGTTGCACTAAAATTATAATTAACATTTTCACATTATGAAAAGAACAGTGGATTACTGCATATGCTGCAGTAGTTACTACAAATAAATAGATATGCCATGTGTTTTATGCAGTCAGTGTTTCTTACCTAGTCTTAGGTCTTTTTTGCCAAAAATCAGCATGAGATTTAAATAATGTCACCCCATAGCAAAACTGTTCTGCACATGCAGCAATCTTTTGTGCATGTGCAGCTACATTTTGGGCAGCTCCACCACTTGATTAGTAGACATGTCTATAGAGAAGGTAAAGGGTTTTATGGTTCACATTTTCCCCACGCTGCCCAAACACTTTTGTTCTGGCCAGCAGGTGTGAACCCAATGTTATGCAACAGGAAACATGCTGCTGAATAATGACACTGGTCAAAGTTATTTACTATGTTTTTGGGACCTGGACAGCTAAACCCATTGAGGAACTTTTCAGGCATAATTTCAATTTCAGCAACACCCTCGGACTCCACACTATTACCTAAAGTGCCTCCTTCGCTTCCCCAAAATATATTTATTTGGTGTCTAAAGCAAAGTTTCAGTAGACTCCACCATTTGGTGAATGGAAAAGTCACCAAAAAAGTGTCAAGAATCAAATTACCTCGGGGGAGTAAGTTGCTAATGGTATGTTAATTATATTGTTAAGATACAAAGGTGAAGGGCATTGTTTAAGTACCAAGAACACTTTTAAACAGAGACTGCTGGGACAAGGTGGTGGGGCACAGGAAGCAGATATATGTAATGCTGCATTGTGTAAATAAATATATTATCAAGTATTAGTGCCTAGTTTCATACTTCACCAACTGGCTTGGAATTGAATTAACTTGTGCTTCCACCGTCCCAGGAAATAAGGTTCACATCTTCAGAACTCATGACCCCCTTCGGAAATATTTTAATCTGCTATTACAAAGACCTACTTTTGACCACTTTATTGTGCACAAGAAGCTTGCGTCCCACTACACACATGAGCGCTAACAGATGTGCACAACATATCCAATTGTGTATGTGTTTTCTACAGAGTGATGCTGATGTGATCTTTGTTTTCAGTGGGTTGTAATTCCAAAACAGAGGTAAAAGCATCTCAAGGAAGGCCACATGCACCATCATGATTGTATATCATGATATTCCTTTGTGTTAGTCAGGGTTGAGGTCAGTTGTACATGCAAGCTTTTTGAACCATTTTTTAAAGCACAGTTCAGAATAGGCAACCTGTTGACCCTCCCAAGCATGTGGGGGAGCAGAAAAAACAAACACCCCCTTGTTAGGGTTAGAGTTAAGGTCTGAATTAGCTTTCGATGAAAGTTAGAATTTGTTATGTATGAATTGCCAATCAGCTTTGCCTAGGTTACCAGTGATCATCATCAAGTGGCTGTGATGTACTTTGGCATAATCTGAAACTCTTCTTACTTCCCCATCTGAACACTGCAGCAAGGACATACTGGGTTGGATTTTGAGACTGTGGTGTGGACTTCCCATTTCCCAACAACTGCTTAAATCCGGTGCCAAGTCAAGGGGATCATTGGGGGGTCCAGCTGCAGCGGCGTTAGCAAGCAGCATTAAGTAGTCAATCACATTGAAGTATTCTCACAGACAGCATACCAGGATGTTAAAAATTCAATCCCTTTTTAATTAAACTTGTTAGATAGTGAAATAAATGGTTAAGATTCGATTAAAATAGAGGCTAAATTAAAGATAAACTTAAAAATATGAAAGAAGTGGAATTTTATCATAATGGAGAAATTTGACATTCCACAAATATAAAATTAACCTTTCAGGGCTAGAGTGTTTAGCAGTAATCATGAACTTAGTATGCTGTTAAAAACCCAGTTACACTTCATTCAAGAAGGGTTTTTTTAGCGAGACCCAGTTACATCCCATTTAATAAGGGTTCTTGCAGTGAGACTAACCATAAAATAGAAAGCTTTTGTCAATTTAATGATTGCTCAGGGATTGCACTCTGGGCCACCCTCAACAGCCTACCCTCTGCAGGACGGTAGGATCACTGATAGTGATTTCTGGATTCCTGTGTTATTCTGCGCGTGTGCAGACTCCCAAGGTTTCTGTCAGTTTCAGTGCTGTAATTGTGCCAAAAACTGATATTTTCACTATCATTACCTTCACAAAATCCGAGCCATTACGTGAAATGGAGAGCAGCTTCTGGAAGAGGCTGTCAATTACATATATATTCCAAATGGTACATGGTAAGTTTATGTGCAATGGAGCTATTTGCTGAAAAGTATTGTTAAAACTAATTGAACATAAAAATGATGATCTCTTACAGCCAGAAATGAATGCTGTTGTATAGTCTATTATGTCTGATTTAAAGATGCTGTAGTGACTAACCTCATATAAATAGGCAAGTGTTTTTGTTTCTCCCATGTTAAAAACCTGTCACCTAAGAAGTAAAATTGTCTGTAATAAACAAAAATGCATCACTTTAATATAAAATTCATATTCGCTGAGAGCATGCCTGAGTATACCTTATGAATACCACTCCAGCATCTGTTGATCAGGAGAAAAGTTATTGAAAGACATGCGTAGAATTTTACATTTGCTCCAACCCCTGCTTTCTACCTGTGTTTGCATGTCATGCCACTGAATTTCATTTCCCACACAAAAATGGAAGGAGTCATAAAATTGAATTTCCAAATTAGCAATAGAAGCCCTCAAATTCAATGTAATAAAAATGGAATTTAACATATTCAGTCACCATATATTAGTAGCCCTGACTGTAAGTGCTTATTTTGAACTGGTTTTGAGTTGTAAGTTGTCTTTCAGTTTGTCAACTATTTTGGTCGCTATTTCAGGTTTACTTTGAAACTGTCCACCACCTTTAGCTAGTTCCTTAGAAATTATGACTTTATTGAGTTTCTAATGATATTGGTTGAGGAACAATTGCAGTCGTTACACCTGGAGAACTCCCGACTTGTCACCAAATAGTGCCTAGGATCCTTTCATATTCACCTGAACCATCATAGCATGCAAAAGATGCCTTAATTTAATGCCTCATTTTTTAAAAATGTTATCTCCGGCAAACCCTGGGAAAGTAAATAAATAAATTCCAAAACCAAAGGTGCTATAAACAGAAAGATTTGTAAGTTTAGTGGTGAAACCTTCCTTTATTGGAGTTTTTATAAGTATTGACACTCAAACTATTTAATGTAAATGTAGTGCCACTCGGATGGCCTTTCAGTCTGTAGCTGTCAAGGTAATTTAAGACAGTTATGCCACATTTATTTTCTGATAGGCCACAATTTCTTAAATGCAACATTTTAAATTCTTGTCAATATAAGTTGCAATACCCTATTAATGCACACTCACTCAATAGTCAGCTTTAAAAAAGCAGTTAATGCATTCATTGACTCCTATAAATCACTGGGTAATAATTACTATGACAAAGATGTTTGAAGAATTTCTTGCTATGATTCAGGAGAGCTCACTTTTCTGAGACAGAGGTGACCCTCATTATGTAAAAGGCAATGGCAAGCAAGACTGCATTTCATGATGTAAGCCTTCATTTATCTAATTCACAGCTTGCTATTCCGAATGACCAAGTAGCCAGAAAGTTAATTGCTGCCATCACTTTCACTGTCACAAGCAGAGCAGCTGGAGCCACTGATGAATAGTTTAGACCATATTTACAACAATAACAACAACTTGCATTCATATAGCACCATAAGCTTAATTAAAAAAAAGTCCCAAGTGCTTCATTGGAGTATCATAAAACAAAATTTGAAATCGATGAGCCAGAGATGTTAAGACAAATGACCAAAGGTAATAATTTTCCAATATTAAGCAGCATCCTAAAGGAGGAAAAAAAAGTTGAGAGGCAGAGAGCGTTAGGAGGGAATTCCTCAAGTTAATGGAGGGTAAAACGTGTAAGGCCATTCAGGACTTCAGTGGAGTAGTCAGGTCCAGAGGTAACAAATGCATCATTTCAGCAGTAGGTGATCTGAGTCAAGGGCAAAGTAGTACAATGATATGGAGTTGGGAATAGGCAATCTTATTGCTGGCACAGATGTATGGTAGAAAGATCATCTTGGGATCAAGTATCACACCAAGGTTTCAAACAGTCCAGGCTAACCTCAACCAGCTGCCAGGGAGAGTGATGGTTGCTAGGGAACAAAGGTGGTGGGGGCGGCAAAGACAATGGTTTAGATTTTTCCAGTATTTAGTTGGAAGAAATTTCTACTCATCCAGAATTCCTGTCTGTCAATTCAGAGATAGTGAAGGGGTTGCAAGAGTAGAGCTAGAGCTGGGTATCATCAGCGTACATGTGGGAACCTGTGTTTTCGGATGATATCACCATGGAGCATCATGTAGATTAGAATTAGGAAAGGGTTAAGAATTGAGTGAACCAGAGGTAAAGGGAATGGGAAGACAAGCTATTGCAAGTAATTCTCTGGCTAGGTGGAAATTGAAAAAGGCTAGTGTAGTCCCATCCAGCAGGATGAAGATGGTGCAGTCAACCATTTCAAAGGTTGCAGACAGGTCGAGAAGGTCAAGGAGGGATAATTTACCCTTGTCCCAGTCACAAAGGATATCATGAGTAACCTTGATAAAAAATACTTTGGTACAAGGGAAGAAACCTGACATTTACCATTACATGTACCTCCATTACATGTACCTCCATTACATGTACCTCCATTACAGCTGCTCTAGAAAATCTGAATCAACAAATCCCTGATATTCGGAGGTGAATAGATCCTCTTCTTAAGTAATACTTCCCTTTTTAGAAACCTCTATTACATTTCATCCCAGTTGTCATTTACACAGAAATTGCAGCGTGACTGATGTTAACTGGATGTGAACTTTCTCAGTAGTTGGCTAAAGTGGCATGATTAGAACAGAATTGTTAGAATTGTGGAATCGTTGGCATCGAAATGAATATCAATAGCATACGTCAATAAAAAATGCTGTAACAGATAAAAAGGATGCAGATGGATACTCACACCTCCAGTAAAAATTGTTAAAAAAAAGACTATGGGGTAATGTTAACCGCAAGAAACAGGTAGGTCAGGGTTGGGTGGGAGTTTGAAGTTTTCAAAATCTGAGTTCCAAAGACCCATGAACCTCTGAGAGAAAAAAATTCTCCTCATCTCTGTCTTAAATGGGCACCCCTTTATTTTTAAACAGTGATCCCTAGTTCTAGATTCTCCCACAAGAGGAAACATCTTTTCCCCATCCATCCTGTCCAGACCCCTCAGGATCTTATGGCCGGAATTTTTAGCTCAGGGTGGGTGTGCGCCCAACCCGACCGAACGTGAAATGGCGCGTGTTGACATCGGCCGAGCATACTGACGTCAACGCGCAGTCGCGCAATAGATCGGTAGGCAGGTGCACGCCAGAGCCGGCAATGCGCCTGTCAACAACTAAAAGGCCATTAAGTTATCAACTGAGTTTAATTTTTCACTGCCCGTTCAATCTAACGGTTAGCGGGCAGGCGAAAAGGCCAAGCAGCCTTTGCAATTTTTTGGAAACCTCATCCACAGGCGGGATGAGGTTTTCAAAAGCTAATACAAATAAAATAAAAACTCAATTTTTTAATTAAAAACATGTCCCTGCTCATGTGACAGAGTCACATGAGAGGATATGTTTTATTAAATTTTTATTCAATAATTTATTCAATACATTCTTCATTTTCCTGAGGCAGCTCTGTGCATCAAGGGGATTCTACTGCGCTCTCTTGCGTGCATGCATGAAGTTCACGCTCGCCCCACTCGCACTCCTCCTTCCACCTGCACAGGCAGCGCTCAGCACGGCCGCTTGCGTATCAGGCTGGGTGGGCCTTAATTGGCCTGCTCACGTAAAATTGCGGAGCGCTGCCGATCGCGGGTGGCGGTCGGCTTCCCGACCACCCCCGCCAATTCTGCACACCAAGGGAAAAATTCTGTCCTATATGTTTCAATTAATTTGCCTCTTAGTCTTCTAAACTCCAGCAGATACAAGCCTAGCCTGCCCACCCTTTCCTCATAAGACAACCTGCCCAAGCAAGGTACGTGCCATTTTGTGCCGTACATCCTGTACAATCCCACATAGCTGCAGAGCATGTTTATTTAAAAAGATACTTTTAATAGTTATTATGACTTGTACAATTAGGAACTTCATCCACCCCACAACGAGCAATCCTTTTCTTTTTAAATAATTGTAGCAGAAGCTCTTTTGACTCCACAACACTCTAATATAATTCTGTCGCATGTCCAAAATAGATGGAAATAGCTTCACAAACATTTATTTCACAGCACAAAATGACAATCCTCGCTGCTAGGTAAAACAGATAAATCAATGCTTTAAGGTACTGAAAGGAATTCGCTGCTTGCGTGTGCACTGAGGCACTAATAATAAAATTCATCCCATAGCTTAAACATGGTTGCTGCGTCTTATTTACCTTTTCAAATTCCATTTACATTAACATGTGAGAGACACAGACAATGACGATCTCAAAATTTTAATGGGGGGAAAGCTCATCGCTAAAAATGTCACTGCGCCAGCACTTATAAATCCATTATATGACAAAATGAAAATTCAAGATATTGACAGTGCTGGAAATTAAAATACTGAAGCACTTAGCAAATAGGGAAAGGTTAAACACACAGTCAACTGCAAGGATGCGACAGACTGTTGTTGATCTTTTCCCCACAATTTACTTTCTAACCGGTGGAGCTCAAAGTGCTTAGGAATATGAATTTAGTAACATTTCATTTTGTGTAAAAATAGCAGAATGTACTCAAGGAAGGGTGGGAGGTGTGGAATGAACTCTGTGTGAGGTGTGATACATATTTGTTAAATCATGTCCTATAACTTGAAGAGCTGAGCATGACAGTAAAATTCAAGTAGAATGTTAAAAATCAGCAGTACTTTGATTTTAGAAATACTATAATTGTTTAATTATGGGCAGGATCTTTATGTCGGCGAGCGGGATGCGGAGCCTGTTCGCTGATGTATAAAATGATGCGGGATGACATCGGGTGGAACTCCCAACATCACCCCGCATCATTTCAATTTTCAGGGTTGGTGGGGGCGCAGCCGAATCAGCTGTGCGCCCGCTGACCTGTCAACGACCTATTGAGGCCATTGACAAAGTCATTAACCTCATTAATGGACCTGCCCGTCCAACCTTAGGGCTGGCAGGCAGGCTGGGAGCCCTGGAGGGCTTCAGAAAAAGCATGAATCCTCATCCATGCGCAGGATGAGGTTTCATGAGAGTTTTTAAAATTTTAATAAATGTATGCTTTAAAGTGATGGACATGTCCCAACTCATGTGACAGTCACATGAGGGGACATGTCTGGGAAATTTTGTTTTTGTGCCTTTACCATTTTTAAATGTTTAAATTTGGAGCTGATCTCCCTGAGGCAGCACTTAGCCTCAGGGAGATGAGTGTAGTCTTTCATGCACACGCACGAAAGAGCACACTCTCGGCTTAGGGAACCCATCCCCTCCCCCCGCCCCCTGCCTGCACAGGGAGTGCATTGCGCTACCTGGTGGACATCACGCTGAAGGCCTACCCACGTAAAATGGCAGCGCACCCCCAATCAGGGGTGTCGATTGGAGGCGCGCCTGCCCGCTCCTGCATTCCCTCCCCGATGGGGGGAAAATTCTTCCCAATGTTGCTATCAGGCGCTTTAGTTTGGATTCTGCTTTACTAAGCTCCTTCTTCTTTAGCTCTTTGCCCAAAGGCAGGTCTGACCCATACGCCACAGGTAGGACAAGGAAGCAGGCCCTGAAACTACCCCAGTCAGAATGGGGATCGAGCCCAGTCCTGGTGGCACCAATCTAATCCACACTGGCTGTTCAGCCTACCGAGCCAACTGGCTTCCCAAAGAGTCCAAGTTGCTGTGGCAACATAGACTTTTACCTGCATGTTGCAGCCTGGAGCTATGGATAGTGATGGCAGGAGCTCAAATTTCTTTCCATCACATGGCTGACCAGGAATCTCTCCTGTTCTTGTCGCCTGTCATTGGCGTATGTTGGAAGGATTTACAAGCTGATTCTCAACCTGTTTGGCTGCGTAGTGAACGCACATTCCTTGGCCATCAAGTCCTGGAGTGGGACTTAAACCCAGAGCTTTGGTAGAGACAGGGATGTTACCCACTGCACCACACAACCTCCCCCTTTGCTAAGCTAACCAGCCTTTAAAGATATCTGAGCAGAAAGTATGGTGTTATATTTTTGTTGTTGATGGGCGTTTTTTCCCAGGGGATCCTCAAGCTTGTCAAACCTTATACCTAGAGCAAGCAAATTGTTGTGCAGGATATTGCATAATAAATCTCTCAATTTTCACCTTCCAGTGGTAGTAGTCCAGCTTCTCCCTTGACCAGCACTTTAAATTCAATCAGCAGTATGTTATGAAATTCTTTTGCTTGCCCTCTCTTTACCCACTTAACAATGAACTCGACTGCCCCCTTCGCGCACCCCCAACCAGGCCTTTCCTACCCTCCCTGCCCTAGGAGTCATTAAACTTACTTAGCCTCAGCTCCCTACACTTAGGCTCTGACGTCTTCCTGAACTTCCTCTTCTGTCCACTGCAGTGCTGTTGCCGCAAGGACTGGAGATTGGCTGGCAGCTCTCTAAGGTGGGACTTCCTCCCAAGTGAGGGGCAGAAGTCCCGTCTGCCATCAATTGACACTCATTTGAGTGTCAATTGGCTGCAGGCCACTCGGGGTTGGCAGGGTGTGTTCCTTGCCGACTCTTCAAATGGAGGCCCCACGATCTAAAAAATTCAGGCCATAAGATACAATTCGAAAGAATGGTACACTTTTACAAGTTGCAAACAAAAAAATAGTTCAAAGTTCACATGTTTGGCTCGTCTTTGGAAAAAGTCATTAAGGACCTTGCAAAGGTGACATTTTTACTCCAAAAGGGTAGTTTAAAAATAGTCTGCTTTTCTATTCTTACAGCCAAAGTGGATTTAGTTCTTCACCAACTGTCGTCATATATCAGGGTTGTTGTAGGATTCCCTCAAAGAGATGGATCTTCAGCAGCTGGAAAGTTATTCATGTAGTTTCTTCTTACCAGGAGATCACATTTCTTTATAGGTGGGCTTAGAATAGGAGTCAAGCTGGGAGACCTTTTAGATGTAACAGTCTCTAGGTTTAAAAAGGTGTGGGTGTACTGCCTTTACTGCTGCTGATGTTCTGCAGCTGGTGCTCAATGTAATCTACCCGAGTTTCTCTCTGGGTCTTGAAATAAGTGCATTTAATACCTGAAGACAATTTCAGTTATATGTTCAACTTCTATTGTTCACCCAAAATGATCTGGAAGTCTGAAATCATGGTTTCACAATGGGTGAGTTCTTCACACTTATTCAGGATGAATTGATTTCTGCCCAGCTCTCATTGTTAAGGTTCAAACTCAGAGACTTGGATTCTAGATTTATGTTCTTGGTAATTCAACAATAGCAAGTGTAAGTTCCACAGGTAGTATTCGTATTGGATGCCCATTCAAAAGAGAGCGCACCACCCTTAGGCATTCAAGTAGGAACTTTCTGGAAACTTGGGATAGTCTAGGTGGAAATTACAAAAGTCACCTGACCCTCAATAACCATCTTAACAGTCTTATTAGTGTCCATTTTCCTTCTTTAAATATGGAGACCAAAACTGCGCACAGCATGCCAGTTGTGCTCTCAACAATGCCCTGTACAAATGGAGCAAGGCTTCCTTAATCCTGTACTCTAATCCCCTTGCAACAAAGGCCAACATGCCATTTACCTTCTAATTGCTTGCTAACCTTTGGTGTTCCTTGTTTGTATGAGTACACCCCTCTGCTCTTCAACATTTACAGGTTTCACACCTTTTTAAAAACGTTCTGCTTTTCCATTCTTATGACCAAAGTGAACTTGTTTCTACAATGAAGCTCCCCTTGACTGAAGTCCTAAGCTTAGTTGTAGCTTATTTAATGAAGGTGCACAACCTCTTTGTGCAATCATAGATTCTGTATGCAGATTTCTTCAGATGTGTCCGGGTCCAACTGATCCTGTGATCAAATGATGATATAATGGAGGGTCAGAATTTATTGGCAAAGGTGCAAAAACCTTGATTCCCTGGTCGTCCATCCTGATGGAAGACCATCAGGACCATTAGTTCTGTTTCTCTCTTATATGGCTGCTGTCTGACCTGCTGAGTATTTCCAGCATGTTCTGTTTTCATTTTACATTTGCAGCTTCTACAGTATTTTGCTTTTGTGCAAAAACCTATGTCTGGCATCCGATGTCCTATTCAACCTGCAAGTACAGAAGGATTCACAGAGGGATACGGGGAAATCAGGAGAGAGAAACATCTCAGAACTATGTGATTGCACAATTCATTCATCTGCTAGAGTATTATGGGGATAGAGGCAAATGCGGCAATTGCTAAACAGGTTTAGTAAGGATGAAAAGGGGCTCAGGGCATCAGGTGCCTGAACCAAGCCTGCATATTCAGAGTGAGAAACAAAATAAAGAAGGTGGGGAGAATGACTGGTGGAATAAAAGGAATTTGTAAATAAAAATGTGGCAGCTTTATATATAAAATACATTTATATATATATATATATATACAGAGAGAGAAAGAGAGAGAAGAAATGGTTAATTTATACCATTTTCCTATTAAAAATTATGCCGTTTAAAGTTTTTAATCTAAAAAGAACTAAATTAATTGCATGCCCTACTGCCACCACCCTCCCAACCCCAATGCACTCAATCCCGCAAATGGTTTCTTGGCTTTATGCTACCAATACTTTTGTTACACTGAACAGGGAAGAGTGAGCCTTATAAACAATGAATCTTGAAATCGTCTCTGAACAAATAGGGTGGAATTTAATAAATGCTGGAAAGCCTGCAGGAGCCCCTTGACGCCTCAGGAAGGTAGCTGAATTAAGTACCGATTGGCACTTAAATGGCCAGCCTTCCCCAGGATTAAGGATCCTAGCAGGTG
This sequence comes from Carcharodon carcharias, assembly GCF_017639515.1. Lineage (NCBI taxonomy): Eukaryota > Metazoa > Chordata > Chondrichthyes > Lamniformes > Lamnidae > Carcharodon > Carcharodon carcharias. The sequence continues at coordinate 26,327,437 of NC_054472.1, read as the reverse complement.
GAAATCCCACCTCCTAGAGCTACCAGTCAATCAGAATCCGGCACCTGTCCATTGCAGGCAATGCCAGTCAGAGCGGTGGCAGCTGCCAGCAATGTACCCAGGGAGAGGCCTAAGATCACCATGGGACTCAGACCAGAGGTGAGTGAGGCAGGATGGAGGCCACTGGAGAGGGGGGAGGAGGGGGCTTGGCAGAAAGGGCAGGGGGGTGGCTTCCCAATGCCGGGACTCTCAATCTGAGTGCTTCAGAATGAGGGATTCCCCCCACCTCTCTTGGAGCCCATTGACAGCACTTGCTTTTCAGGATTGCCCTTATGGTGAGTACCCACCTGCTGCTAGTTGAATACCAGTGGCTGAGGGATAAGGCCCTTAACTGGGCTTTAATTGCTGACTTAAGGGCCTCAATTATCAGTGTGGCAGGAAGACAGTCCAGATTTTATCAGGGCAGGGGTGGGTAGGCAGCGGAGTCTCCAACTGGCACCTTCCCCGTCTGATTAAATGCCCATTGCCTCCAAACTCATCTCAGAGGACAGTATTAAATTTGGCCCACAATCTTTAACTTTCTCATTTCTCATTCATTCAAGGAACATGGGCATTGCTGGCTAAGCCAGCATTAATTGCTCATCACTAATTGCCTTTGAGAAGATGGTGAGTTGCCTACTTGAACCACTGCAGTCCATGTGGTGTAGGTACACCCACAGTGCTTTTAGGGAGGGAGTTCCAGGAGTTTGACACAGTGACAGTTAAGGAGTGGCAGTATATTTCCAAAGCAGGATGGTGAGTGGCTTGGAGGAGAACTTGAAGATGGTGGTGTACCTATGTGTCTGCTGCCCTAGATCATAGCAGTCACAGGTTTGGAAGGTGCTGTCTAAGAAGGCTTGGTGAGTTCCTGCAGTACATTTTGTAGATGGTACACACTGCTTGGGGGTTGTGGAGGGAGTGAATATTTGTGGATGGGGTGCTAATCAATCAGGCTGCTTTGTCCTGGATGATATCAAGCTTCTTGAGTGTTGTTGGAGCTGCACTCATCCAGGCAAGTGGAGAGTATTCTATCACACTCCTGATCTGTGCCTTGTAGATGGTGGACAGGCTTTGGGAAGTCAGAGTTGAGTTACTTGTTGCACAATTCCTACCCTCTGACCTGCTCTTGTAGCCACATTATTTATATCGCTGGTCCAGTTCAGTTTCTGGTCAATGGTAACCCCCAGGTTGTTGGTGGGGGAATCAGTGAAGATAATGCCTTTGAACATCAATCATTAAAAAAAATGGAATCTGTAGGCAGATGCAATTTGGGAGCCGTATCCTGTTTCTTTTCTGAATATTTTAAACCTATATTGATAACTTTAGGAAGGTATCTGGACTCGAGCTACAGGCTTCTCAGATGGAAAATATTGTTAGGCATTTTAAACTCTCCAAACGTTGCTGGAATTTAATACCCTCAGAGCCTGATCAAATGATCTGGCATCAGGAAGGTGGAGAATCAACTCCCAGCCCTTGCTACTGTTCCCACACCGCCCCCCCCCCCAAACCCCTGTTTCTGTTTTAGTTGTGTTTACATGGAACTCACCAAGCCTTTTTAGACAACAACTTCTAAACCTATGATAACTAGCATCTAGAAGTACAAGGGCAGCAGACAAAAACAAAAACAAAAATGCTGGAAATACAGGTCTGACAGCATCTGTGGAGAGAAAGACAGAGTTAATGTTTCAAGTCCGTATGAATCCTCTTCAGAACTAAAGAGAAGTAGAAATGTGGTGAAATATATACTGTTTAAGGGGAATTGGACAAGTACAGCTGGATAGAAGGCCAGTGATGGGTGGAGGCAAAGGAGAGATTGCAAAAGATGTCATAAACAAATGGTTGAAGGGGTGTTGATGGTGGTGATACTGGCAGCAGACACATGGGAACACCACCACCTGCAAGTTCGCCTCTAAGCCACTACCATCCTGGCTTGGAAATATATACAATACAGTGGGAAAGGGCTGTCCTGCAGTTGAGGTGACTTTGGGGTGGTAAGTGGGGGGGCATGTGGCAAGGGCTACCCTCCGATAGAAGGTACTGCATAAGCATGTGCGGAGTTGGGGGGGGCAAAGGAAGCGGCCATGCATTAGGGACACCTTGTATAAATTGACCATTCCTCTATAGCTGAGTCAGTTCAGGTGCAGCCACATTGATATGATTGGAGTTGGGCTTCTAGCTTATCTGCCCACTCAAGCAACACAGAGGCATCAAAGAGCCACCAAGTGCTCCATAGTTTTTCACCCCTCGGGCACAGACTGCAAAGTAATGAGTTTTTTAGTGGATTGCAGAACAATTGGACAACTGGGCACATTATACAATCTCCTTGCTAAAGCTGACCATAGAGCAGTCACTGCTGGAGGCGCTCATAGCCCCTTGCAATGTCGTCATCCTGGTTTGGACCAGTCTCCCCCAGTGTTCAAGCTAACAGTGTAGCCTTGCAGTGTGCGTTAGGGGAATGCCTGCACCTGAGCTGAGAGCACAACATGCAGACCAATGTGCAAAGCTGCTGCCAATTGGTCAGATGGAGTGGGCAGGTGGTGGGTGGGGTTTCAGGCAGCCATGCAGCACACTAATTTCTGACATCCAAGTGGTGGCCAGCACTCTCCAGGGTGGACATTTTTTTCTGGCTTTTACAAACTTTATTTAACTGTTTTAAAGTCTTCAGCTCCCTCTCTGCCTTCAGGGAGCTTTCATTTAGCACTTGCCCCCACCCGCGCTTACATCAGCGCCCAACCTCCTCCTGCCCGCACCCCAGCAGTGCTGAGCACTTCAGCGCGCGTTTCATGCTAGGTGAGACAAGCATGCTTGGGAGGCCTTCATAGCTGCTAGATTTTTGGAGGATGATGGCGACATGCAGTGAGGAGAACCCATAGATCCTCACATTGCATCTCTGAGCATTTGAATCCAATCTGGCCTTTTTTTTTTATTATTCATTCACAGGATGTGGGCTTCGCTGGCTAGGCCAGCATTTATTGCCCATCCCTAGTTGCCCTTGAGAAGGTGGTAGTGAGCTGCCTTCTTGAACCGCGGCAGTCCATGTGGTGTACGTGCACCCACAGTGCTGTTAGGAAGGGAGTTCCAGGATTTTGACCCAGCGACAGTGAAGGAACGGCGATATATTTCCAAGATAGGATGGTGTGTGGCTTGGAGGGGAACTTCCAGTTGGTGGTGTTCCCATCTATCTGCTGCCCTTGTTCTTCTAGATTGTAGTGGTTGTGGGTTTGGAAGACGCTGCCTAAGGAGCCTTGGTGAATTCCTGCAGTGCATCTTGTAGATGGTACACACTGCTGCTACTGTACATCAGTGGTGGACAAAGTGAATGTTTGTGGATGTGATGCCAATCAAGCGGACTGCTTTGTCCTGGACGGTGTCAAGCTTCTTCAGTGTTGTAGGAGTTGCACTCATCCAGGCAAGTGGAGAGTATTCCATCACACTCCTGAACAGTGCCTTGTAGAGGGTGGACAAGCTTTGGGGAGTCAAGAGGTGAGTTACTCGTTGCAGGATTCCTAACCTCTGACCTGCTCTTAAAGCCACAATATTTATATGGCTAGTTCAGTTCAGTTTCTGGTCAATGGTAACTCCCAGGATGTTGATAGTGGGGGATTCAGTGATGGTAATGCCATTGAACATCAAGGGGCGATAGGTGTATTCTCTCTTGTTGGTGATGGTCGTTGCCTGATGTTGTGTGGCGCGAATGTTACTTGCCACTTGTTAGCCGAAGCCTGGATATTGTTCAGGACTTGCTGTATTTGGACACGGGCTGCTTCAGTATCTGAGGAGTCGCGAATGGTGCTGAACATTATGCAATCATCAGCAAATATCCCCACTTCTGACCTTATGATGGCAGGAAGGTCATTGATGAAGCAGCTGAAGATGGTTGGGCCTAGGACGCTACCCTGAGGAACGCCTGCAGTGATGTCCTGGAGCTGAGATGACTGACCTCCAACAACCACAACCATATTCCTTTGTGCTAGGTATGACTCCAACCAGCGCAGAGTTTTCCCCCTGATTCCCATTGACTCAGTTTTGCTAGGGCTCCTTGATGCCACAGTCGGTCAAATGCTGCTTTGATGTCAAGGGCAGTCACTCTCACCTCACCTTGGAAGTTCAGCTCTTTTGTCCATGTTTGAACCAAGGCTGTAATGAGGTCAGGAGTTGAGTGGCCCTGGTGGAACCCAAATTGGGCACCAGTGAGCAGGTTGTTGCTAAACAAGTGCCGTTTGATAGCACTGTTGATGACCCCTTCCATTACTTTACTGATGATTGAGAGTAGACTGATGGGGCGGTAATTGGCTGGGTTGGATTTGTCCTACGTTTTTTATACAGGACATGCCAGGGCAATTTTCCACATAGCCGGATAGATGCCAGTGTTGTAGCTGTATTGGAAAAGCTTGGCTAGGGACGCGGCAAGTTCTGGGGCACAGTCTTCAGTACTACTGCCGGAATGTTGTTAAGGCCCACAGCCTTTGCAGTATCCAGTGCCTCCAGCCGTTTCTTGATATCATGTGGAGTGAATCGAATTGGCTGAAGACTGGCATCTGTGATGCTGGGGACCTTCGGAGAAGGCCGAGATGGATCATCCACTCGACACTTCTGGCTGAAGATTTTTGCGAATGCTTCAGCCATATCTTTTGCACTGCTGTGCTGGGCTCCTCCATCATTGAGGATGGGGATATTTGTGGAGCTACCTCTTCCAGTGAGTTGTCTAATTGTCCACCACCATTCACGACTGGATGTGGCAGGACTGCAGAGCTTAGATCTAACCCGTTGGTTGATCCGTCGCTTAGCTCTGTCTATCACTTGCTGCTTATGCTGTTTGGCGCGCAAGTGGTCCTGTTTTATAGCTTCACCAGGTTGACACCTCATTTTTAGGTATGCCTGGTGCTGCTCCTGGCATGCCCTCCTGCACTCTTCATTGAACCAAGGTTAATCCCCTGCCTTAATGGTAATGGTAGAGCGGGGGATATGCTGGGCTATGTGGTTACAGATTGTGTTCAAGTACAATTCTGCTGCTGCTGATGGCCCACTGTGCCTCATGGAAGCCCAGTCTTGAGTTGCTAGATCTGTTTGAAATCTATCCCATTTAGCACAGTGGTAGTGCCACACAACCCAACGCACATGCCGTCTTTGATAATGCTCCTGTCATGGAGATGCAGTGGAAGGCCTAATAGTCACTTGATTATAGGAGGGTGATGACGACATGCAGTGAGGACACTCCATAGATTTTCACATTGCCTCTGAGAATGTCTGACTCCTGTCTGGCCAAGGGCAGCTCATTTGCGCTCTGTGATCAGTGTCATATCATAAAGATGGCGCCACGAATCTTTAATAGCACCTGATCCTTTGTCTGCCTTCAGCAACTGACCCCTTCAGGAGCACAGCATCAGTGGTCACAGATGCTGAAGGGATGGGGGCCAGCCCCAACTTAAAGGTGCTGAGAGCACACAGAGAGAATGACGGAACTCTGTGATGCCTGCCCACGACATTCTGGCAGCAATGGCAAACACCGCCAAGGTGCAGGCATCAGGTCCAGGGAGTGTGTGGCCAGACCATCACTTGGGTCTGAAGACTGCACAAAGCACAGGGAAGAGGCCCTGGACTGAGACACCTGTCTTTATCTTGTGTAGAAAGGTTTCACATCTGAGTGACAAGAACACTGCTCATCAGAACAAGGAACCATAGGCAGGGAGACATTCTTGGGAGTTTATTGACAATAGTGAAAAGCATGTACAAGTGGTTAACACCCATGCCAAAGTTGTGCAACTACATCTTCTTAACCTTCCTGACCCTCCGCTGTGTCTTGGAGCTCCCCAGACATCCACAGCGGAGGTGGAGGCAGCCTGCTGACCATCACACCCTGTCTGTGATGGCCTTGGTGGGTGTCCTCTGGAAGGCTGAGACTTGGAAGGCACCAGCCTGCTTTTGGGGTCCTGCTGTGTGGAGTGGAACCCTCCTCGACCTGTGCAGCTGGAACTGCTTAAGTCACAGGAAGAGGGGTTTTGGATCAGCTGGACAATCCCAGGGTCACCTGCTCACCCTCCTCCTTTGGGTGCTCAAAGGTCCCTGGCTACCTCCTTGAGGGGATGGGGTAGCTGGAATGAGATAAAGCTGCCCTGCACTCCTCTCACGTATACATTGTTGGAGGCCAACTATGGTGTCAACGATGGAGTTAAGCCCATGCAGTTGTGCAGGAGCAATAACCTGGAACAAGGTCTCCATGCCAGCTGCCATCCAACCAGTGTTGACCTCGGTGTGTTGGCTGCTGGCACAATATCTCAGCCTGAAGGCAGACAGACTCCTCCATCGTGCCTTGCAATCTGAGGAGTGCAGCGGACATCCCTTCCTGATGTTCCCCAGCTTGCTTTTGCAGCTCCAGTAACTGTGACATGACCGAGTCCAGAGACTCGTCATCTGACTCAGACTCAGCAAATTTCTGACCTCTAGCAGTCCTCCGAGGGACACCTGGGAAGTCCCTGCCGCCACCTTCTGCGGATCAGACAGTGCGATGTGCTCACCAGATTGTGATCCTGAGGCCACTGTAAAGCTAGGTCTCACCAAGGTGTGTGTTTCTGCGCTGGTGGAGGGTGTGGGAAGGAAGGTACCTTCAGTTTTCTCTTCAGAGGTTTCTTCGTGGCTTGATTGGAGGCCCTGGGTTGTGGACACCATCAGCTGTTTCCCAGATATGCCTGCGGAAGCATGGAGGGATAATTATTGCATAAAAGTGGCCTGTAAAACAGGACATCACTCACAGCATGGTTGTCTGATGGATGTTGCACTCTGGATCCTCACTTGGTAGAGCAGCGCCGACCTCACTGTCAGCACAGGACTGCTGCAGGTCGTCGCTGGCCAGTTGGGTGGCTCCGTTTTCAAAGTCTGTGAAGATCTTGATTTCAGGCATTCCTCCACTGGCCAGCAACCTCTCCTTGTTGTTGTGTGCCAGCTTGTCCTGCATAAATAGAGATGGAGAGAGTGTAAGCAGGGCGCCTGCCAGGCCAGATTATAAGTATACCTGGCATGTGTGGGTGGTGAGTAGTCTCACGGATGGGATGAGGATAATGAAGGTGTGTTTCCATTCTGGATATCGGTGAGGGGAATGAGCAGAAAGGCAGTGCTGATAGGGAATTCTTTAATCAGGGGAGCAGACAGACGTTTCTGCGGCCATCAACATGACTCCAGGATGGTTTGTTGCCTCCCTGGTGCTAGAGTCAAGGATGTCACAGAACAGCTGCAGGGCATTCATCTGGGGGAGGGCGAACAGCCAGAGGTCATGATCCACTTGCTACTAGCGACATAGGTAGGAAGGGGGATGTGGTCCTGAAATCTGAATTTAGGGAGCGAGGTAGAAAATTAACAAGCAGGACCTCAAATGTAGTAATCTCCGGATTACTGCCAGTGCCATGTGCAAGTGAGTTCAGAAATAGGAAGGTAAGGCAGATGAATGCGTGGCTGGAAAGATGGTACACGAGGGAGGGCTTTAGATTCCTGGGATATTGGGCTTGGCTCTGGTAGATATGGCGCATGTACAAGCCAGGACTGAGTTCCTTGTGGGTCGTTTTGCTCGTGCTGTTGGGGAGGATTTAACCTAACTCAGCAGGGGTGTGGGAACCAGGAGAGAATATTAGAAAGTAATACCATGGTGCACAGAATGTTGGGAGAGGCAGGTAGCACTAAAATAGAGAATAGTAAGCTAATAGATGAAGTCAAAGTAAGGGAGCAAGTAATGAAGTCTAAATCAGGGTTACACTGCATGTATGTCAATGCAGAGAGTACAGTTAATAAAATTGGGCAGTTACTGGCACACATTGTCTTGTGGGATTATGATGTTGTAACAATAACGAAGATCTGGCTTAAGGAAGGGCTGATCTGGGTGCTAAATATTCCTGGTTACAAAGTATTCAGAAAAGATAGGAAAGGGCAAAAAGGAGCGGTGGCATTTTTGGTTAAGGAGAGCATTGCAGTACTGGAGAAAGAGGTTGTGTCAGAGGATTCAAGGACAGAATCGATTTGGCTAGAGCTAAGGAATAAGGAGGTTGCAATTACATTGCTCGGTGTAATGTATAGACCGCCAGCTATTGGGAAGGATATAGAGGAACAAATCTGCAAGGAAATTACAGAGGTGTCATCATCATTGAGTAATTATAATGGGGGACTTTACTGGGATCGTGGTAGTGTAAGGGACAAGCATTTCTAGACTGTGTTCAGGAGAATTTCCTACAGCAGTATGTGTCCAGTCCAACAAGAAAGGAGGCACTGCTAGACCCGGTTCTTGGGAATGAGGTGGGCTAAGTAGATCAAGTAACAGTAGGGGAACATTTAGGGGACAGTGATCATAAGGTTTAGGATTACGATGGAAAAGGATATTGGTCAATCCAGAGTAAGAATAATTAACTGGCACAGAGTGGACTTCAATGGGGCAAGAACGAAGATGGGCCGGATAGACTGGAACAAAAGGTTGGTGGGAAAAACAGTAGTTGAACAATGAGCTAAAGAGGAGATAGTTTGGGCACAGTCAAGGTATGTTCTTTCAAAAGGGAAGGGTAGGACAAACAAATCCAGAGCTCCCTGGATGACAAAGGAAATAGAAATTAAGTTAAAGAAGAAAAAGTGCACTTATGACAGGTGTCAGGTAGCAAATACAATTGAGAACCAAGCTGAATACAGAAGGATCAAAAGGAATGTGAAAAAGCAAATACGAGAAGCAAAGAGAGATTATGATAAAAGACTGGCAGCTAAAATAAAAGGAAATCCCAAAGCATTCTATAAGTGCATCAATAGTAAAAGGGTGGTAAAAGGAGGAGTAGGGCCGATTAAGGACCAAAAAGGGGAATTACACATAGAGGCAAGAGGCATGGCTGAGGTGTTAAATGAATACTTTGCACCTGTCTTTACCTACGTGGTAAATGATGCCCAGGCCATGGTGACAGAAGAGGAAACACAGTCACTAGAAGGGTTTAAAATTGATAAGGAGGTATTGGATAAGCTGTCGATACTTAAAGTTGATAAGACACCAGGACTGGATGAGATACATCCAAGAATGTTGAAGGAAGTGAGAGCGGAAATTGCAGAGGCACTGGCAATAATCTTTCAATGTCCCCCAGGTTCAGGGAGGTGCCAGAGGATTGGAGAATAGCAAACATTACACTCTTGTTCAAAAAAGGTTGTAAAGATCTGCCCTGCAATTACAGACCAGTCCGTTTAACTTCAGTGGTGGGCAAAATTCTAGAAACTATTATTTGGGATAGAATTAATAGTCACATGGAAAAATTTGGATTGATTCAGAAGAGTCAGCATGGATTTGTTAAAGGAAAATCATGTCTAACTAATTTGCTGGAGTTTTTTGAAGAGGTGACAGAGATGGTTGATGAGGGCAAGGCCATTGATGTGGTGTTTGTGGACTTCCAAAAGGCATTTGATACAGTGCCACACAACAGACATGTGAGGAAAGTTATAGGTCATGGAATAAAAGGGGCAGTAGCAATGTGAATATAAAATTGGCTGAGGCATAGGAAACAGGGAGTAATGGTTAATGGGTGTTTTTTGGGCTGGAAGAAACTTTGTAGTGGAGTTCCCCAGGAGTCGGCTGGGACACTCGCTCTTCCTGATATATATAAATGATCTAGATCTTGCTGTGTGGAGGACAATTTCAAAGTTTGTGAACAACACAAAACTTGGAAGAATTGTAACCTGTGAGGAGGACAATATAGAACTATAAAAGGGCATTGACACATTGGTGGAGTGGGCAGATAAGTGGCAGATGAAGTTCAATGTGGAGAAGTGTGAGGTGATACACTTCGGCACAAAGAACATGGAGAGACAGTATAAAATAAAGGATACTATTCTAAAGGGTGTGCAGGAGCAGAGAGGCCTAGGCGTATATGTACATTAGTCATTAAAAGTGGCAGGACACGTACAGAGTGCTGTTTCTAAAGCATACAGTATTCTGGGCTTCATTAATGGGACATAGAGTATAAGAGCAGAGAGGTTATGATGAACTTATATAAGACACTGGTTAGACCTCAGCTGGAGTATTGTGTACAGTTCTGGGTGCCACACTATAGAAAGGATGTGAATGCATTGGAGAGAATACAGAAGAGGTTTACGAGAATGGTTCCAAGGATGAGACACTTCAGTTATGAGGAAAGATTGGAGAAGCTGGGACTGTCTTCCTTGGAGAGGAGAAGGCTAAAAGGAGGCTTGATAGAGGTTTTCAAAATCATGAAGGGTCTGGAAAGAGTAGATAGGGAGAAACTGTTCCCGCTTGTAAACTGATCGAGAACCAGTGGGCACAGTTTTAAAGTGTTTTGCAAAAAAAGCAAATGTGAGGTGAGAAAAAACATTTTCACACAGTGAGTAGTTACGGTTTGGAATGCACTGCTTGGAAGTGTGGTGGAGGCAGGTCCAATTGCTGCATTCAAGAGGGCATTGGATGATTAATTAAATAGAAACAATATGCAGGGTTACGAGGCCCGCCGCTGTTCAACACTTAATACAGTGGACCCTCCTCAAAGGAGGCGATATTATCCTGGGATCTTTCGTCTGGTTCCTTGAATCTATTAAGTTAGTGGTGATTGATCTGGGAAATTGCATAAACTCAAAGTTCAGGCTGTTCATATAGACACAAAGTTCAGTTGGAAAACATTGATATAGGCTTCTGCAACAAAAAAATGTTGTTGCACAGGGAGGTTTTATAATTTACTTGTCATTTTTATACCTGTATTATGTTACAAGAGAAAAAGGCAGGAGATGGACACTAAGTTAAAATGTTCAGAGAGATGGTGCAGACACGATGGGCTGAATGGTCTCCTTCTACATCATAATGATTCTGTGATTCTATGTGAGAGAGTGAACGGTGATGTCCGTTGAACTGGCAGTGAGTGAGGGCCCTGTGGATGTGTGATGGTTTTGTGAGTGTGTGAGTTGAGAGTGATGAGAAGAGTAACTTATCCTGGCAGAACAGAGGAGATCATTCATCCTCTTGCAGCATTGGGTGGCTGTCCTCTTTTGAATGGTGTTGGCGCTGACCACCACTGCCACCGCTTCCTAAGCCAGATTAGTGAGGTTGCTGCCCGTCCTGCGGCCAGAGCTGGAGTAGAGGACAACACGACAAGCCTCCACTGCATCCAAAAGGCACTCAAGGGACGCGTCATTGAGCCTGGGGGCTGCAGTCCTTTCACCTTCCAGGGCCATGTCTTCTTTGCAGCAGTTGTGGGCTGGAAGCACTGAGAGGTGTGTATGCAGCTGGACTTTAAATATGGCGCCCGACGTACTGAAGCAGCAAGGTGATGGTGTGGTGGGTGAATGACAGCCCGCCCGCCATGGAAATGGCATGTTTTCCAGGAATGCATCATTAAAGTGGCTGGTTTGGGATGATACGGCATGAAAAGCCACCATTGTGTCCGGCGGGTAAAATGTCATTTTTCCCACCCGCTACTGCACTAGGTGCAAATCTGGGATGATTCCGCCAAGTGATTCATGCAGAATTGTGCAGTATACCTTTGGATCGCTCCGATCTTATTTATATCTGTCGTCATATAATGATCCCACACAACTTGAACACTCCAGGGTTGGACACACAAATGTTTGGTAAGCTATAAATCTGATATTTTTGCTGCAATACCAAACATTCCTCAAATCCAATAGCCCTGTATGTTTTGGATGTTAATCTGCTGAATATGGAATCCCCATTGAGGATTGTTTTTAAGATGAACCCCCAGGTATGCTTCTGTACCTACCTGTTGGAGAATTTGATTACAGAACCTGCAACCCCACCCCCCACCATCACCCATACCCACCCCATGACCTCCATCCTGCCCATACTGACTTGTGACCTGGGTCCCTTGGTGATCCTAAGCCCCAACCGGGGTGTATTACCACCAGCTGTCACTGGTCCCACTGGTGCTGCCTGCAATGGACAGCTTCCAGCCTCTGATACTGCTCTGCAGGTCCATAACCCTGAGAAAAGCCCGCCGCTGTTCAGCACTTAATACAGTGGACCCTCCTCTGTGAGGAGGTGATATTATCCTGGGATCTTTCGTCTAGTTCCTTGAATCTGTTAAGTTAATGGTGATTGATCTGGGAAATTGCATAAACTCAAAGTTCAGGTTGTTCATATAGATACAAAGTTCAGTTGGAAAACATTGATATAGGTGTCTGCAACAAAAAAATGCTGTTGCACAGGGAGGTTTTATAATTTATTTGTCACTTTTATACCTGTATTATGTTACAAGCTTTATTTGCAATTCTAAGTGCTCTATTTAACCAAAATGGGCACCAAATGGATTTCCAACAAAGCTTTTCGATCAATTTAATTGGTTTCCCTTTGTATTTTATTGCTTGCCTCTGCTGATCATCCATTTTGATTATGTGGTTTCTTGAACTTCATGATTAGTCCTTTTCATTCCCGCTTGCTATTTGCTGGTTGCCATGGTCCCTACCTGTTCAGCTGTGATTTGTTACTGCTTCATGAATACAAAATTTTAGACAATTATGAACCAATGAGGGACCAAAATTTGCATGTATGGTAATGTAACCTGCGGTGTTATGCTGAAATGTAAAGCCTCACATGTGATGAATACAGTGGTGTGCAATACACAAACTCATATTTGGTTACTCAGACATGAAAAAGGTAACATTCTATTTGTCTTCATACCATGATTTTCACATGGGGCACTGAGGCTCCCGTGTGATCTCCCCATTAAAATTAACACATGATAGCATCAATATTAGAGAGATAGGGAAATTTAGAGAGCTATATCTGGATGGGAAGGAATAAGGCCTTAACAACTAAGATGTAACACCGGTTTCACCATCCCAGCTATTGCTAGTTGAATCAGTACGGCCTTAATTTAACTATTTTAATTTATTGCACATTTAATGCTCAATAAGTGTCAATCAGCCTAGCCATTGCTTTTACTTCTGCTGTGGATAAAAACTCCAATCTTGTACTGGACATTTTCAAAGGATAAATGATTACAATTCTGCAGCAATGCCAAGGGCACCATCAGGTTTCTGCTATGGTACTAATATTAGAACATTGAAAATAAAGCCAATGGCCACTGCTTCACTCCTGATTTACATAAAATAGTAATATGAGGAGCTTTGTCAATACCTTTCAATGAAGTAAACATAAGAGCATCAGAAAATGATTGGTAATCAAACTGACCCACAGGCACTGCCCCTTCGAACGGGTTACTTATGATTCTCTCCTTTTACCAAGATAAAGCAAGAGTACACACAATTAAAATAACTAATGCAGAATAAAGCCCACATGAGTTCTTAGGGACGATATTGTTCACACAAGATGAGCCACAGAACTGTGGTGACTCCTTTGCTGTATCAGGAAGATTAGGTAGAGAAGGAGGATCATAAATGGCAGGGAGGCTTCTGAAAACAATAATTTGGGACAAAATGAATAGTCACTTTGGGGAATGTGTTAATGAAGGAAAGACAGAATGGATTTGTTAAGGACAAATTGTGTTTAACTAACTTGCTGGAGTTTTTTGATGAGATAACATCAAAGGAATAATATGAATGGTTGATAAGGATAATGCTATTGATGTGGTGTACATGGACTTCCAAGATGCATTTAGTATAATGCTGCATAAGAGACTTGTAAACAAAGTTATAACTTATGGAATAAAGGGACAGCAGTGACATGGATGTGAAATTGGCTGAGTGACAAGAAACAGAGAGTAGTGGTTAATGGATGTTTTTCAGACTGAGGGAAGTTTGTAGTGGAGCTCCCCAGGGGTCAGTTTTAGCACCCTTGCACTTCTTGATACAGGTTAATGGCCTAGGCTTTGATGTACAGAGTACAATTTCATAATTTGTGGATGATACAAAACTTGGAAGCATTGTGAACAGTGAGGAGGATAGCGTAGAACTTCAAAAGGATGTAAACAAGTTGGTGGAATAGGCGGACAAGTGGCAAATGAAGTTCAATGCAGAGAAGTGTGAAGTGATTTATTTTGGTAGAAATAACATAGTGAGACAATATAAAATGAAGAGTACAATTCTAAAGGGGCTACAGGGGTATGATGTAGGGGTATGATCAAGAAGTTCAGGGATGGCATGAAAACTGGTAGGGTGGTAAATAGTGAGGAGAATAGCCGTAAACTGCAGGAGGATATCAATGGACTGGTCAGGTGGGCAGAGCAGTGGCAAATGGAATTCATCCCGGAAAAGTGTGAGGTAATGCACTTGGGGAGGGCCAACAGGGCAAGGTATTACACAATGAATGGTAGCGCCCTGTAAAGTACTGAAGATCAGAGAGACCTTGGTGTGCATATCCACGGATCCCTGAAGATAGAAGGGCAGGTAGATAAATTGGTTAAGAAAGCATATGGGACACTTGCCTTTATTAGCTGAGGCATAGAATACAAGAGCAGGAAGGTTATACTGTAACTGTATAAAACGTTGGTTAGGCCACAACTGGAGTACTGCATGCAGTCACCACATTATAGTAAGGATGTGACTGCAATGGAGAGGGTGGAGAGGCGACTTACCAGGGTGCTGCCTGGGTTAGAGGGTCTGAGCTATGAGGAAAGATTGGATAGGCTGAAGTTGTTTGCTTGGAGCAGTGAAGGTTGAGAGGGGTCCTGGTAGAGGTGTCTAAGATTACGAGGGGAAGAGATAGGGTGGATAGGAAGGCATTTCTTCCATTAGTAGAGGGGTCAATAACCAGAGGGCATAGATTTAAGGTAAGAGGTAGAAGGTTAAGAGGAGAATTAAGGAGAGTTTTTTTCACACAGAGGATGGTGGGAGCCTGGAACTCACTGCCTGAAATGGTGGTTGAGTCAGAAAGTCTTGTAACACTTAAGAAGTATTTAGATATTCAATTGCATTGCCATAGCCTCCAGGGCTATGGGCCAAGCGCTGGAAAATGGGATTAGTGTAGTCAAGTCTTTGTTGACCAGAGCAGACACGAAGGGCCAAATGGCCTCCTTTCTGTGCTGTAAATGTCTTTGAGTCTGAGTCTATGAGGAGCACAGGGACCTGGGTGTATATGTGCATAAGTCATTGAAGGTGGCAGGACAGGTTGAGAGCACGGTTAATAAAGCATACAGCATCCTAGGCTTTATTAATAGGGGCATAGAGTACAAAAGCAAAGAGGTTATGTTAAACTTGTATAGAACACTGGTTTGGCTTAACTGGAGTATTGTGTCCAGTTCTAGGTGCCACATTTTAGGGAGTATGAGAAGGCATTTGCAGAGAGTGAAAAATAGATTCACAAAAATGATTCCAGGGATGAGGAACTTCAATTGCATAAGTTGGAGAGATTGGGACTATTTTCCTTGAGGAGAGGTGAAGAGGAGATTTGATAAAGGTTTAGAAAAGCATGAGGGGTCTGAACAGAGTAGATTGGGAAAATCTGTTCTCATTGGTGGAAGGACCAACAACAAGAGGGCACAGATTTAAGGTAATTGACAAAAGAAGCAATAGAGACCTGAAGAACTTTTTCACACAGCGAGTGATTGGGATCTAGCATGCACTGCCTGAGAGTGTTGTGGAGGTAACTCTTTCTGAGTCAACCAAATAAACTAAATTCACAAAATCAGAGACAAAGTGAAAGGGAAACTGCAAAAACAAAAGACAAAGCTTAAAGAAAACTTACCAACATTAAACAAAAATGTGATCAGAGTAAATAAAAC
Organism: Carcharodon carcharias; assembly: GCF_017639515.1. Lineage (NCBI taxonomy): Eukaryota > Metazoa > Chordata > Chondrichthyes > Lamniformes > Lamnidae > Carcharodon > Carcharodon carcharias. The sequence continues at coordinate 26,311,769 of NC_054472.1, read as the reverse complement.
AGCCCAATCCGTGTGGTGCCCACCAAGCACAGAAGGCATCGATGGTGCCAGCGGACACCGTGTGCTCCCTCTCCAGAGACACCTGGGCAAACGTAGCCTCAGAAGAGGGCAGGCAGTCGGGCCGGATGACCCCCTTGATTGCCCGCTGCCTGGACCTGTTAATGGCCAACATGGCCAAGCCCAGGAGCAGGTTCATGAGAAGGTCCTCCTCCCTCCAGGCCCTCGCTCTGCACCGGGTACCCATAGATCAGAAGTGTGGGACTGAGGTGCAAACAAAACAACAGTAAAAGGTTTTTAAAATAACTGAAAAGGGAGAGGAGTCTGGTAGAGGTAGTTTCAATTGATGCACTTAAGGGGGAATTAGATTATTATCTGAAAAGGAAGAAAGTGCAGGACTAGATGAGGAATTGACTGTGGAGTGGTACCAGGTAAATTGCTCCTTTGGAGAACCAGTGCATACACGATGGGCTGTATGGCCTCCATTCTGTGATTCTGTAATAAAGCCAAGCGATCTAAATATTATTGTATTGTTGTTTTCATTGCCTTACAAATAGCACTGAGAACTTTCAATCCAAAAAAACTAGGAATGCTGGGCATGCAGGCAGAGATGCTCAATCCTGCTCCACTGGACAGATGGGACATAGGTCAAACAAGATGAAGCCAAGGAAGTACATATTCTTGACTTTCCATTTATCACAATTACACTCCCCTCCAAATGGTAGCACATCATTTCAATCAGAACCAAAATTATGTTGGTTATTGCTCCATTCTGTCCTGCAAGAGCTTCTGGTAGTTTAACAGAACAAGGTTCAAAGATGCAGCACAATATTTTCGGATGTAATATGAAGGGAAGATGCAAGAAGACCAGCTGCAATGGTTTGTGCATGTCTTTTATAGAGATAAATGTTTTAAAAGCCACACAGAGTGCACATTTGGGTAGAATGAGAGGGTTGGAGCTGTTACTGCTGGCTTTCAGCACCACCTGTACATATTGGTTACTTTAATTCTGTATTTAAGCAAAGCCAGCAGGTCGCCAAACTAACAATTATACAGGAAGGAACATGCCCAGAGCATTCTTAAATGCAACATTACCAATATATGGCAGATTTCACAAGCTACATTAAAATAGATCACCTTCGTCGAACCTGGAATTATCCTGATTGAAAGAAAATATGTGACCCCAAGTTTCACTGATGTGCTAATTGCATGTGCATGTGGCTAACATAAAAATGTGTCAAATACTGAGAAACCTCCATTGGATTCATTATAGCCAAATCAGAAAGATGCTGGGTATCTAAAAGTGTACTGTATGTCTTGCCAGAAGGAATCACAACTGCAGCCTCTATTGTGATAAGTTTAAGCTTAATGTTTATTACTCCCATCATATTATATTAACATGGTTAACGAGTTTTTTTTACAAAGCAGGTGAGAAGAATACTAGTTTGGCACTACCTGTCTGGAATGTGCAATGCATTACTACAAAATGCACTTCTATCCCTCTGCTAAATGTAAAGTACTTGAGTTAATTTTGGACCTAATGCGTGGTAAAAATTTGAAATGAAAATAAAGCTGATATCCTGCATAATTATGACCATATAAATGATGGTATAAAGTTTACTATTTCATTTTAAAATAGATTTTTATTAATTAATTTTCAGCGATGTTTTCAAAAAGGAATGAGCACCATGACTCATGAGTTCCGGAAACCTGAACCTAAGAAATGAGTAAATATTTGAACAGAGCCAAATGAACATGGTTCAGAATGTGCTCAGCAGATTTAGAAGCTTTCATGTATTTTTATGGAAGGCAGGCTGAACAATTTCCCCAGACTTGAATTCTATGACTGTTGTTTGCCTTTATTTTTGAGCAATGACAAAATATCCATGCATGCCAAAGTTTGGGTTCACCCGTCCCTGGTCAGGAGTGAAACTTTGGCAGAGAACTAAAAGGAGAAGGGTTCAAGCCACGCTCCAGATAGCCCCAGTGAATGGAGTCCAGAATATGACATTTAATCATTGGATTTACATCCAGACACCTCCACACAGTCCTAGGCCCAACCATCTTCAGCTGCTTCATCAATGATCTTTTTATCATAAAGGACAGAAGTGGGGATGTTCGCTGATGATTGCACAATGTTCAGCACCATTTGTGATTCGTCAGATATTGAGGCAGTCCATGTCCAAATGCAGCAAGACCTGGACAATATCCAGGCTTGGGCTGACAAGTGACAAGTAACATTCATGCCATCTCCAACAAGAGAAATTCTAACCATCGCCCCTTGACATTTAAGGCATTACCATCGCTGAATCCCCCAAAATCAACATTCTGGGGGCGGTTACTATTGACCAGAACTGGACTAGCCATATAAATCCAGTGGCTACAAGAGCAGGTCAGAGGCTAGGAATCCTGTGGCAAGTAACTCACCTCCTGACTCTCAAAGCCTGTCTACCATCTACAAGGCACAGGTCAGGAGTGTGATGGAATGCCCTCCACTTCCCTGGATTAGTGCTGTTCCAACAACACTTAAGAAGCTTGATACTATCCAAGACAATGCAGCCTGATTGATTGGCACCTCATCCACAAACATTCATTCCCTCCACTACCAATGCACAGTGGCAGCAGTGTGCACCATCTACAAGATGCACTGCAGGAACTCACCAAGCCTCCTTAGACAGCACCTTCCAAACCTTTGACCATTAGCATCTAGAAGGACAAGGGCAGCAGACACATGGGAACACCACCACCTGCAAGTTCCCCTCCAAGCCACTCACCATCCTGGCCTGGAAATATATCACTTGTTCCTTCATTGTCACTGGGTCAAAATCCTGGAATTCCCTCTCTAACAGCACTGTGGGCATACCTACACCACATGGACCACAGCGGTTCAAGAAAGCAGCTCCTCACCACGTTCTCAAGGGCAATTAGGGATAGGTAATAAATGCTGGCGTAGCCAGCGACGCCCACACCCCTTTAATGAATAAAAAATACTACAGGGTGGAATCATGTGGCGGTAACTGGGTCCTTGGCCACCAGCTGGAGAACTGGTGAGGCCCCCGTGATGCCTCTTTTTGGGGAGACTCATTGGGGAATGCCATTCAGGCACTCGACAGGCCTTCCCTGGGATCAAGGACCCTGGGGGCAGAAATCCTACCTGCCCAGAGCTGCTGCTGACCAATCAAAAGCCAGCAACTCTGTAGCTCTGCTGAAGGGCAGCACTACCAGGGTGGCTGGTGCCGGTACTACACCCACCTGAGGCTGAGGATTGTCGCTGGATCTTAGACAGGTAAGTGATGGCAGGAGTGGGGGGGTGCAGGAGGGCACAGGGCAGAGGTTGCAGTCAAGGTCGGGGAGTAAAGCTGGCAGCAAGGTCAGGCGGGTGGGGTTAGCTCTCAGTGGGCACATCCCTTCCTGATGCCAGGTCCCTCAATCAGTTCCTGAGTGATTTGAATGAGGGATTCCCCATTCCTCTGACCACTGGGAGCCCACAAGCAACCCCACATAGGTTTGCTTGTCATAATCCCCGCATGATGAGCCTCCCACCCGCTGCTGGGTTAATACCAGCGGTGATGGGATGAGGCCCTTAAGTGACCATTTAATTGGTCACTTAAGGCCTCAATTGACAGTGGGGCAGGAAGGTTGCCACGGGCCTTCTTGCCAAAGACTTAATCAGGGTGGAGGTGGGAAGGTGGCCTTCAAGATAGAAGGGTTGGGTTTAAGGCCCCACCCCAGATAGCCCTGGTGAGCAGAGACTGGAGCATCAGCTCTGAATACTGGTTGACATCCAGCAGGGATGTCCGATGTTTGTGAGTGGTTCCCTCCTCCATTTTAATGGGTTGGTGGCCTCTTTAACCTGGTTATAGCCCACGTACCAGAAAGTTCTCTTAAGTTAAATTAATGTGGGGAAGACAATGGGAATCCACCTCAGTTCCTTTTCCCCAACAAGTTACTCAAAACTTTCATTTGTGAAACTTATATGTTAAGACCTGCCCTTTGGTAAAAACAGAATGGTTGAAGCATCACTGATTAGGTCCTTCTTAAACATCTGGGGGAATACAACCTACTGTCAAATTTACAGATGTAATAGTGCATGGAATGGTATATACTGTAGTTGCAAAATCACTACACGGGATCATCTGACCTATTGACAAAGTAACCCCGTTCTTAACAATCAATGCTGGCTAGCTTGTTGTCTCTGTACTAGTATCTCCCTAAGGATAGAAACATCTCCCTGCTACCAATTATAGATTCAGAGCCCTGCTCCAAGCTAACTTAAGTTTGTTTTCAGTTTTTGCCAATAATGTCAAACAATTAATTTGCAATTCCTTTGTTAATGAAATGTATTACCTTATATATACTTTAACTAAATTCCATTCTCCTTTTCATAGGTACCTACATAAGTGTCGATATTCTTAGAATGCAAATATCCCTCTAATGTTCACCTAATTACTCTTGGGTCACGGATGGCTTAGTTGAGCAATACCTAAGAACAAAGGAACCTTGGAAATAGGAGCAGAGGTGGGCCAATTGCCCCTTGAGCCTGCTCTGTCATTCATTTGATCATGGCTGATAATCTACCTCAACGCCATTTTCCCACACTATCCCCCATATCCCTGGATGTCTTTACGATCTAGAAATCTATTGATCTCTGTTTTTGAACATACTCAATGACTGAGCCTCCACAGCGCTCTGTGATAGAGAATTCCAAAGATTTACCACCCTGTGTGTGAAGAAATTCCTCTTCATCTCAGCTCTAAATGGTCTACCTCTTATCTTGAGACTGTGTCCCCTAGTCCTAGACCTCTCAGCCACATCCTTCCCCCACCTATATTGTTGAGCCCCTGTAAGAATTTTGTGTGTTTCATTGGGGTTGCCTTGCATTCTTCTAAACTTTAAAGAATACAGGCTCAGTCTCCTCAATCTCTCCTCACAGAGCAATCCTGTCATCCCAGGGATCAATCCAGTGCTTTGATGCTTTGTGCTCTTTGCTAACTTAGCTGATCTCAGCCAGGGCTATAGCTGGCGTCAGTACCTTTGGATTGTGGAATGCCACCTAGGGTCTCTGCCTTTAATTGCTACGTAGCAACCCTTTCTGAATGTGTGTGCATGCGTGGGCGGGGGAAGCAGCAGGCTAGGATAAGAATGAGTGCGGCTACAATGTTTGAGTAGCCTACAACCACTCAGATTTTCCTCTGTGGCTTGATTTGCAATTTGCAAAGTAGGTTCTGTGCCCTCCTGGCTGGTCCAGGCAAAGTTTGCTGTGTTCGGCTCCCAGTAAGATTCCAGCCTGTTGGGAGCAGGATGTTTGGGAGTGGAAAATGGACACTGCTGCATTCCAAGGTTTTGGCCATGTTTCCACATAAATGTTTTGAATGATTTGGGAATTACTTTCAATTATGGGCTTTCAAAAGCATAACATATTCAGTCAAGTTTACAAAAAAGTGTTGGGATGAAAGGGAGTTAAGGGGCTAAGGAGCAAGAAATGACCCATTGACTGTAAATAAACAACAATTTGACTGGCTCAGGCAGTCACATAACATCTCACAACCATTGTTCTGGGAAATCTTACAATTTTATTTTTCAGTTGTAAATTAAGAGCTATAAGATAGAGGCTGGGAGGAAGATTCTGAAAAACAAGTCTGGAAAAAGGAATCTCTGCAAACTGGCAAACTTTTAAAGTGTGGTAGTATAGAACTTGAGTATTGTTGAAAAAAGAGACGTTGAAGTTTTTTGTCTTGCACTCATCAGGATGCTTCGCAAGAATACAAATATAAGGGGAGAACAATAATTTACACTGTATGAGGAGAGAGTGCTGACTGGTTGGCAAGTGTCTGATTGGTAGAGGTGTTGTCACGGAGAATGCACCAATAGATGGTGACTGATAGTTAACAGTCAAGCATTATCTGCATTCCCTTTATTTTGATAGTCTTGCAAAGTGTCCCGATGAGTGCAAGATGAAAAGCCTTGAAATATCTCTTTTTTCAGCAATACTGAGGAGCTACAGGGACGTTCACTGAGAATGAATTATGAAAAATGTTGAAGGAACATTTAGAATTTATTTTGGCCTGAATTGTCGCTCCTGGGCAAGAGCGCAGGGTCGGGACAATCCCTAGCTCCGCAAACCAACCTGGGAGAAAGCATCTCGGAACATTGGATTTTCCATCTTGACAGTGGTGGGGAGAGGGGGCGGGGTTGGGGTGGGGAGGGTGATTGGGTGCGTTGGGGGAAATGAGATTCTTGTGGGCGGCTCTGGAAACAGTGCTGAAGCTGCAAGGTGTGGAGGCAGGCTGGGCAGAAGGCCTGCCTTGGTGCACTGGGAGTTTGTCCAAAACTTTTTTTCAAACAGTAACACAAAAAGCAGTCCACCTGCCCTCATCCTTCCTAAACCCTCATTCCCCCACACATTCTCTATACCCCATTCATGCCAACCCATGCTACCTCATGCCCTCTACCTACCTCCCATGGCCCCTCATAACCTCCATACCAACCGATGTCCCTCTACCCAAACCCATGGACCCTCTTATCCCTGATGCCAACCTATTACCCTCTACCTACTCCCATGGTCTCTATGCTGACTTGGTGCCAATTCATGCCAACACATGTACCCCCACCTATCACCCTTTGCCCTTACACCCTACATGCCAACTTGCCAACTCACCCAGCATCCATCCTGGGCAGACCTCAAGGCCCATTCTAAGATTAAATAAATTGCAGTTCCAAGTGTCTACTCATTCAAAAAAAGCCTATTCATTACATTTAGATTCCTTTAACTACATCATCTCTTATAAAAAACAAACATTTCATTCAAGTCCTTAATTAATTCCAAAAAAAAATTGGAATTCATATCCCCACTTCAAAGAGTCTATAACCATTTGTAGCTGTCAATGAAAATATAAAATGGCAGTCACCCCACTGTGATAAAGGAAGGCTGTGAAATCAGTCTTGCAGCATTAATCCAGTAATGATGGCCCTCAGGCTTATGTCAACATACAGAATGAAATGGCAAGCAATAATTTTTTTTAACACTCCACAGTTTTTTTTCCAAGATTTAAATGGCAGGAGTTTTAAATTTCTTGATAGCTTGACAGTTATTTTTGACAGTTCCTTTTGGCAGTTGCTTTTGACACTTTTGACATTCCTATTGACAGCTCTCTTGACAGTTCCAATTAGTTTATGCACTTTCTACACACTTTTATCAATCCTAAAGGCATGTTTCCTCTCCCAAAGGGCACCTGACCTCAAAAGCACCCTGGAACCATATTCAAATGTGTACCCTACTTCTCCAAAAGAGTACCCACCTCTTCAAAGGACCCTGCAAAGTTTACAGCTGCTGCCACTTGTTCTAATCTGCACACACCATGTTTTGCACTTATAGCTAATACAAATCAGATATGACTGGAGGCAGCTGTTGTTTTATATGGATAGATGCCTCTGTGAAATGTGCATGCCCAAATCCTGACCCAGCCCCATTCCTGTTCCTGCAAAAATGGTAGGTGCCAAACAGGTTATCCACCATTGCAAAAATCCAGGCCTTTTTTTTAAGTGAAGTAAAATTACTCAGTGATGTGCAGGAAATGTAACAAGTTAATTATTTTGAATTATTTTGTGAAGTTATGCTGTTTGAATTAAGTGTGCCCAATCATAACTATTCTATATGATTATCTTATTGTGAAGTAAAGCCATTGATGAATTATTAGATCTTAACTCCCCAGGAGTTTGATTTCAGTGAGACTGCAGCTGTACACATGAGAAAGACACAGATATCTGATTCATCCAACGCTGTTGTACCCTGACCTATGGTACAGTAAAAGTATCATAAAGCAGAATGAGTCAACTCCCATAGAAGCTATTCAGATAGTTTATAGAAATGACTGACATCACTGAGCTGGACACATGCGTCTAGCAGCTGAAAGAGGTTCAAAGTCAAAAAAGATATTGACTTATTCCAATAGCAAAATCTACCAATATACAATTGAATTTTCAATATACTCTGGTAGATTGATAGCGCTACCTGTGCACCTGAAGCCCTGACATTAGGTTGCCTGTTGAATAAGGCAGTTCCTAATATCCAGTATTACCAAGGCAATAATGATGGCATGTGCAATATATGGCAACATTCCAACATTGGTACCTCATTTCGACCAAATATGGTTGTAAAAATAGGCAAGGATCAAAATATGGTAACCACAATCCACCCCACTACTGCTGGAAAACCAGCCAAGTGACTGTAGCACACAGCTAAGGTACATAATGTTTGATAGCTTCTCATGATCATAAAGCTGCATTTTCTCCCCAATCTAATCTATGATTGGGATCCCTGCATGCCATAGATATTTGCCAGAATTCAGTTGGATTCAGAAACTGGATTTTATCTAAATTCTGTCTTTCTTCGAAGTTCTCTCAATAAATACCATTAACCGGATCTCTAGGGGAGTCTTGGTTCCTAGTAACTACCTGTGCTGTTTTTCTATTCATTCATAAAGGTAGAAATTGGACCTGAGAGCACCCATTTTCACAGGCATAAAATGGATTCAACAAGGACCAATTTTAGGACTAATGTCCCACACCCAAAATATGCTGGCCTGATATTGGCAGTTGCTTAAAACAAATGTCAGGCCTCTTAATTATGTAAATGATGGTCCTGACTCCTGTTCAGACCCACTCTGGGAAATTAGATAGGGATGAGTGAAGCAGGAATGAACCCTGACTTTGCAGTACTTTCAGTCAGCTTCCCTCATTGTTATGCCAACCCACATCCTGCAACTTGACATCAAGGCAAAGCCATTGACCTGACATTCAGCTTCATGAAATGGGTGAGCTGCCTCTGGTGCCACAACAGGTGCCAGTAGTGGGGCTCAAAATGATAAGTCAGTAGCCCAATGGTGCACTTGATCCATGCAAGCACCAATGTCAGGCACAAAAATGGCCCTAAAAGATTTGCTGCCTCATATTCTAGTAGTACAGTGGATTGCCTATTTTATTCATATATTCCATGGTGTTATTGCTGAGAACACTGATGGCAAGATACATGCCATAATGAAGCCATTCCCCTCCGGAAAAAAATGCTGTTTCTTCCATTCCATAAAGAAAGTGATGAGCAGTATTTTCTCTAGTGTACAAGGCTCCTGTCACTGTTTTATTAGGTCTGTGGGATGAAGACTGGCTGGTGCAGTGTTAAAAGGCCCAGTGGAATGTCCACTGCTAAGGAAGCAGCTGTCAGCACAGTAGAAAATTGCCTTGACAGAGAGAGTTAGAGAATGCAAAAATGGAGCTAAATAAATCTGGTGCAAAAATACTGCAGAAACCTCTGCATGAACAGATCAAGAAATGGCAACTTGCAACACGACAATAATTGATGGATCACATCTTTAGGAACCCAAGCTCTGAAGACTGGAATGTCACCTAGTTTAAATGGGCAAACAGTGCTCACAGAGTGAGCAATCATCAAAATCACCAAAAATCATTCAGAAAGTCAAATGGTATATTGGCCTTCACTACAAGAGGATTTGAGTACAGGGGTAAAGGTGTCTTGCTGCGATTGTATAGAGCTTTGATGAGACTGCACCTGGAGTATTGTGTACAGTTTTGGTTTCCTTATTTAAGGAAGGATAAACTTGCCATAGAGGGACTGTGACTGAGGTTCACCAGACTAATCCCTGGAATCGTGGCATTGTCTTATGAGGAGAGATTGAGGAAACTGGGTCTGTATTCTCTAAAGTTTCGAAGAATGAGAGGTGATTTCATTGAAAGTTACAAAATTCTTACACTGCGTGACAGGGTAGATGTAGATAGGATGTTTCCCCTATCTGGTGAGTCTAGAACCAGGGGACACAGTCTCAGAATAAGGGGTAGGCCATTTAAGACTGATATAAAGAGAAAATTCTTCACTCATCAGAGAGTGGTGAATCTTTGGAATTCTCTACTCCAGAGGGCTGTGGAAGCTCAATCATTGAGCATGTTCAAGACATAAGTCGATAGATTTCTGGGTACTAATGACATCAAGGGACATATGGGGGGAAACAATGGTAGATGATCAGCCATGATCTGTTTAAATAGTGAAGCAGACTTGATGGGCCAAATGGCCTAATCCTGCTCCCATGTTCCAACATTCCGATCACAGATTAATTTACATACAATTGCTTTCTGCATGGCTTCCGAACATCTCCACCACTGAATTCAGCTCTCGTGCACATCAGTGAGGCCCACCCATGAGACGTATCGCTGTGCTATTGAGGCACGGTCCCTACAGTGCCAACGCACCATTTTCAATTTAAACCAAGTTGAAAGAAAAATTTGAAATTTCATGATAAGTAAAAACTTAGAATGAACAACATTTCTCTCTGAATTGGCCACCATTCTCTGACAATTTGCCTGTCAGTGTCATTTATTTAGTATCAACTAGTGACCTTTACACAATGTGGAGTGATTTAGAAGACTGGCTACCTCATTAATCCTAAATAAATTTTAAAATGTAATTATTAGGTTGAAGAAACTGCTGGAAGGTAAACGAGGTTTTTTTTTTGGAGATTTTTAATACAAATTTATAGTAGACCATAGCAAAAAAGGAAGCTGCAATTAAATTTATGTGAAGGTTGACATCCCATAGTTTAATTAGCTATCAGCCTTAGGATATTATTGCAGAAATCCAATTTGTGGATTCTTATTAGAGTTAAAAAGGGAAACAAGCTTATTCAGGGTTATTATAATCCTGAATTGAGGGTTATAATAATCTGTTCTACTGTTGATGCAGAGAAACTTCCTTAGTACTGTGGTGAAATGGAAGCTATTTTACTCAGAGATATAACCTTTTATTTCAAGTTTTGTTAAATATTTCAGTAGCATTATCGGTCTACCTTGCTATACTTGATTATTTAGAGGTTTATTATATGTGGAATATCTTTTTGTGCTTGAACCTATAATTTCCCTATTTTCTGGTGATACATTATTTGATAAAACTTTGCTATTAGCCTGTATGACTAGATTTATACTTAAATAATGCACCTAATTGAGAAATATTTCTATTCCTCCTGGTATCTTTTATTTTCCTGTCATAATGATATTTTTCTAAGAGCACATTAAACAAAATATATTACCACCACAAAAGAATGCCTTAAGCAGAGAATAAATGGATCTTCTGCTTTCAAGGATTGAGATAAGGGCCAGGGTTTACTGGCCCCGGTGTGGTGGGTCCTGCCATAGCGGAAGCAGCGAGCCTGCCAAAAGTCCATTAACTTTGGTGGGACTGACAGAAACTACTGGTGAATGGGACTGGAAAATCGCACCCCTTTTACAGTGTTGAATTACAATTTAAGATATTGGGCGGAATTGTCCCAGATTTGCACTAATTACGGTAGTGGGCGGGAAAAACGATGTTTTACCCGCCGGCCGCAATGGCGGCTTTTCACCCCGTATTGTCCCAAAACCGCCTCATTAATTATGCATTCCCGGGATGCACGTTTTATCAATGGCAGGTGGGCTCCGATTCTCCTGCCACGCCATCACCTCACTGGTTCATCACACCAGGCATAACATTTAAAGCATAGCTGTGCTCAGGACTACTGCAAAGGCATGGCCCTGAATGGCAGGAAGAATGCAGCCCTTGAGCACCTTTTGGAAGTTGTGGAGGCCCGCTGTGATGTCCTCTACCCCTGCTCTGGCCACAGGAGGGTCAGCATCACTACCATTCCAGCTTGGTAGTCAACGGCAGTGCTGGTCAGCACCAATGCTGCACAGAAGAGGCTGGTCATCCAATGCAGACAGTGGGTGAATAAGCTCATCTGTGTCACCAGGGTATGGCAACCATGTCATCACTCTAAACTCACATACTCAAGCCCATCACACATTCACTGGCATCTCACTCACTGCCAGCTCAAGAGACATCACCACCTATTCTCACATATACACCCTCACATGTCCATCTGGCCTCATCTCCTCTGGAGATTGCCTTCTCAACCTTCACCATCTTGAGGCAACTTGCACAGATTACATGTGCCCCCACACACACCTTGGGATATCCTCCTTCCCCAGTACAGCCCTCATCCTGCAGCCTCTTCTGTTGCTTGAGGCCACTTCTCCCCCTTCCCCAAGCAAGACTGTGCCCTGCAGCCATTAAAAAGCCACCCACATATGGCTGATCTGGTGGGTAGAAACCTGCCGTGAGCCCCACTAAAAGTGATGTGGTGCTGTCTGTGAAGCTTGGCACTGATGACAGTGACTGCTGACCGAAGCAAGGTAGGCAAACAAACCTTGAGGTCCCAAATGAATTGTAGCCCATCAAGTGCACACCTTATATATGTTATTGTGAAACACGTTGGTGTGTTTCCCGCCGACGCGGGTGGATGATCCAGTGGGGAGGTGACAATTCCGGCGGGCTGGCCTAATAATGATATGTAGATGTATGACAATGAGGTTCCCAACATCTGATGGCAGGCCAAGTGGACGATCGCAAACTAGTTTCACGCCGTCGTGAAACTGGTCACGACATATTGTCTGCTCATGCCACCGAACATACCCAATGACAGCAGGCATGGAAAATCCCAGCCAATCCAAACGGTGGGTGCATTAAGGGTGGTTGACATTTACCGAGCTTATAAACAAGGTCAAGGATCATTTTGCTCTTCCATGTCTCAGTGGTGGCACTCTTGCCTCTAAGACAGGAAGCTGGGGTTTCAAATATAAAAGCAACATACTGCAGATGCTGGAAATCTGAAATAAAAACAGCAACTGCTAGAAAAGTTCAACAGGTCTGGCAGCAGCTGTGGAGAGAGAAACAGAGTTAATGTTTTGAGTCTGATATGACTCTTCTTTGGCTGTGGTTTCAAGTCCTACTCCGGAGCTTCAACCCATAACCAAAGCTGATGTCAATGTAAAGCTGAGAGTCCCATCTTTCACATGATATATTAAACTGAGTCTCCAACTGCTCTTTCAGGTGAGAATAAAAGACCCTATGGCACTATTTTGAAGAAGAACAGGGGAGTTCTCACACGGGTCCTGGCCAATATTTATCTCTCAAACAACAGGACTAAAACACGCTATCTGGTCATTATCTGTTGATTGCTGTTTATGGGAGCTTGCTGTGTGCAAATTGGCTGCTGTGTTTCCTGCATTACAATGACTACATTTCAAAAGTTCATCTAGCTTACACACACACACACACACACACACACACACACACACACACACACACACACACACACACACACACACACACACACACACACACACACCAGCAATGTTAAATTAACAGGGTGCAATAGGTCATTTTAGTACTGGATGATTTTGTATAGTCTGGCTGTTCAGAAATCCATCTTTTTGCAAATGCAGATTTAAGTCCACATCTTCACCTTCAAATCATGTCAAACAATGAGGCTGCTGAAGAAAAAAATAGCCCAAAAAAAAAACAACTACATTTAGCCTCACTATCAGAGAAAAAAACAACACACTACTAGTACTGGAAAGCAAGAGCTCCTTGGTGCCTGAATTTACCAGTGGTTATGTTTCTCAGCTGCTTCTTTGTCCTTCTGTAAGGTTATTCAGGTTACCGGACTATAAAAATACATGTTCAAGAGCCCAGAGGGTAGATAGGTTGCCTTGTCTCGACAGCAGGAAACTAATGGCAGTCAGCCACGAGCTGCATGTGTTTCAAAATAGGATGTCTTTGTGTTAATTAAAACTCACTTGCTTAGTACTCCACATACTTGAGTCTGATTAAAAGAACCCACAACACCACGATGTCCTGCTGGTAAAAACGTCCAACTTTATAAACAGGTTGGTTTTGCCAGCGGGAGGTCGAAATCCTAATGTAGAGAAGTGCTTTTGAAAGGCAATCTGTGGTACAAATGGTTTACAAAAATAATTATTCACGCTTGTTCAGTTGTTGATTCAAAAGACCTTGCATTTTTCACAATGTCAAGAACACAAATCAATGTAACTCCAGGCCACTAGGATATCATATATCAATATGACCAGCAGAGTTTATAGGCAGACACACAGTCATAAACATGATCACCAGGAAATGCAAGCACACTGCTCCCCTCCCCTTCCCACTGTGCCCATAGCCAATCGTAAGCCACTGGAAGGTCACCCATAATCATTTAGTCCTTTCTGTTCCCACCTATGTAGACTGTGACTCCACCAGGTTTAACACTGGCAAAAAATAAAAGTCTGATTAAAAATAATTAAGTAAAACAGTCACCAGCTACTGTTAACAACGACAATGATGACTATAAATTTATGACACTGGAATGATTGCTTTCATCCAGGTTCATTAAGCAGTTAGCTTCACTCATTACAATTATCACACTATTAATGGAATTCAAAATTAATTTTATTTATTAATAACTGTTACGATCCCGGTAAAGACTGATAACTTTTAAAAAACAGATATGAATATCCCAGTGATCGAAGCAAAGGACTGCATGGCAAGATTTCACACTTTAAGGCCTTCAGAGTGCTAAAATCAACATCGACTAAACCTAACTTAGTAGGCAGCTGATACTGTAAGGTACAGAAAAGGTATTCCACATTAACTTCCTGACACAACAGAAAACCATATGTCATGCTTATAATTACACCACACTCTCAGCAGAAATGTAGGCCGGGATTTTCTGGCCCTGCTGCAGTAGGTTTCCCCATGGCGGATGCAGCGAGCCATTCAAATCTCCATTGGCTCCGGTGGGGCCAGGTGATCCCACCAGCAGCATGGGCCAGAAAGTCCAACCCATAGTCTTGTGTTTTAAGACCCAATCTTCTCTCAGCTTTGACAGGACGTATTCTCCCTGCCCCAAAAAGTGAATCTTCCGGTGTCCTTTTCAAGAAAGTGCTAAATCTTCTCGGCTTACTCAAACGGGCTTGCAGTAGCCCTCTGGTGACTTCTTGGTCTTTAACTTTCCACAAGACTTATTTATTTGAACAGGGATTCCATCTTCACCAGCATTCTGCTCTGTGGTTAACCTAAAAACAGTCCTTTTCTTCTGCCAGGCATAGCAGTAGCTGGTGTGGGCTTTCTTCCCCCAATCTCCCTGTCTGACAGACTCTAAGGCCCAAATTTTCATGGGAATGGAAGGGGTCTCCAGCTTAGCCAAAATGGCACTGAAGCCCAGATTCCAGAGATCCAATTACAAACCCAACGCCCACCATTTTCACCAGTGGTTTGGGACGGGGACAAGGGTGGCTTGTAGTTTGCACATCCATGGCTCATGGAGATAGCTGCACATGCAAAAGTGCAGTTGCCTTTAAACACATCTAATTTGTATTTGTGGGATGTGCAAAATGTAACTCATGGACCTTAGACATTTGAGCAAAAAGTCTAAAGCTAGAGAGGTAGTGTACCCTTTTGGAGGAGTAAGGGACTCATTTTGATTGGTCCAGGGACCCCTTTTGGAGAGGTAAGGTGCCTTTTGGGATTGTTAAAATTAGACATGAATGTTCGTAAAAAGTGAATAGATTCACTGGAACTGTAAAGCTCTCAAGACATTTAAATCCTGAAGCCCTGTAATTTAAAAAAAAAACAAAGCCTGCCACAGCAGGCTTATGGCTGCGTGCAATTTCCCTGCTGCCTATTGACATAGGTCTAAGTGCTATCATTATAATGCTGCATGACTGATCCACAATTTCATTGACAGCTCCAAGTTGTTATAAAATTGTTGATGTGGGGCTGTGCATGCAAATGCATGGTTCTATAGTGGATTAAGTACTTGAATGAAATGTTTGTTTTCAAAAGAGATTAAGTAGTAGAAATAATTTAAATGTATTGAATGGATTTTTATCAATTAGAGTGTTTTTTTAAAATAGCGAAGTCATCAATAGACACATAGAACTTTATTTTGTTTAATCTCAGCATGGCTCATGAAGTCTGCCCATGGTGGATATGGGTGATTTTGCATGGAGGATGTCAGGGCAAATGGTTGTGGGGGAAAGGCTTAGGTTGGTGGGAGTTGGCACTAAGTTGACATAGGAGCTATAAAGGGTCATGGGGTGTGTAGAGTAGCATGGATTGGCATAGGAGGCATGAGGAGCCATGAGGGTGTGTGTGGGGGACATGATATGGCATGAGTGGGGCAAGAGGGATGAGGGATGAATGCTAGAGGGCTTTTTTTGTTTTATTGTATTTTATTGCAACTGGGTAAAGTGCTGGAGCACCAAGATGGGCCTTTTAAATGGCCAACTCTGCATCCAGCAGCCTCTGTGCCTGCCTCCAAACCCTTTCAGGGGGTGGTGGTCCTGATTCCCCACCCACCCCCCCAGAATGAAACTCTGATCATTCAGGGCACTTAATCTCAAGTTGGGTTTGTGGAGTTGGGAATTTTCCTGACTGTGCTCCCGACTTGGGTGCAAAAGTTTGGCCCTGAGAGTCTGTGAGTCTCGGTGCAGCAAGGTCACTTGCCTCCTCCTTTCTGACCAGGTGTTAAAGCTTGCACCTTATTTTCAATAAGTTTTGAACTGGTCCCTGTCCCCTTGATAACCAGGTCTCATAAGTTTATCTCTGGACAGACTTCATAGGAGGTCACCTCTCCGCTCCAAACTACTCCACTTTATCTTGAATTAAAGGGGACAGGTGAAAACATGACCATCAATCAAACATTATCCTCATTATATATTCTTGCCTTAGAGCCCAGACATCCATTAGGGTATTAAAACACCTGAACCCCAGGAAAAACACTGCATAATTGTCAGCTCTGGCTCTCTGATCTATGCTGTCAATTTCAAAATGTTTATCTATGTAAGGTAAAGAGTTTCAAGTACTTGTAGTTTCTGCTATTGATACATTAAAGGGCCTGGATAATTGACACTTTTATTTAAGACAGTTGGAAGTTTCTATTTTGAATGACTTGTTGATGGAGGCTGGGGTGTGAGGCCAGGAGAGATTTGAAAACAAGGTTGAAAATTTTAAATTTGAGGCATTGTTTGACCAGGAGTCAATGTAGGTCAACAAGAACAGGGATGACAGGTGGATGGGACATGGTGCAAGTTAGGACTTGGACAGCAGAGTTTAAGAGGGTGGAAAGTGTGAGGCCAGCCAGGAATGAATTAGAATAGTCAAGTCTAAATGTAACAAAGGAATGCATGAGGGTTTCAGCAGCAGATAAGCTGAGGAGAACAAAGTCAGGCAATGTTATGGAGGTGAAAATAGGCAGGTTTTCCTGATTGTACATGTGTGTTGGGCTCACTCAAGGTCAACTATGACAATAAGGTTGTGAACAGTCTAGCTCAGACTCAGAGAGCTACCAGAGAGGGGGCTGGAGACCATGGCTTGGGTAGAAAATGGCTTCAGTCTTCCCAATATTTAGTTGGGGGAAATTTCTGCTCAACCAGAACTGGATGTTGGACAAGCAGTCTGACAATTTAGAGACAGACAAGGAGTCGAGAGAGGTGGTGGTGAAGTAAAGCTGGGTGCCTTTAGTATAGATATAGAAACTTGCGCTGTGTTTTTGGATGATGTCGCCAAAGGGCAGCAAGTAGATGAGAAATAGAAGGGGCTGAGGATAGATCCAAGGGAATCACCAGCGATAACAAGAGTGGGAATGGGAAGAGAAGCCATTGCAAGTGATTCTCTGGCTATAGTTAGATAGGTACGAATTGAATGAGAATGCATTCCCACCCAGCTGGATGATAGGGGAGAGGAGTTGGAGGAATGTGGTGTGATCAGTTGTGCAGATGGGTTGAGAAAGATAAGGAGGCTAGTTTACCCTGGACATAGTCACATAGGAGAATTACGTGAGGATTCCTTGAGTAATAAACCAGCACTATCATGATGGGCAGAATGGCTGGCTTCCATGCTGTAAATGTCTATGGTTCCTGCAGGAGGTTGTCTCACACTGTTTGAGTTTGATATCAGACTGGAATTTCCTTACAGGTGGTTTCAAATGGTATAAAGTGAAAAAAGAAAAAGCTGGAAATACTCAGCAGCTCAGGAACTTTTACAGAGTGAGAAACAAAGTATTTAGCTTTTGGACC
Organism: Carcharodon carcharias; assembly: GCF_017639515.1. Classification (NCBI taxonomy): domain Eukaryota; kingdom Metazoa; phylum Chordata; class Chondrichthyes; order Lamniformes; family Lamnidae; genus Carcharodon; species Carcharodon carcharias. The sequence continues at coordinate 26,293,817 of NC_054472.1, read as the reverse complement.
TGGGCCTAAAAAGTGCTCAGGTAATAGGCATGAGGGCAGGGTGGGGATGTCTTGGGGTGCAGTGGGAGCCTCCCTGCCTCTGGGCCAGAAGCTCCTGGTTCAAGTCCCACCTCAGGACTTAATGGCCATGGAAGGTGCATCCATAATGTGGCAAAACAGGTTGATTATCTGCCTGTATATCCTTCCAATACGTCAGATGGCAGGTGGTAAGAATGGGAGAGTTTCCTGGTCAGCCATTGCAGTACTTTGCCAAGCGTAATCATGGACCAATCCAATGCAAGCCCATGGTCACCAATGCTCTCTTAGAGCATGGTACCTGAAGGAGGAGGAATAGGCGGGGCACAGTGTTCCCTTGCAGGCCAGAAATTAATGGAAATGTTTAGAAATGCTGAGATTATCACCTGGATGCTCCAATCATTTAAGTTATAACAACTAGGAGAGGTACTTAGTGCGTGCCTGTAGAAAAAAATACCATTTACCCCTTGCAATAACCGCAGCTGTGGTTTCTTCAGTTCTCCTGCAGGGAATTTACCTGCAAACTGCAATTCTAACACCCTGCTGTTCTGGCACTATGTAAAACAGCAGAGCGCATAGGATTCAAGTTTACAAGAGTTATTTCCCTACATGCCCAGTCCCAATCTCAGTCATGTTATTAGAAAAGGTGCAAAAGTAGAATGTGGAAAATTGCTTGCAGCTCATGATGGGCAGAGACATTTTCATTAAAAAATGGAGAGCTGGTTTTATTATCAATCATTTTGTAATAAAAACGTCATTTTGCTGAGATGTGCAGGGTTCCAGCTTCCTAATTGCCGAATGGAAAACCAAAGCTGTACGTGTCATTTTTAAAAATTCATTCATGAGATGTGGACTCACATTTCATGAATGGCCAGCATTTATTGTCCATTCCTAATTGCTCTTGAGAAGGCGGTGGTGAGCTGCCTTCTTGAACCACTGCAGTCCATGTGGTCTCGGCACATCCACAATGCTGTTAGTGAGGGAGTTCCAGGACTTAGACCCAGTGACAGTGAAGAAATGGAGATATATTTCCAAGTCAGGATGGTGGGTGGCTTGGAGTGGAACTTCCAGTTGGTGGTATTCCCATGTGCCTGCTGCCCTTGTCCTTCTAGATGGTAGTGGTCATGCCAAGTGTTTGTTTTCCATGTTGTTGGGGGTTTGGAGCTTAGGGATACCTAATACATTCTGCAGAATAGCTTTGGTAGGAATGGGTCAAGACCCTCCAATCCTGTGACGTTCCAAATATTCTTAAAAAGAAAAATACTCCATCACAGAACTGTGGCAGAAGGAGGCCATTTAGCCCATCGAATCTGCACTGGCTGTCCAAATGAATCTTATGATTCAGTGCCATTCTCCTGCCTTTTCCTCGTAGCCCTGCACATTGATTATTTGAATTGAAACATCTAATGCCCTCTTGAATGCCTCGATTGAACCTGCCTCCACCACACTTCCAGGCATTGCATTCCAGACATGAACCACTTGTTGTGTGAAAGTTTTTTCTCACATCGCATTTGCTTCTTTTGCAAATCATTGTCAATCTGTGCCCTCTCATTTTCAACTCTTTTATGAGTGGGAACTGTTTTCCCCTATGTACTCTGTCTAGCCCCCCCTCATGATTTTGAATACTTCTATTAAATCTCCTCTTAGCCTACTCCTCTACAAGGAGAACAGTCCCAACTTTTCCAATCTATCTTCATAACTGAAGTTTTTCATTCCTGGAACCAGTCTTGTAAACCTCTCCTGCACTTTCTCCAATGCATTCACATCCTTTCTATAGTGTGGCACCCAGAACTGTACACAATACATCAGCTTAGGTCTAACTAATTTCCTATACAAGTTCAGCATAAGCTCCTTGCTCTTGTACTCTATGTCCTGTAAGGAAGTAAAGTTAGTTTTAATAAGTTATATTTGTATTAGTGGGTGTGTTAAGAGTAAGCTTTAAGTTTACGTTTAATTTATATGTTTCATTTGTAGGTTTAAAGGGTTACCTGGGGTCTAGTTTCATTTAGAGCTTTTCTCTGGCAGAATGCTGCCTGCAAGTCTGTGGGTTTGTTTGTATACCTGCATTTTAATGAGGTTTTAATGTTTTAATGCTTGAAGCAGCTAAGGGAATTAAAGCAAAATAAGGAACACTGTGTTGTTGCTTAGCAACAGGGGGCCCACAGAGACAGAGAGAAACAGAAAAGTGGTTTAAGTTCAGTTGGTAGGAGCATTCCACAGAACCTGCCAGAGCAGGCAGGAAGGGAGCTGTAGGTAGTAGGTACCAAAAGAGAAAAGCAGAAAGTCCCACAACCAGTAAGTGGGGACAGATAAAGGTCCCAACATAAGAGCTAAGTCAAGGAATAGGGGCAGGGAATTGGGAGCAGGTCCTGTTCAGTGGAAATGAAAGCAAGGAGCAAAGGGAAAGGCTCCAAATTAAAGAGAGAGAGCCACAGGAAGCAGATTCAAGGCAAAGCAGGCTTGCAAGAAAACAGAACATTCAAGGAGACAGTTGGTGACTCCTTATTATGGGGTGTGAAGCAGTGGTGTTCTGCTGGCACAGCTGAGTATCAGAGAGAGAGTGCGTGGAAGGTGAAGTTTGAATGTACATGGCAATCTGGGGGAGAGAAACGTCAGAAGGAGAGATCAAAACCCTGGAGGAAGACCCTTGTGGAAGGCATCTGAGAAAAAGCGTTATCTGGGAGAAGATTCCAAAGTGAGCTCTTTGAGAGTGGAGATTGAAAAAAAGATGGAGTTCAGTGAGACCAGTTGGCTCATGGTGTGACAAGCACCTTGGGGGAGTTGATGAGAGATCCATAGCAGCTGTTTGGGGTGGCATCTATCGCTTGGTTTCAGAATGTGGTGTGTCTGACCACAGGTTGCCTATTGGATTATATGGACTGTGTACTTACTGTGAACATTAGACTATAAGGTAGATTTTGTAACTGGTGTTATCCTTACGAAGCTGCATATATATGTAAAGGTATAGTTGTGGGTGAAGGAGTAATGTAATGTAGTTTATCTTTCCTTGTTTAATAAATGTTTTATCTTTTGTTAAAAGTTCATCAACCGACTCCTGTGACTCTATTCAGTAGACACCCTCCACGTTTTTAAACAAAAATAAAAGTTAGGATCTATCAAGCCGGGTTCCGCCCTGGGATCTGACTTGTCCAGTAGTAACATCAGCTAGGTTAACAGTCCCGATTAATAAAGCCTAGGATATTGTATGCTTTAACTACTGCCCTCTCTACCTGTCCTGGCACCTTTAATGAATTATACACATAAATACCCAGGTCTCTCTGCTCCTGCACACCTTTTGGAATTGTACCCCTTATTTTATATTGTCCTTCCATGTTCTTCCTACCAAAATGTATCACCTCACATTTCTCTGCATTGAACGTCATCTGCCACCTATCTGCCCACTCCACTAAGTTGTCTATATCCTTTTGAATTTCTCCACTGCCCTCACAGTTTACAATGCTTTCACAATCATTGAAATTGTTCCCTGGACACCAAGATCTAGATCATTAAAAAAATCAGGAAAAGCAAGAGTCCCAATACCGACCCCTGGGGAACTCCACTACAAACCTTCCTCCAGCTCAAAAAATATCCATGAACTATTACTCGCTGTTTCCTATTACTCAGCCAATTTTGTATCCACGTTGCTACTGTCCCTTTTATTTCATGAATTATAACTTTTCTCAGAAGTCTGTTGTGCGGCACAGTATTGAATACCTTTTGGGAGTCCATGTACACCACATCAACAGCATTGCCCTAATCAACCCTCTCTGTTACCTCTTTGAAAAACTCTAGCAAAACTCATGAAAAACATACTGCCCTAAGAACAGCAATCTTGCAACTTTGATAGCTGTAAGACCAGAAATACGTTCAGCGATAAAGATTTGACAATGCAGGGAAAGCTTAGCACTCGTGCACCAAAACATCAATCTAACCAATTATTAATGGAACAGATACTGTCAACTAAAGTTTGTCATTTTTTTCAAATTTAAGCCTAGACATTCCAAACAATATTACTTTAATATCAATGGCAAGCCACTGGAAATAAATGAGTGACAGCTGGCATTTAAACAGTTACTCCAGTAAATTATGGACACCTTAGGGACTGCCTTCAGCTGTCCTTTTTTGTTGCTGCCAATTATTTTCAAAATAGATGTATTGACAGTGACTGCAGGGGTGATGCAAACCCAGCTACTGGCAGGGACAGAAAGGAATCCAGTGACAATGCAGACATCACAATCTTCAGACTCAGATACAGTATGTAATTTGAACATTTTACAAGTTGATGCCAGGCTGTATCCCCTGTTTAAATGCGTAAAAGTCACTGGACATTAAGGTTTGTCATTAAATTTGTGAGTGTCAGCGCTTTCAGAGTGCCTCTTGTATCCATTACAAATGCGCATTATTGGGATTGTTAACCAGTGCTGAATTTCAAAGGTATCAATTTTCTGAGAGTGTCCGTTTGTACAGGTTTCATTGTAGTATCAATCAGAAAATGAGGTTTTTAAGTCCTTACACCATTAGCTTTCAGAATCACAGAATCACATAGTGCCGAAGAGGCCCTTTGGCCCATCGAGTCTGCACTGACACGTGAGAAACACCTGTCCTACCTACCTAATCCCATTTACCAGCACTTGGCCGATAGCCTTGAATGTTATGATGGGCCAAGAGCTCAGCCAGATATTTTTTAAAGGATGTGAGGCAACCCGCCTCCACCACCCTCCCAGAGCAGCGCATTCCAGACCGTCACCACTCTCTGGGTAAAAAAGTTTTTCCTCACATCCCCCCCTAAACCTCCTGCCCCTCACCTTGAACTTGTGTCCCATCAACTAAAAGGAACAGCTGCTTCCCATCCACCCTGTCCATGCCCCTCACAATTTTGTACACCTCGATCAGGTCACCCCTCAATCTTCTCTGCTCCAATGAAAACTACCCAAGTCTACCCAACCTCTTTTTATAACTTAAATGTTTCATCCACGGCAACATCCTGGTGAATCTCCTCTGCACCCCCTCCAGTGTAATCACATCCTTCCTATAATGTGGCGACCAGAACTGCACGCAGTACTCCAGCTGTGGCCTCACCAAGATTGTATACTTCTCCTACTTTTGTAATATGCCTTGATTGATAAAGGCAAGCATCCCAAATGCCTTTTTCACCACCCCAATAACATGCCTCTCCACCTTTAGAGATCTATGGAAACACACACCAAGATGTTCCTTAGAATTTCCTAGTGTCATGCCGTTCATTGAATACTTCTTTGTCAAATTACTCCTTCCAAAGTATATCACCTCACACTGTTCAGGGTTAAATTCCATCTGCCACTTATCTGCCTATTTGACCATTCCGTCTATATCTTCCTGTAGCCCAAGACACTCAACCTCACTGTTAACCACTCGGCCAATCTTTGTGTCATCTTCAAACTTACTAATCCTACCCCCCACATTGTCATCTATGTCGTTTACATAAATGACAAATAATAGGGGACCCAGCACAGATCCCTGTGGTATGCCACTGGACACAGGCTTCCAGTCACTAAAGCAGCCTTCTGTCATCACTCTCTGTCTCCTACAACTAAGCCAATTTTGAATCCACCTTAATAAATTACCCTGTATCCCATGTGCATTTGCCTTCTTTATAAGTCTCCCATGTGGTGCTTTGTCAAAGGCTTTGCTGAAATCCATATAAACTACATCAACTGCACGACCCTCATCTACACACCTGGTCAATTCCTCAAAAAATTCAATCAAATTTGTTAGGCATGACCTCCCTCTGACAAAGCTATGCTGACCATCCCTGATCAAGCCTTGCCTCTCCAAGTGGAGATAGATTCTCTCCTTCAGAATTTTCTCCAATAGTTTCCCTGCCACTGACATGAGACTCACTGGTCTGTAGTTCCCTGGCTTCTCTCTACAACCCTTCTTAAATAGCGGAACCACATTAGCTGTTCTCCAGTCTTCGTGGCCAGAGAGGAATTAAAAATTTGGGTCAGACCCTCGTGATCTCCTCCCTTGCCTCCCTCAGCAGTTTGGGACACAAATCATCCAGACCTGGAGATTTGTCCACTTTTAAGCCTGCCAACACCTCCAAAACCTTGTCACTCCCTACTTCAACTTGTTCAAGAACCTCGCAGTCTCTCTCCCCGAGTTCCATATCCTGATTCTCTTGGGTGAAGTCGGATGTAAAGTATTCGTTCAACACTCTACCGATGTCCTCTGGCTCCACCCATTAGATTGGCCCCGTGGTCCCTAATGGGCCCTACTCTTTCCCTGGTTATCTTCTTCCCATTGATATACTTATGGAATATCTTGGGATTTTCCCTACTCTTACCAGCCAGAGCTTTCTCCTATCCCCTCTTTGCTCTCCTAATTGCTTTAAGCTCCACCCTGCATTTTCTAAACTCGACTAATGCATCCACTGATTTGCTCCCCTTGTACCGGCTAAAAGCCTCTCTTTTCCTTCTCATCATATCCTAAATATCTCTGGTCATCCATGGTTCTCTGGGCTTGTTACTCCTTCCTATCATCCTAGAGGGAACATATTGATCCTGTACCCTCCCCATTTCCTTTCTGAATGCCCCCCGCTGCTCTTCTGTAGATTTCCCCACAAGTAACTGTTCCCAGTCTACCTTGGCCAGATCCTGCCTTATTTTACTAAAATCCACTCTTCCCAAATCTAAAACATTTTTTTGCAACTTGTCTATTTCTTTGTCCATAACAAGCTTAAATTGTACCATGTCGAGATCGCTATCACTAAAATGCTCCCCCACCACCACCTCAGCCACCTGTCCAGCTTCATTCCCCAGAATTAGGGCCAGCACTGCGCCGTCCCTTGTTGGATCCTCTACGTATTGACCTAAAAAGTTCTCCTGTACACATTTCAAGAATGTGTACATTCCAAGCCCTTAACACTATGTCAATCCCAATTAATGTTGGGAAAGTTGAAATTACCTAATATAATTACCCTATTGTTATTGTTTTTACACACCTCTGCAAATTGTGCACATATTTGTCCTCAGTTTCCCACTGACTATTTGGGGGTCCATAATAAACACTTAACAATGTGGCTTCCCCTTTTTCATTCCTAAGCTCTACCCACAAAGCTTCATTCAAGGCTCCCTCCAAGATATCATCTCTCCTTACTGCAGTAACTGACTCCTTAACTAATAATGCAACACCTCCTCCTCTTTTACCCCCTACCCTGTCCCGCCTGAAGATTCTATATCCCGGAAGGCTGAGCTGCCAATCCTGCCCCTCCCTCAACCACCTGTCTGTGATGGGTTTATGGGCTATATTTCCATACGGGTGGGGTCATTCAGATCAGCTGCTCTAACTTTGGCGGAGAATGTGCAGATAAGTTGGAAAACATAATAAACTCATGTTGTTTTCTCCTGGGATTCTGTGGCTCCCACACCTACATCCTCCAAAGTTTCAGTGGACGGTCAGATCCCCCCAACAGAAATTAAGTCCTATAAGTCACAATTTGTTTTACCATCACAGTCAATGCACTGCAGCATGTTTCCTGGCTGGGAGGGCTCTTGGGCCCACCTGATATCCATAAGATTTGAGCAGAATGTCAAAATGCCAACGTTAAATTTTAGAATGAGTAGGGACTGAATATTAATGCTAATTAGCAGGCTCTGATCTAACTGCACAAATGCTCGATCCTACTCCAGTGATTTCCACAGGGCTTCCTTCAACCAGCCTCTGTAGCTTTTTGTTTATTTTGTTCATGGGATGTGAGCATCACCGGCAAGACCAGCATTTATTTCCTATCCCTGAGGGGGGGGGGTGCAGGAGGGCATGCTTCAGTCCATGTGGTGTCGGCACACTCACATTGTTATTTTCTATATTGCTTTGATACAACTAAGTGACTCGCCAGGTTATTTCAGAGGGCAGCTAAGAGTCAACCACAGTCATTGCCGTGAATCCGGAGTCAGGCCAGACCAAGTAAGGATGGCAGATTTCCTCTCCTGAAGGACACTAGGGAACCAGATGTGTTTTTACAACAATCTGATAGTTTCATGATCATTATGAGACTGGCATTTTATCCCATATTTATTAATTGAATTGAAATTCTCCCACCTTCTGTTGTGTGGGATTTGAACTCTTGTCTCCAGAGTATTGTCAGGCCTAAGGATTACTCACCCAATAACATAACCATGATGAAACTGTACCCCCGACTTCAGTGGAAGATCAGTGGAAAGGCCAGAGCAATGCTGTAAATGGCCATCGGCACCAATTCTGCTGGGTTTCCGCTGAAGTTGCAGTAGGAGATTAGAGAATCACTGTTCAAATTATACCTTGTGCTCAGCTCACCCATATAAAATGGGTAAAGAATGTTAGGTTCACTGTGACTTTGAGCAACTCAGTTCCTGAAGGCTGTGTTGCTGGATTTTTCATAGCACCATTTTTTGATTGTGAAGACAGGCTTTTCTTGTTTTTTTGTTTCATTTTGTTTTTTGCTGAAACTTTTAGAAATGAGTTTGCTTATTGCTACAATTAAAAATCTGAATATGTGAATTGATTCATTCGTCCTCACTTCTTGCGTATTTTGGAAAATTTTTAAAAAGTAGAGAATGCAAGGCATGTTTGCTTGCGTCAAATGCAGAATGCTTGCTTCAGCCCGGAGATACATAGTCACGTCTATAGATTCAGGCATACAAACCTGAAAATGTCTGAAGAAAACCGTCTTCACAAGTTATGTTTCACCAGGGAGTCAAGTGATGAAATTGCATGTCCATTGGGAATTTGCCCAGCAGATGATCTCCACCACAGGAATGGCACTGCCACTGGCGGTTAAGCTCTCCAAAGTCCTGAACTTTAATGCCTTATGCATATTCCAAGCAAACTCAGGGGAGATCAGTCAATTTGCAGTGCACAGATGAATCATGCAGGTCAGTGATGCCAGGGGAAACACATACATCACTTTTCCAATGTACAACTGGCAGCAGGCCGAGAATTTACTGCACTTTTTCTGCATTGCAAGATTCCTCCTAGTCTAAGGAAGCCCTCATGTCATCCATGTGGCTATCCAGGATCTACTGTCCAATCTCATGGCTTTTGAACTGCAGGTAGTCAATGAACAGCAGCACTGATCATGCACGCTTTCCAGGAAGGAAGTAATGATTCCTCCTGGCCTGGATGATTTGAGCATTGACTTCCAGGAGACTATGGATCCTGTCTTCACAAGACAACAATGAATAATTCCTGGCAGATAGTGCTGGCCTATCCTACTTTCTGTTTAATATAGTGAAGGCCATATGACAATCTTCGACCTTTATTTTATTTAATTTTAACATGGCTTCTGCCCAGCCCAGAAGAATAACCAGTAAAACTTGGGAAGTGACTGGTAATGGTCCAAACTGGAGTTCCATTTTAAGTTATACAAAACCAGGTCAGACCAGTGCCAGTCATTCCCCAAGTTTTACTGTTTTTTCCTTCCGGGATGGAGGATACTGGGTGAGTTGGCATGGAGGGTTTAAGGGCCATGGAAGGTAGGTGGGATCCATGAGTTAGTATGGGTTGGCATTAAGTTGGCATGGGGGCTATAAAAGGGTCCATGGGGGTGGGTGGGGGCATGACTTGGCACATGAGGGTATGAGGAGTATGGAGGTGGCATGGAGTGGATGGGTTGTGAAGGGTGAGTTCTAGAGCAAAACAATGGGACAAACTCCAGGAGAACCGAGTCATGTCCTTTAAACACCCCGCCTCAGTACTCGACAGCACTTTCGGCCTCCTCTGATCCGCTTCTGGAGTTGGTGGGCTTGACTCTATCCTGCAACCACCTCCCCCCTCCCAGACCAAAAATGAGTCTGACGGGGTACTTTCTACCAAGGCAGATCAGCCAAGTTGGAAAAGTCTCCTGCCACTCCAGGTGCGCTTACCTTTAACAGGGAAGGTTCTTAAAATGGCCGAACCCATACTCAAGGAGCACCCTGCTACAATAGTCAAGACCAAGTGTCATCTTCAAGTCTAGCAAGGTTAGAGAATGGGAAATAATTGGACCAAGGAAGATCATGGGAAAGAAGAAAGGAAGAGAGGCCAAAAGGGAAAGGATGAAGTAGAATGTGGTAGAGTGAAGTGGAAGGAGAGCCCAAGGAGAGGGGGGAAGAAAGAATATAGAAGGGTTGACATGGGATTTGGGGTCAATGACTGCTAACATTAGAGTGGTTCTGATATTTTTTGAAACGGCACTGGTCATGATTTTGTTACTTTTCAGGCACTGGGGCAGCATTTTCCCCCCCTCGGGGGTGTTGTGCAGGAGCGGGCAGGTTCCCGATTGGCGCCCCCAGTCGGAGGTATGTGCGCGAAAGAGGCAAAGTGCCACCTCAGGGAGATCGGTTGAAGTTATAAAAAATTTTTAAAGGTTAGAAAAAATTTTCCTGACATGACCCCTCAAGTGACACGGTCACACGAGCTGGGACAGGTCCATTACTTTTATTTTAAAATATTCCGGAAATTTTAAATCCCTCATGAAACCTCATCCCGCCCATGGATGAGGTTTCATGCTTTTTCGGAAGGCCACCTGGGCTCTTTGCCTGCCTGCCAACCTTGAGGTTGGATGGGCAGTTCCATTAATCATTTCAATTACTTTTGTAATGGCCTCAATAGGCCGTTGACAGGTTGGCGGGCGCACAGCCAACTTGGCTGCGCGCCTGCCGAACTGAAAATCTAAATGACACGGGGAGACGTCGGGATGCACGTCCAACATCACCCCACGTCATTTTGCACATTGGTGAGCAGACCCCGGCCCCACTCACCGACCGGAAAAAGCTGCCCCTGATGTTTTTGAAAAATAGGCCAAAATCTTTCAAACAATGAAGAGGTTCTGATATTTCAAGTTTGAAAAGACCCTAGTCTTTTTTTTAAAAGATGCCTACCTGTAAAGGAAAGATTTATTCATTTCTTAACAGGCACTGATTTCTCAGATTTGTTCCCAAGATAAAGCATTATTAATGTTAGCAAAACCTAACATTGAAAACCCCAAAACAGTGACACCTACAGGAATAACAAGAATTGCAGGTGATTGTGGGCACTTCTATAATGAACTTCTCCATAGGACCAGGTTGGCTTGGGAGTTTCCAATGCATTTTGAAATTAATCGTTGTGACTCAGCCATCATTTTTAATATACAATAGATAATAGTTTGCAGGCTGCAAAGTTTAAAATATAGATGAATGGCAAAATTCTGCCATACCATTTTTTCCTGCATTGGAGAGAGGTTCTGAGGAGGGATTTAGGTAGCTTCCTGCCACAGGCTATGCCATCTCCTTCCAGGTGGCTCAGGATGCCAGGTCACCTGCCATCCACAACCACAATTAAATCCCTCTTGTGCCAAATTTCAGTTTGGAAAACAGGTCACTCTCTTGAGAAGTTTACTGTGCTTCTTTTACTCCATGCTGTTCAAATTATTTTTTCACTTGTCTGCTGGCTGATTCTACTCCAAGGGCAGTCAACTTAAATCCTGCAGTTGAGCCCTCACAGCTTCCCTTTCAAACTGCGTGGCCATTCCAAGGCATGGATTTCTGGCAGGATTGCTCATACATTTGACCCACTGGTGAAAATTTTGAGGCCAAAGCGTTTAGCACGTAAGATCATTATAAAAATTATTTTATCCTTCTAACATGAATCATTTGCAATATCCAGCGTCCTTTAGGACTGGAGTTTCTATGTCCTATACCTGGAGGCCGCGATGTATTCCCTTGTGTCAGATGGCCCTAGCCTCCAGCAAATGCCTCCTCCTGATAAGAACAGTGGGGAATACAGGACACACCTCTATATTGACATGAGTGATTATGTTGTATTTAGCATGAACTGTAGATTTTTTTTGCCATAATAACGTTGCAGAGTATGTGCAATCACTTCTCAGTTAATTTACTGCAGTTGCAGCAGGCCATCAGACCCAAATGGTGCACAACTAAACTGAAATGCTGTTGTGGTTTGCGGATCAGGAAGATTTTAAGGGCATTGCTATGCTAATGTTTCATCACATCTAAAACAGACAGCAGATATTATTTATATCACCTACCAGGCTCAGCAGGAGACTCTGATGTTGAAGTGCTGTCAGGGTTGCTTTGGAGCTTGAGCAATTGGGCTATCGTCTTCTCAGGCTGTGAGTGACACTTCTCTGGTGCTGTGCCGCCCAGTGCAAATGATTTGCATTTCACACAGTGCTGTAGCCGAGCTCTTACATCCATTTTTATGATATTAATTCATTTGGTGTCAGTTGCGGTGCAGTGGTAGCTCACTTGTTTCTGAGGCTTTAAGCCCCACTCCAGAAACATGAGCAAGCAATCTAGGCCATCAATTCAGCACAGTACCATGAGCGTGGTACTACACTGCCAGAAGGCAGGCATTAAACTGAAATCCTGCTTTTCCTCTCAGGTGGATGCAAAAGATCCCTTGTAACTATTCAAAGAAGAATGGGGGAGCTTTCTTGGTCTCTTAGAGAATATTTACCCCACAACCATCACCATTAAAATAGATTATCTGGTCATTGGTGTCATTGATGTTTGTGGGATCTTGCTGTACATACAATGGCTACCATGTTTTACAACATTACAATAGCGACTACATGTCTTGGCTATGAAGTGTTTTGAGATGTCCTGACACCAAGAAAGGCACTATATTGATGCAGATTCTTTCTTCTTTCTATCTGCTGACCTCTGCAGTTACTGGCAATTTTGCAAATGAACTTTTTTTGACATTGGTGTCTCATATCTCTCACAGGCCCCCTGGTGTTGAGTAACATTGTTTTAGTGCTTTTTCTCTATCATGTAACGAATGCACAGCATTCCAACTCAAACACATTCTTCTGTCTTACCACTTTCAGTCCTTTACCATTATTGATGTATTAAGTAATCTTATTTGTATTAGTTAACTGGTATCCTTCTGCTCATTAATACAGCACATCTGAATGATGCCTTTGAGGTCTCAACCTACAAGCAGAATCAATGGCACTCAAATTTCAGTGGAATGGCTCAACAGTAATTGAAGACTGCTTTCACCTGTAAAGCTTTGCACCTAATAGTCCAAACGTAGGGACCATAATTACTGTTTGCTTTGTCAACATTGAATTGAACTTTCTTGAGGTACTGTTAAGTTTTGAGGTTAACCTTTAAAAGCAGTCCTGAACTGAGCTGGGCAAACCTACAGATCAGCAAGAGATAGATTGCTTTGACACATTTGACATTTCTCAAGGGAAAAAAACAAAATCCTTGAAAATGAAAAGGTTCTATTCCACACTTGACTGCTCCCACATTCTAGAGCTGAGTGCGTTCAGCAGACTGTGCTGCAATGTGCCTCAGCAGATGTTGCTGAACATAATAAACTGTACTGTTTTTATCAAGTCACACATGCTGAGCAAAAAAAAATGACAAGGCTTCAGGTTAAAAATGATCACATTTCTTTGCTAATAAAAACTGCTTATGAAGTGCAATTATTTAAACAGATGGAACTGAAGCTGTTTAAGACTTTGAGTATTTATTTTGTCATTTCGCACGTGCTAGTTTTGCATGTAGATTTTTGTTACCTAGGCAAGTGACAAGTTGTGCTTGTCCACAGAATGAAACTTCTAAGAACATATAAATGAGAAAGGCAGTTTAGCCAACCTAAACCCACTGTTTCAGTCACATATAATTGATAACATTATGAATTTTCCTGATGGATGAATAAAAGTACATATGAAATCCCAAGAAAGTAAAGCTCCATATATTTCTTCCAGATGAAAGCACTAGAGTATAAGTCTTTTATAATCTACAGTTTACATTCATCTGCTAATATTTCGATGGTCCCATGTAAAATGCAACCAGTGTTGTGGAAGGGTTTAATCGATAATATTTATGTTTTCCCTACAGTATTTCAATTTCCTCCGTAATCAGATTAAGACAGAATTTATGAAACTACATTCCTGACACCAAGCTGACAGCACAGATTGAGAATTCAGGCTGAGGTTAGTTTGACCTTGTAGGGTTTAACATTTCTTGCTTCTGTGTTTTCCTCAATCTATTCTGGCTCATGACACATTTTGTTGTCATCACACCCATTGTGGGCTGCAAATTACCAAGTCCTCTTTGTAGTTTCAGTTTCTCACCCCTTCCATCCTCTTTGCAGGAGAAGCCTGCACATAACAAGAGTAAATGAACCCTCATGGGAGAAGGCCCAGCTATTACTTTTATCCTCTTCTCCTCTTCGGGATGTTGAACCAACAGATCCTATGCACAATGTTCACACTAGGGAAATAGGGGAAGAGAAGGCAGGAGGACTGTTCTCCATTCAGTGTACGCAATAAGCATCTGCTCTTTTCTTTTTCACCCAGAGGCACAGAGCAGGAGCAGGCGATGGTGGCATGAACTGACTGTGAGGAAGGTTAGGACGTGGATCCGGAACCTAGGGATTACTTTTAAAAGAAGTATGGTTTATAAACATTAAAGATTGCCATGGTCATTGGAGATAAAGCCATGCAACTGTCAACAGATGATGGCTAGTCTTCAGCTCCACTACCTCCACTGAAGGATGGGAGCTGAGCTGAGAGTATACCCAGTTGTTTCTCAAACCACGTTGATTTTCCCTATGCGGCTTAGAAGAAGCACTGTATCAGCTTGTAAAACCCTCAAGCATTTTTTCGCTTTTGAAGTTACACCAAATTATCTTTGGTTCCCAGATCCTGGAGCATCTCCTGTTTTGACTGTTGGATTGTGTGATTCATCATTCAGTCCCCAGCTGTAGTCGCTGCACTTAAAGAACTCCAGAAAGATTAACCAGAATGCCAGTGATTTCTTGTCTCATTTCCTTAAGGTTGATCCCATTGTGTTTCTGGTGCCCATATACACACTTAGATTTTGTGTTTCTTCAGGTTACATGCTTTACTAACTTCTGCTCTATTAAACATTTCCAAGAGGGCTTCATTAGCTCTGGAATTTGTTCAAATGTTTCATTCATGATGACTGATGAGAAAAATTAATGCAATACATGAGCTAGTTTCTCAAGTCTCACATTTCTGTAATAAACACCTATGGAAGAATTGTTCCAAGTGAAGTGGTAATCATAAATATGCATGGGACACTGATTTGCAATATAGTGTCATCCACATTGCTTCATTTAATCTACAAGTTAGAATAAATGGGTTATGTAGTTGGTAGGTATGACACTATTACCTTTCTTAGATATGAAATTACATTTACTTGTTTCTAATCTGGTGCTACCTTCACAGTGTTCATTGATTAATGCCCATCAGTGCCTCACAAATCTCACCCCGCCCCCACCCCCCCCCCCCCCCCCCACCCCCCCCCACCCCACCCAACCCCCACCCCGGAGAATTTTATGGAGCCCTCAAAAGCAGGGAATGTGGATACAGGGTGACTTAATTAGGCAGGATGTGAAATTTAAATTTCCCAACAGCAGGCTGAGATGCAGTGAAAAAGTCAGCAGTGTGTTGAAAATGACCCTGGCTTGTGGCAGGTTCTGACTTGTAATACATTTGCATGCCATGAATATTCATTAACCTGGACAGTTTTCAATAAAGTCCCACCCATGGGATAATGTCGGCGGCGCATGGGAATCTCATGGCACCCGGTTCACGATTGTTGAAAGGTGGCATGCAACAGTTGGCTTTGGCAGTTGTGACTAAGGTACACACATTTCCAATTTGAGCTCTGTGGCACAAGGCAGTGGGCGTTGGAAGGTTGGTGCTCAGTTCAGGGAGATGTGGTGGATGCAAGGGCCCAGTGTCCTGGGTCTGGTGGTTCTGTAAGGGAGTGGGGGTAAGTGGGTCAAGCAGGAGTTGAAAGATGGTTGAAGGGCCTAAAGGGCAAGATTGGTGCTATCAGTGGTGGCAATTTGACAGTCAAATTGAGGGTACTGGGTGGTGGTCACAGTCACAGTCGAAGGGGGAAATTGTACTCAGTATGGGGACAGGTCCAGAGTCAGGGTCGGGTATCGGAAGGTCTCATTGGAGGGATCACGGGATCAAACAAAAGCATGAATGAGAATAACGGGAGGGTGCAGGATCAGAGTGGGCATTAGGATAGTCATGGGTGTAGGGCACAAGCAAGAGAGATGACATGTGCAGGGAAATGGCAAAAGTGTCCAAGGTAACAAGGGGAGGTTCAAGGGTAACAGAGGGGAGAGGAAAAGTCATGTTGGGTCAGTCAAGGGTGATGGGGGCAAATGTGAGGTTGGGGGGGGGCGGGATAGAAGGTACAGGATCTGGTTTAGAATGTAACACATACCATAATTTTAACGTTTTTTTCAAGCACAGCTTTTCTGAACATAGGATCGATTAAAGTGGAAGGAGGGTCATTTTGGGCGGGTGAATTTCATGTTGTGCACAACTTGCCGATTAAAGGGACTCCCTAATAATTTGTTAAATGAATGAGAACCATGGACAAGCATGCTCTCACATGTATGTCTGTTCACAGTGCAATTCCTGCCATAACCTTGGTTCTCGTTCACCCAATTTCCCCGAAACCTTGGAAGGACGAGGAGACAATGTGAAGGAGAGCCCTAGCTGTCCAAAAACAGAGGTCTTGAGCTTAACAACAGGAAGCACCAGAGCGAAAGGATGGTCCACATGCACTCATGTGGCCATAAAGGCTTCCTGGGAACAGCCAGCTGCATTTGTAAATTGTAAAGGGTTTCACTCCATGAATGTACAACTGGTGTTCCCTGACCGCCTGGAGGACAACGTGTAGGGAGGCATCGCTGAACTGTGAGGCTGGTCTGCTTCGGCAGTCGCTCATCTCTCCAAAGAATATGATACTCTCAAACAGTGGAGCGTCCTGGCCATGATGACAGCCTCCCTGTTTGAACAGGAGGCTCTTTATTAGGCTGCACATAGAAGCAGCATTGTCAGCTGATGGCAGGTTTCACCAACAAAAAGCTTTCCTGACGCTAAATCTCACATGTTTTGCATCTACGCAACTAGCACTTAGAATTCTAAATAAAATCATATGGGAAGAAGTAAAAAGTGTGGAAGTGGAAGTGGCGCTCAGTTCCGGTTACAATAATGGCAGGAATGACATGCTGTTGACAAAACCCTGGTCCTGTCTCTGCCTTAGTTGTATCTAACATTTAACATGCAATGTATAGTTTATTATCAGCCACAATTTGCTGGTTAATTCATGTCTAACTTAGACTGATTCTGGACTTTAAAATATAGGTGATTACCCAAGATAATATTCAGCATTTGCTTTATTTGACCCTTGTGCGGTAAAACATCTTTTACTTTAAACCATGGAATCTTGTGGCTCTTTCAGTAAATAACTGGGATTTTGGATTTCTTCTCTTTTAACAAGAAGTTAGTGGTCTTAACCGAGGTCATAACAGTACAAAAGGAAGAGAGAAATAGCTATTGAGCACCATTTAAACCAGATTGGAGCAAGGGTTGATTCAGTCAGTATAATAAGAACAGGCTGATTGAGATGAAATTGAAAAGATCAAGAATGCAGCATCATCCAGAGAGTATGATCACAAAACTAGAAAGACAGGTGAGGGCCAAAGGTCAAAACAAGATCATACATGTATGGACATTACAACTGAGTAGCTAAGGTAGTTGAGCCAGCAGCATAGGAAAAAACATATTTTGAAATTTTTCAGCAAGATTTGATTCAATAAGAAAATTGGCAAGCGGATATTTGGGATTTTCTGCAGATCACCAAGCCAAAGTAAGCAGTACCAACGGTGATGTTAGGTGCTGAATTTTTCAGTTAACCAGGAAGTCTCGCCGCCAGGGACAAAAGCGAGAGGTGACCTCACCCTGGCGGGTACCGGGATCCTAGGGGTGGTATTTTCCCCGAAGCGGCCAATTGACAGGCCTCCAACATTAGGACAGCAGCCCGTCTCCTAGAGCAACCGACCCAACTGGAGAACAGGCAGCTCAACAGCTCCACAGTGTCACTGCTATAGCAGTAGCCACTGCTAAGGCTGCAACGCCAGAGAGAGAGAATGCCTCAATGGCAAAGAACCCTCAAAGAGCAGGTGGGTTTTGGGAGTTAAGCCAGGACCATGTAGGCAGGTGCACGTTCTTGGCATATAGGTGACGCTGACAAAGCTGCAATTACTCTGTCAAACTAGTCACCCTGAGAAGGGAATGCTGTGCACTTTCCTTAAATAAATCTGTCAAGCAGTAATGGAAAGATGAATAAAAATTCTCCACAATGGATCCTAAAATTAGCAGGAAGATTAAGAATTTTAGTTTTTACAAAGCTTATAGGGAGAAAGGAGATGCTGTCTATTGGGCAAAATTATAGAGAAACAGGTCCCAAAAAGAGATTTATGGTGTCATGAGAACACCAAAAAAAAAAAACAGCAGATACAAACATAATACTAAAAAATCTTCTAATATTTGAACAGCAAGACAGCGATGAAGGCGAAAGTTAAAGCCTTCAGCGACCCATATGGTATTGAATAGGAGAGTAAAAGAAATAGGCAGTGAGACTTCCTGGTAAACTGAAAAATTCAGCCCCTAATACCACCATAAAGTGACTGATGGTTCCCTTATTCTGGCTTGGTGATCTGCAGAAAATCCCAAATATCCTCTTGCCAATTTTCTTCTTGGAACAAATCTTGCTGAAAAATGTCAAAATATGTTTTTTCCTGTGCTGCTGGCTCAACTACCTTAGCTACCCAGTTGTAATGTCCATACATGTATGATCTTGTTTTGACCTTTGGACCTCACCTGTCTTTCTAGTTTTGTGATCATACTCTCTGGATGTCTCAGGAATTTCAATCATTCAAATGACGTGGTGTCTAAAATATATGGATCTGTTCATCATTAGCAGAACTGAAAATGCCTTTGCAAAGACAACATAAATCTAGAGGTTAAAGATTTAAAATATTTGGGATGATGATGTTGATGATGGGAGGAAAGATGAGGTATTCCTAAATTGAATTACATTTAAAACAGCATTTGAGTATAAGATTATTTGAGTTTTTTGGCTCAAATGTCAAAGGAATCTCATGAAGCAGCTCATTTAACATTCCAAAGGCAAATCATCCTTGAGGATTTTCAGTAATTATTGTACATTTGGAAAAGCCATGTTTTTATACTATAAAAATATACTTGTTGATAAACCTTTGCATTTCTGGCTCATAAACAGCATAGCCTAACGAACATAGCAAGGATCGTTATTTCAATAAGTTTCATTTAATATGATAATTAAACCAGATGATGCTCAGTTATCGCAGGAATTCTGCCAGGTATTTGAAAGATCCGTAAGCCATGAACCCGACTGATGCAATGGACATTTACTTGAGTAAAAATGTCTATCAAAGGCTAGATAGCCCATTTATTGAGTAGGACATCTTCTGTTATATGAATCTCACACAACTTCAAGTGAATAATGAAACACTTCCATTTTAATCTGGTATGATTTTTATATGTGTGTACCATCAAATCCGTGAGAAGTGAAATGACTGTGGGTCAGAATTTGCCGTCAAATAATGGTAAGGCTAATTGTACTCTCCGTTATTCCTGTGTAAATTATACAGCAACTTCAAATGACAAGCAGATACATGGTTAAATATAAACATCCAAAAGTTGATGCCCAAGTTGCGCTGCTCTGCTGGGAACTTTGAGAAAGTGGCATCAGGTCCTTAGCATCCCTTTTTTTGGGAGCTTGCTGCATTTTCCAATTAATTGCCTATTAAAACACTGCAAAAAGTTAAGTCTTGTCATTACAATCGTAAGTACCCTTTTAACAATATGATATGTTAATTAACGCCAGTCAATTCTTTGTCACCAAACATGAACAATTACAAGTGCAGAACCTCAATCAATCATTCAGCTTTTGAATTTTAAAATGTAATTTGTTCCTTTCTATTTCTTTTATTATTTCCCTCTTAATCCAACCTTTCTATCCCTTTCCTTATATTGCTTTCTGTACCTGATTTGATATTGAATTCACCCCAATAATCCAGCTGCCTTCTCAGCCCTTCCTGTCTTTATTTCCCAATTCTTAAATCTCATTGGTTAAGGAGATACCCTATTCACTCATGTCCCAGAGGCTCTGTTTCCCTCATTGTGTCACTGCCAACTCGCATTTTCAGCAATTTTGTGCTCAAAACTCCTTTGAGCAGATGGATTCAGATGCAAGTCCTAAAGAATGTCAGATGTTGTTAAATGTCTAGCCACAGCAATTTCTGGTCCTCTATCACCAAAATGAATGTTAATGGTTCTGGAAGGATCACGAAACTGGATCTAAGCAGTCATACTGCTGGCTTATATTATTAAGTAGGCTTTTGCTATGATATAATGCTAAGAAAATAGGTGCTGATCGGGAGGTGTAACCTTCATGTAAGATCTAAATGTTCATCTTCTTTATTCAATTATAAAACAAAGTAATATGGACTTTCTTCCTAAAAGAATTCCTGCATTTATTATCCACACTTTTATTCAAATCTATCAATTTCCGTATATGTTTATTTGTAATGATTATACAAATAAATAGAGGCTCGCCTAAAAAAAGCGTTGTCCTGGTTGTATTGTTTACTGAATATTTGCCAGTATGCAAGCATTTTCTGAATATTATACATGTTTCTAGAGCTATAGCCCCTTGTTAGAGCATTTTAACAGCAATGCCCAGCCAACAGCCCATGACCCACAGCATAACTGTCTCAAAGCCCAGGGAACTGCACTTGCATTACATTTTGTTGGATTTTCCTCTTTTAATTTTGAGTCTGGAAGTTTGGAAATGTTACTTCAGTGAATAAATCCTAAATCAGGGTACTAACATCTGTTAGTTTTCCTAACTTCAGACATATGCATATTAATGTGAATGAATTTAAACTTTATATGCAGTAGTGACAACAAAAGCTTGGATACTGTTGCACTAATGTACCATCCCTTCTGATATAACTCACAATGTCAGCAAAGACATTAAAAAAATCTCCTTTACAGGACACATTTTGTACAGCCCCCAACAGTTTTTAGAGAGGACAAGAAGGGATTATCTCTTCTGACAAATCAGTGCACACCCATAGCTTTTTCAAATTTTCTACAAAAAATATGCAGCATGTAAAACATAAGTGCAATGGAAAATACACAGCTGGAACCAGTATGACAGTATTAGAACATTTTGCAGTTGACATATAGGTTCCAAATCTAAGAATGGAAATTAGGATCAAATGAACTAAGCAACGTTTTCTTCAATTATTACATAAGATATGCAGGCAGAAACAGGCTATTTGGTCAACCAATCCATGCCGGTGTTTATACTTCACTCGAGCATCCACTCATCCTTCCTTATCTATCTGCATAACTCTCTATTCCCTTCTTCACCGTATGCTTATCTAGCTTCTCCTTAAATGCATCTATGCTATTCACCTCTCATACTCCGTAGTAGTGAGTTGCACATTCTTATCACTCTTTGCATAGAAAGGTTTTCTTCTGAATTCCCTATCTGATTTCATTGATATTTCATATTGATGGTCTGTGAGTAGAGCTTATCCTGTGGCTTTTCAAAAATTCTTTAATGGGATGTGGGCATCGCTGGCTAAGGCCAGCATTTATTATCCATTTCTTAACATCCTTATCACCTTGAGAAGGTGATAGTGAGCTACCTTCTTGAAATGCTGTAGTCCATGTGGTGTAGGGACACCCACAGTGCTGTTAGGGAGGGAGTTCCAGGATTTTGACCAAGCAACAGTGAAGGAACTCCAAGCCAGGATAGTGTGTGGCTTAGAGGGGAACTTGCAGGTCGGAGTGTTTCTGTGCATCTTCTGCCCTTGTATGTTTAGCTGGTAGAAGTCCCGGGTTTGGAAGATCCTGTCGAAGAAGCCTTGGTGAGTTGCCGCAGTGCATCTTGTAACTGTGTGAGAATGATGGAGGGAGTGAATGTTGAAGGTGGTGGATGGGGTGTCAATCAATTGGGCTGCTTTATCTTGGATGGAGTCCAGTTTCTTGAGCGTTGTTGGAGCTGCACTCATCCAGGCAATTGGAGAGTATTCCGTCACACTCCTGACTTGTGCCTTGTGGACGATGGGCAAGCTTTGGGGAGTCAGTTGGTGAGTTACTCACTGCACAATTCCCAGCCTCTGACCTGCTCTTGTAACCACAGTATTTATATGACTGCTCCAGTTCAGTTTCTGGTCAATGGTAACCCCCAGGATGTTGATAGTGGAGGATTCAGTGATGGTAATGAAACTGAACATCAAGGGGCGATGGTTGGTTTCTCTCTTATTGAAGATGGTCATTGCCTGACACTTGTGTGGTGTGAATTACTTGCCACTTATCAGCCCAAACCTGAATGTTGTCCAGGTTTTGTTACATTTGGACTGCTTCAGTAACTGAGGAGTCGTGAATGGTGCTGAACATTGTGCAACCATCAGCGAACATCCCCACTTCTGACCATATGATGGAAGGAAGGTCAGTGAGGATGTTTTCTGTTGCATCTTCTGCCCTTGTCCTTCTAGATGGTAGAAGTCATGGGTTTGGAACATGTTGTCAAAGGAGCCTTAGTGAATTCACAGGATCACAGAATCATACAGTGCAGAAGAGGCCCTTCGGCTCATCGAGTCTGCACCGACACGTGAGAAACACCTGACCTACCAACCTAATCCCATTTACCAGCACTTGGCCCATAGCCTTGAATGTTATGACGTGCGAAGTGCTCATCCAGGTACTTTTTAAAGGATATGAGGCTGTTCATTCCAGACTGTCACCATCCTCTGGGTAAAAAAGTTTTTCCTCACATTCCCCCATAAACCTCCTGCCCCTCACCTTGAACCTATGTCCCCTCGTGACTGACCCTTCAACTAAGGGGAACAGCTGCTCCCTATCCACCCTGTCCATGCCCCTCAATCTTGTACACCTCACTCAGGCCACCTCACAGTCTTCTCTGCTCCAACGAAAACAACCCAAGTCTATCCAACCTCTCTTCATAACTTAAATGTTTCATTCCAGGCAACATTCTGATGAATCTCCTCTGCACCCCCTCCAGTGCAATCACATCCTTCCTATAATTTCGTGACCAGAACTGCACACAGTACTCCAGCTGTGGCCTCACCAAGGTTCAGAAACACAACTCCAACATGACCTCCCTATTTTTGTAATCTATGCCTCAATTGATAAAGGCAAGTGTCCCATGTGCCTTTTTCACCACCCCACTAATATGCCCCTCTGCCTTCAGAGATCTATGGACACACAAAGGTCCCTTTGTTCCTCAGAACTTCCTAGTGTCATGCCGTTCATTGAATACTTCCTTGTCAAATTACTCCTTCCAAAGTATATCACCTCACACTTTTCGGGGTTAAATTCCATCTGCCACTTATCTGCCCATTTGACCATCCCATCTATATCTTCCTGTAGACCAAGACACTCAACCTCACTGTTAACCACCCGGCCAATCTTTGTGTCATCCGCAAACATACTAATCCTACACCCCACATAGTACTCTTTGTCGTTTATATAAATGATGAATAATAGGGGACCCAGCACATATCCCTATGGTACGCCACTGGACACGGGTTTCCAGTCACTAAAGCATCCTTATGTCATCACCCGCTGTCTCTTACAACTAAGCCAATTTTGAATCCACCTTAATAAATTACCCTGTATCCCATGTGCATTTGCCTTCTTTATAAGTCTCCCATGTGGGTCCTTGACAAAGGCTTTGCTGAAATTCATATAAACTACATCAACTGCACTATCCTCATCGACATACCTGGTCACCTCCTTGAAAAATTCAATCAAATTTGTTAGGCATGACCTCCCTCTGCAAAGCCATGTTGACTATCCCTGACCAAGCCTTGCCTCTCCAAGTGGAGATAGGTTCTCTCCAGAATTTTCTCCAATAGTTTCCCTACCACTGACGTGAGACTCACTGGCCTGCAGTTCCCTGGCTTATCTCTACAACAAATTGTCAGGCTCTTATCACTTTATCCAACAAATAGCTCAGTTCAATCCTCAGCCTATGCTCAGGTAGCTGAACCCATCTAGGGTGGCAATAGGGTTGCTTTAATGAGCCTCGTGCCTCTAGGTTAGGAAGGTTAAACCATGGCCAACATTGCTACTCAAGATCACCATGTAGTAAGTCTTGTCGGAAATAAAGGTGTATGACAGGATTAGACTTAGCTGTGATATCCCCATGGTCAAATAACCTCCAACGTGTCTGAGCGCACACATGAATATTGATCATTTGGGAAGGTACCAGTTCATGATTGGCACCTATAGAATTGTACCTCTGAAAAGGAATTCATATCTGCAGTGTAAAGGAAAGTACTGACAGAGAAAACTGAACATTAAAAATAATAAATTTTAGGAAGTATGTGGAACACAAAATGCTGAAAGTGCACAGCAAGTGCATGAGTACCGAAAAAAGAGAATGGAGAGGAAGAGGAAATGCCAATGGTTTGCATTTGATGTGGAAAAATAAAAAAATTACACAACAGAATTCTGAAAACACTGATACAAACTGCAAAATCCCATGTATTAAAAACGGAACCTGACTTATTCAGACACTAGAAACCAGTGGCCCCAAAGACAAATCAAACCGAGCCTTCATTAGAACTGACCAGATGAAGAGCCTCAAAACATAGGTTCCATGACAATTTGGTTGGGGGGGTGGGGGGGGGGGTGGCATGATCTGCTCTGCCACTTCCAGGTGGTAAAGGTGGAAATGACCCCTCTCCGCACCCCGCACCCAGTGTCTCCACAGACATTTTCACTTTTTAAGCAAATATGCATTGAGTGCATATGGGGAGAAAAATGGCAAAACCACTGAAAGGCAGAACATGTATGGTTGTAGAGCGAGAAAATTAAGGGCCCAGTTGAATTTATGAAAATTATTACTCAATGCTCAGGGAAGATTGTGCACTGCTGAATAGGGATGTCATTGTTCTCTCTGATCAAGATATGAAAATATGAGGCAACAACACAGATTCTTTGCTTTCAGGGATCAAAATGAATTTTTTGGGTAAAGGGCTTAGTCACTAGCACAAATAAGAGAAATCGGGCAGATTTTGAATGTTGGACGACCAACCAGTTGTGTGAGGTCTAGTCTGTTCCATTTTGAAGGCTAGGAATCATTTAAATTTATGCGGTAGGATCCGGGCACCTAATGCAGCTCACCTGTTCCAGTGCACCACAATATTAGGTAGCCTGGAAATTGACCCAACTGCATAAGACAGGTTTAGGGACATTACAGTCATTGGGGTGGGGACAAGAATAAGAATCTGGGGCAAAAATTGGCCATATTATTATTGTGGAGCTCAAAGGAACACTCCTGCTCCCCCTTGTCCCACAACAATAGTTTTAGCACTTACCTTCTTTAGTCTCTTCCAATGTATCTCAAGGTTTTGCTGAAATCCAATGCAGACACTATGCCCAACTGGGGCATTCGGATCCTATGTAAGTTATAGCAACCCAATTGCTAAAATTAATAAGACTCCAACCTGTTTAAGCGGGTGTTTCAGCTGCCCAGTGGAAAGTGCCAACAAAAATGGAGGCAGGTGGCAGTGTCCGTCCCCACCATTTTAACTCCACTATTGCCCCTTTGCTAATAGGCAAGGGAATTTAAAACCAGTGCTAATTCCCCTTCCCAGTAGTTATTTGAATAGCTTCTTGATTTCATAAGAAACTGTTACTCTCTAACTGATCATGACCAGTCTGATCTTAGCACAGTCTCATGTACAAACAATCATTCTGGGAAAAGGAGAAAGTTATGGTGGAGAAGGAATAAGAACACTTAACTGCTTATATACAACTGAGCTCAAGTGATTTTTGCACATGATGAAGAAATGATCCAAATTTGATTACAGCAAATGCCTAATAAGGAAATTGCTATGATCTTGCTGAAGATAGCTATTTATTTTGTAAAAGTAATAAAGGATAAATTCTTGGAATACAAATATGACCCAGCCTGACCTGTACTGATTGGCAAAGAACAACTAAGTATATCAAGGATTTAGGTGATACAAATCAATACAAAAATCAGTAAGCTATTATAAATGTCAAAAAGTGCAAGCCAAATTGTTCTGTGACTATAAAATAAATTTATTCCCTGTGTATCATTTTTGCTGCTTCTCTGGTTGACTCAAAAGCTTCCAAATTATTTGCCTCATCATTCTTCACTCATCAATTTCCAGCAGTCTCTCTTGTCGTTGACAAGCCTCACTGTTTTTTCTTCATCTTGTTCACTGGAAGATACAAGCTGTCTCCTCCACTCCAAATCACATATTATGGGCAGAATTTTCTGCTTGTCAGGTGGGTGCGCATCCCACCCAAACGAGCGTAAAATGACGCACGATGACATCGAGCGAGCTTCCCGATGTCATCACACACTTGCGCGATATTTGGCCCGCCAACGTGAAATCGTGGTTGGGTCCTGACCACTTCTGCTTGCCCCCGCCAAGCCTGCCCGACGAGGACAAAATCCTGGCCTACGAGAGAGAGACTCAGCTCTTACTAAATACCTCCAAGAAGAGTGGAAGCATTATGAAGAATGGCAAAACATGCAATCAAAAGCAAAGAACTTGTTTAAAAACAAGCAAGGAATTTATACAAATTATTTGAAAACAAAGATTGAGGAAAAATGAACCAATGGACAAGGATTAAGAGCAGAAGCAACAATAAACAACTTTTGTTCAGAGAAACCTAAACAAGATGGCTCATATTCAAACTACTGTAAATTGGGGAAGTAGAGAGCCATGTTGCTTTTATTGTGCAATCATTTGATCATTGAAAATGACAGCAAATCAATCTGTTAATGGGGCTTATACTCCCACTAATCAAGATTGGAGATTTTAAAATTAAGGTCTAATAACTGCTGAAAAATACTATGGAGAGAATTTTTAGGTCGGCGAGCAGGGGCAGCAGGGCCTGCTTGCTGATGCATAAAATGACGCGGGGTGACATCAGGCAAATCATTTAGATCTTCAAGTCGGCGGCCATGCAGCTGACTTGGCTGCGTGCCCGCCAACCTGTCAACGGCCACATAAGGCCTTTAGTGAAGTACTTAAAACACTTAATGGACCTGCCCATCCAACCTTAAGGTTGCCGGGCAGGTGGCCTTCAGAAAAAACATGAAACCTCATCGACGGGCGGGATAAGGTTTCATGAGGGTTTTAAAATCCTAACATGCTCTTCAAATAAAAGTTATGGACATGTCCCAGCTCATGTGACAGTGTCACATGAGGGGACATGTCAGTAAAATATTTTCTATTCTTTAATCTGTTTTTCACATTTGAGCCGATCTCCCTGAGGCAGCACTTTGCTCATGTGACACTGTCACATGTGGGGACATGTTTTAAAAGTTTTTTTTTCCTGTGTTTAAATTTATAAGCCTTATATTGATCTCCCTGAGGCACCTCCATGCCTCAGGGAGACCTCTGCACTCTTTCACGCACATGCGTCCACATAGGGATGCTCAGCGCTTCCGGGCGCCCTCACCCACCTGCCCCCGCACAACTCCCCCTACGGGGGGAAATTTCTGCCCATAGTGTTGGAGCTGTTATGATCCCTGTGGGGAAACAATAAACTAAAATTACCAAACTGAATGGCCTCAAATAAAGAAATTACTAACAAGATTCCACTTCTTGTAGCTTGTACTTTAACACAAGTTAGAACCAATACAAATTAAACATGAATTAATGGGCAAAAGGTACTTCAAATGAAAAGGTAAATTTCACTTTAAATAGCCAACATAAGAAAGACACATCTTACACAGCCATAAGCACCACATCGCTCTCCATATAAATGTGGCATGATGTAGCTACATATCTGCACAATATGCTGTTCTTTATTCATGTAGGGTAGGTCAGGAGTCCTATCCAACATCAGCTTTCACCTTTCGGTTTCACAGGTATGATTACCATCAGCAAGGCACACTTCTACCAACCTCTTTCCCCCGGGTCATGACAATCCTAATGTGGTAACTTTCCAGAGTTCCTTTTCAATTGACCAACCAATGACACCCTGTTTCACATTTCGGCACTTCTGAGGAAACAGCCAGCTCTTTAGTGTCTCTCAGCCATTCACACAGCTTTCCAGGTTGTAGACCTTCTTAGCCAGTTTGCACATTACCTCCAAAAGCTTATGTCTCATTTTCTGCCAAACAGAAAAACTGACCTCTTGCCAAGAGTGATTTTCTCCTTCTCATCACAAAAAATGATGCGCTCCTCTTTCCGTATCTGTTTACTTTTTCCTTGTGTTAACATCTGTATGCTGATAGCCTTCACTCGCCAGCTCTCCGCTTATAACTCTCCTTTGTGTCTGCCAGCCACATGGCTTCAATCTTAACTTCCTTCCCATCGGTACAGCTGCCAGGTCAAGGGTCACCATGTGTCATGGACCAATATTACTTATTATCCAAGAAAATTACAATTGATGCCTTTACAATTATGCAAATTCTTAAAAGCCCTTTTAAAACATTCTTAAAATCAATAACAGATTCCACTGACCTTATAAAGAAAATTTTTAAAAATTTTACTGTGTGGCTTCTGAGTGAAAGATTGTCACATAATAAGTATGACTGCAATGTTACTATAACATTTTCTTTCAATTAAATTAGCTCCATTAAAAGCATCAAAATAACTCTGCCCATTTCTTGCAGCCCAACTGCCTTTTTCCAATGGCCCTGAGCTGTGTAGCGTTTAAAAAAGTGTTTATACTGTTTTCGTATTTGTATACTTATGTGTCCAGCATTCCTGACTTTACCAATGCAAACTAATGGCTCTGTTGGTCTATTTTTGCAATATCTGTCTTTAAGTTTGTTTTCATTGGCTTTCAGTGCTAATTTAGCACTTGTCTGGGGGAGGGGGTTGGCAGTAAGGGCTGGGATGCTGACTGTCCTCCTACCTAGAAATGCACTGACATCTTTCATACAGTAAGTTGGGATGTAAAAGATATTTATCCACTGCACAATAACGTTGTCGGCAACCTGTCATTTCAGTTCTTGTATAACTTAACTTAAACAGATGTTCCAAGTTGTAAACAACTTAGATCTATTATGTAGTCAAGGACAGAATGGTCAGTGTGAGATCAGGGTCTTTCATGGGAAAACAGTGATTTATATGTACTACTTTCAATTTTGTGCATTGTATGCTCTGCTCACAATGCAGTAAGATCTACATTGGAGATATCTAACACAGCTGGATAACCTCATTATGGGACACCTCTATTCAGTCCACAAGCATAACCCCGAGCTTCTGGTCACCGGTCATTTTAATTTGCCACTCTACTGTGCTCCAGGTGAATAAAATTCCATACCACATATTGGAGTGTTCTATATAATGGATGCAAATTGTTTAGAACTTGGAACATCTGTTCAAATTAGGCTGTACAAGAACTGGAATGACAGGTTGCTGACAATGTTATTGTGCAGTGGATAACTAGACTTTATGTCCTCCTACTCTATTAAAGTTGTCAATGCATTTCTCAGCAGGAGGACAGTCAGAGCTAGATTACCCATTAAAATTATAGAGTTTTGGGATTGACTACCTCTGTCCACTAATGTTTTCACCCCTTTTTGTTAATCTGTTCATCTGTAAACAATATATCTCAAAAACAATGGACAGATTTCAATCAAATGTGGTACGCAGATAGGATATAACCCAAGGAATAATTGATTACTTTTTGGTAAAGATGCAGATCTGAAACCTACAATTTTTTAAAGGATGCATTAACTTTGGGATTTAGAGGAAATTGCTTTTTTTAAGAATGTTGTGGGTGCTTTTTTTAGAATGTTGTGGATTGTCCCAATTGCTGTAGTGGATTTTGTCAAGGCTGTCAACATGTGTACAGAGTTTTCAGAGCAGGTTGTTGGATGTGGATTGGCCTGAAGCCTCCTCAGTGAGATGGAAGCTCTTAATAAAAAGATTTCTTTTTTCAGTTTTGTAGTTATAGAGCATCAATGAGCCAGGGAAAAGCCTCAAGAAAGAGTTGCATAATTGTAAGAAGGTTGAGTTAACACAGAATGGCAGAGGTACACCCTCTGAGTGCCCTCTTGTTAATTGCGATGAACAAATTAGTAAGGAACAACTTGAGGAAAAATAGTGATTGTGGGAATAAGTCTGTTGCAGTAACACTATCTAGCCATGCCATCACACTTACTAATCATCTTCATCACTGAGATTACTGTAATATTGTTAGTTTTAGGCAAGATTGGAAAAGGTTCACAATTAGTCTGATCTTATCTGTTTGTTTGGCTGATTATCCCTGCATCGAGATAATTTAAAATAACTTATGTTCAAAGTAAAAGAAGAAATGACTTAGTCGTCTACTTATACAATATTATTCAATGACAGTTGATTGTTTAGGGAGCTAATTGAATTTCTTATATTGATGTGCTTTCACTGCCTACAGTGAGCCATAAGGTCGTAAAATAATTCTAAGCTTGGAGTCACAAATGCACGACAAAGATTGGAA
This sequence comes from Carcharodon carcharias, assembly GCF_017639515.1. Taxonomy (NCBI): domain Eukaryota; kingdom Metazoa; phylum Chordata; class Chondrichthyes; order Lamniformes; family Lamnidae; genus Carcharodon; species Carcharodon carcharias. Next base: position 26,263,444 of record NC_054472.1, on the reverse strand, counting down.
AGAACATTGTCTTAATTGAGAGTAAACCCAATAACAACAGATAGAAGGGGTACTGCAATAATCTTTACAAGAATAGTAATCCCCCAGCCTTCATGCAGCCAGGAACATCTTTAGTAGAGCACCTATCACAGCAAAAGTTGAAGCTGCAATCAAGCACATAAAGCCAAGGGTGTGGAGACATAGGAACATAGGCTTAGGAGCAGGAGTAGGCCATTCAGCCCTTCTAGCCTGCTCTGCTATTCAATAAGATCATGGCTGATCTGGTTGTGGTCTCAACCCCACTTTGCTGTCTGCCCCCATAACCCTTGACTGCCTTGTCTATCAAAAATCTATCTAATCCAGCCTTGAATAAATTCAGTGAATTTCTGTTGAAGGGTCATGAGGACTCAAAATGTCAACTCTTTTCTTCTCCGCCGATGCTGCCAGACCTGCTGAGTTTATCTTAGTGAAGGCAGCCAGTTGAAAAAAAAAGTTAGAAAATTGATTGACAGAGCAAAAGGAATGGGGTTAATGAGTGTTGCTTGGGTTGGAGGAGGGTTCAAAATGGTGTACAATGTGGGCCAGTGCTGAGTCCAAATTTGTTCTTAGTATATATGGATTATTTGGACTTGTACATAGAGAACATGATATCAAAATCTGCCAAAGAAACAAAAGCAGCAGATTTGGCAATTAGTGAGGAGAACTGTAAAAGATTTCAGGAGGAGATGGATAGTTAAGATCATTGGACAGAAGGGTGGCAGATGAACTTAATGTGAAATGCGAAGCAATGTGGTGTGAAAGGAGAATCAATGAATATGACTACAAACTCAACAGAAAGATATTGAAGAGCAATCTAGCATAGTTTCTTCAAAGTGGGATGAAAAGATCTTAGCACTCCAGTCCTGAACACACTGATAAATTTATACATGCAATGATTGGTTCACAGGTACAGCACTCTGTGAAGTTCTGGGCTAAACGTAATAGGAAGGACATTTTAGCTATAAGAACATAGGGCAAGATTTTCATATCCCAACAGCTGCGGTTGCAATGGTGGGTGGTAGGGGAGAGCAATGTGATGGGAGCTGAAAAATCGGTTTCCCGCCAATGTGAAATGACAGCGGGAACATGCGCCGTTCCCCTCAGAGGCTGGGATGTAGATGAAGCCCCAACCGGAATTGCCCCCACCCCAACTCCAATTACCCATGCCGCCAGTGGAATACCATGTGAGTCCGGAACATTTCCGGACCAACATGGCGTGGACATGTCGGGACTCACCTGAAGAAGAAGGCCTGGGGCAGCTTGCGGAGAGTGGTAGATTTAGGCCTCCGGTGACTGTGGACCATGGAACACCATGTGCAGCAATGGGTGGGTGGAACTTCTTCCACTTCGATCTTCACATTGCAGGACCTTCCAGAATGTGGAACTTCACATTGCAGGACCTTCCAGAATGTGGAACTTCACATTGCAGGAGCTTCGCACTCCAGGGGCTTGACGGCATGAAGTACTGTTGCAAAGCAACGGTCAATGCTGGGTTGGGGGATTAGACAGAGAGGTGGGGAATGAAGAGGTGGGATGGGTCTGCAGCCCTAGAGGTGGGCGAAGAGGTTGGGTGTGGCAGGGGAAAGAGAGAGATGCTGCAGGCGGTCATGGAATGGATGAGGTGGTTTATGGAGCAGGTGGGAAGGACCGTGGTGGAACACGGTCGATGGGGGCGCGGGGGGGCAGGCGGTGCAGGTCTGAATGAACATGAGGGGGTTGTGCAGGTCTGAACGGGTATGGGATTTGCGTGTGTGTGAACAGTCATGAGGAGGGTGTGCAGGTGTGAACAGGCACAGTGGGGTGTGCAGGCGTGAATGAACATGCAGGAGAAGAGAGGGAATGGGCTCAAAGGCAGGGTGCCAACTGATGAGTCTTGGGGGGCATACTGAAGGAATTGTTGATAGGAAGGGATGGTGAGGGTTAAAGGGGGCAGTGGGAGGTGGTAGGGTGGGAGGGTGAGGGTCCTACGATGACGGGTAAAGGGCCGCTAAGGGTTGTTGGAGGGGTCACAGAAGTAAAACTGGATTCTGGGGAGCAGCAGGGGGACATGTCTATTGTCACGGGGTGGGCTCCTCGGGAAGATAGGAGTCATGAACATTCACCGGAGGGCCGGAGGGTGATGGGGGAAGGTAGTAGGGTGACTGTGAAAAGATCAAAGGTCACAGCAGGATGGTCAACGGTTATGGGAGGAGAGGGTGTGGGTCATGGGGAAGGCTGGAAGGTGTTGGACTCAACCTGAAAAGTCACATGCATGATGGCCTCTTGCAACTATTCAGAGCCTTGAGGTGGAGATCTCAAGGTGCTACATGGGAGTTGGATCAGCTGGGGTGGGCGGAACAGCAGCTCAGCTGAACTGGCCAACTCAAAGGGAACCCCAGCATGTAGTAATGACAATGTTAAGGCATTTTAACAGATGAGCTTGTGAAGGGCAAAGGCTCAACGTGCACGGGAGGCTTCTTGTACATGGTTCGCCAGGGCCCTGGCAGATTCTTGCCTCCCTGCACGTGTATGATTCAGGGAGGCATAACCCAGTCTGAGGTGTTCACCCTGAAGATGTGGGGAGGGGGGAGGTGGTTGAGGGGCGCACAGGCTTAATGACTACAAATCACAATTAAACTAAATCAGACCTCATTACAGTGCAAGTGTAGTCTCTATTTACAAAAGTTTAAGAATATTAACGAACATAGTACACCTATGCAGCCACAAGTGAAATCATAACCTCTTAATCTTTCGTTCCCTACCACTTCTTCTAAGTGCTCCCCCGACATCCGCAGCAGGGCTGGAGGCAGCCTGCTGACCCATTGGCCCTGTTGCCTTAGTGGGCGTCCTCTGGAGATCTGAGGCCTGGAAGGCCCCAGCTTACTTTGGCTCTCCTGCTGTGGGGCAGCAGCTCCCTCTGCATCACAAAGGACAAAGCTGAAGGGGTCATAGGCAAGGGGGTTTCAGAAGGGCCAGACACCCTCAAGGAGTCCTGAATGGAGGACCCAGGGGTGTCCAACAGCTGCTTATCCTCCTTTTGGGTGCCCGAGAGCCCCTGCCTGACTCCTTGAGGAGAAGGGGCACCTGGAGGCAGGTTGAGGTGCCCCGTCCCCTTCTCACAAAGCCACAGCAAGATCTCACCTATATTTACAGGTATGAGGTCATGGCAGCGCACATCTCCAACAGAATCTTGGCATTCTGCTGGATGAGGTTCTCCATGATATTCGTCATCCTCATGGGGACCTCCATGTGCGCACAGGTCAGGACCACTTCATCAGCCAGCAGGCAGATGGACTCCTCCAGCTCACGTGCCACTCTGTTGAGGGCCTCTGCCACCTCTACCTGATGTTCCCCTTCTCTCACTGCATCTCCAGCATCATGTGCAGGACCGATCCCAGAGACTTGTCTGCTGACTCGAACATCACAGATGCTTCTTCTCCAGCAGTCCTCCGAGTGCCGGTGAGCTTGGCTGATCCTGTCCCCTGCTGTGGACAAATGTCCATGCGGAGACTACCAGAATGTAAAACCCTGCCTGAACTACATCTAATACCCACCAAGGTGTGTGTCTCTAGGCTGGTGGAGGGTGCAAGTGACTGCTGTGATGGCTCTACAGGTGCACTTTCTTCCTCCTCCCCAATGGCCTCAGTCCTCTGTGGGTTGGAGATAATTCTGGACAGGGCTTCTTCTTCTGGTCTTCCCCTCTTCCTGCTGGCCTCTGTAGAGAGGAGTGAGTGAGTGACTGCATAAACTGCCTCCAACATGAAGGGACAAATGACCCTTAGATTTCTATGTGACTACATTATGCATGGATCTTTACTGGATGGAGGCTGCCCACCGACCTCTCCACCTGCCCAGACTCGGTCCAAGTCCACAACTGCCAGCTCAGCTGCCCCCTCCTCAAATTCCGTAAAGTTCCTGAATTCACAGAATCACACAGAAGAGGACCTTCAGCCCATCGAGTCTGTACCAACATGTGAGAAACACCTGACCTGCCAATCTAATCCCATGTACCAGCACTTGGCCCATAGCCTTGAATGTTATGATGTGCCAAGTGCTCATCCAGGTACTTTTTAAAGGATGTGAGGCAACCCACCTCCACCACCCTCCCAGGCAGCACATTCCAGACCGTCACCACTCTCTGAGTAAAAAAGTTTTTCCTCACATTCCCCTAAACATCCTGCCCCTCACCTTGAATGTTTGTCCCCTTGAGATTGAACCTTCGACTAAGGGGAACAGCTGCTCCCTATCCATCCTGTACACGCCCCTCATAATCTTGTACACCTCCATCAGGTCACCCCTCAGTCTTCTCTGCTGCAATGAAAACAACCCAAGTCTATCCAACCTCTCTTCATAACTTAAATGTTTCATTCCAGGCAACATCCTGGTGAATCTCCTCTGCTCCCTCTCCAGTGCGATCACAACCTTCCTATAATGTGGCGACCAGAACTGCACGCAGTACTCCAGCTGTGGCCTCACCAAGGTTCTATACAACTCCAACATGACCTCCCTACTTTTGTAATCTATGCCTCGATTGATAAAGGCAAGTGTCCCATATGCTTTTTTCACCACCCCACTAACATGCCCCTCCACCTTCAGAGATCTATGGACACACACGCCAAGGTCCCTTTGTTCCTCAGAACTTCCTAGTGTCATGCTGTGCATTGAATACTTCTTTGTCAAATTACTCTTTCCAAAGCGTATCACCTCACACCGTTCAGGGTTAAATTCCATCTGCCACTTATCTGCCCATTTGACCATCCCATCTATATCTTCCTGTAGCCCAAGACACTCAACCTCACGGTTAACCACCTGGCCAATCTTTGTGTCATCCGCAAACATACTAATCCTACCTCCCATATAGTCATCTATGTTGTTTATATAAATGATGAATAATAGGGGACCCAGCACAGATCCCTGTGGTACGCCATTGGACACTGGCTCCCAGTCACTAAAGCATCCTTCTGTCATCACCCTCTGTCTCCTACAGCTAAGCCAATTTTGAATCTACCTTATCAAATTACCCTGTATCCCATGTGCATTTGCCTTCTTTATAAGTCTCCCATGTGGGACCTTGTCAAAGGCTTTGCTGAAATCCATATAAACTACATCAACTGCACTACCTTCATCTACACACCTGGTCACCTCCTCAAAAAATTCAATCAAATTTGTTAGGCATGACCTCCCTCTGACAAAGCCATGTTAACTATCCCTGATCAAGCCTTGGCTCTCCAAGTGGACATCGATTCCAGCCTTCAGAATTTTCTCCAATAGTTTCCCTACCAGTGACATGAGACTCACTGTAGTTCCTTGGCTTCTCTCTAAAACCCTTCTTAAGTGGCAGAACCACATTAGCTGTTCTCCAGTTCTCTGGCACCCCCTCCCCCCGTGGCCAGAGAGGAATTAAAAATTTGGATCAGAGCCCCTGAGATCTCCAGCCTTGCCTCCCTCAGCAGTCTGGGACACAAATCATCCGGACCTGGAGATCTGTCCACTTTTAAGCCTGCAAACACCTCCAATACTTTGTCACTCCCTATACCAATTTGCTCAAGAACCTCGCAGTCTCTCTCCCCGAGTTCGATACCTTCATCATCATTCTCTTTGGTGAAGACGGATGTGAAGTATTCGTTCAACATTCTACTGATGTCCTCTGGCTCCACCCATAGATTGCCTCCTTAGTCCCTAATTCAGGGGGGGCTCCTCCCATCTTCTCTCTCTCTCTCTCTCGCTCTCTCTCTCTCTTTTGTTGTGCCTCAACTTTTCCTGTGTGAAGAGAGAGGATGGCGCTGAGAACGATTGGGTTTCAGGTATCTTTCCCATGCTTCACTCTTGGCACACAATCCAGTGGATTATTTTGATGTGATTGGCACATTGCAGGTTGTCCAGAAGGGTTCTAGGGCAGCACCCTCCAGAGCAGTGAGCCCATGCAGGTAGAAGGATAAGGCTCACAGAGACATGTCATTCGTGGTGCTTGCTGGTGCCCTCAATGCCTAATTCCGGCCATAAGAAATAGGAGCAGGAGGTGGTCATATGGGCCTTTGAGCCTGCTCTGCCTTTTGATAAGATCATGGCTTACCCTCAATCATATCTCCACTTTCCCACCTGATTCCCATATCTTTTCACTCCCTAGGAGTAAAACATCTATCGATCTCAGCCTTGAATATACTCAATGACTGAGCATCTCTGGGGTAGAGAATTTCAAAGATTCACAACTGAGTGAGCTAAAGAAATTTACATTTACCAGAATCATGCCAAGAGTGACAAACCATTGTTAAAAGGAGACACTGGACCAGAGAAGGCTAAGAGAATAAATACAAGTTTTTGAAATTATGAAGTGTTTTGACTGATTTAATAGGGAGCGATAATTTTTTTTCCAGTTGGCAAGTCCATGACAAGAAATCATCAATTTAAAATTGTTACTAAGAAGATATTTCCTTTTGCAGTTGGAGCATAGAATTATTTTCCACAGAGAGTAGTTGCAGCAGAGATGGTTGTATTTTCTAGGGGAACAGTAGATAAATTGAAAATGAGGAAGTTACAGGCTATGGGGAGAAAGCAGGGCAGAGAGGTTAATTTTAGATTGCTCAAGGCAGGAATGCGATCTGACAGAGACTGCTGCAACTGTCTATAGTTGGACAATGTTAGGAGCTGTACAGGGATGCCAATCAAACTGGCAGTAGCAACAGCACATAACGGCCAATACTTCTGCAGCATTATGCATACAGTCACCTAAGATCAGACATGAGAGTGACACTGAAGGAAGAAAAATAGACATAACAGAATATCAAAGAAAGATCTGTCACCCCACTAGGGATGATTATGGCAAACTGCTGACATAAAAAGATGGATGTAAGTCCTTCTCCTAAAAAACGTAATTATCTGAACAGAAATAATATCTATCATTATATGAATTTGGTACTTTGTAATAAGGTCACATCTAATGATATAAACACTTAGTTATAAACCTCATCTGCAGCAAATCAATTTCACTGTTACTATACTTTCATTTTTTGACCTTTAGGATACCTCTACGTTTCTTGCTTTTAGTCAATTGTACAAATACTCAAGCTTCAGGAATTGAATTTTTTAGCCTAGAATGTCCTACTTTACAGGCTAAGAATATACTGCATGAGCAGCAAGCATGTATTGTGCAGAGACCGTATCTGTTGTGTCACTGTTGTTGGATGTATTGTGTAGTGTAGGTTTATTAATCCCATGCTCATACCGGGTAACCGCGCTCAAAGGGACTTGGCTCAAAGGTAGGGCTACATCATTGATACTCTGCCCCGTGCTCCCTTCAATCATGGATTCCATCTGGGAGCATAGGATTAGTCAATTGCATCCTTGTGTTTTTCTCTTCCAGAAATCTAAACACGTGATATGAGTGCGATCTGTAACTTATTTGAATTGTTTATACATTCCGAATCTGCGGTCATCTAATGTAACTGGAGCAGTAGTGGCCTGTAAATGGCATTGAATCATCCCATTACATTGGTGCGCTTGACTGTCAGCATCTTGGGTTAGGTCCCGCATGGGCCAGCTTCTTTCAGGCTAGAGGCCATGCTGTAATATGTAAATTTGGTTCTAAAGTGTAAACAGGAACCCCCAACTAAAATTTTGGAAGAGTGTGAGTGTTCTGTGCTGTTACCCATGGGTGGAATTTTCCCTTCCTGCCTGTGGCAGGTTTTGTGGCGGACGGGAGCAGAAAATTTGGAGAGAGGCCAAAAATCGGAATCCCATTGGTGGGAAAACAGTTTGGAAATTTCCACCCACCCCTTCCGTGGTGGACTGATGGTGGGTCAGATATCCCACTGATCAGTGTCGAGAACACTATTTGCATACATTACCATGTCATGAATGCTCGGTAAATATGCTCTGAGTCACATTCCGCCTTCCAATCTGGTGTTACACCAGCAGGAATTCAGACCAGACTGAAACGCGTTTGAAAATGCATGGCATGCAGGTCACTCATAATTTTGAGGTGAGTGCAACATTCAAAGTCTACTTGCTCCAGTTTCTCAACGATGGCAGCAAGCGCAACACTGCTGGGGGTGTAGGTTTGGTCTGCTCGTCTCCATACTCTGGGAAGGCACCACTGTGCAACAGCTCTTAGACAGGGCTGTACCCTTAAACAGAGACCAGCATTATTGGGGGGGGGGGGGTGGGTGGGTGGGGAAGAAAGGGAAGATGGCAGACACATGTGAGGCAATGGGGTAACGAGGGGTTGGAAGGGGTGAGGGGAGGGGGAACGATAGCAGGTAGGGAGGAGACTAAGGGTGGGGAAGCTGGAGCCTGACACGGAAGACTAGAATGTAGACACACAAGGGGGTGGGTGGGAATTGAACTGTATGAATGGGAGGAGATGTACACAGATTCCAGAACAGGAAGGGCAGGGGGTAGTGTGGCACAAGAGGGATGGGTTGCACAGAGACTCATGGAGGTGGGGGGGAGTTGGGTGGTGGGGGGGAAGAGGGAGACTGAATTGTGATCAGCCATAAGGGAACAGGGGAACTCATTGAAAGATAATGGTGTGGTGTCAACAGGTCGGAGTGAGAGATTAAAGGCATTCCTGGGGCTCTGTGGACCTCACAGCCAGGATGAGAGATTAAAGGCAGTCCTGGGGCTCTGCGGGCCATGCTACAGGGCTGGCAAGGCTCACATATCATAGTCCCCCTCCAGGGAGGGGCAAGGCCTGTGTGCTCAACTGGGATAAGGCACAGTTTAGTGTGCAGAGCGTATTCACAATCAGTAGGGATGGGTTGGCTGGCTCGGTACTGCGCTGCAGGTGGGATGGTCATAGTTAGAGGAGGCATCTGTAGCCTGTAAATGGGTAAAATGTTATAGTGGGGGGGATACTTTTGGCTCTCCTGGGTGGGGTCTCCTCTGTAGGTGACCATGCACACAGCCTCAAGGTGGGGAGGGGTGAGGTCCGCATAGGGCATCGGGATTTCAACAGTGATGGGTTCAGGGGGAGGGCAGGAACCTCTACCACAACAACAATGGGATCCAGAGCTACTGGGGGAGGCTGGAGAATAAGTGGAGGGTGGTCTACCTGCACATCGTGAGGTTCCAGGAAGATTGGAGGGACCCTAACACTACAGGGTGCAGGTCAAAGCTGGTTTCAAAATAAAATGGTGCATCACCATCTTGAATCCACTAAGTAATGGCGCAGTTTGAAATCGAAACTGGAAAATAATCTGTGTAGGAGGGGTCTGAGGCAGAATGGGAGGAGTACACGGCTGGGCTAAGGGGACCTTGCAGGAGGCACCCTCAAACTTCTTAGAATCACAACATTGAAATAGAGTCAGAGCTGAGCGAAAAGAGGAAGACTTTCTCAAGAGGGTGCCACTGGAGCCAATGCCTTTTATTTTAATCATGGAATGTGGCCATCACGGGCTGGGCCAGCATTTATTACCCATCCCTAATTGCCCTTGAGAAGTTGGTGGTGAGCTGCCTTCTTGAACTGCTGCATTCCATGTGACGTAGGTACACAGTGCTGTTAGGGAGGGAGTTCCAGGATTTTGATCCAGCAACAGTGAAAGAATAGCAATATATTTCCAAGTCAGGATGGTGTGTGGCTTGGAGAGGAACTTCCAGATGGTGGTGTTCCCATGTGTTTGCTGCCCTTGTCCTTCTAGATGGTAGAGGTCATGTGTTTGGAAGGTGCTGTCTAAGGAGCCTTGGTGAGTTGCTGCAGTGAGTCCTGTAGATGGTACATACTGCTGCCACTGTGCGTTGGTGGTGGAGGGAATGAATGTTTGTGGATAGGGTGTCAATCAAGTGGACTGCTTTGTCCGGAATGGTGTCGAGCTTCTTGAGTATTGTTGGAGCTACATCCATCCAGGCAAGTGCAGCGTATTCCATCACACTCCTGACCTCTGCCTTGTGGATGGTGGACAGGCTTTGGGGAGTTATGAGGTGAGTTACTCACCACAGGATTCCTAGCCTCTCATCTGCTCTTGTAGTCACAGTATTTATATGTTCAATTCAGTTTCTGGTCAATGAATGTTGATAATGAGGGATTCAGCAATGGTAATGCCATTGAATGTCAAGGGGCTATGGTTAGATTCTCTCTTGTTGGAGATGGTCATTGTCTGACACTTGTGTGGCGTGAATGTTGCTTGCACTTGTCAGCCCAAGCCTGGATATTGTCCAGGACCTGCTGCATTTGGACATGGACTGCTTCAGTCTCTGAGGAGTCGTGAATGGTGCTGAACATTGCACAATCATCAGCGAGTATTCCCAATTCTGACCCTATGATGGAAGGAAGGTCACTGATGAAGCAGCTGAAGATGATTGGGCCTAGGACACTAGCCTGAGGAACCTCTGAAGTGATGTCCTGGAACTGAGATGATTGACCTCCAACAATCACAACCATCTTCCATTGTGTTAGGAATGACTCCAACCAGCGGAGAGCTTTCCCCTTGATTTCCATTTACTCCAGTTTTGCATGATAGATGAGATGCTGGTGACGTGAAAGTGATCGTGAAACAATCAGTGCTGATTTGTCCCCTGCCAACATTGTGTGAGATCCCTGAGCAGTGTTATCCTTTGAGTGCATGATGCCATTAGGAGAGTGTGAGATTGGAGTGAGCTGAAGGTTGACTTACCCTGGCAGGGCAGATGAGCTCATTCACCCTCTTCCTGTACTGTATTGCATTTCTGGGATGGGTGCCCGACGAGCTGATTTCCCTGCAATCACTTCCCAGGCCGGTGAGGGATAGAGGACGTCCCAGTTTTGGCAGAATCCTCTTATCAAAGCTTCGAGGGAGTCATGGCTAAACCTCGGGGCAGCCTTCTTCCTGTGTGCAACCATCTCGGGACTTCTCCAGCTGGGATGGAGAGAATGTATGTGTGTGTTCGGGTGGCATTTAAATATGACGCCCAGACCTTCAACCCCTTTATGTAAAGGCGGGTTAGGCGAATCAGTTCCCAACTCACCATGTGATTTGGAAAGATACTTGCCTAGAATGATAAAACAGTTAAAATTGGGAAATAAGAATACTGGTGCAAACTGGTTTTGTATCCCTTAAAATGGAACACCAGTAAAAACTAGGAAATAAGAGTACTGGTCCGAACTGTTTTCCCTTCTGGGTGCCTAAGTATAATTAATTAGCTTCCCTGCATGAAATTGGGCATGAATTCCCGCCATTCCGACCAGCGGGAAACGTGCCGCGGAACCCGCTCGCCATAGCACTTAGTTTCAAAAATGGGAAATTCTGCCCCATGTCTTGATGAGGTTTCACCTACTCTACAAGTGACATATCGATAGACAGTATATAGCTTTTCTTGAAACTATTTATGAAGAACTATTTACAAAGGCCTCATGGTAAGTACATGGTTCCATGGACACAGGCAATTCTGCGTCTAGCTCTCTTGGAGACTCTTTGTCATTCACCTTGATGTCATGCTTACATCATCAATAACATCATTATCTCATTATTAACCCTTTGCTCTACAGTGTGCTGCCAACATGGAGCAAAGAAACCAACTTGCCTTAATTGGGACCATGAGCGGACAGTTCAGAAAACAGCAAAAAACATTTTTAACATTTATTTTTTGAGGACAGAGGGAGCCAGAATACTGGCCATTTGTTCAGCAAAACCACACGCTGCACTCCCCCACACATGCCTAAACTAAAATGTACCCGCCCCCTTTAATTTACTACAACCTTCTGGTCATTCCGACCATACTCTAACTTACTATCCTTTTGGCGCAAATGATTGCACCTTCATGCTTTTTGAGCCCAAAGTCAAGCACTAATTTTATATATCCATGTAATATATGTTTTATACATATGTGTCCTTGTAATTTTACCCCTGTATCTTATGCTTACTTTCAATCGCTGCTGTTTAATGCAAATATTATAACCGATAATTTATACAGCAGCCTGACTTTAAAACATAATATTAATAATTTACAAATTCATTTCAATTGCTCTGTCATTTTTCTTGGGGAGTTAGCAACTGCAGTGAAAATGCATTTTCCAAAATGATTACTGCAGCTATTCAAAAATCACTACATTTGTCATTGTGGCAGGGTTTTCAGTTCCTCATCAGCTTTTATCAATCTGTTCCAGGGCAGCTTGATGGCACTTTACATGTTCTCTTAGTCTTGGGGATGCAGTGTCCCAGCAGAGACTTGGAATCCTTATGCAGCGCACTTGTCCATTTACTTTCCCTCTGCCAATGCTCCAAATCAAGACCTCAGTTTCCCAATAGGAGAAGGAGCAAAAATGACTTTGCATTTTAGGTTTAACCGGAGATCTGATGCCAACCTTTGAGTCATCATGGAATCCAAGTAATTCATATTCAAGAATGCTTTTCATAGTGCAGGTACTATGTGCTTTTGCATTGATGGCATTCTGCCATGGTTCAACTGTCCTTCAACATCTAAATGCCATGCTCTTCCTGCAGTATTAAAAATTAACCAACCTGAAAACAAATGTAGAAATGATGCTATATAGTGTTACTTTAATAAATAATGAATAGTGATGAGAAATATTTTATTTAAGAAAAATTGTTCTTTCATCTCATACTGAGATGTGGGCAAGGAATTGCCCCTGACTAAAGCAAATTTAAAGTGTGTCTTTTCCACATGTAGACCAATCTAGGTTATACATGGGAGCCTTTTTCTTGGTAATGCGGCTTGGGCCAACTGATGGATGTTTCTTATAGGAATTGGTTCTGAACATGTGATGCTGGAAATGGGGTTGGATGGCTTGGTGGAGCAGGAAGGTGGCAATGAATCCTACCTATAGAGAAAGGGAGTCTTCCCTTCATCTCTGCTCTCATGAAGATTGTAGCCAAATCTGAGGCACAGCTCCATGGGTGGTGGCAGGTTTCTAGTGCATCAATCTACCTTGTATTCAGCTATGGCAGCAGTCAAAAGTGAAAGCTGTCCTCTTCACCTGGCATTCACACATACAACTTCCTATAGCGAGGGCCACTGGATAGCTCTGGCTGATTTCTCTCTCCATCAACTGCCCATTGCTCCTCCACCTGAGGTCAACTAACTCAGCACAGACATGGAATCAAACCAAGCAGGCATTTTTAACTTTACCTATGCAGCTAATCATTTTACATTGTCTTCCAATGACTTCATAAACATGACAACTCAATACAGAGGAACAAATCACAGTTCACTTCACCAGATCCAACAACTGTAGGCAGATTGAAAACACTTTTTAAAAACTATATCACAATATTTCTCTCACTGTAAGCAAAAGGCTGTCCCATAATGTTAGTGGGTCACAGCATGGCAGGACTAGAGCATAAGGATGACAATAGGTGGTATCTGAAGAAATGAATCTGAAAGTGTCGGACAAGGTGGTTTGTGGATGGCTACTTGGTAGCTGTGTCGTTCCTTGGTAGATGATTCAAGCTTAAGGACAGCAGAGCTTCTTCAGTGCCTTCTCAGTGAGAGGCTTTATTGAACGGAATGGAACTCAAGATGTTTGCTTACATAGACTGCCTCATGGCATGGTCGCATGACTACGGAAAGCCAGATGTGACATCAAGCTAATTACATTCAAAATCCAAACATTGGGAGGAAACATTTGTGCCCATTGGCATCAGGTGTGTTCGGTGGCACAATATGGCAAAAAAGTCAAAAATTGGTTTCACGGCATCGTGAAACTAGTTTGCGACTGTCCGCTCAGCCTGTTGATGGCAGGCCGCGTTCCGTGCCAGCGGACGTTGCCAACCTCACTGTAATACATCAGCATAAGGCTAGCCCTCCGGACTTATCCATGCCCCCCCACACCAGCTGGATTGTCTGCCCATCACACCGACGGGTTTCACAACAATATTAAAAGGCATGTACTTGGCGGGCTGGAGTTCGAGGGGAACTCAGAGGTGAGTGCACAGTAACATTGTAGAGTGCTCGAGAGGGACACCTGTTGGACTTCAAGGTTGAGGTGCATGGAGGTTATGAGGCAAAGGCTGCCCTGCGGTTGAGGTGACTTTGGGGTTGGGGGGGGCAAAAGCTGCCCTGCAGGTGAAGGTAGCACACAAGCACATGTGAGGGTGAGGTCAGCGAGTGAAACGGCCCCACATTAGGGGCACCTTGTATAAAGTGACCATTCATCTGTAGCTGAGACAGTTCAGACGCCGCCACATTGACATGCTTGGAGCCGGGCCACTAGCTTATCTGCCCACTCAAGCAATGAAGAGGCATCAAAGTGCCACCAAGTGCTCCAGAGCTTTTCATCCCTCGGGCACAAACTGTAAAATAATGAGCGTTTTAGTGGACTCTTTTTATGTTTTTGGTTATCAGGTTCGCTTTGTCCGGCGAACGCTCGCTGCGCCCTTGATATTAACACATTAGCTGGTGCTTGAAACAATATAGACAGAGAGACTAATTAACTGAACAAACGCTGGTGGTTTATTGGAACTAAGAACAGAGCACTAACACCACATGTGCTTCTTCAATCACCTCCAGCTCTGGAATTATGTTTACCAAAGTAGCCTGCGCTGTGTAGCGATTAGTCAATACAGTCACATGGTCAATTAACTACGTTCTCTTGAAAGTACATAGCACTCCACTTTACCACATCCTGGCTCCCTTACTTGAAAGTACAATTGACAAGCTTCACAACATCCTAGTTATTTAAATGAATAACTATTTACAACTCAAGTCTCTCAGGAGACTTTAACGGACTTGTCGAGCGTTGTAGCTCAACGGCCTCAGCTGGTTTATCCGAGACCCCCTTCTTGGGGTCAACTGTCCGCCAGACTCTTTGGTGGAAGTGGGAAAGTTTGTATGTTCGACCCTCTTGGGTCCAACAGGCCCCAATGATACTTCCAAATTGTTTGACATTTCTTCCACGTGTGGTGCAGACTCCAACACAAATGATCACAGCATTCCTTCTTGTGGGACTGTCTCTCTTCTCCGGAGATGATCCACACGTTGTCTAATTATTCGGCCATTTACTGATACATTATAGGAGAGGGGTCCTGTCATGGCACTCACTTCACAAAATAGTCATTGGGCCCATTTCCAAAGTTCTTTGCCAGAACTAAGTCTCCTACTGTGAAATTCCTTTCATGATTATGGCCACCATACCTAGCCTTCTGGCCTCTTGGCTTCTCTCCATCGTCCCCGCCTAAATTCAGCCTGATAAGAGTTAGATGGGCGCGGAGATGTCTCTTCATTAGTAATTCAGCGGGGGCAGTACCAGTGATCGTGTGTGGCATCATCCGCTATGCGAACAGGAACCATGACAATCCAGTGCTGATGGAATCCCCGTCCAGCTTTTTCATCCAGACATAAAAGTTTGGATCACCCTCTCAGCCAAACCATTAAAGGTGGGGTGGCAAGGCCAGGTTTTGATATAAGTTATTCCATCAAGGGTTGTAAACCTGTGGAACTCCCCACTAGTAAAAGCAGTCCCACTGACTGACACAAGTGCCTCTGGTAACCCGTGCACTGCAAACCCTGTTGCAAACAGTCTATGGCGTCAGCAGATGTGCGTGACCGGACATCATAGACATCCATCCACTTGGAGAGTGCATCTATTAGTATAAGGAACATTGTGCCCAAGAAGGGCCCAATGTAGTCAACATGGAGGCGCACCCATGGCCACCACGGCCATTTCCAGGGGTGTAATGGAGAAAAGGGGTGGTGGCTTTTGTACCTGCTGGCATTGAAGAAACTGTTCACTAGGGTTTCGATGTCGGCGTCCATCCTTGTCCACCACAAGTAACTGTGCGTGAGCATCTTCATCCTACTAATGCCAGGGTGAGTGCTATGTAGTTCGGCCAATAACAGCCTTCGTCCTCTGGTGGGGCACGATAACCCTTGCTCCCCAGAGCAATATGCCGTCCTGGCAGGTGAGCTCATATCTGCAATGAAACAGGGCTTCATGTCATCAGACTTTGGCTCCCCTGACCATCCATTCAAGACCTGCTCCCAGATGTGAGATTAAATTGGATCTCGGCTTGTCCACTCATGGATTTGTTTGGCCTGGACCGGGGAGGAATCCAAAAAACTTAGTGCTAAGACCAGTTCCTGGGGAATTGGAACCTTCACGTTGTTATCTGGCAGGGGAGGTGGCTCAGTGCATCAGCATGTGTGATCTGGCTTCCCGATTGGTGAATAGAAGTGTATTCGTAAGCAGCCAATATCAGTGCCCACCTCTGGGTGCGAGCAGATGTGATGGGGGGGGGTATCACGTTATCCTCTACAAATAATCCAAGCGGAGGCTTGTGGTCAGATATAATGTGAAAATGGCGACAGTGATGTTTTTGTTGGAATTTCCAAATACCAAACACAACAGACAAGCCCTCCTTCTCAATTTGAGAATATCGTCGCTCTGCAGCACTGAGAGTGTGAGATGTATAACCAATGGGTTGTTCAGAGCCATCCATCATCTGATGTGAAAGTACAGCCCCTCCTCCACATGGGGATG
The DNA here is from genome assembly GCF_017639515.1 of Carcharodon carcharias. Lineage (NCBI taxonomy): Eukaryota > Metazoa > Chordata > Chondrichthyes > Lamniformes > Lamnidae > Carcharodon > Carcharodon carcharias. The sequence goes on along the minus strand of NC_054472.1, from coordinate 26,247,039 downwards.
CATCGCAAGTTAAAATCAATTCTTTCTTTGGGTCAATGTGGACCAGTGGGGCTGATGATCTTAACAGTTGCTTTACCTTCAGAAATGCATCCTGGTGCGGAGCTCGCCAAATCCATTTATGGTTTTACTTAAGCAATGCGTATAACAGAATTTGGGAAAAATCACCAATAGTAGTTTATCATGCCTAAAAAGGTCTTTAATTCTGTAGTGTTCCTCGTTGCAGGTGCCTCACGAATAACCTTGACCTTTTCTTCCACAGTTTGCAGGCCCTGTGCGTCGACCTTATCGCCCAAGTAAATTACCTCTTTAGCATGGAAAAGACATTTTTCTCGCTTCAAGTGCACCCCCGCATTTAAGAAGCATCTCAGCACCTCCTCCAAATTAGCTAAGTGTTCTTCGTCAGTTCGTCCAGTGACTAAGACATCATCCAAATAAACGACGACATGGCGCAGTCCCTGAAGCAGATTTTCCATGATACACTGGAAAATAGCACACGCTGATGAGACCCCTAAGGGTAGTCGAGTATATTGATACAATCCACGATGTGTATTGATGGTCACGAGTTCCCTAGAGCCTTCTTCCAACTCTACCTGCTGTTAGGCGTGACTCATGTCGAGTTTTGAATATGTGATGCCCTCTGCCAATTTCGAATATAATTTGTCAATCTTCGGTATCGGGTGTCTATCAAGTTTGACCACTTTACTTACAGTTAACTTACAGTCACCGCATAAATGAACACTTCGGTCTGGCTTCAATACGGGTATCAATGAGTGCCGCCCACACGGAAAATTGCACCAGTTGTAAGATACCCATCTTTTCCAGCCTGTTTATCTCAGTCTCAACCTTGTCCCATCGAGCATACGGGACTGGTCTGGCTCTGATAAATATGGGAGTTGCGTTAGGGTCTACGTAGATTTTTGCTTGTAGCCCACGAATCCTTCCTAGCTCGTCACTGAAAATGGAAGCGTACTTTTGTAACAATTCCTGTAAATTTCTCGTTCTGATTTGAAAAATCTCAGCCCATTGCAATTTAATCTTTTTGAGCCAGTTGCGACCAACTAAATTGGGGCCCACCCAGTAAATTTGCAGACTGAGCCCCATACTGCACCAGGACTTGGCGTATCACTTTCACTCTTACTTCTTCGCCTGTATATGTTTTTAATTTAGCATCCGATTCTTCCAAACTTAAAGGATGGACTCCTTTATTTAAGTGTCTGAATGTATGGTCTCCTATCGACCTCCATCTTGATGGGTTGTTCATTGACTCCAATGACTACCTGGATTAGCTCAGTTCTACCCACTTTCAGGTTGTGTAATGAATAGATGTCAGATCCTGCTTCCTCTGGTTCTTCAACAAGTCAGAGTTTGTGATTTCTACCTTTGTTTTTAAAATGCTGTCCCAGCCGATCTTTACAGTGCCGCATTATGTGACCACTGCAGTGGCAGAAAAAATATTCGATATTTCTGAACTGTCGATCACCTGCAGCCTGCCTGGATGCATTTGTCTCATTAATGTTGTGGGTTTTTACTTCAGTATTGTTGTTCTTCAATGATCTGTACATAATGGGTGCTCCCTGCCTTTCTGTGGAGTCCGACGTTATCGCATCTTTTGTTACCGGCCCTTCCTGTCTTACAAGATGGACGGCGTGTACCTTTTATTGCCTCCAAGCCTCTAACAGAATTCTCCATGGCTGTTCTCAATTCTAATGCCTTACTGCAGTCTAGTTTAGTTTCAGATAGCAATCGCTTTTGAATAGCATCGTCCCCGATTCCACATTTAATCGGTCTCTCAACATGTCATTAATTAAAGTTCCAAACTCACAATATTCCGTTAATTCCTTTCAATCAGATACATAGCCAGCGATTGTCTCTCCTGGAAGCCTATTCCTTGAATTGAATTTAAAACACTGCACAGTGACTGAGGGCTTTGGCTTCAGGTGGTTTTTTACAATGTTTACCAACCCATCGAAAGTTTTCGTATCGGGGGAGTTAGGTGACATGAGGCTGCAGATCAGCCCATACGTTTTGCTCCCACATGTGGACGAAAGAATCGCCCTCTTCTTGTCCTCCCCGCGATGTCATTAGTGGTAAAGAAGAAGGCTTGGCGTTTGAAGTAATGAGACCAGTCATGGGAAAAGGGGTCGAATGGTTCAAGATGCCCAACCATGGCATACTCAATGACTAAGGAGACTGCACTTTCAAACAGCTTTTAAGGTAGTGACAAAGTAACATAACTGGCTTACTGTGGCTTTCTTGATTGCCATTGATTGATCCGGTTTATCCTCATCACCAGCTTTATGTTTTTGGTTATCAGGTTCGCTTTATCCGGTGAACACTAGCTGCGCCCTTGATATTAACACATTAGTTGGTGCTTGAAACAATACAGGCAGAGAGACTGATTAACTGAACAAACACTGATGGTTTATTGAAACTAAGAACAGAGCACTAACACCATGTATGCTTCTTCAATCACCTCCAGCTTTAGACTTACAGTTACCAAAGTAGCCCACGTTGTATAGCGATTGGTCAATACAGTCACATGGTCAATTAACTACATTCTCTTAAAGGTACGTAGCACCCCACTTTACCACAACTGCAGAATAGTTGGACGACTGGGCATGTTATACAATCGCCTTGCTAAAGCTGGTCACAGAGCAGTCTCTGGTGGAGGTGCTCACAGCACCTTGCAACATCAACGTCCCAGTTTGGACCAGTCTCCCCCATGGTTCAAGCTAACAGCGCAGCTTTGCAGTGTGGGTTAGGAGAATGCCTGCGCCTGTGCTGAGAGCACAGCATGTAGGCCAGTGGGAAAAGTGGGTGGAGTGGGGCGGAGGAAGGTGGATTTTTGGGCTGCCATGCAGCGCACTAATCTCTGGCCATCTAAGTGGTGGCCAACATTCTCCATGAAGCGTTAAGGGACTTTCAGACTTAACGAAGGCAGGTTCTTAGTACACCCATGCCAACCCACACATCTCACTCTTTCATCCAGCAGGATCTTGGAGCCCGGTGAACTAGCTGTATGCCTCATGGCATACAGAGAGTGAAGATGACGGAGAAGAGAGTGACTGAGACACCTGGCTGTGCAGAGGGAGGAGCAGCACCCTCTGGAAGATTGGCAGCTGGGGCTACCACACATGCCACCCAAGAGTCAAAGCTGGTTGGCACCTAGCTAGACCAGGGTCTATAGGTGTCACCTTTCATTCTTGCAGATGACCAAGAACCTGTGTTGCCAAAGACTGCACATGTCTAGGGTACTGGTTGCTCACATCAGCCAGCTACTGCTGGATTTGGGACCAAGTGGGCATGGAAGGCATCGACGACCAATGGCCATGAAAGTGACAGCGGCGCTCAATTTCTACATCAGTGACTCCTTTCAGGGCTCCACAAGTGACCCCTGTGGGATCTCACAAGCCTCCACCCACAAATGCATCCATAAAGTCATGGATGCTGCCTTCATAAAGGCACACAATTTTGTGCATTTCACCCAGGACCAGGAGAACCAGGATGCAAGAGATTTACCCAATCTCGGGTTTCCCACAGTTGCAGGGTATCATTGATTACACTCAGATCTGTCACAACATACAGTCAACTATGTCAACCGTAACGGATTCCCTTAATTGAAAGTGTAGCTGGTATGCAACCACCACAAATGCATCATGCAGGTCTGCGCATGGTTTCCAGGGACTGTCCATGACTCCTACATTCTCAGTTTGGTCACAGATCTGTAATGTCTTCCAGGGTCCATAGAGACTGCGGGGATAGATGCTTGGACACAAGGTCTACCCGCAGAGGACGTGGCTGATGACACCCTACGGCAGCCTCAGACTGCAGCAGAGTGAAGGTATAATGAGGCTCATGCTGCAACTTGAAACTTGGTGGAGCAGAGCATCAGGATGCTGAAAATGAGGTTTTGCTGGAGCCCTGCAATACAGTCCACAGAGGGGGCCAGGCATCATTGTCACCTGCTGCGCTCTTTACAAACTGCCACTGCAATGGGGAGAGGGGCTGGCTGAGGAGGAGATGCAGGAGCTGGAGGTCTCCTCCGATGAGGATGACGTCGATGGTGATGAGGGTGAGGAGGTCCTCAAAGGCAACAATGATGGTGATGAAGCTGCCGCAATGGCCAGACGAGGCAGGCATGCTCAGGATGTCTTCACAGATGCTAGGTTTGTAGAGGTTGACAACACGCTTGGAGGAGACACCACAGGTCCTCAAATCGCATCTGTGAACATTTGAATCCAGTCTAGCTTATGGCAGCACACATACACTCTGTAATAATGCTCCTGTCATGGAGATGCAATGGGGGCCCTAATAGTCACTCTATTGCAGGAGGATGATGACGACATACAATGAGGACACTTCATTGATCTATTTGTAGCCTCTGAGAATGCCTGACTCCAGTCTGGTCGAGGGCAGATCGCTTGTGCTCTATGATCAAGGACATATCACAGAGATGCAGCCATGAAACTTTAGAAGCATCTGATCCTTTGCCCGCCTTCAACACCTGACCCCTTCAGGAGCACAGCAGCAGTGATCACAGATGCTGAAGAGATGGGGGCCAGCCCCACCTCAAAGGTGCTGAGAGCACACAGAGAGAATGAGAGAACTCTGTGACACCTGCCCATGACATTCTGGCAGCAATGACCAGCACCGTTGAGTTGCAGGCATCAGTAATGTTTCCAAGGAGTGTGAGGATGGACTATAACTGTGGTCTGAAGGCTGCACAAAGCACAGGGAAGAGGCCCTGGACTGAGATGCCTGCCTTTTATCTTGTGCAGAAAGGTTTCACATCTGAGTGAAACGAACACTGCTCATCAGAACAAGGAGCCAGAGGCAAGGAGACATTCTGGGGAGTTTATTGACAATAGTGAACATTATGTACAAGAGATTAACACCCGTGCCCAGGCTGTGCAGCTACATCTTCTTAACCTTCCTAACCCTGCTGCTACGTCTTGGTGCTCCCCCAACATTCACATTGGAGGCAGCCTGCTGACTGCTACGCCCTGTCTGTGATGACCTTGACGGGCGTCCTCTGGAGGGCTGAGACCTGGGGGGCTCCGGTCTGTTTTTGAGGACCTGCCATGTGGCAGTGGCACCTTCCTCGACCTGTGGAGCTGGAGCTGCTGAGTTCATAGGAAGAGGGGAGGTTGGATGGGGCAGACACTCTTGGAGTCACCCGAGTGGATGACCCCGGGGTGTGCACCTGCTGATCCTCCTCCCTATGGGTGACCGGGGGTCCCAGGCTGACTCCTTGAGGAGAAGGGGTAGCTGGAGTGAGATCGAGCTGCCCTGCACCGTTCTTGTGTACACACTGTTGAAGGCCAACTATAGCCTCAGTGATGGATTTGAGCCCGTCCTGGACCAAGGTCTCCATGGCGGCTACCATCCTGCCAGTGTTGATATTGGTACATTGGCTTGCCAGCGCTATCCTCCATCGTGCCTTGCAATCTGAGGAGTGCATCGGACATCCCCTCCTGATGTTCCCGAGATTGCTTTTGCAGCTCCAGCAACTGTGACATGACCGAGTCCAGAGGCTCATCATCTGACTCGGACTCAGCAGATTCCTGGCCTCCAGAAATCCCCCGAGTGCCGGGGACCTGGGAAGTCCCTGCCACTATCTGCTGTGGATCAGAAAGTGTGATGTGCTCACCAGATTGTGATCCGGAGGCTACTCTAAAGCTAGGTCCCAGCAAGGTGTGTGTCTTTGCGCTGCTGGAGGGTGTGGCTGAGCGCTGTGATGGGACTTCAAGAAGGGTACCTCCAGATTTCTCTTCAGAGGTTTCTTTGGGGCTTGATTGAAGGCCCAGGGTCATGGACTCCATCGGCTCTTTGGCAGATGTGCCTGCTAAATTAAGGAGAGTTGATTAGTGCATGGCAGTGGCCTGTGAAACAGAACACATCACTCACAGCATGGTTTCCTGTTGGATGTTGCACTGCTGGACCCTCATTTGGTAGAGCAGCGCCAACCTCACTGTCAGCAAAGGAACAGTCCAGATCTTTACCAGCCAGCTGGATGACTCCGTTTTCAAACTACATGAGGACCTTGATTTCAGGCATTCCTCCAGTGGTCTGCGAACTCTCCCTCTTGCTGTGTGCCAGCTTGTCCTTCATGAATAGAGATGGAGGGAGTGTAAGCAGGTCACCTGCCAGGCCAGGTGATAAGTTTGCCTGGCATGTTTGGGTGATGAGTGGTCCCATGGATGGCATGAGGACAATGAAGGTGTGTGTGAGAGAGTAAATGGTGATTCCCTCGCACTGGCAGTGAGTTAGAGCCCTGTGGATCTGTGATGGGTTTGTGAGTGTGTCAGTTGAGAGTGATGAGAAGAGTGACTTACCCTGGCGGAGTGGAAGAGATCATTCATCCTCTTGTGGCACTGGGTGGCTGTCCTCTTCTGCAGGGCATTGGGGTTGATCACCACTGCAACCACCCCCTAAGCCAGATTGGTGATGTTGCTGCCCATCCTGCGGCTAGAGTGGAAGTAGAGGACATCATGGCGGGCCTCCACTACATCCAAAAGGCATTTGAGGGATGCGTCACTAAACCTGGGGGTTGCAGTCTTTTTGCCTTTCGGGGCCATGTCATCCATGCAGAAATCATCGGCTGGAAGCACTGGGAGGTGTGCGCACAGCTGGATTTTAAATATGGTGCACAGCGTGCTGAAGCAGCTAGGTGATGCCGTGGTGGGCAAATGAGACCTGCCCGCCATTGAAACAGCATGTTTCCAGGAATGCATTATTAATAAGGCAGGTTTGGGATGATATGGTGGGAAAAGCTGCCATTGCGGCCGGCGTGTAAAATGTAATTTTACCCGCCCACTACCGCACTTAGTGCAAATCTGGGATGATTTCACCCACCCCCCCCCCCACTTTTCATATCAAATAAAAGATTTAAAAATCCCCCTTTTCTTTACAAACAGAAGAGACATTTGGTGCATGATACTTTGTGACTGTGAGTTACCCAAGTTACCCACTATACACCAACTGTTCTCATGCATTGACAAGTGTCTGTTCTACTGGTCAGTCACTGCACATGCATTGCATGCATACACTTTAAACCGTGCAAGTCTCTTAATGGTACCCGTGCGTGTTGACATTGGCTGTTCGTCTGGGTGATGTTCCTTGTCCAGAGAGTATTGTTCCTGTGGCCCTTGTTGCCTTGGTGACTGTTGTTGTTCCATTGCAGTTGTTGGGATCACTTGGACTGCTGGGATTGATGGTAGTTCTGTATCCAGTACAGCTGGTGAGATCCCTTCTCCCTGACCAGCTGTTTGCTGTGAAGGGACAGCTTCGCTAGTTGTGTGTATATGCTTGTGGTTGCACCAGTATATTTGGTCATTCACTTCTACCACATATAATTGAGGTGACAATTTCTTTACACATGTCCCAAGTTTCCACATGGGCTGACTCCTGTTGAGAGCTTTGAAGGTTTGTACCCTGACTGGCTCTCTAAAGCTTAGCTCTGCAATGGTTTGGCAGTCTTGTCAAATGATAGTTGGCTTTTTGCCATTTCAACTTGATCTTTTCATTCTCACCTGTTACTACTTCTAGTTTCAGTAGCTTTTTTGTTATTGACAGAGTAGTTTGTGTGCAGCGTGACATTAGTCTTTCGACAGGACTACTTTCCAAGCCTTCAGTCAGTGTGTTTCTCCACTCGAGGGTTTCCTTGTATACATCTGTGTGAAGCTTGCTCGATTTCTTGATGATTCCTTTGGCGATTTTCACTACCACCTAGCCTTTCCATTTGATGGGGAAAGTGCGGAGACGATGTGTCGTGATGAATTTCCCAAGCTTTTGTGAATCGGCTGAATTCTTCACTCGTGAACTGAGGGGCCATTGTCACTCATCACAATGTCTGGAGTACCGTACCGACTGGAGTGTGTTTTCAGGCATTCTACTATTTCTCCTGTTGTCGTTGAAGTCAGCTGGTCTAACTCCAGTAGTCAGAATAGTAGTCTACAGTGATAAGATAATCAGTTCCTGCTATAGTGAAGAAGGCAACTCCATGTTCTATCTGGGATGTCAAGCATCATCAATGGCTCTCTAGCTTGTTTAGCTTGGTACTCATTACACGCACCACACTGGCTGATGGGGTCTTTCATTTCATTCCTCGTGTTTGGCCACTAAAGCACCTCTCTTGCCTTTCTCAGAGTTGATTCAATTCTTTGATGACTTGCAGGGATGCGCTTTAGCTCACTCCTAGGTGATAGTTGGTGTGCAGGCCAGGTAGATGTGTAAATCAGTGAAATGACAAACCTTTCTCGAAATCTTTATACATAGTGTGTTCTTACAGAAGCTGGCAGCCATACAATGTCAGGAGACATGAATTTTATGTTAGTCTTTGGGTGGGTTTCGTTTATTTAACAGTGGAAGGACTTGGACAAATGTTGGACATGCCTTTTAATGTGGGGAGAGTGGGCAGTGGGCATCGATTGGGCAGTGGGCATTGATGAGTCAGCTGAAACACTCTTCAATGAGCTACTGCCAAAGAGCTCCGGCATTGGAACCATTTTTTCTCCATTCTCTATGTTATCAGTGTTGTCTCCCTCAACTCACTGAAGTTCTTCTTTGAAGGTGGTTCCATGTGTTGTCCCTATTGCAGAGTAAAGTTATGCAACAAAGACCACCATCATGTGGGACATCTGGTCTGGATCCAAGGAAGCCGCTACATTTGTCTATGCCGCAAAGCCATTGCTTGTAGACTCCAGTAGTCTGCTTGCTGAGGGTGCATAATCTGATTGTAGCACACTTCAGCTATGGTCCTGAGAGGAGTCATGAGAGAAGTTTGCAGGAGATAGCACTTGTAAACGGGCAGCTGGATTCTCACTTGATATGCAGTGTGAGGGCCACAGAGGGTGAGGGAGGGGAGGGGAGGAACGGGGTGGGGGATGAAGCGACATAAATATATCATGGAAGCTGGCAGAATAATGGGCACAGACCTGCATGATGCCCTGCTTGTGATCCCATTCATGGAATGGAATGATTCGTGAAAGCAGTGGACTTGGCTCTGAAGGATCCCATGTGATGGGATGGATGTAGTTAATAGGGAGATGGTGGCATAGTTGTAATGTTACTGAATAAGTAATCTGGAGACCCAGGCTAATGCTCTGGGGACATGGGCTCGAATCCCACCATGAAAGCTGGTGGAATTTAAATTCAATTAATAAATCTTGAATTTCATAGCTAGTCTCAGCAATGAAACTATCATCAATTGCAGTAAAGACCCATCTCGTTCACTAATGTCCTTTAGAAAAGGAAACCTGCCATCCTTACCCAGTCTGGTCTACATGCAACTCCTGACCCAAGCAATGTGGTTAACTCTTAAACTGCCCTCTGAAATGTCCATTTGAACAGAAATTAGGGATGGGCACTAAACGCTGGTTTTGCCAGTGACACCCACACCCCAGGAAAGAATAAAGGTCTGAGTTTTTCAGTTGGCGTGCGGGGGTGGGCCTGACATGCCGGTGCGTAAAATGATGCATGATGACATCGGGGGTGCATCCCGACGTCATCACGCTAACTCGCGATGTTTCGTTCAGCAGGCGCACACCGGAGTCGGCTGCGCGCCGGCCGAAAACTGATAGGCCTATTAAGACCATTAACGAATTAATTAGTGTTGTTGCTAACGTTGTCCGTCCAACCTTAAGGTTGGCGGGCAGGCGAAAAGAACAAGCGGGCTTTACGTTTTTTAGGAAACCTCATCCACGAGCGGGATGAGGTTTCCTAAAGCTTTTATGAATCAAATAAAAAATTTTTGTGAAATACAAAATCATGTCCCATCTCATGTGAAACAGTCACACGAGGGGACATGTTTAATTAATTTTTTTCCTATTTATTTAATTATTTCTGTGCCTCAGGGAGATTGAAGCGCTCTTCCACATGCATGCCAGAAAGAGTGCTGGCCCCGACTCTCTCTCCTCCCCCTGCCCACACAGGTAGCTTTGAGCACCACGGCTTGTGTCTTCTGCGGGGCGGGTCTTAATTGGCCCGCCCTCATAAAATGGCGGTGCAGAGCCGATTGCGGGCAGCGGTCGGCTCCGCGTCTGCCCCCCGCCTGCTCCCGCCGAGCTCGCCCACCGACTGAAAAATTCAAGCCAAAGACAAAAAATGAAGTCCTGCACACAAACCCCCAGAGCCCCATTCTGCTGCCTCTGGTTGCCTATGAGGGAACATGATAAAAGTATTTTATTTTAGCAACCACCATATCATTCACCTGTTTGCTGTAAGGTGAGCTGCAGATTCCCTCATGTTGCTGAGGTCCTGTTTTGCACCTTGAAATCTGACAAAGAAGTTTAGGGTTGTGGTGACTGATTGCAACAGGTAATACTGTGGTGATAATGTGTTGCAGGTCTTGGTGCAGGAGTGACACAATTCTACAGGCTGGATTTTTATAGGGGTGGGTTGGCAGGTGGGAAGGCCATGGGTTCTGTGTGCCTGCCACCTTCCTGCCCTCCGTTGCCCCTGCCGCAATTCTACCAGCCTTCATCGCGCAGGCTGATAGCAGGCAAGAGGGGTGTTCCCCTTAATGGGCCCCTGGGCCGATCGGAGGGTGCCCTCAAAGTCCTAGCATCCCCACCCCAGTTCCCCTCCTCCCTGGCCTGTTCACCCTGGCACCCTAGCACCTCACTGGGGCCTTCTAGCCTGGCCCCACCGAAGCAATCCCGCCACTTATCTTGAACTCCACCTCCACGGCTCCTGGCCTTTGAAGACCAGGTGTAGTCCCAGCAGTGGCCACCGCTCACAGGGCCGGCCATTTAGTTGGAGGCAGGACCTCCTGCCCAGGTGGAGCTGGAAGTCTCGCCTTATAAATCAATTAGTGCCCAGGTGACCATTAAATGGCTGTGGGGAAAGCTGTCAAAGCAGGGCCATCTCACTCCTGACTTCACAGGGGACGGGGGGTGGAGGGTGCTGCTAGTGTGGAGGGATCACACCATTAAATCCAGCCCTATGCCTGCATCTATAGAGAAGGCCAGCCTTCTTATACACTGCTTCTCCTAGAGCTGCAGGTATAATTATCCTGGGCCTATAGACCTTCTTGGAATCCCCCCCCACCCTTCTAGCTAGACTCTGTGAAGCTAAGTCCATTTGCTCCTATCAACTTTTGCTGCTGTTTCTCTTCCTCTAACCAGAATGAAACTGTTTGAAGAAAGTGTGTTTTCAGTAGCACAGTAAGATGTCAGAATACTGCCTAGCTACTATTAGTATTTTAAAATTAAGTAACTTGTTGAAAACCATAATAAACTGACATCAAAACTTCTCTTAAACCTTTGAAACATTTTAAAATTGAGCAGGTGAGGATTCCTTTAAGTAACATTGGAAATGGCCACCTCCAACAATTGTGGTCGGGCTGAGGAAGTAGTAGTGACAGCACTGATTGTCACCGAAACATGGCTGAGTTCACTGGATCCCTATTTAACTATATGTTTCCTGTGGGGCCAGTGGCCAAATAAGTTGAGGCCACTTAATAAAGTGGAACTGGAAGTTTTAGGGTTCGGGAGACACAGGTTACCCAAAGTAGGTGGGTAAGGACTCGTAAATAATTTTAAGGTAGTTTATCAAGATTATTAAGTGATAGTTTCGATATGATGCATAAGCTAAATAGATAGGAAAATAGATATCACAGTTAGGAATAGTTTACTGGTCCCAGAAGATGAATGGATGAGTGGTACAGAGTGTGTTATCTCTGTAGCTTGGAGTGGCAGCCTCCTCCTGCCAGGAGACTCTTCCCTTGTCCATCCTTGATCTGAAGAAGGCAACTATCTGACGGGAACTGCTCTCTGCCTTCGATAAATATGTTAATATATTTTATTTCCGGGGCTGGTAGTTTACCCTCTGTCAACCACTAGTTCGAAACCTCCTGACCAATGAATACAGGATAGGTAGCCAAGATGTCAGGGTGGTCATCTCTTCCCTTGTCCATCACTTTAGCTCAAGGTCGCTTTTTAATTTACCTCATGCTGAGGATCATTTCATAGCCCTAACCAGACACTTGTATAGATAACAGGAGCAGCACACCATCTTATCAACTTAAGAATGTCAACATGGAAGCCTGAATCAAGAGATCTGGAGATTTCTAGCGACTGTTTATATGTTTTCCAGAAAGAGAAAGAAAGCAGTTCCTCTGCCAAGGCAGAAAAATGCAATGCCGAGCAATTATATAGGAATTCTACATTTATTGTGGAAGGGGTCATTTATCAAAGGTTCCATTTCTTACAGAATGGGTGGACCTTAAGTGCTTCTCTCTTGAAATCTCCGTGCTGCTATCACCCTGCTTGCAGACATCAATGATGAATAGCACAACAAAGATCGACCCATTTCAAGGGAGGCATCTGACCGTGTGTCTGCATATGGTGTCATGCTCTGTCAAATCCTACAATCCACTGCAAAATAGGACACATTCATGTGCACCCACATTTTATGTTTGTTGAGCAAATGCGCACCATCTTACACTTATCAACACAAATCCATCTGGCATTTCTTAGCCCATCTGCTCACATGATTCAGAAAGTTATTAGGTTATGTTTATCCACATTCAATTCCAGCTGGCATGTTTTTCCATGCCTACTTAATTATCTAGATGCCTTTTGAATGCTATCACTCCATCTTATATAGGTAGCTCAGGTCATCAGCATTTTCTCTACAATTAACTGAAATGCCCTTCACCATGAATAATATAAAGAGTGCCAGAGAACAGAATACACCTCTTTAAAACTTATCTGTTTCGCATCACCTTTCTTTTTTCGATAATTAAGTAGATGAAGAAGGAAAATAGCAGATGGAACTGAACTTGGATAAGCATCATCTAATAATGCTTGGCATAACAGGAGGCTCCAGGCCAAAAACAACAGTAACTTAGAGAAAATACACAAGGATAAATGTGGCACATCACAGATTTATCACTGTTGCATACAAGGCCAGTATTCCACATCACAAAGCTGCCTTTGAGAAAGTTATGCTACTAACAATCTGCATCAACTTTGTGGACAGTAAACAATGTTGAAGTAGAGCTGCATCATTCCTTATATTCCTGTGACACTCATCTTCCTGTTGATAAGGAGCAACCTATCATTGCCCCTAATGCAATGTTAGACATAACTGTCAGCCTGGCTATCTCACTTTATTGTTGCAAAGGATTCATAAATGCAATAGGATAGCCTCATTAAATTCATTGCTATACAGGGTTTTGGACTGTATAGAGACCAGGGGCCACAGAAGGGCTGCTCTGTCATATGGCAAATAGAACTACTGTATTTAATCACTGCACAGGTAGTCAATGAAACACTTAGGTCGTTAATGGCAATAATACCAAGTTTACTTGAACATTTATCTTCATTTCATGTTTGTCCCAGTGTAACACAGGTACAATTACAAGAAGTTGTACCTAAAAAGTGTTCTTCACACAACAAAATGTCCCTAAATATTTAATGTAAAGATCAAAAGACACCAAATAGGAAGTGGCATAGAAATTAGGGGAATGACCAAAATTAATTGAAGAGGTAAAATTTTAAGGAAGTATTTAAGTGTTTTAGAAAGAGAATTCCAGAGTACGTGGGTATAGTGGCACAAGACTCTGCCACCAACAGTGGAGAAGAAGGGGGCATACGACAGGTAATAGTTTGACGTGCCATGATTGCATGCTGAAATATTTGGCCTACAGAAGGGTGTGATGACAAGATAAGTAGGGCAACAGTAAGAATGAGGACTGCAAGGAAGGGGAAACCAGCGGAGATTGCAGAGCAATATCTAGTACAAAAGAGGGAGACTGCAGATGGCCTTGCAGGATGCCGTCAAGCATGAGCAGCTTGGGATTCAGAAGAGATTGTATGGTGAGGGGGAAGTGGAATATGACAAGGAGGAAGATGTAGGAGCATCTTGCCACCTTCAATCTTTCCAGCCCCACTGCTGGCTACAGCCTCAGTGATGGTCACTTCAACAATGGCGAGCACCATCTGCTCCATAGGGGTAAGAACATGTAGCCAGGCCAGTCCCAACCTGCTCATGCAGCCTTTGGTTGTACGCCCTTTGTCTAGCAAGAGAGAAGGCAATATGTCAGTGAATGCTGTTCACTGTTATTTACAGGTTCATAATAACTCCCTTGCTTTTGTATTCAGTGGGCTGGACCTTGCCCTCGTCAGCGGGCACAGCGGGCAGGCGGGTGGGCCCGGGAGCGGCCGCGGAACAGACTGCTACCCCCAATCAGGCCCCAACCGCGATTTTACACTAGTGGGCCAATTAAACTGGTGGGCCAAATGAAACGTGGCTCGTCATTGGCCAGGAAGGGCCGACCAGGAACAGGGGCGGGGGCAGGGGCCTGTTACCGCTGGATCCAATGGCAACCCAGCAGCCAGTATAAAGAAGTCTCAGGTATGCCCGGGAAGGACATCTGGCTGCCGTTCTGTTGATGCACTCGAGTGCGGCAGCAAACACCAGGCGGGAGGGCAGGTTGGGTGGGCACTCGGCTCCCCACTTTTCCAATAAGTGCCGTGATCCTGCTGGAGGAGGTGGCTGCCAGGTGGGTCACCCTTGTTCCCAGAGATGCAGGGAGGAGGTCACCGCACCTCGCCAAGAGAGCATGGGAAGAGGTGGCAGCCCAGGTGAGCAGCCAGGATGTGATGCGGTGCAGTGCCGGAAGTGCTTCAATGACCTGCTGTACTCAGGAAGTGTGAGTACCATGTTGGCATGGGTCAGTGTGCAGAAGTGTTAAGATGTGGCCATTCCCCCTTGTGGACCTCAGGGGTGCTAGAGTCTGAGTGCCAACTGTCAATGACGCTGGAGCTGGCCAAGGGGGTGCGCCCTGGCTGCTTGGACTGAGTACCTTGCAGTTCGAGGGCCACGACTCAGATGTGCCCTGCAAGGTGTTCCTCAGCTGAGGTTGGCCAGGCTGCAATGGCGCAGCAGGTAGAGATTGGACTAATCAATGCTCCTCTGTACTTTCAGGAGAAGACAAGCCGTAACCAAGCCATGAGGGGACATACAGGCGGAGGCCCACCCAACCTGCTGCTGATCTCCCGGTTCAAGCAGGACGGCCTTCAACTGAAGAGCTGGCACACTCCCTGTGCAACTGGTTGTGGAGATGCAGGGGTGCCAGACAAAGGTAAGAGCACAGTGCACAGGGGTGAGACTTTCAGATCGTGCAACCATTCTAGTGTAGTCTCCTCATTGATGTGAGTCTCGGAACCGGCAGCCCCATTGATCGTTGGAAGATGATTGGACCGTGATGAAGATCTCCATTGTCTCACCAGGCTTACCTGACTCCTTTCCACCTTCCCCTCTAAATTGGGCATTATTAAGCTCAATCCCATCCTGAGACAGCATTCCATAATGCCGCAGGTGTGACACCTGCTGTTGTGTGAGGGGTAGTCGTGTAATGAAAAAGAAAGCAAGCTAGCTTGGTTGCCAGAGAATCAGCAGTTAACTTTTTCATGCCTGCCTTGAACGTTGGAACTGCCATTTCGGCCAATCTGTTTGAGGAAGAGTGGTATGGTGCAGACTTTACAAGAGTGATACCGTTGAGGCTGATAAACAGTTGAAACTCAGCACTAGTAAATGCCATGCCGTTATTGGAAACAACTACTTCTGGTAGTCCATGAATGGCAAAACTCTGCTGTAGTTTCTCAACTGTAGCAGCCGATGTTTGTGACTTCACCTCATATACATCCAAGCATTTCGAATGGACATTGACAATGAGCAGAAACATTGTTCTCAGGAAAGGTCCAGTGTAGTCAATGTGTAACCACACTCAGGGCCTACCTGGCCACTCCCATGGGTGTAACAGAGCTGTCAATGGCAACTTTTACTGTTGCTGACATTGCATACAGTGCTTTACTAAAATCTCTATTTCACCATCCATCCCAGGCCACCGTAAATAGCTGTGTCTTCATTCAGAAAATTTCTGGAAGGGCACTGTATTGTTCAATTAAAAGTGGCTCCCTTCCCTTTGCAGGAACTATCACTCGTGCTCCCTGCAATAATATGCTATCCTGGCTGGTTATTTCATGTCTCTTGTTGAAGTACGGTTTCATTTAATCAGGTATTGCCTCCTGCGACCAACATGCAGCACTCATTCTCGTACCTGAGATAGGACTGGGGCCAGACTTGTCCAGTTTCTGATCTGTCAAGCGCATACTGGCAAGGAACCTAAGAAATTTAACAGTAAAACAAGTTCCTGTGAAACTGGGACGTGCTCATCAATTTCTTGTAAAGGCAAACGACTAAGGGCGTCAGCATTTGCGATTTGATTGCCAGGCCTATGTACGAAAGTGTATCAGTATGCTGCCAGAATTAAAGCCCATCATTGTATTCTTGCTGAGGCTATCGGTGGTACAGCCTTGTCCTCATTAAACAATCCTAGCAATGGTTTGTGGTCTGAAACGATAGTAAAATGGCGGCCGTGTATATACTGGTGAAATTTCATGACACCAAAGATGACAGACAGGCCTTCTTTCACTATCTGTGAATATCCCTTTTCCGCTGTGGTGAGCATTCTTGATATGTAACCTATTGGCCGCTCCATGCCGTCATCCATCTGATGAGAGAGCACTGCTCCCACTCTATAGGGAGATGCGTCACATGTCAACACCAATTCTTTCTTCTGGTCATAATGCACTAATAGATTGGACGAGTGAAATAACTGTTTCACCTTTACAAAAGCTTCTTTCTGGGGCACCTCCCAAGACCAATGTTGATTCTTTTTGAGTAGAGTATGCAGGGGGTCAGCACTGTAGACAATTGGGTAAGAACTGCACATAATAGTTGATCATTCCTGGGAATGATTTGAGCTCTTGAGGCGTTCTTTGGTGCAGGTGTCTTCCTTATGGCTCTCACTTTCTCCTTAACTGGGTGGAGGCCCTGTGAGTCTACCTGTTGGCCCAAATAGGTTACCTCCCTCACTTGGAACATGCACTTTTCTTTTTTTAAATGCACTCCAGCCTGCAAGAAACATTTTAAGGCTTCTAAGTTTTGCCAAGTGCTCTTTTTCAGTGAATCCTGTCACCAATGCATCATCTCAATAGACTGCGACCTGGAGCAGTCCCTGCAGTGAGCTTTCCTTTGTAAGACTGCACAAGCAGAGGACACCAAAACACAATCGTGTAAATTGGTACAACACTTTGTGGGTATTAATTGTGACAAATTCCCGGGAGGCATCATCCAATTCTAGTTGTTGATAAGCATGATCCATGTCAAGCTTTGTGTACGATGTCCCACCTGCCAGCTTGACATACGGGTCTTGGATTTTTGGAATAGGGTGCCTGTCTAGCTTAGCTACTTTACTAACCATCAGTTTGTAGTCTCCACAAATTCAGGCGCTTTGGTCAGTTTTAAGGACAGAGTCTATGGGTGCTGCCCATTCCGAGAACTGCACAGGTTGTATAAAGCCCAGTTTCTCCAGTCTGTTCAGTTCAGTGTCGACTTTTTCTTGCAGTGTGTATGGCACTGGTCTCACCTTCATGCAGTGAGGGGTTGCATCCAGATCCACATGAATCTTGGCCTGCAGGGCCTGGATTTTCCCAAGTTCATCCTTGAAGACTGTGATGTACTTTCAACGTAGCTCTGGTAGTCCACTTGCTCTCAACTGGAAAATTTCAGCCCATTCTAACTTAACCTCCTTTAAACAATTTCACCCCAGGAGGCTTAGCCCTTCACCTGCTACCACCATCAAAGATAGCTTTGCCGATTGGCTTCCATAATGGACAGTTACTCTGCTTATACATTTTACTTGAATGTCTTCACCTTACATGTTTTGAGTTTGGCAGCTGATTCTTCTAAACTTAATACATGTTCACCATTAATCATATATCTGAAGGTATGTACTCCAATTACTGTAGCAGAAGCTCCTGTGCCCACTTCCATTCTAACAGATTTGCCATTTACTTTCACTGTGACAAATATTGGTTCTGTCTTTCCAATTTTCAGATTAAACAATGAGTAAATGTTTGAATTTGTTGCTTCTGGCTCTTCTATATTGTAGATTTCATTGGGCTTCTTCTTTTGTTTACAAACCTGCTTGAATCTTTCCTTCCATTGCCTCATCATATGTTCATTTCTGTGACAATAGTAGCATTCGATTTTTTTAAATTGCCAATTGCTAAAAGTCTGCTTGCTTCCACCTCTATTAAAATTATTCTCCGGTTTCGCTACTAAGTTATTTTTCTTTATTCTTCAGCTAGTGGGGGCTGTTTCCCGCTTCTTGGAAAAGTCTTGCATTTTCGCACACTTTTCAGCTGGGGTTTCCCACCCGATATGGAGGGTGGCACCATTTTGCGCCCCCGGATTGCTTTTGAATCTTTTACTGCGCTTTCCATGGCCATGTGCTATCTCGAGCATCTTCTTGAAATCCAGATTCACTTCAGACAATAATCTTTTTTGAATAGAGTCCTCTTTCACACCACACACTAAACGATCTCTCAGCATGTCGTTCAGAGTCGTATCAAACTCGCAATGTTCCGTTAGCTGCTTCAAATTTGCCACGTAGCATGCAATTGTCTTACCCTGGACTCTATTTCGCGAATTAAACCTGAACCTCTGCATTGTGACCAAGGGCTTTGGTTGAAAATGACTCTTCACGGGGTCCACCAATTCATCAAAATTCTTCGAATCTGGGGCACTGGGTGCCATCAAACTTCGGATCAGACTGTAGGTTTTGCTCCCACAAGTACTCAAGAGTATCACTTGCCTCTTCTCTTCCCCAGTAATCTCATTTGCATGAAAAAAGAATGTGAGGCGCTTTATGTAATGAGACCAATCGACTGTGGCTGGTTCAAAAGGATCAATTCTCCCAAAATCCATAATTTTGAGAGGGGATTACTTGTTCAATTCTAACAGAGCTTATAACCACTGGACAAGGTACATTGCCAATTTCTGTCTAACTTGGTTTCTTCTGTTCAATCCTGTTTTGTCCAGTTTGTTATAGGGCGGCCGAGTTGCTAATATTGTCGATAGAGATGATCTGCAATCGCTTATTGTTTACTTTAAGTTTATTTACAACACATTCAACAGCTACTACACATATGCTTTCAACTCCAACTCTGTCTCAACACTGACTGCTGAGGTTGTACGTGCTACTCTTCTATTGGTTACTACAGATCATGTGATCCTCCTTACACATATTATTCTTAAAGGTACATTACACACTAAACAAAACCATAATTACTACACAGTCACTCAGCAAATTTTGAATCCATGCTGCCACTGTCTCTTTTATTTCATGGGCTTCAACTTTTTTGAGAGAAGGGGTGGTGTATTGAGCAGTTTGTGAGGTTGGTGGTGCTGCTGCTGGAAGATTTAAGGATACATTCACTGATTTTAACCAAGCAAGTGAGGTCATTGAGCTTCTTTCAGCACTGCATCCAAGTCCTCGAGGCAACACTGCCAGCATTGACTTGCACAGATATCTGTGATGTCACAGGTGTCTTCTAAGAATTTGTTTGAAGGGCCTCTTGTCCCCATGGATAGAGGGCTTCTCCCGCTTTCCAACCTCCGATACTAAGAACTCCAGTCCTGCAACATTAAATCAGCTCTTGACATTCAGAGGGATCTGGGTGTCCTAGTGCATGAATCACAAAAGGCTAGTATGCAGGTACAACAAGAAATTAGGAAAGCTAATAGGATGTTAGCATTTATTGCGAGGGGAATTGAACACAAAAGTAGGGAGGTTATGCGTCGGTTATACAGGGCATGAATGGGACCACATCTGGAGTACTGTGTACAATATTGGTCTCCTTATTTAAGGAAAGATGTACCTGCATTAGAAGCAGTTCAGAGAAGGTTTATTAGGCTAATACCAGGAATCAACGGCTTGTCTTATAAGGAAAGGTTGGGCAGTTAGGCTTGTATCCACTGGAGTTTAGAAGAGTAAGAGATGACTTGATCGAAACATTTAAGATTCTGATGGGTCTTGACAGAGCAGATGTGGAGAGAATGTTTCCTCATGTGGTAGATCTTAGAGGTCACGGTTTAAAAATAAGGGGTCACTCATTTAAGGCAGAGATTAGGAAAATGTTTTTTCTCTCAGAAGATCATGAGTCTTTGGAACTTTCTTCCTCAAAAGGCAGTGGAAGCAGAATCTTTGAGTATTTTTAAGGCAGAGCTAGATAGATTCTTGATTAACGAGGGTTAACGGGGTGAAAAGTTATCGGGAGTAGGCAGGTGGTTACAATCAGATCAGCCATGATCTTATCCAATGGCGCAGCAGGCTTGAAGGGCCAAATGGCCTACTCTTGCTCCTAGTTCACATCTACATAAGTAAAATGTTGGAGCCTGCTTTCTATCATGTTGTGCCACTCCTGAGTCATTCCCAGGTCAAAGTCACTTGTGCAATGAATTCTAGCGCCTGCTCCAGCCAAAATGCACCTCGTTTTTAAGAGGTGAATGCTTGCTTTAAGTAGCACAAGGTAGCTTTTGAGCCGTTAGTCTCTCAGAATCATCTGGCCCCAGCTCAAATATTCAACCACTCAACAGTGTGCTTCATGCTGGCTGCACACCACAATCATGTAATTAATCAGGCAGCACAAAGTTTGTACACTGCATGCATTGGAGCTAACGGGATACGGGTTAATAAGGCATCATGATTCCCATGCCTGTTATCAGGCTCTATCCAATTTTTCCTCTCTATTTTGTTAGTCCTTAATATTTAATAAGGTTACACCTAACTTAGAGTTATTGATGGTGACATTGAGTGCCTGAAATATAAGATATTTCATTCCCCTGCACTATCACTCACTTTGATTCACATAAAACCTGCACACAAATAAAACGCAGCTCTCTTCACTCTTCATCCTCTGTACAAAAAAACATTTAGTTTCCTTACTGATAAAGGGACAGGTGATACAAAGTGATATGTGTCCTCTCACACGACTATTTCTATTCATACTGTGATCGAACTTGTTGTAACCTTCTAAATGTGCAAGGTCACTGGGCAAGGAATTTAATTTGGGTGTAAATGTTGTGAAAATTGATTTTTCTTCTTTAATTTGATCATTTTTCTTTTCTCTTCCACTATTTTTCATTAAGAAGTGTTAAAAATTTTGTTAATGTGGAGACAGTGCAGCAGATGGTGTCTCTGTTTATGGGCATCATCTGGTCATGTTGCAATTTACATGTAATAGCTATTTGCTGACATGTCCCACTGATTGCCACAGTCCATGCAGCCCCTTAGTGTCAATTGACTGAATTGCAATGACATCATACAACATGATAGAAGATAATTTGATAAAGTTTTGTAATATGAGTACAATCACGGAAAGGCTTTTCAGCTGTAATAACATCTCAGTTCTGAAAGTAAGAAAATTGCAATAAAGAAGTTGACTTTGTTAACAGTTCTCGTTCTTCCGGTGTTACCTCTCCCACTTTTAAAGCTGCATTCAAAACACTACCACCACCCGCCCTTCAAAATAACACCCTTGATCACTCTGTCCTTGTAAACTATCAACCATGCTGTTACTCAACACTTGTCACCCCACAACTATCTTTTTCATTCTCTGCATTTAGGTTTCTAAAGCATCAACCTAGGCCTAATCAAAGTAAGGAATGGCATTTTCTGAGTCTGTGATTGAGGTGTATTATCCCTCCTTGACTTCTTTATAGACTTGACTAAACCATCTTCCTCAATGCCTATCTTTCACACCCCAGTTCAGTGCGACTACCTTTCTTGGTTCAACTCTTACCTAACATATGATAACGGGGGCATTTCTGTCAATGTATTGTCTTTCCACTCCCATACCATCATTTTAGGAGTCCCCGAAGGATCCAGATTTGGCCCATTCTTTTTCCACATATATTTTGTTGACATCATCAGTGCAAAAGACAGGGCTGAAGCACTTGCAACCATTTTGAACCAGAAATGCCAAGTGGATGATCCATCTCAGACTCCTCCTGAGGTGCCGAGCATCAAGGTGCCAGTCTTCACACAATTAGGTTCAATCCACGTGATATCAAGAAATGGCTGAAGGCACTGGATACTGCAAAAGCTATGGGCCCTGAAAACATTCCAGCAATAGTAGAAGATGTGCTCCAGAACTAGCCGCGCCCCTAGACAAGCTGTTCCAGTACAGATACAACACTGGCATGTACTCAGCAATGTGGAAAATTGCCTGGGTTTGTCTTGCCCACAAAAAGCAGGACAAATCCAATCCAGCCAATTACCACTCCATCAATCTACTCTCCATCATCAGCAAAGTGATGGAAAGTGTCATTAACAGTGCTATCAAGTGGCACTTACTCACAAATAACCTGCTCACTGACACCCAGTTTGAGTTCCGCCAGGGCCACTCAGCTCCTAACCTCAATACAGCCTTGGTCTAAACATGGACAGAAGAGCTGAACTCAAGAGATGACGTGAGAGTGACTTGCCCTTGACATCAAGGCGGCATTTTACAAAGCGTGGCATGAAAGAGCCCAAGCAAAATTTAAGTTAATGGGATTCAGGGGGAAGACCATCCACTGGTTGGAGTCATACCTGGTACAAAGGAAGATGGGTAACAAACAGTGGCCTCACTAGCGACGCCCATATCCCATAAAAAAACAAATCCACATACATAAGGTATGTTTTCACAAGTATACCACAATATTCAGCTGAACTTTGCACCAGCTCTCATGACCACTCCAGTGCCTCTGTTATCAGATTGATCGTCTCACATCTAGTCTTGAATGAGCTGCAAGTTCTTCCAGCTAAAGACTGGGGAGACTGAAACCACCATCTTCTGTCCCCACTTCGATTCCATAACCTTGCCACTAATATATTTTCCTTCACTATCACTGTCTTATTCTGAAATTACAATTTGCAACCTTGGCGCCATATTCAATCCCTAGCTGAGTTTCTAATCCTATATTTACTCCTTCACAAAGACTGCCTACTTTCACCTCTGAATGTTGCCTGCCTCCATCCCATACTCCAGCCCCTCTGCTGCGGAAATCACCAATGTCTTTGCCATCTCCCAATTTGACTATTCCAATATAAAAGCAGAAAATGCTGGAAATACTCAGCATGTTAGGCAGCAGCAGTGGAGAGAAAGGTTTCACGTTTGTAATCTTTCTTCAGGAATTCTGATGAAAGGTCACAGACATGAAATGTTAATTCTGTTTTTCTCTCCACAGAAGTTGCCTGACTTGCTGAGTATTTCCAGCATGTTCTGTCTTTTATTTCAGATTTCCAGCATCTGCAATATTTTGCTTTTGACTATTCCAATTGGGGAGATGGGGGTGTAGTGGTAATGTCACTGGACTAGTAATCCAGAGCCAGGCTAATGCCCTGGGGACAAGGCTTCAAATACCACCACGGCAGCTGGTGGAGTTTAAATTCCCTCAATGGCATCACAGATCCAGCACTACAAGCCCCATCCCACACTCTTTTTCCTCTTACTGGGGGGGGATCATCTGGATTTCATTTTTTAAATTGTAACTGATAGGCACAGGCAGGAGCGAATAAACATTTTGTCAAGAACTAGAAGAGCTACGGTTAGTTCTTATTTTAGCCCCATTCTCTCATAACCATAGAAATTAAGCATAATAACTCAAGAAGGTGCACATCTCCAAATACCATGGGTTTGTCCAAGGCTTACAAGACATGAAACGTCTGGCAAAAATAAATCTTCAGAGCGCAACTGAAGACACAGGCATAATTGATGCATTGTTTTAATTAATTGAGATTTGAATGATTCAGTCCTTGGACCTGATCAATCATTTAGCCTCCATTTAACGTAGCAATGCTATGGTGTAAAACTCATGCACATTACTCAATCAGTATGTTATTGCTTAAATAACTACTTGGCTACAAAGGGCCTACTCAAGCAACTCACTGCACAGATTGGGCCTTTCATCTCCATGCCCACAAGGAACTGCAGCATATTTTGTCACTCCAACATGAATAAACATTGTTCAGAATGTTGCTAGGGTTCCTTTACCAGTGTTACAAACATAGAGTATAACAATCTGGGAGTATTTTGTGAGAATGGGACAGTTTAAAGAGGATGTCATAAACCAAATACTAAAGTTTGAGCAGCTGGCATAATTACACTAATCTTGAAGTTTGAAACAACCCCAAAAACAGCCTAAACCTGTTTGTTTTTTACATTTTGAAAAATATAGTTTTATCCTTATTCATTGTCCACCACCAGTGCCAGGATTTTAGGGTCCCCCCCAAACCACCCCCCTAGCACCTCCTCCACTACCCCCCCACACCCCCACTCCACCGCCCTGCCGCAGCAGTGTGTCTGCCCTCAGTGGATGTGACAAGCCATTCAAATCTCCATTCAGTTCGGCAGGACCGTAATATCCCACCGGGTGGGAGGAGCCGTAAAATCCTGGCCCATATTTTTTTGCCATTAAGCAGTGACATGCCAACCAAGTTTCACTGTCTAGACCATGGGCAGAATTTTCTGCCTACCGGGCAGGCGGGCCCAACCCAATCTCCAAAGGGCGGAGAACCGATCCCCGCCGGAGAAGCAGGCCCCGCCACCATTTTACGCCAATTAAAGCCTGCCTAGCGTTACATCTGATGGGAAGCGCTATGCGCTTTCTGTGTGGGTGGGGGGAGATTCCCCAAACGCGAGAGTGCGCACTGTCGCGCATGTGCACGGAATAGCACACATCTCCCTGAGGCTAAGTGCAGCCTCAGGGAGGTTGCTGAAAGTTTTAAAAACATTAAAAATAGAAGAAAAAAAATCCTTAACCTGTCCCCCTCATGTGACAATGTCACAAGAGATGGAACATGTTCATAAATTACACTAAAACTTTATTAAACTTTTTAAATCCCTACATGAAGCCTCATCCAGCCGGCGGATGAGGTTTCATTTTTATCTTGTTGCTGCTGGGGCTCCTGGCCTACCCGCCAGCCTTAAGGTTGGACAGGCAGGTCCTTTAATTGTTTCAATGATCCTGTCAATGGCCTCAATTGACCATTGACAGATCGGCAGGCCCGCAGTTGATTTTGCTGTGCCCCCGCCTTCCTGAAAATTTAAATGGGGCGGGATGACACTGGGGGTTCCGCCGATGTCATCCCACATCATTTTACGTGTCAGCAAGCAGGCCCCGCCCCCTGCTCGCCAACAGCAAAATTCAGCCCCATGTGATTGGAAGATACAGTGTTTACAAGGTTATGAAACACTCATTTATATATCATATTTTACAGATGCAGTTCCCTTTGGACATGTTGCATAACAACACAGCAGAAAAAACTTACAACTATTGGCTGGGGCCAAAATTTGTCGGCAATGGAAAGGAAAATTGGGCAGGTGTTTAACGGGGATGATCGATTGAGTGCCCATCTATGTCCCTGCTGAAGTTAAAGGTTTTGCCCATTTTGTCTTGGGCAGTTTTGTTTTTCTCCTAAAGGAGAAACTGAACCTCCTCTGAGGTACAGATCCATGGCCTCAGTCACTCACCAATACATAGAACAACTGGCCATTCTTCGTGTCAGAGTCTAGAACAATGAATGTCAGCAAGCTTTTTAACCATGAGGAGGCATCTCAGCCAAGATTAATCCTGTCCTCATCTGATGTTTAGATACTTCCACTTTGTAGCAGGGATCACTGGACGGCTTTCTGAGCTAAGATGCATGGCTGATATCTCCCTCTCCAACCCAAATCACTAAGTCCTATTGTTGTGAGTGCCTCTGCTAACCATTTCAGCTAAGGGCTGTGAATTAAACCTTTTGGTTTTTATGGATACGTTACATGCGGTTGCAATACAGTTTTTATTTTGAAGCTTTAAGGATCCTCACTATTTATATTACAGAATAACATGTTCTAATTCATCGATTTGAAGTTTGGAACTATGCGCAATAATAAAGATACCTAATTATTTACACAGATCAGTTTTCCTTTTGAAGTCATCCATCTTTTTAATTAATGTTGTGTATTCTCTTTCATGCACTGGGATCAAAATGAATTCTGACTTTTTTAATATTATTGCACTAGAAATACAAATATCCAAAAATAAAATAAAAATCATAGAGGGACAATGACAATGAGTCACATCAATGCTTTAGTTACGGGGTAAAGATCACAAAATAATTTTGAATATAAAATCATTGCAAACAATAGATGGTATTCATGTCTTTAACAGTATTCCACCTGCAGTTGCTTTTGAGTACCTACCATAATGCATTTATTTCAGCTTCTAGAGTGAATAATGATCCAGCTGCCAGTGATTGTTTATTATTTGAATTTCAGAGCGAACATCAAAAACGAAGTGCAGACAATTCAATTTTCCCCAACAGCTGCACACACTCACAAACAGCAGCGACATCAATCAACATATTCAAACTGAACCCAATTAATGGGCAGAAATTTTAGCTCACAGTGTGCAGGCCCAACCCGCTCGAGCGTAAAATAGCGCCTGATGACGTCAGGCAAGTGTCCCGATGTTATCTCGTACTTCAGCGATATTTTGGTTGGCAGGCGCGTGTGAAAGAAGTGCGCCCACTGACAATTAAGAGGGCAATTAAGCCCAATATAGTTCCAGATGACTCTTATTTTTCATGGTCGGTCCAACCGTATGGTTGGTGGATGGGCGAACCTGCCAAGCGGACTGCATTTTTGAGGAAACCTCGTCCAAGGGCGAGGTGAGGTTTCCATTATTAAATTTAAAAAAAAATAAAAATGTCTGGACAGAATTTTCATCGTCTATAAGTTCAGGGAACTGATTCTGATGCGTGGACATTTTTTTTCTGGATTTTAAAACCTTTATTGAGTGCTTTCAAATTCTTCAGCTCCCTGAGGCAGCTCTCTGCCTTCAGGGAGCTTTCGTTCCGCGCTCCCCCGCGCCTGTGCTTCCGTCAGCGCCTGTCCTCCTCCTGCCCCCACCCCGGCAGCGCTGAGCATTTCAGGGTGTGTTTCACGCTGGCTGGGCATTAATTGGCCAGCCAGCGTGGAATCGCGGTCGGGGGAGGTCCATTTCGTGGCTGCTCCTGGGCCGGCCAATCGCGCGCACCTGCCGAACTAAAAACCCTGCCCAACATGACACGTAGGCCTGGATTTTTCCCATGGCGGGCGAGTTGGGCGGGAGCGGGTGGGGGTGGGCACGGAGCCAATCACCACCCACAATCGGCTGCGCGCTGCCATTTTACACTGGCGGGCCTTATGCGCGGCCAGTAGCGCTCAGTGCCACCTGTGCAGGCGGAGAGAGGAGGGAGACTCGGAGCCTGCACTCTTTTGCATATGCGTGCAAAAGAGCGCAGCAATCTCCCTGAGGCACAAAGCTGCCTCCGGGAGATTGAAAGGATAATGAAACAGCTCAATAAATGATGTAAAAATTTGTTTAACCATGTCCCCTCATGTCATGACAGCGTCACATGAGTTGGGACATGTTTGTCAAGGTGGGAAAATGTATTTATTTATTTTATAAAAGCTTCATCCCACAGGCCGCTTGGGCTTTTCGCCTGCCCGCCGACCTTAAGGTTGGACGGGCGGCGTTCTTAACTACTTTAATTAATTTCTTAGTGGCCTTAATAGACCCTTAACATTTCGGCAGGAGTGCAGCCAACTCCGGTGTGCGCCCGCCGAACAAAATATTGTGACGGTGCGCGATGACATCGGGGCGCATGCCCAACATCATCGCGCATCATTTTACGCGTCAGCATGTCGGCCCGCCCCTGCACGCCGACTGGAAGATTCTGCCCACAGTAGACAGCGACTGTGTGCATTAGCATGAACAAAGGCACTTAGGTGGATCCAAAACTACCTGCAGTCTTTGCCTCCTGACCACTCCTCACACTTCATAAGACACAAGTGGATTTAAATTGCCTGCATCATTTCAAGACAAGAGGCTGAATAATACGCTCTGCGATCGGGAGTGTTTCCTGCTTTGGGGAGCGTATTATGGGGTGTGATAATGTCGGGTGCTGTTCACACAATGTCATCACTCCGGTTTCAGATAATACTGAGATCAAAAAGTCGGGAACCCACCCACATTATTTAAATCCCAATTTAAAAGGCAAATGAGCTAATTAACTGCCCATCTCGCTGCAATAATACAGTCAGAAGGCAACAACACCCCTTCAGGTGTTATTCCTGGCGATCAGGAAGAGCCTCATAGGAGGCGCAGGCGAGCTTATGCCACCCCAAGGGTGTGCAGGAAGCAATTCATCTACCTGCAACTGAATGAGACACAGTGCAGATGACTCAGGCTTTCAAGGGTGATTATGAGATCACTAGGTGAGGTGGTTGCGGAGGAGATCTCATCCAACTGCCTTGGGAGCCAGCCAATGCCTGTCACATTGAAGGTGACAGTGCCGCTTCACTTATTCAAAACTGGCTCACTCCAGGCAGCTTGTGGAGACATCAGTGGGGTAACACAACCTGCTACACGCCATTGCATCAAGATACTCACAGATACAATGTTCCAAAGGGCTGGGAATTACTTCTCGTTCACACAGGACGTCCAAAGTCAAACAGATGGAGCCCGGGGATTTGCAGTGATTGCAGGTTTCCCAAGGGTGCAGGGAGCCATTGACTGCTCGCTTATTGTCATTAAGGCCCTGGCACCTTCATAAACAGAAAGGGCTTCCACTTGATCAATGTGCAGCTGGTGTGTGAACATAAGCAGCTGATCATGCAGGTGCGGGCCAGGTACCCAAGCAGCTGTCACAACTCACATCCTTAAACACTCACAGATTCCAGACCTATTCACCGGCCTTGGAGGGATGGCTACTAGGTATTAAGGGCTACCCGCTGAAAAGATGCTTAATGAACTCTGTGAGAGTGCCCAGACCTGGCATAGTGAGCAGGTACAATGAGAATCACATTAGCACCAGGGCCATAGTGGAGCAGACCATCAGTCTCCTAAAGATGCGATTCTGATGCTTGGACAGATCTTGAGCTGCATTACAGTACACCCCCTCACGTGTGTCCCTGATGGTTGTGATTTGTTGCGCACTTCACAACATTTACATCCAAAGAGGATGCCCTAGACGATGATGACAGGTCAGACGGGGGCCAATCCTCTGAGGGTGAGTGCAGTGTTGAGTTCAGGGACCATGGTAATGTTCCTGCTGATGGCCCTGGTCATGATCAAGTGGATAGCCATGACACCAGCGGTGCCTTCATACAGCAAGGATTTCTATAGTGCGTCTTACCACTGCTTTAGAAGGGCTCTGGTGAACCCTCGGCCCTCCTTTTCCAAGTGCCCTGTATAAACTGGTTATGTTGATCATACACTACACGCAACAGGGCAACAAGGGTTCCCTTACTAAACCTGTGGGTAACTTTGCCCCTTTGAGAAGCTCTCTCACCTCACTTTGATGGCGCAGACATCTATGCATGAGAAATATATAATAATTATAATAAATGTGCAACTCCTCAATGCCAATAGGTGGGAGATTTGCTGATTTTTTAAAATTTCTGCCATCTATGCAGATTGACATGGTTGGCTGAGATTAGGTAAAATTAAAAATTGATTTATCTGGCCAGACTAGAAAATGCACAAATTTTCACTGTGTACGTGTAGTGATTGAAGGTAGAACATTTCCTACTGCCTTTAGGGGTCATGTGATTGTTCTGATGACTGAGCCCTAAACACAGGTAAACCTGGGGGCGGAGCTTTCTAGTCATGGACCTGGTTCAAGCGTGTAGCTTCTAAAAGAGTTCTGTAATAAAGTTATCTGTTGCAAGTAGAGACCTGTCCAGTACATTAAGTCATTACAGTTAAGTAGATGCACCTCATTGATCACCTGATGGGTTGTCTGACACTGTCCCATGCTAGGGGATCTTTAAAGTGCTGACGGTCACCTTGTTCTAGGTCACAGCCTGCAGCCTCACAGACTGGACATCCCGCCCTCCACTACTCATTGGGCGAGTTGACAGTCTGTAACTGGCCCTTGCTACTAACTCGTGGCAATCATCATATTATCTGGCGTGCACTGACAGCGGGCCCGGAAATCAGAACATTGTCAGTTAACTGGTGTGAAATCCGTGCGCGACCATACTATGCAGCCCAAGGTGTGTACACTTCACTGAGAAAAGCACAGAGGGTTGCATTTTCCACTGCAATAGCACTGCTCAAAGCTGGACAGAATAGCAGCAGAAAATAGGTCAAACCTAGCACTGCCTCTCCACACCAACCTTAGATCCCTTCACCCCCACCCCCCATCATTTTCCCACAGGGATTACTACTTACTAACCTCTTTCTCACCCGTGATCCGATGTTAACAGGGCCTGGATTAAGAACCCATTTTCATTCCCCTTACTGTTGTACTGTTTCTCCCTTGGATTGCTAGCAATCCTGGGCTAGTGACTATAAGTAAAAACTTTCACTAATGCAGCACCATTAATGATCTCAGGATGTGTCAAAGTGCTTTAAAGCCAAAGAGATGCTTTTGATGTGTGGTCATTGTTGTAATGCATAGCAGCCAATTACTGTGCAGTAAGGTCTCTGGAACAGCAAAAAGATAGTGGCTGGATAATTTGTTTGGGTGAAATAAAAGCAAAAAATGCTGGAAATACTCAGCAGGTCTGGTCTCATGTGTGAAGTGAGAAACAAGAGTTAACGGGCTGAAGTTTCCCCTCCCAACGCTGACCAAATCCGTAGGGACGTCCGAAGTGGGGGCTGCAATTTTAAACTTACCCGCCAATTCACAATGGACACCATTTTCCTCAGGCAGGAAACCTGTTGGGTTGTGATAAGAGGGGAAATGGAGGAGGCATGGGAGATTGGAGAGGGCATGGAGGGGGCATGGGGGTGAATGGGGGTTAAGGGTTAGAGGGTCTAACAGAATAGAACTGAGCTGCTGTCCCAGTGAATGGAGGTGGGCCTTCCAACCTGCTGGCCCTGTCACCTGCCCACCTCTGCTCCTGTCTCAGGCCGGCATCAGGAGGCTATAGCCCTGACTCCAGCCTGCACCCGACACTCAGAGACCAACGTTCTCTGGGTGAATAGGGCTGACTTTCTGAAGTCAGAATGTTGGAAAATGGCTCAACTTGTACTTACCAAACCAAAGGGGGAAATCCAGCCCTATGTTTCAGGTCTTCAGAAAAGTCCCAGATCTGAAACATTAACTCTGTTTCTCTCTCCACAGATGCTGTAGGACCTGCTGAGATTTCCCAGAACTTATGTTTTAATTTCAGATTCCAACCACTGCAATATCTGTTTTAGTGATGTTGGTTAAAGGATAAATACTGGCATGGGGGGAACACCCCTGCTCTAAGCAATTGTAAGTTCCAGTATGGAGAAAGAGGACCTACTAATCGTGTCCTCTCCTTCCAAACAAGCAGCAAATATTTAACTTTGCAGTTGTTGGTCTTGGCTGAAGGCTACAAAACCTTTACCTAAAACCCTCTGGGATCTTCTGCTCCTTTTAGTGGTTTCCCTGCCTCTGATAGCAGTAATACAACTGCAATGTCCTCCTAGCAGTGGTGGGCTCTCTCTAAGTGGCACAGATCTTTACAGGAGATGCCCAGCTTGTTCAATGAATTCCATCCCTGCTCTGCACCCCTCACCCATCTCCACACAATATAATAAGCTTAGGTCACTGCAGGATCAGTGGCCTGGGTAGAAGACACTACATTGTCAAGCTCAGATTTTGATTGGCAGTATACATTATGGTAGATGCTTGGACACTTTTTTTTTTAGCTGTTCATATGAATCATTAATTAGGCCAAGTATAAATTAGCAGTTTGTTTTCTGTGAGCATCATGTAATTAGGTGAAGACATACGGTCCCATTGGCAGTGGGCATAATGGTGCGCGTGAGCGGGAAATAGGGCGGAAAAGCCAAAAATCGGTTTTACGTCGTCGTGAAACCAGTTTGCAATTGTCTGCTCCACCTGTCAATGGTGGGCCGCCTTTCCCACCACTGCATGTCAGGAGCCCAATTTCAATACTTTAGCACCTCATTACAAGCCCTGCTCGCCAGAATCATCCCCCCACGCCACATTTACCGCCCACATCAGTGTGATTTCAGGTCAGCATGCTTCACAGCTGCCTTTAAAAGGAGTGCACCTGGCAACCTGAACTTTAAGGGGAACTTGGAGGTGAGCACACACAGCCTTGCGCAGCACTCACGGTGCCGGGGCAAAGGCTCCAGTGCAGGTGAGGCCATGGGGTGGGGGCAAAGCAGCACAGACTGAAGGAAGTACACGAGTACATGCCAGGGGGATGGTAGGGGATGGAGGGTGAGGGAAGCGGCCACGCACTTGGTAAAGCTTGTCAAAAGTGAGCGTTCTTCCGCAGCTGAGACCAGTCAGCAGCAGCTTCATTGACATGCTTGGAGTTGGGCCTCTGATGCATTTCTGCCCACTCAAGCAACACAAAAGCATGAAACTGTCACCAAATGCTCCAGAACTTTTCAGCCCTCGGGGGCAGACTGCAAATTAATACGTGTTTTAGGGGGTAACAGTACATTTGACCTACTAGGCTAGTTGTAGAATCCCATTGCGAAAGGTGGCGATGGCACAGTCACTGGTGGTGGCGTTCAAAGGCCCTGGCAATGTCCTTATTATGGTTTGCATCAATATCCCTCATGGATCAAGCTAACAGTGCAGCCTTCCATTGCAGGTTAGGAGAATGCTTGTGCCTGAGCTGCGAACACAGCATGCAATCCAATGGCCGAACCTGCCACCAATCGGTCAAGTGGAGTGGGGTGGAGGGGGATGGAGTTTTGGAGAGCCAATGAGCATACCACACACTGAGCATCCAAGTGATGGCCAGCATTCTCCTGCATGCATGATGGGGCCTTCAAGCTTAACCAAGTCTCTCTCTTTAATCCTGCAGGAAGAGAGCATCAGGATCATGGAGCTTAGTGATTTAGTGGTATGCCTCATGGCTTACAGAGACCAGGGAAGAAGTAGAAGAGTGTGGCGCAGGGGCCTGGCTCGGAAAAAGGGGGAGAACATCCCTCAAGATGAAGGGGCAGCAGGGTCTGGTTGAAGATCCACAACGAGCCTTTGCTCATAGGTGCTTCGCTAGACATAGGGTCAATAGAGGGAGCTTATAATTCCTGCAGATGACTGAGAACCAGTATCGCTGAAGACAGCGCATGTCTAGGGAACTGGTCGGTCAGGTCACATATGCCATCTGCTGCAGGGTTTGATGCCATGAGGACATGGAGGGCATCCACTGCCAGCAGCCATGAAAGTGACTGCAGCGCTGAATTTTCACTCCAATAGCTCCTTCCAGGACTCCACAAGTGGCCTCTGCGGGATCTCGCATGCCAAAACACACAAGTATATCCAGGAGATCATGGACGCCATTTTCGCAAAGGCACAGAACTTCTTGTGTTTCGGCCAGGATCAGGAAAGCCAAGAAGCAAGATCTCTGGGATTTGCGCAGAACTCTCATTTTCTACAGGTGCAAGGTGCTATCGATTGTACTCATGTGGCACTTAGGTCTCCGTGGCAACAAGCAGTGAACTTGGGCTTCCACTCGCTGAATGGTCAGCTAGCGTGCGAGCACCACAAACACATCCTACAGGTCAGTGCACGATTCCCAAGCAGTGTCCACGAATCCTACATCCTTACCAAATCTCAGAACCCTGACAGCTTCCAGGGTCCAGAGAGACTGC
The DNA here is from genome assembly GCF_017639515.1 of Carcharodon carcharias. Taxonomy (NCBI): domain Eukaryota; kingdom Metazoa; phylum Chordata; class Chondrichthyes; order Lamniformes; family Lamnidae; genus Carcharodon; species Carcharodon carcharias. The sequence continues at coordinate 26,213,553 of NC_054472.1, read as the reverse complement.
AGGGTTGGCTCCTTGGGGATAAGGGCTACCCACAGAGGATGTGGTTGATGATACCCGTGCAGCAGCCTCAGGCTGCAGCAGAGCGACAGTATAACGAGGTTCATGCCGTGACCCAAACTTTGGTGGAGCAAACGATAGGCATGTTGAAAATGAGGTTCTGGTGCCTCAACAGGTCCAGTGGAGTGCTGCAATACGGTCCACCAAGGGGGCTGTGCATCATCGTAGCTTGCTGCCTGCTACACAACCCGGCGTTGCAACAGGGGGAAGACTAGGCTGAGGAGGGGATGGAAGACCTGCACATCTGCTCTGATGAGGACGACATCGAAGGGGATGATGGTGATGAGGTCTTCAAAGGCGAGGATGTCAGTGATGAGGCCACTGCACTGGCCAGAAGAGGCAGACACGCTCAGGAGGCCCTCATTGCCACAAGATTCATGGAGGATGATGACAAGCTGCAGTGAGGACACTCCATAGATTTTCACATAGTCTCTTTGAATGTCTAACTCCTGTCTGGCTGAGGGCAGCTCACTTGCGCTCTGTGAACTGGGTCATATCACTGAGACGCACCTTTAAATACACCTGACCCTTTGTGAGCCTTCAGTACCTGTCCCTTCAGGACTACACTGTCACCACTTACAGATGCTGAAGAGATGGGGGCCAGCCCCACCTCAAAGATGCTGAGAGCACACAGAGAGAATGACAGAATTCTGTGACTCCTGCCCACAACTTTCTGTCACCAATGATAAGCACCACTGAGGTGTAGGCATCAGTAATGTATCCAATGAGCGTGAAGCTGGACCATCAGTGTGGTCTGAAGGTTACACACTGCACCGGGAAGAGGCCCTGGACTGAGGCACCTGCCTTTATCTTGTGCAAAAAGGTTTCACATCTGAGTGACAAGAACACTGCTCATCAGAACAAGGAGCCTTGGGCAGGGAGACATTCTTGGGAGTTTATTGACAAAGTGAACAGTATGTACAGGTGGTTAACACCCATGCCCAGACTGCACAACTAGTTACTTGAAAAACATTTTGCTTCTGTTTTGTTTGCACTTTGGTCCCAGGCTCCTGATCTATGGGCAGCCGATGCAGAGAGGGGCCAGGAGAGAGGAGGACCTCCTTGTGAACCTGCACCTGGGCCTGGCTGATTTGGCTATTAACAGGTCCAGGCAGTGGGTGATCGAGGGGGCCATCCGACCCAACTCTCCGCCCCTTTTCCGCGACTATGTTTGTGGACAGGTGTCCCTGGAAAGGGAGCATGTTGTGTCTGCCAGCACCGTCAAGGCCTTCTGTGCTCGGTGGGCACATCTGGCTGACTCCTTGAGGAGAAGAGAAAGCTGGAGCGAGATCAAGCTGCCCTACACCCCTCTCACACTGAGACTGCTGGAGGCCAACAATGGCATCAGCGATGGAGTTCAGCCCACGCAGCAGTGTAAGGCTGATGTCCTGGACCAAGGTCTCCATGGCCATCCTGCCAGCATTGACCTCAATGCGTTGGCATGTTGGCATTATCACCACAGACTGTCGGCGGAGATTCCTCCATTGTTCCTTGCAATCTGAGGAGTGCATCAGAAACATAGAAAATAGGAGCAGGAGTAGATCAATCAGCCCTTCGAGTATGGTCCAGCATTCAATGTGATCATGGCTGATCCTCTATCTCAACGCCATACTCTGCGCTCTCCCCATACCTCTTGATGCCTTTAGAGTCATAAATCTATCTATTTCCTTCTTAGATAATTCAGTGGCTTGGCCTCCACAACATTCCGTGGTAGAGAATTCCACAGGTTCACCACCCTCTGAATGAAGAAGTTTCTCCTCATCTCAGTCCTATATGATCTACCCCATATCCTGAGACTGTGACCCCTTGTTCTAGACCTCCCTCCTCCCGGCCAAAGGAAACATCGTCCCTGCATCCAGCCTGTCCTTCGCTATCAGAATTTTATATATTTCAATGAGATCTCCTCCTCTCATTCTTCTAAACTCCAGTGAATACAGGCCTAGTCAACCCAATCTCTCCTAATATGACAATCCTGCCATCCCAGGAATATGTCTGGTGAACCCTCGCTGCATTCCCTCTATGACAAATATATCCTTTCTTAGGTAAGGAGACCAAAACTGCACACAAAACTCCAGGTGTAGTCTCACCAAGGCCCTATACAGCTTCAGTAAGATACCCTTGCTCAGTCCTCTTGCAATGAAGGCCAACATACCATTTGCATTCTACACTGCTTGCCAGACCTGCATGCTGGTTTTCAATGACTGGTGTACAAGGACACTCAGGTCCTTTTGTACATCAACATTTCCCAATCTATCATCATTTAAATAATACTCTGCCATTCTGTTTTTCCTCCCAAAGTGGACAACTTCACACTTATGCACATTATTCTGCATCTGCCATGTATTTGCCCACTCACCCTACCTGTCTAAATCACCTGTCCTAACACCCCCTGCATCACTCACATTCCCACTAAGTTTCATGTCGTCAGCAAACTCGAAATATTACATTTGGTTCCCTCATCCAAATCATTGATATATATTGTGAATAGACGGGGCCCAAGCACTGATCCCTGTGGTACCCCACTAGTCATCACCTGCCACTACAAACAATATCTATTTATTGGTACTCTCTGTTTCCTGTCTGCTAACCAATTCTCAGTACAAGCCAATATATTACCCCCATTCCCATGTGCTTTAATTTTATATGCTAACCTCTTATGTGAAAATTAATTAAAAGCTTTCTGAAAATCCAAATACACCACATCCACTGGTTCTCCCTTTTCTATTCTGCTAGTTACATCTTCAAAGAACTCCAGTAGGTTTACAAAGAGGGCTTTGAGGAGCTGGCACGAAAGAGGAGTTGAGGCCTGGGGAAGATCAGTCATGATCTTACTGAATGGTGGACCAGGCTTGAGGGGCCAAATGGCCTAACCCTGCTCCTGTTTCTTATATTCTTATTATGTTTGTCAAACATGATTTCCCTTTCATAAATCCATGTTAACTTTGCCTAATCCCATTGATATTTTCTAAGTCCTGTTATCACATCCTTAATCACATCCCTTCCTGACGTTCCCATGATTGCCTTCGCAGCTTCACCAACAGATTGAGGGCCAAGTTCAGCAGCTCATCATCTGACGTGGACTCAGTAGGTTCCTTGCCTCCAGAAGTCCTCCGAGTGCTGGCAACCAAGGATGCCCCTTCCTCCGCCTGCTGTGGAACAGATTGTGTGGTGTGCTCACTAGATTGTAATCCCTAGGCTACTCTACATCTAGGTCCCACCACCAAGGTGTGTTGCTGTGCTGTGTAGGGTGTGGGAGAGCACTGTGACAGAATTCCAACGATGCTGCCCTCAGGATCTCATCCAAGGTGCTCTCGGTGCTGGGGTCGGGGGTCACAGTTGCCTGAGGGTGATGTGTCAGATGTGCCTAGGAGGGAAAGTGGAGGTTATTAGTGCTTGGCAGCCGCGTTGAACACAGAACAGTGGACTCAGAGCAGCGTTGAGAGAGGGATGTTGTATTGCAGAATCCTCACGTGGGTGTACACCGCCAACCTCACCGTCACCACAGGAACAGTTGGCATTCTCTCCGTTCAGCTCCATTGCTCGACTCTGAAATGGAGCGAGGGCCTTTATGTCAGGCATTCCACTCCCGGTAATTATGCATGATCTTGCCTTGCATAAAGATAGATGGAGAGAGTGTGAGCATGGCACATGCCAGGCCAGATGAGAAAGATGCCAAGCATGCATGTGTGCTGGTGGACAGGATGGACATGGACGGGATGAGAATGAGGTCTCCATAGGAGATGAGTCCAGATGGAGATGTGCGGGTGTGTGTGAGAGAGTGAGTGGTGATGTCTCTTGAGCTGGCAGTGGGTGAAATGCCTGTGAATGTGTGATGGGCTTGCGAGTGGGTGAGTTGAGATTCATGAGATGGTTGACTTACCTAGCTAATTAATTAATTAACAACTAGTTCCCCTAGATGAGATCATTCATCTGTTTTCTGCACTGGATGACCAACCTCTTCTGAGCAGTGTTGGCACCACCATTGCCCCCGCCTCCCAAGACGGAATGGTGAGACTGAGGGGTCTCCTGCAGCCACAGCGGGGGTTGAGGACTTCACAGCGGGTCTCCACAGCGTCCAGAAAGCATCCCAGGGATGCGCCACTGAATTGGAGGGCTCCAATCTTCCTAGCTTTTGGGACCATGTTTTCACCGAGGCAGTCCTGGGCTGCGAGCATTGAGAAGTGTGCATGCAGCTGCATTTTAAATATGGCTCCCGGTGTGAGGAAGTGGGGAGGTAATGGCGTGGTGGGCCAATCAGAGGCTGCCCGCCAGCGATCTGGTGTGTTTCCATGACTGCATAATTTATGAGGCGGGAAGGGGACAATACAGCATGAAAACCTGCCATTGCGGCCGGCAGAGTCAAAGTGGGACAGGTATGATTAATTGTGAAGGATACCTTTCTAATCTTCCATTGTGTGAGCTCGGACGTTAAAGAAAAGGGACTAATTTAACCAGACTGTTGTGCATTATCCACGGTTTTCTTGTTTTCCTGTGCCATTATATAACTGAGGACTAACAGGACCCATGAACTTTTCATCGTGGACTCACATTCAATACTTATTGAAAGGATTACTAGACTTTTGGAGCTTTCCTTCTTTTTGGAAATAATCTGTGAATTCAAGTATTATATATAAGATAAATTCATTGACCCCACACTCTCAGTGGGAAGCTGTATGTCATCTTAGTGTGAGTCAGAGCTTGGGCTACAACCCTGTTCCTGTGCCTTTCAAGTGTAGCTCCCCACTGGAAGTGTGGGACACATGAATTTACCCTTACATTATATTTATCTGTTGAATTTTTCTAGATTTCCTTTTTAATAAATATGGAGTAATAGTTTTTTGCATGGGCTATATGGCCTGTCATGGTGATGTTTTGTGACAATTTGTACAGAATAGTAGAAAATGATAGACAGCTGGTTTCATTTCCAATGCACAGCCCAAAGATGGAAGAACTTGTTGTTCACCCCTCTGCAGAATAACATGATATTTCTGTTTAATGGAAGCACAGACTTGTCTCTGCAAGCAGACTTTTATGGCGGACATGTACAAAGTGTGCTGGGAAATAGTTCAAATGTAAAGATTATGATAATATTTACATGTAAAGATTGCGAATGAGACTGCCAACGTTATTCGATTGATCAGTACGTACACTGCGGATCATCAAACAGTACGGGTGAAATTGGTCATGGGCATTAGTGTAAAATGGGTGGTGCATCCCCAGCTTCTCCAGGAAAGAATACCAGGCAAAGTGTGTAAAACAGGCAGCTAATTAGCTATTGCCCAAGACCAATTTCATCTCCAGTGATTTAAAACATTTAACAAGTTTGTTATATAATCTATCCGCTACACATTCTCTGTCACTGATGCAACATTACTACCTCTAATCTCCCCTCCAACGAACTGCTAGCAAATACAGGGTGGAAGGTGCAAAGCACACATTACGCCCAGTACTGTTCTCGAATTGGAAACAGGATCCAGGAACAACAACTTGGGTGTATATAGTGCCTTTAATGTAATAAAATGTCCCAAGGAGATGCACAGGGGTATTATAAAACAAATATTACTCCAAGTCACAAAAGGAGATATGATGGCAGATGACCAGAGCTTGGTCAAAGAGGTAGGTATAAGGAGGAATGTGAGGTAGAGAGATAGGGAGGGAGTTCCAAAGTTTGAGGCCCAGGCAACTGAAAGCATGGTTACCAGTGGTGGAATGGGTAAAATCAGGGAAGTTCAAGAAGCCAGAATTAGAGGAGCTCAGACATCTCAAGGGTTGTAGGGCTGGAGGAGGGTACAGAGATAGCAAAGTGCCAGGCCATGGGGAAATTTGAAAGCAAGAATAAGAATTTTAAAATCGAGGCATTGCTTAGCCAGGAGCCAATGTAGAGTCAGCGAGCATGGGGATGATGGGTGAACGGGACTTGGTGCAAGTTAGGACATGGGCAGCAGAGATTAGATGAGCTCAAGTTTACAGGGGGTAAAATGTGGGAGGCCAGCCAGCAGTGCATTGGAATAGACAACTCTGCAGGTAACAAAGGCATAAATAAGGGTTTCAGCAGCAGATAAGCAATCCCATGAACATATGATCCTGCATTTCATATTAAAAGTGCCTACCACCTTACTTAAATGGCAGTTACAATCACCCAGCTATCCACCCAAGGGAGGATTACAGCAATCACAGCCATGGTAGGAACAAGGTAACAAGTCATTCACAACCATTTTTTGGGGATGGGGGGGGGGAGGTGGGGGGAAAGGCAAAAGGTCTAAAAATCCCATCCTTAGTGTTGTGAAAAAGTATCAATAGCAGCCATCACCATCAGGGCAAGAGGCGCCAGGGAGTTTGTGAGCAGAACTCCCTTGCCACCTGCCTTTGAAAGCTATGTGAGACTGAACCAATTCTCATGACCATGCCTCTTTATATGTTGTATGCAAGCTGCTGGCACATTTGGCATGCTTTGCCAATCACATATCCGTCAGCTTCACTTCAGAGGCCAGCTGATCCAAGTAAGTGGTGGGGGGGTAGATAGAAGCAATCCCAGAGGGAGAATGGGTGGGGGGAGGGAAGGGGAATGTATTGTGAGAGTTGGCCTTTGTGGAGTTAGGTGCAGCATATGCTCCTCACAATTGCACAAATATTTGTATTTAACCAATTTCTGAATAACCTGCTGCAGTCTTTTAAGAATCACTAGTTTGGCCACTCTACACCAAGTACCCGTGTAGGAGTAAGTACAGTGCACATCTCCCCCATTGGTATTTTAAAAATCCATCAAGGTTAAATTGGTGTCATAGGATCCTCAGTCAACTGTTGAGGCTCCCATTTGTTTCCAGCGGCACTTGTTGCAAGATCTCATCTAAAATGATGAAGATTGGACATCAGTTGGGGTGAGGGTCTGGGGGCAGGTTGGGCACTAGGGCACTGCCATTTTAATCACAGTTCACATTACTGGGCCATTTCTGCCTGGAAGAGCATATCAATATTGAGCCTAAAAGCTTTTAAGTTTGTTTTGTATTAGTACTGCAGCCAGTGTGAAGTCAAAACAGGTTAAATCTATGGTAACCTTACTCCACTTGCAAAATCCAATGCTCACTTATTTCACTTCAATGTTCTACTTCAATGGAAAAGTAGCAATTCACATATAGGCATCAAACCCTGCATGGTGTTATGTACAGGGGAGAGATTTGGGATACTTGCCCCCTTTTCCCACTTCTCAACTGACTGCAGAAGGATGTATTTTTTAGAAAGAGTATTTTAACCCTTTGACTGTTGTGTCTTTTAAGAGCAGGCACAAAACAGGCTTTTTTGTAAGGTTAAATCAAAAGAAAGGATAAATGTTTATTTCCACAACACCTGAAATGCAAGCGCAACAAACACCCACGCCTCATTCACACAAGACACACACACGGACAAGAAAAGGTTATTTCTAAAGATGTAGCATGTACTGATATCTAAGTCGAGAGTTTGAAAGTCACTATTACGTTGATTCTTCAAGATGGTGGTTGGAAACATTGCAGACTTGAGATTCTTTCTCAGTTCACAGAAGACAATGGAGGTTGGAGGTTTCTGCTGAGGGAATCATGATGGCTTATTACTCACAGCAGTAAGCTCCTGGCTTTGTCCCAGTTGAAGCTGTAGACAAACTCTTCTAGTGGGGAGATACCTTGCAGGTAAGATGAATTAGTCCCCACTTCTCTGCCTGTGGTGGATTTTCTAGGCAGGGTCCTGCCTTTTGTTGGGTGAGATAGCCTCTCTCTGATCTTCATATCTTCCCCTTGTGGATTAATAAAATATTTCCCATCATGAGCTGGTTTCCATCATATGAGAACAGTAATGCTATTTCCATTGTCCACTAAGTGGGTTGGTGGCTAAGCAATTTGTCACACAATGGAGGATGTTTGACATCCCATCAGCATTACAGTTATGAATAGCCTCTGAAGATCTTTATTTATTGATTCCATCTTCATGGGGCCAGAAAGTCTTTGTCTTTATAACTGCTGCACTTCAAAGTCACATAACTCTGACTGTAGGGAGGGCTTTAAACTAAATAGTGGGGGGCGGGGGAGAAGGGTCACATGAAGAGAGATTTGGAAAGTTAGTAAGAAAGGTCAACACAATAGTGCAGCGGAGAGATAAAGGTAATGATAACCAGAGTATGACAGGAAGGGACAGAGTAAACAAACAAAAAAGTGCATCAGCAAATATGGTCAGAGTAGGGAAGCATGGGGCAGAATTTTCTGCCTATCGGGTGGGTGGAGTTGGAGTGGGCGCGGGCAGGCGTGGACCCGATCAGTGCCCGCAATCGGGTCCGCACCATCATTTTAAGCGGGCGGGCCAATTAAGGCCTGTCCGGCGTATTTGCCAACTCTCGTGGATAGTGGAAGTGTGCAGGTGGTGGCGGGTGTGCCCAGACCGCCAGGTCCAATGGCAATCCAACAGTCTGTTTAAAGGAAGGCCTGGTAGCCTCCTGTAGGCTGCTCATAATGGCCACTTCCAGGTCACGCCGCAGGGGGTCTGCTAAGCAGGGCACACTGGAGGGAAGGGCAAAGGAGCAGGCCAGGCTGCAGGGTCTGCCACAGGAGCAGGCCAGGCTGCAGGGTCTGCCACAGGAGCAGGCCAGGCTGCAGGGTCTGCCACAGGAGCAGGCCAGGCTGCAGGGTCTGCCACAGGAGCAGGCCAGGCTGCAGGGTCTGCCACAGGAGCAGGCCAGGCTGCAGGGTCTGCCACAGGAGCAGGCCAGGCTGCAGGGTCTGCCACAGGAGCAGGCCAGGCTGCAGGGTCTGTCACAGGAGCAGGCCAGGCTGCAGGGTCTGCCACAGGAGCAGGCCAGGCTGCAGGGTCTGCCACAGGAGCAGGCCAGGCTGCATGGTCTGCCACAGGAGCATGGCAGGTTGCAGGGTCTGCCACAGGAGCAGGCCAGGCTGCAGGGTAGGCCTGCGATGGACCAATGCGCCCCTCGCTTTTCAGGTGATTGCTTTGCTGCCCTCCTCGAGGAGGTGGCAGCATGCTGGGAGGTGCTGGTCCTCCAGGATGGGAGGAGGAGCCCCCCCCACATGACGAAGCGTGCCTGGGAGGAGGCGGCGGAGGTGGTGAGCTCCCGCGACGTGGTGCGGTGCACCTGGGGATCCAGTGCTGTAAGCGCTTCAACGATTTGTTGCGCTCTGGAAGGGTGAGTACCATGTTGGCATTGGGCATTTAACCCAGTAGGTAGCCTTAGCCTTTTGGGGGGCCCCCCTTCCAGGTCTTACTGTCGTGACTGCATCGAATCATGTTGGGCATTTCTCATACACTGGGTGGGTAAGCAGATAGTGCCCATGCTTACATCAGCCTGAGTGGTTCATGAGGAGATGAGTTCTCCCCCGCACCATGTGTTGCTCTTAGTCGCACATGACTAGTCTGGGGGTAACCTGCAGGAGATGCAGCTAGGCGCATACTCAGAACTCCAATACATGTCCTATTCACGGTGAAGAGATTGTGGAAGGGGAGCCTCAAACTGTCGTGGCCAAGAGTCATCTGCTACCCTCGATGCTGCACTTAGTTGTGCCTCCTTGTCATGGGCGCTAAGACTCTGTGTTTCCTAAAGTGATGTATGCAGAATGTGTCCAAGGTGGCCGTTGGTGTGGGTTGGGAGCAGGCGTACTATCTTTGTGTGACTGATCAGCAGTAGCAGGGAGAGGAGACACTGGAGGCCTGATATGGGCCACTGGGTTGGGGTGCGGCGTGCGTGTGCAGAGTCCATGTGCAAATTGTCTGAATGAATGGTGTTCTCTGTTTTTCAGGAGAAGAATGCTCATAATGTGTCTGAGCATTCGAGGGCTGGAGGCGGCCCGGCCCAGCTTCTGATGTTAAGCCACTTCGAACAAGAAGCCCTGGAGCTTGAGAGGCGCCATCCACCCAGGTCAACTGGTGTCGGTGAGGCTGGGGTGGAACGGCCAAGTATTTGAGGCCAACAGTGAGAACCGCTATGTCCTCCCTACATCCATAGCACTGATGATTGTTTAATTTGTTATTGTTGTAACATTGCTTGGTCACAGATTGATAGAGTCAGAGGCGTGGATCATAGAAAAAGGTCATTCGTCCCTTCGAGGATGCGTGGGTCAAATGTGTTCATAAGTCTACTAATCACATTTCCCAGCACTGTGCCCATAGCCTTGTATGCCATGGCATTGCAACTGCACATTCAAATACTTATTACATGTTAGGAGGGTTTCCGCATCCACCACCCTTTCAGGCAGTGCGGCCCACATTCCCAACACACTGTGTGTACAAAACTTACTCATCACATCCCCTGTCAACCTCATGCCCCTTAGCTTAAATCAATGTCACCTGGTTACTCATCCCTCCGCCAAGGGGAAAAGTTCCTTTCTGTCGACCCTATCTATGTCCCTCATAAGTTTAAAAACTTCAATAATGTCACCCCTCAACCTCCTCTGCTCCAGGGGAGATAACCTCAGTTTATGCTATGTCTCCCCATAAGTCAAACTTTCCAGCCCAGCCAGCATCCTGGTCAACAACCCCTGCATTCTCTCCACGCCAATCACATCCCTCCTGTGAAGCACATTTCACAACTGCACGCAGAACTATAGCTGTGGCTTAGGCAGCATTTTCTGCACTTGGAACATTACCTCCTTACTCCTATATTCTATGCATCGGCTAATAAAGACAAGTATGGCATTTGCCTTCTTAAACACCTTATGTACCTGTCCCGCTACATTAAGGGATCTGTCAACATGCACAGCAAGGTCCCTCTGATCCTCCTTACTTTCCACGATCCTACCATTCCTTGTGTACTCCCGTGCCTTAATTGTCCTGCCCAAGTGCATCACCTCACACTTATCCACATTAAATTCCATTTGCACTCATCAGCCCATCTGACCAGCCCGTCTATATCCGCCTGTAATGTATGGCTATCCTCCTCACTATCTGCCACCCCACCAATGTTCATGTCCATTGGTTCTGGAAGGTTGAGCGCATAGTGAGCCAGGGGAAAGGGATGATGTGTGTCACTGTGTGCACGCTAACTGATCCACTGAACTTGCTGTTCATTTCAGCATCATCAGAGTAGGGCCGCCAGAAGGAACTGCAGATGCCCCTCTCACACCTGAGGGCCCTCAACTGTCACCTGCGTCACACCATTTCTGCGAGGCAGGCACCAGCGCAGATACTAACACCTCAGCGGGTGCTACTGTCGGCTAGTGTCTCAGGGAACAGAGGTGAGGGCACTTCACAATCGCTAGAGGAGCTGGCAGAGAGAGAGAGTGGGGATGAAGCCAGCAGTCGGAGGACTGCAGGGGTCTAGGCACATGCTCAGTCGGTGCCTGATGATGTGCCTCTGGAGTCGTCTGCGACACAGCAGGTGCAGGAAATGTGGCCGGATGTGCGGGAGCATCTGAGGGAGATACATGAGGCTGGGTGTCTGTGGTGGAGGAGTCCATGCGGAGTATCACTGCTGCAATGAGCCTCATGGCAGAGTGTCGTGCTTCCTCCATGGAGAGAGTGGCGACTCTCATGAAGAGGGGCATCCACGAGAACAATCAGGTCCTCCTGAGGTTACGCTCGGACCTGCAAGCCCTCACAGCGCCAGTGGTCACAGCTGGTCAGTGTCAATGTGGGAAATGGTGTGGGCACCATGTTTCCCAGCTCGGTGCCCATCCATCCACGGTGAGCAGGGAGATCTGGGGCGACCTCACGTTGGTGCAGCAGCTGCCTGTCGTATCTGCGGCTCCTCTCACGGCGTTCCAGGTGAGGGCACTAGCTGCTCCGCCTTTCTCCCAGTTACCATTTCATCGGGTGAGGCTGCGACGACTGGAGAGATGCCAGCTGTGGAGCTGGCCACTCCCTCCCAGGCGGGGCCAGCACAGGCTCCACGTGCCAGAGGGTGACCGCTAAGGTCATCGAGGCCAACAGGACAGCAGAGTCAGCAGGCTGTCTCACAAGCCACTCCGAGCGATGGGGCAGCACCAAGACATAGCACCCGGAAACGTAAACATAAAGCACCTTAGGCACACCACGGGTTTCTCACTGGTGCTTTTGTGTTGGCCTGAGGTTAGGTACTTATAATTTTTTTCTGCTTCTTAATGTTTTTGGATTTGTGAGAACATCTGATGATTAAAATAAAAATCAGATGTGTTACCACGGCTGAGGGTGGCTCCTTTGTTCTGCATTTGCATGTTTAAGATAAATGTCATGAGTGTTTTTTTTGATATTCAAGTTTCTGTCCAAAGCCCTTAATTCCTGATGACCTGGCAGATTTAGCACTCAGGTGTGGAGAGCGCAGCATGCAACCACTATCACCGACACAAGATCTGGAGGGTACTGGAGTGCGCCCCCTGAGCGGTCCAGACATTGGAAGTGCATCTTGAGAAGACCGATGGCTCTCTCCACCACAGCCCTTGTGGAGCCATGGCTCCTATTGTACCAGTGCTCAGCTTCTGATATTGGATAGCAGAGAGGCGTCATGATCCACCTTCTGAGGGGATAGCCCTTGTCACCCAGCAGCCAGCTATCAAGCCGAGCCAGGGCACTGAAGAGCCCCAGCACCTGGGAGTGTCTGAGGATGTAGGCATCGTGGGAGCTGCCTGGGTACCTTGCACAGACTTGTAGAATCAGCATCCTGTGATCACACACTATCTGCACGTTCATGGAGTGGAAGTCCTTCCTGTTGACAAAGGCACCGGGCTCACTTGCTGGCACTTGATGGCCACATGTGTACAGTCTATAGCACCCTGGACACGGGGGAAGACAGCAATGGCCGTGAAGCCTCTGGCTCGCTGTGTCTGGCTTGCCTGGTCCTAGCAGAAGTGGATGAAGGTCAATGCACATCTGAACAGAGCGGCTGTGACCTGCTTGACACAAGTGTTGGCAGCTGATTGGGAGACACCGCAAAGATCACCCACCGACCACTGGAAGGAGCCAGATGCATAGAAGATGCATAACCTTCAGAGCCACTGGCATGGGGTGTCCACCCACACAGTTAAGGGAGATCTCAGGGCCAATTATCTGACAGATGTAGTTGACTGTCTCTCTTGACAGTCGGAGCCTCCTTTGGCACTGCACCTCAGTCATATTAAAGTAGCTGTTTCGCTACCTGTATTCCCTGGCAGCAGGATAGTGGTGTTTCCTGTGGCCCCTTCCACCTTGGATTACCTCTTGGCCCAACGTCCCTAGTGCCTGCACCTGTACTCCCAAAGGTGGCTCCCCTGGAGATTGAATGTGCACTCCTGGCCTCCTCCTTATTCTAGCCCTCCCTTCCTCCTCAGAGGAGCTGCCTCCAGTGGACATGTCAGAACCCATACCCAGGCTAAAGGGAGGCCTCTGGAAAGCTGCAGGCCTGATAAAGATTCCTAACTGCAGAGTGCTGACCTGAAGGTTCAAAATACACAGAAAGCTGCTAGAATTCGTTCTGAACTGCTGCAGATCACACGGGCAAGTTTAAAAAGTTTTTCCTATAAATAATCCATAAAGCAGATTGACGACCCCACTGAGCCCTCTTATCCCACCTGTGGATGAGGTTCATAAAACAGTCACTTACCTGCCTGCCCGTTGTGCCCGTGCGCTGACCCAAAGATCGCACGGGCGTCTGAAAATCGCCATCAATTGACAAGTTAAGGGCCTTAACTAGCCCATTAATTAATGGCGGGCACGGGTCGAACTTCATTGCGTGCTCACCCTGCGAAATATCGCGATGGTGCGCAGTGACATCAGGACGCTCGCCCGACAGATATTTGTGCCCATACTAAAAAGATAGAATTAAAGACTCTTCATCTGAATGCATGCTGGCATTCTTAACAAGATGGAGCAATTGATCGCACAAATAGAAATAAATTAGCATGCTATGATAGCCATCACAGAAACATGGTTGCAAAGTGACCACATCTGGGACCTGAATATTCAAGGGTATTTAACATTTGGAAGGGCAAGAAGAAAGCAAGAGGAGGAGGGGTAGCTCTGTTAATAAAAGATATGATCAGTGCAGTAGTGAGAAATGATCTTGGTTTGGGGGACCAAGATGTAGAATCAGTTTGGGTGAAAAGAAGAAATAGCAAAGGAAAGAAGTCACTAGTGGGAGTAGTTTTTAGGCCTCTTAACAGTAACTACACTGTAGGGCAGAATATAAATCAGGAAAAAATAGTGGCTTGTAAGAAAGGTACTGCAATAAACATGGGAGGTTTTAATTTTCATAAAGATTGGAAAAATCAAATTACCAAAGATAGCCTGGAGTATGAGTTCATAGAGTCTATCAGTTTCTTTTTAGAGCAATACATTCTGGAACCAACCAGGGAACAGGCTATTTTGCACCTGGTAATATGTAATGGGACAGGATTAATTAATCACCTCATTGTAAAGAACCTCTTGATAAGAGTGATCATAACATGAAGGAATTTCACATTCAGTTTGAGGGCGAGAACTAAAGGTCAGAAACTAATAACTTAAAACTTAAATAAATGCAATTACAAGGGTATGAAGACAAAGTGGGCTAAAATTGACTTGCAAAATAGATTACAATGTAAGATGGTAGAGAAGCAGTGGCATACATTTAAGGAGATACTACATAACTTTCAACAAACCTGTATTCTATTGAGAAAGAAAGGGTCTACAAGAAGAGTGTACCACCCATGTCTAACTAAGGAAGCTAAGGGAGATAGTAAATTGAAAGTGAAGATGGACAATGCTGCAAAGATTAGTGGTATGTCAGAACATTGGGAAAATTTTAGAAGCCAGCAAAGGATGACTAAATAAAAAATAAAGAGGGAAGAATTAGAGTATAAGAGAAAACTAGCAGGAAATATTAAAAAATAGCAATAGAGTTGCTAAAATAAGCGTTGGCCCTTAGACGCTGAGACTGGGAAATTACATTTCGGAAACAAGAAAATGGCAAAGACTTTGAACAAGAATTTTTATCTGTCTTCGCAGTATAAAATACAAAATGTATCCCAAGAATAGGAGAAAAGCAGGGGAGGAACTTAAAACTATCACAATCACTAGAGAACAAGTATTAGGAAAGTTAATGGGACTAAAGGCTGACAAGTCCCCTGGACCTGATGCCCTGCATGCTAAGGTCTTAAAAGAAGTGGGTGCAGAGATAATAGATACATTGGCTGTAATCTTCCAAAATTTCCTAGATTCTGCAAAGGTCCCAGCAAATAGAAAAACCACAAATGTAACATCTGTATTCAAGAAAGGAGGGAATAACAAAGCAGGAAACTATAGGCCAGTTAGTCTAACATCTGTCATTGGGAAAATGCTTGAACCCATTACTAACAAGATAGTAGCAAGACATTTAGAAAATCATAATATAATCAGGCAGAGTTTTGTGAAATGGAAATCATATTTGACAAATTTATCAGAGTTCTTTGAGGATGTGACAAGCAGGATGGATAAATGGGTATCAGTGTATTTGGATTTCCAAAAGGCATTCAGTAAGGTGCCACATAAAAGGTTACTGCCCAGGATAATAGCTCATGATGTCAGGAGTGATATATTAGCATGGATAGAAGATTGGCCAACAAACAGAAAACAGAGACTAAGGTTGACAAACTGTGACAACACAGGGATCAGTCCTGAGGCCTCAACTATTTATGATCTGTATTAATGACTTGGATGAAGGGACCAAATATATTGTAGCCAAATTTGGTGATAATACAAAGATAGGTAGAAAAGTAAGTTGTAGGGAGGATTTAAAAAGGAGTCTGCAAAGGGATATGTATAGATTAAATGAGTGGTCAAAAATTTGGCAGATGGAATTTCAGGTGAGAATAAATGAGGTTGTTCACTTTACCGCGAAGAATCAAAAAACAGAATATTATTTAAATGGAGAGAGACTACAGAATGCTGTGGTGCAGAGTGATCTGGGTGTCCTTCTACATGAGTAACTAAAAGTTGGTATGCAGATACAGCAAATAATTAGGAAGGCAAATGAAATGTTGGCCATTATTGCAAGGGGGAAGGAGTATAAAAGTAGGGACATCTTGCTACAACTGGACAGGGCATTGGTGAGTCTACACCTACAGTACTCTGTACAATTTTGGTCTCATTACTTAAGAATGGATATACTTTCATTGGAAGCAGTTCAGAGAAGGTTCACTAGGCTTATTCCTGAGATAAGAGGGTTGTCTTACGAGGAAAGGTTGAGTAGGTTGGGCCAATACTCATTGGAGTTTAGAAGAATGAAGTGATCTTACTGATACAATTAAGATTCTAAGAGCTTAACAAGGAAGATGCTGAGGGGGGTCTTTCCCCTTGTGAGGGAATGCGGAGCTAATTTCAGAATAAGGGGTCTCCCATTTATGATGGAGATGAGGAAGAATTTCTTCCCTCAGAGAGTCATTAATCCTTGAAATTCTCTTCTACAGAGAACTGTGGAAGCTGGGTCATTTGAATGTATTCAAGGCTGAGTGAGACAGATATTTGCTCAACAAAGGGAGCCCAGGGTTATTGGGTACAGGCAGTAAAGTGCAGTTGCGACCACAATCAGATTGGTAGAGCAGGCCCGATAGGCCGAATAGCCTACTCCTGCTCCTATTTCTTAAGGTCATGTGAAGTATTACTTTCCCTTACCACAGCATCATAGGCAGGATTCCCACCCCCCACCCCACATCGGGGGGCAAAGTTAAATGGTGGGAGCGCGGAGGCGCGCCTCTGGTCAGCGCCCCCGATTGGGGGCACGGCATCATTTTACGTGGGTGGGCCAATTAAGGCCCGCCCAGCGGAACGTCCGCATGGAAGCGCTGTGTGCTCCCTGTGCGGGCAGGGGGGGTTTCCTTAAATTGAGAGTGCGCTCTTTTACGCATGCGCACAAAAGGGTGCACTCATCTCCCTGAGGCTAAGTGCTGCCTCAGGGAGATCGGCTGTTCTGTGACAAAAATTAAAAATGGTGAAAAAAATTTCCTGACATGTCGCCTCATATAACAATGTCACATGAGTTGGGACATGTCCATAATTTTTACAAAAACTTTAATAAAATTTTTTAAAGCCTACATGAAACCTCATCCCGCCCGTGGACGAGGTTTCATGCTTTTTTTAATTCCCGCCAGGGCTCCTGGCCTGCTCGCCAACCTTAAGGTTGGACGGGCAGGTCCATTAATTAGCTAAATGACTCTGTCAATGGCCTCAATTGAGGCCATTGACAGGTTGGTGGGCATACAGCCGGTTTTGCTGCGACCCTGCCTACCGGAAAATTTAAATGGGGCGCAGTGACATCGGGAGTTCCGCCCGACATCACCGTGCATCATTTTACGTATCGGCGAGTGGGCTCTGCACCCCCCCGCAAGTCGCCGATGGTAAAATCCTGCCCCATGTTTCCTTCATGTAATAATGCTTACATTGCTATTTCCCTTTCATTAAATCCATACCATAATAATTAAAAGTAATATATAACCAACTTTATAAATACAGTAAATTACAATTTTATATTTTGAAAATATATAATAGCAAATTGATGTCTCTAGTGATAAGTCAAGCAAGGGTAGTAATCAATCATTGCTCTCTAAAGCCAGTATTTATGTACATCATATAGCTAATAGATACTCCATATGCATCAATTTCACATATAATTACTGAAGGAAGCTTCTTTTACTCATTGGAGCATGTAATATTCAATTCAATTCAATTTCACTTTATTGTCCATACAGAAATTCATTTCAGGTAACATTGCTATTTAGTTAAAAAAATTACACATCAATGCATAATAACAATAAAAGAAAGAAAATTACCCCATCACAGGGATCTAACTTTAATTAAAAATGTATTAAAATATCCCAATGCATTAAAATAATCAGTCAGTGAATCCTACCCTGAGTCCATACATCAGCCTTCTGTTAAAAGTTCTGATAGAGAAGGGCACCATGAATTCATGAACCAATTTGTCCGACATTTGAGGGATTGCAATCTTTTTACCCTGAACTCAACTAGCAGTGATACTGAAACAATTGTTCATGGCACTCCTTACTTTTATCAAAATTGCTTGAGAGCCGATTTCATCAAGAAAGATCTGCTCATCAAATGCCCTTCTTGTCTGGGTTCAGTAATCTCTGTACCCTGAAAGTGTCTGCTTTCCTATGACATTGAAAAAGGATAGCACTCTCAACTACAGTTTAGATGAGTTTCATGACTGTATGATCTACTTAAAAAGATTTTAATTTTGAGGTGGTATTATCGGGTATATCCCTTGGCCACCACATCTATACACTGTTCAGAGATTGGGGGCAGCCCATACATCATCTGTTTTAATTAAAAATTTTATTTTAATAGCACACAATCAGGGACTTCTCCCAACAGCATCTCATTAATATTCTATTTTCCTACAGCACCAGAACTGTGTCAAGAAAATGGATTTTGTAGCCGAATGATCCAATAACTGAGACATTACAATGTAGTGATGCTAAGACTGCTGGAATATTCAAATGTCAGCCACAGTTATTATTTCATTCATTCACACATGCACTTCATATTCACATTTAAGGACAACTGAAAGCCTCTGTAATCCCATGAGATTGCGCTCCTGAAATTGTATGGATGGTTGAGATCCTTCTGTATGACACAGCTCCTGTGCAACAGTGTAAGAAACTGAAAGATTGCACGTACTATAGCCACAACAGAGTGGCAGCTTGAAATCAAATATGTTATGCTAGTTACTAAATGCGCGCATCTAAACTCACACCAAGTCCCATTCACCCATCATCCATGAGCTTGCTGACCTATATTGCTTCCTGGTCCATCAATAAATCAATTTTAAAATGCTCAGCATCCTGTTCAAATCCCTTCATGATCTTGTCCATCCCTACCTCTGTCATCTCTGGCAGCCCTACAACCCTCCAAAAGCTCTGTTTTGCCAACTCTGGTCTCTTGTGCATTCCTGACTTCCTTTGTTCCACCATCGGTGTCAGTGCCTTCAACTATCTAATCTTTTTTACCTAAAACCTGGAATTCTCTCCTCACCACTCCATCTTTAAGACGCTGCTTAAAAACTTCTTTGGACAATCATTTATTAGACCGTCTTCTATTTTTTTTTGGCTTGGTGCCAATTTTTGCCTGCTTATGCTCCCAAGTGCTTTGAGAAGCTTCACTATGTTGAAGATGCTTAATGTAAATGCAAGTTGTTGTTGTAACTAACCTGTCACCTTACTGCAAATGCTCAAAGGAATTGGTTTATAACTTCTATTATATCAGTGCTAATCATAACACAAATTGCCAGTGTAACCATTAGGTCTGTGGTTTGGTGAATTGTTAATCTCAAGTATCCTCCAAATATGCAATAGCTCCTCTGGTAAAATAACTCATCTCTAATTCCCATCGGGGTTCTCCCAACCTCCAAACATAAACTTAATAGAAACCCCAGATAAATTGTCTAAATGATCATGTAGGTGACTTCTTCAGTACTTCTGCCAATATTCCCCAAAGGTACAAATCAGTAAGATTTTATTGAGTGGCAAAACATACTCAGGAATGGTCTACTCGTGCTTCTATGTTATGCACAACATCGAAAGAATCAGCCTAGTATAAAATGTTTAGATACCTTAAAATGTCACTATTAGATGTAATAGTGTAATGTAGATGTGTTTTAATGCAGTGATTTATCAATAGGGAATTGTCCTGTAAGGCTAGGTTGAGCCTTAAATTGACCACAATTCTTTAAGTTTTCCCATGCATTACAGTACTTTTCCTATTGGAGAAAGCACCATAATGCATTACACACGAAACAAAATGTCTTGTCAGCTTCTGCTGTCATGTTTTGTGCTGT
The DNA here is from genome assembly GCF_017639515.1 of Carcharodon carcharias. Taxonomy (NCBI): domain Eukaryota; kingdom Metazoa; phylum Chordata; class Chondrichthyes; order Lamniformes; family Lamnidae; genus Carcharodon; species Carcharodon carcharias. The sequence goes on along the minus strand of NC_054472.1, from coordinate 26,193,767 downwards.
AATTTACATCAACCAACAGCTTTGGCTGTTAAAAAAAACCTGCTTTTGAAAGTTAAAGAGAAAAATCTCTGAACTTGCTCTCCACCACTGGTTGACAAGCACCCTGCTTTGAAATGGGAATGGGACACCATTCTGTTTCGTCAGTTTCAGGCAATGTAGCTAGAAGCTTTTGGTATGACAGCTGTAGCCATTATGAATACTTGGCTGGGTTTCAAAAGCTAATATGGAGTCAGTTTGGCAGGTAGTCTATTGATCCATTAAGGGCTGAAAATAAGAGGAAGTAGTAACATAATATGCCTTTGATGTGGTTTCTTGTTTGTTTAAAAACCTAATAGAGCCTCAAAGGACTATATTTTTTGCATTGAAGCATTTTTTTTCTCTGCACTATCAATGATAGAGTGTTTGAATTCAATCTTTTATTAGGTTATTAGAGGTTTCTTGTTTTTTTTCAATTGTTTTAAAATAACTCCCATTGCTATTGCATGGCTCTGAGGACTGTACATACATACTAGGTAAGTTGCTGTGGAGGATACATGAGGGCCATGGACATGGCATTTTAAAAAAATCGCAGATGTGGGCATTACTGGCAAAGTCAGCATGTACTGTCGAAACCTATTTGCCCTTGAGGAGGTGGTCATGAGCCACCTTCTTGAACTGCTGCAGGCCATGTGATGTAAGTACACACACAGTGCTGTTAAGAAGCGAGTTCTAGGATTTTGATCCAATGACAGGGAAGGAATGGCGATATAGTTCCAAGTCAGAATCTTGCAAGTAGTGTTCCCATGCATCTGCTGCCTTGTGCTTCTAGGCAGTAGAGATCACAGGTTGGAAGGTGCTGTCGAAGAAGCCTTGATGAGTTAATGCAGTGCATCTTATAGATGGTACACACAGCTGCCACTGTGCATTAGTGGTGGAGGGCATGAATGATTAAAGTGTGGATAGTGTGTCAACCATGCAGGCTGCTTTACCCTGGATGGTGTCAAGCTTCTTGTGTGCTGTTGGAACTGCACTCATCCAAGCAACTGGAGAGTATTCCATCACATTACTGATTTGAGTCTTGTAGATGGTGGACAGGTTTTGTGGAGTCAGAACGTGAGTTATTCTCCACAGAATTCTCAGCCTCTAACCTGCTCTTGTAGCCACAGTGTTTATATGGATGGTCCAGTTCTGATTCTGGCCAATGATGACCCTCAGAATGTTGATAGGCATGGGCAATTTGAGGGAGGTATGGGGTGGTATGGGGGTGGGATGGGGTGAGTGATTGAGGGGGCATGGAGATGGCAGGAGCAATTTAATGTGGCATGGGGAGTGGATGGGGAGGTGAGAGATGAGCTTTAGGGGGCCTTTAAATGGTATTGAGAGTTAGATTGCTGTGTTGGAGAACCGCGGTAGGCCTTCTAACCAGCCCACCTCTGTGCACACCTCCTGGCCTTTTCCTTTTTGTTTGATTTTTGCTTGTGGAAGATAGTTTTGAATAACATGCACCTAGAGTCACAAATTCTTTTGTTTATCTATCAGCCTAGTGCTTTTGGATTCAGACTGTACTCCAATCTTCCTTTCTTATATCCAAACTATACTAAATTACACTTTAGCATCTGCCTTGGATTAGACCACTCACGATCCATTTAAGTCCACTTTCCTCACCACCACTTCTCTTCCGATCCTCTCCTGTCTGTAATTTGTCATGGTGCCTGTCCAATATCCTGTATTGGTCGAGGAGAAATTTCCTCCAGTTGGGATGATCAAACCCATTGCCTTTGATCTGCGCCACAAATCCCATTCCTGAGTCACCAACTCTATCTCTATCCATGGCTACTGTCGGAGGCTGAACCAGACTGGTTGCAACCTTATTGTATTATTTGATCTTGAGCCGAACTTCAAACCCTATATCCTTTCCATCGCCAAGATCAATGATTTGCACCTCCACAGCATTGCTAGTCTCTGCTCCAGCTCAGTTCATCTGCAGATATAACCCCCCCATCCATAACTTTGTGACATCTAGACTCAGCTATTCCAATGTTCTTCTGGCTGGCTTCAACTTGAATCCCCTTGAAGTTGAGGTCATCCAAAACTCTGCTGCCCAAAACATAACTTGCACTAAGTTCACAGATAACCCCTGTACTTGCTGACCTACGTTGGCTCCCAAGCCAGCAATGCCTAAACAGAGAGAGGCCAAAGTGAACATAGGCTGCTTAGAGAATGAGGCTGGGGAAATAATTATGAGGAACCAGGAACTGGCTGAGGAGTTGAATAAATACTTTGCATCAGTCTTCACAGTAGAAGACACTAATAACTTTCCAAAAATACTAAATAATCAAGGGACAAAAGGGAGGGAGGAGGAAATAAATACAATAACTATTACTTGAGAAGAGGTACTAGGGAAACTAATGAGGCTAAAGGTTGATAAGTCCCCTGGATCTGTCTGGTGGATTGCATCCTAGTATATTAAAGGAAGCAGCTGCAGAGATAGTGGATGCACTAGTAGTAATCTTCCAAAAATCCTTAAATTCAGGAAAAGTCCCAGGAGATTGGAAAACTGCCAATGTAATGCTCTTATCCAAAAAGGGAGACAAAAAAACAGGTAACTATAGGTCAGTTCGCTTAACATCCATCATTGGGAAAACGTTAGAGCCTATTATAAAGGTAGTAATAGCAGACCATTTAGAAATGCATAATATACACAAGCAGGGTCAGCATGGCTTCATGAAGGGGAAATCATGCCTGACAAATTTATTAGAATTCTTTGAGGAGGTAACAAACGGATAGATAAAGGGGAACCAGTAGATGTAATATATGTGGATTTCCAAAGGGCGTTTGATAAGGTACCACACATCAGGCTACTTAATAAGAGCCCATGGTGTTGGGGGTAGTATATTAGTATGGATAGAGGATTGGCTAGTTAATAGAAGACAGAGAGTTGGGATAAGGGGGGCATTTTCAGGGTGGCAACTTGTAACTAGTAGAGTGCCACAGGGGTCAGTACTGGGGCCACAATTATTTACAATATATCTTCATGACTTGGATGAGGGGAGTGAATGTACTATCAGCAAGTTTGCAGATGGCATAAAAATAGGTGGGAAGGCAAATGGTGAGGATGACACAAAGGGCAGAATTTTCCATGCCCGCAGGTGGAGGGAGTGATAGGTGGCATGAGCGGACAATATGGCGTGATCAGTTTCACGATGGTGGGAAGGCAGGTTGCGACTGGCCGCTCAGCCTGCCATCATTTCCCGCAATCAATCGTCAGGAACCTCATTGTAATACATCAGCATATCGTTGTCAGGCCAGCCCGCCAGGCTCTTGCGTCCCCACTGGATCATCCATCCATGTCAGTGGGGCCTGAACTTTGGATGAACTGGAGGCGAGTGCACAGCAACGTTCTGCAGAGTTCGCCAGGGTCATCTGTTGCTTTGCAAGCTTCAGGGGCGCCATGGGAGGGGGGGGTGGGGGGGTGTTGGGGTTAAGTGACCCCCCCCCCCCCAATCTCAGAGGTGACTGTTGAGGGTGAGGGAGAGCAGAGGGCAAGTGCAGCCCTGCCTCTGAGGTAACTGGTGGCAGGGTGGGGGCAAGGGCAGCCGTGCCATTGAATATAGTGCACAAGCATTCGGGGTGGGGGTGTCGGGTGGGCAAGGGAAGTGGCCAAGCATTCAGGAAACCTGCAGAAAGTGACCATTCCACTGCAATTGAGACAGCTGAGGCACAGCCACATCGATATGATTGGGGTCGGGCTCCTAGCTTATCTGCCCACTCAAGCAACGCAGAGTCATCAAAGTGCCACCAAGTTCTGCAGAGCTCCCAACCCGCCCCCACCCCCCGGCACAGACTGCAAATTCATGAGCACTTTATTGGACTGCAGAGCAGAAGCACTGCACACGTTGTACAATCTCCTTGCTAAAGCTGGCCATGTAGCATTCACCGCTGGAGGCGCTCACAACCCCTCAGCATCCCGGTTTGGACCAGTCTCTCCCATGGTTCAAGCTAACAGGGCAGCCTTGCAGTGCACTAATCTCTGACCGTCCAAGTGGTGGCCAGCACTCTCTGGGAAGCATTAAGGGGCGGTTACAGGACAGATTCTTAGTACACCCATGCTTACCACGTATCTCTCTCTATCATTCTGCAGGAGGAGTACATCAGAAGCATGGAGCCTGATGGCCTACAGGGTGTAAGGAAGACAGAGGAGAGACTGACTGGGGATCTCGGCTGCGCAGAGGCAGGAGCAGCAACCTCAGGAAGAAGGGGAGGCTAGGGCTCCTGCACAGGCTGCCCAAGAACCACAGTGAGCCATCACAGGCGGACACCTAGCAACACCCAGGGTCTATAGACACTGCCTTTCATTCCTGCAGATGACCAAGAACCAGTGTCGCCGAAGACTGTGCATGCCTAGGGAAGTGGTTGCTCACATCTGCCAGTTACTGCAGCACTTGGCGCCAAGGGGACATGGAGGGCGTCCAGCGCTCAAATTCTATGCCAGTGGCTCCTTCCAGGGCTCCACTGGTGACCTCTGTGGGATTTCTCAAGCCTCCACCCACAAACACATTCATGAGGTCATGGATGCCATCTGTGCAAGGGCACACAACTTTGTTCATTTCGTCCAGGACCAGGACAGCCAGGATGCAAGAATGATTGGATTTGTCCAGATCTCAGGTTTCCCGCACATGCAGGGTGTGATCGGCTGTGCTCACGTTGCACTCAGATCTCTGTTGCAACACATGGACTACATCAACCACAAGGGATTTTGTTCGCTAAATGTACAGCCGGTGTGCGACCACCAGAAACATATCCTGCAGGTCTGTGCACGGTTCCCAAGGAGTGTGCACGACGCCTACAACCTCAGTCGGGCTTGTCCTAAATAGCCAAGTGGTTATGGTACTGGGTTTGTAACCCCAAGATCAAGAGTTCAAATCTCACAATGGCAAACTATGAAACAATGTAACTTCATCTGAAACAGATGGAAACAGGTTTGTACTCGAAAGAGCTACAACCTCAGTCGGTCACAGATCCCTGGAGTCTTCCGCCGTCCACAGAAGCTGCAGGGATGGTTCCTCGGGGGCAAGGGCTACCCACAGAGACCTTGGCTGATGACAACTGTTCGGCAGTCTGAGGCTGCAGCAGAGCAACGGTATAATGAGGCTCATGCTCGCAGCTTGGTGCAGCAGACCATCGAGATACTGAAAATGAGATTCCAGTGCCTGGCCAGGTCTGGTGGAGCCCTGCAGTCCGCAGAGGGTGTCATGCATTGTCGTCATCTACTGTGCCCTTTACAACCCGGCACTGCAACAGGGAGACGAGCTGCCTGAGGAACAGTTGGAAGAGCCAGTCCGTCCTTAAAGGTGCTGAGAGCACACCGTGATTATGAGAGAACTCTGTGGTGCCTGCCCACGACATTCTGGCAGCAATGACCAGCACTGCCGAGGTGCAGGCATCAGTAATGTTTCCAGGGAGCGTGTGGCCGGACCATCACTGTGGTCTGAATGCTGCACAGAGCACAGGGAAGAGGCCCTGGACTGAGACACCTGCCTTTATCTTGTGCAGAAAGGTTTCATATCTGAGTGACAAAAATACTGCTCATCAGAACAAGGAGCCATAGGCAAGGAGGCATTCGTGGGAGTTTATTGACAATAGTGAACACTATGTACAAGCAATTAACACCCGTGCCCAGGCTGTCCAGAGACTTGGAGATCCCCAGCCTGCTTTCAGGGTCCAGCTGTGTGGCAGTGGCGCCATCCTCAGCCTGTGGAGCTAGGGCTACTGAAGTCACAAGAAGAGGGGGGTTGGATGAGCTGGACACTCTCGGTGTCACCTGGATGAATTGGCCAGGAGTGTGCACCTGCAGATCCACCTTCCTATGGGTGCCCAGGGGCCCCAGGCTGACTCCTTGAGCAGCAGGGGTAGCTGGAGTGAGATCAAGCTGCAGGCACCCCTCTCACGTACACACTGTTGGAGACCAACTATGGCATCAGCAATGGAGTTGGAGCCCACACATCAGTGCAGGAGCGAAGTCCTGGACCAAGGTCTCCATGGCAGCTGCCATCCTACCGTGTTAATCTCGGTGCATTGATATGGCGGCATTATCACCTCAGACTGAAGGCAGCCGGACTCATCCATCATGCCTTGCAATCTGAGGAGTGCAATGGACATCCTTTCCTGATGTTCCTGAGTTTGCTTTTGCAGCAACTGTGACATGACCGAGTCCAGGGGGTCGTCATCTGGCTTGGACTCAGCAAATGTCTGGCCTCCAGCAGTCCTCCAAGTGCCAGGCACCTGGGAAGTCCCTGCCGCCAGCTGCAATGGATCAGATAGTGCAAAGTGCTCACCAGATTGTGATCCTGGGATTACTCTAAAGCTAGGACCCACCAAACTGGTGGATGATGTGGGTGAGCGCTGTGATGGGACTTCAGGGAGGGTGCCTCCAGATTTCTCTTCAGAGGTTTCTTCGGGGCTTGATTGGAGGCCCTGGGTCATGGACTCTGTCGGCTGTTTTCCAGATGTGCCTGCGAAAGCAAGGGGAGATAATTAGTGCATGGCAGTGGCCTGTGAAACAGGACACATCACTCACAGCATGGTTGTCTGATGGATATTGCACTGCTGAACTCTCACTTGGTAGAGCAGCGCCAACCTCAGCCGCAGCACAGGAACGGTCCAGATCTTCACCGGCCAGATTTTCTGTTTTCAAAGTCCATGTGGACCTTGATTTTGGGCATTCTGCCAACGGTCTGTGACCTCTCCCTTGTTGTGTGCCAGCTTGTCCTGCATGGATAGAGATGGAGAAAGTGTAAGCAGGATGCCTACCAGGCCAGATGACAAGCATACCTGGCCTGTGTGGGTGTTGGGTGGTCCCATAGATGGAATAAGGATAACGATGGTGTGTGTGAGAGAGTGAATGTTGATGTCGCTTGAACTGGCAGTGGGTGAGGGCCTTGTGGATGTGCGATGGGTTTGTGAGTGTGTGAGTTGAGAGTGATGAAAAGAGTGACTTACCCTGGCAGAACGGAGGAGATCATTCATCTTCTTGCAGCACTGGGCACCTCTTCTGAAGGGCATGGCCTCTGACCACCGCTGCCACCATCTCCCAAGCTGGAATGGTCATATTACTGCCCATCCGGTGGCCAGATCGGGGAACAGGGCATCTTGGTGGGCCTTCATGGCATCCAAAAGTCACTTGAGAGGTCTGTCATTAAACCAGGGGGCTGCAGTCTTCTTCAGTTTCAGGTCCATGTCTTCTGTGCAGCAGTGGTGGTCTGGAAGCACGGAGATGTGTGCTTGCGTCTGGAATTTAAAGATGGCGCTCAGTGTGATCCAGTGGTGGGGTGATGGCGGGCAGACAAATGAGAGTCCGCCCACCATGGAAACGACGTGCTTCCCGGAAGTGCATAAATAATGGTGGGTTCGGGACGATACAACATGAAAACCTGCCATTGTGGCTGGCAACTAAAACGTCGATTTACCCGCTCCCTACCACACTTAGTGCAAATTTGGGAAAATTCCACCCAAAGAGCCTACAGTGGGTTATAGACAGGTTAAGTGAGTGGGCAAAAACTTAGCAGATGGAATACAATGTGGGAAAATGTGAGGTTATGCACTTTGGCAGTAAGAATAGAGGAGCTGAATATTATTTAAATGGGGAAAGACTGCAGAAAGCTGCAGCACGGAGGGATTTGGGGGTCCTCGTGCATGAATGCCAAAAAGTTAGCATACAAGTTCAGCAGGTAATAGGGAAGGCAAATGGAATGTTGGCCTTTATTTCAAAGGGAATGGAGTATAAAAATAGGGAAGTCTTGCTAAAACTATACAAGGCACTAGTTAGACCACACCTAGAATACTGTGAACAGTTTTGGTCCCCTTATCTAAGGAAAGATATACTGGCATCAGAGGCAGTCCAAGGAAGGTTCACGAGGTTGATCCCGGGGATGGAGGAATTTTCTTATGAGGAGCGGTTGAGTACAGGTTGGGCCTGTACTCATTGGAGTTTAGAAGAATGAGAGGTGACCTTATTGAAACACATAAGATTCTAAGGGGGCTTGACAGGGTAGATGCTGAAAGGTTGTATCCCCTTGTGGGAGAGTCTAGGACCAGAGGGCATAATCTCAGAGTAAGGTGTAGCCCATTTAAGACAGGGATGAGGAGGAATTTCTTCTCTCAGAGGAGTGAATCTGTAGAATTTTTTACCGCAGAGGGTTGTAGAGGCTGGGTTGTTAAGCATATTCAAGGCTGAGATAGACAGATTTTTAAGCAGTAAGGCAATCAAAGGTTAATTTCTTTTCTTTTTAAAAACAAATCCTCAGTGTATGGGACATGGAAATGTTCAAAGGCAAAATTGCAAAAGAAAAGGCAGGCAAGTGGAGTTGAGGATTATCAGGTCAGCCATGATCCCATTGAATAGCGAGCACTCGAAGGGCCGAATGGCTTACCTCATGCACCTACATCTTATGATCTTATTAAAATTCTCATCCTTGTTTACAAATTTCTCTGTGGCTTACTTCCTTACCTCGGTAAACTCATCCAGTCCTACACTCTGCAATCTCTTTGTTCCTCAAATTCTGGCCTCTTGCTCATTACCAATTTTAATTGTTCCACCATGGAGAGGTGTGGGGCTGCAGGAGGTGACAGAGGTAGGACCGGGCAAGCTCATGAAAGGATTTGAACATGACACTGAGCATCTAAAAATTGATTTACCACTTGTGACCCTCCCTTCAACTGTTTAGACCTTTCTCCCTTCCAAATACAAGTCAGCTTACATTTAACACTGGGGCCTCAACTCATATTCCTCAGGGAGAAACACTTGTTCCTTCATGCTGATTTGAAAATGTACCATTTAGCACAAACTTCTGCCTCTGAATTTCCCAACTAGTTTTCTATCCTGTGCCTTAGGCTATCTACGATTCGGTGACTTCTGTTTCAGCTAGCAATCCTTTTTGAATGCCATTATGGAATTCCTTCTGAAAGTCAGTGCATGCAATATCCATTGACTCTTTAACACCAAGTGACTCTAACAAAGAACACCATCAGATTAGTTAGAAATGATCTAGCTTTCACACAACCATGCTGGCTAACCAGCTAAACAGCTCGCATTTTTCCAATTGCTCAATTATCCGGTTCTGAATAACGAACGCCGGTAATTTTGCCACAATTAATGATAAACCAAATATTCCTGGGCTGGGGCTGCAGGTCTTGCGTCAGCGCAAGCTGAATATTCGGATCTGGACTCCGATTGGACTTCCTCCAAGATTTGCTGGAAGTAGAGGGAAAGCCCACCCCACCTATGCAAATAACCCAGAGTCCAGGATTTTGGATGGAGTCGGATCACAGCAGACTAGTGGATAAAATACTGGCATCTTTGCACTGACAAAGCAGGGCCCTAGGAGTTCACTGCATTTATCCATTTTCCTCTGTTTGAATAGAGTTGTGTGTCATTTTTTACCCTCCAATAATCTAGCACTTGTTCGTAATGTTAAACCCCCAAAATTGAAAGATTCTACTCTCATTCATGTTAGTGGCCAGAAAAGTAAGAGCACAAAAAATTACATTATCACATTTCTGTTTGTGGGAGTTTGCTGTGTGGAAGCTACAATTTCATTGTTACAACAGTGATTACACGTCAAAAGTACATCATTGGCTTTAAAGTGCTTTGAGACATCCTGAGGTCATGAAAGATGCTATATAAATGCCTTTCTTTCAAATTTAGGGGATTGATTCTCTGATCTGTGCTCCTTTTGAGCAACATAACATGTTGGAAGTGAATTTTCACCATTTTGGAGCTTACACCTAATGCATCTCCAATCATTTTTAGAACCCTTGGGTAGAAATTATCTGGAATCTTAGCTTCAATCTCCTTAGCTTATCCAGTACAATTTTGCTGTTTATACTCAATACGTGGATTTTAAAAATTTGCAATTCTCTGGTTGGAGTTCCATGCATCAGAATGGTTAACAGCAATCAAGATGAATACCCCAGTAGGCCCCGCAGGATTTGCATTTTATCTCTTGTATCTGAAGGGCTCATTAGTCTTCACACCTGAATTTTAGATTTGTGTTTCCTGTGCTAAGGGTGCAAATTTGTCAAGTCTATTCATAATATGAGTTTCTCCCCTTCGCTAATCTCAACACTTTCCTTTCATAGCCTCCTTTTCCATAGTAAAGAGGAAAATATTGATTGCTGTTTCACCATGTACAGTCATATCCAGACCTGTTATCTAATGGACCCAGCCCCTGCTTTACCACTCTTTTTTTAATGTAGTTATTCCAAACCTCCGAATAATATTTTGTTTTCATGCTCCACATTGCCCTTATTATTACGTTGGTTCTTTATTATTTTTCTATATTATTCTATTTTTATATATATATATATATATATATATATATTTGGTTCTATATTATCCTTTATAAGCCATCTGGTCCTCATCCTATTCCGTTTCCTTGACCTAACGTGTTTGTTTAATGTGGGTCCTAACTACTCTCTTAGACCATACTCTTGACACTTCAGAATTATCTCATCCCGTTTGAAGATTTTATTGTCATCATGTTGCAAAAGAATGGTTTGGAGAAAAAATAAGTTATTTTGAACGTTTGGAGGGTTTTATGGCTGGTAGAGATTACAAAGATAGACAGGATCAATTGAAACAATTTAATTAGCTAAAAAGGGCACTGAGACTATAGATGACTAAAATGCAGCAAGGAAGATCCAGGCAATCAGTCAGGTTCAGCAAAATTTGCTCAGTCAATGACATCTTCAAGCAGAAAGGTGCAAGGACCTGCTTTGACCTGACTCAGAATTAGCAGACAGGAGAGGAGTCATCTTGTTGAAGCAAGAGACTCCACTGAAAAGGGGAAGCATACTGGATTCACTATTTTGTATGATGTAAAGGTAAGTTGTTCTGATTGAAATAAACTCTGTTGCTTGTACTTAACTCACACCAAGTCCTACCTACATACAGACATCCGAACAAGGAGCAGGAGTAGGCATCCGTCCCCTCGAGCTTACTCTGCTAATCAATAAGATCATGATAGTAACCTCAAATCTGCATCCCAGCTACCCCCGATAACCTAACACCCCCTTACTTACCAAGAATTTACCCACCTCTGCCTTAAAAATATTCAAAGACTCTGCTTCCACTGACTTTTCAGGAAGAGAGTTCCAAAGACTCATGACCCTCTGAGAGATTTTTTTTTTGTCTCATCTCTGTTTTAAATGGGCTTTGATTCCCCCAATGCCTCAGGCTCAAACATCTCATTCTAATTAAGTTGTTTCACTTGGTTCCGTCTTTCTTAATAATCTCTACCAGCCATACAACCCTCCAAACACTTTGCATTCCTCCAACTCTGATCTCTTGTATCTTCTCCACATCTTTCATTTCACCATTGACAACCATGCCCTTTCGGCCTCACCCTCTGGAATCTCTTCCCCAAAACTTGTCTGTCTTGCAATTCCCTATCCTCCCTTTCAACTTCAAAGTCATCTCTTGGACTGAGTTTTTCCTCACTGCTCCAAATTTCTCCTTGGGTTTGGTGGTCATCTTTCCCTGATTGCCCTTCTATAACATACCATGGGATATTTTTCACTGTTAAAACTACTCATTCAGTACCAGCTGTTGCTATTTCACTGTATCTGTAACAATAATGACTATTAGTAAATATATGCATTTATAGTGGGAAACAATGCATGGGTTCAATCTAAATTCTAATATCTATTTGTCGCTATACAATTGCCTGAATGATGTGCTTCACATTAGCAGCAGTATGCCCAAACCAGGGTAGAGCTATCAGGAGTGCTGATTTGAAATTATGTAAGGATATTGTCAATATAAACTAGTGTCAGATTGAGTCAATGAAAACCCTGGCCATCAGACGATTTGCTACCCGTCCTCGCTTTCCAATCACAGCTTCCCACCATCCATAAAAATCACAATTAAAAATATTTGCTCATTTATTCAGCACAGACATTTTAATTTCAAAGCTCAATCATTTGCCTACAGGTATAAAAATATCTGGGTTATGAACTGTGTACTGGTGGAAGTTAATGACACCTTACTATGGCTGGGCAAAAAAACTGAACCTGAAATTAACACACACCTGTGCAACACACATTTGGAATGTTGAAGTATTTCAAAATGAGCGCATACAAATATCAAATCATTGGGCAGAATCTTCCAGGCCTAAGCATGAGCAGACACTATGACAAGAAGGCCAAGAATTGGTTTCACAGCGTCATGAAACCAGTTTGTGATCATCCACTCTGTCCATCAATGGAAGGCCCCATTTCCCGCCCTTGGATGTTGAGATCCTCATTGTAATACATCTGCATTATCATTGTAAGCCCAGCTCACCGGAATCATCCCCCCACGCTGGATCGTCTGAGCATGTTGGCATGTTTGCACGCTGACGTCTTTCATAACAGCATACATAAGGCTTGCATTTCGTGGGCTGGACTTCAAGGGAAACTCGGAGGTGAGTGCACAGTAACGTTGCGCAGTCCTTTCGAGGGTCGCCTGTTGGCCTTCAAGGTTGAGACGCCGCACATTCAGGTGACAGCACAGGCAAGTCGCTTTTTCCTGGCAGGCTCACAGTGCGGTGCCAGGGCAAGGGGTGCACTGCGGTTGATGGTAGTGCACAAGCACATGCAGGGTGGGGGGAGGAAAGTGGTCATGCAGTAGGGAAACCTTGTATAAAGTGACCATTCCTCTGCAGCTGAGACAGTTCAGACGCAGCCACATTGGTATGCATGGAGTCGGGCATCTAGCTTATCTGCTCACTCAAGCAACACAGAGCCATCAAATTGCCACAAAGTGCTCCAGAGCTTTTCACCCCTTCAGCACAGACTGCAAACTAATGAGCGTATTAGTGGACTGCAGAACTGTTGTGAATCTCATTCTAATACATCTGCCTATCATTATAAGCCCAGCTCGCCGGAATTGGACGACTGGGCATGTTGTACAATTTCTTTGTTAAAGTTGGCCATGGAACAGTCACTGGTGGAGGCACTCACAGCCCCTTGTAATGTCATCATCCCAGTTCGGACCAATCTACCTTGCAGCGTAGGTTAGGAGGATGCCTGCACCTGAGCTGAGAGCACAGCATGCAGTGGGCAAAGCTGCCGCCAATCAGTTAGATGGAGTGGGGTCTCGGGCAGCCATGCAGTGCACTAATCTCTGGCCATCCAAATGGTAGGCAGCACTCTCTGGGATGCATTAAGGGACCTTCAGACTTAACCAAAAGAGGTTCTTAGAACACCAAAGCTAACCCATGCATCTCTCTCTCTCTCTCTCTCTCTTTCATCCTGCAGGAGGAGTACATTAGGAGCATGGAGAAGGTGACCTAGCTGTATGCCTCATGGTGTACAGAGAGCGGAGACGAAGGAGAAGAGAGTGACGGAGGTGCCCAGCTGGGCAGAGGGGGGAGCAGCACTTTCAGGAAGAAGGGGCAACTGGGGATCCCACACACGCCGCTGAAGATCCACAGTGAAGCGTTGCTGCTTGGCACCTAGCTAGGCCTAGGATCTATTGACGGGTCTTGTCATTCCTGCAGATAACCGAGAACCAGTATTGCTGAAAACTGCGCATGTGTAGGGAAACGGTCATTCACATCTGCCAGCTGCTGCAGGATTTGGTGCCACATGGACATGGAGGGCATCAACTGCCTGTGGCTGTGAAAGAGACAGTGGCGCTCAATTTTTATGCCAATGGCTCCTTTCAGGGCTCCACAGGTGACCTCTGTGGGCTATCACAAGCCTCCACCCACAAATGCAACCATGACGTGACGGGTGCCATCTTTGCGAAGACACACAACTTTGTACGCAATTTGCCTGGGACCAGGGATTCCAGGATGCAAGAGCACTGGGATTTCCCCAGATCTCAGGTTTCCCACAGGTGCAGGGTGCCATCAGCTGCACTCCCGTGGCGCTCAGATCTCCATCACAACACACGGTCAACTACGTCAACTGCAAGGGCTTCCATTCACTGAATGTGCAGCTGGTGTGTGACCATCACAAATGCATCCCACAGGTCCGCACACGGTCCCCAGGGAGGGTCCATGACTCCTGCATTCTCAGTCAGTCACAGATCCCTGATATCCTCCAGGGTCCACAGAAGCTACAGGAATGGCTCCTTGGGGACAAGGGCTACCCACAGAGGACATGGAAGGTCCCAGACTGCAGCATAGCGATGGTATAACGAGGCTCATGTTGCAACTCACACCTTCGTGGAGCAAACCATCGAGATGCTGAAAATGAGGTTCCGTTGCCTGAACCGGTCTGGTGGAGCCCTGCAATATAGTTCACCTAGGGTGTCACACATTGTCGTTGCCTGTTACGCCCTTTACAATCTGGCGCTGCATCATGGAGTGGAACTGGCTGTGCAGGAGCTGGACGTCTCCTCCAATGAGGACAATGTCAATGGGGATGAGGGTGAGGAGGTCCTCAAAGGCAGGAGGATGATGATAACATGCAGTGAGGACACTCCATAGATCTTCACGTAGCCTCTATGAATGTGTGACTCCTGTCTGGCTGAGGGCAGCTTGCTTGCGCTCTGTGATCAGGGTCATATCATGGAGACGTAACCGTGAAACTTTAAATGCACCTGATCTTTTGTCAGCTTTCAATACCTGAGCCCTTCAGGAGCACAGCGTCACTGGTCACAAATGCTGACACGATTGAGGCCAGCCCCACCCTAAAGGTATGGAGAACACACAGAGAGAATGACAAAACTCTATGACACCTGTCCAAGACATTCTGGCAGCAATGACAAGCACTGTCGAGGTGCAGGCATCAGTAATGTGTCCACTAACGTGTGAAGCGGACCATCACTTTGGTCTGAAGGCTGCATAAAGCACAGGGAAGAAGCCCTGGACTGAGATACCTGTTTTTATCTTGTGCAGAAAGGTTTCACATCTGAGCGACATGAACACTGCTCATCAGAACAAGGAGCCATAGGCAGGGAGACATATAATAACAATGACAAGTCTTAAAATACTCATGAAAGAAAACACCCATTCAAAAATCAGCTTTGAATAACAACTGCAGCTCTGACAACCTTCTAAAAGCATTAAACAGACACTGTCATTCATAGTTTCAATAAGAGAAACTTTATCCCACTTCATATCACATAATCTTGTCCAAATAAACACAGACATTGAAAAGCAGATTGAAGAAAAAATAACTTATTATAACCTCATAACAATGTCAATCAATCAAAAATAACCTTCCACTTGAACCTGTGTAAACTGTGTAAATCTGCTTATTTTATTAGAAGGTCTTGGAGCTCAGTCGAGCATTCATAATTACACCAACTGGAGAAACAGATGTCTGGACATCTGTTTCTGTTGATGCAGAACTGATACATCAATTTAAAATGATTGGCAAAAGAACATTAGGCAACATGAGGAAGAAAGTTTTTAAGCAGTTTGTGGCAAGTAGCTGGAATGCACTGCCTGGGAGTTTGGTGGAGCCAGATTCAATCATATCCTTCAAAATGGGATTTGATAAGCACCTGAAGAGAAAAGCAATGTGCAGGGCTTTGGGGAAAGGTAGGGGAATTGGTCTAACTGAGTTGCTCTTACAGAGAACCGCCATTGACAAGTCAGGCCAAATGGCCTCCTTTTTTACTGTATCTATTCTATGATAAAAATACCCATCAGAAATCTCAATAATTAACCATTTAAAACTCACTTTCATCCTGTACAATGTCAGCTGAATCTCTCAATTGGACTATTGCATTCTGCACACTCACAAAAATCCACCATTCTCTGTATAAAAACCATGTTAAATAATCACACACTCTACATAGGTAACAAATCCAAGGCATTAAAACCATATTGCAAAACAGAAACATTTTAAGAGTTTCTTTCAAGGACACTTTTTTGAAGTGCTGAAATAGTGTAATCGTAAAAGCTTTGGGTGTAATCGGGAAATTCCACTCAATATGGTCATAAAATTGTGCTGGTTAGGTTACAGTTCAGGCCTCTGTAAAATTCATTTGCATAATCCCAAATGTGAAATCTTCCAGGAACCAGTGCAACTCAGCAGCAAAATAGAACATAATCAGTTTATTCTCCCTTTCATTAAGAAGATTCCTGGATGTGTTTAAGAGTTAGTACTTGGTGCAGTTTTATTAATACAGCTAAAAATGTTATCAGCAAAAATAAGCATTTTAATAAGGATGTCCAGTCATTTATCTGAGTTACCTCATTTAAAATCACTGAAATAACTTTTTTAAAAAACTATACTGCACCATTTAATAGTATTATTGATGCACTTTGGTCAGTTTCTAAGAAAGTGAAATCTTTTTACACAAAGAAACATTTAAAACATGCCTACTCCTGCCTGTGTACCAAAGAAAATGACCACAATTTGAAGAGCCTTCCCCAATGAGTGGTATCTTGTAATTTTGACCTGAAGGTGAGGCTAGTTTTGTAGGCGGGGTCTGATCTGGGCATAATCAATCCTGAATCCATGTAAAAGATGGTGAAGGGCATGAATGGGAGTGGTTTTGAGCAGAACACACTTTGTTTAACCCCAAAGCACCCACCCACCCCCCCCCCCCACCCTGCCTCCATCTTCTTTTGTGCTGGTTTAGCCGGTTCCAGCAACATTCGGCCACATCTGTCCAGAATTGCTTATGTTCTGATGATTCTGACCCTGCAGTACCAGATTTCACTTTGTTTCAGGCATTAAGCCCCAAATGCACTGCAAGTGAATAATTAAAGTCTCTGTGGGACTAGATTTTCTTTTTCCATCATTTTGGTTGGAAGTATAATTTCACTCTGCGACTGACACCAGTTATTTCACTGAGAGTAGGTCAGGAGGCAAAAAAAACATTGCTTCATTGTATCGTCCTATGGTGCAGCCTCCAGAACACACAACACTAATGGAAGAGCTTGCAGAGAACAGCTCTTTCTAAAGTCTGCAATTAACAAGATGGTCCCATTCTCCATGCACCCCGCAAGAATTATTATTTGACAGCTACATTAGTACATTCAACTCATAATTATGATAAATAGACACCTTTAAATAACTGTAAATAAATGTTATGCATCAGCTGTGTTTTAATAAAATCATCTCTCATCAGATCAATGAGCTTGAATTAACTTTTGGCAACGTAAGCATTTTTATAAACGGAATGCTGCATTGTAATTGGCAGCTTATGACATTAATAGAATCAAAACAAGTTATGACTAACTAAACGATAAAGCAGCCATCAGTTCATTTCTTGGTGCTGAAGTAAATTAACTTTAGATTTTTTTTTAAAAAGTTGTTAAGCAGACAACATGATGTTTCAAGTTGAAAACACACCTGCTGCCCTACTAATTTGAAGAGCTTTGTTCTAATGCAGACTCTGGAATTCCTTTTGTTGGGAAAAGCATTTAAGCCATTCATTTGGGATTTTCACTGATCTTCTGCTGAAGATGGGAGATGGGAGAACCCACAAAGAAATTCTCATCCATTATATAGTGTTTGCATGATATTTATATTCAGTAAAGGCATATAAACTTGTATATATGGATATATCATGAGAAACATATATATACTATCCGTTGCAAATTTCACTTCATTATTTAAGAGAGGGAGAAGTCAGGTAAGTACAGATCTGCAGCTTTAACATCAGTTGTGGGGAAGTTACCATAATCAGAAACAGAGTACCTTGGTCAGACTTCACCTGGAGTATAGCATTCAGTTTTAATTACCAGATGTCAGTAAAACTATATTGGCCTTGGAGTGGGTGCAACATAGATTTACCAGAATAATACCTGGGTTTAAAGGGTTAAATCATATGGACAAATTGCATGCACTTGATTGTATGCTTATTTCGAAGGTTATGGAGTATTCTAATGAAGGTCTTTAAAATGATTAAGAGATCCAATAACATAACTACGCAGAGTATCCAGGACAAAGGGGTATATTTGTAAAAGTACAGCTTAGGCCATTTGGGAGTGAAATCAGGAATCTCCTTTTCACAAACAGAATAGTGAAACTTTAGAACTGTCCCCCCAAAGACTTTGGATGTAGGTCAATTGAAATGTTCAAGACTGCGATGAATAGAATTTTGTTAGGTTAAGGTATTGAGGAATATGGAGCAAAGGCAGGTATATGGAGTTGAGATACAAGCCATTATCGAACTGTATGGCGGAGCAGGCTTAATGGGTTAAATGGCTGACTTCTACTCCCATACTCCTATATTCCAAAAATAAATTGTACAATCGAATCTTGCTTAGATCGCACTTGGATTGTACATAGCTCTGTTATTCATATTATATTTAAAAAATAAAGGCACTGGGGGACTTGCAACAAGAATTTACAAGGCTGATACCTAAACGGAAAGGAAAGGCTAAACAGGCCGAGACTGTCTTCTCTGGAGAAGTGAGGGCCAAGTGGTGACCTATTCAAGGTTTTTAAACTATGGATTGACAGGGTGGATGTATGGAAGATGTTTCCACCTGTGTGAGAGACCAAAACAATGATATAAGATAGTCACCAATAAATCTAATAGGCAATACAGAAGGAAGTCATTTACCCAGAAAGTGGTTAGGGAATGCGCTACCACAAGGAGTATTTGAGATCAAATTGTGTTGATGCATTTAAGGAGGAGTTAGATTAGCATATGTGAGAGAAAAGAAATAAAATAATACGTCGATAGGGTTATATGAAGAGGAATGGAAGAAGGCTTGTGTGGAACACAAATGTCAGCAGTGGGTTACCTGGAGGAGCCCAGCAAGTATTTGCAGCTCACTGACCTGATGTTAATAAAATTCTTAAGGTCTACTTGTTCTGTGCCAGTTTGAATTTCTTAGTTGTGATGGTCTCATAAACAATGAATGACTATGATGATTACTGCAAGATTGAGCAGTAACTAACTTATGCAGGAGTCACAATAGGTTCCCCTTACCCCACATTGGAAAGCAGAATAAGAGATGTAAGATAAAAACAAAAAACTGCGGATGCTGGAAGAGCTTAACTTACATTACCTGACTGTAATTTTAGTTTTTGGTACAATGTTAAGACATTTAAAAGCACTAAAACAGATGTAGAGCTGAACAATGCCCTTTTGTAAAGCAATAACTAATCATTTTTTGCATGCATTCTCTGAGTCCAGGAGTGTTTCTTTGGAAAGTGAACAAATTATATCATCTTAGTATTTTGAAAGTTTAGAACTGAAAACAATACGGTGCCCTATATGAGTCAATTTCAAGCACTCATTTCCATATTTATCTTTGTGATGTTTCTAAGTTGAAAGGTGGACAGTCAGCTCTCCACAAGACATTTCCACAGTTAGTTTGAGGACTGAGCATTTGATGAAAATTGGAAGGTGTTTAAACCTCCTCCAATTGGCCCAAGGTTGTTTTTCTCCTGTACTTTGCAGCATGCAAGCTGGTTCTCCATCTTCAAACAATTAGATTCTACTTGCACTTCCTGCCACCCACTTTGATCTAAGCTTGTTGACAGACAGAAAATTCCAACAAAATAGAGCTTCAATGCTAGCTTACACAATTAAGCAGATGGCGGGAAACAAAATAAAAATGAAACTTCCACTTTACTAGCTAATTATATAGGTTTTGATAACCCTCTGTATGTTTTATGTAAACAAAAGAATACAACTATCACAATGATCTGAAAGCCATAGTCACTTTTATTGTGCCTAAAGTGATGTATGTCTTATTGGAGAGTGGAATATTTTTCAAGCATAAGCATTAGGATTCCCCAGGTTGAACACAGTGGGAGTCATTTAGCGGATGGTGTGAAACAGGTGACAGTGAGTTGTCAGCTCATTTGACATTCTTCCCAACGTAATTTTTAACTTTATGAGCTCAATATAAATAAATATCAGGAGAGATGTTAAACAGGATCCCAATTCACTATCACTTTCACATAATTGCACCAAGTCAACACAACCTACCAGCATACTTTGGGGGTTGAGTAAAGCTTCTTCTGCTCTGCCCCAACAACATGCTTTGATCATAGAGCACATCCGCCCAAACAGATTCACTGTTAAATGTTCATAGGCCATCTTAATTGTTGCTCTGAATAAGATTGTGAATTTAATTTTAATCAATATTAAGCTGATGGAATGTTAAGACTGTGAACTTGTATTCACTGGGAATTGGACTGAGATTGTTCACATCAGTTCCTCTTCCTCCACTTTGATGTTTGTTTTCTTGCCTTTTCAAAAATGGCCTCCTCCCACATCCTCGCCCATTCACTCGTCACTTTGACCCGGAAGTGACCACGAGGAGTTGTTTAAGCTGAACACAGTTTGGTGTTTGTTCTGTAATTTTTTTTCTCCTCCCTCATTGGCACGGACCTATCAGCAGAGCCTCCCTCATTGGCATGGACCTATCAGCAGAGCTTCCCTCATTGGCATGGACCTATCAGCAGAGCTTCCCTCATTGGCATGGACCTATCAGCACAGCCTCAGACTAAAATCAATAATCCATGGTGAGGGAGGCTGGAGTGGGAGCTCCAACACTGCGTTGCACAGGAACTAATTACTTGTGTGTAACATACATCAGGTTGGTAAGTATTTTCTGTCATTTAGAACATTTATATGGTCTACAGCACAAAGGTTTCCCAATTTATTTTCATTCAAATTTTATAAAAACTCCAATACAAGCATAATCTATTCTAACAAATGTTCATCTGCATCAGTGGTTAAGCCTTATTGTAATCCCAGCCTGCAGGCTTGTCAGAACAGCAGTTATTTCATGGTATGTTGCCTGCCGACTAACCAGAACCTTCTGATATGCAATATCCTCACTTTCATGTTCCCTTGTACATTTCACTGTGACCTTTTCTGAAAGTATATTGACGGCTTTCACCACACTTGCTATTTCACCAGTATTGGGAGGGGTAGGGTGGTGTTGCACAATTATATTGGTATTGTATGCTCATGGTAACTTGTCCTGAAATGTTACATTATTGCATGAAACACCTTTGAAACTCTAGGATGAAAAGTGCATTAGCCAATGGCAAGATCGATTGCTGCTGTTTGCAGGCTACTAATTGAAATGCATCAATTTCAAAGACAATTATAATAGAAGGGTGGAGACAGGATAATGTTTTGTACGTAAACAGATAACATCAATTGCAATGCCCAGAGCCCTATGGCCTAGAAATTTGTTCACAGTGTGCCCATTTCACAGGTGTTAAAGAGGCAGATAGGGTCCAGTTTGGGGAGCAGTGCAGCACGTTGGATGGGCTGTTAGGCATCTGCAAGCATTAAAAAGGCTTCATTGTAAGATCAAAATAATGGTCCTATTTTGATGTGGACCCTTTTGGAACATTTTTCTGCCTGAGCACCTGACTTGACATGTAGCAAACCCATCCAACACATCATGGCACTGACAATCAGCAAGGGCCCTGGTAGAATGCTATTTAAAAGGCTCATCCACTTAAATAGGTTAGTTGTTAGTTTGTCCTCTTTGGCTGCTAGTTAATTTTTTTTTTTTGCCTATTTTCCCTGTTGCACAAGTAATACTGACTTATCTTTGTACTGTTGGTGTACAAATCTTTTAGATTTGATGTCCTCCATCTTAGAGTTTAAAGGAAGTGGCTGCAGAGGTAGTGGATGCATTGGTTGTAATCTTCTAAAAATTCCCTGGGTTCTGGAAAAGTTCCAACGGGAAGGAAAACCACAAATGTAACACCTGTTTTCAAGAAATGAGGGAGAAAACAAGCAGGAAGCTATAGGTCAATTAGAAAATGTCATTGAGAAAATGCTAGAATTCATTACTAAGGAGAAATCAGCAGGACGTTTAAAAAATCAGAATACTATCAGGCAGAGTCACTTTGTGAAAGGAAAATCATGTCTGACGAATGTATTAGAGTTCTTTGAGGATGTAACAACCATGATGGATAAAGGGGCACCAGTGGATGTACTGTATTTGGATTTCCAAATGGCATTCAATAAGATGCCACATTTTTTTATTCTTTCATGGGATGTGGGCATCACTGGATAGGCCAGCATTTGTTGCCCATATGTTGTTGTGTTTGAGAAATTGAAGTGATGAGCCAGCTTCTGGAACTGCTGAGGTCCATCTGGTGCGGTTACTTCCACAGTACTGTTAGGAAGGGAGTTCCAGGATTTAGATCCAGTGACAATGAAGGAATGGTCATATAGTTCCAAATCAGGATGGTGTGTGGCTTACAGGGGAACTTGCTGGTGGTGGTGTTCCCACGCATCTGCTGCCCTTGTCCTTCAAGGTGGTAGAGGTTGCAGGTTTGGAAGCTGCTGTATAAGGACACTTAATGAGTTGCTGCAGTGCATCTTGTAGATGGTACACACTGCTGCCACTGTGGGTCAGTGGTGGAGGAAGTGAGTGTTTAAGTTGGTGAATAGGGTGCAGATCAACTGGGCTGCTTTGTCCTGGATGGTGTCCAGAGCTTGAGCGTTGTTGGAGCCGTGCTCATCCAAGCAAGTATTCCATTACACTCCTGACTTCTGCCTGGTGGAGAGCCTTTAGAAAATCAGGAGGTAACTCACTTGCCTCTGAATTCCCAATCTTTGACCTGCTTTTGTATTTATACGGCTGGTACAGATCAGTTTCTGGTCAATGGTAAGCTTAGGATGTTAATAATGGAGGATTCAGCAATGGTATGCCATTGAATGTCAAGGGGGGATGATTAGGTTCTCTCTTGTTGGAGATGGTCATTTGCCTGGCACTTGTGTGGCACAGATGTTACTTGCCACTTATCAGCTCAAGCTGAAGGTTGTTTCTTTCTTATTCATTCATGAGATGTGGGCTTCGCTGACTGGGCCAGCATTTATTGACCATCCCTAGTTGCCTTTGAGAAGGTGATGGTGAGCTGCCTTCTTGAACCACTGCAGTTTATGTGGAGTAAGTGCACCCACAGTGCTGTTAGGAAGAGAGTTCCAGGATTTTGACCCAGCGACAGTGAAGGAACGGCGATATATTCCAAGACAGGATAGTGAGTGACTTGCTGCATATGGACACAGACAGTGACAGTATCTGGGGAGTTCCGAATGATACTGAACATTGTGCAATCATCAGTGAACATTCCCACTTCTGACATTATGATGGAAGGAAGGTTATTGATGAAGCAGCTGAAGATGTTTGGGCCTGGGACACTAACCCGAGGAAGTCCTGCAGTGATGTGTTGGGACTGAAATGGTTGGCCTCCAACAACTACAAACAGCTTCCTTTGTATTAGATATGACTCCAAATAGTGGTGAGTTTTCCCCATTTTTCATTGACTTCAATTTTGCTAGGGTTCCTTGATGTCACACTCAGTTAAATGTGGTTTGATGTCAAGTGCAGTCACTCTCATCTCTCATCTTGAGTTCACCTGTTTTGTCCATGTTTAGACCAAGGCTGCAATGAGCTGAGTGGGCCTCTGCAGGTTACTTCACAAAATAAGAGCTCATGGTGTTGGGTGTAATACAGGGGTCAGAAACCTTTCAAAAGTGGCATGCTAAGTTTTTATTTATTTACTCTAATTTAAGGGTTCACGTGCCAGTAATACATTTTAATGTTTATAAGGTCTCCATGTGGATCCAAATGCTGAAAGCATTGCAAACACAATTTTCTTCAAACAGTTAAATTTCACTGGCAGGGATATCTAACAGGTCAGAATAGAAGCACCATGATCTCTCTCTGTAACTTCAAGTGCACTGCGCAGATCTCTAAACTTTGATGCCCCAACTCAGAATGGACATCTAACTTTGCTTTCTTAGGAGATTACATTTTGTCAAATGTACCCCTCAATTTACAGTGGAAAAAAGACAGTGCATGATGTCAAACGCAGTGCGCTGTTTCACATTACGTGATACTGATGTAAGCAGCAAATTGGGACTTCAAAATATCCCAGTAATGAATAAAACACAAGCATTTACTATTTAAATTCTATACATCTTTTATCAATGTAACATACCTTCTCAGTGTAAATAAATGGCAAAGTATTTCTTTTCTTTCTAGCATTTTGTGCCATTAATTGGACTAGAAGAGTGTGAGCCACTCAAAATCATGGGCACATGTGCCATAGGTTGCTGAGCCCTGGTGTTCGATATTGGCATGGATTGGCTAACTAACAGGAAACAGAGAGTCAGGATAAGTGAATCATTTTCAGGTTGGCAAACTCTAACTGGTAGAGCACCACAGGGATCAGTGCTAGGGCCTCAAATATTCATGATCTATATTAATGACTTGGATGAAGGGACTGACTGTATTGTAACAAATTTGCTGACAATACAAAGAAAGAAAGCCAAGTTGTGAGAAGGATACAAGAGTTGGCAACAAGATATGTATAGAGTTGGTGAGTGGACAAATATTTGGCAAATAGAAGCATAATATGGGAAAATGTGAGGTTGTCCACTATGGCAGGAAGAATAGAAAAGAAAAGTAATATTTAAGTGGCAAGGGACTACAGGATTCTACAGTACAGAGGATCTTGGTGTCCTTGTAACTGAATCACAAAAAACTAGCACACAGCTACAGCAGGTAATTAGGAAAGCAAATTTAATGTTGGTCTGTATAGCAATGTGGATGGATGTTAAAAATAGTGAAGCCTTGCTAAACTGCTCAGTGCATTAGTGAGACTGCACCTAGAGTACTATGCATAGTTTTGGTCTCCTTACTTAAGGAGGAATATACTTGCATTGGAAGTAGGTCAGGTCAGAGTAGATTCATTAGGCTGATTCCTGGGAGGAAGAGGATGTCTAATGAGAAAAGGCTGAGCAGATTGGGCCCATATAAATTCATTGGAGTTTAGAAGAATGAGGGGTGATCTTATTAAGGCTTATAAGATGCTGAGAGGATGTTTCCCCTCATGGGGGAAATCTAGAAATTGGATGTTCAGTTTCAAATTATAGGGTCTCCCAATTCAGATGGAGATGAGGAGGATCTCAGAGGATTGTTAGTTAGTCTTTGGAATTCTCTTACTCAAAGAGCAGTGGAGGTTGGGTCATTGACTATATTCATGGCTGAGTTAGGCAGATTTTTGATCAACAAGTGACTCCAGGTTATGGGAGGCTAGCAGGAAAGTCAAGTTAAGGCCACAATCAGATCAGTCATAATGGTATTGAATGGCGGAGCAGGGTCAATGGACTGAATGGCCTACTCCTGCTCCTATTTCTTATGATCTTATGCCCTGATCACTCCAACACAATTGGATGGAGTTCAAAATAACAGTAACACTTTATTTCTTTTGCCTTTTCCATTCTGTGACATTTTAGCCAAACACCAAAGGATCTGAGATTCCATTTGATAAGATAAAGTGTTGTTGTTCTGATACAAGGTGTTAGAATGTGGGCACAGGTCAGCCATGCTAAAGTTGCACCTATTTTAAAATGCACACTAAATTGCAGTGCAGTTGATGGCTGACAGACTCAAAATGCCTGGCTCAAAATGGCACCTGTATGTGAATAGCAGGGTGAGGGCCCTGAAATTTCGTCATTTCCTCCAGAGTTCAGTTAAGTCTGAGTTAAGCTGGCAGAAATGGGAGGGCTAAGTTACCTATGTGACTTTCAAGACAGGGAGTGGTTGAGCAGGATGGTTTTGATTATGTACAATACTTAGCTGAAATATCAGCTTTGACTGAAAAAATTGGGGTTTTCTTTCCCCGAGGTGTGCTGTTAAAGATTTCTGAAAGCTGCTTTTCATTAGTTTCAGTCAGAGAATTCTTTTGCATTCTATTCTTTTGTCATGGAGCCCACACCATGGAGTTGATGGAAGGCATTCTATAAACATCCTTCTCATGCAGGGGGGAAAAAAGGACTCGTACTTATATTGCACTTTTCATGACCAGCAAACATCTCGACAGCCAATGCAGTACTTTTGAAGTGCTGTTGTAATGTAGGAAACACGGCAGCCAATGTGTGCAGAGCAAGGTCCGACAAACAGCAACGTGATAATGACCAGATAATCTATTATTTTTGTCAGCATCATAAGAATCAGTAGGATCTGTTTTGAGTAATCAATTCATATTATTATTGCATATGCAACAACTTGATCAGACTACAAATCTGCAGGTTTCAGTTTAATTACAAGTAAAAACAGGAAGAATGTTTATTCTGAATGCAACTCTTTCACCTAATTATTTAAAATGAACTGAGTACTGTGCTTAATTGGTGAGTACTCAGTCCCAGACACATCCAGTGATTCAAGTCTTCTATAATTTGGTTTCATTGTATTCTGTCTGCAAGCTGTCTATCATACTCAGTCTTCATTCCACTTTTTCCTTATCATTTAACTGAAAAAACATAGAATTTTAAAATTTTGAAAAAGTAAATATCTTCTCAGGAAACCTACAGGGGTAATTGTTTATTATTCATCATTGCCATGCTGAAAATGTATTTCTCTCCCAAGATGGAAGAGAGATACACAGTCAGGGAAGATTGGGTGGCCAACTTCCAATGGCTACAGCCAGTACTTTTAAATGCACACCGTCTCACCCTTCCACATTTAACTTAATCAATATATCCTTCTATTCCTTTCTCCTTCACATGCTTGGGATAAGTAAGAAGTCCTTTGAAGAACCTAACTCTCCATAGGTAAACCACTTTGATTGCCTGTTGGCAAAAGTTTGAAGGCATGGAATCCCACAACTGTTAAATATTTTTTTTCTGACATATGTATAAGAGTCAAGAAAGGAATCCATTTGTGCGTAGAAGTAAAATGCTTGTGGGTATTTATACAGTTTAACATAGGTGTAATACATTTATATACATTATATAACAACACACTCTTGTACAAGTATAGCACCTCTGTTTGCTATTCTACAGAAGTACACGGTCTTATTTATCTAATCTGGGTGTATGTCCCATGGAGGAAGATAATGTATCATACAACCATTGTACTATATTATCTTTAATATAAATGAAATAACTGTGCCTTGAATAACAGTAAGAATATGAATTAAATCAGAACCAGAACATACTTAAGAAAACTATTTCAACTGTAGAGTTAAATATTAAACTTACGTTAGTACAGCAGGACATCAATCAGGTACAAGAAATAAGATGAGAAATTAGTCTACACAAGTAGGAATGAAACTCATTCAATGCTGCTGGAGATGAATACAATACAAAGCCAACCATTGAGTTAGGATCAAAAATCAGCAGGGAAGGAGCCACATAGGCAGGAAATACCAGTCCAATTGGGGCAGAGTTAAAACTTAGTATATTGTGTTCTAAGTTTTGAAACATCTGAATTCTTTGCTGGAATTATACCAGCCCTCTCGAGGCAGGCTTGGAGGTGGGAGGGGTGGTAAAATGATGTGGGAGATGTGTTCCCACCTGCAAAGGATATTCCCAATGGGAGAACGGCTGCGGCTTCATCGCCCATCGATCAAAGGCAGATAGCCAATAAATTGCCTTGCTGGCACCCCGTTCTATCGCCTTTCACCTACCGCCACTTTTCACAAGTGTTGGAACTGCTACCCCCACCGTGTGGTCGAGTCCACCAGATTCATCGAGATGGCCTCCCAGCAGTTTCTGGGGAGGGGTTCCTTCCTATCTGAAGGCTCCGTGGCCCACAGAGGGGTCCGCTCTCAGCACTGGCTGTCCCACTGGATGGTTCACCTCTCCGAGCGCATGGGCCTGCCTGGACACTGCACATCAATATTGTTTCTGCCGGCCTCTCAAGGGTGCCTCAATATAGAGACACACATTCTTTGTCCCTTGCAGCCTTAGTCCTGGCCATCTCGATCAGTGGCACTGCTGAGGCTGCAGAGCTTCTGCCCTCTGGGCTGTCAGCTCAGAGAGGTAGGCTGCCATCCTTCACGGGCTGCTACAGTCCTGCCGTTTGCATGAGTGGGCTCGGGACTCATGGTGTATCGTTAAAACTCCAGCTCTTGTTTCTGGAGTTAGCACTGGGAATCCTGTGTTCAAATTGAGCCCTTGTTCTACTTTTGTTTTTATGTAAGAGAAACTGAAGCTTGGATTCTTTCAATAATCACTGGGTGAATACACTGATGTGCCATGTAATGTGGTGCTGAGACACAGGTGAGGGACAACTGCGATTGCTTGGAGCTAAGTCCACCATTTTCATCTGAGGCAGCGATAATTAGCCTCAACAAGAAAGGGGAAACAGCTTCAATTACACAAACGTTTTACTTTGCCGTCCTCAACCAACTCATCCTACACGAAAAAGCTCTGGAAACTGCGTCTGACTCACAGGATGGTGGCTACTTCACTGCGTCAGGGTGTGGACAGTATAGAGTCAATCATAGAAAAGTGCACTCCTGTGGGAGCCTCGCCTGCAAGTGAATGCATGACACAAAGTTGTGAGGCTGCTTCTAATATTTCCATTCATTAAATCACTGGGAGTTTGAATCAGAAAATTGGCCCTTATGAGTGTTCCATCGTGTTTCAAATGGGATATTTTAACAAAGGTAGACTGAATTCTGGTGCCATGAAATGGCTTTCAAGCAAACGTGCAATCAGCCTCACCCCCACTGACATTCAGAAACGTAAAATAAAAGGCAGTCTTTTTGAAATAGCTGTCCAACTGAGGGATCTTTTTTATCTGACAGCTGCATGGCTTTATTCTCTCCCACACTGTTCACAATTATACAGGTGGCAGCAACTAACAGCAACTGAAAAGGCTATTTTTAAAAAGATCTAAATTGCTTAGAAGTTAGAATAAGAAATAGTTTAATGTAGTTAGAATCACAGGTGGTGATTTTCTGCTATGATCTCGCCCGAAATCAGGGCCAGAATTTTGCACCCCACGGGCGGGGGCAAGCGTCCCAACGTCATCGCGCACTTGCTCCATATCTCGCTCGGTGAGCAAGCGCGCCTGCTGACAATTAACGATGAAATTAATAGCGATTTTACGTGGCTCGTTCACATTTACGTTTGGTGGACGGGCCATTCTCCCAGGCCACATTCACATTTTTTGCTCAAACCTCGACCCAGGGCGGGATGAAATCTCTGTGTGGAAATAAAATAAAGAGAGAGATCGGGGGACTTTTTTTTTTTGAGGTATGCTTTCAGGTGATTGATTGTGCTGCATGGACGTATTTTGCAGCATTTTTGTTGTTCCCTTTATTCCGTGGAGGTCTGCAGCTCCTGGGACAGCTGTCTGCCTTCAGAGAGCTCACTAGAAGCGCTCACCCGCACCCTCAGTTAGGTTGGCGCCCGCCCTCTTCCTGCCCACACTCCGGCAGCGCTGAGCACTTCAGCACACATTTCACATAGGCTGGCTGTTAATTGGCCAGCCCGTGTGAAATCGTGGGCAGAAGCCCGTTTCCCGTCCAATTCCGGGCCTGCCGATCGCACGCACCCGACGAACAAACCATTCAGGCCCAGAAGGTATCTCTGTGGGAAAACGACTGAAAACATGGGCAGGGAAGGCTTTAGCCATCACATTGACCCAACCAGGATTTCCTCCTCCTTACTCCTGTTGGTATTTCTACTGGCTGCTCCTTCCTTGCTGCCACAGAGAAACAGCAGGGGGGACATGGGGCCGAGGGATCTGGAAGGTTCCCCTCTTGTGTCACTAACCAAATGAGTTAGTGCTCCCACAGTAGACTTTCCCTTTATTTCAGCATCTATTTACCTTCTCGTGTAGGCCTTAATCCACACTGCCAAGTTCCATGATGCCAATATGCTGATCTTCAGGGACATTCTGCCCCTTTAAGTACCCTGGTAGTCTCTGGCAGAGCTGCTGCAGTGGTGTCTCCGCAGTACTGCTGTGACTTTGCAGTCAGACAGTACTGGGATTTTGCAACCCAGCAAACTGCGTCAGGCCTCCCATTGTATCAAAGGGCGGAATCGTCTGGTCCCATTGGCGGCAGGCGTCACGGCCGGCTGCGGGGTGGATCAATTTGGCGCGGGGGCAGATATCAGTTTCACACCGGCATGAAATCACCGGCGTGGGATCATCCGATGGCATCCGCCATGCTGGGCGCGAATCCTGCTGGAGGCTGGCATGAACCTGATTTGTATCCCAGTAATGGGGTGCAAAGTAAGGCCTGGCTGGAATTGCAACCCCCCCCACCCCTCTCCAAAACCCCCGATTTATGGTTAAGCCATCGGGAAAACGTACCAGCCCAGGACACAGCTAGACAAGCGAGATGTGCAGAAGTTGGGGCTCCCCTTTCGGGCTTTGCTCAGATCGTGGACATCCGAAGAGCAGCAAGTTCTGGAGCCCTACAGCTACTGGACCCTGGCAGAACATGTGCATCACATGCTGGGTGGATCCTCGTGGACATGGCTCTGCTGCGAAGCAGCTCACGGAATGTGGGAGGTCTCCGTCGATGCTTTGGGTCTACTTTGGAAAATCATGGTCTTGGCCAAAGGCTGCCATGGATGAATGGCGAGGGGGCAGGGGAAGTGGGGGGAGGAAGGTCCAGTTGTGAGTGGGACAGGAAGGTGTACTGGGGGGCAGGGGATTGAAGATGTTCAGGGGGATGAGGTTGGGAGGGTGTTGGACAAAGGTGTTGGGGGGGTAGATGAGGTTGGGAGGGGGGACGAAAGTGTTGAGGGGATGAGGTTGGGATGGGGGAGGTGGGTGGAACAGAGCATACTACTGCAAGTGGGGGGATAGGTGTAAGGGAGGGAGTTTGGAGTAGGGAATCTGAGCCTGCTTTAGATCTAGGTCCCACTGAGGTATATGTCTCTGCACTGATGGAAGGTGTGGGTAAGCACTGTGATGGGTCTTCCAGGCTGCTTATTTCCAACTCTTCAATGGTCCTCTTGGCCGGAAGTGAGGACGTGGATGGCGCTGCGGAACTGGCTGGCTGAGGTTGTCGGTCACTTGGCAGAGCTCCCTGTGTACCAATGTAAAGACGATTAGTGCATGGCAGCAGAGTCAAAAGCAGGAGAGTGAGCACTCACAGTTGCATTGAGAGAGGGATGATATAGTACAGGATCCTCACGTGGGTGTTCACCATTGACTTCACCGTCTCCACAGGCACAGTCAACATCCTCACCAGTCAGCACAATGGCATGCTCCTTAAAGTGAGTGAGGGGCCTAATATGGGCCAATCCACCCCTAATCTGGGGCACCTCCCTGCGGTTGTGAGCCAGCTTCTCCTGCATGAAAACAGATGGAGAGAGTGTGAGCAGGATGCATAGCACTGTGCGGAATGTTTGTGTGGACGGGATGTGGACATGGGCTCAAGAGGATATGAGCCTGATGGAGATGTGAGGGTGTGTATAAGAGTTACTGGTGTTGTCCCTTGAGGTGTGAGATCCCTGTGGATGTGTGATGGGTTTGTGAGTGTGTGAGTTGAGAGTGATGAGGTGGCTGACTTACCCTGGTGGAACAGATGAGAGCATTCATCCTCTTGCGGCACAGGATTCCTGATCTCCTCTGTGGTCCTGTGGTGCTGACCGCCACAGGCTGGATTGGTGACTCCGCTGGACCTCCTGCAGTAGCCTTCCACTGCATCCAGCAGGCGCCCCAGAGAGGCATCACTAAATTTGGGGGCTGCCATCTTCTTTGCTTTCAGGGTCATCTGTCACCTGAAGCAGTCCCCTGGTCTGAAGACCTGAAGTAGGCAAGTGTTCTGGTGTGCTTTAAAGATGGTGCCAGGAGCAGGGAAGCGCTGAGATCATGGCGTGGCAGGCAAATCTGAGTCTGCCAGTCAGCGATCCAGTGTGTTTCCTGTGAACGCATTATTAGTGAGGTGGAACGCGCCCGGAAGGGGACGATAGTGTGAAAATCCGCCATTGTGGTGAGCAGATAAAATGCCATTTTTCACACACTTGGGGACAGTTCTGCCCAAAGTGGCAGCTGCATGTCCTGCTTCTTAGAACACCTCTACTAGGAGGATAATCTCAGCAACAGTTTCTCTCTGAAGAAACAGGGTATTTGGAACAGAACTTCTCTGATTTTCTAATATTACAATCCAGTTAGGGACCAGCAACTTTTTGTTTAAAGTAGATAAAGTTTGAAATCCCAGTTATCCCCCTAGGAGAATAACGCCACAAGATTCCATTGTTTTTAACAAACAAAATAAACTATTTACTATACAAAGTTAGAAAAGTAAAATAATTTACAATATCTATCATCATTCAAAATTAACATGAGGTAAATCTGAATTATCAGGAAAATTGTGATCGAGCATATCACACTGCTCATTAAATGGCAGATGTGACCAAGGCAGACCCCACAGATTGCTCAGCAACCCATCCAGATTTCAGTGGCCACTGTGAGTCACAAAATATTGTTAAAACTCTGTCTCCCTCACTAGGGACTTCATCTCCTCACTTGCCTCACTAGCCTCTGAATTCCCTCAAAAGTTGCTCTGAAATGGACTGCCTCAACAACTGCTCCCCTCCGGTTGTATCAATCTCTTCTCCTGAGAATATGTTCCATGAGACTCGCAAAGCTGCACTCCTGCCTTTAATTTCTGGCACAATTCCAAATCTTTTGCAAACCGCTAGCTTCACTAAGTTGGCACTACTCCTTGGTTTCTCAGAACTCCAGTCTCCTGCCTGTACTGAGCTATAAATAGCTTCCAGTGCTTCTCCGAGCCCTAACTGCCTTGCATGGAGCCAATGACCTTCCACCACCTTCTCAGCTCCCCATAGCTTCTCTAAGCCCTAACTGCTTGGAGCCTGCTAACAGCTCCAAGGGCTTCTGCGTGAGCTGCAAACCTCATGAGGTCCAAACTGTGACCAATCCCCTCTCCCAGCAAACACACAGATAAACTGAAACCAGAGAATCTTCTTAAGCTCCACCCATCTCCATGACAACATAGTCTTTCAGGGTTCACTAAATGCTTTTAAACTAATTTAGCTCTAACTCCCAAAACAAAAAATCTCTCTGGAGTACACTTCTTTGGAAGCAGTGTAGACGTCACGTCTCCGGTTCTACAGCTAAGTAAGCCCACCTGCTGCTTTAAGGCTCCATCTCTTCTATTCTGACTCTATTAAACAAACATGTGTAACCTACTGAACTGCCATTTTCTTTTAGGTGTTCTGGCAATCCTTGAAGCCCAACATTTTAGTTACCTTACCTACACAACAATAATCTTCCCAGAACTAAACAGTATCTCTAAAATATTAACATAAACCATGAACTAGATAGTTGTCAAACTAAGCACAAGAAAAGCAGTTGATTTTGGTATAAGCCACAATATTTTTGAAGTTACCCTGTTCCAGAAATTGAGCCTCTTCCACAAAATTTTTAAACTGTGTCCCTTGGCTTTTAACAAGTCACAGATTTTGGTATTTATATTGTACTCGCCACCATGAATGCGTGAATATGAAATAGACTGGCCATATTATTTATCAATAATCAACTATTGATAATCGCTTATTGAGCAAACTGTCATACACCTTTCAGTGTGGACCTCATCATATAGCAAAGTAAATTGTTCTGTCCAATAGCACCCATCATGAAAGCCTCGTTTGTCAAGAAGCCCGCTCACTCTTAAAGCTGAATAAAAATAATGGACAGGAACTTCACCTTCAAACTATATGGTCAAAATTATAGATGTCACAGAATAATTGAATGGATTTAATCTCAACTGAGAATTCAGGTGCTGGTTATAAACCCTGACAGTAGAGACTGTCAGAAGCCCTCACTGCGATTACTGTCTTTTTAATCACTCCCAGCTGTCTGTTAGATAATTTTGCAAAGTGAAATTTTTACTCTGTTTGACATATCTTCTTCCCCCAGAAGAGATGCAGAGTTTTAAGGTTGCCAGGTATGCCATAATCTTATAATAGCATCATCTTTGGAGATTGAGCATTTGTGCGTTATAACAAAGTGGGTGCTAAAGTGATCATTCCCAACATAGCACAAGTCAGCAGCCCAGCTCCAGCAGACTTCTGACAATGACTTATTTATGTTGAACAGCCTGATAATGGATGAGGTTTGGTGGAGCTGTCATTTGCAAATGTAAAATGGAGCGCAAAATGTCACAATTGCCCAGTTCAACAATTTTTTAAAAACACACAATTCCATGGAATTTTACTTCCAAGTTATCGGAAAATTGCATTGCAGAAAAAAATCATAAAACATTGCAAAATACCGAAGGAACACCTTTTACCTTTTCCATAATGTCTGAGTGAAAGGGTCACTCCAACCAGTCACTATATTTCACAGTTAATTTGTAAACTAGTTATTGCCAATCATAAAACATGGAGTTGCTTATTTATGTCATTGACACCTAGCTAGTGACACAACACTTGGAAGTGCAACTAGCTGCATGCTGATTCAGACATGATTTATAGGAAGCATCAATCTTAAAGTAGGATAAAGACTTCAGAGAAATGTATACAGTCTGACCTTGTTGAGAGATGTGAATGTAGTAACTTTGCTTTAGGCAAATCTCCCACAAGGGTATCGGTAATGCATTTATGGTTTATGTGACCTTATCCAATTGAAAAATCGTTTGGGGCAATTTTTGTCCCTTGTTGTGGAATCTAATGGTCTAAAAGATGTAATGTGTGTTATGAATTATTAAAAAAAGACATTAAGATAGATCACCATGTCACAATCATGTTAGCAACAGACTTGCTCTCAGAACATAAACTTCAGGTGTGTTTTGACAGGCATAGAGTCAAACAGTTTTATATTTTTGAAGATTTTACACAATTCAATTGGGGGCAATTGATTAAGGCTTTTTTTTTTGAATGTGAGTCAGCAGCACGTTCAATATACATACCAGAAGACCAGAAGCTTAGGGCCCAAGGTCCAGCTCAAATTGAGCCTTGAGTCATGTCTCAATCATTCCAGGCAGCTATGGATGCTAATTGGGCATCCAGTAGAAGCCCTCAACCTTATGTCAATCAACAGCTCTGCACCAATTTGCGCCGGTTACGGTGTCATTGGTAACCATTAGGTAGTTTTGGGGTGTGGAGGGGCGGTGGAAAGACAAAGGGAAGAGATTGCAAGTGTGAGTCAATAGTGACCTGTGATACTGCTGTGGAACTAGAAGAAGCACACCTGCCCTTCCACCATCCACATTAAGGCCTGAATTTTCATAACGCTGAAGGGGTTCTGTGCCTTAGCCAAAATGGCACCGGAGTCCCAGTTTCAGAAGTCCCGGCCTGAAGCCGCAGCCACCATTTTTGACGGGGGGGGGGGTGGTTGGGGGGGTTTGGGGGTGTTGTGGGGGGGCGGCGGGGGCAGGTTGTACTTTGCACAT
This sequence comes from Carcharodon carcharias, assembly GCF_017639515.1. Lineage (NCBI taxonomy): Eukaryota > Metazoa > Chordata > Chondrichthyes > Lamniformes > Lamnidae > Carcharodon > Carcharodon carcharias. Next base: position 26,158,724 of record NC_054472.1, on the reverse strand, counting down.
CTGCAGTTCACAGAGGCAGCTGCACATGTGAAAATGCAGCTGCCTTCAAACAGAAGCAATTTTCATTTCTGGGATTTCAAAAACTTGACTCATGAGCTTTATACATTTTAAGAAAAGGTCTAAAGCTACCGAGTTATTTGGACAGGAATGGTATTCTTTTGGAGAGATAATGTGCCATTTGGGAGAGGTCAGGTGCACTTTAGGGAAGGTCAGGTAATGCTTTGGGATTGTTGAAAGTAAACATGAATGTACATAAAAAGTGGATAAGCTCTGTGGAACTGTCAAGCTGTCAAGTCATTTAAACCCCCAGGCCCTTTAAATTTTTTGACAGAAAACACCTAGCCTACAGTTGAAAAAAATCAGTGCTTGCTATTTCACTGTTTGTTGACATAAGCTTGAGGGCTTTAATTATAGGATTGGCACTGCTTGACTTTCACAAGTTTTCTTTATCACAGTTGGGGCCTGTAAATTCATGATTTGATTGATAGCTCCAAGTGGTTATAAAGAGATTAGCTATCTTTGATGTAGGGCTATGAATACAAATTATAGTTTTTATAAGGAGTTAAGGGCAGAATATTACGGGGGTTGTGGAGAGTCAGACAGCTCGCCATCCCTGGAGCAAAGTTGGCGTGGTGCCGACCCACTCCATGTCCGCTCACCCCGCAGCCATAAAGTGCTGCAGGTGGGCTAAACAGAGCCAGAGTGGGGCTTCTGCCCCTCACTGAGGAGGAAGACCTGCCCTCAGGAGCTGCTAGCCATCAGTCCAGTCAGTGCCAACAACGCATTAGTGGGTGCAGCCGTGACTGCAACAAGGAAGCAGAAGAAGGCCCAATGGATCTCCAGAAACAGATAGGTCCAGGGTCTTGAGTAGGCAGGGTTTGGGCAGGTTAGGGTGGGGAATCAGGGGGTTGGGCATGGTGGTTTTTAGGTAGCAGGCAGGTAGGAAGAATAGGGGTATTCTATCTTAGGGTAGCAGCAACCCCCAGCTGAACCACAAAGGACAGGCCCTGAAGATAGAATGCCCCCCCTCCTTCCCACCCTTTGAAGAAATTATTTAAAAATTGGGCTACCCACTCCTACCCGACTGCCCATGCCAACCATTTTATGGCATTGGCAGCATATTAACATGGTTAAATGACTTGATAACAAGCCTAATTGATCCTTGATTATCTATTTAAATATGGTGGGCAGGCTGTGGAATTTGGCACCTGCCCACCCCCCGGTATTATGGGGCTGAGCTTAGGACTGGGTAGGATGGCGGTGTCGTGCCCCCACCCACTCCACCACCCCCTCCACTCCCCCCAACTCCCTGCCCCCCCCACTTCCCACACACCCCCTCCCCCTACCGCCCCCCACATTCCACCCCACAAAATACATCCAGCAGAGACACATAAAATGCAGCCTAGGTACTTGAAGGAAATGTTTGTTTTAATGAGTGATTAAGTACTTGAAGGGATTTAAATGTTCTCAATGAGAGTTTTTTTAAATATAGTGAAGTCTGCAATAAACACTTAGAACTTTATTTAATTGCACCATGGATCCTGAGGTCTGCTCATGGTGGATACTGGGTGAGTTGGCATGGAGGGTGTAAGGGAAAGGTAGTGGATGGGGGCATGGGTTAGTATGAGTTGGTGCTAAATTAACATGGAGGCTGTAAAGAGCCATGAGAATGAGTGGAGGCATGGGTTGGCATGGAGGGTATGAGGGGCCATGGAGATGGGTGAGGGGCATGAATTCGTATGGATGGGCCGTGGGGAGTGTATGGAATGAGGGAGTGTGAAGGGTGGGGACCAGAGGGCTGTTTCTTTGTTTTATTGTTTTTATTACAACTCCTGGGACAAAGTCCCAGAGCACTGATGCAAACCTCTTAACCAGCCCACCTCAGTACCTCTAGTGGCTGCCTCTGAAGTCTTTCCAATGTTAGCTGGCCCAACACCTGTCAGAACCTGCACCCATGGAACAAAAATCTGAAAATTTAGCTATTTTCTCCCTTGTTGGGTTTGCAGAGTCAGGAATTTTCCAAATTCTGAGCTTGCAACTTGGAAGCGGAAATTCAGCCCTAAGTTAACAACTTTTATTTATATAGCGCCTTTAATGTAATAAAACATTGCAAGGCACTTCACAGGAGCATTGTCGCACTTTGTTTACTGATTATAATCAGCTACAAAAGGAGATATTCGGTCAGATGGCCAAAAGCTTGGTCAAAACGATAGGTTTTGAGGAGTATCTCAAAGGAAGAAAGTGAGATAGCGAAGCAGAGACGTGTAGGGAGGGTAATCCAGAGCATAGGGCCGATTTGAAATGATTCAAATCGAGGATACTCGAGGCCAGATTTAGAGGAGTGCTGATATCTCAGAGGATTGCGGGGCTGAAGGAGATTAGAGAGATATGGAACAGCGAGGCCATGGAGGGATTTGGAAGCAATGTTGAGCATTTTAAAATCAAAACATTGGTTGACTGGGAGCCAATGTAGATCAGTGAGCACAGGCGTGTTAGGGAAGCAGAACTTACTGCTTTTTTGCTGCCTTTCAATGGTTCCTTTAAGAATAGCTGGTTAGGCTGTAGAAGAACCCAGTAAATGGAAAGAAGCATGCCTGTGCACATACTCCACTTAGTTCAACTGAATTTTGGAGTGGGTCATAAAGTAGACATTAAGATCCTCATTAGTATAGGAAATAAGTCCTGTTTCAGGCTGGCACAAGAGACAGTTCTATATCACCTAAAGCAATATGGCAACAGACCTACTATCACTGCAGTTTAAGCAAGGGTCTTGGTATGGCAAAATTGGTGAATTTTGGCTCTATTATGCACCCTGGAACAGATGTGAAGATCAAATTTGCCTCCATAGAACGCAAAACAAGATGGCTTTTAAGCAAATGATTATTTCCATTTCTAAGCTGAACAGAATAATATTAGTTTCAAATTATCTCCCTTGTTTTATTCTCTTTTTGAATTCTCATCACGTTTGTATCTATAATGCTACTTCTGAGTTTCAACATTTGGCAACGGGAGGTTGAATAATAAAACGCTAGAACAGATTTCCACTTTACTGTGGAGTGACAACATCCAGTTCTTCCCTGGCAAGATACAGCATGGAGATCCGTCTACAATGACAATATTACCTAACCAGCAGCCTCACAAGAGCAGCAGCTTGACATTTCCATTTCACACACTATGCTTCTTTATGGCTCTCAGGCTCTCTCAGCAGAAAATCTCAATCTGGTAGCAGCTGTGCTAAATTGGAGTGTAATTTGCTACTGTGAACTCTTGCCCACTGGGAACTGGCCTATCACTGCTAGGAATCTGGCAGTGACATGTCCAATGGAGAGTTGTAGGAATGAGGAGAAATTTGGTTCACCGTCAACCCCACTCACCAGTTGTATAAACAAGAAGGATCCTCAGATACAATCACTCCATGCAGCACATCCACATCCTGTACAGACTATAAACCTAATCGGGTCAGTGCCAATTTGTGTTTGAGTATCAGACTCTGAGCTAGGTGCATCACTGAAATTGGGAACAGTAAATTGGTAATGTCCCAGACTCATATTCCAACAGGCCATGATGAATGCTCCACAGACATGAGATCAAATCCCACCATGGCGGCTGTGGAATTTGAATTCAATTAGTTAATAAATCTGGAATAAGACAAAGCCTCATTAATAATGATCATGAACCTATTGATTGTTGTAAAAACCCATCTGGTTCACTAACCCCCTTAGGGGAAGGAATTTTCTCTCCTTATCTGTACTGGCCTACAGAGGAATCCAGACCCACGGCACTGCCTTCTGAAATGGTTTAGCAAGTTACTCAGTTTTAGGTAGCACATCATCATCTGCTTAAGGGCAATTAGAGGTGGGCATTAAATGTTGGCCTCGACAGTGATGCTCACATCCCAAGAACAAATTTAAAAATTGAGTGATTAGCATTGAGAATAGGTTCCTGGGAAGGGACTATCATGGTGTGATGCTTATGCCCCCTGCAGGGGAAATCATAAAAGAAATTACTAAATCCCATCCACATTTTCATTTTCATTTGAAAGCATGAATATTTTATTTAGAAATTATTGCTATCTCCCCTTACCCTGAAGTGTAAGGCCAAGGTTTTTCACAGGTGTTGGTTATCTTGGAGTATCACATCCAAGCGGTCACACAAACGTGAGCCAAGTATTGACAAGCCATTCAACCAGCTTCATCCTGACCTCATTTACAGTCCATGCACACTGATTTTTCAGCAGAAATCCATAGAATGTGGAACTTGCTACTACATGAAGGAGCTGAGGCAAATAACATAGATGCACTTCAATAGAAGTACGTGGTGGAGAATAAAAGGATATGGAGACAGGAGGAGGTGAGGTAAGGTGGAAAGGGGTTCATGTGAAGCATAAACACCCATATAGATCAGCTGTGCTGAATGGCCTGTTTCTGTGCTGTCAATCCATGTAATAATACTATACTTGTACTATATACAAATACTATACTCCTGCATATCCAAATCATAATGCTGAGTTTACCATGTGTCTGATTTTTTGTTGAATGTATTCAGACATTAAATGTGCATATGTATGGGTGGGTGTGTGTGCAGTTGCACATGTACACATGAGCACATTCACACATCTGTGCATCACAAGTATTATTAATCCAGTCCATAGACTAAATGAGATTTCTTTCACTATGAGATAAAACTAAATGAAAATGATAACACACAGCAATGAGTTACATCTACCTACAGCTATGAATCTAACATGTACAAAGCACCATTTTCTAAATTATAAAGCTATTTTATTCAAAGCTTTTATAAAGTGATATTGCGAAAATGAAGTGGCACATGCTGATGTTCCGAGGAGTTGAACATTGCGCAAGTATTTAGCCCCCAACATCAGAATAAGTACATCCAAGTCAGATATACCATAGGTTGAAGGTAAAGTTCATTTGACTTTTCCTGAATAATTCACCCTGTCAGAAGGTACCCATCCACATGGATGTGACATTTGCCTTTAGATTGACATTCTCAGGGGATCTAGTGCCACTTCATGACACAGCACCACTGGTTTGCACTGTGGACTCATACCCACTAGAAACTGCATTAGTCTGCTCAAACTCACTTCATGTAGCGACTACATGACCCCATGGGGCAGGATCTTCCGGTCGGCGAGCAAGGGCAGGGCCCGCTCGCCGACGTGTAAAATGATGCGGGATGACGTTGGGCGGAACTCCCGACGTCACCCTGCGTCATTTCCATTTTGAGGTCGGCGGGGGTGCAGCCGAGTCAGCTGCGCACCCGCCAACCTGTCAACGGTCTACTGAGGCCATTGAGAAACTAATTATGGTCGTTAACGGACCTGCCCATCCGACCTTGAGGTTGGCAGGCAGGCCGGGAGCCCTGGTGGGCTTCAGTAAAAGCATGAAACCTCATCCACAGGCGGGATGAGGTTTCATGAGGGTGTTTAAATTTTTAAGAAAGATCTCGATAAAACTTATGGACATGTCCCAACTCGTGTGACAGTGTCACATGAGGGGAACACGGCAGGGAAAATTTTTAAACATGTTTAATAAAAATTTTAAATTGGAGCTGATTTCCCTGAGGCAGTATGCGAAAGAGCGCACTCCCAGCTGAGGGAATACCCCCCCCACTCCCCCCTCACAGGGAACGCATAGTGCTTCCTGGCGGACATCATGCTGGAGAGGCCTTAATTGGCCTGCCCACGTAAAATGGCAGAGTGCCCCCGATTGGAGGCGCACCCACCCACGTCTGCTCCCGCACGTCTGCCCCGGCGGAGGGTGGGGAACTTTTCCCATGAGTCTATTCTGGATTCAAATCCTGAAAGGTGAATGGCCAGAGTGTTAATCCACAGCACCACACAGGTCGACCCAATGCTATTCTACTGGTCTGTTTCAAAAATCAGAGATGGCCACACATGAAGCAGAAAGAAAACAAGAGAGATCAACAATTGTTCTCAAGTTTGTTCCTCCCACAGATTAGGGTGCATTGTCTGTATATTGAAATTAGTCTGTATTCAGGTAAAATGTGGAGTTGCTGATTATTGATAAAAGCAGGATGCTATTATCTTATTATTCCCTAATTTCTTGTTCCACAATGAATTTTTCAGCATAGTGCCTCAGTCTGAATTCATTAGATCATTGATCCATTTAAATTGGTTCTCCAGGGCTGATTCGCAGTCATGCTGCTATGGAAACAATCCTCTGCTTATTGTAGGACAGTTGCAACAGCTCGAGTGACTTAAAAAAAAAACTGAGCAGAAAAATTTTAAAAGACACAGGTTGCCATGACTTCCTTTAGAAAATACTAACCAATATCTAGAACAAGTAGCGCCTCAGCCGCACAAAGTCAACTGCGGCTGTATTTTCTGCTCGTTTGCCATTTTGGTGTTTCCATTAGAGCAAGTCAAATTTGGTGCTACTCCTTATTCAAGAATTTAACACTGTTCGCCCGGCGTGATCTGGGCGAGTGGGTGGTTAAAATGGCGCCTGGGCCCTGCCTGCTGCGTCCTCGATATATTTGCGGCCTCCACCGTTTTAACACTTCTGCTTATCTGGTATCTTGATGGAAAAATTCCAGGTGAAATGCTTCTGACTAAAATTCCAGTCACAAAATGTTGGTACAAATAAAACATGACTGCATATTGTGGGCTTGGTTTTATTTTGATGTGCTGGTTAGCGGAGTGGGGGCGGGGGGTTGGGGAAGTTTATAAATAATCAGTCAAACACTTGAGGCAGGGTTTTCCCTCTAAAGTCGGGAAACAGAAGTTGGGGCTGTTTTGGGATCAGAACCCGCCCCAGGTTGGGGGCTGACTGGGTGGTAAACAGTCCCTCATTGTGATTTTCACGGGGTAGCTCCTTTAATTGGCACGGCAATCGGCTCACTGTCCAATTAAGGATGGTGGGCGGGTCCTCAAAGCTGGGGAGCCAATAATCGGCAAGCAGGCTGTAATAGAGGGCAAGGCGGTGTTTCAAATTGGAGCCCCCCTGCCTTCTACAACTCTTAAATTCAACTAAAAAAGATATTACAGCCAAGCCATGGGTGAAACCATGGGCTGCTCCTACACCCAGGCAGATAGGGAGGGCCTCCAGGCCTACCTGGAGTTCTAGTCCCCCCTGGCCTGTCACCAAGAAGCTGCCTCCAAGCACTTAAGCTGGCCTGCTGCCAATATTGCATCCCCAAAACTGGCCAGTAGGTAGGGTTGGAGCTGGAGAACTGGCACGTCGACCAGTTGTGATAATTTTAGCTCCTACCCACCTCTGATAACAGCCCCAGCAGGGACTGAAAATCCAGCTCTCGGGTTTAGATTTTGCACCACAATCCCATTCAAGATGCAGGATGACTGAAAACCGGAGCAGTGAAGCCGACCAACTGCCTTCTTGCCCTGAGAGGGATTTCTCTCTGTCCAGTTCCACTAGCTATACCACTGGATGCTCCTACTCTCACATGCAAATGACAGCAGAGAGCTGGTACCCAATGGATTTCCTTCCTGTTCATCCCATTTCCCAGCATTTCCCACGGCCACTGGTAATTCTCGGCGAGAAAATGACAGTCTTCCTCTTGATGCACCAGGAATCTGCCATGCAGGTGGATGAATCCTGAGCACCACCATGACTGCCATTGTATGGATAATCCTAGCCTCATTCCTTATGCAGACCAACTAATTCCAAATTTTAAGAAGCAGATATTAAGCATTTAGAAGAGTAGTAGTACTCAACTGAATATCTTCACAGGTTCTTTTTTCAGTATGAACCACTTCCAGGTTTTGAGTTCACAGGAAGATAGTAATCGCTCTTGCAGGGAATGAACAAAATATCAAATTGTATAAATTGTTTCTACTATAGGGCTGCAAATTTACGTTTCAGAAATGAGGAAAGTGAATGAACAACACATTTTAGAACACATTATTCTAGCCCACATCATAGTTACTATTTTTCCTTCATTTACCATATTCACCTGATTATGATTATCTACCTGAAGCCAGTTGATATCTTTAATGTTATAGTTATCCCATACTGTTGCCAAATTTCAAATTCACCTACCCACCATGCCCTTAACTTTCTCGCCTCCTCTGCTGATGGTAGGTGGACATCATTAGAGCCTTAGTTCAAACATGGACAAAAGAGTTGAACTCCAGCAGTGAGGTGAGGGTGACTGCCCTTGACATCAAGGCAGCATTTGACCGTGTAATATCAATGAGCCCTAGCAAAATTGGAGTCAATGGGAATTAGGGGGAAAACTCTCCACTGTTGGAGTCATACCTAGCACAAAGGAAGGTGATGGTGGTCAATCATCTCAGTTCCAAGATATCACTGCAAGAGCTCCTCAGGGTAACTTCCTAGGCCCAATCATCTTCAGCTGCTTCATCAATGACCTTCCTTCTATCATAAGGTCAGAAGTGGGGAGGTTCGCTGATGATTGCACAATGTTCAGCACCATTCACAACTTCTAAGATACTGAAGCAGTCCATGTCCAAATACAGCAAGACCTGGACAACATCCACACTTGGGCTAACAAGTGGCAAGTAACATTCACCCCACAGAAGTGCCAGGCAACGACCATCTCCAACAAGAGAGAATCTAACCATCGCCCCTTGACATTCAGAGGCATTACTGTCGCTGAATCCCCCGCAACTGACATTCTGGGGGGTTACCATTGACCAGAAACTGAACTGAACTAGCCATATAAATACTGTGGCTATGAGAACAGGTCAGTAGCTAGGAATCCTGCAGCAAGTAACTCATCTCCTGACTCCCCAAATCCTGTCCACCATCTACAAGGCACAGAGTGTGATGGAGTACTCCCCCCTTGCCAGGATGAGTGCAGCTCCAACAACACTCAAGAAGCTGTATACCATTCAAGACAAAGCAGCCTCCTTAATTGGTACCCCTTCCACAAATATTCACTTCCTCCACCATCAGTGGCAGCAGTGTGTATCATCTACAAGATGCACTGCAGAAACTCAGCAAGGCTCCTTAGACAGCACCTTCCACCGCCGTCTAGAAGATCAAGGGCAGCAGATAGGTGAGAACACCACCACCTGGAATTTCCCCTCCAAGTCACTATCAAGACTTGGAAATATATTACCATTCCTTCACTGTCGCAGTGTCAAAATCTTGGAACTCCCTCCCTAACAGCACTGTGGGTGTACCTACACCACATGGATTGCAGCAGTTCAAGAAGGCAGCTCACCACCAGCTTCTCGAGGACAATTAGGGATGGGCAATAAATGCTGGCCTAGCCAGTGACGCCCACATCCCATAAATGAATAAAAATATATATACTGAAAACTTTGGAGGTTAGGGAAAAAAAATACATTTTCACATAGAGAAGCATAAAAAACCAATACAGCATTGTGTTGCCATTATAAGTGCCTTAACTGCCATAATACAGTGTCAATCATAACTCTGTGCTAGCATTCTTTACACCCACTTGAAAGTGATTAGGGAAGAACCTCGCATTCTCTGATAACCCCTATGAGGACCAGATAATAGTAAAACAAAATCTATGCGGACACCAGTTAAACACAAGAGTTGAAAAAGTGGTAGATACAAGTGGATAAAACAAACATAAGAAATGAACATGCAAATACGATAGGAGGAAATGGCCCCTTGCTGCCCAAACACCTTTCCCTCTGCAGGCCATCCTTGCTGTTCCCGCTCACTGATAATGGCTGCTCCCACCCTCCCCAGTACTCAATGCCTTCCTCCCGTTCATCCGTAATGGCCACTTACCTTTCCCTGGCCAGTAATGGCCGCCTTCCTCCCTCTCCCCATTATGGCTGCTCCCACCCTCCCCAGTCCTTGCCTCCAGCTCCTCGATGCTCGAAGCCTCCCTCCTGCTGCTTCCTGCCCTCCTCCCAATTACCAATTCTCTTGCTGGGTCACTCACTACCCTTCCAAATGCAGCTCCTGAGTCCTTGTTGAGAATAAGCAAGAGGTGTGGTCGGAAGGACAGTAAGTGAACCAACCAGGAATTCGGTGATCGGGAGGAGGTCAGGAAGCAGCAGGAGGAAGACATCGAGTACGGGGAAGGTGGGAGCAGTCCTGATGGGGAGCGAGAGGAAAGCAGCCATTACCGATGAGCCGGAGGAAGGCTTTGAATGCTGGGGTGGGGGAGGCAAGTACCGGGGAGGGCAGCAGCAGCCATTACCAGGGAGCCAGAGCGAGGTGGCCATTACTGGGCAGTGGGAGGCAAGTACTGAGAGGGAAACAGTGAGGACAGCCCCAAAGTGGCAGGGAGGTAGGCAAGGGAGCAATATGACCTGCAGAGCGGGTCAGAGTACAGAGCTGGAGGAGGTCCCTCCTACTTTACTGTGATTGGCCGGCTTTAGCAAAAATCACTTGCTGACTGGTCAAAGTGCTTGTCAATCAGCAGCATATATATTCCCCCACTAATGTGCTACATTGTGTGTGAAGGAGGGCAAAATAGTTTCTTATGAATTTTCTCTGTGAGGATGCGGCAAGGAAAGAATTGTATTTGACAGCTTTCCTGGAGACAGATCTGAGGTTCAAACACTCAGATAACATCTTTGCTCTTTTTTGACAGCAGGAGGGAGGCTTTTTTCTCTAATTCTTTAGCACCTGTCTGAGTTTACCTTAATTATTACCCCGACCAACAGTACATCCATCAACTGTACAGCATCACATCAGCGATTGATCATAAGTCCCTGGATGGTGTGGTGAATTCCATCAAACAGCAGTGGACTACAAGAGGTGGAGTAGAAAGTCAATTCAAGTTCTAAGCTCATCCTCATTGTCACAGATGGGTTTCAAAATTGAGGAGACTTTTATTTTTATTCGTTCATGGGATGTGGGCATCGCTGGCTAGGCCAGCATTTATTGCCTTTCCCTAATTACTCTTGTTCAGAGGGCATTTAAGAAGATTGCTGTGAGTCTGGAGTAACATGTAGGCGAGACCAGGTAAGGACAGCAGATTTTTTTTCCTTAGAGGACATTAGTGAACCAGATGGGTTTTTACAACAATCAGCAATGGTTTCATGGTCATCATCGGATTTTTAATTCCAGAGTTTTACTGAATTCAAATTTCACCATCTGCCATGATGGGATTTGAGCCCGCATTCCCAGAGCATTACCCTGGGCGTCTGGAATACTAGTCAGTGACAATATCACTATGCCACTGCCTCCCCTCCTTTGATTAACTTTCTATCCATCAAAAGAGGCAAGACGATTTGTGAATCTTATAGTACTTGAAAACCAATTGCCTGGTTTAATGCCCCAAAACGACAAGACTGGTAAATCTAAAATGTGCTGTGCAAAGTTCTTAAACTGTTCTTGATCTATAAACACCTCTGAAGAGATAAGGCAGAAGTACAGAGCGGCCCAAGGTTCAGGGTGCCCAAGATTGTGGACAGCACAGTCAAGGACAGCAGCAGTGGTGACGATACCCATCGCACTGGCAAGAATAAAGAGAGCACTCGAAGATGCGGTCAGGGTAAATATCTTGTCACTGATTTCCATTGCAAATGGTTTGTGAGATCTCATATAAAAGTTAGATAATTTCAAAAATATCTTCTCCCCGGCAGAATTAAGGAGAAGCCTGCCTGCAACAAAGACCTGAGAGCAACAATGGAAGAGGGAACAGCTGCAAGGAAGATTTGATACAATACAGCCTCCCAGTTCAAAAAGAAGCAGCTGGAGGCCATGAACCACAAGCTACAGGGGAAAATTGTAGAACTGTCAAAAATAGGCGAGATGCAACCGTCATTTTAATGTTACATAGTACATCTCTGTCTGTGACTAATGCAGCCCTGTCTAGTCGGTACCAGGTGATAGAGTGAATTGGATTTATGAAATGGCCTCCCAACTCTAATATATGAATGATGGAAAAGGTTTTTCATCATGGTACTGGGTGAGGTGATGCATTACCAGCACCAGGTAAGGAAAGAGTGTTGGGATTTTCCTGCACCCCCAGCACCACCCAGGCAGAGTCGGCAAACTCCCTATATGGAGCACAAAGAGGCCAGTGAGCAGTTGTACATCACAACTGATGGCAAGGTAATGATTCTTATAATTAATTTTCAATACATTTGATAATCAATGTTGGTTTCAGCAAAAAGTGACAGATCATTATGACAGTAGGTGCAGTGTTAAACTTGCCTCCATCACTAATGACTTGTCATCCATTGAGACTGAACTGTTGAATAAGCTCACGTAGAGTCTGTAGTTAATATGTAGGTTACTGAATGTGTCTCTGGTTTTACTCAGGCACCTGAAGTAAAATGCCTGGTAGTATAGAGATACCAGAGGGAATGAGGAATAAGGCACACGGCCAAAGGACAAGTTCATTATTCATTAAGTCTTTGGCTGTTGACATATGTGGGTCTAATTGAACTGGCGGGCTGTTTTATTGCAGGTGGCATGGAGGATGCAACAGCAGGAGGTTGGCTTGGAGGCCTCTTGTCACCTGTTTTGGAAGTCCCTGACTAATTTCAAGCGTAAACTTTTTCTCTTACTTTACAGCATGTTTCATCCACCATCTCCAGACCCCGGGAGGAGGCTTTCAAGAAAGAGCTTGAGAAAGTGAATAATATCTGAGAAGATTCAGGACCTCAATAAGTGACAAAAATCCAGTGAACCATTCAAAGTGTAAATAGAAATAATGCTTAAGTTCAGTATTTTGATTAACTGCTGCAATTTAACATTTCTGCACTTTAACTATGTTTACTTGTTTATTTGGTTTTTGCTTCATGTGTTTTGTGTTTTCATGCTTCACAATAAAATGTGAAGCTTACAGTGCAGTCCAGTCAAGTTTTACTTCACTGGCCCACAGACATACAGGTATTTTCTTCATTCATTAGTGGTATTTATGTTAATTTTCTAGATTTTCCCTCTTGGAAGTTTTGAATACATAGTTGCAGGGTGACCTCTATATTTTAAGAAATTGTCCTTTGATTGTTTGTCCCATAACGGATTCCTTTTGTCCTATATTTTGTAGGATAGCCTGTGGGAGATTAACCTGGGAGTCTCCAAGGTGAGCTTGAGTGATTCAAGCGGGACTGCAAGTAAGTGAGTTGACCAACAGAGATGGCTCAATAACATAAGTTGTAAGTTTCACTTCCTCAAGAACCTCTTCCCTAACCCTCTGAACTCTCACCCTTTCAGACCTCTCAGACTCTTCAGGTCAGCAACATGTCACCCACCCCCTATCCCCCCCACACACACACCCTGGTCCCATAATCAAAGTGTTCCTATACTTATTTCATAAGAGCGCGGTAGGCTGGTCTCGAATCTAACCAGTTGGGCCAATAAATTTAACCAGCATAACTGATTGCAACTGGAACCAACCTGACAGCTCAACTGGAAATAATTCAACTGACTAACTGATGACAGTTCAATGGGCCAACTGGGACTAGTTCCAATTTCCCTTGAACAGCTGGACCCATTGCAACTGATTTTTAGAGAAAGAGACAGAAAGGAAAAGTAAGAAAAAAAATGTATAATTTGGCATACTTAATATTTCCAACCAGTCATACATGTAGGAATGAGATTTCACACTTCTAATTGAACATATCCAGGGCCAGAGTGATTGATTCATAGTCATTAACATTTATCACCTTGTTTAAATGATATGCGATTAATTATTAGACTTCTTTGAGAACTTAACAGAAAATTAATGCATAAATGCACAACCTCATGAAAATCATGACGAGGTTAAGGATGAGATGCCATTTTCGCAAAGCAATCCGCAGGATATCTCTTCCTTACCATAAGTTGCTGTCTGATTTGCATATTAATGACTGTGTGTTGTTCAGCAGCTGTTAATTTTTCCAGCAAATTCGGGCCCACAAATTTAATCTATGGCCTTCTTCATCTCTACGGTTCAGTACATTAATTCCCTGTGCTGAAAAAGGAGCCCACATTTTGCATTTTTTAAACAAATGAGAAATTGAACAAGGTCCAATGGACATGTTTTCTTTTGAAATTAGTAATGCTTTACAAGGCAATGCAATATTATACAAAAAGATAATGGATCCTAGATTTCTGGTGTTTCTATGCAATCAACTATTCCTTCCTGTTAAATGGGCTAAAATCTATCCCTGCATGATGCATTTGTGCCTAGTATTAATTTATACAACACTACAGCAAAATGGTGCTCATACTATTTACCACAACTGCAAAGTCAGCAGTACAAGGTATAAAATTTATCCTTTCATATCTCACCTATTAATTTTGCATATCTATTAAGTCACAGGCACTGTAGAAAAAAAAAACTGTCATCTCCCTTGTGGTGAATAAATTGGAGTGTTCAATTTTTCCTGAAGAAAAAGCTTCCCTTGCAGTGACGTAAGCAGGGTGCATGTGGCTTGGTGATTAACCTGCTGAAGTACATCAACGTTTAAGCCAATTTTTCCCTCAAATTAAAAATGTTTCTTCCTTAAACCAATCAGGACAAATCATATTAATGAAAAGATATTGAGAGGAACTGCTCTGTAATGTCACTCACTCCAGCCTCGAGTAAGAGCATTGAAGTGAAAGGACTCAGGCAGATGTTACGTGTGTCATGGGCAGTCAAGCGGACAAACGAGTGGATGCTTGAGAAAGCTGGTGTGAAGAGGAACTTGTTTGAGGCAGTGATGCCAAGGAAGCTTACATATCTTTGACATGTGAGGCGTACAGGAGGGAGTGTTTGGAAAAAGAGGCAATGCAAGGTAAAACACCTGGAAAACGTGCCCACGGAAGACCCAAGATGGCATGGATAATGTCAGAACATGGACTGGCCACTCTCTGACAAACAGTGAAGGCAGCGGAGAATAGAAATCAGTGGAGGAAGCTTGTTCATAGTGCAGCCAACCCTCGGAATACGGGATGAAAGACAACATGAGACTGTAATATCATTATGACATTATTATAATTTTACTTCCATTCCTTTTTCCACGTAGCTCTGATATGAAAATATGTTCCTTATATACAATAATATTTGGCTTTCTGCAATCCATTCATAATGTTGCACTACCACATCCACGAATAATGCAAAAGTAAAATCGGCTGTACCATGCCTGTATAGAATTTGTTCTCTACCAACTGCCAGCGTTCCAGCTCCATTTTGTATCTTTAAAATAACAAAAAGGTGACATCTGCTTAATTAAAAACTTAAAGGGCTGAATCTTTGGCTCGGCGAGCGAGGGTGGGGCCCACTAGCCGAGGCATAAAATGATGCGCAGTGACATTGGGCACACGTCCCGACATCACCACACGTTATTTAGATTGTCAGTTCGGCAGTCAAACACCGACTCGGCTGCGCACCTGCTGAACTGTCAAAGGCCTGTTAAGGCCATTAATTAACTAATTAAGCATATTGAGAAAGCTGCCCGCCCAACCTTAAAGTTGGCAGTGGGCAGGCAAAGAGCCCAGGCAGCCTTTGCATTTCTCGTGGAACCTCATCCACAGGTGGGATGAGGTTTCATGAATGATTTGGAAGTTTCAGAAACATTTTTATTAAAATTAATGCACATGTCCCAGCTCATGTGACAGTTTCACATTTCATTAGACTGCTTAAACTTAAAACTTAATGTGCCTCAGGGAGATTTCTGCGCTCTTTGGCGCATATGCGCGAAAAAGCGCACTCCTGACTCAGGCAACCCTCCCCCCCGCCCACACAGGGAGCGCTCAGCGCTTCCAGGCGCGTGTCACGCTGGACAGGTGTTAACTGGCCCGCCCACGTAAAATGGCGGCGCCCAGCTGATCGGGCACCGCGCCCGCCCCTACACAATCCCACCCCAATTCTCTCCAAAAATTCTCCTCGGTCCTCAAAAGGATGAACTCGTTCACCGTTATGATGTAACTCTTGAGTACAAACACGTTTCCATCTGTTCCTATTCAGATGAAGTTACATTGTTTCATAGTTTGCCATTGGGAGATTTGAACTCTTGATCTTGGGGTTACAAACCCAGTACCATAACCACTTGGCTATTTAGGCCAAGCACACCATTATGATGTATCTGCATACAGTTGGTATAACAGAAAATGATGTGATAAGTTTGTGAGATGGAAATGCCTGAAACAGAGCCTCAGTAACTGTAAATGCAGACTAGAGAATCGGGTGTAGATGTCAGGCACCCGGGTCATGGCATTCCCTTTGTTCTGGTCATTAATTCAGAAACACTGAATTCAGCAAAGCTCTGCTACAAGCCTCACCTCAGGGACTGAGAAGTACCTTATGACGTGTTGTTTCTGACTTTATAAGGCCATTGGGAACTAAACATGTTTTCTCTTTATGCTACAATGTCCTAGTAAAGTAAGCAGGGTTTTGTTCTACGATCTGATCAATCACTAAAGCTTGATCCGAGATCAAATCATAGTCTCCTATGTAAAACAGCAACCCTCCTCATTATGTACAATTTTGACCATACGGGGTAAATATTAAAGTATTCTGTAAGTTTAAGCTTTTCATGTTACAATTTACCTGACAAAATATTGAAATAGTTCCCTTTTTCACTAAATGTTTGCCTCTAGTTAGTTCCCTGGGCTGTGCCTCAATCGCAAGAGGGCACGTACATAACCAGCCTAAACCACTCAGAATAAGGTGCATTGGGAGGCAAACCTGTTTTGTGTTCTTCCAGTAGTAAAAAGGTGCTCACCATTTCCCTACAGTGGGATGACTGCAATCAGGAACTTGACGGTATCAGATTGTGGGTACAAATTTGTTTCACAAAATGGAACTTGGGAAACAACACATTAGATATTAATACATAAAACATATTACCTGAAACCCTCTCAGCAGCTGAGTCTGTTCAATTATATTCAATTTCCTCTCGAAGTGCTATTTGCTTTTGACTCTGTTGGCCCTTCTTAGCACATCACAGTCTTGTTACCCAACATGTTCGGTGACAAAAGCCATAATTTCTTCTGCATCACCCTCAGCCCTGAATTCATTGAACTTAATCAACCTAATGACACCGATTGGCTGAGGCTATTAGTCCTTTTCCCCTTGTTTGTCCTTGGTGTCTTACCTGGTCTGCAAGTGATCAAATTGCACTTGAAGGTTGTCATTCAGTTCCATCTGTTCATCTAAGGAACGCTGCAGTTTCCTGATCTGGTTCAGTGAGTCATCCAGCTATAATAATAGAAATAGGAAAGCATAAGGCGTTTGGAAAAGAAACTGAGGTAAAAGGAAATATGTTACTGAGCAAATACCATTTACAGTAGAAAATGTAATAAGCCATTTGCTGTGGTTCCAAATTTATATTCTAATCTAGACTTGAAGTAATGGGTCAAAATCTAAAAATTTTTATTAAACTCATGTTACGATGGATCGAGCGGCCTTGTTCCAGAGCCAATGGGCAGAATCGTCCCAAATATGCACTAAGTGCGGTAGCGGGAGGGTAAAATGATTTTTTACCCACCGGCTGCAATGGCAGTTTCTCACGCTGCATTGTCCAAACCCACCGCATTAATTATGCATTCCCGGGGAATAAGCCACTTCGATGGCAGGCATGCTCTCATTTGCCCGTGAACCATCACCCCACCACTTCATCATGCTGGGCGCCACATTTAAAGTGCAGCCAGCCCAGGATCACTGCACAAAAGACAGGATGGTCCCGAATGGCCAAAAGACTGCAGCCCCCTGGTTTACTGACGCGTCCCTCGAGTGCCTTTTGGATGCCGTGGAGGATCGCTGTGATGTCCTCTACCCCAGCTCTGGCCACAGGAGGGGCAGCAGCATCACCAATTCCAGCATGGGAGGTGGTTGCAGTGGTGGTCAGCGCCAATGCCCTGCAAAAAAGGACAGCCACCTTCTGCTACTACAGGATGAATGGTCTCCTCCGTTTTTCCAGGGTAAGTCACTCTTCCCATCACTCTCAACTCACTCACACACTCACACAAACCCATCACACATCCACAGGGATCTCACACCTCAAGGGACAACGCCACTAACTCTCACATACCCACACATCTTCATCTGGCTCATATCGTCTAGAGCTCACATCCTCATCAAGTCCATGGCTCTGCTCACCACATAAACATTCCACACAGTGCCATGTGTCCTACTCACACTCTCACCATCTGTTTCCATGCAGGAGAAGCCTGCTCACAACTGCAGGGAGAGGTCCCAGATCGGGAGTGGAATGGCGCACATTACGCCTCTCACTCACTTTGAGGATTGTGCCATTGCACTGACTGGTGAGGACATGGACCCTGCCTGTGGTGACCGTGAGGTCAGCAGCAAACATCCTCGTGAGAATCCTGCACTACATCATCCCTCTCGGCCCCGCGGCGAGGATTGCGGAGCGGCCGTAGAGAGGAGGAGGGAGGGGCCAGGCCGGGCAGGGTTGGGGAAGGGAAGCCGCTGAAGGCGCCACCTCCCCCACCCACCCCCGCAGGAGTCACCGAGATGGCTTCGGGCGACCTGCTCGAAGGCCCCTCCCGAGGCAGGAAAGTGAGAAGACGGAGGAGCGCGCCCAAGGTGCGGCAGGTGGCGGGAGTGCCCACTGTGGCCGGCCACATCCTGGAGGCGGTGGCGTCTTCCCGGAAGCACTGCGGCCTCTCACTGGCCGGTATCAAGAAGGCGCTGATGGCTGATGGCCGCCGGCTACAATGTGCCGTGGATCAACCCGCGGGTGAACCAGGCGGTCCGGAGCCAGGTCACCGAGGGCTCACTGCTGCAGGCGGCGGTCACCAGGGCCTTGGGCTCCTTCAAGGTTAACCAGCGAAACCTGAAGGGCCAGAGCCGCCCAGACCCCCAAAGCCCGGGGCCGGCAGCAGAGAGTGGCCACCGGCTGCAAGAGGAAGATGAAGAGGAGCCCGGCCCAGGAGAAGAAGAAGAAGAAGAAGCCGGGAGGCCGGAGGAAGGGCAGCGCCGGCCGGAGGAAAGCCGCCAAGGGAAGCGGCGTCCGGAGACTGGGAGGGTGGACCCGGTAAGTGGTGAAGGAGCCAGTGCCAGGCGCTGATCCGGCCGCCGGGCAGGAAAGTGGACCAGAGGCAGGAGCTGAGAGCATCCCCGAAATAACTGGGCAAGGAGCAAAATGGTGAAGGAGGAAAGAAAAGTATCCCTCAATGCAATTGTGAGTGCTCTCTCTCTCTCCTGCTTTGACTCTGCTGCCATGCACTAATTATTTCTACTTTGGTTCACAAGGAGCTCTGCCACCCTCAGCCAGTCAGTCCCTCAACTTTATCCAGGTGCTCATCTCCAGCCAAGAGGACAGCTCCTCCATTGAAGAGCTGGAAATAAGCAGGCTAGAAGACGCATCACAGTGCCTACCCACACCCTCCACCAGCGCAGGGACACATACTATGGTGGGACCTGGAGCTACCGCAGGTTTGGGTTCACAATCTAGTGGTCACCGCACGGACAAGTGTCCGCAGCAGGAGGAGGCAGGTTCAGCCAAGGTCCCCAGCACTCAGAGGATTGCTGGGGAAAAGGCATTTGCGAGGTCTGAGTCAGATGATGAACCTCTGGACTTCGCTTCCAATCATCCTGTAGAGTTGGTAGGAGAGGGGGAACATCCGCCCTCAACAGGGTGCCTCGTGAGTCAGAGGAGTGCGTAAGCCTACTCTCTGATGAAGTAGTGTCCACATGTGCATGCATGGAGGTCTCCATGGAGAGGATGGCCGACAGCATAGAGACCCTGGTCCAGCAGAACATGGAGATGTGTGCAGGCCTTTGTGGGAGCCATATGTGACTTCCTGCAGCAACAATGCGAGAGGGAAACAGGGCATCACAATGTTCCTCCAGGAGCTCCTATCCCTCAAGGAGTCAATCCGGGGCCCTCAAGCACCCGAAGGGAGGAGGAGTGGCAGCTGGACACCCTGGGTCATCTAATCAGTAATCTTAGAGGCTGTCCTCTCCCTTCAAGTCTCCTTTGTCAACCCCATCCTCTGTTACTGCAGAGGAAACAGTTGGCCAATGAGTGATTCTGGAGGGAGAAGTGTGTGTGGCAGGGCCTTTCGGAGCCTCATGCAAGCACTCTCCCACACACACAGACGCTTCCCATATCACGCTCACTTCACTGTCCAGAGCATTTGCAATGCTGCCTGCTGGGGTTCTCTTTCAGTTGTCCATCTGAGCTGACCTGCATCTCCACCCACCCATTGATCACACTCCCATGCAGCAGCTGATCTCACTCACCACGACTCTCATTTCACTTTCAATTTAGACAGCATGGTAGTGATTCAGTTTTTCATTCACTCCCCTGTCCCCTCCTCCAGTCACCCATTTCCTTTCCCCCATCACACTTGAGCCCCCAGCATCACTTTCCACCTTCCCTCCATGACCTATCAGCCACAACTGTTTTCCTTTGGGGATGTCCAGATGAATATGCACATTCCATTCCTTTGCAAAAATCCCACCCCCATCCACATTAACATCCCCAACCTCCTCATTCCCACCCCCAGGGTCCGAGTACCCACCAACCACTCTCGCCGCTCCTTCTGCCATTACCAATACATCCTCACCCTCCCTCCCTCCTGGCTTCCTCTGCCCCTCTCACACTCATCATTCCCTCCCACCTTCAGTTCGCTCCTCAGGAGGCAGTCATGGACTCATCAGAGTCCTCCCTTGCACGTTCACCAGGACATCCCTCTCTCCAGACCCCTCTTGGAACCCCTTGCCCCATTGGAACTCCTTCTCCCCTTGGAACCCCTTCTTCCCTTGGAACCCCTTCCACCCTTGGCATCCCTTCTCCCCTTGGAACACCTCTGCCCCCTTGCCCGGTCTTCCCTCCTGCTTAGTCCTTCCCTGTCCTAACTCCTTCAGGCACGTTTACTTCTTCCTCTATCCTTACTCCCTCCCCTCTCCGCACTCCTTCCTCCCCCTGGACTCCCTCCACTATCCACACTCCTTCTCCCCACTGATCTCCTTCCCTTACACCTACCTCCCCAGTTGCCGTCTTCTCCCCTGTTACCCCCTCCTCCCCCAGCACTCCCTTCCAAACCCCCCCTCAACACCTTCATTCCCTCCCTCCCAAACTTAACCACCCGTGCCACCTTTGTTCCCCACCTCCCAAACTCAACCACCCGTGCCACCTTTGTTCCCCACCTCCCAACTTAACCCCAGCACCGACACCTCTTCCTCTCCCAGTTGATCCTAGTCCTGCCTCTCCCATCCCCCAGTACATTTTCCGCTCCCAAACACAAGCGGACCTTCCTCTCCACCTCCTTGACCATCATTCACTGTGAGCAGATACTCAGTGGGGACTTTCCAACTTCCGCGAGCTGCTTTGCAGCACAGCCATGTCCATGAGGATCCACCCAGCATGCCTTGGACGTCCCTCAAGTGTACTGTAGCTGTCGGGCTCCAGCATCTTCTGCTCCTTGGATGTCCACGATGTGACCAAGGCCTTGGAGGCAAGTCCTGGCTTCTGCACATCACACTTTTTAAGACATGTTCTGCACCAACATGCAATCAAGCCAACGTGGGCAGATGATCCAGTGCGGGGGTGAGGGGGGGGGAGATTCTGGTGGGCTGGCCTTATAATGATATGCAGATGTATTACAATGAGGTTTCCGACATCTGACGGCGGGAAATATGCATCGCCATCGATGGCCTGAGCAGGTGCTCGCAAACTGGTTTCACGACATCGCAAAACGGATTTCTGGCCTTCTCGTCACATTGTCCGCTCATGCCACCGAGCACACCCAATGCCAGTGGGCAGGGAAAATTCCACACAATATTGTGACAGGAGAGGACCATCCCAGGACTGGAACCTGCCACATTAACCCTTCAAGAGAATTCAGCTTAATTTACACAAAGAAGCAAACTGAACACATTACACAAGAGAGAGTATATTAAATACAATCATAATCTCTCTCATAACAAGAAAATGTAAGTTGAACTCAACAATACTGATTACAATATACTGAGTAACTAATTGTACAGATTTTCAGAACTAATCTTTCCTCAGAACTTGTATTTTTGAACATAGATGATATATTGATGAAATGCATTGGCAACCCAATGTGCTGTGTCACAAAATGATAAAATGAAGATTTGTATCCTCATCCTTTTCTTATTTCCCTCCAAGATCTCAGTACGCAAACTTCTATAGCCTTATGACCCAGACGACACTTATCTCCTCGAATGGATTGTTCATTCTTTCCCTCCACTATCGGCCGGTTTAAAAACTTTGAATGTGTAAATTTGACTCTTTGGCACTCTAGTCCAAAATGACTTTACTGAAGAACTGTTCTGAAAACTTACTTCTTTGACTACATCCTGCCCCAACCATGCTTGGTGCCTGCTTGGCTAGTTTTTCCTTCAGTGAATTTGATAGCCCTGGAACTGGGCGAAGGGATTGCGATGCACGTTTAAACCACGTTCACTGACTGCAATGCAGACTGCACACCAACTTCCTAATGTTCACTGTTTTAAATTATTTCGGCAATGCACTAACTGTACTGTTGATTGGCCGGACAACTGCAATGGGAAACGAAAATTAAGGAGTCAAGCCCCAAGGACCTGGACACAGTGCTGTAAGAATTTCAATGACCTCACATAAGTAGTCAAGGTCAGTGAATGTATCCTCAGTTGCCGTAATCTACCAACTGCACCAGTCACTTCAGAGAGTGCTCAAGTCATTATACCCATCTTGATACAATCATGGCAACTGTGAGATTTTGCAAATGTCTTCAGCTCCAGCCTGATGGGAGCCAAACACATAAAAGTTCATCACCATAGTCACCTTTCAACCAATGACAATGGAGTCCTTGCTGTGCTCTGAGGTTATAGTTGTGGTTGCAGCAGGGGGAAGATTCTTACTGAAGCACACACATTGCACACATTAGACTGAATTTTACATTTCCCAGGGATGGGTTGGCAGATGACGGATGGGGGTCGTAAAATCGGATGAAATGCCAAGGGCACCATTCCTGATGCCTAACTGCCCTCCCCCCACCCCCACCACAATTTTACACGTGGCAAAACTTTTCGTATACTGGGTGGAGGCCCGTGTCAAGAGTGAAGCCTGGCAGCTTTCACTGCTCAGGCCGGTGACAGGCAAGGGGGCATTCCTCCTTTACAGGATTCCTGGAGCCACGGGAGGCTCCACTGCCAGGTCCTCCCCCACATTCCCTGACCTGTCCAACCCAAACCCCAATCCCCTCACCCCCTCTCGCCTTGGCCTGCCAGCCTGGCCACAGCAATACCACCCCCAATTACCTTGGTGTCCGACTCCAACGACGATGTCCACTTCTCCCGGTGGCTCTGCTGGGGCCAGAGAGCTGCTGGCCGTTTGATTGGCCGGCAACCCTCAGAGGCAGGACTTCTTTCCCAGATGGGGGCATAAGTCTTGCCTTGGACCACTTAAAGACCTGCCCGCCATTTAATTGCTGCTGGGCAAGCTATCAGAGCAGAGCAGGGCTTACTAGTGGCATTTATGCCAAGGGTGTGGGGTCTCTGGCCAAGCATAAAATTCAACACATTGGGCAGAAATTTTCCCTCGTCGGGCGGACGTGGCAGGAGGGCCCAGGAGTGGCCATGAAACCAACTGACACCTGCGACTGAGCTCCGACTGCGATTTCATACTGGAAGGCCAATTAAGGCCCAGCGTGAAACGCGGCTCCGCACAGGCGGGGAAGGGCCGTGCGGGTGTGGAGGGTCTGTCGGCTGCTGGGTCCAATAGCAACCCGGCAGCTGGTTTAAAAACGGCCCAGGCAGACATAGTAAGGCTGCCAGGGAAGGAGGTCTGTCTGCCGTTGTAACGATGGAGTCAAGTGCAGCTGCACACACCAGGTGGGAGGTCAGTTCGGGTGGGCACTCGGACCCCGTTTTTGTGAAGAGTGCCTCGCTGTCCTCCTGGAGGAGGTGGCTGCCAGGAGGGACACCAGAGATGGGAGTAGGAGGCCACCGCACCTCAGAAGGAGGGCATGGGAGGAGGTGGCAGCCCTGGTGAGCAGCCATGATGTGGTCCGGCACACATGAGTGCAGTGCCGGAAGCGCATCAATGGCCTGCTGTGCTCAGGAAGGGTGAGTACCATGTTGGCATGGGTCAGTGTGCAGAAGTATTAAAGTGTGGCTGTCCCCCACATGGACCTCAGGGGTGCTAGAGTCCGAGTGCCAACTGTCAATCACGTCAGAGCTAACCAAGCGGGTGAGCCCTCGGCTTGGACTGAGTGCCTTGCGGCTCGAGGGCCATGACTCGATGTATCCTGCGAGGTGTTCATCAGCTGGGATTCGCCAGGCTGCAATGGTGCTGCAGTGGACTAATCAATGCTCCTCTGTACTTTCAAGAGCCATAACCAAGCCGAGAGGGCACGTATATGTGGAGGCCCACCCAACCTCCTGTTGCTCTCCTGGTTCGAGCAAGACACCCTAGAGCCTGAGAGCCGGCACGCTCCCCCAATTCAACTGGGCGTGGAGAGGTGGGGTGCCAGACAAAGGTAAGAGTGCAGTGCACAGAGGTGAAACGTTCAGATTGTGCAACTATTCCAGTGTAGTCTCCTCATTGATGTGAGCCTCGAACCTGGAGTCCCCATTGATCATTGAATAACGATGGCACCATGATACAAATCTCCATTGTCTCATCAGGGTGCTGGCATGCACAGTGAAGTGTGATGACTTTAACTAATGACCTGTCCTTCTCCCTTTTAGGTTTGCCAGCAGGCATTCACTCACTGGACCCTGAAGGGCCCCCTTGACACCGGAGAACTACCGGGTGTCATTTTCACCTGCGTCACAGCTGCTCTGCAGCAGACACCAATGCAGATACCAGCACTTCGGTGGGCATTAGAGCAGCGGCTAGTACCTCGGTGCACATTGGTGAGTGCACTTCACAGTCGCTTGAGGTGCAGGCGGAGGCAGAGAGTGCCCAGGATGCCGGCAATCAGAGGACCCCTGGAAACCAGAACGATGATCAGTCGAAGGCTGATGATGAGTCTTTGGAGTCGTCCGTTAGGTGGCAGATGCTGGATGTCCAGCAAGATGAGCAGGAGGATCTGGCAGAGATCCATGAGGGTCTGCGTGCCATGGTCTCAGTGATGGAGGAGTCCGTGCGGTGTGTGAGCACTGCGTTGACCCTCATGATCGAGCGCATTGCCTCCTCCATTGAGAGAGCAGCGACTCTTATGGAGATGCAACTCCAGGGACAGAATAAGGGCTTCCAGGGGTTGCGCTCAGACCTGCAAGCCCTCACACAGGAACTGACCTCAGGTGGTCAGTGTCCTGTGTGCGAGATGGATGAGGCACCCAGTATCCAGGTAGGTGCCCATTCATCAGTGGTGTGCAGGAAGGTCCACAGCGACCTCACATTGGCACACGAGCTGCCTGTCATCTCTGCAGAGTCCTTTCAGGGCGCTCTGGATGATGGCAGCAGCTCCTCCACCCCTCTACCAGTGACTGTCGCATCTGATGAGGCTATGATGACTGGACAAATGCCAAGCATGGCACTAGCCACTCCCACCCAGATGGGGCAGCACAAGTTCCACAGGCCAGAGGACAACTGCCAAGGTCATCAAGGCCAACAAGACAGCATAGTCAGCAGGCTGATTCTAATGCTGGTACCAGCGAGGGGGAGCACCCAGATGTAGCACTCACAAACGTAAGTTAAAGGCACCATAAGCACAAGAGGGAGAGGTCACAGGTAATTTTATGTTCATTTATGTTTACTTTATCTATACTGGTCTGGGGCTGAAGACCAGAGAAGTTTATGTAAATAGTTTGGAATTGTCCAAATGAGATAAATTTTGTTTTTGGCATCATGGCCTGAATATGCTTCAATGCTTCACCTTTTTATTTTATTGGTGCAGGGTATGCCAGTATGTAACGCTGGGCGCAAGTGCCTCTAAACTTTTATTGCACTGGCACTGAGCGTTCTTTGTGTTCAAATGAAAGGGTCCTTTCAGGCATCTGGGATGGATGACGCAGCCTGGCATGCATTTGAAGCTGATCTTTGGTAGCCAAGCCGAAGGAACGTTGGATCAAGGCATCCCTCATGTCCCTGCCTCCCTGGACATTGCCGAGGTCTGCCTCCACACCCTTAGCGTTCTCTTCACCGTGCTCCTCTTTGGACTCACGACTGGACTCATCACCTGTGGCCTGTGCAGCTGCATCAAGATCCCCTTCCTCCAGTGGGTTCCCCCTTGCCAGTGCCAGATTGTGGAGAGTGCAGTATGCAAGCATGATCAGTGACACCCGCTCTGGCACCTTGATGGCCACATGTGCAGTCGATGGCACCCTGGATGTGGGGGAACTCAGCAATCGCTGCAAAGCCTCTTGCTCACTCAGCCTGGCTGGCCTCATCTGTAAGGTCAAGAATAAAAGTCAGTACCTGCCTGAACAGAGCTTTTGTTACCAGCTTGACCCAACTATGGACAGCTGATTGGGAAACTCCACAAAGATCCCCTACTGAGCCCTGGAAAGAACCAGAGGCATAGAAGTTGAGGGCCATTGTGACCTTCAGAGCCATTGGCATGGGGTGCCCACCCACACAATCGGAGCTGATCTCAGGCCCAATCATCTGACTAATGGAGGTCATGGTCTCCCTTGAGAGGCGGAGCCTCCTTCGGCATTGCATTTTGGACATATTGAGGTAGCTGCATCGCCACCTGTAAACCCTGGCAGCAGGATAATGGCATCTTCTGCAGCCCCTTTCACCTTGGACTACCTGTTGGCCCTGTGCCCCTTGTGCCTGCACCTCTCCTCCCACAGGTCCCTCCCCTGGAAGCTGCATGGGGACATCTGGCCTCCTCTCCTTTTTGCCCCTCTCTTCCTCCTCAGAGGAGTTGCCTCCAGCAGAGACCACAATCCTCATTACTAGGGTAGGGGAAGGCTGTCTGATCCCTGGAAGGGTCCACACGGTCTGAATCTTCCGGGGGCCGGCCAACAGCAATGAGTCCTGAAATGAGGCCTGGAAATGCGAAGAATGAGGCCTCGAACACAGATGAAGCTGCCAAGTACCAATAAGCAACCAGCTGCAAACTATCTCCAAAACTACTCACTACTCACACTGTCAATGCTGCTGACCCTTTTTATCCCGCCCTTGGTTGAGGTATGAAGAAATGTCGGCTGGCTGCCTGCCCGTTTGCCCATGTGATGAGCAGAAAATCGCATGGGCATCTTAGAATCACAGTCAATTGGACTGTTAAGAGCCTTAAGTAGCCTGTTAATTAATGGTGAGTACCGCTCCAGCATCCGCGTGTGCCCGCCGAGTGAAATATCACGTGAGTGTGCGATAACGTTGGGACGCTCACCCGACACAATTTTACTTCCGTTTGGGTCGGGCACACGTCCACCTGCGGAATGAAAAATTCTACCCATTGTTTCTCATTGAGATTTAGCTAGGAGAATTGCTCTTTCAGCACAATGGACAGGTATGGCGTCGTCCTCCTCCTTCTTCCGCTTCCTGCTCTGTGTGACCTCTGTTCATTCTCCAAGTCATGCTGTATTCCAAGAGGAATGGCTGCTGGCATGCCCATGTTTGAGGGCAGCTGGTTTGTGAAGAAGTCTTGCAATCAGCCTTGACAATTGCCGCCCATGTTGAGTTGCTGCAGTCCACAGTTGGATCTTTCAGGCCCAGTGATGCCTGAGGTCATCCTCCAAGACCATCTTAAATCTCCCCCAGCGAAAGTTAGTTGCTTTCCACCAGCCATGCTGCAGTCACTGAGGTGGCATTGCGTAGAAGTACTAAGACATGGGAAAGGCACACATACAACAGAAGCTAAGGGAATGAACAAGGGTAATTAATTAATTTGATTTATAAATTTGGCTTGCAATGATTATCTTGTGTTGGCTTTTACTTTTGCATTGCTGGTCAGTGACAGAAGGTAGGTAAGGCGTGTGGAACTGTTGGTGAATGGGGAATCGATTTTGAGGTTATAGGTTTCGCTCTTAAATTAGGCAGAAAGGGGGTGTCCAGGTTTCAGCCTCCCTTTCTCCTCCTCCTCATGTTCCTGCTTCTCACCTGATGGTGGCATGGGCCGTTCCCTCATGATGGTAAGGTTGTGCAGCATGCAACATACCAGAAATCTCAAGACGCACTCAGCCACGGATGCAGGGCACCTCGGGGTGGAACAGTCCACGGAATCATTGTTCTATCCCACGAATGGCCTACAGTAATGCCTTTTCTTTATGGCAGCATGACTCTCATTGTATGCATGTTGTGCAAATGTGCATGGACCCAGAATCATGATCATGTTGTCAGCAGACAGCCTTTGTTGCCCACTAGCCATCCTTTGGTTTGCCATGATAGTTGAAGGACAGCTGCCACAGGACAGCTGCCACAGAGGATTGCTGCAGAATAAAAGTATCATAACTGCTGCCAGGATCCCAGGTGTTGACTTACATGATGTGCTACCTGTGATCACACGCTAGCTGCACATTGGCAGAGTGAAATTCCTTTTGGTTCTAGTTCATGGCACAGTTGACATACGGTACATACAAAGCAATAAATGTTTGGCACCTTGCATCATGGGGAAGCCTGCAACACTTGCCAACTCTCACTCTGTCTGCTTCTCCATACAAAGAGCGAATTAAGTGAAGTTATCTCTCCTTGAATAAAGACTCTGTGGCTTCCCTCATTCAACAGTGGACCAGAAACTACAAGGTGTGTTAATATTCCAGCTGGATCCTGGAAGGAACCAGACACATAAAAGCTCATCACCATGGTCACTTTCACAGGCCCTGGCAGTGTCATCCATGTCCTGTTCTGAGGTTGTGCCCTGGGGTGCAGCCACGACTCCAGCCTCAGAACAGGACATGGATGTCCACCCTCTCTAACATTGGTCATTGCTGAGGTTCAGTTACAAGAACAGAACACCCTAGGCAGGTAAGGCCTCCTGCTGAGTGCCCTTCTTCCCCCCACCTCCTCCTTTCTCTTCTAGAAGTTGTGTGTTAGTATCTGCCCATTCTCCTAGTCATGCTGTATTCCAAGAAGAAGGCCTACAAATGCACCCATGTCTGGGAGAAACTGGTTTGTGCACAAGCCTTGGTGTCAGCAAAAGTACCTCAGCACCTGCCAAAACATTCCCCATAGACTTTTAAAACTTGAAACAACTATGAAAAGTACCAAAAGTGGGTAGAATTGTAGCAACAGCCAGAAGAAATCACTAGTGACAAATCTGTAGGGAGACGATGATCCCTTTAAATAGCACTGTTGTTGGGCCCTTCATACTGCTAAACATGTATTCAGCTGTGTGAGGTTAAGGGAAAGCATCAGCTGGAGCATGGAGCACTAAATTAAGAGCACAGGCCTCAAATCAGAGTTTCACGCATGATCTGCCTACTGTACATGCTTCTGGGGGATGTTAAGTGCACGTATGCGCCAACCCCTTTACAAAGACAGCATCTGGCATGCTTCACATCAGCAGAGTGCCCATCTACTGTGGATGGGCATTTCAGAACTCTAAGGGCACTCAAAAAATGG
The DNA here is from genome assembly GCF_017639515.1 of Carcharodon carcharias. NCBI lineage: Eukaryota > Metazoa > Chordata > Chondrichthyes > Lamniformes > Lamnidae > Carcharodon > Carcharodon carcharias. The sequence continues at coordinate 26,129,410 of NC_054472.1, read as the reverse complement.
GTCCGATCAAGTCTGATTTTTCACCCAGAATCTTTGCAATGTCGAAGAGTCTGGCAGCACTGTCAACCAAAATGGCTTGAGAGGTACTTTTTTGTCTGAAGATAATGTTCCTCTAATTAATTAAAAATCTAGGTGCACCAACGCCAGATTTAAGTTTAAACTAATTAAGCTACAGCTTAGGGCCTCACAAATGGAGGGACCTCCACATAAGCAAAAGACCGGCTCAATATCAAGTTTTATCATAATCGGTCATTGAAGAAGATATGGGGCAGGATCTTCCCTCCGTGGGAGGGGGGGGCGTTGTACAGGAGCAGGCAGGTTCCCAATTGGCATCCCCAATTAGGGGCGTGCTGCCATTTTACATGGTCAGGCCAATTAAGGCATTAAGGTCCACCCAGCGTGACATCCACCAGGAAGCGTTGTGCGCTCCCTGTGCGGGTGAGGGGAGAAGGGGGGGGAATTCCCTGAGCTGGGAGTGCGCTCTTTCGTGCATGCACACAAAAGATCGCACTGATCTCCCTGAGGCTAAGTGCTGCCTCAGGGAGATGGACTCAGGTTTTAAACATTGAATAATGATGAGAAAAAAAAACTATTGACATGTTCCCTCTGTCACATGAGCTGGGACATGTCCATTGCTTTTATTTAAAAATTTCTGGAACATTTTAAATCCCTCATGAAACCTCACGCCGCCTGTGAGTGAGGTTTGATGTTTTTTCTAAAGGCCATTTGGGCTCTTCGTCTGCCTGGCAACCTTAAGGTTGGACGGGCAGGTCCATTAAGTTTTTAAATTACTTTATTAATGACCTTAAGTGGCTGTTGACAGGTCAGCGTGCGTGCAGCTGAGTTGGCTGCGCACCCGCCGACCTGAAAATCTAAATGGGGTGGGGTGACATCAGGATGCGCACCCGACATCACCCAGCGTCATGTGACGCATCGGCCCCGCCCCCGCTCGCCGACCTAAAAATTCTCCCTATGAAAAGAATAACTCCCTATATATGGACTTTTCATTCTAATATGATAAAAATATGTGTATGTATGACCACGCAGTTACTAGTCATATTAAGTTCATGCATTTGTGCAGGCATAACAATAATTCATCTCAAAATTTAATGGAAATCCATTGAAAAATATTGAAGCCAGCCAAAATGAAATATTTTGTTCAGTTACCCCTGCTGCTATCCACAGAATTATTACCTCTGTCTTAAATTAGTCCCAAGTTGAATTTGTAACTTGTATACCATGTGTATAATACCCAGCAGCCTGCTGGTTCCAGCTGCATGGCAGCATCAGTTGCGCCTCTCTCCGAGTTGCACAAGGATTCCTTCCCCCTTTGACACATGGTAAATATCTACATTATTGAATATGCACGTGTATAAATACAGCAGGTCAACATGTTTAGAAGATTTAAAAGGGATATAATTTGTCTGCTGACTCAACACCAGGGGTGGAATTTTCAGATCAGCAGGCCCCAGGGCAGCCAGGGAATGGACCGCCAACCGCAATTGGCCCCCAACTGCGATTTCATGCTGGCTAGCCAAATAACAACCCGGCCAGCCTGAAACGCGCGCTGAAAGCTTAGGGGTGGCGGCGAGAGGAGGGCGAGCGCTGGAGTCAGCGCGGGTGCCCGGAAGCGTGGAAGGATAGCTCCCTGAAAGGCAGAGAGCTGCCTCAGGGAGCTGACAAATTTAAAATCAATACAAACAGAAATTAAAATCCAGAAAATTTGTCCACGAATCAGAATGAGTCACCTCAACATACGGGCGCTGAAAATTCTGTCCCACCATTTTAATCTTTTTTTAAATTAATTTCGGAAAACTCATCCCGCCCTTGGATGGGGTTTCCTCAAAAAGGCAAAGGCCGCCTGGCCGATTCACCCGCCCACCAACCATAACGTTAGACGGGCAGCGAAAAATCGGTGTCAATTGCTACTTCAAAAGCCTTAATAGGCCCCTTAATTGTCAGCGGTTGCGCTGCCGACTCTCGTACACGCCCACTGACCGAAATATCGTGCGAGTGTGCTACGATGTCATCGCGTGCTACCTCACGCTCGAGCGTGTCGGGCACACGCCCACACACCAAGCAAAAGATTCTACCCCAGATCTTTCACATCAACTAACCTATTGTAAGATATGTGTCACTCGATGATGGTTTTCCCATTGAACGCTTTCTAACTTTCCTTGAACTAAGAAAGCATAGTGGTCAAAATATGGCCAACATGGCACTGGATTATCTAGGCAATTACTATAATATTGACTTCAGTAAGTGCAGAGAACAGTCATATGATCATGCAGCTAACACGGCAAGAAGGTATAATGGCATGCAGGAAAAATTTCTGGAGAAAAATAAGTATGCTTTATATATTCCACGTGCTGGACATTCACTGAATCTTGTTCGCTGTGCTGCTGTTGATTGCTGCCTATAGCTGCAGAAAATTCTTTTTCTGTTGTGCACCAAATATACACATTTTTTCTGCCTCTACAAAACGCTGGGCAGTGCTCCAAGCATTTTTGGATCCTGATTCCACCGTAGCAAAATGCCTTTCAGGCACTAGGTGGGAAACACATGCCAAGGTTACTTCAGTGTATCTGATAGTTATGGTTCAATTATTGATGATCTTAAACATCTCCATACTGATGACAATGAAAAAGGTGATACAAGGAGAGAAGTTGGCATTCTGCAGGAGAAGATAGAGGGATGAGAATTTGTGTTCATGTTAGAAACTTGGAATCATGTGTTGGATCAGTTCCACAAAACCAGCCAGGCCCTACAGGATCCACAGATAGCACTTAGTATATGTGCAAAACCTTACACATCACTCCCTCCCTTGTTGAAATAAACCTGTGAGAGTTATGACGAAATTGAACTCAAAGCCAAAGAAAACTTGACTGATGTCGACTACGAGTGTGTAAATAAATGGAAAAGGATTAGAAAAAAAGAGTCAATGATGGTGATGTACCTCATGCTGATCAAATGCTTTCTCCAAGAGACGGATTTTGAGTGAAATCCTTTATCCCTATGATGGAGGCACTTGAAACCATTTTTGGATGGTTCAAAAAACTTTTTGTTCCTTCATATAAAGATGGTCAGTAGAAATTGTTTTATTATATATTCATCATCTTGGGTCAGTTGGTAACGAAGTCATTTAAAGTCAGAAGTTCCACCTCCATATTCTAGAGTGGCATTTCAAAATACTGAGTGCTACACTATTCATGGTGTTGTACTTCAGATGAGTTCATACTATGGTGGTATTTTAAAGAAGGAGTTCTTGTGTCCAAGCTAAATTTTCTGTTCAACCAATGCTGCCAAAACAACATGACTGGTCATTCATCTCTGGTGTAGCTAACCTGTCATCAAAATGGCTGCCTTATTCAGTTGTATACTAATGGCTGCACTTCAAAACATATTGTATGTGAGCACTGGGACTTAAGATGCTGTTTAAACTTGTTTGTACAACCTTGCGGTGGAAGTGTTTATTTGAGAATTATCCAATACAGTGAGTTATTGAATCTAAAACTACCATATGGAGAAACAGAAGTGTGTTAGCATGTTTTTCTACCTTTCTCATTTTTTTTCAAATAGGATTTTAATCTTTGCTCAGGAATTCAAAATTACAGAACCATTTTGAAAGTGGGTCTAATTCTGGCTGGCCTTAGCGTTTTTTTGAATATAATGCAAGACACTTCAATAATGTTTCCTGTAAGCTGGCTCCTTGCTTTTTTTTAAATGTCAACCAACACATTTTTAAATTTGCCATGGGAATGATTAGCGTTCTCACCTGCATGTGCAAATTCATCATCTATGTCCCAGACTAATTAGTGTTGAGCCTCGGGCTGACTTGTGTGAACGGCATGGGACATGATTATCATTTTAAGAGCTCATATCAGTGGAGGCAGGGTCAGTGAATATTCTTAAGGCTGTTAGGTAGATTCTTGACTGACAAGGGAGTCGAAGGGTATAAGAGTTAGACAGGAAAGTAGGGGCCACAATCAGATCAGGTATGATCTTATCAAATTGCGGAGCAGGCTCAAGGAGCTGAATGGCCTGCTTCTGCTTCAAGTTTACATGTTCATATGTTGAAGAAAAGAGCAATCATATATGAAAATGTTGCACACCATTTTATGTTTTGGTTGATTTAAATGCCTTGCAAAAACAGCTATATGAAAGTATAAAACTTCTGAAGAAAGACTATCCGGAAGATGTTGATGTTAATCTCGTTGGGGAAATAAAGCACTTCCATGCTTATATTAAGGAAAATCATGCAGATATATGACAGTTAAGCCACCAGGATCTGTACCAAGTCATCATCATTCAGTTGGCATTCCCTAACGCAGAAACAACATTATGGTTATTTTTGAGTCCAATGGTAACAAACTGTTCAGGGGAAAGGTCATTTTCATAAGTGAAAAACATCAAGAATGAACTACAGACAACAACCTGCCCTAAGCATTATGTGCGTCGAAAGTGATAAACTTCATAGCTTATCATTTGAGGACATCATTGATGACTTTGCTCTCCAAATATCAGAAAAGAAAATGTTTTAAATTTTTAACATCATGTGATGTGCAAACAGACGCAGTGCAGTTGTACCACTGCTTCCGTTTAGTGATTTCTGATCTGTGTAACAGCTTTTCTGTTGGTGTTGATAAAAAGCTTTCATATATAATTAAGAAATCATGAATGCATTTTAATTTGAAAGTATTATACAATGCAAATAGATATTTTGTAATACACGTTTTAATTAGGTTATAATTTTTTTACACCTTCACCTTTGTGTGTGTATATATATATATACATGCAAATATAAAATTTTAAGATTTATGTTTTCTACGTCCTTCCTGTGAGAAAGTATTATTTTTATTGTAGGGGGCCTCCTAAACTTGACATAGCTCAGCATTCCCTAATCCAGCCTTATTGTGAGCCAACTCATGTCATCTGCTATCCGAAAGGAATGAAAGATTCGCAACTCAATTCAACTGGCTTTGGATGCTGAACTGCTTCACCTCCTCAAACTCAGCTCAATATTTGGGGAGAGATTTGGACCAGTTTTGAGGCAAGTGGAGTAAATAGAGATTGAAGCCCACTCCTTATACCACCTCCCCAACACCCTGCCCCCCACTCCCATCACCCCAATGTTACCCCACCAGTAATAAAACAAGCAGCAGAACAAATAACTTATCCTGATAAAAATAAACTACATGGGATAACAAGCTAACTGAGGAACAGTTGGGACAGCAGTGGTCATGTTTATTTGCTGCAGTCTGCATAACAAGAAGAGGTTATGAACCAGCACAAGTAACAATATCAGACTGATGTAAATTCAAACAAAATTAAAGTCTATTTTATCATTTAGGTCAGGGATATGCTGAAAGGTAAAAGATAAATGGTTATTAAGTTTTATAGAGATAACCTTACAACAAGAAAGGGTTAATTGGATGAGCAATTAAGATTGGCCAGTGGTGGTCTTCTGTCAAAAATAAGATTCCTATTGATAACTATTGAACTTTTTTTGAAACATTGAGCCTTTTGATGGGTGTACAGATTAGCAATATCTGCACACTCTTAATATTGATTAATCTTTTAATTATAAAGACCATCAACTCTGGCAGCATTGAACTCCAGTTACTGTGTTTGCCGAAGGCTGTGCCTGGAGAAGCG